>NC_044038.1:35744274-36944274 GCF_901765095.1 Microcaecilia unicolor
AACATAGTCTCTGTCTTCTCTGCTTTCTCTGTCTTCTATGTTTCCTCTGTCCACAGTATCTTGGGGTGGGTGTAAGGATGCAGAAACCCTATTTGCCCCACAGGTCCAAATGGTATATTTCCTATGGTAAGTAGAAATATATCAGAGAAGGAATTCCCATATATTATAGCCCTTCCCTGAGACTAGGTAGTTATCAGAGGGGACCATGGACTCCACTATAAACAAGGCCCTGTTTGCTAAGCTGCGCTACAGGCACGTAAGCGTTTTTAGCTCATGCTAAGCATTAGTTCACACTAACCATATAGATGCCCATAATATTCCTATGGGCGTCTACACGGTTAGTGTGTGCTAACTTTTAGCACATATTAAAAATGATAGCACACCTTGGTAAACAGGGTCCTAGGAATGCTGCCCCCCCCCCCCCCCCAATAGATTATTTTTGTGCATTTTTTTCAAAAATGGTCCTGAGCTCAAAAAGTCTAGCAAATGGCCATTTTTTAAACAAAAAATTAGACGTTTTTGTGGTTTGAAAATGGCCATGTTCGCTACTGGATGTTTTTTGCAAAACATCCAAAATCAGATTTAGACGCCATATCAAAAATGCCTTTCTTTCTATATATCCCAAACCATGCAGTGCCATTTAAAATTCAGTTTTGGGGAGGAGTTTACACTTTGATATACTGCTATTTATCCTCTAGGATTAATTACATTGTAGAGTTTCTGAGGCTTATTACCGTGCACAAATTGTTGCGTTATATAATAACCTCAAATTTTTACGACACTTTAGTCAAAGGAGCCTTTTACTTTGTATTAATACAAAAATGTACAATGTTACATCATGTAAGTCAGTCACAAAAAAGTCTCTTCAAGAAATCTGATCCAGTCTATCAGAGACTTTTTATGAGGCTCCCCGGTGAGGGTATGATGGCTTGTCAGGCTTTTCTTAGCAAAGGAAAAATAATCCAGAGCAACCTTCAGTGCTACTTCATGGTGTATTGTTATACACATATACTATGAAATCAAGAAGCAGAAAGGCTCTGAAAAAGAATCCAGAAGTCCAGAGGCTGAAAAAAAAACCACCCTGCAGTTGCAAATAAAATTATTCAGTTCCAAAGGAAATGACTAACTAAGAACTTATAGCAGTCCTCAGCTAAAAGCCAGGCATCAGGGCTCCTCCGGAGCTCAGCAATCATGGATCTTAAATCATCCTCTAGGTGTATTACTGACTCCCTCCTCCTCCTCCTTCTCCTCGAATTCTGCCTTTGACACATCACCACCCAGTCTTCACAGACAGCAGAAGTTTTGATATAAGAATCAAACCCCAGCTCAATCTGAATGGCAGAGCACTTGAATTCATGCATTAAAAAAAACCCCAATATATCATTGCAGCTCAATTTTTATACTTTGGAAGAAAGGTGGGAGAGGGGAGATATGATAGACATTTAAATACCTCCATGGTCTAAACGCACAGAAGGCGAGTCTCTTTCAATGGAAAGGAAGCTCTGGATTGCGGAGGCATATGATGAAGGTGAAAGGGGATAGATTCAGGGGTAGCCTAAGGAAATATAGTAGAGTGGAATGGCCTTCTGGAGGAGGTGGTGGAGATTAAGATCATGTCTGAATTCAAGAAAGCTTGGGACAAGTACATATGATCTCTAAGGGAGTGATAGGGAGAATAGATAATTTGGATAGACAGACTGAATAGACCATATGGTCTTTATCTGCCTTCATTTTTCTATGTGTCTGTGTTTATCCAAGTTATTCAACTGAGTCATCTTTCTCTCTTCTCAGGGTTTTGATTTGGATCTAATAATTGTTCTAGAATACAGACTATCCTAGGAGTTCACAAACTTTCTTAGCACTATGGGCCTGATATTCAGCCAGCGGCGGGCAGCGCATTTGCTGTCTTCCACCTGCGTTAAACTCAAATATTCAATGCCGGGCTGTATCTGGTGATTGGCATTGATAACTGGGTTCATTTTGGCCGCTAAAAAGTTAACCTACTATGCTGATATTCAGCGGTCAAAGATAGGTCTGCTATTTAAGGGGTCCTTTTACTAAGGTGTGCTGAAAAATGGCCTTCGACCTTCAAGGTGCCTGACACACACCTACCTCATTCGACCACTATACAACCTTGTATTTGTTATCACCCGACTGGTGAACGCCTTTATGGTATTACTAGTAAAAAAGGCCCGTTTCTGTAGGCAATGAAACGGGCCTTAGGCAGGCAATCCCCCCCCCCCCCCCCCCCGTGCTATGGCCCCCTCGAACCCACCCCCTCCCGCGAACCTGTCGATACCCCCACCCCGGAACGCCGAAAACTGCCGCCACCGTCGCCGCCGTTGTTGTGCTACCTTCCCTTCCCTTCCCGTAGGTTGTTCAATCATCTTCTTAGAAAGTTTAACTCTGTGCGTCTGACGTCAGACGCACGGAGTTAAACTTTCTAAGAAGATGATTGAACAACCTATGGGAAGGGAAGGGAAGGTAGCACAACAACGGCGGCGGCAGTTTTCGGCGTTCCGGGGGGGGGGATCGACAGGTTCGCGGGAGGGGGTGGGTTTCGAGGGGGCCATAGCACGGGGGGGGGGGGAGTGACAGCTGATTCCGAGGCAGTAGGAGGAGTAGGGAAACACGCTGCGCGTGTTTCCCTACTCCTCCCCTTGCCTTGCAATCAGCTGTGTTGACGTCAGTGACGTCCTGCGTGTCTGCCTCGCAGACCACTTGCAGCCAGGGACCCACGGTCCCAAGCATGGAACGTTGGAGGTGAGAATTATTATATAGGATGTAAGCCACATTGAGCCTGCAAATAGGTGGGAAAATGTGGGGTACAAATGTAACAAATAAATAGACGCGTGTATTGTGCACATGAAGGTCCATTTTTCAACGCACCTGCAAAAAATGCACTTTTGGGGGGCCAAAAATGGCCGTCCGGCAAAATTTAAATTGGTGCATGTCCATTTTGGGCCTGAGACCTTACTGCCACCCTTAGGTCTCATGCGTTAACCGGGCGGTAATCGTCAGTGCGTGTACACTGCTGATTACCACCTGGTTAGCACCATGCGCTGAAAACTTTCCGGCACACATACTAGACATGCATAAAAAGTGAAATTACCGCCCAGACCATGTGGTATCCAGGCAGTAGTTCTGAATTGGCACGCATTGGGCATATCTAGGCGCCTATGCGGCTTAGTAAAAGGGCCTCTAAGTGGCCTATTTTGACCACTCAACATAGCCGGTTAGGTGCTGAATTTCTGCACCTAGCTGGCTAATCATAGGCGGTCGGTGGCCCAACTGTTTGGGGAGGCTAAAGGGGGCGGGGTTAGGGGTGGGGCCAGGGGTGGGGCTTAAATCCATAATTGTCTGATCACACACAGAAAAAAAAATAAATAAATGTCACAATTAATACCTTTTATTAAATTTAGAAATTAGCTATGTATCATATGTCAAAGAATAAAGTGGTTGCTCAAAGCATATACTAACCACAATCGCTCAACTGCAAAACACTATGCACAACTTTGTGCAAAAACACACTCTGAACCTTACTGTACCATAAATATTACACTGGGTAGAACCTAATACACCAATATACCACCCATACGGAAAATGCAGACCGTCAACAATATTGAAACAAGGGATCATAATATCACAATTCTCATGTAGAGCCACAAAACATCCTAATTCATGTTTAATGTGGGATAAAATGTCATAAATAAGTAAATCAACTTTTAATGTTGAACACCTAATTCTCAAAGTGGACATATTCCAAACACTATAATGAAAATAAAATGATCTTTTCTACCTTTGTTGTCTGGTGACTTTGTTTTTCTGATTGTGCTGGCCCAGTATCCGATTCTGCTGCTATCTGTCCTCTTAACTCCGTTTCCAGGGCTTCCTTTCCATTTATTTGTTTACTTTCCGCCTTTCTTCTTCATTTCTTGTCCTACATCCATAAGTAAAAGCTGGGTCCTCCGCAAACTTGACTGTCCAGTGGATCCAGCTTTTGCCTATTTTCTTCATCCATGTGCAGTTTTTCTACTCTCTTCCTTTTCTGTTATCTCATCTCCTTCCTCACTCCTCCCTCCCCCTCCATGTCCAGCAACCCTCCTCTCCCCTTCCCTCCATCCAGCAACTCTCCTCTCCCATGCCCTCTCCTCTCCCCTTCTTCCACCATGTCCAGGAACCCTCCTCTCCCCTTCCCTCCATCCAGCAACCCTCCTCTCCCCTGCCCTCTCCTCTCCCCTTCTTCCACCATGTCCAACAACCCTCCTCTCCCCTTCCCTCCATCCAGCAACCCTCCTCTCCCCTTCTTCCACCATGTCCAGCAACCCTCCTCTCCCCTTCCCTCCATCCAGCAACCCTCCTCTCCCCTTCTTCCACCATATCCAGCAACCCTCCTCTCCCCTTCTTCCACCATGTCCAGCAACCCTCCTCTCCCCTTCCCTCCATCCAGCAACCCTCCTCTCCCCTGCCCTCTCCTCTCCCCTTCTTCCACCATGTCCAGCAACCCTCCTCTCCCCTTCCTGTTGGATTATTTGTAGTAAATAATTAGCAGATTTTAGTACACACAGCTTCAGCTTTAGAAATGTTAATTTCTTTCTTCATCTCTCTCTCATTCACCCCAGAATAATTCACTGCTGAGTCACTTTAAAGTTGAAGTAACAAAACATCTGTTTACTCACAGTTTGTAGTTAGATTATAATCAGACAGGCTTATATATACATATTACTATACATTTGTATTATCAGCTCCTTCCATGTGCTTAGATGGTAATGGATGCTCACACCACCATAGATCCTCTCAGGTTAGGAGAGATCATGAGCTCCATGTGCTCCATGTGCTGCATGTGCTGTGTCTAACCCCCACAGGAAGTTGCATAGCTGTGTGACCTCTCTAAGTAATTCACATCAGAGGTCACAGAGTAATCACAGAGAAATAATAGGTGACAGGCAATGCATGTAAAATACAATTACATTCCAACAAACCCCTTCTCATGCATAACTGTCATGCAATTATTTATTCATACAAAGTCCAAGCTTTATACGCAGATTCACAAAATGTTCTCTGGGTAACGGTTTGGTCATGATGTCAGCTGTCATCTCACTGGTGTGACAATAGTGTAGACTGATGACCCCTTCTTTTGCCAACTCTCGCACGTTGTGGTATTTCGTTGCGATGTGCTTGGTGCGTGACTGAACCTTGTCATTCTGTGACAGTCGGATGCAGCTCTGATTATCTTCCATTATCTGGATTGGTCTCTTTTCAGCTATTCCAAAATCCAGCAAAAGTTTTTCAATCCACATCAGTTCTCTGCACGCTTCCGATACGGCCACGTATTCAGCTTCTGTAGAAGACAGACTCACAATACTTTGTTTATGACTGGCCCATGAAATTTGTACATTTCCATACATAAACACATATCCACTTGTGGATTTATAATCAGAATGATCCCCTGCCCAATCTGAATCACAGTAACATATTAGTTTTGGATTACTATTGGCTGAAATCTTTAATTTACAATCAATGGTACCCTTTAAATACCTTACCATCCTTTTAACTGCAGTCCAATCTGATTTGGTAGGTGAGCTGACCCTTCTGCTCAAAATTCCTACTGCATTTACTATATCAGCCCTGTATGTGGTAGCTAGATATAAAAGCTTACCTATGGCTGATCTATATTGGATGTTATCTGGTAAAGGTTCTCTTACTGTTTCATCCTTCAGAAAATCAGTGATCATGGGAGTGCTTACAACTTGGGCATCTTGCATACCTAAACTTTCAATAAGCTCATTTATTTTCTGCTTCTGGCTTAGAAGATAAGAACCATCATTTTGTTTCTCAATTTCTATACCAAGATAGTATGACACATTACCAAGTTCTTTTATCTCAACATTGAGGTTTAAACACTTTACAATGTCCTTGTACTCTTGCTCACTTTTGCTTGCAATGAGCAGATCATCAACAAAAGCTAAAATGTATGCATATTGTCCATTTGTGCACCTAGTGTACAAGCATTTATTTGCTTCACCTTGCTTAAATCCTAAATTTGTCAATATTTCATGCAATTTTTCATTCCAACATTTTGCACTTTGCTTTAATCCATAAAGACCTTTGTTTAATTTACACACTAGCTGTCTTTGTTTTGTATTTATGAAACCTGTTGGCTGTTCCATGTACAAGTCTTCAGTTATATCTCCGTGAAGAAACGCTGTTTTCACATCAATGTGTTTGACTTGCATGCCTTTTGAGACTGCAATGCTCAGAAGTGTTCTGATTGTCGTGTGTTTCACTACAGGTGCAAACACTTCATCAAAATCTTCTCCATATTTTTGAAGATATCCCTTTGCCACTAATCTTGCTTTATACCTTTCCACTTTTCCTTGTGCATTCCTTTTTAACTTGAATACCCATTTGCATCCTATAGCTTTCTTGCCAGGAGGTAATTTTGTAAGAATCCAAGTATTATTTTTATCCAATGCATCAATTTCTTCTTGTGCAGCTTTATGCCATTCAGCAGCTTCTTCTGCTGGCATTTTCTCAATCTCATCCCATGTTAAGGGCTCTTGAGCTTCTGCTGACTTTGTTAAGTAAGACAGTCTTGGGGGTGGAACACCTTTGTTTTCCCTGGATGAGCGTCTGACAACAGGTTGGTCTGACCTTTCCGCATCCTCTAAATCTGAGAGTACTTCTCCAATTGATTCCCCTTCTCCAACTGTACTGTCTTCTTCAATGATTCTTTCTGTGTCTGCTTCCTCTGTCTGTTCCTCGTTAGATACAGATGAGTTGCTTTCAGACATCTGCCTTGGTATGGCATTTATATACACTGGCATGTCTATTATGGTTCTAGTTTCATATTCTGGATGATAAGGCTCATCTGGGATAATCCAGCCTTTATCAACCCTTTTGTTTTCATCAAAATATGTAACATGTCTTATGCCAACAATGCCAGTTTTCAGATTCAAAATTCTATATCCTTTGTGTCCTGGAGTATAGCCAACTAAAATGCCCCTTTCTGTTGTGGAATCCAGCTTATGCCTTCTTTGCTTTGGTACATGAGCATATGCTGTACTTCCAAATGTTCTTATGTGTGACAGGTTTGGCTTCCTACCATGCCATGTCTCATGTGGTGTGCGCTCAGCGCCTTTAGTTGGCATTCTGTTTTGTAGGTACACTGCTGTGAGAATGGCTTCCCCCCATAGTCTTTTAGGGAGATTGCTATCTGACAGCATACATCTGGTCATTTCCACAAGTGACCTAAATTTTCTCTCTGCAACAGAATTTTGTTCTGGTGTATAAGCTACTGTTGTGATATGCTGAATGCCTTCTTGTTCTAGAAATGTGCGCATGCTTTGTGAAGTGAACTCACCACCATTGTCGGTCTGAAGAACCTTTGGTTTTCTTTCAAATTTATTGCTCACCATGGCTACGTATTTCTTCAGCATGTCTGTGACTTGACTTTTCTCTTTCAGCAAATAGGCCACACAATATCTAGAGAAATCATCCAAGAATATTAGCACAAATCTGTTATTTCCCAATGATGGGATATTAAACGGTCCACATAAGTCACTGTGTATTAAGTCCAGCACTTTATTACTCCTATTTCCTGTGTATGCAGGAAATGAGGGTCTTACACCTTTTTGAGTAACACAGTCTATGCATTTCTCCATTTTACCAGCATTCTTCCTTACTTGCGCCATATGTGAGGCTTCACCTGAAATGCTCAGTTTATAAACATCATTATGCATAAAAGCTTCAGCATACACTTCATCATTTTTAGAGATTGTGCACTTACTGTTTTCAAAATGAATCGCAAATCCCTTCTTATCTAATGTAGATACACTAAGCATATTGCAAACTGCTTGGGGAATATACAAGACATCACTTACAGGAATTTCTTTAACTTCATTAGACACTTTGCATTTTAAGAATCCAATACCTTTTTCTTGGATCTTAGCAGTCCCTGCGTTTGCAGTTTTAAGAATACCTTCCTCTGGACACATTTCCTGAAAGAAATTCTTACAATTGGTTAAATGGCATGTGCTCCCTGAATCCAAAATCCAAGTACTTTCATTTGAATTATTATTTACCATAGTCAAAGATTTTTCTGCCATTAGAAAGCCCTTGTGTTTATCTTTGTCCTTCATACATTTCCTGGTTTGAAAATTCTTTAGTTCCATTGGCTTAGGTGAGCTAGAGGGAGTGTTTTGTGTTTCCTTACACCATTTAGATACATGTCCCTCCTTTCCACATGAGTAGCAAATCAGTTTGCCCTTGGGTGGAGTTTTCCCATAGCTCCGCCTTCCTCTGTTCTTTGCCAAGAAATTTGTTTCATTTCTCTCTGACTTGCTTTGAGAACACATCTCCTCAGAATCATTTATTATGCATTCCTGCCTTAGTTTTGATGTTGCCTGTTCAAAAGATTGCCCTTCAATGGCCTCATTTACAGACCTAAAAACATCAAACTTCTTTGATAGTGAGGTAAAAAGAAATGCTCTTTTCAATGCATCACACATGGGAATTCCAGAAAGTTCTAGCTTTTGAAATGAAGACATAAGATGCATAATGTGATCATTACATTTACTTTTATCCCTTAATTTGGTTTCATTCAACTCTGCCAACCAAATTGGTTGCTGCTTTGCATATGTAGTTGCATACATAGTTCTCAGTTTATATAAAATGTCCTTTGGTGTATCTTTTCCCTCCACTAATATGGCTTGTTTCTCTGAGAGAGCTTCCAAAAGCATGCACTTCACATAATAGTTTGCATTGTCCCATTCAGCCATATTTTCAGCTGTTCTGTCTTGGTCTAAGCATATATTTAATCCTTTTGCTCGAAGGAGACATATGAATCTTAGTTCCCACTTCTGATAATTAAACTCAGTTAATTTAGGCACCTTGAGAGAATAGAAAAATGGTGAATTTCTTCCCTCAGCCATTTTCTTAGCCTTCTGTCTGCTGTGTGGGGGGAGAGAGAGACAGACTGAATTTTTCCTTTAAAACTTAAGAGAAAAATGTGGCCTTTTTTTCTGCCTGGTAATATTTCTCTTCTTTTTCAATTCCTGGCCCTGGGCCCATAACCCTTTTGTTGGATTATTTGTAGTAAATAATTAGCAGATTTTAGTACACACAGCTTCAGCTTTAGAAATGTTAATTTCTTTCTTCATCTCTCTCTCATTCACCCCAGAATAATTCACTGCTGAGTCACTTTAAAGTTGAAGTAACAAAACATCTGTTTACTCACAGTTTGTAGTTAGATTATAATCAGACAGGCTTATATATACATATTACTATACATTTGTATTATCAGCTCCTTCCATGTGCTTAGATGGTAATGGATGCTCACACCACCATAGATCCTCTCAGGTTAGGAGAGATCATGAGCTCCATGTGCTCCATGTGCTGCATGTGCTGTGTCTAACCCCCACAGGAAGTTGCATAGCTGTGTGACCTCTCTAAGTAATTCACATCAGAGGTCACAGAGTAATCACAGAGAAATAATAGGTGACAGGCAATGCATGTAAAATACAATTACATTCCAACACTTCCCTCCATCCAGCAACCCTCCTCTCCCCTTCTTCCACCATGTGCAGCAACCCTCCTCTCCTCTCCCGTCTGCCCTGTTTCCTTCTGCCCCCCCCCCCCCCCGTACCTTTAAATATTATAGTTTTGCTGGAGTCGCATGCAGCCGGCATTGAAGACATCGGCAGGCTTATGCCGGTTCCAACAGCCTTCCCTTCCCTCGTTGCAAGTCGGATGATGGCTCCGCCCTCGTAGAAACAGGAAATACGTCAGAAGAGGGCGGAGCCATCATCTGACTTGCAACGAGGGAAGGGAAGGCTGTTGGAACCGGCATAAGCCTGCCGATGTCTTCAATGCCGGCTGCCCGCAACTCCAGCAAAACTATAATATTTAAAGGTACGGCGGCGGCAGCGGCGGGGCGGGGCGGGGCAGTGGCGGGCTGGGGAGGCTTAGCCTCCCCAAGCCTCTTATACGGGGCGCCTATGCGGCTAATCACACAATATAGCCAGTTACCCCCAGATTCTATATAGCATGCCTAGAGATCTATGCCAAAATCTAAGCATATTCTATAACAACACGCATAACTTAATTGGCTTAACAAGCCAATCATTGTATTTAACAGCACTTACAAAGCAATAATAAGCACTAATTGTCAATAATTAGAAATTATGCACACAGTGTGCCAAACTTCTAACGTGAGCAGGGAAAAAGGGACGTGGTTAAGGGTGGGGAAATGAGCATTTCATGGGTGTTTCCAAAATTTGAGTGCGTAATTATAGAATACTAGTAAAAGAGGCCCATTTCCAACAGAAAGGAAATGGGCACTAGCAAGGTTCCAGGCCCCCTCCCCTCCATCCTCTGATGTCCAGGCCCCCTCCCCTCCGAGTTCCATGCCCCCACCTGCCTCCCTCCCTCCGAGTTCCACGCCCCCCTACCTGCCTCCCTCCCTCTCCTCTGAGTTCCAGGACCTGCCCCTCCCCCTCCTCCTCTTCCCCCCAGACCCAGTGCACCTAAATCTATGTGCCTGAATTTACGCCACGTTTCTGTTGCTGTAAACAGAAGTGCATAGGTGCTGAATTATCAACTAAGTGTATTCTATATACTGCACCTAAACCTAGATGCCACTTATAGAATACGCTAGGTCAATATTGATTTGCGCTCCAATTTTTTAGGCGCCATATATAGAAACTCCCCCTTAACGGCTCGCCATTAACTGAGATATTCATCGGGAGTTAACTCCCACTGAATATCCACGGTTAGGCGCTTAAACCTTTTTTAACTGGCCAGGAGCTGTTCCTGGACGGTTAAATAGTTTTGAATATCAGGGGATATATATTTAAAGAGTTTTAAATTAAAACATAACATAATCAAACCTATACTATTTAACATGAGTATTAAAAAAAGCTGAAATTAATAAATAAAGTGAAAAAATGATGCAAAAGAGCAATTAATTTCCAAAAACCTGCTGAAACAGCCAGATTTTCAACGACAGCCTAAAAGACAAAATCTAAGCGTAAGCGTGTTTCCCTCAACAACCTGTTCCATTACTTAGGTACAGCAGATAAAAAGGCCTTTTTTTTTTTATTAAACCATACCCTTCAAGCTTATCTGTCTTTGCAGTGGAACACTTGCTAAGCTGATCATAAAGCTCTGAGAAGTATGTATGTACTAAAAGTCTCTTTTATACATACACTGAACCTATTCCATATAAAGCTTTAAAAGCCAGTATTAGCATTAGTATGAGCACAATAAGAACCTGGAAGCTAGTGTTGATCTTTCATTCTTGGGATAATGATCTCCACCTTCTTAGAGCCAATATTCAACTAAGTTACCGTAATCTGTACTTCCTGTGGGATTTTGGTATTATTACACAACACTCTTAAAATAGAGTGCAATGCAAGAGTCAGTGTGAGCTGTCATTTCAGCAGGAATAGATTTCATTAAGTAACTACTTTTGTTTAAACAATAAAAAAAAATGTACAGATTCTATTTTTAAAGTTTGCAATCTGCCTTTTACTGTGTTGCGCCATCCTTATGGAATTCTCTTCCATCATTACTTTTGCCTTGAACTTGCCATCCCCAAGTTCAAGGCAGCTCTCAAAATGCATCTTTCCAAACTAGCCTTTGGTGAAAACCTGCGAGTCCTTTCCTTCACCGGGCGACTGTCTGTCCTGGCTGAATGTGTATAGGACCTAAAATTAAAGTTACAGTGATGACCCTACAATTAGGTAGACAATAGTAAGAGGATTACCATACAGGACTCCAAGGTGTAAGATCACCGAACATATAAAGAGGAATCTAATAAAATTTATATGGAAATATAATGTTTGATTTTAACAAAATATTTCTAAAAAGCAAGGAAAAGACCTCAAAACGCCCGACCGCTTACTTTCAGTTTTCAGCGGCTTTAACTGGGGGCGTGGTGTTCATCACTGGTCATAAAAACCTTGCTTGGAAAGAATTAATTTAACTTTTAATTTATTTCCAAATAGATTTTAACAATTTTGCTCTTTTTACAAGAAAATCTTTTTAAATATATTGACAATATCAATGCTAACTTCAAATTTTCTTTGGTTCATAAAAACCTTCACTAATTCTCATGAAGTGCTCTAAAGCAGCTTTACAAAGATAAAGTAAAGTCGAGCACTTATCTGTTGCCCTACGGTAGCCTCATCCGTTTCGCTTGTGGGCTTTTTCAAGGACTGTGCTTCGACAGGGAAAGCATTGAGAAAAAATTTTTTTCCTCTCTCTTGATCTGACCATAACTTAGTGCTATTTGGAAATAAATTGAAAGTTAAAATAATTCTTTCCAAGCAAGGTTTTTATGACCAGTGATGAACACCACGCCCCCAGTTAAAGCCGCTGAAAACTGAAAGTAAGCGGTCGGGCATTTTGAGGTCTTTTCCTTGCTTTTTAGAAATATATTGTTAAAATCAAACATTATATTTCCATATAAATTTTATTGGATTCCTCTTTATATGTTCGGTGACCCTACAATTAGGCCACCTGAGGCGGGGGCCTCAGCTGGCATTCTTCCTGGAGCGGCATCTCCCCCTTCCTTCCTCTTCTCCCTTCCCTGAGTGTACCTTCTTTGTCCTTTTTCCAAAAGGCGGCAGCAACAGTGATTCCCAAATGCTGCCCTGCTGCCGGCATGAGCTTCTTCTCTTTACTGTGGCACGTCTCTCTGACATAACTTCCTGTTTCCTCAGAGGTGGGCCACAATAGAGACTAGACCAGTGCCAGCGGCAGGGCAGTGCATGGGAATCGCTGACGCTGCTGTTGTTTGGAAAATGGGTAAAGGTAAACTCAGGAATGGGATGGAGGAAGGAAGGGAAGAAGTGCCAGACCATGGCCCTGAGGGGGGGGGGGGGGGGGCAACAGCGACATCTCATCCATGCCTCAGGTAGCATCTTGCCTTGGGCAACCCCTGTTAAGTGCTGTCTACTCACTAATAGTACTTGTCTCTTTACAATTGAATTTTATTTATTTGTTACATTTGTATCCCACATTTTGCCACCTATTTGTAGGCTCAATGTGGCTTACATAGTACCGGAGAGGCCTTTGCAGGCTCCGGTGTGAACAAATACAGGGTGATGTTGTGGTAAGATCAAATTCATGTGGCACAGCCACATTAGGGAATCGGAGAATGGAAGAGTTGTGTTATGTCCATTTCGTGCTTTAGTTTGGTTGTGTTGCAGAGATTAGGCATTTAAGTTGGATCGGTAGGGTATGCCTTTTTAAACAGGTTGCTTTTTAGTGATTTCCGGAAGTTCAGGTGGCCGTACGTCGTTTTCAAGGCTTTTGGTAATGTGTTCCACAGTTGTGTGCTTATGTAGGAAAAACTAGATGCGTAAGTTGTTTTGTATTTAAGTCCTTTGTAGCTTGAATGTTGCTGTCTTTATTTCTCCTGTCCTATCAATGTCTGGCATTCTTTTCTATTTCTGCAATTTGATTTTATTGAAAACCACTTTGCTGCAAGGCGATATATCAAATAAAGTTTAAATATAACCATAATTTCTTAAAAGCAGAAGAATGTCACAAGTTTGTGGAACTTGATCAACAAACATTGAATTTTTTGCTTAGCAGTTTCTTTCTGCTCCTTTGAATTTCCAATTCAGTCAGAACCAACCCCTATTATACCCAGAGTCCTTGATCGGGAGCCATGGACTGCAGCGTCCCTCTGGAACCTTGAACATGTAGGCCTAGTTCCCGTTAGTAGCTGGCATTAGGGTTTGTGGATCATTGGGGAGGAATGGTGAGCCCTGTCCAGCATACATTTGCATGCTGGCAGGCCCAAATTCCCCCCAACAGCAAACCTGCCAGTGACAGGGGGATGGAGGTCCGGCGAACCTCCACTCCCCACGACAATCCCCCCCCCCCAGGTTCAGAGAGTGCTGGAGATCCGGTGGGTCTCCAGCCCCCCCTAACTCCCCCAGCAAAGGGTCCCTGGTGGCCTAGTGGGTAACCAACCAACCTCCCCCCCCCCAGCGACAGGGGGGCTGGAGGTCCGCTGGACCTCCGGTTCCCCCCCCCCCGATGATCCCCCCCCCCCAGGTTCAGGGAGGGCTGGAGATCCGGTGGGTCTCCAGCCCCCCTAGTCCCCCAGCAAGGGGTTCCTGGTGGTCCAGTCCCCCCTACCCCCCTACCTTATGTGTTGGAGGAGGGAGGGTAGCCCAGTGTATCCTGGGATGTGCTGGGTGGGACTATACACCATTTTGCAGCATCGCAGGAAGAGGAGGGAGGCAGGCTACCCTCCCTTCTCCAACACCCACAAGGCCACTAGGGACCCTTTGCTGGGGGAGTTAGGGGGGCTGGAGACCCACCAGATCTCCCTGAACCTGGAGGGGGGATCGTCGGGGGGACCGGAGGTCCGCCAGACCTCCAGCCCCCGTTGCTCGGGGGCAGGGGTAGTTGGGGCCTGGTGGTCCCATGGACCTCCAGCCCCTGTGTTTGACAGGTTTGGGCTTTGGACAGCCCAGACCTGTCAAACAAGTGTGGGAGGATTGTGCTGAGCGCATGCTCAGGCACAATTCTCCCGCACTTCTACCCCATGATCAGAGATAATTGCGTGCTTAAATTTGCATGCAATTATCTCTGATCATAGGTCTGATAACACCCCGTGCTGTTCCAGTGCTATTTTTGGAGCGCTGTTTGGAACAGCGCGGGGTTTTAATCATCTGTCTGTGAGAACTAAATAAATATTCCCACCTCTTTGCTTCCCCATCTGAAACTGTCCTAGGGCTGTTTTCTGCCTCTCCTTGCTTCTTCTTTTCTTGAGCTCTTCTGCTTCACTGCAAGCAGCCTAGGGGTTTTCTGCCCTCTAGCAGCAGGTGACCCCAGGGACTTAATTGCCTTCACTTGTGTTCTGAATCCTAAGTGCTGGCTTTCATCTCCCAGGCAGCTTACCCCCTAGTGAGCTCACTTCTTCTCAGTTCATTACTCACAGGGACTTCCACTTCCCAGCATTTCTTTGAGCTCACTTTCTTTCAGAGCTCTCCTATAGCTTCTGGATCTTCCTATAGCACTAACACATATATAACCAGTTACACACAAGTGTACAGTTCTGCGTACATCTAGTAGCACTATAGAAATGATAAGTAGTAGTAGTAGCTCAGTACACCATACCTGGTCTTTCACACGGCCATGTACAGCACTATAAATAAGTCTCCAATACAGAACTTCTAACATTTTTTTTTCAAGAAATGCCTGCAAATTAGCATTATGTTATTTATTTGGATTTTACTCACACCTTTTTCAGTAGTAGCTCAAGGTGACTTACATTCAGGTACACTGTGGGTCTGATATACATCCAGCAGCGGGCAGTGCTTTTGCTGTCCACCGCTGGCATTAAACATGGATACTTGAGTTCGCAAATGTGGAATGCTTTACCACTTGACCTGAAAATAATTCACAACCTAATTCACTTCCGTAAAGCACTGAAGACACATCTCTTTAACATGACATACCATAATGACTCATAAGTGGAACCGTAATTCTCCATCATCTACTTAACAATCGGATTATTTTCTCCCTATATCGTACTATGTAATCCATGTTCAATATGTGATACCAATTGTATGTTCTCCCCTTTCTACATGATTGTTCATGATATCATCCATGTTTCTATATATATTACCAATTGTATCTGTACTCTGAAATGGCATAAGTCATGACGGAAAATTGTAAGCCACATTGAGCCTGCAAATAGGTGGGGAAAATGTGGGATACAAATGCAACAAATAAATAAATATACAATGCCGGGCCATATCTGGCAACTGACATTGAATATCCAGGTTTATTTGAGCCATTAAAAAGTTAACCGGCTATACCAATATTCAGCGCTAAACAGTTAACTTTTTAGTGGAGGAAAGGAGGAACAGAGGTGATATGATACAGACGTTCAAATATTTGAAAGGTATTAATCCGCAAACGAATCTTTTCCGGAGATGGGAAGGCGGTAGAACGAGAGGACATGAAATGAGATTGAAGGGGGGCAGACTCAGGAAAGATGTCAGGAAGTATTTCTTCACGGAGAGGGTGGTGAACGCTTGGAATGCCCTCCCGTGGGAGGTTGTGGAGATGAAAACGGTAACGGAATTCAAACATGCGTGGGACAGGCATAAAGGAATCCTGTGCAGAAGGAATGGATCCACAGAAGCTTAGCTGAAATTGGGTGACGGGGGGAAGAGGGGTTGGTGGTTGAGAGGCTAGGATGGGGGAGGGCAGACTTATACGAGGTCTGTGCCGGAGCCGGTGATGGGAGGCGGGACTGGTGGTTGGGAGGCGGGAAATACTGCTGGACAGACTTATACAGTCTGTGCCCTGAAAAAGACAGGTACAAATCAAGGTAAGGTATACACATATGAGTTTATCGTGGGCAGACTAGATGGACCGTGCAGGTCTTTTTTTGCCGTCATCTACTATGTTACTATGTATGTAGTGATCAAATATAGGCCTGCTATTTAAGCAGCCTATTTTGACCACTCAAAATAGCTGGTTAGGTGGTGAATATCCACACCTAACTGGCTGCCACGCGATATAGCCAGTTAGCGACTAGCCACTAACTGGGATATTCAGTGAGAGATAACCGGTTATCTCCCGCTGAATATCCGCGGTTAGGCATTTAAACCCTATTTAACCGGCCTGGAGCTGTTAAATAGTTTTAATTATTGGGAGGTGAGTATTTCCCCGTCCCTGTCTCCTCTCGGGTATGCTAGGTATTTCCCCTGTACCTGAGGTAATGGAGGGTGAATTGACTTACCCAAGGTCACAAGGGATTTTTGATGCAGGCATCCCTGGATGTCAAACCCAGCGCTCTAATCACTAGGCTACTCCTCCACTTCTTACTTGACTTTAATGAAAACTGCTCAAATTGGCCCTGGTCCACTGGAAAATATTAGCAAATGTCACCGACAGATATGTAGAAAG
The DNA here is from genome assembly GCF_901765095.1 of Microcaecilia unicolor. Classification (NCBI taxonomy): domain Eukaryota; kingdom Metazoa; phylum Chordata; class Amphibia; order Gymnophiona; family Siphonopidae; genus Microcaecilia; species Microcaecilia unicolor. Next base: position 35,761,219 of record NC_044038.1, read on the forward strand.
CTTTATCCAACTTGAAACCAAGCCGCAAAAATGCACCTGGTTGAGGTTCTTCCAAGAGATATTCACAGATCTGTAACAGGGGCGTAGGCAGACCTCACGGTAGGAGGGGGCCAGAGCCCGAGCTGGGGGGCGCATTTCAGTCTGCCGCCCCGCTGCCTCGCCCCCTCACCTCCTCGCCCCTCCCCCTCGTCGCTCCCCCCCCAAAAAAGCAGATACCTTTGCTGGCGGGGGTCCCCAACCCCCACCAGCCGAAGCCTTCTTCAGCGCCAGTCTCCGGTGCAGCCGTGTTCGCTGCCTTGCTCTTTCTTCTTGCTGACATCCTGTGCACACTTCTTTATATGAAACTGAGCATGCTCAGTTTCACTTAAAGGAACATGCAGGACGTCAGGAGGAAGAAAGAGCACAGGGCAGGGAACGTGGCGCACCAAAGAGTGGCGCTGAAGAAGGCTTTGACTGGCGGGGGTTGGGGACCCCCACCAGCAAAACCAGGGGCCCATATGAAATTTGGGGGGTCCCAGGCCCCCTGTGGCCCCACCTAGCTACGCCACTGATCTGTAACAAGGCCCTTTTCCTGTGACAGAGTTTAACTTCTGTTGACTAATCTTAATGATTTTCACCTTCTGTGTGCAGCTGTAGATGCAAAAGGTCTTCTAGGTCCTGATAAGACTCTGTGATAAATATAGCTGTACACAGCAATTAGATGTGCATTTTCTCATGACTCTTTTTCCCTCCCCCAATTCCAAAGAACTGACCTAATCAAGTGAACCTCTCTTTAAAACTTTGGCCATTTGTACCTGGAATTAATTTAATCCTTTTTTGTGATCTGTTTCCAAGACAGGACTTTACACCTGGCATGAACTATAAAGTAACCCCACATTTGGCTTACAACAGCTGCAGATCATTTCCTTATGTCATTTGAACCGTTCTTGTGAATGGAGTAAAATTGTCAGCTTCAAAATGGCTTGTGCAGGATGCTTTTACGCAAATTTTAGCTTTCTGTTGCTAATTCTATAGAAGAGCGTTGGGGCTTTAATTTAACTGTCATACCCTGGGTCTTGTGCCTACACTAAGGGAAGATTGCTATAGTCATTGTAATTTTCTTCCATTCTACTTCCCCTAACTTACAGCTTTGCCTACTCTGTGGTTTCAGGCTTAATTTCATTCTGGTTTTCTTTCTTCTTTTTCAAACCCCTGACGCTATTGTGTAAGCATGATTGAAAAAATATCAAAACTGACCACAGGAAATATTTGCGCTGTCAAATAAATGATTAATTCCCTGGTCTCATAGAGATCTATCTGCCTTCACATTTGTCTGGTTATTCCTGATTAATATAATGCCAGATATCTTAACACTGTCCTTGATAGGCATTTATGCCAGTTGGGCTCGACACCTGTTCCTATCACAGACACAGACTCAACTCTGCAATAACCAGAGACTGACAATCATTTCCACATCTCTTAACAGTTCTGCCGTGCCAGGCTTCTTCAGCACAGTTCAAATTACTCACACATAAATCCCAGAATTCAGACCTGGTTCCAGCTGGACATGAAGCCTTTTTTTTTTTTTTTTTTTTTGTGCAGATCATCGCCTCTTTTTGTCTGCCTGGTTCCAGCTGGGATACCCAGGACCAGAGTGTTCACAAATAAATAAAGGCAACCTTTTACCTTGGCCTTCTTTTTCTTCTCATGCAATCCCTAAGCATCTACTTCTTAACACAGTGTGCAAACCTCTGAGCTAGGGCTACTGCTCACTTCCCTGGAACTCCCCCATAGGTACTGCAGCCCAGCCAACACCTCTTGTGGCAGCTTGAAGTACTACAAGAAGTACCGTAAACTGCTATGAGAGGTTGTGGCAACCATTTTATACCAGCACAACAAGGGGCAGGAGCAAGGGGGCTGCACTCCTATCCCCAACAACCCCACTGGACTACCAGGGATACTTGCATGGCTGGGGTGGCAGGGGTCTTCCAGGAGGGGGGTGTCTTGACATGGGCTGAGCAGATGGGTGAGGGAAAGAGGGACATTGTCAGGGGGCAGGACAGGGCTCGGGGATGCCAGCCCAATATTCAGAGCCGGCACCTGCATAGCTAAGCAGCCTTATTTAGGACAGCTCTGCCGGCACCCACATAACCTGGGGCTCCTCCTTAGTGCCACCCTTGGCCTGCCCACTTTTTAGCTGGGTGGTCTGAGGGGATATTTACCAGTACTCTCTGGTTAAGTGCCACTGAATATCCCCACTTAGGTGTCAGAAAGTGATTTAAGCAGGCAGGAGAGGCTTTTGCCCACTTAAATTGGTTTGAATATTGGTCCCTAACGCACATGTGAATGTAACATTCATACACATAAGTGCCAGTTGGGTGCTAACTCATATTCTACAAGCTTAGCACACAACCTGCATAGTGCACAACTGCAAGGGGGGGGGGGGTGTACACATGGGCAAAGCATGGGCGGGTCCCACATTTAGGTGCATAACTTATAGAATGCTATAAGTTAAATGCTCAAATGTAGCATTTGCATGCTAACATTTATGCCTGCTTTTCACATGGTGCGAGTGAAGCACCTAAATATTGGAGTGAAAATGCCGACTTACACTCTCATTCTTGAACAGAATCTGGGCACCCAAATACCATTGCACTCAGCGCCCTGCGTGTTATACAGCTGACTCCTATGTGTATGTGTTAGCTCTATGGGAAGGTGCTGGAAACACCCCCAACAGCCGACACAGAGGGGGTGGCCTAGAGATATGCACCACTTAAGCACATCAAAGGCACTATCAAATTGACATTATGCATCTATACACACTAGGTGCTATTTATTTATTTATTTTGGTGCATTTTTTACCCCACATTTTCCCACAAGAGCAGGCGCAATACAATACAATACAGGATACAGTACAATACAGAGAAGGCACAGTTACGGATTGTGACAGGAGGGGATGGAACATGGGATAACACGGGGTGAATGTTAGGGGCAAAGCAACCTGCGAATAACCATATACAGTCAACAAGACAGAGAGGTTAAACATAGGAGTTGCCAGTGGAATAAGCCTTGTGGAAGAAGAATGTTTTTAAGGACTTCTTGAACAGTTGGTGGTCGACTAGCTCTTTTAGTTGTTTTGGCAGAACATTCCAGGATTTTGGACTGACATAGGGGAAGGACGAAGCAAAAAGGGTCTTGTATTTAACCTTCTTGCAGCTGGGATAATGCAGATTGAGGTAGGACCTTGCAGTTATTAGCGCATTTATAGATGGTAGATCGATTAGATTAAGCATATTCCTTATTCTATAAGGAAGTGCCTAATTGCCATAGCACCTAACTGCAAGTTGTGCATATGTGTGGGCAGAACATGGGCAGGCCATGGGCATGTCTCCTAGTTAGACCTTACGAGACTGGGAGACTGGGCGGCTAAATGGCAGATGACGTTTAATGTGATCAAGTGCAAGGTGATGCATGTGGGGAAAAAAGAACCCAAATTATAGCTACGTCATGCAAGGTTCCACGTTAGGAGTTACGGACCAAGAAAGGGATCCGGGTGTCGCTGTCGATAATACACTGAAACCTTCTGCTCAGTGTGCTGCTGCGGCTAGGAAAGCTAATATAATGTTAGGTATTATTAGGAAAGGTATGGAAAACAGGTGTGAGGATGTTATAATGCCGTTGTATCGCTCCATGGTGCGACCGCACCTTGAGTATTGTGTTCAATTCTGGTCGCCGTATCTCAAGAAAGATATAGTAGAATTGGAAAAGGTGCAGCGAAGGGCGACTACAATGATAGCGGGATGGGACGACTTCCCTATGAAGAAAGACTAAGGAGGCTAGGGCTTTTCAGTTTGAAGAAGAGACGGCTGAGAGGAGACATGATAGAGGTATATAAAATAATGAGTGGAATGGAACAGGTGGATGTGAAGCATCTGTTCACCCTTTCCAAAAATACTAGGACTAAGGGGCATGCGATGAATCTACAGTGTAGTAAATTTAAAACAAACAGGAGAAAATCTTTCTTCAACCAACGCATAATTAAACTCTGGAATTCGTTGCCGGAGAACGTGGTGAAGGCGGTTAGCTTGGCAGAGTTTAAAAAGGGGTTAGACGGTTTCCTAAAGGACAAATCCATAAACCACTACTAAATGGACTTGGGAAACATCCACAATTCCAGCAATAACATGTGTAGAATGTTTGTACGTTTGGGAAGCTTGCCAGGTGCCCTTGGCCTGGATTGGTCGCTGTCGTGGACAGGATGCTGGGCTCGATGGACCCTTGGTCTTTTCCCAGTGTGGCATTACTTATGTACTTATGTACCCCCAGATTCTATATAGCATGCCTGGCGATCCGCGCCAAAATCCAAGCGTATTCTATAACAATGTGCATAACTTAATTGGCTTAACAAGCCAATCAGCATTGTTAACAGCACTTAAAAAGCAATACTGATCAACTAATTGGCAATAATTAGAAGTTAAGCACACAACTCCCTAAGTGTATTCTGTAACATACTGCGCCTAAATTTTAATGAGCACAGGCAAGAATGGGCGTGGTTATGAGCAGAGAAATGGTCATTCCATGGGCGTTCCAAAATTCATGTGCATCGTTATAGAATATGGCCCTCTGCATTTTAATCCACGCAACAGGATTTACGCCACGTTTTCACTGCTGTAAATGGATGCATGTAGTTTTAGGCACTAGGATATTGACTAAGCTTATTCTATATACCGCACCTAAATCTAGACACCGTTTACGGAATATGCTTAGGCGGAAATGTTTTCCACGTGGAGTTTTTAAGCACCATACAGTGGGGGAAATAAGTATTTGATCCCTTGCTGATTTTGTAAGTTTGCCCACTGACAAAGACATGAGCAGCCCATAATTGAAGGGTAGGTTATTGGTAACAGTGAGAGATAGCACATCACAAATTAAATCCGGAAAATCACATTGTGGAAAGTATATGAATTTATTTGCATTCTGCAGAGGGAAATAAGTATTTGATCCCTCTGGCAAACAAGACCTAATACTTGGTGGCAAAACCCTTGTTGGCAAGCACAGCGGTCAGACGTCTTCTGTAGTTGATGATGAGGTTTGCACACATGTCAGGAGGAATTTTGGTCCACTCCTCTTTGCAGATCATCTCTAAATCATTAAGAGTTCTGGGCTGTCGCTTGGCAACTCGCAGCTTCAGCTCCCTCCATAAGTTTTCAATGGGATTAAGGTCTGGTGACTGGCTAGGCCACTCCATGACCCTAATGTGCTTCTTCCTGAGCCACTCCTTTGTTGCCTTGGCTGTATGTTTTGGGTCATTGTCGTGCTGGAAGACCCAGCCACGACCCATTTTTAAGGCCCTGGCGGAGGGAAGGAGGTTGTCACTCAGAATTGTACGGTACATGGCCCCATCCATTCTCCCATTGATGCGGTGAAGTAGTCCTGTGCCCTTAGCAGAGAAACACCCCCAAAACATAACATTTCCACCTCCATGCTTGACAGTGGGGACGGTGTTCTTTGGGTCATAGGCAGCATTTCTCTTCCTCCAAACACAGCGAGTTGAGTTCATGCCAAAGAGCTCAATTTTTGTCTCATCTGACCACAGCACCTTCTCCCAATCACTCTCGGCATCATCCAGGTGTTCACTGGCAAACTTCAGACGGGCCGTCACATGTGCCTTCCGGAGCAGGGGGACCTTGCGGGCACTGCAGGATTGCAATCCGTTATGTCGTAATGTGTTACCAATGGTTTTCGTGGTGACAGTGGTCCCAGCTGCCTTGAGATCATTGACAAGTTCCCCCCTTGTAGTTGTAGGCTGATTTCTAACCTTCCTCATGATCAAGAATACCCCACGAGGTGAGATTTTGCGTGGAGCCCCAGATCTTTGTCGATTGACAGTCATTTTGTACTTCTTCCATTTTCTTACTATGGCACCAACAGTTGTCTCCTTCTCGCCCAGCGTCTTACTGATGGTTTTGTAGCCCATTCCAGCCTTGTGCAGGTGTATGATCTTGTCCCTGACATCCTTAGACAGCTCCTTGCTCTTGGCCATTTTGTAGAGGTTAGAGTCTGACTGATTCACTGAGTCTGTGGACAGGTGTCTTTCATACAGGTGACCATTGCCGACAGCTGTCTGTCATGCAGGTAACGAGTTGATTTGGAGCATCTACCTGGTCTGTAGGGGCCAGATCTCTTACTGGTTGGTGGGGGATCAAATACTTATTTCCCTCTGCAGAATGCAAATAAATTCATATACTTTCCACAATGTGATTTTCCGGATTTAATTTGTGATGTGCTATCTCTCACTGTTACCAATAACCTACCCTTCAATTATGGGCTGCTCATGTCTTTGTCAGTGGGCAAACTTACAAAATCAGCAAGGGATCAAATACTTATTTCCCCCACTGTATATAGAATCTGGCTTATAGTTTATAGAATACTGTAAATTATGCATGTCATGTAGTGCACCTAAGTATGCCAACTTATGCCTGCCATTGACATGGCGTAAGAGGGCACATCAATACCAATCTTATGCTAGTATTCTAAAAAGGAATCTTGATGCCAATATCAACACGATCATCTAAATCTGCAAAGGGAAAGGGGAAATGGGACTTGATATACCGCCTTTCAGAGGTTTTTGCAACTACATTCAAAATGGTTTATATATATTCACGTACATATTTTGTACCAGGGGCAATGGAGGGTTAAGTGACTTGCCCAGAGTCACAAGGAGCTGCAGTGGGAATCAAACTCAGTTCCCCAGGATCAAAGTCCACTGCACTAACCACTAGGCTACTCCTCCACTCATTCCACCAATAAGAGCCAACCTCATCAGTGATGTCACAATGGCTTGATTGCCGGATACTTGGCTCACTTCTGATATTGTGATGTCATAAGGGAAAGGGAAATGGGACTTGATATACTGTCTTTCTGAGTTTTTTGCAACTACATTCAAAGTGGTTTATATATATATTCAGGTACTTATTTTGTACCTGGGGCAATGGAGGGTTAAGTGACTTGCCCAGAGTCACAAGGATCTCAGTGGGAATGGAACTCAGTTCCCCAGGATCAAAGTCCACTGCACTAACCACTAGGCTACTGCTCTACAAAGGACTTAAATACAAAACAACTTACACATCTAGTTTTTCCTACATAAGCACACAATTGTGGAATGCATTACCAAAAGCCTTGAAAACGACGTACGACCACCTAAACTTCCGGAAATCACTAAAAACCAACCTGTTTAAAAAGTCATACCCTACTGGTCCAACTTAAATGCCTAATCTCTGCAGCACAACCAAACTAAAGCACGTAATAGACATAACACAACTCTTCCGCTCTCCGATTCCCTAATGTGGTTGTGCCACATGAACTTGATCTTACCACATCAACAACAACAACAACAACAATCATTTCTAAAGTGCTACTAGGGTTACGCAGCGCTGTACAATTCAAACATAGAAGGACAGTCCCTGCTCAAAGAGCTTACAATCTAAAAGACAAGAGAACAAACTAAAGACAAGTGAACAATCTAGAGGACGAGTGAACAGTTAATCTGATAGGGTGGATAGATTGGGGTATTTTATATTTCTCGAGCGGTTAGGCGCCGAAGGCAGCATTGAAGAGGTGAGTTTTAAGCAGAGATTTGAAGATGGGTAGGGAGGGGGCCTGGCGTATGGGTAAAGGAAGATTATTCCAGGCATAGGGTGAGGCAAGGCAGAATGAGCGGAGCCTGGAGTTGGCATTAGTGGAGAAGGGTACTGAGAGAAGGGCTTTGTCCTGTGAGCGGAGGTTGCGGGCGGGAACATAGGGGGAGATGAGGGTGGAGAGGTAGTGAGGAGCCGCAGACTGAGTGCATTTGTAGGTAAGGAGGAGGAGCTTGAATTGTATGCGATATCTGATCGGAAGCCAATGAAGTGATTTAAGGAGAGGGGTGGTATGAGTATATCGGTTTTGGCGGAATATAAGACGTGCAGCAGCATTCTGAACGGATTGAAGGGGGGATAGATGGCCGAGTGGGAGGCCGGTGAGGAGTAAGTTGCAGTAATCACTCTGTATTGGGTCACACCAGAGCCTGCAAAGGCCTCTCCAGTACTATGTAAGCCACATTGAGCCTACAAATAGGTGGGGAAATGTGGGATACAAATGTAACAAATAAAATAAATAAATATGCCATTATAGAATTGGTGTTAAGTGAATGGCATTGGGGTGCCTAGACTGAGGTGACAATTTCTAGGACTGCCCAATTACTGCGCATTAACTATAGCCATTAACATGCTGTAACTGTAAATATTTAATGCACTTTATAAAAGGGAACCTTTGTCTAGCAGTATTCTATGAACATTCAAAAGATAAATTATTTTAATTGTAAATATAACTAATTCCAAAAATGCTTCTCTGGATATTTTATCAGGAGTATACTGCTTTAGACAACACTGGCCCTTCCATTAGGTTGCCTAGTTGCCTAGAGTGCCAAATATTGGAGGGCATAGCAATATCCCAGAAACCTCTGGATGTGACTTTTAAAGAAGGCCTGTGGCCAATTGCTGGCACTTCCTGACTGCTTGTCATGTGCATTCTGAGATCAGCATGCAGAATTTCAGACAAGCTGGGACACCAGTTTCAAACATGTTCACGGTAGAAGCACTGGGCCGCTGATGGCATTGAAACCACTAGCAGCCAGTGTGGAAGACCCACCCTACCCCTGGTCTACTGACGAGTCTATTCTTCCAGCAGCTGAAGACAACAGCAGAATGATGTAGGTGCAATAATTTGGAGGGTTTAAAGGATTATACAAATGCTGGGTCGGTATATAAGACAGAGAAAGCACTTAGTGAGAGGAAGGTTGTAAAAAGAAGGTCCTGAAGAAGGAGTCAGAAGACAGAGGGTGCTGAGTGAGTGAGAGAGTTGCTGAGCTAAAAGATGTGGTGAAGAGAAAAAGAAGGTTTTCATCAGGTCAAGTTTAGAAAGAAAAAAGGGGTGGGTGAGGGTTTGATGGGTTAAGTCTCTTCAGCTTGGAAAAGAGATGGATGAGGAGAGATATGATTGAGGTCTACAAAATCCTGAGTGGTGTAGAACGAGTAGAAGAAAATCAATTTTTTTACTCCTTCCGAAAGTACAAAGACTAGGGGACACTCGAGGAAGTTACATGGATATACTTTTATTTTTTTTTATTTTTTTTTTTATTTCATCAATTTAATTTTACACGCTTAACATGCAATTGAAATACATTGCATAACTTGAATAATAAAGATAAGAACTAAATTAACTATAAATATCAAGAATTACGGGCTCACACAATAGCCCTAGGAAAAAACAAGTTATACAATTAATTAGACCACAACTCAGCAGTGAAGGGGGGGAGTGTTATAGATAATAGGAGATCTCTAAAAAGGAAAACAATGCATATATGGCCTGGCCTATATATTCCCTTTATATCTTTTATAATCAGATGATATCACTTACTCTATAGGTTTAATGGACAATTTTTTCATTTCCAGAAATGCTTTAAGATGTTCTGGCTCAAAAAAGGTATACTTAACACCCATATATTTAATCAGACATTTGCAAGGATATGCAAGTAAATATGTTGCTCCCAGCGTTCGGGTCTCCTCTCTAAACAACAAAAAATTTTTTCTCCTATCTTGGGTTGTTTTACAAACATCAGGATATACCCATACTCTCTGACCACAAAAAGTTTTCGTAGCATTTTTGAAGTATAACTTCAAGACTGAGTTCAAGTCCTGTTCAAAAACAAATGATATCAATAGAGTTCTTCGTTGATCTATTTCAGAAAGAGATGTTTCTAGGATTAATGATACATCCAACTGGTCATGAGAGTCCAAAGGCAGATTTCTCAAATTGCTTTTTTTTTCGCTATCCCGCAGATCAGCTTGCAGTGGAATTGGCAAATAATAGATTTTATTTAAAGGAGGAATAGCTGAATCTGGGTATAGCAAGATTTCTTGTAAGTACTTCTTGAAGACTTCAACAGGACTCAATTCTTTAATCCAAGGAAAATTTAATATTCTTAAGTTCAGTCTTCTATTAAAGTTCTCAAATTGTTCTATTTTCCTATGTACCAGTATTTTATCTGCAGTCAAAGAGTCAGTCAGGGATTTTAAAGTTTTTACTTTGCTGAAGTAACTCAGTTTGTAAAGTTGTCTCCTGCTTTGATTTTTCAAAAGTATTAGTCAGAGAATCAATTTTACTCACTAGTTGCGAGGTTTCCCGGGCTGTTTTTGAAACCGTCTGATTTAAGCCCTGTAACGTCTTCCATATCGCCTGTAGAGTTATCTCCGCGGGGGATTCTTCCTCCAAGATTATTTCTTCCGCGTTCAGGACTGAGTCGGCGCCATTCGAGGTTTGGGCTTGAACGCCTTCCGTTGCAGCCACTGCCTCCTCTCTCCGCCCTGAATTCGCTGGGCACGGAGGTCGATTATCTGGGGGCGAAAGTGATGTTTCCCAATCCGAAGGGGCCATAGCTCCTCCAACGGCCCCTAAATCGGTTTCGCTCACCCTCAGCACGGGAACAGGCGTGGTGAATCGATCCAGCGTTTGTTGGAACGGGGAGGAAGTTCGGGCCATTGGCGTCAGGCCTTTCACTATCCCCTTCCTCTTAGTATGGGGCATCACTTCGAGAATAGGTAAGGAGGAAAAAGGCTACCAACAAATCTGCCGTGCTCGATCCACACAAACGCTCAGGCCGCCATCTTGACACGCCCCCGATATGTATGTTTCTTAGGGCCCTCACATGGATATACTTTTAAAACAAATAGAAGGAAATATTTTTTCACCCAATGAATAGTTAAGCTCTGGAACTCTTTGCCGGAGGAGGTGTTAACAGTGGTTAGCGTATCTGGGTTTAAAAAAGGTTTGGACAAATTCCTGGAGGAAAAGTCCATAGTCTGCTATTGAGGCAGACATGGGAGGCAACTGCTTGCCGTGGGATTTGTAGTATGGAGTGTTGCTAGATGGACCATTGGTCTGACCCAGTATGGCTGCTCATATGTTATGTTCTTATGTTCTTTTGTAGAACAAAAGGGTGCTGGTCAAATGAGGATGCAGTGGACAGAAAAAGGATGCTGGGTACTATGGAAAGAAGGCAAACAAATTAGAGTGGTACTGGAATGCTGGAGTGGAGGATGGAAAGGAAGATACAATGTGCAATGGCAGAAAAAGAGATTTTGGTCAGGAAGAAAGAGGTGATGATAGACATCAAGAACAATGAGCAAATGAGGATGCTTGGCAGAGCGTGAAGGAAGACAGCAATGGGATGCATGCCAGAACCACTACCATCACAAAAGGGACACTGTTGGATGCAGCTCCTACTGCTGGGAGCACAGAGTGATGTATTGGAACAGCTGCCATTAGCTACATTGAAGGAGGAGGGGAAGCCAAGGTGAAGCTTGGTCTAGGGCAACTAATGCCATTACAGCAGCCCTTGCTTTAGAAATGCTGAATCCAGTGATGATGTTATCTCTTCTGTCCTACACTAGGACACTTGTAAGTCTGGTGCATGGTCTCCTACCCCCAAAATGTATCTAGTCCTTAGGAAAACTAAATTATGCAAATTAACACGGTTCACAGATGAAATTAATGCATGTGTATCTTATGAATATTCATTGTGGATATTACAAAACCAAACAGATCTCTGTTGGTAGGGACCCCGAGGACCAGAAGCAAGCATGACCGCTCTCAAAAAATGACTGCTAGCTCTAAAGAAGCTCAAAGTCTTTTCTTATCAAAACCTTCCAGAAAGTATTTTTCTTTTTTTTTTAATCAGGGAATTATCCTGCATTGGCTGACTCAAGCATCCAGGTCTTCATTTCGAACCATAATTTAATGCAGATTTCATTCATTTGGTGATTACTGACAAATGTTTCTAAATGGTCAAACTGTACTAAAATAAGGGTTTTGCCAGCTATTGTCATATACCTCCAAATTCTATAAATGGTACTAAAAATTGTGCATGAAAATTTGGGTGCACGGCCAATTTGTGCATACATTTTAATTGAATAATGAGCCAATTAGCGCTGATAATTGGGCCCTAATCATCAGCGCTAATTGGCATTAATAAAAATTTATGTGTGTACATTTGTACAGCCAGATCCATGCATAAAATTTACACATGGATCCAAAAAGGGAGTGCAGCCCTGGGAGGCTCATGGGTGGATCGGGGGTGTTCCCACAATTTATGCACACTGTTACATGTGCTAAATATTCAGCCGGTAGCGGTCACCGGTTTTTTAAATGCTGATCGACACCGGCTAAATTATCCCCCGATATTCAGTGCTGGGCCATGTCTGGGCACTGGCACTGAATATTTGGGGATAAATTGGGGCGGGCAGGCTGCCGGAGATTATGCGGGCCTAGCCAATATTCAGCCGGGGCCACATAAGAGTTATGCAGCCCCGGCTGAATATCGGGCCACTCCGGCCCACATAACTTTCTTTTTTTTTTAAACAAGCCCCCGAGCCCTCTCCTACCAATGTCCCCTCTTTCATTCCTTCCCTAGCGCGCATTAAGAATCCCCCAGCAAGAACCCCCACCCCGCCTCCCCCCAAACCATGAAGGTAAGTCCCCAATGACCCCACTGTCCTAAATGAAGCCGCTTAGCCATGCATGTGCCAGCACTGAATACTGCCGGCACCCGCATAACCTGGGGCTCCTCCCCAGTGTCGCCCCCAGCGCCACCCCTGACCTGCCCACTTTTTGTTTGGGCGGTCTCCGGGGATGCTCAGTGGCATTGTCCAGTTGTGCCGCTGAATATCCCCGGTTAGGCGCCGGGAAGCTAAGTGGGCAGGAGCCCGCTTAAATCGCTTTGACCATCGGCCTCAGTGTGCAGTCCACACCCATCCTCCACCAGTAACCCATCCATTTCCCACCCCCTAACCCATCATGCAGTTTGCAGAAATCGGCATTCATTAATTATCATGCCACTGCAATAACAATGACAACAAAGAGTGTACACACTGTCCCTCTGATTTCTAGTCTGCCTTTATCCAAATAGTGCAAAGTGAATTACATTCTCAAGAAAACTTCCTATTAGAAGGAACTTACAACAAGATTGCCGTTTCATTACAATATTCATAAAATCTTCAATGACCTAATAAATTTAGTTTTGTTGATGTAAAAACAAGTGCATTTTGAGGACCGTTCGAAAAGACAAATGCAGTGTAATTTGATGAAGTTCAATGGGAATATTATTCCGTACCTTAGCACTTTGAAACACAAATGAACATTCCCAAATTGGTTTTGAACTCTCCATATAGAGGGGAAAGTCCAACATTAATCTTTTCCAGCTTCTCAAGTGATTTCTGTTAACTGTAAATAAGAGAAGCCTTCCCAGAGATTCTGAATTTAGGCACAAATTAAATTGTTTAATGAGCTCTTAACCATCAATAACTGGGTGTTAATAACCAATTATTGATGGTAGTTGGCACTCGTTATAATTTGCACACGCATCTTGTTGCAAGCTATTCTATATGGCGTAGAGCTGAACTCTACTAAAGAGTAGCTCAAAAGGGAATGTGGCCATAGACGTGTTAGTGCATTGTGAAAAGTTACGCTCATAGGGGCCCTTTTACTAAGCCGCGTAAGCGTCTACGCACGCCCAACGCATGACAAAATGGAGCTACCACCCAGCCCTAGCGGTAATTTCATTTTTGGCGCGCATCTGATATGTGCATCTGGAAAAGAATTTTTATTTTCGGACGTGCGTATCGGAAGCGCGCCAAGTGGCATTCGGCACACGTAGGTCATTACCACCCGGTTACTACATGAGACTTTACCGCTAGGTCAATGGCTGCCAATAAGGTCTCAGACCCAAAATGGGCCCACGGCAATTTTCATTTTGCCGCACATTCATTTTCGGAAAACATTTTAAAAAGGCATTTTTAAAACCCGGATCTACACTACCGCAGGCCATTTTTCAGCGCACCTTTGTAAAAGGACACCACAGTTATAGAATATTGCCTCAGTGCACCTAACTTGGGCTCCAGCTTTTACACCAGGCAGGCAAAAGTTTGGCGCCTAAAGTTAGATGTGGGAATCAACGCTACACACTGTTCTACCAAGGGCTTAGAGCCTTTTTTCAGTGCCCAGTTCTGAGCGGCATTTATAGAATTCACTCCTGTATGTATATAAAAAGAATTTTATTATTCAAACAGCGAACCTACTAACCCCTGGATTCTATATATCACGACTAGTGTTTCATGCCAAAATCCAAGCGTATTCTATAACAATGTGCATAACTTAATTGGCTTAACATGCTAATCAGTGTTGATAACAGGTCTTAACGAGCAATAATGAGCACTTATTGGTAATAATTAGAATTTACGCGCACAACTCAATAAGCGTATTCTGTAACGCAGAGTGCCTAAATTCTAATGCACGCAACTAGAAAGGGGTGTGGTTATGGGCAGGGAAATGGGTGTTTCGTGGGTGTTCTAAAATGTATATGCACTGTTACAGAATATACCCCCGTGTGCCTAAATCTACACACCAGTACTTATGCCACATTTCCCTTGGTGTAAATGGATGCTTGTAGTTTTAAGCACTGCGATATCAACTAAACATATTCTATATATTGCGCCTAACTATAGGCGCTCCTTACAGACTATGCTTAGGTGGAAATTTATTCTGCGCAGAGGTTTCAGGCTCCATATATAAAAACTGGCCCTAAATGGGTTAGCATTTAGTGGGTTGGCTGAATAATAAAATTCTTTTAATATACATACAGGACTTGATTCAGTAAATTGCGCCCGGATTTGGGCGTTGAAAAAAATGTTTGGTAAGTTGCACACCTAAGTGGCAGGCAATGTCCGTGTCAATATGCCCTTGCATTTATGCACTGTGCCCAAAAAGTTTTGTTCATGGACCAACCCATATAAGAAAAGCGAATCGGGTGGGGACTGGCTGAAAGGAAGGGGGAAAGCAAGGATGTTTGATAACAGGAGATGGCATGAGCCTATCTGGCCCACTGTGTGGGCTGAAGCCAGTAGGCGGAGCTTGTTGCCCTATCAATTATATTGTTTTGGCTGTACCAAGATGGCGGTGGCTGCACTGAAGAGAATAAAAAACCTCCTTGGGTGGATCAGCTTCAGCGTTGTGACACCATGCCATCTCCTGTTCATCAAAACTTCTTGGGTGAAAAGGCCAGGCAGGTTGTTAAGATTCTTCATCTCTCGTGCAATTCATTTTTCTATAATGACCAGCAAATTCAATATCAATTGGTCAGAAGCAGTCGATGAAACACAAGACTGACAAGTGTGGAAGATGCGTGTTTCTGCCTCATGCACCGATTGGCTCGAGGACATAATGGGGTCGATATTCAGCCGGCAGCAGTGAGCATTTTTTTAGTTGACGGTGGCGTTATTCCCAGATATCTGATACCGGGTTTATGTTGCCGGCTATCTCTTATGCGGTTAAGTGCGATATTCAGCACTTAACCGCATAAGCGACACCGCAAAAAGATAGGACTGACTTTTATGTGGTCTGATTTGACTGCTAAATTTAGGCGGTTAAATGCTGAACATCGACCCTTAACCGCATAAGTGCTGACTCCGCCTACAGACCACGCACAAAATAGCTGTGAATTTAGCAGTCTGTGATGACATTCAGCAGCACTAACTGGTTAAGTGCTGCTGAATATCAGCAGATAGCCCCAAACAAGCGATTTCAATTTATATTACATATAAACATAAACCAGCTGAACTGTTGAGAAAAACATTATGGCCTACCAGTTACAGTAAGATGAATGGAAATGGATTTCTAGACATGGAATTCACATCTACCCAGCTATCTTTAACTCATTCAGTCCAACAAAATAAAAAACAAAGAACACTTGTGGAGACAGCACTATCGCTCATTAGAATTTATGCTTCTATCTATTTCTCTCTTCTGCGGTTGATATTTCACTTGCTGAGACAAGTAATAATGTACAGCACCGTTCCATGCAAATAAACATCATCTTTTACATCATTCCTCACCTCCATGAGTCATTCCTCATTCTCAGCTTCTGAGGCTCAGACACTTTGCTAGTGCTGAGGGAGATTGTCAAAACAAGGCTAGAGGAACTGTGTATTTTTAGCAGCCATCACTTCCTTAATAAAGCCTCTGACACAGAGCTGCAAAGGTCTGAGCCATGTGGAGAACCAGAGGAAGCTCTGAATATCGAGTAACGCAGCAACTCAATTCTGGCCTATGAGAGCTCAAATGAGACAACACCCTCATCAGATACTCACGCCCATGGCTAATAATTCATTAGCACTATAATTCACCGTTCAAAACTTTGCATTTATGACACACCATTATTAAACTGAAATAAGAAAATTATCATATGCCAGATATGCAGTAGTACGCAAGTTCCTTGGGGCAGAACCAACCCAGTGGCTCAGTGACAGTGCTGCATACTTTGACGCAGAGGACCACTACTTCAGTTCTTGGATCAGGCCTTCTGCACCCTAAGTTGACTAGGGACCAGGATGCTACAGAGGCACGTTCCCTTTATGGGGAGGGTGCTGTAGTCATAGTTAAGGGTAGGGTTACCATACATCTGGGTTTCCCTGGACATGTCCTTCTTTTCAGGGGACTGTCGGGGGTCCGGGGCGGTTTTTCCAGCCTGTTTGTCCGGGTTTCTTGGCTGGCCGGCCTCCCCCCAAGCCTCAGGGTGCTCTCCCCGAATGTACCTTTAACACGCCCTTATGGTCTAGTCAGGGCTGGTTTTAGACAGGCTAGGACCCAGGACATAAATTAAGGAGGGGGACCCCTACCCCAATCTTCCCACCCACCACTGCTACCACAAATGAAACAACTTTAAATGACTTCTTCGCACACAAAACACAGACAGGCCTTCATCAAATACAGAAGAAGGGATCAGAAATTAGAAAAATGGAAATATGAACACCAAAATAGAAACAGGGCAAGTACTGTAACATTAATTAAATAAAAACAGAAATACACTTCCTTTTTGTATTAAACACAATTGGTAGCATCACTATGGAGGGCCTGTGTCATCGCCCCCCTCCACCCCCCCCACCCCCACACACACACACACACTTGGGCTCAGACCCTCACAAAATTAACCATCACCCTTGCTGTGGCTGGCAGGGATCCCCAAGCTGTGCCATCTGAAGACCACCTCCTCTGGTCCAGCAGCCAGAGCTCTCCAAGCTCTGCAGCTAGTGGCTGTGTCCTCAAGCTGTTGCTGCCGCCATTGCTGCTCCCATATGCATGCTCAGTTTTCATGTAGTCAAGCATTCATGGGCATGGGTCAACAATAGCAGCAGCAGCTCGGGGACACTGCTACTGGCTGCAAAGCTTGGAAGAGTTTTGGCTGTCAGAGCACCAAAGGAAGAGGCAGTCTTCACCTTAGAGGCCTGGAGATCCCTGCCAGCTCAGGATGCTGGGTTTGATGGACTTTCGGTCTGTCCCAGCATGGCAATACTTACATGCTTACATACTTATGAACAGCGCCAGGGCAGTGACAGGCAGCATATCAGAATCACTGCCGTGGAGATGATCTCCTGTCAGATGTAAGGTAGTCAGGGAAGGGAGGGAGACTTTGAATCAGGGTGACAAGAAGGGGAAAGAGATGGTGACCACGGGGGCCCCCTGGAGTTGTGGGCCCCAGGACATCTGCCCTCTTTGCCCCCCCCCCCCCTCCACCCAGTGCCAGCCCTGGGTCTAGTGGTTTCTTTGGGGTGGAAAAGAACCCCAATCTTTCCTGCCCACTGCCGCTGACTTGCTCGCTGCAGCCACTTGTTCAAAATGGCTGCCGATACTTCAAGCACCCTGGCTTAGGGCTGGAGGGGAGTTGGATGAATGGATGGATGGAGTCGTGTGGGTGGGTTGGTGGATAAAGGGGCTGTAAAAAAGGTGGATGGAGTGTGGGTGCAAGCAAGGGGCTGGAAAAAAGATTGGTGAGGTAGACGTACATGGGAGGAAAGGGAAAAGGAGGAGATACAGCATGTGGATAGAAGGGGATGAAGAAGAGAGCGGGGACATGCTGCTCATGGATGGGAGGAAGAGGAAAGGGGTACATGCTGCTCATGGATGTCTGCTTTTTCAGACATTTACATCTTTTCTAACGTTGTATTTAGCAGAGTACGGAAGAAAATGGATTTTTGTTACTTTTACCAGTATTTTCACTGTATATAGAATCTGGCTTTCTTGGGGGTCAAGATGACTATGCGGCATGGTGTGGCAGGAGCGGAGCTGGGGGCAGGACAGCATTTTATTTTTTGTGCCCTCTTTTTTTGTCTCCACAAGTATGGTAACCCATAATCTCATGCCTAGGTTCAGCTTCATGAGTCTAGATCTAAACAACATACAGGATCCTTTTCAGTCTTGGGGTTTTGTTTTTTTTTTGGTTACATTTGTACCCCATGCTTTCCCACTCATGGCAGGCTCAATGCGGCTTACATGGGGCAATGGAGGGTTAAGTGACTTGCCCAGAGTCACAAGGAGCTGCCTGTGCCTGAAGTGGGAATCGAACTCAGTTCCTCAGGACCGAAGTCCACCACCCTAACCACTAGGCCACTCCTCCACTGTTGCTACTATTTGAGATTGAAAAGTTGGCTCTTGCAGATCACCAATGTGGCCACGCAGGCTTCTACATGGAATGTTGCTAGTGGCAACATTCCATGTAGAATCTCCAATAGTAGCAACATTCCATGTAGAATCTCCAATAGTATCTATTTTAGTTTTGTTACATTTGTACCCTGCACTTTCCCACTCAAGGCAGACTCAAAGCGGCTTACATGGGGCAATGGAGGGTTAAGTGACTTGCCCAGAGTCACAAGGAGCTGCCTGTGCCTGAAGTGGGAATCGAACTCAGTTCCTCAGGACCAAAGTCCACCACCCTAACCACTAGGCCACTCCTCCACTATTACAACATGATCTTATTAGCTCTAACCTATGTGAACTGGATAACAGCAGGAATCCCTTTTCATCTTTCTAGATTCCAGTGCTACTTAGTGCTGAGGATTGCTGATGTTTTTGATTGGTTTCATTCGTTTTCATCAAATGGATGTCAAAGATTCACCTTGGGATATTGCCTCTCTGACTCCTATATTTTATCGTATATTATCCCTCAGGGATCAATGCTTTCACTTCTTTTTTTAATAAATATGTTCAGTCATTGGAACAAAGTACTTTATATGTGCGGGTGATTTGCAGCCAGTTATGCCTCAAGACCCAGTTAGAATGAGCTATTTTAAATACACTTAAATCCCTCAAAAACTGGTCTTTTATGGGTAATCAATAGAGGTGTGCAGTCAACCCCAATTTTTCACGTATTTCTGATTTTTTAAAATCATGATTAATCACGTGATTAAAATTTTTAATCATGATTAATATCATTATTAAAGGTATTTTTATTTATTTATTTCGCACTGCAGCTCCTTGTGACTCCAGGCAAGTCATTTAATCCTCCATGACCTCGGGTACAAAAGAGTCAGTATATAATATGTAAACTGCTTTGATTGTAACCACAGAAAGGCAGTATATCAAATCCCATCCCCCTTCCCTAAAGAACTGATAATCTCCCTCCTTCCCAAGCCCAGATGTAACATCTCTCCCTTTCCAAACCTTCTTTCCCTCTCCTCTTCCCCTAGGTCTATTGTCTTTCTTTCTTTCCTGGGGTTCATTCTCTCTCTCTCTCTCTCTCTCTCTCTCTCTCTCTCTCTTCCCTTCCTCCCTCCCATTGGCAGTACCTCTCCCTCCCTCCCCTCCTCTCACATGATCAGCAACACCAACTTGGTGGTGAGTAGCACTAAGCTCTTCTCATGGCTGCTGAAGCTCATCACCTTAGCCGCAGCTTCTACCAGTGGCCACTCTAGTTTTGCTTGCGGGTCTGCAGCTCACTCCCCTCTCCTTACCTAGGGTTCAGCATCTGCTCTCCCTCTAAGGTAAACCAATGGTGGGAGTTGGGGGATTTAAAGGTGGTCTTCTGTTAGTCTCTGGCAGCAACAACATTGCACATATGCTGCCTGAGGCCTGCTCCAAAGCTTTCCTTCTGGTCCCTCTGCTGCTGCTGCCTTAAAGGTGATCTGTTGATCCCCAGCAGCAACACATTGCACATACACTGCTTGTGGCTTGGCCTGAAGCTTTCCCTCTGACCCATCCTACACATGCAGAAACAGGAAGTGATGTCAGAGGAGGCAGTGCAGACCAGAAGGAAAGCTTCAGAGCAGGCCTCAGGCAGTGTATGTTTAATCACTGTCCTTATCATGATCAGGAGGTGATATTGAATCGCAGTTGCGGGGAAAGATGCCAGATCACGCCAAGGACAGGGGTTGGGAGTGGAAGAGAGCAGAAGAGATGTTTGGAGGTGCACGAAACACCGCAGAGCACATTAATTGCAGCGTTAACGGCAATTGGCTTGCAGCCCTACTTTGTTTATTAATGTTTTTTTTATTTATTTCATTTTGTTTCATATATGCAAACATTTGAGTTTTCATGCATAAAATTGAATTAAATGCACAAAATATGAATGTATAAAAAATGTACATACATGACCAAAATTAAAAGAAATAATTGCACATCCCTAGTAATTAAGGCTGGCTTTTACTAACTTTGAATAATAGTCTCTAGTAGTTAACACTGAATTGTAGAGCCTCATTTTTTAGACTCCACATTAAACTTAGATTTTGAAGTCACTGCAACACTTCAAAGGGCTTTCATGTATCTGTATGTTATCAGAAAATTACACCCTATTCTTTCTACCAAGGATCTCACTGTTTTTACTTACATAATTTTTCCCCAGTCGTAATTCTTTACTTTCAGGCCTTCCTGAAAGTAATGTTTCCCAAAGCATTAGTCTTTTGTTTACAGATTATTCAAAATTTAGCTGCTCACCTATTTTCATGTTGTGCTTTTAAAGACCAAATTTCCCTCATTCTGTTCAATATTCATTGGCTACCACTTGGGCTCAGGTTAAAATTCAAACTTCTGCTGTTGACCTATAAAGCTCTCAATGGAGATGGATCATCCTTAGAAAACGTTCTGTCTAGAACATTCTGATCCTCTTTTACCAGAGAGAAAACGTTCATGCCACATGTATATTTTAAAAATGGCTGCTCCCCTTATGCGTGCTATAAAATACACATATATGCCTGTAAATCCTCATAGGTAGTTTACAAAAGGCCCCATGTTCAGTAGAGCCTTTTGCATAATACCACCAGAACTGAACACATCCTGATGTGGATGTCTGAATTCCGATCTCATCATTCTATATAAAATGGGACTTCATAATGCAACTGTGCTGTAATTGTTAACCATTGCTGTGCACACTAACTCATGCAGCAACTGATTACTGTACTTTCTTAAACAGACCCCAAAGTGCCAGTTGCACATGCACTTGAGAGAATAATAGTCTTCTACACAGAGACAGTATAGAGCAGTGGTCTTCACTAATTTTTAAGTTGGGGCCAGATCCAAATGAGCTGACGGAGAACCACTAAATATTTTCCCATGTGAAGGCATGACCTGCTGAGCAATATGTATTGATGACAAGCATTCCACCAGCTTACCTTCAAACTTTTCATTGGGAGTATCCACAAGGAGGTGGGCATTTCCAAGTACATTCTCTTCATCTATTGAGAAATGCCTTGTCCTTCAAGCATGTGGCTCTTCCGTCTGTCCACCTCCCCTTCTGTCATGAGCGTGGGGCTTGGGTAGAGAGACAGAGAGAAGCAGAAAAAACTAAGAGTGATGATGATGGCCCCCCAGAGATCTCCAGGGTCTGCCATTGGCCCCCAGGCTTTGCATTGAAGAACTCTGGTATTTCAGATAGTATCACATTGTACAGTCTCACACCTGGATCAGCTTCAATGTTTGGTCTTAGATTACATTCCTTTACATCAGGCAAGATGATCAGGAGCAGATACTATTTAGATCAGAAGAGAAACAAATTTTTCTTTAACTTCTGTTCAGTTTGCTAGTTCTAATGCTGGGCTGGAGAGCATATTGCCTTTTGAAGAGCATGGATCTTCAGTTGACTTTCTACCTAATTCTGACATAAAAGGTTGCAAGAAGAATGCTGCATATGATATCTACTGTGTTTCTCGGGGGGGGGGGGGGGTCAAAGGCTTACAATTTTATGCCCTTTCCCCAACGCAAGTATTGTGTGTACCAAAATTTCACCAAGCTTGACTTTCAGTACCACCTCTTGGAAGAAACGTTTTGAGAATTGTGGTTGCTGTGTTAGTCCATTAGGTTAAAAGGGTCAACAAGCAATGTTGTAAGTGATGTCTTTTGATTGGGCTAACTTAATATATCTCTGACAAGCTGGACCATAGCAAGATGTAGTAGCGTCCTGTGCAACTCATCCACTGGCATCCACTGCCCTGTCCGTGTCACCACTGCCAATGACAGAAGATGGCATATTGGAATTGGGCGCAATTTTTACACATCTGCATATCTGCACCCTGTGTTGCCTCACCGATTGCACAACCTTTGGTACATCACTGGTGACCAAACAATCAAGTTATCCTCTCTTTTATCAGGTCGGGGAAGAAACAATGCACTTACACTGGCTTGAAACAGTACAAACTCCTCTAGATCATACACATACCTCTGGAGTCTATATTGCACACCTAAGGCCCTGTTAATAAGCCGTGATGTAGGCATGCTAGCATTTTTAGCACATGCTAAAAACACCCATAGGAATATATTGTATTGGTAAACAGGGACCCTAGTGTTCTGCACAGAGAGCACTTAACAAGCAATAATGAGCACAATTTGTTTAGACTTTGCTCACACCTTTTTCAGTAGTATGAGTTACATTCATGTACACTGAGGGAATGGAGGGTTAAGTGACTTGCCCAAAATCACAAGGAACAGCAGTGGGATTTGAACTGGCCACCTCTGAATGTCAAGACTGATGCTCTAACCACTAGGCTACTCCTCCTAATTGCCAAGAGCTAAACTTTACGCACACAAATCACTAAGTGTACTCTGTAATGCACAATGCCTAAATTTGAATGCATGCAAGCCGAAAGGGGCATGGTTATGGGTGGGGAAATGGGCGTTTCATGGGTGTTCCAAAATGTACACACACTGTTATAGAATATGGCCCTCTGCGTCTAAATCTACGCACTGAGATGTACACCATGTTTTCATCAGTGTAAATGGAGGTCCATAGATTTAGGCAATATGGTGTCAACTATGTGTATTCTCAATATCGTGCCTAAATCTAGGTGCAGCTTATAGATTATACTTAGGTGGAAATGTTTTCTGCATGGATTTTTTTAGGCATCATATATAGAATCCCCCCCTCAATAATTCTGAAAAGCTAGTCATAGAAATATTAAGTTAGTCCAATAAAAAGGTATCAGCTACAACTTGTTCAACATGAAAATGTTTTAAATTGTTGAAAGACGAAGACGTCTTGAAGAATAATTACACAAAGTATATGCTATTTTTGGACTCTAATGTAGCATGTGTTTTAGAATGGTGTAGTATTTTTGGAGTACATTCAAGGGTTTCTTATTGGAATTATAAAAATAAATCACATATTCTCACAATTATTCCTGTAATTTGATGACAGCTTTAGTTATTTTGAAGAGTGGAAATTTGTTCTCAAGCCGTGAAAGTAAAGACATTTTGTGGAGCACAAGGGTACATTTTCAATTGTTTTGTAAAGCGATAAGTACATTTTAGTTTACTTGGGGGTCCTTTTAACAAAGCTACGGTAAAAAGTGGCCTGTGTTAGTGTGGGCACGTGAAAACTGCCGTGCACCCAGGCCACTTTTACTGCAGCAGGAATTTCTATTATTTCAAATGGAAATCGTAAATGGGCATGCGCTAATCAAACTATAGGAGTGGAGGAGTGGCCTAGTGGTTAGAGCACCAGTCTTGAACTCCAGAGGTGGCCCATTCATATCCCACTGCCAGCTCCTTGTGATTTTGGGCAAGTCACTTAACTCTCCATTGCCTCGGGTACAAACTTAGATTGTGAGCCCTCCTGGGACAGAGAAATATCCAGTGTACCTGAATGTAACTCACCTTGAGCTACTACTGAAAAAGGTGTGAGCAAAATCTAAATAAATAAATATGTGAGAATCTACATGGAATGTTGCTAGTGGAGGAGTAGCCTAGTGGTTAGTGCAGTGGAACACGGAATGTTGCTACTATTTGAGATTCTACATGGAATGTTAATGTTGCTAATCCACTAGCAACATTCCATATAGAAGCCTGCCCTTGCAGATCAGCAACGCAGCCTTCTGTTTCTGTGAGTCTGACGTCCTGCACGTACGTGCAGGATGTCAGACTCACGGAAACAGAAGGCTGCGCGGCCACATTGCTGATCTGCAAGGGCAAGCTTCTACATAGAATGTTGCTAGTGGAGGAGTGGCCTAGTGGTTAGAGCACCAGTCTTGAAATCCAGAGGTGGCCCAATCAAATCCCACTGCCAGCTCCTTGTGATTTTGGGCAAGTTACTTAACCCTCTATTGCCTCAGGTACAAACTTAGATTGTGAACCCTCCTGGGACAGAGAAATATCCAGTGTACCTGAATGTAACTACTACTACTACTTAACATTTCTAAAGCGCTACTAGGGTTACGCAGCGCTGTACAATTTATCATAGAGGGACAGTCCCTGCTCAAAGAGCTTACAATCTAAAAGACAAGTGAACAGTCAGTCCGATAGGAGCAGTCAAATTGGGGCAGTCTGGATTTCCTGAATGGTAAGAGTTAGGTGCTGAACGCAGCATTGAAGAGGTGGGCTTTAAGCAAAGACTTGAAGATGGGCAGGGAGGGAGCTTGGCGTAAGGGCTCAGGAAGGTTGTTCCAAGCATAGGGTGAGGCGAGACAGAATGAGCGGAGCTTGGAGTTGGCGGTGGTGGAGAAGGGTACTGAGAGGAGGGATTTGTCCTGTGAACGGAGGTTTCGGGCGGGAACATAAGGGGAGATGAGGGTAGAGAGGTAGTGAGGGGCAGCAGACTGAGTGCATTTGTAGGTAAGAAGGAGAAGCTTGAATTGAATGCGGTATCTGATTGGAAGCCAGTGAAGTGACCTGAGGAAAGGGGTGATATGAGTATATCGGTTCTGGCGGAATATAAGACGTGCAGCAGAGTTCTGAACAGATTGAAGAGGGGATAGATGGCTAAGTGGGACGCCGGTGAGGAGTAAGTTGCAGTAGTCAAGGCGAGAGGTAATGAGAGCGTGGACGAGAGTTCGGGTGGTGTGTTCAGAGAGGAAAGGACGAATTTTGCTGATGTTAAAGAGGAAGAAGCGACAGGTCTTGGCTATCTGTTGGATATGCACAGAGAAGGAGAGGGAGGAGTCGAAGATGACTCCAAGGTTGCGGGCAGATGAGACGGGGAGGATGAGGGTGTTATCAACTGAGATAGAAAGTGGAGGAAGAGGAGAAGTGGGTTTTGGTGGAAAGACGATGAGCTCACCTTGAGCTACTACTGAAAAAGGTGTGAGCAAAATCCAAATAAATAATAGGCATGCCTGAGCCCTTACCGCCTACTTCTTAGCCCCCCATGCTAGAAATTCAAAACCATCACCTGGAAAACACAGAACTAGCACAGGGCATCCACATGGCCTTGTCAATGAGTTTTATTATTTGAGTGTAAAAGTTATTTCTTTACAGATTCCAAAGCATTTTTGAACTTCATTTTGATAAATGAAGAGTTGAGAGCTAAGGTTTGGTATCTGCTGTTGAGGGCTGGCTGGTGGGATTTAATGGAAGAAGTGATCTTACTTAATTGAAAAATGCCCATGTTTAATTTCCTTTTTCTTAGTTCCCCTATTTCCTTTTTTTTTTATAGACTAATCGATAAGATTGAATTACCTTTATGTTTCTTTTTTGCATATTGTCTTGCTGTATTTTCCAAAATGTGGAAACTGCAGGGTAAATTTCTTGTGATTGTTGAATGTAAATTTAAATCATTTAAAAGAATACTCAAGCCAAGTCTGGACATTCATAGTCTGCAAAGTATTTTACTCACTGAACACAAAAGCATTTTTAAAATATCTCTAAGGCTGGGGGGAAAATGGATGTAGTTTGCAGCGGGAACAGCTGCAATAAAAAGTGGCCTTAGCACGCCATTACACAGGTTTCTCCTGTGCATTGAGGTCATTTTTACCACAGCCATAAAAATGGCCTTTTTATATTGTTTATATTAATGGCCATGTGCTAATGTTGCTATTACCACACAGCCATCAAAAAAATTTACCAGGTGATTATCAGCATTACCTTATGCAGTTCAGAGCTTAACCTGAGAGTTAGCCTAAGGATCCAGGGTCTACCCAGAGGCTTCTGGGAGATAATGCAAGCACCTCTGACATTCTTCCCCCTTCCCTGGTCTGATCCCTGGTGATGTCAGTACAGATAGACAGGATGTCTCCTACCCTTTTGGGTGTAATTTACATGTCTTAAGAACCAGTGCTCAGGAGAGCAATAGAAGCCATACCACTGTCTCCATAAACTGGGCCTTCAAAAGAATTCACAGGAGATATCAGACTCAAACAGACTAAATTGTACACAGGCTGGTGCTGGGAAAAAGAATTCAGATATTTAAAGCCAGAGAGGAACACAGACACACACACACAGAAATACACATATACTCAGACACACACACCCCCCACACCTTCAGATATCCCCACATTCAGACACAGGATACACACACATACCCCTCCTCAGCCCTGACAGAAAGAGGTACACTCATTCACTGACATTGACAGATACACACAGAATCAGTGACAGGCAGACACTGAGACCACAGAAGCGGTGCTGCAATACCTTTCTGCCCTAAATGCTGTAAGCCTATTTCTATAGAGAATAC
Organism: Microcaecilia unicolor; assembly: GCF_901765095.1. Taxonomy (NCBI): domain Eukaryota; kingdom Metazoa; phylum Chordata; class Amphibia; order Gymnophiona; family Siphonopidae; genus Microcaecilia; species Microcaecilia unicolor. The sequence continues at coordinate 35,787,992 of NC_044038.1, forward strand.
CCTTTTCCAAGCCACACCTAAGTTGTGTGTTATATTATTGTGCTACAAAACCCACTGACCCTGAGAGGTGGACCCGGGACCAAAGAAAGGAACCAGACAAATGCCAAAGCTGACATCCCATAGCTGACAGTGAGCACTTACCTCCATCTATTTTGTAAGTATTAAGGGCTCATGCAGTATTTATTAAGATTTTGCTCACACCTTCTTCAGTAGTAGCTCAAGGTGAGTTACATTCAGGTATTCTGGATATTTCTCTGTTCCAAGAGGGCTCACAATCTAAGCTTGTACCTGAGAGTTAAGTGACTTGCCCAAGGTTACAAGGAGCAGCAGTGGGATTTGAACCAGCCACCTCTGGATTGCAAGACTGGTGCTCTAACCACTAGGCCACTCCATGTAGCCAATAGCCATGCACTAACCCAATTAGCACATACTAATGTAGCACTCTCTCCCAGACACACCCTCTCCAAAAAAAAAAAATATATATATATATATATATATATATATATATATATATATGGCGCAGGCCATTTTTCGGCGCGCCTTAGTAAAAGGGCCCCTTTATCCTTCTACTTTCTGAGCTCCCTCCCCCAGCATCTACTGGTGTCTAGTGGTCCTGTGTCTGGGTTCAAAATGGTGTCAATCAACCCCTAGAAGTAATCTCATAGTAGTATTTCACCAATGTATGATGCTAATGGTGTATGAAGGATAATAAAATAGGTGAGTTGGAGTATTCATAATCTAAATATATGTCTACTTTTATAACATAAGTTATAAAGTTTCATAACCAATAAGCAATTACCTGTACCAATGGCGCATCCATAGAAGTTTTCACTGCTATGACATGAATAGTGGGATCTGATTAGCCATGCAAATTTCCACTGCAAAGGAAAGCTGGCAAAGAAAGAATAAATGTCTTAAGCCATTACAGTTAAAAGAAAATGATATCCAAGACCAACAGGCCTCAGTTGCCTAGAAACCTATTCTGTATTTTTCCATCTAAATGCTGCATCCTATGATGAAACAGCATTATGATGGGTAATTCAGAAAGCACACTTCTTCGGAGCAAGAGCATGGTAGATCGTAGATTGAAAAGGAGGGAGGAGGGTGGGGGTCTGAAATGAATGGGGTAGAGAAATTCTATGTATTCATTAAGGGGTCAATACTCAGCGTGGTTTTAGCAGGCAGAAGAGCCTCCAGCCCACTTAAATCACACTAAGGGGTCCTTTTACAAAGCACCGGTAGGGCTGGGGCTAATGGGTGGGTAGCGAGTGCCAAATCAGCACTACCGCTTACGCGCTACACGAGCGGTAACCGGTTGGCGCGCGACATGTGCTGATTACTGCCGGAACAAGCATGTGGAGGAAATAAATAAATTATTCATCTATGCATTATGGGCGTGTGCCAAATCTGAAATTACCGCCAGGGAGGGCGTGCTGGCCTGGCAGTAGTCTCATTTGGGTCGTGCTGCATGCACTGTGGCTTAGTAATAGGGCCCCTAAGTAATTGCTTGGCTCATGTAATCCTCCTTCAGCTACAATACTAGGTAAACTTTTTATCTGGAAAAAGTTTACTCTATATCATTATGTATTAGACCCGGAAGACATTGAGGATAAGGTAGTGAGGCTCCGTTATATTTCACAAATGAGTGAATGCCGCATCTCTTGCTGCTACGCATCTACTATAATAAAACTCACCCTCAACGTTCTGAAGACAACGTTCTGAAGTCACTCAGTCACTCCCTGAAGTGTTCATGGATTCATGGTGGTGAAGCCACAACACTGACCATGTCTCTCTGCCCCGCCCTCGCATGACGGACCAATCAGAAAAAACACCCTCAACATTCTGAAACACAAAGGACCATCACAACACCGTTCCCAGGCAACACTAGGCAACGTAAGACGGACCAATCAGAGGAAACTACGTGACAATAAGGGAGGAGCATTCCCCAGCAGAATGGCTCATTATCTGTGCAGCACGGAGAGCACAGAACCACCGCTGGAACGAGAGTAGAATATTCCTGCTGTGGGTATGTGCAAAAATAGACCGGGGGGAGGGGAAATTTTTAAATGCCTAATGCCAGTACTGAAGAGTGCCAGAGGGCCTATAGCACAGACTATATTTGGGATCGCTTGACATGGAGTCAGAGGAGCCGGAAAACAACGTGCCCATCACCATCTGGGACGTGGGCGAACAGGACAAGCTGCGGCCCAGCTGGAAGGATTACCCGCGACCCAGCCAGCAGCAAACAGCGACCAAGGACAGCACAGCACATCCCCCAACCCCCAAGCAGAAAACAAAACAAAAAAAGACACACATCAACAACCTGCACACACACCGCACCCTCACACACTCACACACACACAAAATAACTCTGGGACACATACACACACACACAAAAAAAAAGCCACATGCTAGCGCCCATTTCATTGGTTTCGGAAACGGGCCTTTTTTTACTAGTTCCTTAATATTCCTTCCCAACCACAGTTTTCACTGTCATAATCTAGCTCTATGTCTGTTTCATTGCTTGAGTAAGTTTGCTATTCCCTGGAGAAACCTCTTCATCAAACTTGCCTATGCATTCAAGTCCTTCAGAGATTTTCCTTCAAGAGTGCTTTATCACTTAAGAAGGACTCTTCCAATTGAGGAACAGAAATCACGATGAAACTAGACAGAATGACATCTTCCTAACATCTACGATATGAATGCAAGACAGGTAGGTTAGTCTTGTGCATTACAAGTCATAAGAACATAAGAATAGCCATACTGGGTCAGACCAATGGTCCATCTAGCCCAGTATCCTGCTTCCCAAAATTGACCAATTCAGGTCACAAGTATCTGACAGAAAACCTAATACCAGCACATTCCATGCTACCAATCCCAGGGCAAGCAGTGGATTCCCCATGTCTATTTTCATCCAGGAACTTGTCCAAACCTTTTTTAAACCCAGATATGCTAACCACTGTTACCACATCCTCTGGCAATGAGTTCCACAGCTTAACTATTCATGGAGTGAAAAAACGTATTTCCTCCTATTCGTTTTAAAAGTATTACCATGTAACTGTTGCATGTCCCCTAGCCTTTGTACTTTTTGAAAGAATAAAAAATCAATTCACTTTTACCCGTTCTACACCACTCATGATTTTATAGACCTCAATCATATCTCCCCTCAGCCATCTCTTTTCCAAGCTGAAGAGCCCTAACCTCTTGAGCCTTTCCTCATACCAGAGCATTTCCCTCCCCTTTGTCATTTTTGTCGCTCTTCTTTGAACCTTTTCTAATTCTGCTATATCTTTTTTGAGATACAGTGACCAGAACTGAATGCAGTACTCAAGGTGAAGTTGAACCATGGAGAAATACAGAAGTATTACAGTATTCTTGGTCTTACTTACTATCCCTTGCTTAATCATTCCTAACATCCTGTTTGCTTTTTTGGGTGCCGCCGCACATTGGGCATAAGATTTCAGCATACTGTCTACAATGACACCAGATCTTTTTCTTGGATACTGACTCCTAGCATCAGGTAAATATGATTTGAATTATTCTTCCTAATGTGCATTACTTTGCATGCCCAGTCTTCCAATTTCCTAAGGTCTTCCTGCAATTTCTCTCAGTCCGCTTATGTTTTAACAGGTTTGAATAGTTTTGTGTCATCTGCAGATTTGATTACCTCGCTTCTTCCAATTTACACGTCATTTATAAATATGTTAAATAGCACTGGTCCCAGTACATATCCCTGTGGCACTCCACTATTCACTCACCTCCACTAAGAAAAATGGCCACTTAACTGTACCCTCTGTTTTCTATTCAATAACCAATTGCTAATCCATAGCAGAACATTGTTTCCTATCCCATACTACTACTACTACTACTACTACTTAGCATTTCTATAGCGCTGCCAGGGTTACGCAGCGCTGTACAAGTTTAAACATGGGGAAGGACAGTCCCTGCTCAAGAGAGCTTACAATCTAAAGGTAAAAACTATGTAGTCAGTGTAGGTATCAGGAATGGGAAGGTGGTTAGGCGCCAAAAGCAAGGGAGAAGAGATGGGCCTTGAGTAAGGACTTGAAAATGGGCAGGGAGGGCGCATGGCATATGGGCTCAGGAAGTCTGTTCTAGGCATAAGGTGATGCGAGGCAGAAGGGGCGGAGTCTTTAATTTCTCAGGAGTCTCTCATGAGGGACTTTGGCAAAAGCTTTCTGAAAATCCAGATACGCTACATCAACCGGCTTACCACTGTCGACATGTTTATTCACACCTTCAAAGAACTGAAACAAATTGGTGAGGCAACACGTCTCTTGGCTAAATCTATGCTGACTCTATCCCATTAAACCATGTTTGTTTATGTGTTCTGTAAGTTTATTCTTTTAATAGTTTCCACTATTTTGCCTGGCACTGAAGTCAGGCTTACTGACCTGTAACTTCTTGGATCACCCCTGGAACCCTTTTTAAAAAAAATCAGTTACATTGGTCACCCTTCAATCTTCAGGTACTATGGATGATTTTTATGACAGGTTACAGATCACTAACAGCAGATCAACAATTTCGTGTAGGAGTTCTTGTTTTGCATGAATAAATTAACCCCCCCCCCCCTCTTTACCAAGCTGCACTAGTGGCTGCCGTGCGCTAATGCCGACACAGCCCATTCACTTTGAATGGGCTGTGTTGGCGTTAACACATAGCAGCTGCTAGCATGGCTTAGTAAACAGGGGGCAATAGTTCAAAATAACGTTAACAGAACAATATGCAGCAAAGATGTATCTTATGGCATATTCAGAATAATGCAAAACAATGAGGGTGCTGTTGCTAAATAATCAACTGATAGTTTCCATTTACGAAATCTAGTTGGCACACTTGAAGAATGAAAAGCTATGGATCGTTCATATTTCTTGAATAATAAAGTCCAGTTCCACTACCGAGTTATCTTTCCAATGTAATATTATCAGTTTAAGTGTCATAGTCATGAAAAAGTCCAGCAGTGATTTAGCATCATCAGAAAGGGTGGAAGAGATGGACAAGGATTTCCACAGTATGTGTTTAGGGAGGAATGGTATATGAAATTGGAGAATGTCTTTGATTCTTGGACCATACATCAGACCAAAACATTTGTAAGTTAGGGCATTTGAAGATGAGATGCATTAAGGTATCCATGCTAGCATGATAGAACCAGCATAAATCTGATTTACTACAGCCTGATAGTTTGCATTTTCTGGGGGTCCACAAGTCAATGGTCATTTAAAAAAAAAAATTAAATGGTGTGGTAGCCATGTCAATGGAGTGGAGGAGTGGCCTAGTGGTTAGGGTGGTGGACTTTGGTCTTGGGGAACTGAGGAACTGAGTTTGATTCCCACTTCAGGCACAGGCAGCTCCTTGTGACTCTGGGCAAAGTCACTTAACCCTCCATTGCCCCATGTAAGCCACATTGAGCCTGCCATGAGTGGGAAAGCATAGGGTACAAATGTAACAAAAATAAAATAGATACTATTGGACATTCTACATGAAATGTTGCTACTATTGGAGATTCTACATGGAATGTTGCAACATTCCATATAGAAGGCTGCGCAGGCTTCTGTTTCTGTGAGTCTCACGTCCTGCAGGACGTCAGACTCACAGAAGCAGAAGCCTGCGTGGCCACATTGGTGATCTGCAAGGGCCAACTTCAATCTCAAATAGTAGCAACAGTGGAGGAGTGGCCTAGTGGTTAGGGTGGTGGACTTTGGTCTTGGGGAACTGAGGAACTGAGTTTGATTCCCACTTCAGGCACACGCAGCTCCTTGTGACTCTGGGCAAGTCACTTAACCCTCCATTGCCCCATGTAAGCCGCATTGAGCCTGCCATGAGTGGGAAAGCGCAGGGTACAAATGTAACAAAAATAAAATAGATACTATTGGACATTCTACATGGAATGTTGCTACTATTGGAGATTCTACATGGAATGTTGCAACATTCCATGTAGAAGCTGCGCAGGCTTCTGTTTCTGTGAGTCTGACGTCCTGCACGTACGTGCAGGACGTCAGACTCACAGAAGCAGAAGCCTGCGCGGCCACATTGAAGTTGGCCCTTGCAGATCACCAATCTCAAATAGTAGCAACAGTGGAGGAGTGGCCTAGTGGTTAGGGTGATGGACTTTGGTCCTGAGGAACTGAGTTCAATTCCCACTTTAGGTACAGGCAGCTCCTTGTGACTCTGGGCAAGTCACTTAACCCTCCATTGCCCCATGTAAGCTGCATCGAGCCTGTCATGAGTGGGAAAGCACGGGGTACAAATGTAACAAAAAAAAATCCACTTTTAAAGGTAATAAACAGAAATAAAACAAAACAGAGAAAAGAAAATAAGATGATATCTTTATTGAACAATACATTTTTTGATTAGCTTTTGAAGGCAATAACTTCTGATTTACTCATTTCTGATCTGAAGGTATTGCCTTTGAAAGCTAATCAAAAAATGTAGTTAGTCCAATAAAAAAGATATCATCTTATTTTCTATATTTTGTTTTATTTCTATTCACTACCTTAAAAATTTTTTAAACAATGTAGCACTTCAACGGAGGGGGGGGTGAAGATTTCTCCCTTCTGTTCCAGCTGAAATGGACACATTCCAAAAAGTTCCAGGTTAGTAACAAAAGGTTATGGGTCAGCAACCTGGAAGGACCTAGCAAAAATATCAGCAGCTTCTGACCTTCATAGGCCCTGCACTGAGGACTCTATAAACCAATTACACCCATCAATGAGTAGTTTCTGCTAGCATGACATACTTGCTTGTGTTGTAATGATTTCCTTTCATGTTTATCACGAAGAAAACAATCAATCAAAAGGAACAGCGCTTGTGCGGTGTTATTAAGCCTTCAGATTTACTGTTTATCAATAACTGTCTGCACTAAACAGTAACCTTTCCTTTGTATGCTTATTCTTAGAAAATAATATTGTGGACAGCGCTATACAATCTAAGCTGTTATTTCATTTGCTCCTCTCCCAGCAGCTTCCTACTGCGCTTTTGAGTTTCCAATTCAATTAGAACCAGCCCCTATTGGGGGTTAATGATGCCGTGAATCTTCCAGACAGAGCTGCACCTGGTCACCACAGCAACAGTCAGTATCAACCACTATTCCCTCCGTGGCATTAGTGGCAAGTATTTCTGTGTCATGATAACTAGCCACCTTATAATTGAAAGAGAAAAACGCCTAGATTTCGACCCAAATTGGGAGATAGACGTTTATCTCACAAAAATGAATAAATCGGTATAATGGAAAGCCGATTTTGGACGTTTTCAACTGCACTCCATCGCGGAAGCGTACAAAGTTGACGGGGGCGTGTCGGAGGCGTGGTGAAGGCGGAACTGGGGCGTAGTTATCGGCCGAGGAGAGATGGGCGCCTTTAGCCGATAATGGAAAAAAAGTACACGTTTGTAGCTAGAATTTAGGGCACTTTTCCTGGACTCTGTTTTTTCACGAATAAGGTCCCAAAAAGTGCCCTAAATGACCAGATTACCCCCAGAGGGAATCGGGGATGACCTCCCCTGACTCCCCCAGTGGTCACTAACTCCCTCTCACCACAAAAAAATGATGTTTCACAACTTTTTATTTTCACCATCAAATGTCATACCCACCTCCCTGGCAGCAGTATGCAGGTCCCTGGAGCAGTTGTTAGGGGGTGCAGTGGACTTCAGGCAGGTGGACCCAGGCCCATCCCCACCCCCCTACCTGTTACAATTGTGCTGCTTAATGCTTAGTCGTCCAATCCCCCCAAACCCACTGTACCCACATGTAGGTGCCCCCCTTCACCCCTTAGGGCTATAGTAATGGTGTAGACTTGTGGGTAGTGGGTTTTGAGGGGGATTTGGGGGGCTCAACACACAAGGGAAGGGTGCTATGCACCTGGGAGCTCTTTTACCTTGTTTTTGGTTTTTGTAAAAGTGCCCCCTAGGGTGCCCGGTTGGTGTCCTGGCATGTGAGGGGGACCAGTGCACTACGACTCCTGGCCCCTCCCACGAACAAATGCCTTGGATTTATTCGTTTTTGAGCTAGGCGCTTTCATTTTCCATTATCACTGAAAAACAAAAACGCCCAGCTCACAAATTGTCGAATAAAACATGGACGTCTATTTTTTTTGAAAATACGGTTCGGTCCGCCCCTTCACGGACCCGTTCTCGGAGATAAACGACCATGGAGATAGACGTTTTCGTTCAATTATGCCCCTCCATGTCTCCCTCCTCTATACCCCCAAAGTTTCAGCACTGCAAGAATTGTCATCCATAGCAACTCCAACCCTGACCAACTCAAGAAGCAAAATCCAGGCTCCAAAATCAAACTAAGTCTTCAGCATAGTAGGGCTCAACCTCTGGACTAGCCCTGTGTTATCATGTTTATGTAACAGTTCTCTACAGCCACAAAATCAAAATGCCTTCTGAGTATTGTGTTCAGTTTTGGAGGCCGTATCTTGCTAAAGATGTAAAAAGACTGGAAGCGGTGCAAAGAAGCGCTACAAAAATGGTATGGGATTTGCATTACAAATCGTACAAGAGACTTGCTGACCTGAACATGTTTACCTTGGAGAAAAGAAGAAACAGGAGTGACATGATACATACATTCAAATATTTGAGAGGTATTAATCCGCAAACAAACCTTTTCCAGAGACGGGAAGGTGGTAGAACTAGAGGACGTAAATTGAGGTTGAAGGGGGACAGACTCAGGAGTAATGTCAGGAAGTATTTTTTCACAGAGAGGGTAGTGGATTCATGGAATGCCCTCCCATGGGAGGTGGTGGAGATGAAAACGGTAATAGAATTCAAACATGCATGGGACAAACATAAAGGAATCCTGTTTAGAAGGAATGGATCCACAAAATCTTAGCAGAGATTGGGTGGCAACACCGGTAATTAGGAAGCAAAACCAGTGCTGAGCAGACTTCTACGTGCCCTGAATAGATATGGATGGGCTGGAGTGTAAATTTTAAGGGGCTTCGACATTAGCTTCAGAACTTTTAGTACAAGAACAGTGCTGGTCTGTGCCCTGAGAATGGCAAGGACAAATCAAACTCAGGTATACATATAAAGTATCACATACCACATGAAATAAGTTTATCTTCTTGGGCAGACTGGATGGACTGTACAGGTCCTTATCTGCTGTCATTTACTATGTTACTATGTTAATATCATTGGTGGGAGGACAGTTTTGAAAAGTATTCAGCCTGGCATTTATCCCGCTGGAGTACCCAGGTGAAAATTAACCCCTTCAGTGTCTAAATATGTGAGGGCTTTTACAATGTGCATACTTGTTGCAGGATTAAAAAAGAAATACACCTTGAGAAGGTATTTAGATCAGGAGACTAAGCATACCTGTGGTAGTCAGGGACCCACCCACTTTGGGCTCAGGTCCACCCATAATTGACACACCCTTGTTCTTGGCTGGCAGGGATCCTGAAGTCCCACCAGAAGACAGCCACCTCTGGCAGCCAAAACTCAAGCTCAGCAGTCAGCCAGGAGCAGTGTCCCTGAGCCTCCAGTACTCGCCCCCTGGAGGAGGTGGTCTACAGCTAGCAGAGCTTGGGGGTCCCTGTCTAGACTGCTCAAAATGAACAGCTTTGCTCTAGCTATTAGAATAAAAATTTAGGGGGTAATATTCAGCCCCCCAGCATTTTGTAGGTGTCAGATAGGGTCATATATTCAGTGCCTGCACCAATCTGAGTACCAGCTCTCAGGGGTTCTTTTACTAAGCTACAGGGAAAAAGGGCCCTGCAGTAGCGGCGGAGGCCATTTTCCCCACGTGCCAGGGTCCTTTTTACTGCAGCAGGTAAAAAGCCCCTACAAAATGGCCATGCGGTAAGATAACTCTTACCGCTTGGCCATGATGCAGGGAGCACTTAGCGCCAACCACTGAGGTGGTGGTAAGGGCTCCTGTGGTAATTCAGCAGTAAACAGAAAAAAGCACAACTGGGCCTTCAAGACTGGGACAGCGGGAGTCCTTTATTGGTAATAGACCCGACACGGGCCTTGTTTCGGCGTACACAACGCCTACCTCAGGGGTCAGTGTATAAAATCAAGGTGGGGAACTCAGTGGAAGCAGATATAAGGTCTTGTGTATAATTCCCCACCAACGATAGAGATGTAACTCTTATGTAATGCTGTCAGTCGAAGCAAAACGCCAAAACGTTTTGCTTCGACTGACAGCATTATATAGGAGCTACAGCTCTATCGTTGGTGGGGTGAGAAGTACCGCCAAGCCAGGCTGCTGCGGTAGATATTTGCCCCTTCCCAATGCCAGCCTCATCTACAGATAAAACTCATTACCTATCATAGGCGGAGGTATGTTTTTACTGACCCTTCACACTTGGAAACATTTATCCAAGATCACAAGGAGAATGGGAATTTCTGTGACTTGGGTGGGGGCTGATTTTGGAGAACAAGAATGATTTTAAGCACTCTAAACATATTTTTGCTTTTTTTGCTATTTCTTGTTTTATTTTCTTTGATGTACATTTCTGCCCATAATGGGAAATGGGACTTGATATACCGCCTTTCTGAGGTTTTTGCAACTACATTCAAAGTAGTTTACATATATTCAGTTATCGGCCGAGGAGAGATGGCGCCTTTAGCCGATAATGGAAAAAAAGTACACGTTTGTAGCTAGAATTTAGGGCACTTTTCCTGGACTCTGTTTTTGTACCAGGGGCTAGATTCTTTATATGGCACCTGTAAAATCAGCACCGAAAAATGTTATGCCTAGGTGTAATCTATAAACCACACCTAGGTTTAGGTATGGTTTGTAGAATATGCCTGCGCATAACTCTAGGTGTGTCCATTTACGCCAAGGAAAACTTGGTGTAAATACCGACGCCTAAGTTAGTGTATTCTATAAACCTGCATGTAAATTTTCAGAATGCGCACAATGCACCCATTCTATACCCATTGGAACACCCCATTTTTGGCAGCGTGCATTAGAATTTACACACACCACTTTACAGAATACGTTTAGCAAGTTGTGTGTGCAAATTTTAATTAATGCCAATTAGTGTCAATAATTGCTTAAGTGGCAATTATCAGCACAGATTGGCTTGGTAAGTAATTAAATTGCATGCGCAGATCCAGAATACGACTGGATTTGTGCACGCAATTTCAGTTGTACTATATAGAATCCAGGGGAATGTGGGCTAAGTTTGCCTATATGTTTCTTTGAATAAGTGGCTTAATTTTATCTGTATAAAGCTGAAAATGCATGCATAAGTGAGAGTTATGCATTTACTACCTACCAGCAAACAGATTACTTACTTTGAATATCAGGCTCCCTTATTCGCAGCCTCACTCCCCCCTCCCCCCCCCCCCCCCCCCCCACCAATGATAGTAACACAAGACTACCACTAGAGGGAAGAGGCCACCATTTTGAAGCTGGCTGGATACAAGAGAGCCTGTGGATCACTTCTGCTCCCCGTTACCCACCAAGAAATCTCCTGATAGGTACCAAAGGAGGTATAGAAGTGAAGTTTTTGAAAGACTATCTTGGGTACAGGAAGGTTACTATGGAAAGGGATCCAGGACATGGTGTGTTATATATCTTGGGTACAGGAAGGTTACTATGGAAAGGGATCCAGGACACGGTGTGTTATAAGGAGAATCAGGGGCGAGGAGATATTTTGAAAAGGAAATTGGGGCGTTGGGTATGTTAGCAACCCAATGCTCCCAGTTTGCAAAGTTTAATGCAAGCATTGTTATTCATCTTGCACTTTGCATGCTTTGCATCTCATTATGTAATGTTTATTGTGGTAAAAATCCTTGTTGAAAGGCAATTGCACACAATATTTTCAATTAACATGCATTGCATGGCAAATTACATGTTTAAAATACAGCTTAGTAACTGGGACCCAAAATGCAGCCCATCACATAAAAAGAGACCTTATAATAAGCAATCAGGAATTTGATAACCCAGTAATGTCTTTCTAAACCACTGGCAAATTTAGCTAAGTTGTCACACAAGTTTTACTTCAGTTAAAGATGTGGCGAGAACTTTCTTGCTCAGGCATGCAGTAATCCTCACATGACTACCTCAAATGTAATCTGCAATTCTCACGTCAGAAGGGAGATTCACACCTATACTTCATATTTTATTAAACAAGATCAAGCAGCTAGGAAACATTTGCACAATTGAAATAAAATGTTGGACAACAAATGATCTTTTCTCACCTTCCTTGTTTTCTTATTTGCACATTCAGACATTGGATTTTAATTTTCAGAAAAAAAATATGAGCACCAGCAGCAGCCACCCCAGGGTTGAGACAGCAAAAGCAACTCATGGTGAGAGAGAATGCAGAGTGATGGGAATCCCGAATAATTGAATTGTAGAACACCTGCATATGAGCTATTTTTTTTATTCCTTCAACTTTTCATTATCTACTATAATAAAACTCACCCTCAACGTTCTGAAGACAACGTTCTGAAGTCACTCAGTCACTCCCTGAAGGGTTCATGGATTCATGGTGGTGAAGCCACAACACTGACCATGTCTCTCTGCCCCGCCCTCGCATGACGGACCAATCAGAAAAAACACCCTCAACATTCTGAAACACAAAGGACCATCACAACACCGTTCCCAGGCAACACTAGGCAACGTAAGACGGACCAATCAGAGGAAACTACGTGACAATAAGGGAGGAGCATTCCCCAGCAGAATGGCTCATTATCTGTGCAGCACGGAGAGCACAGAACCACCGCTGGAACGAGAGAAGAATATTCCTGCTGTGGGTATGTGCAAAAATAGACCTGGGGGGGGGGAAGAGAAATTTTTAAATGCCTAATGCCAGTACTGAAGAGTGCCAGAGGGCCTATAGCACAGACTATATTGGGGATCGCTTGACGTGGAGTCAAAGGAGCCGGAAAACAACGTGCCCGTCACCATCTGGGACGTGGGCGAACAGGACAAGCTGCGGCCCAGCTGGAAGGATTACCCGCGACCCAGCCAGCAGCAAACAGCGACCAAGGACAGCACAGCACATCCCCCAACCCCCAAGCAGAAAACAAAACAAAAAAAGACACACATCAACAACCTGCACACACACCGCACCCTAACACACACACACAAAATAACTCTGTGACACATACACACACACACAAAAAAAGCCACATGCTAGCGCCCGTTTCATTGGTTTCGGAAACGGGCCTTTTTTTACTAGTAAGAATAGAATATATAAACTGTGTAAAAAGATGTCAAAAAAAGCTTGAAAAATAGTACAAATCTTCTTAAATATTGGGATTCATTTTCAAAAGAGAAAAATGACTCAACAAAGGGATAAAGTGGCATTTGGACATTTTTCTAAAAAAAAACCCAAACATCCAAATTACGATTTTTGAAACTTGGATTTGAGACCTTTTTACTGCAGTGCATCAAAATCACAAGGGAGTGGGATATGGGCATTCTCAAAACTTGGATGTTTTTTTCTGCCATAATGGAACAAAGCAAAAACTTCCAGGGCTAAAAGTTAGACATTTTGGTCTAGACCTGTTTAAATCATGCCTAAGTCATAAAAAGGTGCCCTAAATGACGAAATAACCACGGAAGAGATTAAGGCATAACCCCCTTACTCCCCAGTGGTCACTGACCCCCCTCCTACCTCCCAAAAATGTGAAAGTAGATACCAGATTTTATGACAGCTTCAGATGTTATGGCCAGTCCTATTTTAGTAATCAGTGCAAAGAACTGGAGAGAAAGAAACCCAGGCTCATATCCCACTCTAACTGGTACATTTGTGGTGGAAAGGGTGAGCCCTCCAAAACCCACTAAAAATCTACTGTACCCACATATAGGTGACACCTTCAGGCATAAGGGCTATTGTTGTGGTAAACAATACATAAGTACATAACTAATGCCATACTGGGAAAAGACCATGGGTCCATCGAGCCCAGCATCCTGTCCACGACAGTGGCCAATCCAGGCCAAGGGCACCTGGTGAGCTTCCCAAACGTACAAACATTCTATACATGTTATTCCTGGAATTGTGGATTTTCCCAAGTCCATTTAGTAGCGGTTTATGGACTTGTCCTTTAGGAAACCGTCCAACCCCTTTTTAAACTCTGCTAAGCTAACCGCCTTCACCACTTTCTCCGGCAACGTATTCCAGAGTTTAATTATACTTTGGGTGAAGAAAAAGTTTCTCCGATTTGTTTTAAATTTACTACATTGTAGTTTCATCGCATGCCCCCTAGTCCTAGTATTTTTGGAAAGCGTGAACAGATGCTTCACATCCACCTGTTTCACTCCACTCATTATTTTATACCTCTATCAGGTCTCCCCTCAGCCATCTCTTCTCCAAGCTGAATAGCCCTAGCCTCCTTAATCTTTCTTCATAGGGAAGTCGTCCCATCCCCGCTATCATTTCAGTCGCCCTTCGCTGCACCTTTTCCAATTCTACTATATCTTTCTTGAGATGCGGCGACCAGAATTGAACACAACCGGGCTCCCTAGGGGTCACTGCAGTGGACTACAGAAAAGCTCCCACGTGCATAGCTTCCTTACTTTGGGAGCTGAGCCCCCCAACCCCCCCCCCAAAGCCCACTACCCACAAATGTACTGCACTAAAATTGGGAGGCCAGCGAGGAGAAGGTTGCAATAGTCAAGACGAGCGAGTGGACGAGGGTTCGGGTGGTCTGTTCAGAGAGGAATGGGCGAATTTTGCTAATATTATAGAGGAAGAAGCGACAGGTCTTAGGTGTCTGCTGGATATGGGCAGAGAAGGAGAGGGAGGAGTCGAAAATGACTCCGAGATTGCGGGCTGAAGAGACGGGGAGGATGAGGGCGTTGTCAACAGAGACGGAAAGTAGGGGAAGAGGAGAAGAGGGTTTGGGTGGAAAGACAAGGAGTTCAGTCTTTGCCTTGTTCAGTTTCAGATGCCGGTTGGACATCCAGGCAACGATGTCTGAAAGGCAGGCCGAAACTTTGGTCAGGGTTTCGACTGTGATGTCGGGAGTGGAGAGGTAAAGCTGGGTGTCATCAGCATAGAGATGGTATTGGAATCCATGTGATGAGGTCAACGAGCCCAGGGAAGAGGTGTATATCGAGAAAAGAAGCGGTCCAAGGACAGCTCCTTGAGGGACCCCGACAGAGAGAGGGACGGGGGTGGAAGAAGAGCCGTTAGTAAATACTCTGAAGGTGCGTTGGGAAAGATACGAGGAAAACCAGGAGAGGACGGAGCCCTGGAATCCAAATGAGGACAGTGTGTCAAGAAGTAAATTATGATTGACGGTGTCAAAGGCGGCAGATAGGTCGAGGAGGATGAGGATGGAATAGTGACCTTTGGATTTGGCAAGGAACAGGTCATTGCAGACTTTAGAGAGTGCTGTTTCTGTTGAGTGTAGTGGGCGAACGCCGGATTGAAGCGGGTCGAGGACGGCCAGAGAGGAGAGGAAGTCAAGGCAGCGGCTGTGGACAGCACGTTCAAGTAATTTGAAGAGGACTTCTACCCTCGAAGTAGCCTGTAAGGGCAAAATATGGCCATGTCGAGTTGCTTTCTGTTCTAAAGTTCTTTTTTGTTTGTTAGTTTGTTTTAACTGTTTTAAAAATTCCAAAACTTTTCTATTTTGGGGTGCTGTTCCTTTACTGACCTTTTGGTCCTTTATAGCACCAGCCTGTCCTTTGTGTTTTGTTGCACATGTATAAATATCAGTTTTAAAAGAGGTGCTACTTAAATGCGAATGCAGACAGTATGCACAGTTTTATTTATTGGGATTTGTTAACTGTCTTTATGAAGAGATTCACCCAAGGTGGTGTATAGCAGGTACAGTTTAACATAAAATTTATAATTTTGTTAACAGCATAACAATAGTAAAATAACCAAGAACAAACAAATACAATGAGGTAAACTTGAAAAAGGTAAATTGAAATCTAATAATAGAACTACTGTGCAACATTAGCAAAAATATACACATTTAACTGCACAGGAATTCAAATACCAGAGATATAATACAATGTTAGCATAATACTACTGATACACCTAATAAGCATGTATTAAAACATTCAGCTAACATAGATATGATGCTAAAGCAGTGGCGTACCAAGGGGGGGCGGGGGGGGGGGCGGTCCGTCATGGGTGCACGCCGCTGGGGGGGTGCCGCAGCGTGCGCCTGTCTGCTCCCACTTCCTGTTCCGGGGCAGAGGGAGGGAGCTGCAGTGAAAGAGAGAATTTAGCGAGCGTAGTGAACTAGGAGTAGACAGGCGCACGCTGTGGCACCCCCCCCCCCAGCGGCGTGCACCCGGGGGGGGTGTCATTTCACGGGGGGTGGGCGCATCGGCGATCCTCCCCGGGTGCCGTCGAGGCTAGGAACGCCACTGTGCTAAAGATTTTCTACAATACGGCTTACCATATAGCTGAGAGACCAAGAGCAGATATATGATGGGAACAAGATGAGTGGTACAGAGTCAGTTGGGATAATTTGATGGTTAGTTAAACTCAAGACAAGTTTGTTGTATAGTCAAGCAAGAGATAATGAACTGATCTAAATTACAATGGGGTCCTTTTACTAAGCCGCGGTAAAAAAAAAGTGGCTTTCGGTAGTGTAGGCACAGGTTTTGGGCGTGCGCAGAAATATTTTTCAGCGCATGCACCAAAAATGCCTTTTAAACTTTTTTCCCGGAAATGAACATGCGGCAAAATCAAAATTGCCGCGTATCCATTTTGGGTGTCTGACCTTACCGCCAGCCATAGACCTAGCGATAACTAATTTGCACAGTAATGGCCTGCGCGCGTCCAAAAATAAAAAAATATTTTTCAGCGCACATACCAAAAATGCCTTTTTAAAATCCGAAAATGGACATGCGGCAAAATCAAAATTGCCTCATATCAATTTTGGGTGTCTGACCTTACCGCCAGCCATAGACCTAGCGGTAACTAATCTGCACAGTAATTACCTGCGTGCATCCAAAAATAAAAAAATATTTTTCAAACACACGTAGCAGACGCGCGCCAAAAATGAAATTACCGCAAGAGGCACACGATAGTCTGGTGGTAAGTTCATTTTGGCGTGTGTTGGGTGCACGTAGACACTTAACATGGCTTAGTAAAAGGGGCCCAATGTGTGGTAGCAAGCTAGTCCAGGTGCAGAATGAATGTACAGTCAGTCACCCCACGTATTAAAAGCTTGGGAGAAGAGCTAGGCTTTCACCTGCTTCCTGAAGTAGAGGTAGTCTCGAGTTATACGTAGCCTCTCTAGGAGTAAATTCCAGAGCGTGGGGGCTATGCCTGAGAAGGCTCGCTGGCGGGTATCACCTCATACAAATTCTTTTGACGAAGGTACAGATAGTGGTGATATACAAGACAGCACCTTAGAGGTCTTAAAGGTGTGTAAAGGCCTAACTTATTCTTTAAGTACTCTGGCCCATTTTGTCCAATGACCTTGAAAATCAAATACAGAGTTTTAAATTTAGCCCTGTAAGGTACTGGCAGCCAGTGTAGCTTTTGCAGGAAGGGTTTGATGTGGTCCTGCCACTTGCAGCCCTTCTTTCAGACGTGCTGCAGCATTCTAAATTAGTTGGAGCTGATACAATCTCTTTTTGATTTGGACAGTGTACAAGGCGACATGTCCTGGGTACTGGTTTGCCCAGTCCTTTTAAGTATTCCATATTTTGTAAGAGCTAGACACACACACCTGAGAACATTTCCAGTCACGCATAAATATCAGTGAACTTCTCATGGGCTTTGAAGAACAGCTTAAGGGATGAATTGTGTTTACCCCTCCCTGGCGTTTTAAACCACTTCTAATGCAACAAAAAAAAAAAAGTTTGAGCTCATTTCCTTAATCAACTCCCCTCAGACATACAGTTTTGATAAACCTGCCATCTGCACGGATAAGTACTGCTGGTTACACATAGAGGTAGTAAAATCACTGCTAATGTATGCAATTGGCACCACTTACGTGTACAAAGTTCCAAGTGATGCCACCCTCATTTTTCATATTTACTTTTATATTTGGTTTCTGTGCAGTATGCCAAATACACCTTATGTTTTCTGAGGCCCTCTATGTATTTTATAACAGGCTCTGTGCGAGTCTTCTATAAAATACTAGTAAGCAGGACCGCCATTGAGAGACAGAGCTGGGACCAGGGCAGGGCAGCCACAGTCACCCCCCCCCCCCCCAACACACACACACCCACAGACACTCAGGCCGCTGCCGCCCCTGCCCCCTTACCTTACTGCTCCTCCCTCGGTCTGTCACCCTCCTACTCCTGTGTGCCTGGATTCGGGTTAATGCAGTCACCCGGGTCTGAACACACAGGAGCATGAGAGAGACAGACCACAGTGTGCCAGGCTCCCCGTGAAGGCCGGGCCCCGGGAATCTCACCACCCCCACCCCCACGCCACCCCCATCCCCTATTGACGGCCATACTAGTGTCTATTTTCTGACTTGGACGCCCTATAGAAATTGAAGCTGCAGAAAAAACAGATTCAAATTTCCTGATAGCAATTTGATACAAGCAATCATGGGACTGTGAAGGAGGACAACACCTGCTGAACAGTCAGTTAGAGTGGAAGGAGGGTTTAGCTGCTGTTTAAGTTTTCCAAAATGGCTGAATACCTTGTATTAACAAGCAAACAGGAAAGGCAGTAATCAGCTTGCAAATATAATGTAAAACAAAACAAAAAAACAGACTAAGGAATGAATAGCTGTGTAGGTTTATTTTCAGTTACCCAACGTGGCCACGTTTCACCTCAAAAGGCTGCGTCAGAGGTTTGCAATACACTGTTGATCAGACATACAAAGAACAACATTAAACTCAACCTGCAAATTAATTCAATTGTCTAAAACAACATATACACATAATCCTTAAAATATCTGATGACAGAATAAATTAAACCTTTAATAATATATAAACAATAAGAAATTCTAAACCATAAAAACATATTAAATGAACATCATAAGCAATAATGTGTTGCAGAGCTTCAATAAATATCAAGAACAATAAGAAAGTCAAAAATCGAATAATCAATAGACAACAGGTGACGTCTGTTAAGGTAAATGACGTGATCTCTCTCATTGAAATTGATAAGCTTATCAATTTCAATGAAATAGATCACATTACTGCTTATGTTTTTATGGTTTGTGTAAACAATAGGTGCCAGTGCTGGCGGAAGCCTGTTTGGAGCAGCAGCCGCTCGCCTGGCACCTCCCCAGCCCCTATTCATGCATTTATCCTAAGCGGTTAAGAGCTTAAATATTGGTACTTAACCAGCTGAGTGCCAAGTCTGCCCCAGAACACTCACAAAGTAGCTGCCAACTGGGCATTTTCAGTGGTACTATCCAGTTAAGTGCCACTGGATATGCCCAGGTAGCCCCTGACAAGCGATTTAAATGGCCAGAAGCCATTTCTGGCCATTTAAAGTTTATTTATTTATTAGGATTAGGCCCCACTTGGAATATTGTGTTCAGTTTTGGAGGCCGTATCTTGCTAAGGATGTAAAAAGACTTGAAGCGGTTCCAAGGAAAGTGACAAAAATGGTAAAGGGTTTGCATACCAAGACGAATGAGGAGAGACTTGATGACCTGAATATGTATAACTTGGACGAAAGGAGAAAGAGGGAGGTGATATGATGCAGAGGTTCAAATATTTGAAAGGTATTAATCCGCAAACAAACCTTTTCCATTGATGGGAAGGTGGTAGAACTAGAGGACATGAATTGAGGTTGAAAGGGGGCCAACTCAAGAATAATGTCACAAAGTACTTTTTCACTGAGAGGGTGGTAGATACCTAGACTACCTTCCCAAGGGAAGTGGTAGAAATTAAAACTGTAACGGAATTCAAAAATGCATGGGACCAACACAAAGGAATCCTGTTGAGAAGGAATGGATCCAAAGAAGCATAGCAGAGATTAGGTGGCAACACCGATAATTGGGAAGCAAAGTCAGACTTCTACGGTCTGTGCCTTGACTGTGGCTAGACTGATTCAGCTTCAGAAGCTGGAGAAGGCCACTGCTGTTCAGACTTCTATGGTATGTGCCCTGATCGTTGCTGAATAGATTTGGATGGGATGGGGTGGAGCTTTTCAGGGGCTTAAATGACAACTTCTGAAGTTTTAGGACTGAGCTGGGCAGACTTCTACAGTCTATGCCCTAAAAATGACAAGGACAAATCAAGATCAGGTATACATATGAATTATCACATCGTAACTTATGTAATGAGTTTATCTTATTGGGCAGACCGGATGGACTGTACAGATCTTTTTATTTGCCATCATCTATTATGTTGCTACATTACTATAAATTCACTCAACACTGTGTACAGCAAGAATAAGACAAACATAAGGAGCAGACAATTACAGCAGTAAAGATATTCAAATAACAGAACAAAGTATGGCATAGTATACTACTTACAATGTCAACACAATACATAATAAAAACATTTTAAATTGACAGCATAGAGCAGTTAGAAAATAAGGAGACTAATTTAAAGAAAGTTGCATAGAAGTCAGAGAGGTGTTTAAATATTATCTTAGCTAGGGTAAGAGTGGATAAACATGTCCTACTACAGTAGGTGCAGCCAGTCCCGTTCCTTGAGTATGTGTGTGTGAGACTAGCAAGTTAGTTAGTTCTTCCATTAAAGGCCTAGTTGAATAGCCAAGCTTTCACCTGCTTCCTGAAGTAGAGCTAGTCTTGTGTGAAGCAAAGCCTTTCAAGGAGTGCATTCTAGAGTGTGGAGGCTACTCCAGAGAATGCTCGTTTGTTTCACATCGTGTAATGTCCTTTGGAGAGGGTGTGGTTAGGGATACTTCTTTGGAGGACCTTAGCATCTTTGGAGATGTGTAGAGGGTGATCTTGTTCTTCAAGTACTCTGGGCCATTTCCTTTAAGGGCCTTGAAGATCATACATAGAGTTTTCAATTTAACCCTGTACTGGCAGCCAGTGAAGGTTTTGCAAAAATGGTGTGATGTGGTCACGTTGCTTACAACCTTCTATTAGTCTTGCCGCAGCATTCTGAATCAAGTGGAGCTGGTGCAGACCCTTTGTAGTCAGACCAGTGTAGAGTGCATTACAGTAATCCAGTCTTGATGTTATCATGATATGCACAACTGAGAAAAGATTTGCCTTCTTAATGTAAGGAGAGAGGCAGAGTAGTTGTCGCAGCTATTGAAGGTTAGCTGCACATCATTCATGTAGATGTAGAAATGAGTGTCCATCAACCGAATCAGCTCAGCTAGTGACTTAAGGTAGATATTGAACAGAATAGGTGACAGAATCGATACTTCTGTCACCCCACAGGTCAGTGTCCATGGTGGTGATGAGGTGCTGCCAAATGATCTGAACCAAGCAAGTACTGTTCCATTGATACCTGTTTCTGCCAGTCACGCTAGCATGATATCGTGATCCACAGTGTCAAAAGCTGCTGACAGGCAAATCCCCTGTCTCGGTTTCTGTGAAAATCTAGTAGGGATATGAGGACTGTTTCTCTTCCACAACCAAGTCTAAATCCAGATTGGCCTGGATCTACTGAGTTTATCTCTTCTAGCCAGGTCACCTGGTGGAACACAGATAGTTTGTTCCACCAGGAAGAAGATTTCCTAGAATGAGATGTTGGTTTCTGGCTGATAATTTTCAAGTTTGTCCTAGTCAAAGTTGTTTTTCTTTAGGAAAGGACACACCACTGCCCTTTTTAATGGTATCTGTGGTTTCGATGTGTAAGATTGAAATTTCCTATGATCACCATCCTAGGGTAATTCAGGGATACTTGTGTAATCAGATCCAGGACGTTTTGCACAGATAATGTGTTTTTATAAGATGCTCGGTATACCATGAGCAGACAGATTGGTTTCTCCTCTTCAAGCTGGGAGATTCCGATTCATTTAGTTGGGAAATGGTAATTCTGTGTTTGATTGTATCCTGAATCAGGACAGCTACCCCTCCACCCTATCTTCCTGGTCTTGGTTGATGTTGGATGTTGAAAACTCTTGGACATAGTTCAGCCAGTGATAAACCCCTGTTTCCATCGAGCCAGGTTTCACTTCTTCCTAAGATATCAAGATGCTGTTTGTGGGTGACATCATGGATCACTGCAGATTTCTTAGCAGCTGATCTGGCATTCACCAGTCCTATAGTTCCAAAGGGTAAGCTAGGGGTAGCTTTGGTATGGCAGTGAGGTGATCTTTTAAGCGCTGTCATATAGGTGTTTGACATCTTGCACTTTTGCCTTTGAATATTTGCTTGATTCCTACAGAGGTCAGATCAACATCAATCTGTGCCTGCTGTCATACAAAGATCTTTTAAACCCATAAGCTTTTCATCTACCATCACAACATCCACTATGGTCTAACTACACTATCATGATTACATCAAAGCTTATCTAACATACAGAATGGAACTAGGTACCATCACCAGTTTCCTTATCACACAGCCCATAGTCTGCCTGCATAACGTTAACCTGCCATGTTATGAGTGGACTTTGTTGAATAAGTTCCAGATAGGTCAGGGTCCATGTACAGCCAGTCTCCACCCTGACTATGGAGGCTGGCAAAACATAATACCCGTATTGCATATTGTTGATGAATGCCCACTGCCTCAGTTCAGTACCATATTGTAAGAATAATATAAGGTCATTGAGGCCACTATAACATAGCTTGGCAATTATGCTTATGCTGAATGAATGAATCACCATGTTAGACAAGAGAGACGATGCAACTAAGAAACTGTTTTACACAAGCAGGGGTATACAGATATTCTCCTTTTTTTTTCCATTGATCCTCTGTTATACCTTATGAATGAAAATCATCTTAAGTTCCCCATCACCCACAGAAAAGGTCTTTTTTTTATATAAAGTGAAGCTATTAATAGCTTTACATAAGTAATGCCACACTGGGAAAGACCAAGGGTCCATCGAGCCCAGCATCCTGTCCACGACAGCGGCCAATCCAGGCCAAGGGCACCTAGCGAGCTTCCCAAACGTACAAACATTCTATACATGTTATTCCTGGAATTGTGGATTTTTCCAAAGTCCATTTAGTACTTGTCCTTTAGGAATCCGTCTAACCCCTTTTTAAACTCTGCCAAGCTAACTGCCTTCACCACGTTCTCCGGCAACGAAGTCCAGAGTTTAATTACGCATTGGGTGAAGAAAACCTTTCTCCGATTTGTTTTAAATTTACTACACTGTAGTTTCATCGCATGCCCCTAGTCCTGGTATTTTTGGAAAGCGTGAACAGACGCTTACAACAGAGATGTCCAACCTTCACCCTCACTAGGTCAGGTTTTCAGGATTTCCACTATGAATATGCATGAGATTTATTTGCATACAATAGAGGCAATGCATGCACATTCATTGGGAAAATCCTAAAACCCAACTGGAATGAGGCCCTCAAGGACCAAGGTTGGACACTACTACTGTACAACATACCTTTAATCATATTTGCAAGTCCCCTACTACAGAACTAAAAGGAATAAATTCAGCAGCTCCAAGCAATGGACAATATTATAACTAATCCAGAATTTGCTCACTCTACCATTAGAAAACGGCTATGCCACTCTATGAAAATAGGTGTCGTAAAAATCAGTGGCCAGACAACCAGGGGTTAATGTTCAATTCGAAGAGAATTATTCAGTTTCATATTGCCATAATGAGAAGCTTTCAAAGTGGAGTGTGTACTGCTCTGCTGCTTGCTTTTGCAAATGATGAACCAAGACATTTTTGAACAATTCCCATTGTTGTAAATATTTCCCTGTTGGACTCTTACAAATTTTGCATATTAAAACACCAACACGATATGTATATGAAAAGCAATTATGCAATTCCAACAGCAACGGAATTTATGAAACAAGTATATCAGTTATTAAAGCTGTGAGGATTTAAAAACTTGCCATAAAGTTGGCAAGACATACAGACCTTAGAAATATATTACCAGGTATAAACCCATTATGCCAAGAATGTAAAACATTTATTAAAATTCTAAAAACAAAAAAATGTTTATTTTAGTTTAAAAGTATAAAGTACTTAATATACCACCCTTTTAATACCAGTCACAGTGGTTCACAATAGAATAATGAATAAACAGAAAAGAACACCAATATAGACAGAATAAGAACATAAGAATAGCCATACTGGGTCAGACCAATGGTCTATTTAGCCCAGTATCCTGCTTCCAACAGTGGCCAATGCAGGTCACAAGTACCTGGTAGAAACCCAACTAGTAGCAACATTCCATATTACCAGTCCTGGGGCAAGCAATGGCTTCCCCCATGTCCATTTCAATAACAGACTATGGACTTTTCCTCCAGGAACTTGTCCAAACTTTTTTAAACCTAGATACCCTGACCACTGTTACCACATCCTCTGGCAGTGAGTTCCAGAGCTTAAGTATTCTTTCAGTGAAAAATGTTTCTTCCTATTTGTTTTAAAAGTATGTCCATATAATTTCATTGAGTGTCCCCTGGTCTTTGGTACTGAAAGAGTGAAAATCATAAAGGGGATGGGAGGACTTCCCTATGAGGAAAGGCTGAAATGGCTTGGGCTCTTCAGCTTGGAGAAAAGACTGCTGAGGGGAGATGTGATAGAGGTATATAAAATACTGAGTGGAATGGAGCGAGAAGACGTGAATTGCTTGTTTACTCTTTCCAAAAATACTAGGACAAGGGGCAAGGAATGAAGCTACAAAGTAGTAAATTTAAAACAAATCGGACAAAATATTTCTTTACTCAACATGTAATTTAACTCTGGAATTTGTTGCCAGAGAATGTAGTAAAATCAGCTAGGCTAGCGGGGTTTAAAAAGGTTTTGGATAGCTTCCTAAAAAAAAGCCATTATTAAAATGGACTTGAGGAAATTTCTAGAATAAGCAGCATAAAATGTATTGTACTGTTTTGGGATCTTGCCAGGTACTTGTAACCTGGATTGGCAAACCGTTGAAAACAGGATACTGGGCTTGACGGACCTTCGGTCTGTCCCAATATGGCAATATTTACTTATGCAATGTCTTTGGGTTATCCAGTACCATTTTGAAGTATGACACTGGTGGGGCAGGAGTGATTGGGGACTGCTTTTGCCCCAGACATGCCAAGTTACCCAGTTACATGCTGGTGACTTTTTGGCCAGTCCTAGTTTTCAACTTATATCCCAAAGCAGTGTGGGATTTATAGTATCTGATCCTGCACTTTGAAATCAGTGCTGCAAGTCCAATAATGCACCAAGATGGAATGGTCAGAAATTTATTTAATTATTTACGGTTCATTTCTACCCCACATTTTCCCACAAATGCAGGCACAATGTGGCTTCCATGAATTACAAAAGTTAAAAGATACAACACATGAATTTTACAGTAGAATAAGGATAAAACGTTAGCAGCAATTAGGATGGTTAAACAGCAGAATTACTGATGGAATACACTTGTTCAAAAAGGTACGTTTTCAGCAGCTTCTTGAAAAGATGGTGCTTAGCTTGCGATTTTAGGTACAGGGGAAGAGCGTTCCAAGTCTTCGGGCTGGAGTAGTGGAAAGTAGAGGCAAAAAGAAGCTTGTATTTAACACCCCTGTAAGATAGGTAATGTAGTTGTAAACAGGTGCGTGCTGTTGTGATGGCATTTCTTGGTGGGAGATCTATTAGAGGAATCATGTATTCCAGAGCTAAGCCGTAGATTATTTTATGTGTCAGAGTGCAGATCTTGAATGCGATTCGCAGTGGCGTACTAAGGGGGGGGCGGTGGGTGCGGCCTGCCCCGGGTGCACGCCGCTTGGGGGTGACGCGCCGGTCAGCTTTGTTGTTTCCATGCTCCCTCTGCCCCGGAACAGGTTACTTCCTGTTCCAGGCGGAGGGAGCATGGAAACAACGAAGCTGACCGGCACGCGGCACCCCCCCCCCAGCGGCGTGCACCCTGTGGGGGGTTCTTTCACCGGGGTGACGGGGTGACGAGGGGGTTCGCGTTGCACGGGGGCGCGCTGCACCCAGGGGGCGGGGCGCATCGGCGACCACCCCGGGTGTCAGCGCCCCTAGGAACGCCACTGGCGATTCGTTCTCTCACAGGTAGCCAGTGTAGATTGAAACGTAGGGGCTGCGCAGGAACCATGCGCAATTTGCCCAAGATGAGTCTCGCAGCAGTATTCTGGGCAGCCTGGAATTTCCTCAAAAATCTGCAGCCTGGAACCGGGTAACTTGGCATCTCTGTCCCGTCCCCCCCCCCTCCCCACACACACATTTAGACACTGGGACTCAGGTAATAGGGGAAGGAGAGTAAGGGACTGGGAAGGATGAAAGCGAGCTCTGAAGGGCATTATTTTTTTTATTTTGGATATGGGGCTGACAGTACATGAAATAACACAGCATAGAAAATGCTTCTGCTATTTCCTGTCGTTTCACATGATAGAATCAACTAAACAAATATAATTGGTGGTGTGGAGATAAGAACAAATTCTAAATACAGAAACTTCCACCCAAAACAAAATTACAAAGTTACAATAGTATATGGGGAAAAGCCTCAAAGAGCTCCCAGATCCAATATCGATCTGTCGGAGCTAAAATAGACCAACTGGTCTTCTCTTCATCATAGGCAAAAACCCCTTTTAGGCAGCCCTAGATAAATTTCTATAGGCAAAAACCCCTTTTAGGCAGCCCTAGGTAAATTTCTTCTGGGACCGCAGTAAATTTTCTAAATTTTTTGTTTTTCAAAAATAAGAATTTTTTTAAGGAAAAAACATGCTATATTGCAATGCACTTAGCTTTTTATTGCTTGATATTCAGTGCTACTACTGCTTAAGGGTACTACTGCTTAGGCTCGGGGTAACTCAACAGGGAACAGTGCAGCATGAAGCGGTAGTAGCACTGAATATCAAGCAATAAAAAGCTAAGTGCATTGCAATATAGCATGTTTTTTCCTTAAAAAATTCTTATTTTTGAAAAACAAAAAATTTAGAAAATTTACTGCGGTCCCAGAAGAAATTTACCTAGGGCTGCCTATAGAAATTTATCTAGGGCTGCCTAAAAGGGGTTTTTGCCTATGATGAAGAGAAGACCAGTTGGTCTATTTTAGCTCCGACAGATCGATATTGGATCTGGGAGCTCTTTGAGGCTTTTCCCCATATACTATTGTAACTTTGTAATTTTGTATTGGGTGGAAGTTTCTGTATTTAGTATTTCACATGATAGACCATCCCTAGGAAGCTCTGGCTCACAAATGTTCTGTCTACAGTTAGCTCACCTTAAGTAGCCACAGACGGATCCATGAAATAAGTTGATCCAGTAGAATTTCCCTGCAGCAGTACAGCTAGCCTCCTCAGAAAAAGTTGTGCTTCAACCCTTTCTGTCTTTACAGTGTATGAGTTCTTTCCACCCCTTCACAGCTCTCTCCCTTTCATCTTTCTACTTACAGATCAGCAAATATCAGTACAGGTTGACTTTTAGACTATAACTTCCAGAGAGATTTATTTCCCAGAGGTGAGAGAGAGAAAAAATATAAACGTTTATCATGAGGAGACAGGCTGGACCAGATGGTCACTCAGTCAGCTGCAGAAGTTCAATTGTCAAAGGGGAATGAAAGATGCAGAGACTATTTGCAGAGGGGTAAGCATTAAAGGGGCATGATATCTGCCTGAGTTATTGCAGTCGAACAGTTTCAAGAATCAAAAGGACCACAGCTGTAGTTGTCATTTCAGCAAAAAGTTTCTACGCTACGACAGTAAACAGCATCATACTGTGAGAACCAGATCTATTGTTATATTGATTTTCTTCTCTTCATTGCTGTCGTGGGGTTTTTTTTTCTCCATTTTTAAAGGCAGTAAATGTTCTTTTCCCCTGTTGCTGACTGTGAAGCAAGTCATTTAGAAGAAACACTGGTTCTAATTTGAGTTTTAGGTTTGTTTTTACAGCAGATTATGTTTGCTGACATCACAGATTTCTAAATAAAAACCTTCAAGGATGGGTTGGCTGTTGTCAGCATTCTTCTCAGGGGAAAACAGAACAGCTATGGACAAACACTCACTATAGTTTCAGTATAAAATACAGCTAAGCTGATAGGCACAGGAAGCCTCAGTTTAGACTTTCAGTCCCACCCACCCCTGGCCTGACCTCTGATTTATTGACCCTTGAACCAATTAGGAGGCTACAAATTTAAATAGGGCATCTCTATCAGCCAGTAATTAGCTCTAGAAAAACATAATAATAACAACTAAATATTAGCATAGCATATAACTAGAAATCTTAGGGGACTTTAGTTTATATATTCCTATTCCATTAGCAACTTAATTAAGACATCATTAATAATAAGATTCAGGCAGCAGTCCAGCAGCGAAATATGGGCTATCCAGACTTTTGCATGTTTGATTATATCCCAGTTGGTGAGAAGTCATATCTGTGTACTCTGTACAAAGAACTCCTAGCACTCAGGGAACAATGTGCTTTGGAAGAGTGGAAAGCTAGATGTGGTGCCCCTCAGGGCTGCCCCATATTGCCCATATTGTTTAATGTTATGACGTCTTCCTTAGGTTCTGCCCTTCAACCTTTAGGAAGCTGTTGCTTCATCTTTGCAAATGACATTCCTACCTATATAAGAATATTTCACTCAATGTGTAATTAAACTCTGGAATTCATTGCCAGAGAATGTGGTAAAAGCAATTAGCTTAGCAGGGTTTAAAAAAGGTTTGGATAACTTCCTAAAAGAAAAGTCAATAAGCCATTATTAAGATGGACTTTGGGAAAATCCACTGCTTATTTCTAGGATAAGCAGCATAAAATGTATTGTACTGTTTTGGGATCTTGCCAGGTACTTGTAACCTAGATTGGCCACTGTTAGAAACAGGATACTGGGCTTGACAGACCTTCGGTCTGTCAACACTTATGTTCTTATGCACTGAAACAATTGAGAATATTTTAGCAATACTGTAAAATTGAGTCAGTAGACCAATAGACCCATGTCCACCATTTAAAATTAACTAGAATTGCATGGATAGTTAAATTTTCTCAATTATTCTAGAAGTTTTCTGTTTGTTTCTACTTTTGCTTCATTTCTTAATGAGGAGATTGGTATATTTGACAAACTCATCCTGCAACATTCAACATCCTGCCACATGACAAAATTAACCTTGAACATAATTTAGATAAATTGCAGGTCATTAGCTAACAGAGGAAAATGAAACAAATTAATAAAGGAAGTTCAGCCATAAGTTAGATAAATTGTAGAACATTTGCATACAGAGTTAGCAGGGCAGCTAGCTATGCTTATTTTCATTAGAGCTTGTTAGGGGGTATTAGATACTTTTAAAAGATCTATGGAAATACTGGAAGGCTGACTCCTAGCAGTAGTACCACAAGACTACCACTAGGGGTCATGGCAAGCTATTTTGTGAGCCAGACCCAGATGGGCAGGAGCAGAAAGGGACCACTCCTTCCCAGACCCACTTTACCACTGATGATCACCACCACCAGGTAAGACCTGGGAGTGATGGTAAGGGGAGCTGCGGGACTTTGGGATGGGGAAGCTTTGCTGTTGGGGGGGGAGTGGTTAGGAGGACTGGAGAGGTACAACTTCAGGGGGATGTTACAGAATGTGATTGGGAGATGGAGAGTTGGGAACTTAGATCAGAGGAGTTTATGGGTGGGAAGTTGGAAAGCGTGGGGATTGGATGGTGGAGGGGGGGAACTCATCAGAAAGAATCAGATGAGAGGGTGAATGTGTGTGGGGGAGCACTTCTGTGACATCTGTCATCAGCATTATATATTTATTTCTGCCAGGACTGTACCACATTAGCTGCAGTGCCAAACAGCATGTGCTATCTGGCACTGCATGGTACTACTATGGCAACCATCGCCCTGTGTGGTAATTACAGGGCCAATGCTGGGCACATTTACCACATAGGCTTAGTACTTACCAGTAAATGCACAGTAAATGCAAAACCTTTAGTAAAAGGGTCCCTAAATCAATTTCATACTTATTAACCTGCAAATTAGTGTGTGTTAAGTTGTTTAATGTGTTAAAAAGTTTTATTATGTGTGAAATGAACTGAAAAAATCTCAGAAAGTTGTGGAAGAAGTCCAAAAATGAACCAAATTTTTTTCCCATGAACATCCTTATTGGCAGGTATTTTGGTTTTTCTTGCAAAAGTTATCAAAGATCAAATAAGCAGAAGAATGGCTGGGAAACTCTGTGTCACAATATCAATCAGCATTAATTAGCCTCTGTCCAGGCAGATACACTGACCCAAAGAGAAGAGCTGGTACATTGCAAGATATGTCTGCAGAATGACTCCATCAGGGGACATGAGACTGGATGTGAGGTAAAGATGGCAAGACTAAAAAGCATCTGGGATCATTAAGACTTCAAAATAAAAACATCGAAGAAGGTAGAATACAGAAGAAATGATGACGAAACTAGACAACCAGAGGAAAGATGAATCCTGATTACCTAAGCTATTACCCAACAATGCTTCTCACCTAGTTAAAAAGTCAGCATGCTGCCTTGGCAATGGAAGAGAAGGATATATCCCATGTGTCCTAAAAAGAACTAATACACTCCATAACAACCAAATTAACCCGTCCCCATGTGCTGCAAAAAGAGATCCACGTCCTCTGGGAAACGAGGAGTAATGGTTGGTGGCAAAATTCTGAAGGGTGTAAAGTCATCCATCTGCAGCGATGATTTGTTGCCCCAGCCATTTCGCTGTCTAGCAGATGCCAAGATCCAAAACATTACAAAGACGTTGTTGCAAGTCATCAAGCCCACATGTTCCTCCACCATTTTGGCATAAATAATCCTTATCACTTTTATAGTGCTTCTAGATTCATGCAGTGCTGTACAATTGTGATAAATATTCAGGTGTAGCACGTCCCTGGCCCGAGAACTTACAAACAAAAAGGGCTATTCTATAAGTGGGCAACGCCATCTAGGTACCTCGATGCAAGTGTGGTGAGATCCTGTTGAGTAATGGCATCTGGGCACCCAGATTGCATGTAGAATACTAGTGTAACCCGGTATCAGCACCTTACATTTACGAGCCTGCAGGCCATAGACCTGGCATAACTGCGGGTACAGGGATGCACGTAACTTAAAGTATGTGTATGAGAGCCCCACCCATGTTCCACTCCCTCCCCCCTTGCATTTACAGTCTATGCCACTTACGAGTACCCTTAGGCAACCTGCTGGCACTTTCACAGGTAAATGTACACTTACACATATAAGTGCCAGTGGCATATCTGGGGGGGGGGGGGTGCAAGGGGAGCGACCGCTCCCCCAAACAGACATCTGATGGTGCCAGCACCTATTTTTCATGCAGTCCATTGCACCTATGCAGTCCGCTTTCCTCTCCCCTCTGACATCACAACCTGGCTATGCTTCTGATAAGTGCTAGTATCCGGAATCAAAACCAACAAAACGGGTGGAAACGGCCACCAGAAAAGGTTCCAGGGTGCCAAGTAAAAAAAAGGATTTATTCACAAACGTAGTCATAAAAAAATCTCTCTGCATACAACAATCTAATGGTTATCAATAGAAATCAAACAAAATAAAACATGGAAAAGAAAATAAGATGATACCTTTTTTATTGGACATACCTCCGACCCACTCCCATCCTCCCACCCTGTCAGACTGTCATAGTAATGCTTGAATGTTTTCACTTGTATACACTGTCAGCTAGCACATTTGCTTATTTCCGATCTGAGGAAGAAGGGCAACCT
Source organism: Microcaecilia unicolor (assembly GCF_901765095.1). Lineage (NCBI taxonomy): Eukaryota > Metazoa > Chordata > Amphibia > Gymnophiona > Siphonopidae > Microcaecilia > Microcaecilia unicolor. The sequence goes on from NC_044038.1 coordinate 35,819,595, forward strand.
TCGAAAGCTAATCAAGAAATGTATTAAGTTATGTCCAATAAAAAAGGTATCATCTTATTTTCTTTTCCATGTTTTATTTTGTTTGATTTCTATTGATAACCATAAGAGTGGACTACCACACTCCTCTACTTAACAATCTAATGGAAATTCAATAAAAGTGCAGTATCCGCTCGTAAAAACATATGCTATATGGATGGACCCTACATGGGCTGTGTTTCAGTGAGCAAGTCTTCCTCAGGAGTCCTCAATAAAATAAAAACAGAGCAAAACTCAAAATAAAAATAAATTTAAAAGAATAAACTGACAAAGGATGTGCATAACCTAAAAGATTTGCGTTTACATAACATGCATGCATCCTTTCTCCATGTTCACAATATAACACCATTTGTGGTATGATCACATGCACATACTTTTTAGGTTCTCACCTGGTTGGTTCAACTTTGTTTCTCTCTTTTTTGGTCTCAATCACAGATTGGATTTCTTTTATTTATAATTTCTTTCATGCTCTTTTTAGTTTACGCACATCCTTTCTCAGTTTAATTATTCTTTTAAATGTATTTTTATTATGGTTTTTGTTCTCTATCGAGGACTCCTGAGGAAGGCTTGTTCAGCGAAACACGGCCAGTGCAGGGTCCATTTATACAGCATATGTTTTTATCAGCTGAGACTGCGCTTTTATTGGATTTCCATTGGATTGTTGTATGCAGAGACGACCTGCATGTTTGTGAATAAATCCTTCTTTACTTGGTACCCTGGAACTTTTTCTTGTGTTCATTTCCACCATTTTTGCTGTTTTTGGTTTGACCTTGTGGAAGTGCTGGCTTTCTTTTGATCGCTAGTATCCTGAATATCAGGGTATGCAAGGGGCATGTAAATATAGGTGCCCAGTTATAAAAATGACCTTTAAATGGGTGCCTCATGGTCTTTGCTGGTATATCAGTTTCTAATTATAGACATCTACAAACTTTACAAAATGTGGCACTCCGTTTGCCAGTTTTTTTGGTGCATTTTCATGGCCGTTTATTCTACTCAATGTCTGAATTTCCGTCCCCAGAGTGGATTGTGAAAATGCTGACCATTATATTTTGAGCAACAGCTCATGCGATTAGTGTTGAATTGTTGACTTGATCCCTTTCATGCTGAAACACGGCCCATGTAGGGTCATAAATTAAGCACACTTGTACCATTCCTGAGAGCCCCTTATGCTTCTTTTTGGATTGCTGGTGCTGTATACTTTGACCCTCTCCATTGTATGCTACTCCGTTTGCTTGGTTATATGCATTCATATGGCCATGTGACACCTTTATTCATGTGATATCATTGGTTGCTGGTTGCCTATCAGTTAAAATTCAAGTTTTTGGTATGTACACTTTGGCACTTTATGAAGGTAATTGAGGTTATTAGTTGTCCCTTCTGTTCCATCTAGGGCATTGAGATCAGTGTCACAACATAGATTGACCCTTTGCCTCCGACTAAGGCTTGTTGTACTCAACTAATGATAGTGCTTTTTTTGGTTGGGACCTGCTCTTTGGAACTCTGTGGATGAATCTTTGAAGAAATTTAAGAAACTTCTGGAAACCCACTTGTTTACTCAATTGTTTGGTTAATGGTTCAGGGATGGGACTCACTTCAGTATGTCTGTGAGATGTTGTTCTATGGGTTATCTTCTATGAATGAGAGAGGTCTATCCTATTTTTACATGGTGTTCTTTTCTTACTTTTATATTATATTGTGAATAGGTGGTATAGAAATTTTTAATAAACCATACCTGAGGCAATGGGAGATAAAAGGGACTTGCCTATGGTACCACAGATTTTAATCTATCATCTCTTCATTTGGTAAACCTGGACGAAGGATCATATAGAAGCAAGAGGATGCTGAACTCCCTATAAGAAAAACTTTCAGGCAACTATATGCAGAATGTACACATGGGTGATTATGAATCTGGTATTTTCAAAAAGGAATATAAAATGTTACAGTAGGTAGTCACCCAGGATCCAGTGACCACCAGAGAATTAGCTCATTATCAGGATATAGGAAGGAAGGATTATAAAAGAGCTAGGGTCCAGGTCCTTAAGAAAACAAATGTTGATAAGATGTAGGAATATGGCAAGGAGTTAATAACAGGAATGCAAAAAATAGAAGAAAATTAAAATATGATATAACATAGGCAGTCATAACTTTCTGTCTCATTCCTCCAACACATTCAATTGATAGTGATTAATAGTCAATGAAGAGTCAGTATCCTTGTGTCACTGAAAAGGCAGCTGCTTTATAAATAAAGTTCTTTTGATCCTCAGTCAAGTTGATCCTGGCTAGGTTAGGGACAGGCTGCCTGCCTTGGTTAGTTAGACTGCCTGTTCCCTCCAGGTTTCCCAATCCACAATGCTTTGCTAGGCTGGATCCCTAATTATGTGTCCAGGGCTCCTGAAGTGTCCAAGCTAGGACTCCCTAATCCAGTCTAGCTAAACTCATTTTAAGGCAGCTTTCAGAAGTATACCAAGTACCATGCCATGTTCCTCTTCTGTCAGCATCAATCTAAATCTGAAAGTCTGAATTAGCATGAACTACTGAACTGTCCTCTACTCCTTCAATTGGATACTTCAGTTGACTGAGACATCGGGGAAGGGTTACATCCAAAACTGATGTACTGCCACTTGTACTGTACCTATTCTGAGAGCCTTTATTTTTTGCATTGTCTGTCCAGAATATTACATACACATACAGGCTTATTTTCGAAAGAGAAAGGCGCACATCTTACCACACAAATCGGGAGATGGGGGTCCTTCTCTCAGGGTCACCCAAATCTGCATAATCGAAAACCGATTTTGGGCGTCCTCAACTGCTTTCCGTCGCGGGAACGACAAAAGTTCATGGGGGCATGTCGGCAGCATAGAGAAGGTGGGACTGGGGCGTGCTTAAGAGATGGGTGTCCTCAGCCGATGATGGAAAAAAGAAGGGCGTCCCTGACGAGCACTTGGCTGACTTTACTTGGTCCATTTTTTTTGCGACCAATGCTCAAAAAAGGTGCTCGAACTGACCAGATGACCACTGGAGGGAATCGGGAATAACCTCCCTTTACTCCCCCAGTGGTCACCAACCCCCTCCTACCCTAAAAAAGTTTTTTGCCAGTCTCAAATGTCATACCCAGCTCCATGACAGCCGTATGCAGATCCCTGGAGCAGTTTTAGTGGGTGCAGTGCACTTCAAAACCCACCAGAAACCCACTGTACCTACATGTAGGTGCCCCCTTCACCCCTTAGGTTTATGGTAGTGGTGTACAGTTGTGGGGAGTGGGGTTTTTTTTTTGGGGGGGGGGGTTGGGGGGCTTAACACACAAGGTAAGGGGGGAGCTATGCACCTGGGAGCTTTTTCTGAAGTCCACTGCAGTGCCCCCTAGGGTGCCCGGTTGGTGTCCTGGCATGTGAGGGGGACCAGTGCACTACAAATGCTGGCTCCTCCCACAACCAAATGGCTTGGATTTGGTCGTTTCTGAGATGGGCGTTCTCGGTTTCGATTATCGCTGAAAACCGTGGACGACCATCTCTAAGGACGACCTAAGGACGACCATCTCTAAGGTCGACCTAAATGTTGAGATTTGGACATCCCCGACCGTATTATCAAAATGAAAGATGGACGCCCATCTTGTTTCGGTAATATGGGTTTCCCCGCCCTTTCGCGGAGCCGTCCTATGAGGACCGCCCCAGAAAAACTTGGGTGCCCCGTTCGATTATGCCCCTCATAGTAATTCATCAACAATAAGAAATGTACAACCTAATGTGCTCCAATTAAACCCTTCATACTGGGAATAGGGATTTCCTTATATTTGCCTCTGTGTTTAGGTTATGTACTCAGAGTCCATCGAGAAAAACAAAGACATTAAAAGCAACAGTGTTCCCAATTCCCATCTATGCCGGGTGCAAAGCACAAACTATTAAGAAACTCCAGACAGCCCAAAACACTGCAGCCAGACTCATATTTGGAAAAGCAAAATATGAAAGCGCCAAACCCCTAAGAGAAAAATTACACTGGCTCCCGCTAAAAGATCGAATTACATTCAAAATCTGCACCCTGGTTCATAAAGTCATTCATGGAGAGGCCCCGTCATATATGTCAGACCTCATAGACCTACCAGCAAGAAATGCAAAACGTTTATCACGCACTTTCTTAAACCTCCATTACCCCAACTGTAGAGGACTTAAATACAAATCAATATGTGCATCACATCTGCACACAACAATGGAACGCAATACCGAATGCCATAAAAACAATGCACGATCTGGCAACCTTCCGGATGTTACTGAAGACTAACCTGTTCAAAGAGACTTATAAAAAGGATCCTTCATAAAAGACTTGACATCAAAAAATGAATCAGAACAAGCCAACATTGAACTCTTTTAATTTGGTTACTTTGATCACATTGTTATTGAACGTTATACCTTGTCCTTGATCTCATATATCTGATACGAATTATTTATTTATTTACTTCTAACTTACTTGATATTTATGTACCTTAATTGTAATACCACTCTGTACTTCTCATTCCGTTAATGGTGATTGCCATTGCGGCATAATGTAAGCCACATTGAGCCTGCAAATAGGTGGGAAAATGTGGGATACAAATGCAGCAAATAAATAAATTCAGTGGGAAAATTACAAAAGATGGGGAACAGAAAATTAAAGCATTTCTTCTGGCCTATTTTCTGACAAAACAGTCTGGGAAAACATTAAGCAGCAAGAAAATGCCAATCAGTGGGATTCATCATCTCCCATTTATTCTCCTTACCCCCTTTGTGACTTTTTCAAAGGACAATCCACTAACGGAGGACTGCTTTCTTTGCCTTCCTCTAAGCCCATGAGACTGCACTGAGGGGGAAGCAGGAAAAGACCGAGACGCCGCCGAGATGCCCCCTTCCTGGCATGTTCATGGATCCTGGTCAGTTGTCTTTCTAAAAATCCAATTTTAGGTTGTATAAATTTTGAACCAGCCAAAATCTTTTCATTTTCCATCACACCCTCAGCTTGCTGCTTCAATTGCCGTGCAATGAAACTCCAAGCTGATTAATAATAGAGATGGTGATTAGCAGATTCCCATCTGTATGGGATGTACAGCTCACACACTTGAGGCACTATGCTCTCACTTAGTTATTCTTCAGGTCATCCCAAACTGTTGTACCCAGAGGCAAATACTAAATTAAGGATGGGAATCCATGTCAGCTATGTTTCGTTTCCAATGAAAAATGCATTTGCCTCCAGGGCAAGAATGAAATATTCTTTTGAATTCCCAATGGCGTCGCTGGTAGTGTAGAGTTCTAGTAATCATATTGCTCCTGAAGAGAACTGGAATCTTCTTAAAATGTGAAGCCCATTTATTGCACCAGCAAATACATTAGTGCAGCATATGGCCCCTTCTGCAGATACCAAATGTATCACAAACTCTGTTTTTCATTGCATTTTCCACAACTTTCTTTGTAAATTATGATCACCTTTTACACAACCTTGCCTGAGAATATAATCCAAATCCTTTGTGCAGTACGCACGCTTCTAAGATGACACTGGTCACTGCTTAAGGCGTAATTGTGTCATGTTCCAGATACAATTTATACCCCATCCCATCCTTTGAAATGTGACTTTCAGTTACTCTATGAATAGGGACGTATATGAAAATAATGGCTTATTCATTTTGTATTTTGCATCTTGGATTTAGTGCTTGTTAAAATCATTTAGTCAAGTTAAAACAACAAAATAAAATAAACAGCTGGGTTTACTAAAAGGTACTAACGCATTACTGCACAATAATATACATTAACGAACGTATGCGACTCAAATCTACTTATTACTACTTCTGTATATCCTACTCAGTGGTAGATCTGACTAACTCGGAGTCCGTTGCTGTTATATTTTTATTAGGGGAAAGTCTCATAAATGGTCACAGGATGATCTCTTGCTGCCTCACTCGTGGGACTTGTTCTGTGCCAGTTTATAATCAATCATCGACAAAACCCCGTTCCTCCTTATATCTATGTTCGGTCACAAGGCAATGAATAAAATTTTTTCCTTTTATCAAACTTTTTTTCTTCATGCCCTAATTTATATTTATATCTCCAGCATCCATTATAACAATGCTGATGTTAGGCAGGCTAGCGATTGTCACTTATCTGTGCTCTTATGGTGTGCCGCTGTATTTTCACACCCTGACATCGAGTTTCTGCTCCCCGAATCCTGACACCCTGACAGGTGCCTGTTTCGCTGTTCCAGCTTTCTCAAGGGGACTGCCTGAACATCGGGTCTCTGTAGTATCACCTTCTTCTTTCAACTAACAGTAATATTATGGCTAATAGGAAGGTGAAGGTTAATAATAAATCTTATAACAGTGAGTCCCTAATCATAAACAAAAAGAAAAATTAACAACAGATAATACAATGTTTTTCTAGCAGTATTAATACCAGCGTGAACACAGCTATGCCCACAAACAGTAGTCCCCAGATAGTATACTACAGAGACCCGATATTCAGGCAGTCCCCTTGACAAAGCTGGAACAGCGAAACAGGCACCTGTCAGGGTGTCAGGATTCGGGGAGCAGAAACTCGATGTCAGGGTGTGAAAATACAGTGGCACACCATAAGGGCACAGATAAGTGACAATCCCTAGCCTGCCTAACATCAGCATTGTTATAATGGATTCTGTTGATATAAATATAATTTAGGGCATGATTTTTGCCATGAACAGTAATAGACACGTCGGCGCAAGAGAAATAAACAAAAAAAGAAGAAAAAAAGTTTGATAAAAGGAAAAATTTTTATTCATTGCCTTGTGACCGAACATAGATATAAGGAGGAAGGGGGTTTTGTCGATGATTATAAACTGGCACAGAACAAGTCCCACGAGTGAGGGAGCAAGAGATCATCCTGTGACCATTTATGAGACTTTCCCCTAATAAAAATATAACAGCAACGGACTCCGAGTTAGTCAAATCTACCACTGAGTAGGATATACAGGAATAATATATATTAAGACTCATAATGATGCAACACGATCTGCTTATTATTGACAGCATTAGTACATGCTAACATGGTAGTGTACTTTAGCCAATCAATTTGTTGTTTTTGAGGCAGTTTGAATTGGAATTTGCTCAGAAACATATAACAAATTTTGCTGCTCTTTCAACGACATTTTAAAATGACAGCACATCCCTACCTGTGACTGGCAGGGCTGCCATGGGGGGGGGGGGGGGGGGCAGGGGGGCAAAATTCCCTGGGCCCGGCGCAGGCAAGCTTCTTTCTGCCTGCCTGCTTCCAGGATGACTCTGTCTTCTCTCAAGGAGGTTGGTCTCTCTCTTGTTCCTGCTGCGTGCCGCCCAGGACCATTGTGTTAATGCAATCATCCGGGTCCTGGGCAGCAGGAGAGGAAAGCAGTTGGTAAGGGAGTGGGAGGCACAAGTTGGTGCAGCAACACTCTCTGAGTGAGGGGGCAGTTGAGGTTGCAACCCGATTTGGTGAGGGGCGCAATGGTCCGGTCCTGCCTCGGGCCCAGCTGGGTCTCATGGCAGCCCTGGTGACTGGTTGCTCATGTTAACATTGCTTCCCTGCACTGCCTCTAATACCTACAAAGCATTTTTTTTTCTCCCAAGCTTTACACTTATGAAATTCCCACATCTGAGCTTAGACAATTTATGCATCATCTGATTAGTGCCTAATGAACCACTCAAAAGGGATTTGGGTAGTCTTTGATGTATACATTATATCATACAGTATTTAACCTACAGGTCAATTAAAAAAAAGGTATCCTTTTATTTTCTTTTGTTTGGTTTTATTTCTATTTCTGACCTTTAAAGTGGACTAACATGGCAATCACACTATGATACATCCATTATCCCACCAAATGGCTTAGTTCTTTTTAGTGTGAATCAAAAATCATGAATAATATTCTGAAAGATTTTGATCTGCACCTGACATTAAAAATAAATTGAACCCTTGTAGGTTAATTGATCTGAAATTATAGCTTTTATAAAATTGTTATTTAAACTGCTGGATAAATATTCAATATTCCTCTTTTTTTTTTAAATGCTGAGCACTGCTGGTTGAAATAGGCTTCAATATTCAACGCTGGGCCATGTCCGGTCACTGAATATTGAGGCATGACCAGCCTGACTTATGCAGGTCCCAGTCTCTATCCACATAAGGGAAAGTGCCAGTCTAACACCCCCCCCCCCCTCACTCCCGATCTCCTTCTCAGCCACCCCCATGAATCTGCCCCCCCCCCCCACTTCCACCCACTACAAGAAGCCTTGCCTGCCACCCAAAACCCACTCCTCCTCGTACCCTCTGGACCTCTTCATCACTCCTTTCCCTCCAGGACTTACCCAAGGATGATCCTTGGTATCTAGTGGGATGAGGCTGGAGTGGTCCCCTTTCCATGTCTGCATTGGGCTCCAGCTATCAAAATGGTGGTGCCCCCTAGCGGTAGACTTTGATTATTGAATCCCGAGATGAAAGAGTGTTCAGGGGCTCTTTCCATTTCATAAGCTTTTTTTTTTTTTTTTTTTTGCTGTTTCTTTTTACAGAGCAGATACTTTATTATTAGTCCTATTTTTAAACACATGCAAAGATAGAAAAGATGAAAATAATCACACCTATTAGTTAAGTATGCTTCAGCTTTTATTCTGAATAATTGCCTAAGAAGGAAGTTTGCTAGCAGAAAATGTTTTTGTAGTTGCAATAAGCTGAAGTGTTTCTGGGAATATAAATTAGCACTGTTTAGAAAGGAAAAATATTTTCTGGCATACAAAAAAAAAAATCCAACTGAATTAATTCGAGATATGTGTCTGTAGAAATCCAAGTGCCTCTTTGGTCTGTCACCTCCTGAACTTAGTCCACTGGCCCTCAAAGTGGCAAATGTACTTTTTTTCTAACTAAAGCTTCCTTCTTCAAGTGTGTGACCTTGATGGGCACCTAAAGAGTCGAAGGCAGACTCATTCCAGTCACAAAGCATTTTGCATCTCTTTTCTTGATTGGCGTTAATGGAGGTTGGGACTCTGATAACAGGGACAGTGCCCTCATTCTCTGCTTTCTAAACATTGCACTGCAGCATTGGCTGCCGTTGTAAGTAAACTATACTAAACAAATCACTTCCTCCAGCAAGGAAAAGAACAAGCTCTGCCATCTTGTTTTACATGTACAGATCTGCATACAATACATGCTGCAGGGCTTACATTCATGTGTGACTTGAATACAGGCTACTTGGCATGCTTAACTATGCTTTCCCCCCAGATTCTATCAAACTTGCATGCGCTGAATTTGCAAGCACAATTTAATTACATAATGAGCCAATTAGTGCCAACAATTGGCTTTTTCACCAAACAATTATTGGCACTAATTAGATTTAATTAGAGTTTACGCATATAAATTTAGAAGTGGGATCCACGCCTAAATTTTACACGTGACCCAAAAAACGGGGGTGCAGAAATGGAATTGTCCTGGACGTTTGGGGGCAGATCGGGGGTGTGGTTTTAAGTTGTGCCGGTAATTATAGAATATGGGGGCTCCAGGCTAAATTTAGACGCAGGCATTTGCATCACGTTTTCATTGATGAAAACGGTGGCGCTCTTCTATAAACCATGTGGTTTATAAAATAACGCCTTTTTGGCACCAAATAGGGGGCCTTTTTACAGAGCGGCGGTACGCCAGCCGCGCGCAGGCACTGGTGGTAGTTCCAGCCCTAGTACATGCCATTTGCTGCGCTACGGAAAATAGCTAGATATTTTCCAGCGCTGCGCTAACCTGTCGGTAATCAGGCAGCGCCGCGCACTACCTGGTTAGCTTTAGAGTGAACCTGCTATATTTATGTTTGATGTTCTTTTAAGCCTCAGATCCTACAAAGCCACTAGGCTGTTTTCAGGGAAAAGCAGGAATGGGGAACCTGTTTTCTACCACCGTCTGAGAGGATTGGAGGCAAGGAAAGGAAGAAGTGCTACTAAATCTAGCTGGAGCAGAAGAACCGCTAAGGTAAAACCATCCCTCTGAGGAAGAACCAGGTTTACCTTAAGGGCTCTAATTGATTTAAGGGAAAATTAGAAAGAAAAACTTCACTGATTGTGTTATGCTCTAAACTACTTTTACTTTCTAGGATATACTAATGGTATAAATAGTTGCCTGAAGCGGTTGTGCCAGTTGTTACGTCCAAGTTGCAGTGAACCCTCCACAGGTTAAAGCAATCCTATGTGGCTTACTTTATTGCTAAAGAAAGAGAGCATGGAGCAAGTAAATGCGTAAATGTTGTGCCAGCCAGCCAGCCTTCTAGCATTGCTAGCCCTGGCCCTAACCTTCAACTAGTCCCAAGTAATAATACATTTGTGTAGCCCATTGATGCTCTGTCCAACAAAATAGGTTGCACCAAAAGTTCTAATGCAGGTAAAACCAAAACATATTAATAATACATTTGTGAAAAACCAAAGACATTAACAAAACTCAGAGAACAAAAGTTGAAAATGAACTAAAAATGAAATGAAATTTTTTTTATCATGTACATCCTTAAGAATTTTCCATCATAAAATTAACAGTCCACATCAATGTACAGAATGCAACTGAAAATAGAAGAGTCAGAAATCTGCCACTCTATAGTTAAAAAAAAAAAAATCTACCTATTCCCACAGAGCCTGCAAGGGGATTAGTAGCCCAGGCATATATTTGTGGCCTTCTATGTAGGAGCTCTGGGTTTCCTTAGCCAAATGTTTGCTTCTTGAGCTGGCTAAAGATGAAAATACAGTTTTCAGCCACTAGAGCAAGGGTGGATAAACCTGTGGGCTCCAGGGTCATACTAGGAACCAGACCAGGTGAGTGGCCTGTGAAGGTCTGAGCCTTTAGCAAAGGAATCCTGCATTACTGCTCGAGGGTCAGAGGTGAGAAGTCTAATTTTCATTTTAAGGAGCTGGTGTGTGGGAAGTATACTTGAGTTGCATTTCATCTTGAGCAGCGGAGTTATACCACCTAATAGGGATTGGCCATTGTTTGCCATGTCATGGGAAATCCTGAAAAAGTGCAGGAAAACCCCCCCACAAAAATTCATGTCTTTTCCTGATAATGTGTCATCGAGCATGAATGAACCATCAAATATGCGAAAACCACTGAGCATGTGCATGCTATTGAGAAAGAGTGTGCAATTCTTTTAGAAAGATTGTGTCCTTTCTCCAAATAAGGACATAGTCGTTCATGCACTACACCTCTTTGCTTCCATGACAAAAAAAAAAAATCAACAAAAATGATCAAAACGAGTATTTCTGGAAATGACACAGGAAACAGAACAAAACCAACATTTTTTGGCTGTCCATCTCTACCACCAAAGTAGAATGGAGACCTAAGAGACCCACAACAGCAAAATTATTTCCCACCCATAGTGTTGCTTCCAGATGAAAGTGACATTGCATCAGTAGAACCAGGAATCATCTCACCACTGCTGGCTGATTGTTGCTTATCTAGTAATTGGTCTTTACTGAAGTATTTGACCTGAGGAAGATGTGATTGGAGATATCGTTGCCTAAGAAAGCCACTGCAGGGTCATACATGCTAGCTAAATCAAGGAAACAAGAGGATTTCAAAGTTTGAATGGAGGGCACTTTTCTATAAATCAGGAGTTTTCTACTCAGTCCTTGGGACACATCATGCCAGCCTGGTTTTCAAGATAGCCACAAGAGAATTTTGCATGCACTACCTTAATTGTATGCAAATCTATCTTACTCACATTCATTATGGGTATCTCAAAACCTGATTGGCTTGGTGTGTCTCCACATGGGCTGTTTTTGAACACTGGGAGACTGCTGATGCAACTGGAATGTATCAGTTGAGAGATGGAAGTTGGAAGCAGAAGGTTGAAAGAGAGCCAAAGTTTGCAAGTTTCTTCGTCACTTGATATATCACACCATTGGTAATACCATTTAGGCAGTATACAAAGGAGAGCTTAAAGGTCTGGAGACTGTCTGCAGGTAGCCCCAGCTATGGGTTCCTGATTTCCAGCAAACAGAAAGATTTCCAAAGGAAAGGAGAGCTGAGCTTCCACTCAATCTCATAAAGCAAGGAGAAAGGTAATTGCCTGCCCTTGCTGACCATCAGGCTTATTTTCGAAAGAGAAGGGCGCCCATCTTCCAACACAAATCGGGAGATGGGCGTCCTTCTCTCAGGGTCGCCCAAATCGGCATAATCGAAAGCCGATTTTGGGCATCCTCAACTGCTTACCATCGTGGGGACAACCAAAGTTAACAGGGGTGTGTCGGCACCGTAGCAAAGGCGGGACTGGGGCATGATTGAGAGATGGGTGTCCTCGGCCGATAATGGAAAAAAGAAGGGCGTCCCTGATGAGCACTTGGCCAACTTTACTTGGTCCATTTTTTCTTACATAAGTACATAAGTAATGCCATACTGGGAAAAGACCAAAGGCCCATCAAGCCCAGCATCCTGTCCCCAACAGCGGCCAATCCAGGTCAAGGGCAAGCCTCAAAAAGGTGCCTGAACTGACCAGATGACACTGGAGGGAATCAAGGATGGCCTCCCCTTACTCCCCCAGTGGTCACCAACCTCCTCCCACTCTAAAAAAAAAAAAAAAAACTTAAAATTATTTTTTTGCCAGCCTCTATGCCAGCCTCAAATGTCATACCCAGCTCCATGACAGCAGTATGCAGGTCCCTGGTGCAGTTTTAGTGGGTGCAGTGCACTTCAGGCAGGTGCCCCCCCCTACCTGTTACACTTCTGGTGGTAAATGTGAGCCCTCCAAAACCCACCCGAAACCCACTGTGCCCACATGTAGTGCCCCCTTCACCCCTTAGGGCTATGGTAGTGGTGTACAGTTGTGGGGATTGGGTTTGGGGGGCTCAGCACCCAAGGTAAGGGAGCTATGCACCTGGGAGCAATTTCTGAAGTCCACTGCAGTGCCCCCTAGGGTGCCCGGTTGGTGTCCTGGCATGTCAGGGGGACCAATGCACTACGAATTCTGGCTCATCCCATGACCAAATGGCTTGGATTTGGTCATTTTTGAGATGGGCGTCCTCAGTTTCCATTATGGCCGAAAACTGGGGACAACCATCTCTAAGGTCAACCATCTGAACATTTAGGTCGACCATCTCTAAGGTCGACCTAAATGTTGAGATTTGAGCATCCCCGACCGTATTTTCAAAATGAAAGATGGACGCCCATCTTGTTTCGATAATATGGGTTTCTCCGCCCCTTCGCAGGGCCGTCCTGCGAGGACGCCCTCATGAAAACTTGGGCGCCCCGTTCGATTATGTCCCTCAAAGTCTCCTCTGGGTTCCCAGTTGAGCTGTACCCTGCCACCAATGCAGAAGAGACACAGAGGAACTGACACAAAGAAGAACCAAAGGTAACTTGTATAATTTTCACTCAGTACATGGGAAAAGGGAGTGAATTGCATTTGGGGGTCATTCAGCCCATGAGGGAACTACTGTCCAAGGGCAGCTCTGAAAGGTTTAGTCTCCAGCACATTCTGTACAGTGATTACATGGTTGAAAAGTTTTTCACTTCAAGTTAAAGATAGAAACTGCCTAGGAAAATACATTTTCCAATACCTCACAGTGGCCACCATCTGAACTGTGTGCACATCCTGGAGTGAGTTGTTTGGGGTGTTTTTCGTTTGTTTGTTTTAGACTTTTGGCTGCTGGTTCTCTTTATTTATTTTTATTTTTAATGACTTTGGCCTGGACTACTCCATAGTTCTAAAACAGCAGTACAAGGCCAAGGATCCTTTATGTTTAAAACTAATTTGAAGGCTTTATATTAATGTTTGTTTGGTGGTCAACCTGATTGCTTATGATCTTGTAAATTCTAGTATGATATGCTACAATGTACAGTACAATTAATAAATATATGCCAGTAAAGCCGTTTGTTGGTGGTCACTGGCTGGTTTTTGGTCAGTTCTTGGCCACAAGGGGGATTTGTCACAGAGCTCAGGGAGTAGCTATCTGCTTTGATACCAAACATCCACAGAAGTCCCAGAACCCTGATTCCAGATTACTGGAGGGCTCAGTCCCTCAAAACAAACTCCAGAAACCTTAAAGAGTACTGCAAAACTTCCCATTCTGTGGGTCGGGAGCTCAAATGGGGTCACAAAACCTATATTTGGAATCATAACCTGAGTGGACTCTGCAAAGCTGCATCATCATTCTTCTGAACCTCCTGGGAGTTATATGATTTTATTTGGCTGTGATTATGGGGTCATGACCACAAAAAGTTTGATAAACACTAGTGTATAGGGCCAGTCTCCTGCAAGGAACAAGTAGCTGCAGGGCAGACCCCGGGGGTGCATATGTTTGAAACATGAATGAAATTAATTTCAAGCTCATCTCATAGAAAGCTAAATGGAGCTTGCCTTGTAAATCTAGATGCAAGAACAAGGGGTTGAGGCTTGTTACACTGGGAGCTGAAGTTAGGAAGTTGCATGAGAGAATAAACCTGGCCTATTTACTTTAATAACTGTTATGGAAGGGTAATCCCTGCAACACTGTAACAAATTCATTTTGAAGCTTGCAAATCTTGCCCTGTAATCACAGTATATTTTAACTAAATGTAAAAATCAGCAAGCTGAATTTCAAACTGTTCAAAATGTGATCATTAATTTTCTTTAAAATGACCCACTGAGAAACTGCTGGCATCCGACAGGCTTCCAGCATCACCCAGTCAATCACCCACCTCCACGTCGGGTATCCAAGTCCGTGACATGAAAACTACCAAGAAAAGGTTACTTTTCAACAAAGCTTTATGAGGGTGTCAACAAAATTGCTACTTGGTAACGGTCTTGCCATTAATCTATAAAAATAACAGTCGGAGCCTGTCAGCATTTTAAAATCCTTTTAAACACTACTACTGTGGTTTTTATTTTTAGTTTGGATCACCTACAGAAATTAGTAATCGTGTAAATTAAATTTTATAGTACTTAGCATCAAAGACTAGAGAACTTTTTGTATCAAAATATTAGCTTGATTCGCTACCACACCGGTGTTATTTGCACATTCCTAGCAATTTTATTTTTATTCTGGTTCTCGTGGTGGAGAGACCCATGACCTGCTTACGGTGACGATGATTTTATAAGGCACTTCTACGCATAAAGCAACATTCCATCTGTGTATTGAGGATGGGTTACTCAACAACTGTTTCTTTCACCAACGGTCTTTCTAAAGACCAGCTCATGCTTTTTCCACAAGAAGCATCATCAACGACAAACGTGATTATCAAGTATACGCATCAAGACTCCCGAGGCAGGTATGCATGTGCCAAAACATGGTTCCACGTCAAAAGTCAGCTTAAACAAACATCTGTAAATTCCATTCCGGCATCCTGAGTCTGTTTTTGAAGAGACTGATCCAGTTCCCACTCTTTGTTTCTTGATTCTATCCACCCCGTGGGATCTTTGTGTTCTTTCCACTTTTTGTGGGTTTTTTTGCTATCGTAACCTATCCCATGTCATTGCATGTTGTTAACAAACTAAGGGGCCCTTTTACTAAGCAGCGGTAGGGCTAAGCCAAATTTGCACGACCGCTGTGGTAGCGCGGCTGCCTGGCAGTAATTCTGAGGTCGGCATGCGCTGTTTCCCATGTTTTCTATTTTGTACCGTGGGAGGTGTTCCTGGCGGTAATTGGCAGCATGGCCACATTGGCGCCCGCTGCATGATTACCGCGTGAACCATTATCGCTAGGTGGTAAGGGCTCAGGCAGTAAATAGCCATGTGCTACTTTTACTTTTAGCGCACAGTCATTTACTGCCCCGTTAAAAGAAAGCTTTTTTTTCCCAGCTGTGGTAAAATATGGCCTAGCGCACACCAATTTCGCACATGCAAACTACCACAGAACACTTTTTACCGCAGCCTAGTAAAAGATCCCCTAAAAAGAGCAGAAAAAAAAAAACACATTTTCCCTGGGCGCACAAAATTGGGCACCGATTCAAGATGTGTGCCCAACTAAATTGGCTAATGAGCCCATTAGTGCCAATCACTGGGTGCTAATTGGGACTAATTTGCGCCAATTTGAATTTGCATACGCATTTTAGCCGCTTTGGGGCTGTAACACTATGCCAAAAGGCGGGGTATAAATGTACTGAAATAAATAAATAAATAAATTTTGCTACACACTATTCTATAACAATGTGTGACCAAATTCCATAGCACGCAACCCGAAAAGGTGCTATGGGAGGTGCACGTGGAGGCCCAGAGTGTTCCTAAAATTTGAATGCAGTGTTATTTATTTCCAGGGATGTGTGCCCAAATTGGGTGCCAAGAATTACACCTGGTTTCAGCAGGAGTGATTCCTGGCACTGAAATTGGCACTCCGTGCGATTCTGTAAAGGGTTCTCTTTAAGCAGTGATGATCCTAGGTCGGCTGCCACCCGGGGCAGATCACCAATGTGCACCTCCTCCCTGGGTGCAGCACGACCCCCCCCCCCCCCCCCCCGGCTCAATGACACCCATGGCGCATCAACCCCCCCCCCCCCCTCCCCCCCGGGTGCATTTTTAGCTGCTGGGAGCAGCCGCGCAGCTCTCGGCTCCGCTGGCTCCCTGCTCCCTCTGCCCTGGAACAAGAAGTAACCTGTTCCGGGGCAGAGGGAACAGGGAACCAGCGGAGTCAACAGGCGCGCAGCTGCTCTCTGCACCCCCCCCCCCCCCAGCAGCGTGCACCCGGGGCGGACCGCTCCCACCGCCCCGCCCTTGGTATGCTGCTATCTTTAAGTGCCCAGTATAGAATAGCATTGCGTACCGATTTTTTTCGGTGCTGAATTTTCAGCGCCATTCATTGAGTGTGCACTCCCTGCAAATAGTAACATAGTAGATGACAGCAGACAATGACCTCTACAGTCCATCCAGTCTGCCTAACGATAAATATATTTTGAACGGAAGACATTCAGAACTTTTTTTTGTGATGAAAGCTAAGATTCTGTTCAAATCCCTTTATTAGAACAAGGCAAGGATGGATCGTTTTCCCTTCATAATCTCCAGTAGGAATCTCTCGATGAAGAAAACCTGCAGGTCTTAAATGTCCCCTAAAAACAAGCTTGGTCTACTGTGGAAATGAGGCACGGATGGGGTTTGAACCCATGATCTGGGGTTTATGAGACGACACCTTATCCTGCTTGGCCACTGTGCTGTCTTCGAAAATAGTATGTACTATTTTCAAAGAGGGCACATTCTTTGCAAAAAGGATACAAGATTGCACACATGTACATGTATACAGGCACTATCAGGAAAGAGTGCATTTTTACCAAAACACATTACTCCCATAATGACAAAATGGCCAAGAAAACCCAAAGGTAATATGCCTGATATTCAAGCAGTGGTAGTATGTGGCGTCTGAGCCACTAATAGCCGCAAGCTGAAATGTTCCCAGATATTAAATTCCAGGACATCTGGGCAACGGACATGCAGAAACCGGATTTGGTGGTGGATTATACAAAGTTGGTATCCCGTATACCTGAGATGTCTATAAACGCAAGTCTGCGGGAATGTCAATTTCGCATTTTATATCGAGCCTATATGGCTAAACCACAGGTGTTCAAGATGGGAGGGGCGCCAGACCCCCTGTGTTCTAAATGTCAACGGAATGACGGTACACTATACCATTGTTTATGGGAGTGCCCCTTCATAAATCAGTATTGGGGCAAGATTATGAAGTATTTGGAGGGCTTATTACAAGTCCGCATTAGCTGCACTCCCTTGGGGGTTATCTTTGATAAATATGAACTTTTTGCCTGTCAAAGGGGGGGCACGCGACAGTTGATTCGCAAGGCCTGCCTGATGGGGAAAAAAGTGATCATGAATGGATGGGTAGGAACAGACCCACCAGACTTTTGGCATTGGAGGAATAGGTTCCATGATCTATTACTGCATGAGCGAAGGGCGGTGGGACCCTCCCCAAAGAAAAGAACCCGCTTCCTGGAGGTTTGGGGTCCTTATCTTCAGTCGCTATCTCCAAGAGCGCGTAGTTCAGTGCTAAATGGATTATAAAGGAAAAGAAAGGGAAAGGGGGAAGAGGAAAGGAAGGGGAAGAAGAAGGAAACAGGGGAAAGAGGGGAAAAAGGAATAATATATGTGGTTTTTTTTTTTTTTTTTTTTTAGGGGGGAGAGCACGGGAATACTTATTATGTAAGACACACAACACGGGGGGGCAGGGTAGTGGGAGGAGGGTGGGGAGGGGGGGGGGAAAGATATATATAAAAACTTGGGCTTTCTGTTAAAAGACATTTGGGTGAGGTAAACCAGTGTTTTGGTCATGCTTGTATTTAAGACAAAGTATGTGTGGTTTGCACTGTTATCTTTAATAAAAAACGTTGAAACATAAATTCCAGAACATGTGCAGCTCCCACATTGAATACCCGGGTCTCAGCGGTCACCCAGAGGTTAACCAGGCACCGGCCGATATTCAGACCAGTGCCCAGTTAACTTTTTACTGTAACTAAAAATTGCCACTAACCAGCTCCACCTATACTCTACCTCGGCCTGTCCCTAACCTAGCCAGTTAGAAGATGGACAGTTAGCAGCCTTATACAGCAGAATTCTTGGAATGTCACTGCTTGAACTCTCAGCAGCCATTTTGAAGTGGCGCCAGAAGCAAGACAAGTCTACAGCCGTGCCGGAAAGGAAAAAGGGGGCTCTTTCCTGCCCCGAAGAGGCCACTAGACCACCAAGACACCACAATAAGGTACAGGAGGGGAGGGAAGGGGTAGTGAATGGAGTCATGTGGACGGAGGGAGGCTGGAAAATTGGGGAGGGAATATACATGGGGGAGTGAGGGAATCTGGCTTTCTTTGGGGGGTCAAAGTGACAGGGGGTGAGGCGGGGTGTGATGGGGGTGGGGCAGAATGTGACGGGGCGGGGTGTGTGCGCTCTTTTTTTTTTTCTTTGGGCAAATTTGGTAACCCTGTACAAATTAATCTCTTGCATACTCATTGTGGATATCATCAAAACTTGACTGGCAAGGGGGGTACTCCAGGAAACACTGTTATAAAATACCTGAACAAGAGCATAAAATAAACCAACAAATTTGTACGCACTTGAGAGCAAGCCCAAACATGTGTGTTTAATTTTTAAAAATTGGGAAATGATGTGCATACTTCTCCTTTTAGTAGAAGCAGAAGGAGAGGAATGTCAATAAGAACCATAGAGATCACCATGTCGCTAGGCACCATAAACTCGCACTTGTCTCTTATTAGAATCTGATCTCTCGGTTTTTATACCATTCCTTGCCAGTTTCAAATTGTGATTGACACTGGCAAATAATTCAGCATCTGACTAGAAGGAAAATTGGAAGTCAACCTAAAAATAACCTCTGTGACACCACTGGGAATAGCTGATGGCAGGATTCCACTTACTGTCTTTCTATAGCAAATGCTGCCTGTGAGATTTGATGAAACTTAAAGAAATAATATTTCATTGCAGGTTGCACCGATGAGTCAATGGACTTTTGTAAACAAATGAGACAAATCATGAAAATACACCTTAGGGAGGATCTTAATGAGCCTCCAGAGCAATTTCCCAATGAACTGAAATCCATTTGAATTGTCTTTGTTATCAAATGCAATTATTATAGGCACTTTTGTTGCTGGATTTTGCTATGAAATAATAGAGTCAGAAGTCATTTTTCATGAGCTAATGCATCATAAAGACCTGCAGTGCCTTAGGTTAATCTTAATATGGATGATGTGAGAAAACCTTAGAACAAAATTGGAAAAAAGTTCCACATTTATTATTTTCCTGATTCAGATATAGCAGCCTGTGGAGGTTGTCTGAATCCTCAGTGCTGTTACCATTGTCCTCAATGCTTGAACTATGATCCCTAATGCTTTAACATAATCTCCCTTATTTCTGATGGGCAGAGGCAGGAGCAGGGGCATAGCCAGATACCCAATTTTGGGTGGGCCTGGGCCCAAGATGGGTGGGCAGAACTTAGCCTTGTCCCATAAGTGATTTGGTATTTCTCTCTCTCACCTGCACGCCATATGATCTCTCAAACATCCCCTTCCCCCGCATGCATTTTAAATAGCAGATTTTCACTGGCAGTGAGCAGCAACTAATACACGCTGCTCATGTTGGCCCCACCACAGCACTCCCTCTGATGCAACTTCCTGTTTCCGCATAGGTGGGAATACATCAGAGGGAAGGCTGTGGGGTCAGTGCGAGAAGTATGTATCAGTCGCTGCTCGCAGCAAGTGAAGATCTGCTATTTAAAAGGTATGAAGGAAGGACAGTTGTTTGGAGTTTTTGGCTAGTGGGGCTTTGGGATCCCTGCCAGCCACACATCATAGGTGTGCTGCTACTGGATGGGCCTAAGCCCAAAGTGGGTGGGCCTAGGCCCACCCGGGCCCACCCTTGCCTACGCCACTGGGCAGGAGACTCAAACCGAAGACACTGTTACAAGGAGGAGTCCAAGTTTTATAGTCAGAAAAGGGCTCCTGCTGCCACCAGCGCTGTTCCTTCAATTATACTGGACACTCCTATTGTTGTACAACTTTCCTAGGTTTTCTACCCCTTTCTGGAAAACAGGAAGTTAGAAAGTCCACTCAAATGACACAGCTTGCCTACCTGACTACCTGTGAGATCAGACAGAAGATTTTATTCTATAGGTGACTACATCAACATAATCTTCAATGCTGCTGACGTAGTCACCTATAGAATAAAATCTTCTGTCTGACCTCACAGGTTTTATAAACTTGGATTCCTCCTTGTAACAGTGTTTTCAGTTTGAGTCTCCTGCCTCTGTCCTTCAGAAATAAGGGAGATCCTTCTAGCTAAGCCTGAGCCATGAAGGACTCGGAAAGTAATTAGAAGCCTTGCTTACAAACAAAGGCATTGAAGTGCTGGGGAAGTGCAAAAATCAGAACCTGGAAAGTTGCTTCCTTGTACATTGCAGAGGAAGCGGACAACTTCTGCAGCTCAGTTAATCCCAAGAAAGGAGAAGGGGATATCTGAGCTACCTTGTTGTTTACACCCAGGTGCCCTGTCCAAAATCTTTGCGGTTCAGGTAACATCTAAGGCAGAAGGGCAATATATGTATCACCTAGCAAGAGTACAACTGCCTTGGGTTTGAGGCTCCCTGTGCTAACATGAAGACAGGGATACATTTCCAGCTGCCTTGCCAGCAAAGTACCTGGGCTACATAGTCTATTAGCTGCTTCATGCTGATCAGCAGAGTACTTTTTTCTAGGAGACAATTTAAAATGTGCAGATGCCTGGACCACTGCTCTGTCTGGATTAAAGGGATTGAGGACTCCTTCTATTCTGCTCCATTACTAGACGGAAGAAAAGGAAAAAGACTGCACTTTTGCTATGAATTCCTAATAAGGCATTGGAATCACAACCTGGTGACCCCCAAGAACATCTAGAGCTGAGAGGTAACATCTCTGTCACCACAGCAAGATTTTCAAAGAGTTCCCAGTACAACTGATAGAATCTCTTATGGGCCAATGATCAGAAGCAAATACAGGTGCTAGAGGCTATTAGCGTCATACTCAATGCCTGCATTTGCTACCGCTTCATGATCAGAGCCCCTGAACATATGAAACAATGAGCTTGCGGGTTCTGACCACAACTAGCATGCAAATGCATGCTAAATAGGGCTCTTAGTGCAAGTAGCATGCAAATGCATGCTAAACATATTCCTCCCCAATGATCAGCGGCCAGCATGCCAAACATTGGTGCGCTGTCTGCGACAAACCCTACGCCAGCTCGAAACCGATGCAGAGTTTGCAGACCATTGGGGAGGAATTCTGAGCCCCCCCCCCATTCTCCCCAATACAGCTCCCCCACAGGAGCAGGAACCCCGACCTCCCCACCCCAAGCCAGCAACAGGGGGGCTCCCCCCAACCCCCCTTACATAAGTTCATGGGGAGAATGGAGATCTGGTGGATCTCCAGCCCCCCTAGCCCCCCTCATATTCCCCCAAACCCTGGTGTTCCAGTGGGTCGCAAATCAAGCCTCCCCCCATCCACCTGTCTAGCAGCCCTCTTCCTCGCCCCCCTCATACCTTTGTTGGAGGGAGGTAGTACACTCCCTCCTCTTCCAGCACTGCCTTGAAAATGGCAGCGCCCAATCCTGCCCAGTGCATCCTGGGATGCACTGGGTTGGGCTTCACACCATATAAGCACTGGCTTCCCTTTCACTACTAAGTTCTTTTTAAAATTCTTTGTCTGACTCACAAATCCTATCATATAGATGTCCCACTTTATCTTGCCCCCATGACTGTCCTGTACACCCCTACAAGGTCATTAATATCCTTAGATTCCCATTGTTTCGTTCTGCCTGGACCTAGGCTAGACCGCTATGAATCAACTCTACAATCCGCTTTCTTTTACCTGGCCCCATGGCTCTAGAATGACCACATGGATAACAATCATTCACACAGTTTAAGACAGCCTTAAAAACATTTATTTGACAAGGCATTTGGGGTTATGCCAGTGTGCCCAACCAGAGAGTGTCTTCCTTCATAGGTGCAATCATTTCAGAATAATTGGGGGTGCCAAAGCCAATATAAATTACCCCTCCCTGGACACAATGAGGGAGTTTGCTCATTATTGGGGGTGCTCAGCACCAGGGCTGCCGAGCGTGCCAGGCCTGGGGCAGGACCCCCCCCCCCCCCCCAACCTGGGCCGCCACCACACTGCACCCTCCCATACATACACTCGGGACGCCCTCCACACTCAGGACACCACCGGAAGCAGACAAGCAGGAAGAAGCTTCTGCCCCTCAAAACCTTGTCAGTGCCAGGCCCCCCCCCCCTTGGAGGTCGGGCCCTGGGAATCGCCCTCCCCTTCTCGGCAGTCCTGCTCAGCACTCACTGGCACCCACAGATTTGCTCCTAAATCTGCCTGTACTTACATTCAACTAATTTGTTTATTCTTTGTTGGTATATTTGTGAGATCTTTCCTATAATTTTATGAATTTCCTTTCAAATTTTATGTATTGTGATTTTTATTGCAAACCGCAGTAACCCGCTCGCTGGACTTTGCAGTATATCAAATCATAAATAAACTGTAAGAGGGTAGTGGGTTCAGACTTTTTGAATCCTGGGCAGTAATAATAATATATATGATTATATTCAACTCCATACTTGTTAGTGGATTTGGCCTTTCCTTATAATTTTTGCCTTTGTTACTTAATTCTCCTTGATAGGATTGGATCTCCCTAAATAGTGGACTTTAGCTTTGTGACGTTTTTGAGCCCTTGGCCCAGAGGTGGCCGCGTGAGGATCACTCAACCACCTCTGGGTAGATGGAGTCCCAAGAGTATCCCAAAGAACTGGACTGGATTGAACTAAGGTAGCTTTAATGGCAGCAAGAGAAACACAAATCAAAAGGCAAACAAACGGCACAGCAATAATATAAGAGAAGAGAGGATAATAAGCAGCCTAGCTGCACATCCTAACACTAGCTAAAGCAAAACAAAACCTTAAGCATACAGTATTGGCAAATAGTAAGACAGCCTAGCTGTACAAGAGAAGCAAACATAAGAGCACAAGAGACTAGTCAAAGGCCTGCACATGGGGGCAAAAGAAAACAGTAGCACTTAGCTGGAAGAGGTGAGAGCACTGGCAGTCAGATAAAGGTTCATTCTGTCAGGACTCTCATGTAAGCCATGGGACCTCCACGGTAAGCTCTCTTAGAAGCAGGAGAGGAGCAGCAGAAAAGCAAAGGAACTCAAAATAGTCTCTTGTAGAAACCAACAGTCTCTGAAGTACCTGAGCCGAGTGTTCCCCAGGCAAGCAAATCAATAACAGTCTCTGAAGTACCTAAGCCAACTGCTCTCAAGGCAAACAACAGTCTCTGAAATACCTGAGCTGAATGCTCCCAAAGCTGGGAAGCAGGCTTCACTGAAACAAAGCTCTCAGAACTTCAAGACTTGGAAGCAGGCTTCATTGGACCAGAGTTCTCAGGACTCCAAAGCTTGGAAGCAGGCTTCCCTGGAACAGAGCTCTCAGGACTCCAAAGCTTGGAAGCAGGCTTCAGCAATGCTTCAGGCCATTGCTGAAGCCTGACAAAGAAACAGCAGTTAGAACTAGCAGAGCCTCAGGCTGGCCTGAGCTCAATCAGGGATAATTGCCAGAACACTGAGTGCACTCAGAGGCCAGCTTAAGAAGGGCTCAGCTCTGATGACATCACCAGCTTGGTCTCCACCATTCTACAGTGACCCCACAGGTCACTGATTAGAACTGCAAGTAAATCTAATGGGTCTAGATGGAGCAAGGCACTGAAGAGCAAGACACGGGCGTCGACGACCGTGACAAGCTTTTACTTTATTTTTTGTTCTTAGTTTCTTATTTCTTTATGGATAGGATATTTTTTTTCTGTTTAAAAGGCTATTCTGTACAAGAATGCATCTTGATATGTAATTTGCAAACCTATAAATAAAAAAGGAACAAAAGAAATCCCAAGGGTCTAGTGGTCCAGGCAGGAGTAATCTCCAGCTGTTCCTGCAGTGCTGATGCCTTCCCTCAAAATGGCTCCAGCAACCCCTAGTGAAAGTCTTGTGGTACTACCACTAGGGGTCATGTTTCTGTATAAAGGCATCAAAAGGAGCACAGAAGCAGCATTATTCATTTTTAATGGGAGTTAGGAACCCATAGTACTGAGATACCACAGGTTGATGACTCTCACAGTAAATCAAGGTGTGATAAAAGCCTATCTCTTACTGCACCTTGATATCTTTCCCCCTAAATAGGATAAAAGCTAAAAATAAAAATTAAAACAAAGTGGGTAACTTTTAGCTTAAAACCTTTGTCAAGTCCAAACTGGAGTAAGTGCCACCTTGTATCCTACCACTAAAGCCAGAAGTTTTTCCCAGGCACATGATATGGTCCTTTCTCCCTTACAAAATTGTCTTTCTGTATTGCATAGCTTCTCCAGGAACAGGCAGACCAGCAAATGAGATGTGTTGTCATCTTTCCTTCTTTTTTTCCCCATTTAACTTAATTTTGTTTTATTGAAAGCTGCAACGCTAAATTTTTTTTTTTTAGGGGTGTCAATCAATTTTCTATTTCTCTTGCTAATAAACCACTTAGAGTGTTATAAATTGAAGCAGGCCGGGACCCAAAAACATAATGAAACATACCCCATTACAGCTGAATTTCAGCAAGAACCTAATTTAATTTGACAATGCTTCTTCTGCTTCCGTTGGTTTGAAATGTGCAAGTACCGGTTCTGATTTGCTGCATTCTGCTACTGCATTATAGATAACAAAAGAAAGGCTAAAAACAGCACCTCAGAGGGAACGTTAATATCAATGTAAGCTCTGTTTAGAGGAGAAGAATGCAGATTTCTAGTGTGAAGCACAGGCTGACATTTTAATGATGATCTTTTCTGCACTGATTGGCTTTTCACAACTCTGTACTGCATCCGAAGGTTGGCCACTTCTGCAGTCATTAACTGATGGAACACCACAGCTTAGTAATTCATTAAAATGCCTTTCTAAAGAGAATTTAAGCTAATGTGGAAATAATAAGGCTTTACACAGCCTAATGTGGCTATCGAACAATACAGCGGTTAAAACCAAAGGAACATTGCCAAGGATATCAGAAAATAAAAAGTATGACGTTGGAAGGATGTGCTCTTTCCCAGAGGTGTAGCTAGGCGGGTCACCCGCCAGGGGAATGGCCGCTCCTGCAAACGGACTTCTACCAGTGCCTATTTTTGATGTGATCTGTCGCATTTAAATTAAGTGCCAGCGCCGTTGGCAGTCCACTCTTACTCCCCCGTGCCCTCAACCTGGCTACACTTCTGCTCTTTCCACCTCTGTCTCCAGAATTATCGAGTACAAAACTTTTAGTGAAGGAATCCCTGGAAAATGCTTCATTAGTGATTTGTGGAGGATAGTTTTAAAACAAGTCACCTAGGTTAATAGGGTAGGATTAATCTTCTGGTGAGCCCTAAGCAAAGAACTTTGACCCCCCGCCCCTCATCCTACTTTTTAAAAACTCCTACAAAGGTCCCCCCCCCCCCCCCCCCCTCTGACTGTATCAGAAGCATTTATTTGGAGCACTCTGTTTACTAAATAAACTATTGCGCAAGATCATAACTGCAGTACAACAACAACAAACACAGAGCAGCCTCCCTCCAGGACTACCCTACAACCCCTGGTGGTCTAGTGGTGTAGGCAGGCCCTGTTGTGGCAGCCATTTTGAGAGCAGAGCCAGAATGGGCAGGACTAACTGGGCACAGCCCTGGCCCCGACTATACCTCTAGACCATTAGGGGCTGTCAGATAGGTCCAAGGTGGCTGTACAGGTGGATGGAAGAAGGTACTCAGGGGGGTCTTGGGAGGAAGAACAACTCCTGTTTGGGGGGAGGGAGGGAGGGAGGCAAACAGGACAAAGCACCAATTTTCAGCTTCCACCAAAAACACATGGTTATTTTTGGCTGAAACCAAAAACATGGCCCAAAATTAAAACAACTTTTCAGCTGAAACCAAAACCGGGCAAAAAAAAAATGGATTTTGGGCTACTTTCAGCACCGCAGCCAAAATCAAACCCGAAATTGGTTGGCTTCTAAGCGGCGCTAACCTAATGCACTGCCAGATTAACACAGCTGGCCCCTGGATGTTGCAAACAATCATGGTGCCGACAGTGGAGAGGGAGAAATGGGTCAGGAGAAAGGTACTCACATTCTACAGGGGAGTTACCAACCAGTGGCGTACCAAGGGGGGGGCGGTCCGCCCCGGGTGCACGCCGCTGGGGGGGTGCCGCGCGCCTGTCGGCTCTTCGTTTTCATGCTCCCTTTGCCCAGGAACAGGTTACTTCCTGTTCCGGGGCAGAGCGAGCATGAAAACGAAGAGCCGGCAGGCGCACGGCACCCCCCCTCCCCAGCGGCGTGCACCCGGGGGAGGGGGGTTCTTTCACCGGGGGATCGGGGGTTCTTTCGCCAGGGAGGGGCGTCGCGCTGCACCCGGGGGGGCGGGGCGCATCGGCGATCCGCCCTGGGTGTCAGTCCCCCTAGGAACGCCACTGTTACCAACATCCTTTCAAACATTTTCACCAAAGCCAGATACGATAAGTATAATATCTGCTGAACCGCCAATCTATTTATATACTACCCATTAAACCTTTAATTGAAATGCAGATACATTTGCAGCGTTTGAAGTTATTAGGACTGCAATTGCGATCCGAAAGCACAGTTGATAATGCACAAACCCAGCATGGGAGGCTTTATTACATCAGCTCTTCCTTGCAATTATAAAGAGGTGCTCGGAGACCAGCTGTGAGCTAACATTTTCTCCCAAAGCAAGCAGAGGGTTCACAGGAGCGCAGTTGTCATTTTCAGAAGACAAATGACAACTATCCCAGGAGCATAGCCTAGAATAGTTCAGGCAATAAAAACACAATCCTATTATGACATTGTCAGCTTAAGAGTTGTCCCATTACTTCCCCGAGCAAACAGCTGACAGACAGGTACCATGTTAGCATTCAAATTAGTTTGACCCTATAGGGAGGGGATACATAAAGCATTTGTATTGTTTCCAAATCTGACAAATACATTTTTCAGTTTCTCACAAAGATACTGCTTTTCTGTGGTATAACCAAAACAGTTTACCTATACTGCTGTATCCAATATGAAAGAAGGATTAAAGATTCTGGGGGAAAGTTATCAACATGTTAAAATATGTTATTCTACCGTAAACCCAGTTAATAGTAACTAGGGGCTCGCTATTCAAAGGATTTATGCTCCTAACATGAAGGTCCTTTTACCAAGCTGTGGTAAAAAGGGCCCTGCAGTAGCAGTAAGGGCCATTTATCCCACGCACCAGGGCCCTTTTTACCACAGTGGGTAAAAAGCTCCCTCCCCCCAAAAAATGGCCATATGGTAAGATTACTCTTACTGAGTGGCCATGTGGAGGGGAGCACTTACCGCCATCCACTGAGATGGTGGCAACGGCTCCTCTGGTAACCTGACAGTAACCGGGCAGTCCGTGGCGCTGCCCGATTAAAGCTGGGTTAATGCTGAAGTAAAAATTTTTTAAATATTTTCCAGCATGCCAGAAATGGCACCAGTTTGAGCCGGAATCTCAGGCAGCAGCATTGGGCCGGCAGTAGTTCTGGGTTGCCACACGGCTTGCCGCGCAGCAACCCTTTCGTAAAAGGACCCCATGGAGAGGTATGCTCATAAATTGACCTCGTTGAAAATTTACTAGGTACTGAGAACATACATTTTTACTCAGAATTTCACTATTGCTATTAAATTTAAGAGCATAAAAAGAGGGTGGTAACAGGCATTTAGAATGGGGAAAAGACGTTAGGAGCTTAGCACTGATTTTTAGCACTAGGCTCTTAAATTAGGCTCAAAAAATCTAGGCAAATGAATTTCAGGCCTAACTTTATGAGCCTAACTTAGGAGCTCAGCATTCTCTGAACATTGAGTCCTTGGTCTCATTGTATAAAATGGATCCTGTGGTAAAACAGTACTTCTTAATGGTAACCTATATTGATAACGATGCCCTTATGTCTTAAAAAGTGAGTAAAAACAAACATGCATAGCCATCCCTATCACTTCCTTTTTAAGGGAGAGGGGCAACAGCTACACAGCAAACATAACACAGCAATACCCAGGTTACCATGGATTTGGAGGTAAAGGAGACTTAATGGGCTGCAAATGGGAATTTATATCTGCATCTACCCAATTGTAGACACTGCCTGAGATGTTTAGGGTTCCTTTTACTAAGGCATGCTAACAATTAGTGCACGCTAAATGCTAAGATGCACGTTATATTCCTATGGGCGTCTTATCATTTAGTTGGCCTTTTACAAAGGCACGCTAGCATTTTTAGCATGCAGTAAACGCTAGAAACGCCCATATATTCTTACGGGCATTTCTAGCATTTAGCGTGCACTAAAAGCACTAGCACACCTTTGTAAAGGACACCTTTAGTGCACTAATCATTAGCGCACCTTAGTAAAAAAGGCTCCTTAAGTCATTATCTGCTGTTATTCACTATCAGATTGATATTTAAAGTACCTACGAGGTCAGTACCCAATGCTAACTGCAGAAATGCGTTAAAAAATAAAACGACAGTGCCCGCTAATTGATACATTTTACATGGACAACTCTACTCCCCTCATTCTGGGGTCCTTTTACCAAGCTGAGGTTAAAAGTGCCCTGCATTAGCGGCAGGGGCCGTTTTTGCCATGCGCTGTGGCCCTTTTTACCGCAGCGGGTAAAAAGGCCAAAAAATGGCACGGCCATGCAGTAAGATTTCACCTACCGTATGGCCACGCAGGGAGGAGCACTTAATGCCACCCACTGAGGTGGCATTAAGAGCTCCCCACGCTAACCTGGAAGTAACCCGGTAGCATGCGGCGCTGCCCGATTACCACTGGGTTAGCATCACACTAGAAAATAGCTAGGTATTTTCCCTAGCGCGGCAAATGGCACACACCAGGGCTGCAACTACCTCTGGTGCCCACGTTAGGCCAGTGGTAGTTTCAGATTAGCATCCGGTAAACCGGCGTTGGGCTTACCAGTTTATAGAAGGGCTCTGTAAAAGGTCTCTTCTATAAACTGGAGCCTAAATATAGTCCAATAGCTTGCCAAATGTGATACATGTGATTGGTGCCAATAATTGGCAGTTATGTGCATCAATGCTAGGTACTAATCTATAAACAGTGTGCCTAATTCACATAGCGCTCAACTGCAAGAGGGCCTTACCATTGGTGGAACATGGGCATGTCACCAAATGATGCATGGAATTCATAGGATGCTATCGATTGTGAGTGTTGATTGGCGTACGTAGGCACGATAACTTACACCAGCAATTGACATGACATAAGTTGGTGAACTTCATGTTTGGCCTTTGCACTAGTATTCTATAAGGGTTTAGGCATACCTTAAGTCATTAAAGAATTGGCGCTTAGCATGTCCCTTTGTGGTGCCCCCATATGGCTTATTTGTTCAGCTTTAGGGGAATGCTTACAATGTCATTCACTAAAATAGCATGGAGGAAAAGACCTCAAAAGCCCATGGTACTCAGTGAAAATTCACAGAAATATCTCTAGTACTCAATGCACATTCACTTCATCATTGGCCAAAAACCTCCAGCATTATTCAACGTTTTTCTTTTGTTGAATAATTTAACCGGTCAGCGGCTGTTTCTGGACGGGGCCACCAAGAGACTGGGCCAGGCCTAGGGCAAGGCCGCCCCGGGGCCCCGCTCTCACCCCCCCCCCTGAGGTCGCTACTGCTGCTCCCCCCCCCACCCCCCCCCCCCACCGGGCCAGGCCCCCTGCATTGAAATCGCAGTCTCACCTCCGTGAAAGCAGCGCTACAGGCAGCAGAACGCCTCCCTTTGGCCCTCCTTCCCTCCTTGTGTCCCGCCCTCACGGAAGTTACGTCAGACGAGGGCGGGACACAGGGAGGGAAGGAGGGCCGCAGGAGGGCGTTCTGCTGCCTGCAGTGCTGCTTTCACGGAGGTGAGACTGCGATTTCAATGCAGGGGGCAGACGGTCGACGACGGAGGGCGGGTGGGACCTCGATGCCTTGCACCCCTTGGAGGCATGGGCATGGGGAATTTTGTCCCCCCTGCCCCCCACTCTCGGCGGCTATGTTTCTGGTCAGTTAAATAGCGCAGAATATCAGGGGAGTTTATGTTTATATTTATTAATTTAGAACCTGTGTTTATCCAAGGCAAGGAATAAGAAAACATAAACAGTATAAAACAAACAGTACAATACAGAATAACAGCAGAACAGCCAAAACAGTAGTCCATCTAGCAGTCAGCTCATGGCAGGTTAGAGGCCTCTAAGTAAATGGTGCTTCAGCATCAACTTAAAAGAACCAAGATTCTTTTGCTGTCTCAAAGCCAAAGGCAACTTATTCCACTCTCAAGGTCCAGTAGTTGAAAAACTTGTCGGATAAATTATCTGCTTACCGTGGAACTAGTTACAGCTTCTGACCCCCTTTCTTATTAATGTACAATAAGCCAGAGTTTGCATTGCCAAATCTGGGAAATGCAGTAAAAGGAAAAAAAAGGTATAAGACTCTGTGCCCAGCTGAGATGAATTAACAGTGATAGATACATGAAAGGGTCATAATGGAGAAGGGAGAGCAGTAAAAATGATGATGACACCAATAAAATAGACATACTGGTAGAGACTGGATTAAAGCAAACTACGCAATAAGTTCTTGTCATAAGGGTGGCCTTGAGACTAGATACAAATGTTTGGTTTTTTAGCAATGTGGCCTACCAACAACATGAGCTCCCGGAAAATAAAAGGAATGCGCTGAGACACTGGAATTGTCAAACTGTTAGCAAACTAGGCTACGTTTATACCTGTCTTAAATTCCCCACTGGGTGCTTCCTGGTTCATTAGCAGCAGGCATGCTTCTCTTGTTCTTTTTAGTCTAGCTGATAAATGAGAACCGGGTCCTAGATGTCTAATTTCCCATGAAAGCCTCAGTCTGAACCACTAAACTACAAGTGCTTGTAAGAGAAAAGGACAGCATTGGTCCAGATGTACTAAAGTCTTTCTAGGGTCCTTTTACTAAGGCGCAGTAAAAAGTGGCCTGCGGTAGTGTAGGCACACCAGGCCAGTTTTTACCACGTCTGCAAAAAAGGACATTTTTTTAATGAGACAGGAAAAGGGTATACAGTAAAACTGAAACCAGCGCGCGCCTAGAATTGGCCTTATTGCTTAACGACACCCATTGATCTAGCGGTAAGGGCTCATATGCTACACGCCCCTCTATTCTTTTCTCTCTCAATAGAGCAAATGCAAGGTGCATGACTGATTTCCCCAGAGGTGTCTCTTTAGTTGTTTTGTGTTTTTTGTGTGTTTATTTTTATGAGTTTTACGTGCTTTTTTTTTATTTATTTTTTTGTTTATGTTTTTGTTTTTTACCCAGATCCCAGATGTAGTGGGACTAAGGGTGAGCCCAGGAGCAGGTACACATGTTATCTGTGGTGGCTGTGGCTATAAAATTAAAGTCCCCTCCAAAATCCTCTCCCAAAGCACAACAAAGAGTCCCCTGAGATTCAGCTGTATAACCTGTGACAGGCATACAAACTGAAAAAAATGACTGCGGGAGATTGGAATGTGGCCGCCTCTCTGATGTAACTTCCTGTTTCATCAGAGGCTCAGGCAGCCGCAGTAAAGGGAAGAGGTGGGTGCCGGTGGGAGGGCTGCGTATGGGAATCGCTGCTGCTATCGGTTTGGAACATGACAAGGTAAACACCACCCGGGGTGGGGGCGGCATGTTAGCTCTGCCTCAGGCAGCACCTTGCCTTGGTCCAGCCCTATATAGACTTCTGGGGTCTATAAGGCTAAGGCATAGTCTTGATAGGTCTTTCCCTAGTATATATTCTGTAAGCCACATTGTATCTGATATCCTGGAATGACAATGTCATAATAAAACTCTGTAAGCCACATTGAGCCTGCAAATAGGTGGGAAAATGTGGGATACTAATGCAATAAATAAATAAATAAAAATAAATAAATAAATATACAATTAGAGGTCAGGAGGGCAAAAATCAAAGACAGTTTAGCCCAGTGCTTCCCACACCTGGTCCTGGAGGCACCCCAGCCAGTCAGGTTTTCTGGATATCCACAATGAATATTTATTTATTTATTTATTGCATTTGTATCCCACATTTTCCCACCTCTTTGCAGGTTCAAAGTGGCTTACAATGTATCGTTCTTGGTGGTAGTGGATTAGAACATAGTTACTTATTGTTGCATGGAGAATTAGAGTAACATGGTAGAAGTTAAAACAAGCAGATATTATAAAAGTTACATATTGTTACATAGAGATTTTGAGTAACATAGTAGAAGTTTAGAACAAATAGATATTATAAAAATAGGTCTGTGTAAAGGTAAAGGAGACGCATGCATTTATATTTGTTGTTCTTTGTGGTATGCCTTGTTAAAAAGATGGGTCTTCAATGATATTCGGAAATTTGTTAGTTCGTAGATCTTTCTCAGGTTGTGCGGCAGTGCGTTCCAGAGCTTGGCACTCAGGTAGGTAAAGTTTGCTGCATGCGTAAGTTTGTATTTTAGACCTTTGCAGCTTGGGAGATGAAGATTAAGGAATGTACGGGCTGATCTTTTGGCATTCCTAGTTGGTAAGTCTATCAGGTCTGACATATAGGCTGGGGCATCTCCATGGATGATTTTATGAACTAGAGTGCAAATCTTAAATGTGATACATTCTTTGAGTGGGAGCCAGTGTAACTTTTCTCGAAGCGGTTCGGCACTTTCATATTTTGCTTTTCCGAATATAAGTCTGGCTGCGGTGTTCTGGGCTGTCTGAAGTTTCTTGATTGTCTGTTATTTGCATTCAGCGTAGAGTGCATTACAGTAATCTAGGTGACTGAGCACCATTGATTGTACTAGGTTACGGAAGACTGTCATTGGGAAAAAATGTTTTATTACTGTATATTCAAGAAAAAGATTTGCATGCAGTGAAGGCAGTGCAGTGCCTCCAGGACCAGGTTTGGGAGCCACTGGTTTAGCCCAAGCAAGGCACGGTTTTAAAACTGAGAAGAGTTTCCTTCTCAACATAACTCCCTCCCTCTGATTGTAATACTGCATTCTTGGCCAATCCTTCTCTCTAGAAGAAGGTAGAATGTCCAAGTGTAAATTAGGGCTCTGCCTGTAAATTACTGGTGTCAGATATGAGACAAAATTGTGCTGTTAGCAGGGTTTTTTTTGAGGGGGTACTTGGGGGTGCTGAGTACCGGCACCTTTTCCATTGTCTGTTAAAATTGACCCATGGTCCCCAAGCTTTAATGAAAGAGCTCAAGCTCTACACACCAATTCTGCCTTGTCATAGATTCTGTGACTGGTTGCAGAGGGCCTGGCTATTGTAGGATGGGTCCCTCAGTGATCACCCCACCCTGAATGGTGGCCTGGCAGTTGAGTACCGGCACCTTTTTCGCTAGAAAATATGCATTGGCTGTTAGTTTAATAGAAGCTCTGGAAATTTATGCAGGCACCCATGCTGCAAAACTACCCATTACCTTACACTTTATTCAGTTTAACGCTCTTCTGGAAGAGACCAAGTTACTTATAAACCAACAGAATATCAAGAAATAGCAATGTAGGGCCCCCAGGCAGACTCCTGTTTGAGGGCATTATCTGGGGCTATACAAAAAGGTGATGGATCCTATGGGCCAGCGAGAAAGACCTTATTCTTACAGATCTCTTGCAAGGAACACGAGGTACCTACAGTCTCTTTTACATGCATTTTCTTCTTCTCCTGGCAAAAAGACTTGATTCTCCCTTGCAGTCCTCTCAATCACTAATTTCTAGACTCTATGGGCAGGTTCCCAGAACCCTAGCTGTGTTAGCTGATGCACGATCCCCTTTCCTTACGGACTGCAGAACTACCTCTTAGCAGTGGCATACCTAGGTTGGCTGCCATCCAGGGTGGGTCGCAACTATGCCCCCCCCCCAGGTGCATCACCCCCTTCCTGGCACATAACCCATCTCCTCCTCTTCTGAAGCACATCAGCCTCACCACTTGGGGGGGGGGGTGCACGGAGCAGTCAAGCGGCTGTCAGCTCTTCCAGTCCCCTGTCTTGTAACAGGAAGTAACATCAGAG
This sequence comes from Microcaecilia unicolor, assembly GCF_901765095.1. NCBI lineage: Eukaryota > Metazoa > Chordata > Amphibia > Gymnophiona > Siphonopidae > Microcaecilia > Microcaecilia unicolor. Next base: position 35,854,154 of record NC_044038.1, read on the forward strand.
GGGGGCAGGGAACCAGCGTAGCCGACAGCCGTGCGACTGCTCCGTCTACCCCCTTGCTGCCTTCACCCAGGGCGGACCACCCCCACCACCCTGCCCTTGGCACGCTAGAGCCTCTTAGAGACTGAGGGGCCCTTTTACAAAGCCAAATTGACACTACCGCCCGGTTACTGCACCCACCTGACAGTAATGTCAAATTGGCATGCGCGGTTTCCCTCGGTAGAAAATGTTTTTCTATTTTCTACCGTGGGCGGCGTTCCTGGCATTAATTCTAGCACATGGCCATTTACTGCCCCCCATTGAAAAAAGCCTCTTTTCCCAGCCGCAGTAAAAAATGGCCAGCGCGTGCCAAAAACACGACCACACTACCGCAGGCCACTTTTTACTACATAGTAAAAGGACCCCAGAGGCTCTAATGTTTATTTTATTTATTTCCATTTTGCTCACACCTTTTTCAGTAGTAGCTCAAGGTGAGTTACATTCAGGTACACTGGATATTTCTCTGTCCTAGGAGGGCTCACAATCTAAGTTTGTACTTGAGGTAATGGAGGGTTAAGTGACATGCCCAAGATCACAAGGAGCAGCAGTGGGATTTGAACTGGCCACTTCTGGATTGCAGGACTAGTGCTCTAGCCACTAAGCCACTCCTCCGGGCCACTCCTCTGTTCTTTCCTCTTCTCAGTTTATATATAAAGGGATCTCCAGGCACCACTTTCAGCCTAACAGATGTCCATGCATAACCTGGCTTTTTTGACATGGCATGCAGTAGGTGACATCAATATCTCTGAATACTATTCTGTTTTCTTAACAGTTAGATTTGGTTGTCCTTGCATTCAAACCGAGAAGCATTTCTGTAAAATCTGTATAATAAGTACTTCTTTCTGAAAAGTCTGCCCGTCAGGTTTTTTTTTTCTCTCGTTTTCAAATCCGGTTTCTAATTATCGGTGCAGTTTCTACAGATGTGCTTGGATTGAAAAGGTTTTCAGAAATAGAAAAAAAGAAATGTTAAACATTTCTTTGGGCACTTTGTGGCCGATTTTCTTTGCATGGCTGTTTTTCACTACAGGGAAAGAATGCTAATATCTGATATGCTTCATGAACATTAAAACCGTGCTTACGAACGTTTATTCTGGCCAGACCAGAGCACGGCCAAAGTTAAATAATAAAAACATAAAATATTTTTTTTTTAAATACTTTGCATGTTATAATGTTCTGTTCCTAACTTCTGACTCAACAACCAGACATATATGCCACATACCTATATTTTCAATGCTTAAAAAAGTACACACTGAGGGGCATAATTGAACAAAAACGTCTATCTCCATGGGCGTTTATCTCCGAGAACGGGTCCGTGAAGGGGCGGACCGAATCGTATTTTCAAAAAAAATAGACGTCCATGTTTTATTTGACAATTTGTGAGCTGGGCGTTTTTGTTTTTCAGTGATAATGGAAAATGAAAGCGCCCAGCTCAAAAACGAATAAATCCAAGGCATTTGTTCGTGGGAGGGGCCAGGAGTCGTAGTGCACTGGTCCCCCTCACATGCCAGGACACCAACCGGGCACCCTAGGGGGCACTTTTACAAAAACAAAAAAAAGGTAAAAGAGCTCCCAGGTGCATAGCACCCTTCCCTTGTGTGTTCAGCCCCCCAAATCCCCCTCAAAACCCACTGCCCACAAGTCTACACCATTACTATAGCCCTAAGGGGTGAAGGGGGCACCTACATGTGGGTACAGTGGGTTTGGGGGGTGGTTTGGAGGGCTCCCATTTACCAGCACAAGTGTAACAGGTGGAGAGGGGATGGGCCTGGGTCCACCTGCCTGAAGTCCACTGCACCCCCTAATAACTGCTCCAGTGACCTGCATACTGCTGCCAGGGAGGTGGGTATGACATTTGAGGGTGAAAATAAACAGTTGTGAAACGGCATATTTTGTGGTGGGAGGGGGTTTGTGACCACTGGGGGGGTCAGGGGAGGTCATCCCCGATTCCCTCTAGTGGTCATCTGGTCATTTAGAGCACTTTTTGGGGCCCTATTCATGGAAAAACAGGGTCCAGGAAAAGTGCCCTAAATTCTCGCTAAAAACGCATATTTTTTTTCCATTATCGGCGAAAGGCGCCTATCTCTGATCGGCCGATAATCACGCCCCAGTTCCGCCTTCACCACGCCTTTGACACGCCCCCATCAACTTTGTCCGCATCCGCGACGGAGTGCAGTTGAAAACGTCCAAATTCGGCTTTCGATTATACCGCTTTATTCGTTTTTGTGAGATAAACGTCTATCTCCCGATTTGGGTCGCAATATAGGCGTTTTTCTTTTTCAATTATAAGCTGGACTGTAATCCATTTATCACACAGAATGAAATGCGAAATCAGCTCAGCCAGTCAGAAATTACCATCCAGCATGCAGTAACCCAGAGCAGGCATGAGCTGATGTTTGAAATCTACACAATTCTAGTCATGTCATGTCCCCCCCCCCCCCCCCCAAAAAAAATAAATGTAAGTAAGAGAAATAGGACAAGAACCAGTGAAACAGACAACATAGTCAGGGGAATGAGAGCATTTTTTAAAACATTTATTTTTGCCAGCAGGCAAGCACCTTTCATCATTCTCTGTGTTGTCAACCAGTGTTCCTGCTCATGAATCTCAAATGTCTCCTAATTCAGCCATTTTTCTTTGCCTGCTTTCCAGCAAGATTGCTGTGCACCCTTTGCTGTACATTTCAAAACTGCACTGCAGGCAGTAACACTCACCTTCTAGTGATTAAAACATTTTGCCTAATAAAGGGGCCTCCATCATCCCAAGTGCTCGCATCTTAATTACTGTACTAAATTTAATTTAATGCCATTGAAATTCATATATGCTAATACTACTACTACTACTACTATTTAGCATTTCTATAGCGCTACAAGGCATACGCAGCGCTGTACAAACATAGAAGAAAGACAGTCCCTGCTCAAAGAGCTTACAATCTAATAGACAAAAAATAAATAAAGTAAGCAAATCAAATCAATTAATGTGAACGGGAAGGAAGAGAGGAGGGTAGGTGGAGGCGAGTGGTTACAATATGCTAATATGTCTATTCAACTTCCCTGTTGGTTTTTGTTTCACAAATTAAAAAGGAATAAACCTAAGGCATCACTATTTTTCAGAATCTTGGTGGCTCCCCCTACAAATCCCCAGAATGTGCTAAAGAAGTGATCCTTTTCAGTAGTAGGTCAAGGTGAGTTACACTTGTGTACACTGGGTGTTTCGCTTACCCTGAAAGGCTCATTATCTAATTTTGTACCTGAGGCAATGGAGGGTTAAGTGACTTGCTCAAGATCACAAGGATGATTATTATTATCATGAATGAGGCCCTTTTACTAAAGTGCATTAGATTTTGCATTTATCATGCCTTAATGCGACAAATTAACACTTGGTAAGTGCAAAAATAAAGCAGCAATTTTGGGGGAGCTTGCCCAGCATGTCCCTGCCGTTCATGGAGAGGCTCCAACTTATATGTCAGACCTTATAGACTTGCCTACTAGGAATGCAAAAAGATCATCTCGAACATTCCTCAATCTCCATTACCCCAGTTGCAAAGGACTGAAATATAAATCCACATACACATCCAGCTTCTCCTACGTATGCACGCAACTATGGAACGCACTGCCGAAGGCCATAAAATCAATACATGACCTAACAATCTTCCGTAGACTACTGAAAATGAACCTGTTCAAGGAGGCTTACCTTAATGTTCCATCTCTCAGTACCCTTCTCCACCACTGCCAACTCCAGGCTCCGCTCATTCTGCCTCGCCTCACCCTATGCTTGGAATAAACTTCCTGAGCCCTTACGCCAAGCCCCCTCCCTACCCATCTTCAAATCTTTGCTCAAAGCCCACCTCTTCAATGCTGCTTTCGGCACCTAACCTTTATACCTTTCATGAAATCTAGACTGCCCCAATTTGACTGCCCCTATATGACTGACTGTACATTTGTCCTTTAGATTGTAAGCTCCTTGAGCAAGGACTGTCCTTCTATGTTAAATTGTACAGCGCTGCGTAACCCTAGTAGCGCTTTAGATGTCAAGTAGTAGTATCTTATATACAAAATAAATAGACTTAACACGAACTAGACAAAACCGAACTCTTGTCACGTAACTGTTTAACCTTACTGCTATTAAAGAAAGACATACAATACGCACTACCAATCTATTTCGAAATTGAAGATGACATCTCTATAGTCGACGACCTTACTTACGCTACAACTCATTTTATCACTTAGAAACCTTTATGCAATGCCATAATGCACTCCTTTGCACCATGTATGTATACAACTAAATGTATTACCATCTGAAACTCTGTACCCGGAAATGGCGATCGCCATCACGGCATAATGTAAGCCACATTGAGCCTGCAAATAGGTGGGAAAATGTGGGATACAAATACTACAAATAAATTAATTAATTAATTAAAATGTCCATTGGTGTGCAGTATTATAGTTGCAATTTGTGTGGATTCCCTAAATTGACCCACACTAACTGCACATTTGTCGGTTAGTGGGCGGTATACTCTCCATGCCCATTCTATGCCCATGCCCTACCCAGTTCCATCCCAAAAACAAAATTCCCTTAACATACAAATTAACAGCGTTGCATAGTAACTAGGTAAATGTAGTACTTAATGTACTTAAGTAAAGGTTTTGTCATGTTTACTCGTAAAGAAGTACAAGACGACATATACGCAGAAGAACAAGCCCACACAGGCTCGAAACCACACAGGAAACAGCAAAGGCGAAAGAAGGCCGTTTCTTGAAACTGTTCTCGGAGTCGCAGCACACACAATCTTTCTAGGTGCCTAGCTGTTTTTAAAAAATTGGCATTGTGAACTCCCCAATAGTGCACAATGCCTCTTGCACAAATGTACACCCACTCCAAAGAAGGTATATTTTTAAAATAGGCATTTAAGAAGGTGTGTTTTATATAATATGCATTCACATTGCAACTCTGGATATGCTTTGCTCACGCTATTAGTGAAGTGGGAAATAGAAGTGGGAAATGGACCAATAACTCCAGAGACCGGGACAACTGAATGGAACAGGAAAACTTTATTACAGACTCGACACAGACCTGTGTTTCGGCCACAGGTCTGCCTCAGAAATCTGTGTAGTATTTGTTAGGGTATAAAGCCGCTATACCAAGAGAGTCCAGTTTATCAACTCCTGTTTAAAGCGCCATTGCAACTTTTTCAGCTGCCTAAAGTATGCGCACACCATCCAGCGTGGTGCAGATATTACTTCTCCGTGTCAGGTGTTTGCTTACTGGCAAAGCCAGTAGGCCAGTGCTCATGCTATTCTCATGGAAATGCATATGTGGAGTGCACCATGCTGTTGAAATACATTATACAAGTGCATTCAGCTGTGCAGGTTTTTATAAGAGCCCTATTCTGTGCGTACAACATGCTTTAAATCTGAAAAAAGTCTATGGGGAAAATATGTATTACAAGTGGCTCATGGAATAGAACAGGGGCATAGCCACAGGCGGGCCTAGGCAGGCATGGGTCAGTCTACTTTTGGCTCAAGCCCACTCAGCAGCAGCACGCACCATTCTGCACGATATCAAAGGTAAATCTAAAAAATAAATAAACCTGGTATAGCTGGCAGGGATCCCCAATCCCTACCAGCTGAAATCATCCTTAGCATGTGCAACGTGCCGGTATCGGTGGCTGGGTGCATGGCTATTAATAGCTTCAGTTTTCCATCAACTCAGGAGTTCAGGCCGAGGATTTGGGGATCCTTGGCAACCAAGGTATTCATTTTTTAAAGTTTGAGGGAGGGAGCAGAAAGGAAATGCCTTGTGTCCACTGTCCAGCCCTTCTACTTGCTAGTGCATCCGGAAATTGCCATCTGGCTATGCCACTAGAATAGAATCAGTTTGTTTTTTGCACTATGTATGATATCATTTGCATGCAAAGTCTACAGTGTCTTCAGTGTGCACTCTTTTGTTAATCTGGAGATATAAAATCCAATATACTGGGGATCATTTATGACTCATGCTAATTTGACTATCTCCAGAAGGAGAGGACAAATGTAGAGCAAAAGTGAATAAAGAATTTTAAAATATGAATTTGGAGGGGAGGAGGGGGCGAAGAGAAGATATGGACTTTGTATTGCGTTTGGGTCCTGTCGGTCGCCCGGGGACTGGGTTCCGGACAGGGCCCAAATTAGCGCCCCAGGGAGGGTTGTGGGAGGGGGGGAGGGGGGGGAGTAAAAGATTTAAAAAGTTGACAGCAGTTAGATGCCTGGAGGACTTATATGTAAATTATGTTCATTTGGCTCTTTCACAATTGTTGCATTAATCGTGTTGTCAAGAACAATAAAAAAAATTTTCAAAAACAAATATGAATTTGAATATTTAGTTGATACATGGTTTTGTGGTATATAGAACACCATGCAAGACATAAGGTTTAGGAATGTAATACTCCCTCTACTGATAAAAAACCTTACAAAGACACTTTAGTACAGAACGTATCCTGGTTCCTTCCATTGCGCAGAAAAGGAAAGAAGCAGTTCATTAAAGAGACTGTAATTAAGTCCTGCAGTTTCCAGATGTGCAGCCAAAATAAGGCATCTGATGAGTTTTGACGATTACTTCACAGGCAACTGTGAGCAAACATAAAAAACCAACAGGGCCACCACAACATAGAGATGATCGGTTCAATACCAAGGTTGTTATTTTAGAACAGTGGTTCTCAACCCAGTCCTCAGGACACACCCAGTCAATCAGGTTTCCAGAATATCCATAAGGAAAATGCAAGAGGTAGTGCATGCAAAGCTATCTCATGCATATTCATTGTGGATATCCTGAAACTTAACTGGCTGGGTGTGTCCCAACTCAGGTCTGGGTTGAGAACCACTGTTTCAGAAATATATTCACGCACAGGGCTGGGGTTAGAGAAGAATGGAGTGGGAAATGGACCACGGACTCAAGAGAAAACAAGGACAGTCTGGATGCTTGAAAAGATTTATTGATCAAAGACCGGTGGCCTGCCTCGGGGGTCTTATCCCTATAAAGGGATATCAGTGACTTCAATATAAAATATTATCCTTGTTTTCTCTGGTGTTCGTGGTCCATTTCTCACTCCTTTCATCTCTGTTTGTCTCCGTGGGATCTCAGTGCTCTCCGCCCAGATGGGTTTCTGCCGAAACAAGGCTGGTGTTAGATATTCGGGGGTCCAGGGCAGAAACTGGGGAGGGGCCCAAAGCTGGACTTCAACCTATGCCTCCTTCAGCTTGAGGCAGACTTGGGAGCCCCTTGTAGTATGCGGAGCCAGGGCACTTGCCCTATTTGCCACTTCCTAATGCCCGCCCTGTCCATGTGGAAATAGTAGCATTAACACGTGCATATCATATACCCATGTGAATAACCACTACTTACATGTGGAGTTCCACAACATGCAGACATTTCAAATGGGTAGGATTTGGGAAGAGCTTTGGAGGTGCTTCAACCATGCTAAAATTTATATATTTCCTATTTTACACAAAGGGAACGGGTGGTCCAAAATCTTGCTGGGATCTGTGATGGGGAAAAGGAAGTCCTGAGGTCAGCTGCAGCAAGATGTCATAGCGCTCTGTCAAATACCCCACTTATGTAGACTCTGATGCAGCAATATTAAATATGTATATGCGAAACGCTGGCCAACATGTGTCTTACAGGAAGCTACTTTTATTCATGTATCTACCTGTATTAACACTATCCAACATGGACCACGAAAAACCTGCTTAAATTGAACCCTACCAAAACTAAGGTTCTTCAATTCTCCACCTCTATGTTGTCTAGTCCAAATTCTATACTGTTGGTAGGAAGGAAATGTTTGAAAGGGGTGAGAGAATCGAGGGTACTTGGTATCATACTGGATTACTCCCTTACTTTTGATTCTCAGATTAAAAATTTATAGAGACGAACTTTCTATTGTTTAAAACAACTGCGTCTACTCAGACTCTATTTTTTCAAAATACACTTTGCACTGATAGTCCAGATGTTGGTTTTACCGTATCTGGACTACTGTAACTCTTTGTACATAGGACTAAGCGTTAAACTTCTGCATAAACTTCAGCTAATCCAGAACACCACAGTTCAACTGATCTTTAATTAAAAAAAATTTGACAGTCTATCTCTATATTTTAAGAGACTCCTTTCTTTTTGGAAAATTTTAGTTTAATACTGTAATATGCGATTTGCGTATGTAATTCCTCATTAAGTGATAAGTAATCTTATAATGATAACCACCTTGAACCTCCCACTGGGAAAAGTGCGGTCTACAAATTATAGAATAGAATAGAAGCTAGCTGTGACATGTTCTAAAGCTAAGTTTGTTTGTTATTATGAAGTCTACACTGTTAAAACAAGAACAGTAATGTTTAGAAAGAAGGTTTTTATGCCGATGATGAAGAGTAGATCATGAATTGATCGTTTTAGCTTTAAAAGTTGAATAACTTGGAGCTCTTTGAGGTTTTTCCATCCTTATGATATCAATTGGTGGCCTTACTGTTTGATTTATATACACTTTTTGGGGGACATTTTTTGCTAAATTATCCAAAATGTATGTGAATGAGATAGATTAGCATACATTGGAAACCCAGGGGTCGATATTCAAAGGGATTGAACCAGCCAGATATTCAGCAGCCCTTAACCAGTTAAGGCCACTGAATATCAACACAAACTGCTAAATTCAAAGTTAGCTATTTTGTGGGTGGTCCAGGGGCAGAGTCAGCATTTATGCGGTTAAGTGCCAATATTCAACACTTCAACCACCTATGTTTAGCGATTAAATTGGACCGTATAAAAGTCAGTCCTATCTTTATGTAGTGTTGCTGATGTAGTTAAGTGGTGAATGGCACGGAGTGGCCTAGTGGTTAGGGTGGTGGACTTTGGTCCTGAGGAACTGAGTTCCATTCCCACTTCAGGCACAGGCAGCTCCTTGTGACTCTGGGCAAGTCACTTAACCCTCCATTGCCCCGGGTACAAATAAGTACCTGTATACAATATATAAGCCACACTGAGCCTGCCATCAGTGGGAAAACACAGGGTACAAATGTAACCAAAATAAATAAATATCACACCATAATAATCAATAATAGGAATTCTAACACATCACTACTTACTTGATATTCTGACTGTTTTCTGATTTACTGAATTGATTATATCCATTATGTTACACTTGTTCTTTATGTAACCAATTGTTTATCTACTCTTGAATGGCGCTTGCCATGATGTAATATTGTAAGCCACATTGAGCCTGCAAATAGGTGGGAAAATGTGGGATACAAATGCAACAAATAAATAAATATCGCAATTAACTGCATAAGAAATAGCTGGCAACATAGACCTAGATATTCAATGCCGGTACCTGGACATGGTCTAGAATTGAATATCCAGGAATAACACTGCCAGCAGCTAAAAAAAAAACACTCACCACCAGCTGAATATTGACCCCCCCCCCCCCTCTCCTCCAAATCTATATCATATATGTTTATTACAAATTTCCTGAAAACCACAGTGGCCACATAAGTCCTGAGGACCCATTTGAGAAGCATTGTTGTGTTACATATAGGAATTCTGATTCTAAGTCTTATGGACCCTTTTACAAAGCTGTGGGAGGGCTAACACTTGGGTAGCTTGCAGCTGGTGGTAATTCCAAGTTTGGTGTGCACCGAATCCCGCAGTAGAAAATATTTGTTCTGTTTTCTACCACGGGAGGCGTTCCCAGCAGTAATCGGCAGCACAGCCATGTTGGCACATGCTGCATGGTTATTGCACAGGTAGCGCATAAGCCCTTACCACTAGGTCAATGGCTAGTGGTAAGGGCTCAGGCCGTAAATAGGCGTGTGCTAGTTTTAATTTTTGGGCACACCTATTTCCAGGCCCACTAAAAAAAATGGCCTTTTTCCCAGCCACGGTAAAACATGGCTCGGCACGCACCCAAAAGACGTACCCACACTACTACAGGCCAGGGGCATAGCCAGACACCCAATTTTGGGTGGGCCTGGGCCCAAGATGGGTGGGCAGAACTCCGCCCTGTCCCACAAGTGATTTGGTCTCTCCCTCTCTTGCCTACATGCCATATGGTCTCTCAAACATCCCCCCTCCCCCGCAAACCTTTTAAATAGCAGATTTTCAAAGGCAGCGAGCAGCAACTAATACACACTGCTCATGCTGGCCCTACAGCCTTCCCTCTGATGCAACTTCCTGTTTCTGCATAGGCGGGAATACATCAGAGGGAAGGCTGTGGGGCCGGTGCGAACAGTATGTATCAGTTGCTGCTCATGCAGGTAAAGATCTGCTATTTACAAGGTATGCAGGAGAGACAGTTGTTGGGAGTTTTCAGACTGTGGGGCTTGGGGATCCCTGCCAGTCACATCATAGGTGTGCTGCTACTGGGTGGGCCTGGGCCCACCCATGGCTACACCACTGCTACAAGCCATTTTTTTATCACGGTTTTGTAAAAGGATGCCTCCATTGATAAACACCAATAAACTCCCAATGGAAGAGAAAAATAAAAAAAACACTACTTCTCATAGTACTCTCTCACCCTCTCTCACCCCTGGTCTGTCCTGGACCCTCTACTCTATTTGTGTGCTTTTCTCTGCTACGCCTCAGCTACACTAAGGGGCCTTTCATTCAGCTGTGTTATCCAGCTACCTCAGGTGGCAGTAGCCATTAGTGCAGTCATAGCCACCAGCAACGGGGCAGAAACAGAGGGGTATCACTTCTGCCCATCCACTAATACCAGGGGCGTAGCTACAGGGGGGCCACGGGGGCCTGGGCCCCCGCAAATTTCATCCAGGCCCCTGGTTTGGCTGGTGGGGGGGGTCCCCAACCCCCACCAGCCAAAGCCTTCTTCAGCGCCGGTTTCCGGCGCAGCTGCATTCGCTGCCCTGCTCTTCTTTCTTCTTGCTCCGCCTGTGCACGCTGACGCTACTTTACATGAAACTGAGTAGGCACGTCAGCGTGCACAGGAGACCGGCGCTGAAGAAGGCTTCGGATGGCGGGGGTTGAGGTCCCCCGCCAGCAAAGGTATTTGTTTTTGCGGGGGGGAGCGACCAGGCCGTGAGGGGAAGCAGCAAGGAGGAAAGGCAGTGGGGGAGGAGGGGAGGCGGCAGGGGGGAGTTGAGGAGGTGAGGCGAGGCTACGCCCCTGTCCACTACACTACCTAGGCTACACCGGTAAATGTTGGGGCATTGGTAAAGGAGGTCGTGGGTGGGAGGTGAGTCGCAGAATGGTCTTCCAGGGGAGGTCTGATCAGGAGGGTTATGTATTGCAGGGATCAGGCTTTTTGTTACAATTGTAGGTTTTGTTTGAAAAGTTACTTTTGCACACGGATCGAACTAAAACACATGAAAAATGAATCAGATAATAATGATGTATATTTGCTGTTTCAGCTTTAAAAACTAAAGACCCCAAATCCAACAAGCTTTCAAGAAGGCCATTAGATGTGAATTTCAAACAGCAAAATGAATGAAATGACTAGAGTATAGTTATTGTCCATCTGGGACTTTGTGTTTGATTTTTTTTTATTTTCGCTGTAACTTACAAAGAAGTCAACCGGGAATTCACGAGGACAGAAATGAAGAGAAAACCCATTCTTCAAAATTAGGGACCTAAATGTCCCACTACAGCAATAGTGAAGTGTGGCAACTTGCCACTTTCATCATTGAAATATGCCTCATTAGCCAGGCAAAAGCAAAAACAGAAATAAAAGATCGATTTCACTATCGCTGCTACCTCTGCTGGGAGCCCTCAAAAAGCAACATTATAGATCTGCAAGTAAAATCATTTAAGCGTGGATCTAGTAGCAAAGGACAATTGAAAGTGAGAAAAATAAACTAAAAATAAAAGAAAAACTGAAGCAGAGCAAAGAGGCCAGCTCCTTACAATGATCAAGTTTCAGGGAAAGTCATATCAATTTCCCTCTGACGTGATTCAGACCTTCATTTCAGAAGGCAATCGGATTCGCAGTTTCAAGCTTCAATATTTTTTTTTTCCTGATTGGTTTGGAGTGAAAATGTTAATATTTGCAGACTCAAAGCTGTTGTACTGCTTAAAATAGAAGACCTGATCCTGAATGCTTTGAACATGTGTGTACATTTTTACAGTGTTGAGCAACTGAGACATTCAAAAGGTGGGCTAGCTGGTGGCTCACTGGCATTGTTGCCCACTGCTATGGGAAAGGTCCCCAGTTTCATCTTTGTGTTGGGTCTTCCGCTTGACAGGTCAACCAGTAGGGGAGAGTGATTTGTAGCCATTGCTTAAGCCTTTCACCTAGTGGCCAGATTCATGGCATATAATTGCAGGGATCCCTGATTCTATTATAGAATACTAGCACAAACCCACCTCGCTGTGCCCATTTATGCTAAGTCTATGGAAGGTAGAAGTGGGCACACCTAAACACTCCACTCAATGCACACATTTGATAGTATTCTAGAAGATGCACATGTTGATGGTGGACATGCTCATACCTTGCCCATGTGTACATCCCCTTTGCAGCTGCACGCTAGGGCTCTTAGGTGCTATCTTACAAGCTAGCAAAGGGTAACCGGATGGGTTTTGCCAATCTGCCCGTTTGTCCGGATTTCTGGACAATGGGCAGATTGCTAGCCTCCCCTCCCCTTACTTACTAGTGCCCTGGTGGTCTAGTGACCTCTTCCGCCTTCGGGATAGGAAAGATCCCCCTCTTTCCTGCCCGGAGTGCTGCCCTGCATGCATCCTTCCTATTGCTGATCCTCGGAGCCGATTCAAAATGGCCACCGAGAGTTGAAGTGACCTCGCGAGACTTCTTTCCTGCCCCGAAGAGGTCACTAGACCACCATGGCAGTAGTAAGGTAAGGGTATGGGGGTGAAGAAAATGTGACAGGGGGCGGGGCATGTTTCCTCCTTTTTGGGGGACAAAATATGGTAACCCTAGCAAGAGCACACCCAGATTTCAGGATCTCCAAAATGATTATGCATGAGATAGGTTTGCATACCAAGGAGGCAATGCATTGAAATCTATCTCATGCATAATCATTTTGGCTATCTTGAAAACCCGACTGGCTGGGTATGCCCTGAGGACTGGGTTGAAAAGCAGTGCAATAGGGTGCATAACTACCAATATAGGCATCCCTAACCATGCAACTTTGTCTCATTAACTTTAGACAAGGCATTCTGGCCACATATACTAATAAAGGTAAACCTACAAATCACCTTTACCTAGTAACCGCCAGCTTAACTTAGGGGTCCTTTTACAAAGCAGTGGTAGGGCTAACACTTGGGCTGCACGCGCTAAATCGTCACTACTGCAGGGGTAGTGTGGGTACTGTAACTTAGGGTTAAGAATAGAAAGGGAAAAAAATATTAAATACTTACCTGGGGCCTCAGGTGGTCCTAGAGGTTTTCGGGCTGTTCTGGAGGCTCTGGAAGGCAGGGGAGGGGACTTTGTGAGGAAAAGTCGCTGCGGGAAGCAGTGCCATATTATTCTGGTCCCGGGAACGGTTGGGCACGTCCACGGGTTGAGTCAGGACACTCTGGGGTGTTCATGGCCGGTGGCAGTGTCGACGAGGCTCTGGAGAGGAGCCGGCGTTGTTTTGGACCAGGGGGGAAGACACGTGACGAAGGAGATGCTGCCAGCGGCAGCGTTGTGGGTTTTTTTTTATTCCCGGAGACGATTGGGCATGTCTCCGGGACCGCAGCTCTTCGGGACGCTTCAGACATCCCAGCGAGGGAGCAGCGATGTTTTTGCGTCCCCCGCGTTTGTGCGGGGGCGCAGGAGGAGAAAATGGCCAGCGAGAGATGGAGAGATGTGCGGGTGCGTGCATGAGGCAGCGCGCCTAATGCACGAATCAACGGTGCGCATCCGGGAGAAGAGCTCCGTTTAGGCCGAAGGTTGGGCCTAAATTTTGGGCCGGAGCTCTGGGTTTTATTTATTTTGGATCCATTTCGGGATCCGGAGGAGTGGGACCGGAACCAGCGGGGGTCTTCGAGAAAGGAGAAAATCTACTTGAAGGTAAGAGGTTTTTTAACCCAGAATTTTAATTAGTTTATTTTTAAATTGTGAAGGTTGTGTTTTTTATTTTTAAAAATTAAACAGTTTGCGATATTGGAATTATTTTTGCATATTTGGGAGCGGGGGATTTTTTTAGGATTTTTCGTGCGGGTCAGTTTTTAAATTTAAAATTTTTTAGGGGGTGATTCTGGAGGGGGGTTGATTCGAAGGGGTTAATGAAGGGTTAAATTTTTTAATTCGACGTAGTAGGTAGAGGGGAAGGTAATTGAATTTTTAGTGTGGGTTTTAAATTATTTTGGGATTTTAAAAGGGGTTTTGGGAAGGAAATATTGGAACGTGTTTTTAGAAGGGTTAAATTTAAATTTTGAAAATATAATTTAGTAGGGAACAAAAGGTTTAGTGTTTATTGAAATTTTGGGGTAGTTTGGATAAGGTTTAATTGGGTTTTTATTTAATTCTATGATTTTCCCATTATTTTCTATGGGAAGTTATAGGATTAAAATGGAGATTTAGCACTGCTGGCCAACATTCCATTGGTCAGCAGTGAAATTTGGAACTTTGAAAAAAGCTGGGGATTGGCTGGAGGGTCTCTGGAATTCTGCCGGAGGTTCTGCTTCCTAGGAGACGGAGTCTCTGGCAGTTGCCAGAAGGAGTTGGGACTGCGGAGAGAGTGGATGTGTGCTGGTGAAGTGGGTACTGATTGAGGTGCAGAAAGAGTTAACTAGGCTGAAATAGGATTGGGATAGAGGGTGATTATATGGGAGGGAAGTGTTTAGAGAGGGGATACATAAGGGAAAAGGGTGAATGTATTACTATTTTGGGCATAAAGGATTTTTAGGTAATCTATGGTATAAAAGGGGGATTGAGAATGAATTCATGGATTAATGGTTAATAGGGCTTGATTGAGTGGGTGGTCTAACATTGGGGAGTTTGTGCATTGAATGTTTTAGATGATTTTGGGTAATGAATGTATTATATAGTAAGGATAGGAACTGAGAAGTAATTGCTAGTATAGAATTTAGTGAGAGAGTGTTGTATAAGAAAGGGACATTTGGGTTCCTTCACGAACCGTGACCCTCCTTCTGTAGAGTAGGGCACATAAAAAATAGTATAGGGTATCTAAGGAAGGGAAGTTTGGTTACTTTTAATTAGAGCTAGTTTGGGCCCCGTATTGTTAATAGTAAATTCTTATGGTCACCGAAGTGAGGGAATTTTAAATATAGACAGGAAGACAGGGTTTTGCTTCCTTTTAAGTTCTTTAAGATAGGTGTAGGGAGAAGACCTGCCGAGAGGAGAAAACCTGATCATCGTTCATGAGGGAGGAGCACCTGGGCCCCTACGCAAGAAAGTGATTGCTGCCTTGGATACTGAACAAGCAGCTGAGTGACTGGAAACTTGTTAAAATAATTTTGGGTTGAACAGAGAAATAGGGGAAAAAGATACTTACCACAGCATCCTGATTCGAAAAAGGTAGAACCTGTAAGAGAAAAATTAAACACAAAGCATCAAACTCTAATATTTAACTTCAACATTTAGGAAGAAGTAAATAAGACTTAATGTTTGATTTAATTCATAAGATGTGTAATAATTTACTTATCTGATAGAAATCTGTGTTTACTGAAGAAATTCGATTCTGTTGAGAAACAAAGAAAGTTAAAGTTAATAGAAAGTAAGTGTTATTTGAAATTCACGTAGGAAATATCCTTCATGGTTGCTAATTATTTAAATAAACCAATTGTTGCACTATAAGATTGAATTTGATTCTTTCTAATCAGCGCCAATCCTGGAATTAGTTTTATTTCCTCACCTATCCTTTGAGGGTAATTGACGAGGTTAGTTTTTGTTGCTTGCTCCTCATTCTTGTGTGCTGGTTTCCGAGAAGTTGCCACGACTGCTAACATCTGGCTTCCCGGAATCCTGCTCCTACATAACATCAACCACAGGCATGAGTGGGGCATAGCTACAGTACCCTGCAGTAGTTTTGAAGTTGGCACATGGGAAGCATTCCTGGCAGTAATTGGTAGCATGGTCACATTGCCACACACTGCACGATTATCGTGCGAGTAGCACGTGAGCCCTTACCGCTAGGTCAATGGATGGCAGTAAAGGCTCAGGCAGTAAATTGGCGCACGCTAGTTTTAATCTTTCCGCACGCCCATTTCCCGACCCATTTAAAAAAATGGCCTTTTTCCCAGCCGCATTAAAAAGTGGCCCAGTGCGTGCTAAAAAGACATGCCCACACTACCACAGGCCAATTTTTACCGCTGCTTAGTAAAAAGACCCCTTAGCTAGTGTCCCTCAAGAAAACATTAGGAAAATGCAGTTTTATCACCTGGTTGCCCACATCTCCTATTATTCCTCTGCAGGTGCAGAGATTTAAAACAGCTGCCAAACATCTTAAAGAAGGAGAAGTTAACGAAACCTGAAACCCAGACACTGCACATACTCTCTGGCTGCAGAACATTCAGTGGCTTGCCATATGTTACTGCAAATGCAAAGAGCCTGGCAGAGGCAGAAATACACAGGAAAGGGAAGCCAGTCTGTGTGGCATTTAAGCAAAGCAATTTGCAAGAATTATGCCAAAGCTGATTTCACTACAAAGGAGCCCTAAAGGTACATAGCGCCACTGTGGAGGTGCACACCAGCAAATTGGTAGAAGTCACAGGATCCTGTGCTGCAAGGTTATCCGGAGCATCCATTGGCAATTATTATGCTCTTTAGTCAAGAAAGTTCCGGAAGATCTCTTTGTGTATGTTTATTACACTTCACTTTTCATTCATTGCACTGTTCCCACCAGTGCAGTTTACAGAGGAGAAGCTGTTGAGGACCCAGGTTATTTTGATAGGAAAATGCTCGAGTTAAGAGTTATTGATAGCCAAGGGTAAAGTGAAAGAAAAAATGTGGAGATACCCTTCCCCTTCTGATCCTCCAGTTTCATGCTTGCCCCCCCCCCCCTCGTTCATGGACATAGACATGCATTGCTTCCTTCACTTCCCCACCTAGTCTGTGTCTCCCCACTACTTTTGTAGGAGGCAAAACTAAACTTGCACTGCCACTGAACTTGCAAAACTTGACTTGCACTGTTTAATCTATTTGGACTTTTGTGGACTTTTGCACTAGCAGGATTTTTCATTTGGACTTTGCATTCACACTTGCACCTTTGCTTTGTACCAAAACCTCAGCTTTTCTATAATGAGCCTAGACTAAAACCTAAAACTGTATAGTTTGGACCTTTACTAGTAATATCTATTGGTTAACCAGCAGCTAGATAACAAGTTGTAGTAGTCAGCAATTTAGGTTTGTAAGGAAGGCAGCTGGCTCTGCCCGTGCAGTCTCGTGATCCATGCATAGAGGCTGTATTGTGTGAATGTGCTGGAACACTGCAATAAGTTACATTTCTTGCAAAGTAACAATTTCTATGAAAGCTATGAAACTGACGTATCTTTTCTCTGTGAGAACTACAGAACTACTAATGTATTGCGCATGTGCATGTACTGCGCATGTGTATGTGTGATGTATGGTGTGTTTTATGCGCATGACCACTAATTTGTATAAGAACGAGTGTCAGGTGACGCTCGGGGCGCAGTATCCTGAGTCTGAACTTAGTACTGTGACAGCTAGCTAATAAAAGTTGCCTTGCTTTGGAAGTCAGCGTCTCGGCCTCCTGATTTACTTGCTAATTAGTCCTGTTTCACTTTCTTCCCCCAACCAAGAATATCAGGAGAACAGTGCTGTTACAGATGTTGCCTTCATAGCCTCTGTCTGAGCTTTCGCGTTCCCAATGCAGGTACCTAATGCCCCAGTGTTCTTGCAAAAGCTGCTGACATCCTTTTGCCCCTTTCATTTGGTAGGAAAGCAGCATCCACAGGCCCTGAATGCTGACTCTTCTGCCCTGTAGTTTGCATGCATTAGAGCTCCCGTGTTATTCCTGTGCATACAGCCTTACATCAGGGCCGCCGAGAGGGCGGGGTCAGGGGGGACAAATTTCCCCAGGCCCGGGCCTCCAAGGGGGGCCTGGCGCCGGGGTCAGGCCGCCGGCACTGCAGTTCCCAGTCTCACCTGCCTGCCTCCTCGGCTCCAGGCCCCCTGCATTCAAAGCGGCAGTCACAGATCGCTTCCCTTCGGGCCTTCCCTCCCTGTGTCCCGCCCTGACGGAAGTTACATCAGACGAAGGCGGGACACAGGGAGGGAAGGCCAGAAGAGAGGTGATCTGTGACTGCCGCCTTGAGTGCAGGGGGCCCGGAGCCGTGGAGGCAGGCAGGTGAGACCGTGTACTGCAGCGGCGGGGAGAGCGATGGGGGGGCGGCAGCGGGGGGGCGGCGGAGGCAGGGCGGCCTTGCCCCTCAGCGGCCCTGCATTTCATAAGTCTAGTCTTTCTCAACCCAGTCCTTGGGACACACTCAACCAATCAGGTTTTCAGGGTATCCACAATGAATACGCATGACGTAGATTTGCATGTCCTGCTTCTATTGCATGCAGATCTCTCATACATATTCTGAAAACCTGACTGGAATGATGTATCCTGAGGACTACATTGCAAACCTCTGATCTAATAACTCTATAGAAATAAATACACGCAGTAACACGTGCTGAAAAGTTGAGAGATTTTATAAAAGATATTTTTTTAATTGAAATAAAATTGGATGCTTTTTTATTTTTCATAGGAGGGCTTCTCAACCCAGTCCTCTTGGCACACCTGGCCAGTTGGGTTTTCAGTATATCCACAATGAGTATGCATGAGAAAGATTAACATACCAAGAAGGCAGTGCATACAAATCAATTTCATGCATATTCATTGTGAATATCCTGAAAACTCGGTGTGCTAAGAGGATTGGGTTGAAAAACATTGTTTTATAGGCCCCTAACTGAGAGATGGCAGTAACCTAGGGCAGAGGTGGGCAACCTCAGTCCTCAGAACTGCAACTCAGTTGGATTTTCAGGATTTCCCCAATAAATATGCATGAGATCTAATTGAATACAAATAGATCTCATGAATATTCATTGGGAAAATCCTGAAAACTTGATTGGGTTACGCAGGGCTTTTTTTGAGGGAGTATTCGGGGGTACTGAATACCGGCACCTTTTCCATTGTCTGCTAAATTTGGCCCATGGTCCCTAAGTTTTAATGAAAGAGCTCAGGCTCTACACACCAATTCTGTCTTGTTGTAGATTCTGTGACTGGTTGCAGGGAGCCTGGCTGTTGTGGGGTGGTGTCCCTCAGTGATCACCCCATCCCTGAAGGGTGGCCTAGCATTTGAGTACTGGCACCTTTTTCGCTAGAAAAAATGCACTGTGGTTACGGCTCTTGAGGCCCGAGGTTGCCCATCCCTGACCTAGGGTTACCTACTGGTTCAAGACTTTCAAGGCAGGCTGATCCAATCCTGGTCTTAATCCATGTTCTTTGGGGACTTGTATCCTTGCTCTATTTAGGGAAATCAAGAGGGACCCTAGGCCCATGCAAGCTGTGGGATAAAACTAGGGCTGGCTTGACATATCTTGTTAGAAACTGAGTCAATTGGCAACCCCATGAATAGTTTGGCTTCCAAGAGAAATTGAAGTTCCTTTTCGGGCTTTCTGGAATACTGACACAGATGAGGGAGTTTCTCTATTCTAACTGATCCTCAATCACATCTTATAGTATAATTATTTCAAGTAACTGAAATTATGAGTGGCCCAAAGAGTTCGTTCAAAAGAAACAGCTGGTCCAAAAATTGGTGTTAAGAGCTATAATTATTCATACAAGTGAAGCTAGCAGGGGTGACCCAGAAAGTTAGTGAAGTGTAACTCATTCCGAAATTACCAGCTAAGGGAAGGACAAATCATCTCCAGTCAGTGCTAAGTTTTGAATGTGAATCTTGACTTGTTTTATACAGAGAAGAGCTTCTGTCCTTTAGTCCTGCCACAGTCCAGCATCCAAAAGAAATGGAATTTTTAATATAGTAACATAGTAACATAGTAGATGACGGCAGAAAAAGACCTGCACGGTCCATCCAGTCTGCCCAACAAGACAACTCAGGTGTGCTACTTTTTGTGTATACCCTACTTTGATTTGTACCTATGCTCTTCAGGGCACAGACCGTATAAGTCTGCCCAGCACTATCCCCGCCTCCCAACCACCAGCCCCGCCTCCCAACCACCGGCTCTGGCACAGACCGTATAAGTCTGCCCAGCACTATCCCCGCCTCCCACCACCGGCTCTGGCACAGACCGTATAAGTCTGCCCAGCACTATCCCTGCCTCCCAAACCTCCAGTCCCGCCTCCCACCACTGGCTCTGGCACAGACCGTATAAGTCTGCCCAGCACTATCCCTGCCTCCCAACCTCCAGCCCCGCCTCCCACTACCAGCTCTGCTATCCAATCTCGGTTAAGCTCCTGAGGATCCATTCCTTCTGAACAGGATTCCTTTATGTTTATCCCACGCATGTTTGAATTCCGTTACCGTTTTCATCTCCACCACCTCCCGCGGGAGGGCATTCCAAGCATCCACCACTCTCTCCGTGAAGAAATACTTTCTGACATTTTTCTTGAGTCTGCCCCCCTTCAATCTCATTTCATGCCCTCTCGTTCTACCACCTTCGTATCTCTGGAAAAGGTTCGTTTGCGGATTAATACCTTTCAAATATTTGAACGTCTGTATCATATCACCCCTGTTTCTCCTTTCCTCCAGGGTAAAACTTTCTTTTCAATGGAACTTTTGACATCAATCCAACGGATGGTTATTCCTCGCCATCTCATTTTCACAAGTAGCCAGAAATATGTAAATGTGGAAAGAGGCGTGTTGAGCAGGGCGGCAGTTTTAGGTACACTTCACTTAAACAATAGCACCTGTTGAGGAGAGTCTGTCCTCTCTCTCTGTCCATATACATCCATCTGTAACAGTAGCATTCTATACCCTATAGATCAGGTTAGAGTACCCAAAATGTTGGGACTATGTTGACAATATTGTAATATCTTACTCACCAGTGTGCCAATATATCAGCCCCCCTAAAGTTTATTTAACTACCTCTACGCAACCACCTCCAAATAACTTGCAACAATAAAAAATCAATACGATCCATAGAAAGATTTGAATACAAACATTTTCATTGCTTTCATCGGAGTCCCACCTAAGAATGCATATAGCATGTGGTGCTGGTGTTTAAATACAGACTTAAGTTAAATTTTATCACCTCAGAAAAAGCAGTCCCTACAAAGCAGCTGAAGAAACCAGAATAAAGTAACCTATGACTATGACAGACTTGTACCAATGATATCCTTGCCTTATGTGTCCTACAGCTAAAAGGAGCTGAGTTACTGATACTTGTAAATCGGGTATCATTGTAGCTCACATTCCTTTAGAGCGCCCATGTTCTTCCTGTGCTACTGTAAAAAGACTGGAAGCAGTGCAAAGAAAAGATACAAAAATGGTATGGGATTTGCATTGCAAACCATACAAGGAAAGACTTGCCGACCTGAACAGGTATACCTTGGAGGAAAAGAGAAACGGGGTGACATGATACAGACGTTCAAATATTTGAAAGGTATTAATCAGCAAACGAACCTTTTCCGGAGATGGGAAGGTGGTAGAACTAGAGGACATGAATTGAGGTTGAAGGGGGGGGGGGCAGACTCAGGAGTAATGTCAGGAAGTATTTTTTCATGGAAAGAGTGGTGGATATGTGGAATGCCCTCCTGCAGGAGGTGGTGGAGATAAAAACAGTAATGGAATTCAAACATGCGTGGGATAAACACAAAGGAATCCTGTTTAGAAGGAATGGATCTACGGAACCTAAGTGGAGATTGGGTGGCGATGCTGGTAGCTAGGAAGCAAAACCGGTGCTGGGCAGACTTCTACAGTCTACGCCCTGATCATAACTAAATAGATATGAAAAGTTCAAGAACAGTGCTGGGCAGACTTTTACTATCTGTGCCCTGAGAAAGGCAAGGACAAATCAAACTCTGGTATACATATGAAGTATCACATACCATGTAAAATGAGCTTATCTTGTTGGGCAGACTGGATGGACCGTACGGGTCTTTATCTGCTGTCATTTACTATGTTATATGATACTATTGGGCTCATTTTCAAAAGAGAAGGGCGCCCATCTTTCGACACAAATCGGGAGATGGGTGTCCTTCTAGGTGCCCCCCTTCACCCTTTAGGGCTATGGTAGTGTTGTACTGTTGTGGGGAGTGGGTTTTAGAGTGCTCAGCACCTAAGGTAAGGGAGCTGTGCACCTGGGAGCAATTTCTGAAGTCCACTGCAGTGCCCCCTAGGGTGCCCGGTTGGTGTCCTGGCATGTGAGGGGGACCAGTGCACTACGAATGGTGGCTCCTCCCACGACCAAATGGCTTGGATTTGGTTGTTTCTAAGATGGGCATCCTCGGTTTCCATTATCGCTGAAAACCGGGGACGACCATCTCTAAGGACGATCATCTCTAAGGTCGACCTAAATGTGGAGATTTGGGCGTCCCTGAACGTATTATCGAAACGAAAGATGGACACCCATCTTGTTTCGATAATACGGGTTTCCCCGCCCCTTCGCGGGGACGTCCTGCGAGGACGCCCTCAGGAAAACTTGGGCGCCCCATTCGATTATGCCCCTCCACGTTACTCTAGACTTAAGTCTAGTATAGTGGTTCTTAACCCAGTCCTTGGGACACACCCAACCCATAAGGTTTTTGGGATATCTTACTGCAGCTCTATCTCATGCATATTTATAGTGGATATCCTGAGAGCCTGTCTAGAGATGTGTGTCCTCAATACTGGGTTGAAAACTCCCTGATTAGTAACACTATACAAATCAGTACTAGTAGTAGCAGAAGCTCAATCCTTATGAGCAAGCTGGATTTGTAGATTTGGTAACAATGCTTCATTTGAGCATTGTGCAATGGAATAAGAACTTTCTCCAGCATGCAATGAAGTCTGTCAGTTCCTTGTTTTTCATTCCTCGTAGGAGCAACCATGCACTGAAAATTATGCATTAGATTCCCCATCTCTTTTTAAAACCAGACATAATCACATCTGAGTTGTTATGTCATTTATATATCTAGGCTCTGCTATATGCTTGCTTATTTCAGTTGCTATCTTAGCAACAAGAAAATGAAGTACTTTAAGATCAATAAACAGGATTAAAACAAAAACAGTCTATTGCTTCTGCCTGTCAGGTGCCGGTTTAGTTTCATTAGTATCCATTGTATAGTATTTAATTAAACCAAGGTAGAAAAAAAAATAATCTTAGCCTAATGGCTCATCAAGAGCATTACATGAAGGATCCTTAGACACCACTCTTGCTCCTGGGGGCTGACGACACTAGGGAGACAGCATTCACAGCCACTTCTACACCAGGATGTCCCCTTATATACCAGGATGAAGGGTATTTCAGCCATTGTGCGATGGTGACATCTAGTGGTTGGGTCTAGTATGCAGAAATGCTGGAATTTCAGAAGGAACTGTGTCAGAGGATTGTTGCTGCAGTAGCTAGAAGGGAAAACAAAATGGGTTAGCTGAGCTCCCACACTAAAGTGAGAATATTGGCTCCTGATGCCTCATTATGACAAGTTCTGACTGACCCAGAAACTTAAAAAAAAAAGAGGGAAGAAACTGTTACATCACAGCTTATTTTAAAACTAGTAAAAAAGCCCCATTTCTGATGCAAATGAAACGGAGGCTAGCAAGGTTTTCTTCTGTGTGCATGTGGGAGTGTGTGTGTCCCTGCCCTCTGCCCTCTCTCCCTTCCCCTGTGCTCTCTGTCCCCTCCCCCCTCGGAGTCGAGTCCTTCAGTGTTAAGTTTCCTGCTGTGTTTATGTTACAGAGATAGTGAGGGCTTCTGCCCTCTCTCCCCTTCCCCCTCTGAGTCCTTCACTGTTACAGAGAGAGCGATTTGATTTCGTGCTTTGCTGTGTTTTCCTTCACTGTTTGTGTTCCAAAGAGGGCGGGGCAGACACTCATGGGGAAACAGGATATCTCTCCCCCTTCACACTTCTGGCTGGAGGCTTCATTTAGAACATTGGTGGTGCCTTTTATATATAGAGATATTGGAGGCAGAGTCAAGATGCTTGACAGTGTGTTGGCTGCACTCTGGAGTTTCATGAGGGATAGGTCTGATCTTGGAAACAAATCTCCAAAACGGGCAAGACAAAGGGGAAAGCGAGAACATACCCCTGATGTTTCTACCCCAGTGATGGGGCCCGATTGATTCATTCATCCCATAGTTCATCCAATGTTTAGCCTGAAGGCTTCACTAAGCTCCAAAGAAAGATCTCCCCCTTCTTTCCATGTAGAGAGGTAAGCTGTGATAGGTCATTGAAGTAATACAGTACTGAATAAGGGAGTGCATTCATGAGCACACATTCAGTTCATTTGGGCACCTAAAAATTTAAAGCAAACTCATATTGCTTGTATGTATGTACACCTATGAATTAACCTGCAATCAAATGAAGCATTGGCTTAGTGGTTAGGGTGGTGGACTTTGGACTTGGGGAACTGAGGAACTGAGTTCGATTCCCACTTCAGGCACAGGCAGCTCCTTGTGACTCTGGGCAAGTCACTTAACCCTCCATTGCCCCATGTAAGCCGCATTGAGCCTGCCATGAGTGGGAAAGCGCAGGGTACAAATGTAACAAAACAAATATGCACAAACACACATACAATGCACACGTAAAAAACAAATAAGAGAAATAAACTCAAAATAAATGCTTGAAAATCAGGAAAAGTTAATTTAAAACAAGAATAAACCAAACATTTTTTGGGCCATGCGCACCCCTATTGCCATTGTGGCTGCTGTTCAGAATGGTGTATGGGAAGCTGCTGCAGCATTGGATGAAACACCTTGGTAGAGGAATGCCGATTTTAGCCAAGACTTGGGGCTAGGGATGAGAGGAGCTTGAGTGAGGGATGCTCGGCTTCTGTGAGCAATAGGGCAGAACTTGCAATAATCACTAAATG
This sequence comes from Microcaecilia unicolor, assembly GCF_901765095.1. Lineage (NCBI taxonomy): Eukaryota > Metazoa > Chordata > Amphibia > Gymnophiona > Siphonopidae > Microcaecilia > Microcaecilia unicolor. The sequence continues at coordinate 35,879,097 of NC_044038.1, forward strand.
ATCTGCCTGTCCAAATGCCCACTTCAGGCAAATTTGCATTGTCTCCTAAGACCCAAGTACTTTGTTGGAAGTCTGGGCTTTGGGTTTTTTTGTATAGAGGCATCCTAAGCAGGTTGAATGTCACAGTTCTGGGACTTTTCCTCTGAAACATATGATAATTTGACCTCTCAGGAAAGCGCTTTTGGAAAACATTTTGATCATTTCCACAACTATGTAGAGTGCCATGTCCACCCTACACAGGCTAAGAATTATAGTGCCCTGATTATGGATAGGACCAGTGCAAGGGTATTTGGGTGCCCTAGGCAAACCTTCAGCCATGTACCACACTCCACATACACTACCTTTTGAAAAGTAACATTGAATATTATTAACATAAACAAAAATATAAACGTAAAGTACAATAATAAAAACACATTAAAATATTTCCACGCAACTGACAAAAAGAACCACCACCAATTTAAAACTCATGAAAATTTTAAACTAAAATATTTCAAAATAGCAGACATATCATATAGCATCCAACAAATTTAAATTAATAAGGATTTTAAAAATCCCCCTCTTTACTACGCTCTGCCCTGTATCCCTGTTTCTTCAGGCCTAGCAGCATTCAACCCCCAGCCCAGTAAAACCTCTTCCCCACCATCTTCAGGCTGCAGCAGCATCGTCCTCTTTATTTGCCCTTATTAGCATCCTCCTCTTCTCTCTCCCACCCTCTGCCCAGCACCAATCAGATTCCCTTGCCCCTTCTCCCCTCTCATCACCAGATGCATTCCCCTGCCCAGACCCCAGGTGAGAGAAAGACAGGGAGAAACCAAACTGGAAGAGAGGGGGAGAGACACCGAAGCCACAGAGGGATGGAAAGAGAGATACGGGACCACCGCTTCGTAAAAGGGCCCCAGAGTTTTGCATAAAACTGCCGGACATTTTCTATAGAATGTCACGTATGTGGTCAGTGCTGCCGCTGACCACTCAAGGTGCTTTAAATATCGGTCAAGGTATCTTCCAGAAAAAAAGATGCCTCAGTCTGTGCAACTGAAACAAAGAATTTGGTGCTTCTTAGAAGTGAGAAGTCTTGAAAGCTCTTGTAGGAAATTAGGAAGAATATGTATTCTGGATTTGTTCACAGAACTTAAGTAGTTAATAAGCCAATCAGTGCCAGTATTAGTCAATTAACAGGCAATTATTGACACTAATTGGCATTAATTAGAATTTATACACACAACTGTCTAAGGGTATCTCATAAGGGGATGTGTAGAAATTCTAAGGCGCACAGCTGAAAAGGGGGTGTGGCAATGGGCGTGGAATAGGCAGAGATCATGGGCATTTCTAAAATCAATGCATGTGTTTATAGAATACACCCAGTCTGTGCCTAATTTAAGCATCAGAATTTACACCAAATTTTACTTAGCAAAACTGACCACAACTACATTTAGTCACACGGATGGGCACTAGGCATATTCTATAAAATGTGCCAAAATGTAGGCGCACTTTTTAGAATACACCTAGGTATATTTTTTGTGGTGCCGATTTTGTAGGTGTGACTATATAGAATCTAGCCCTATAGGCTTAGCAGATAATGTCCTAAAATGGTTTAAGGGTATCCTTACAATGAGGTTATATGCAGTAAAGACGAGAAGAGATAAATGGTCTGTGTTTTGTGGTGCCCCACAAGGGTCACCACTCTTTCCCATTCTCTTTAACATTCTTATGTCTTCACTTGGACCCCAATTTGAAAAGGCAGGATTTCAGGTATTTATATATGCTGATGGTATTACTGTTTTAATTCCAATCACTACCGGCACATCAGAGATGAAACCGAGAATAGAAAAGTGCATTTTCTTAATCTGCACCTGGATGCGTAATAATCACTTGAAACTGAACAGTGATAAGACAAAGTTTCTATTAATTGGGACCAAGGAGACCATTGATCAACAGACTTCCTTTGTCATAAACAATGTGAAGTATAAATTAGAATCCTCATTGAAAATTCTGGGCATTATTCTGAATCAGAATTTGACAATGGAAAACCAAGAGGGGCATAATCGAAAGGGACGCCCATGTTTTTCTGAGGACGTCCTCGCAGGACGTCCCCGTGAAGGGGCGGAGAAACCCATATTATCAAAACAAGATGGGTGTCCATCTTTCGTTTTGACAATATGGTCGGGGACGCCCAAATCTTGACATTTAGGTCGTCCCTAGAGATGGTCGTCCTTAGACTTGGTCGTTTCTGATTTTCGGCCATAATGGAAACTAAGGACGCTCATCTCAGAAATGACCAAATGCAAGCCCTTTGGTCATGGGAGGAGCCAGCATTCATAGTGCACTGGTCCCCCTCACATGCCAGAACACCAATCGGGCACATTAGGGGGCACTGCAGTGGACTTCAGAAATTGCTCCCAGGTACATAGCTCCCTTACCTTGTGTGCTGAGCCCCCCCCCCAAAAAAACCCACTACCCACCACTGTACACCACTACCATAGCCCTTACAGGTGAAGGGGGCACCTAGATGTGGGTACAGTGGGTTTCGGGTGGGTTTTGGAGGGCTCACATTTACCACCACAAGTGTAAGAGGTAGGGAGGGGATAGGCCTGGGTCCACCTGTCTGAAGTGCACTGCAGTCACTAAAACTGCTCCAGGGACCTGCATACTGCTGTCATGGAGCTGGGTATGATATTTGAGGCTGGCATAGAGGTTGGCAAAAACATTTTAAAAAAATTTTTTTTAGGGTGAGAGAGGGTTAGTGACAACTGAGGAATAAGAGGAGGTCATCCCTGATTCCCTCCGGTGGTCATCTGGTCAGTTTGGGCACCTTTTCGTGGCTTGGTCATAAAAAAAAAAGGACAAAGTAAAGTCGTCCAAGTGCTCGTCAGGGACACCCTTTTTTTCCATTATGGGTCGAGGACGCCCATGTGTTAGGCACGCCCAAGACCCGCCTTTGCTACGCTTCCAACACACCCCCAGGAACTTTGGTAGTCCCCACGATGGAAAGCAGTTGGGGATGCCCAAAATCGGCTTTCGATTATGCCGATTTGGGCGACCCTGGGAGAAGGACGCCCATCTCCCGATTTGTGTCGAAAGATGGGTGTCCTTCTATTTCGAAAATAAGCCTGCAAGTGAACAGCCTTGTTAAACGTTTCTTCTGGATTATTTATTTATTTATATATTTATTTATTAGGATTTATTTACCACCTTTTTGAAGGAATTCACTCAAGGCAATGTACAGCAAGAACAAGTCGAACATAAGCAATAAACAATTACAGCAGTAAAGATATTAAAATAACAGAACAAATCATGGCATAGTATACTATTTACAATGTCAACACAATACATTATGAAGCATTTTAATAGACAGCATAGAGTGTAAGCAAAGATGGAACATACAGATAGGTAACACAGAGTAAAAGGAGTAAGAAAATAAGGGGACTAATTTAAGAAAGTTGCATATGAATATTATCTTAGCTAGAGTAGGAGTGGATAAACATGTCCTGCAATAGTATGTGCAGCCAGTGTCTCACTCCGTGTGTGTGTTACTTCTTCCACTAAAGGCCTAGTTGAAGAGCCAAGCTTACCTGCTTCCTGAAGTAGTGATAGTCTTGAGTTAAGCGAAGCCTTTCAGGGAGTGCATTCCAGACTGTGGAGGCTACTCCGAAGAAGGCTCGCTGGCGAATATCACATTGTATGTTGTCCTTTGGAAAGGATGTAGTTAGGGATACTCCTTGGAAGGAACCTATTGTCCTTGGAGGTGTTTCGAGGGTGATCCTGTTCTTCAAGTACTCTGGCCCATTTCCTTTAAGGGGCTTGAAGATCAGACATAGAGTTTTCACTTTAGCCCTGTATTATACTAGTAGCCAATGAAGGTTTTGCAAAATTGGTGTAATGTGGTCACGTCACTTATAACCCTCTATTAGTCTTGCTGCAGCATTCTGAATCAATTGGAGCTGGTGCAGACCCTTTGTAATCAGACCAGTGTAGACTACATTACAGTAATCCAGTCTTGATGTTATCATGGCATGCACAACTGAGACAAGATTTGCCTTCTCAGTATAAGGAGAGAGGCAGCATAGCTGTTGCAAATGATAGAAACAGCTCTTGAAGGTTGCTTGGATTTGGAGGACAGAGTAAGTGTTGAATCTAGCTGTATTTCAAGGTTTCTAACTTGTGATTTGAGGGGGAACTTGTATTTCCCAAAAGAGATTTTGATGTCAGATATGTGCCCACGTGTTAGAGATCCATAGAAACCCAGTTTTACTTGGGTTCAATCAAAGTTTATTGTTTTTAGCCCATTCTTGAATTGATGTTAGACAGGTAGTCAGTTTATTCAGTGCCCTGGTAAGTCAGGTTCAGCGGGTACAAGTAGCTGCACATCATCCATGTAGATGCAGAACTAAGTGTTCATCAACCGAATCAGCTCGGCTAGTGGCTTGAGGTAAATACTGAACAGAATAGATGACACTATCGATCATTGTAGTATGGACTATTGCCTGTCTGATAGGTAGGATCGGAACCAAGCAAATACAGTTTCATTGATACCTGTTTCTGCCAGTTGTGCTAGCATGATATCGTGATCCACAATGTCAAAAGCTGCTGAGAAATCTAGCAGTGCTAACACTGAGGCAAATCCCCTCTCTCAGTTTCTGTGAAGATCATCTCATAGGGATACAAGGACCATTTCTGTTCCATAACTGGATCTGAATCCAAATTGGCATGCATCTAGCCAGATTCCCTCTTCTAGCCAATCACTGAGTTGAACACAGACTGTTTGTTCTATAAGTTTCCTAGAAATGGGATGTTAGATTCTGGCTGGTAACTTTCAAATTTGTCCTGGTCAAGGTTACCAAAGAATACACTACTGCCATTTTTAATGCTGTTGGTAGTTGCCCATTAGGAAGAAAGGAGCTCATGATTTTTGTGGTGGCTTCTATGAGGCCCCTACTTGCCTGCTGCATTAACTTTGATAGATAGGGGTCAAGGGAGGAGGTAGTTGGTCGAAGGTCTGTTAGGATTTTGTCAAGATCCTAATCTGCTATTGGATTAAAAGAGTCCCATATGTCTGCGATGCCTCCCCTCTTCCTCCAACATGTAAGCCACCTGTGCATTTAGTGCTTCCATTTCCCCACACTACATGTGCAATGCAGTGCCACCAGTGCTCACCTCTCCCTACCAACTTGGTGAAACACAGCAGCAACAAACAGAAGCTGACAGTCACTCTCCCACCAACAACAAATAATGCGGTCACACACAGCAGAGCCACACTGCAAGCACTCTCTGACCTACTACAAACTCTCCTGCCACACCCTCTAGCCACTCACTCTCCAAGCAGCAAAGGACAATCTTCACAAACAGGCTGCAGCAGTACACAGGACAAAGAGACAAACAGAGACTACAAACAGGTAAGGGAATGAAATATGAACTTGGGGACAGTGAATGGAGAGGGATAGAGAGAGGGGATGGGGGAGATAGAGGAAGGAGTAGTGCTGTCTGGATTTGGGGGCTAGAAGGGGTAGGGAAAGCTGAAAAGGTAAAGCACAAATGAGGCAGGTGAGGGTGAAAATGTTCCGACTACGGCACGCAGACAAAGGTAACAGGTACTCAACAAACTCTCAGCTTTCTCTCCAAACAACGATTCAGCTTTCTCTCCCAACAATGCTGTCGCCACTCTCCAACTGCACAAAATTGCTAATGGGTCTAAAGACGACTTCCCCCTTACCCTGGTCACTTTTATTTCAGGTTTAATGAAGGACGCCCATGTTCCCACCCATGCGAAACCATTTCTCTAGCCGTTATACGTTGGGGGCGCCCATCTCGTAACACCGCCCATAACATGCCCCTAACACACCCCCTGTGAGGACAACCATAGATGGGCGTCCTCACGCTGAGGACGCCCTTATGCCCTTGTTTCGATTATTGGATTTGGGCGACCTTCTTTCACAGGGACGCCCATGTGCCTTTTGTGTCGCTTTTTGGACACCCTTCTCTTTCGAAAATGAGCCTGATTGTTTTTTGGCTGCTGTTAAGGCTTGAGAATACTTTTCATGTGTTTCCTATAGTTTACCTATCCTCATGCAGGCAAGATTAGCAACATCTCCTTTCTAGTTTCCGTCCTTTGCACTTAAGCGTCCGAAGTTCTGGAGAAAACCAAGGTGAGTGTTTGTGAATGGAGCATAAGATTTTTTTTAGTGGTGCCATTTTCTCTAAGGTCTAACTATGTAATCCAAATATCAATTATAAATAATGAGGAATGGGTGACAATAAAAGCATTTATAAAAACATAACCAACCCCATTATTTTGTCCAATTCTCAGTATAGGATTCAACAATTACTAAATGTTAACCAATGTGGAGGAAAAAGTTTCAGAATTTTACTTCAGCAGTACTTTGTGCTTCATAAACTACCGGCATAAAAAACTGCACCCCCCCCCCCCCCCCCCCCCCGGTTAATATTTTTATCTAGTATCACTATCCAGCTTATAATCGAAGAGAAAAACACCTATATTGCGACTCAAATCGGGAGATGGGCGTCTTTCTCCCGTGGGCGCCCAAATCGGTATAATCGAAAGCCGATTTTGGGCGTTTCCAACTGCAATCCGTCGCGGAAACAGGTAAAGTTGATGGGGACGTGTTGGAGGCGTGGTGAAGGCAGAACTGGGGCGTGGTTATCGGCCGAGGAGAGATGGGCGTCTTTACCTGATAATCGAAAAAAAAAAGGCGTTTTTACCGCGATTTTGGGTCACTTTTTTTGGACCCTTTTTTTCACGAACAGGTCCTAAAAAAGTGCCCCAACTGACCAGATGACCACTGGAGGGAATCGAGGATGACCTCCCCGGACTCCCCCAGTGGTCACTAACCCCCTCCCACCAAAGAAACCCCACTTTATAAACTTTTTTTCCAGCCTGTATGCCAGCCTCAAATGCCGTACCCACCTCCATGACAGCAGAATGTGTTCTATCCTGTGACAGCCTTTCCCTGGTTCTGATGTGGCTCTCGGGTGAGTGTAACACCTTTTCTGTTATGCGCACTGCAGAGTCACATCAGCAATGCATTGTGGTGGGTGGAGGGTATTGTGCTCCGTGATTCCACTAGCTTGTGGCAAATGCTCATGATGTTGGTAGTTGGTAGGCTCTACTCCCATGGTGCTTTTCCCCCTGCTTACTGGGTCAGAGTGTGCCCTGTTTTATTTCCGGTAGTCCATGAGGTAGTGGCCATTTTTGTAAGCCAGTTTTAGATCCCTTTCACGTGTTAGCCACGTTACAGAACTTAGTTCTTACCTTGAATGTGGCTGAAAGAGGGAATTGTACACCATTCTGCCAGCTCTGACCTACTGCTCATCTCAGTACCAAGAAGACTCGTTGCCAGTGGGGCACAACCTCTGATCTGCAGTTAACTGTGAGTAAGCGTGCTTATTCCAATAAAGGACGTTTTTGGAGAGATTAGTCTTCAGGTGTCCACTGGTGTGCCAATGTTATATAGCAGCAACCAGTCCTAGAGGCATGCGTGTATGCAGGTCCCTGGAGCACTTTTAGTGGGTACCGCAGTGCACTTCAGCCAGGCGGACCCAGGCTCATCCCCCCCTACCTGTAACACTTGTGCTGGTAAATGGGAGGCCTGCAAAACCCACTGTACCCACATGTAGGTGCCCCCTTCACCCCTAAGAGCTATGGTAGTGTTGTACATTTGTGGGTAGTGGGTTTTGGGGGAGGGGGTTGGGTGCTCAGCACCTGTGGTAAGGGAGCTATGCATGTGGGAGCTTTTTCTGAAGTCCACCGCACTGACCCCTAGGGTGCCCAGTTGGTGTCCTGGCATGTCAGGGGGGCGAGTGTACTACAAATTGTGGCCCCTCCCATGACCAAATGGTTTGGATTAGGACGTTTTTGAGCTGGGCGTTTTTAGTTTCCATTATCACTAAAAAAAACAAACGCCCAGCTGAAAAACGTCCATTTTTTCGAAAATACGGTCTGTCCCGCCTCTTCACGTACCCGTTTTCGGACATAGACGCCCATGGAGATAGGCGTTCGCGTTCGATTATGCCCCTCCACGGCTCCTCCCTTATCTGCTCTTTGAATCACAATATTCAGGTTCTGTTTTAACCCCTTTACGGCTTCATAACCCTCTTTTGAACAATTTGTAAATCTTATCTCTGGAGATTTCTCCAGTTTCATAATTTCATTAAGCACTAGCTGTTTAAAGGCTTTTAAAATGAGGTCAAGTGGAACAGGAGAAACCTCCATTGATTTTAGTCATACTGCTGAATCATCCTGTCCTGTAACATTCTTATTAATATTTTTAAAAAATTGTTTTAGGTTTAACACTCTTATAAATCCTTCTTAATCTACCCTGAACTGAAATGGATCATAAGATTGTGTGGATACAAAAGACAATACTTTAGAAAGGAATTTCTGCTCAGGTTTAGATAAAGAATGGTGGGGCAGACTTCACTACCTCTTCCTGTATCAGGACTTCTTTTCATTTGGCTGGTGACAGGTCTCCCTTCTTCTCCCTATTTTTTGGGCTTGTGACTGTTCCCTCAGTTTTTCTACTTTTCCTTTAAATAAAAAAAAAAAGCTCTCTTCTTTCATCTTCAGATCATGAAGAACTTGTATCTTTATCCTTATCCTTCAAGAAATCAGAAGAATCTTGAAAGGCTACCTTTTTCTTTTATCCACCCTTTGGATTTCTATTTGAATATTTCTTTTTCCAGGTATATAACCTATTCAAAGCATAGAGGGGCATTTTTGATTCTAAGTTCAACTTTGGACGTTTGCTAACAACGGCCAAAATTCAAGTGGGGAATGTAGCCATATTCAAAGCAGAAAAACATCTCTTTTTTGGGGGGGGGGGGGGGGAGAAATGGCTATTTGCTAGATGTGTTTGTGCTCTGTGTGTTTATCTTTTTGGTCCATTTAAAAAAAACATTTGTCCAAGTGAAAAATGCACAAAATCAAACCATCGGGATGTAGGAGGAGCCAGCATTCTTAGCAGACTGGCCACGCAGACATCCCAGGACAGCAGTGGGGCATCGTAGGGGGCACTGTAGTGGACGTCAAACAAATGCTCCCAGGTACACATCTTATTTTTGCTCCCTTGTCTGCTGAGCACCCCAAAACTCACTACCCCCACCTGTACACCACTACAATAGCCCTTATGGGTGAAGGGGGCACCTATATGTGGGTACAGTGGGTTTCGGGTGAGTTTTGGAGGGCTCACAGTTTCCACCACAAGTGTAACAGGTAGGGGAAGGTATGGGCTTGGGTCCAGTGCTTATCTGGTCATTTAGGGCACCTTATCCTATATAATAATTCTCACCTCCAACATTCTATCTTGCTGCCTGTGTCCGTGGCTTTCTTTGCAGTTGGTCTGCTAGGCTCCGTAGATCAGGCTGACATCACGTAGAACGCCAGAGCCGGAGGAGGAGGGGTGAAAGGGGCAGGGCACAGGGGCAGAGGCGGAGCTTGAAAGAAACCGAAGCATTGAGGGGCGGAGTAGCCGACAGCATCCCGACCAATGGCACGGAAAGAAAGGTTGGAGTCGTCCTTGGGCATCAGCAGAGGGGGCAGAGCCACGGAGAGCGTGCTGCTGTGCCAAGCTGGCACATGGGTGTGCTCACGCGTTCCTGTGCTAGGCGCGGGGGAGGGGGGACCTCAGGAGTCGGAATAGCGCACCTCAGGAGCTGGAGCGGCGCAAAAGAGGAGGAAAGCAGGCCACGGCTGCCCCTCCTGGCCCCATGGGAGGGTGTGTGGGCAGCCTCAACGACTCCTCGGGAGGGAGGGAACTTGAAACTCGGAGGGAGGAAGGGAGCCTGAAACTCGGAGGGAGGGAGGGACCCTGAAAGTCAGAGGGAGGGGGGACCCTGAGGGAGGGAGGGGACCCTGACACACAGAGGGAGAGAGGGACCCTGAAAGTCAGAGGCAGGGAGGGAGAGAGGGAGGGAGGGAATGACCCTGAAAGTCAGAAGGAGGGAGGAAGGGAACTACCATGAAAGTCGGAGGAAGGGAGGGAGGGAACGACCCTGGAACTGGGAGGGAGGGAAGGAAGGGGAAGGAGGGGGCCCCTGGCATACACTCTCATTCTCACACACACACACTCTCTCTCTCTCACAGACACACTCGCACCCAGTCTCACTCTCTCTCTGTCACACACACTCGCACACTCTCTCTCTCTCTCTCTCACAGTCACTCTCACACACACTCTCTCAAACATACACACTCCGAGGAAAATCTTGCTAGCACCTGTTTCATTTGTGTCAGAAACGGGCCTTTTTTACTAGTTCGTTAATAAAACAGGTCTCATCCAAAACATCCAACTTATAGCCCTGGACGTTTTTGTTTTGCTCCATTATGGCAGAAAAACATCCAAGTGTTAGGAACACCAAGATCCCACCCTTAACACACCTCAGACAAGCCCCCTTGTGATTTGATCACACTTTTGACGGACTTCATAGAAAAACATCTAAAAACTGGTTTAGAAAATACCAATTTGCACGTTTTTGTGAGAAAAATGCCACTTTTTGGATGTTTTTCTCTTTTGAAAATGAGCCCCATAGTCTTCTTCATCTCTTCAGTTTTCTTAACCCTTTAGTGTCCAATGTTCCCATCAATCTGTTCCCATATGGCTTATTGCGGGACACTAAAGGGTAAATTTAAGATTATGAAAATCAGCTTGAAACTGGACCAATTTCTTCTTTACTTCACTCAACGTTCTTTCAAAATCCTCTGCTCATGAATCCATTTTAAGTTGTTGCACCACATCTCCAATCTAATTTCTAATAATAGCAACTTCATCTCTCGTTCTTTCAATAAAAACAACCATTAAACCTAAAGAGCATTTATTCAGAATAAAATTGAATTTAGCTGTAAAAGCAGTATCATCTGAAGAAAGTGTACCAAAGCCTCTGGGAATATGTTCATTTTTACAATATTCAATGAGAGCTGCACCATGCAATTCTGCTTTAATCATGTGTCTTTGTAACTGAGTAAATTCATTCCAGATATCTGTAGAGGTTTTATAGATTCAAACTATTTCAATGAAAGATGTTTTAATACATCTGAAACATTGCACCAATTTAAAGTTAGAATGATGAAACATCATGGTGCTATTTGCAGGTGGACGTGAGAAGCCCCATTGGTAGAGCACTGCACAGACTATAATCACATGTATGAAGATTTGCAATGTTTTGTCTTGGATTACGTTTCAGCTGAGATTAGAGGAGATCGCCGACAGTTGTTGCAATGACGCGAACAACGTTGGAAATTTGATCAACAATCAGTTCAACCATCAGGCTTATATCATGAGATAGATTGGTTTTATTTCTTTTGAACTTATTGTTTAATGGCATTAAAAGCTAAACTATTGTTAAAAAGCCTTTAAAGATCATTTAGGATGATATGATTGGTTTAGTAGAGAATGATGTTGCATGAGTTCCAGTGGAATTATATTTATACAATGCCAAGACGCCATTTTTTGTCAGGTTTCACTTAGTTCTAAGATGTCAAAATACTGTTCATCAATAACATCATGGATCACTGAGGATTTCTTAGCAGCTTATCTGGAATTCACCAGTCCTATATTTCCAAAGGGTGGTTTTGAAGGTAGCTTTGGTATGGCAGTGAGGTGAATACTGTTATGTTGGTGTTTGACCTCTTGAACTTTCTCTTCTCTTTATGCGTAATCTTAGAAGAATTCTGAAGTATTTTCACCAGGACAAGTTCAGAGTGGTTATGCAAGCATTATTGTTGTCCAAGTTGGACTACTAAAATGTTATCTATTATTAAGAAAGTTACAGACCATGCAGAATACTGCTATTCAGTTGACTTGTTCATTACACAAATTTGATAGGGTTACACCATGGTATAATCAATTGTGTTGGCTACCTGTGGAAGCTAGAATTTATTTTAAATCATACTGCTTGATATTTAAACTAATCCAAGGTGTTGCTCCACCCTACATGTTTAAGTAAATTTCTACATTCAAGATATGGGACTCGGAATCTATTAAAATTGGCATTCCCAACACATAAGGGCATAAAATGTACCAGAGCTTTTTCTAGGCAATTCTCTCATCAAGCAACAAAACAATGGAATATTCTACCAGCAAAGGTTGTCCACTTGAGTAGTTACGATGTTTTCTGAACTTCTGTTAAGACCATCTAATTTAAGAAATATGTTCTTTTAGAACAGTTTAAGTTTATAGTATTTGGTGGATCAATTTAGCTTTAATCTACTTTTGGATTTCTTTGGTAAAATCATGTCAATGGATAACGAGAATTGATTACAATTGTATTATTGTGTACTATGTATTTTGTTCTTCCTGGAAGATTATTACTGGCTTCTTTTTACTGTGTGATCTGCCTCAAACTAGAATTGGTGTAGGTGAAATATAAAAATTGAATAATGTAATGTAATGAACTACGGCAAATAAACCTGTTCAATCAGCTTGTCTTTGTTCTCAAAATAGCACAATATTCTAGCTAACAAATAGAAAAATGTTGACACATCCGATAATATTTGTTATGCTTATCTAAATGTGTTGAAAATCATAGTACCAAACAATACAGAACCAGGCCTTTTTTGGGCTCAGCAGTGTCCTCCTGTTCTTGTGGACTGCCAGGTTGTTTCAAGTCAGACTCTGTTGGGTTACATCACCCTGAACCTTCGTTTGCAACTATTCAGGGATTTTCCATTTATTGCGTATCGCCTCCCAACTCGGCCTCATCATCATAGTGATAGTCCTCAGTCAGGGGCTTAAACCATAGTTCCATCCAGAACTCAGGTAATGTGGACCTTTGGTCTTCTACCTCCATGTATACATCTCTCTCATGTATATTCATTACTCATAGCCTGAAAACCTGATCTGTTGGTGGCCTTTGAGGACTGAGAGTTAAGCCCAAGGCACTAGGTAGCCTGGTGATTAATATACCCCAAACCCCTCCTTTATGGACCGTGAATGCTTCCTTCTCAGCATCTCTAATTCCAGGCAAATCTAGAAGAAGACAATCAGACCTGGGACTCAAACCCAGGTCTCTCCACATTGTATGAGCTCTTTTTAGGTGGTTGGTGCCATCATTTTCTTAGTTGCTTCAACTATCTACTATCATTTGGAAAACAAATATTTTAAGTTTGGTTCAATGAGTACAATACTTCACTGTTGGATTCCATAATCCATACAAATAATTCATCCCAAATAAAATTTGATCTCTGGAGTAATTTTTTTTTGTTTTGGAGTGGTGCTGGTTGATGAATAAGACGCCCACCCGCCCGGTTTCCTTCTCATAGGTACATAAGTAATGCCATACTGGGAAAAGACCAAGAGTCCATCGAGCCCAGCATCTTGTCCACGACAGTGGCCAATCCAGGCCAAGGGCACCAGGCAAGCTTCCCAAACGTACAAACATTCTATACATGTTATTCCTGGGATTTTGGAGTTTTCCAAGTCCGTTTAGTAGCGGTTTATGGACTTGTCCTTTAGGAAACCGTCCAACCCCTTTTTAAACTCTGCTAAGCTAACCGCCTTCACCACATTTTCCGGCAATGAATTCCAGAGTTTAATTACACGTTGGGTGAAGATTTAAAATTTGCCAATTTCCTTCTCTTCTCCACAACATCCCAGTTTGCCACATGTTGCCAGAAACATTCCGTATTCCTCAGATCACTGGTGAAAAAAAAAAGATACTTGCTCCCACATGGTGCAGTAATTGCATAAAATAGGCAGATGACTGCTTTGGCTTGTTTTATTTATTTAGCCCATAATTGCAAGCACACGGGGCTTGTCTTCCTCAGCTGAACTTCTTTGTTTCGCATTATTCATTATTAAAGCATTGACTGAATTGTGTGGGCTGCCCTATACTTACCTGAGCAAGTGAAGCGGCTTTGTTTGGTTATTTAAGTGGATTTTGTCACATTCCCTACCATTACTGCTTCCTTCTCAGACTGTGCAGCTCCTACCTTTAAACATACTGTGCTTTTACACATGTTTTGCATAAAATACAGCCCTGAAGACGCTGTCTGTATGCATTAATGGCTGTAACGTAGTGCATCCTGGGTTTTGAAGTTATTGAAAATTCTCCACCTTCAAGTTAACCAAAAAAAAAAAAAAAGCAAACTAATGGGAATGTGCTAAAGAAAAGTTTAAAGAATTTAAAACATGTATGGAAAGAAGGACATGTTGCTTTCTGTTCAAGGTAGTGAACTGTTGAGCACAGTGGCGTAGCAAGGAGGGGCGGGAAGGGCGGTCCGCTCCGGGTGTCAGCTCGGGAGGGGGTGCTCCCTGCCAGCTCCCCCCTCCTCGGTGAATCGACACCCCCCCACCTTTAAAAAGAATACCGGGAGTCGCGCCTGCCCTGCACGTACAAGAAATGTGGACCGTCGGCTCTTCCCTCGCTCTGTCCCGCCCTCCGCTGACGCAACTTCCTATTTCCGCAAGGGCGGGACAGAGCGAGAGAAGAGCCGACGGTCCACATTTCTTGTACGTGCAGGGCAGGCGCGACTCCCGGTATTCTTTTTAAAGGTAGGGTGCGGGAGCTGGTCGTCGGGGGGGGGGTCATCGTGTTGCACCCGGGGGGGTGCAACGGCGAACCGCCCCGCCCCGGGTGGCAGCCCCCCCTGCTACGCCACTGGTTGAGCATTACCTCCAGCCTGTTATTTATTTATTTATTGCAATTGTATCCCACGTTTTCCCACCTCTTTGCAGGCTCAATGTGGCTTACAATACATCATGGATAGTGGAATGAGAAGAGAATAGATATTTAGTATTACAGAAGGATTTGGGGTAGAATGGTAATGGAATATATCACAGTGATATAATAGAAGGCATTATTAACGTTTCTGGATGTATGTGGGAGTTTCACATACTTTGATCTTTGTGGTATATCTTGTCGAAGAGATGGGTCTTTAGTAGTTATGAGTCTATAAGTGTTTGCGTATTAACACATTATCGCTACGATAAGATATAAATAACTTCTTCAAAAAGTAGTATTAACCACAAACAAAGAGCAAGAACAGCTTGCTAAGGGTAAGGGTTTATACAACTCACACTTCACAAAGTGATGGTCAGAAAAAAAAAATGCAATTAAACGGCGATGGTCAAATCAGAAGGAACATGTGGAAGACTTAAATGAACCATTTTTATGTCAGAGAAAGCATGAAAACCAGCGAGCAATTAAACAGCATGCAATTCCATTCAATTATTTGGCCACAGCTTCCCTTCTGTTGGTGGTAACGGTAGAGGGGCCTTGCATGGAGTAATCAGCATGAATGTGATAACATTGAGTTTGCTAAAGAAGGATATCCCAAAGGAAAACAACGGGCCCTTTTACTAAAGAATGAGAACAATTTGTTGCTATTCTATATTAGTTGCCAAAATTGAAATGCAGCCACAGGTGGACATGGATGGGCCGAGGCCCACTCACTTTGGGCTCAGCTCCACCCAGCAGCAATGCACCCTTGTTGCCAGCTCAGGTATTTGATATTTGAGTTGGTGTTGGAGTGCGGAGAATTGGGTGGGGAGAATTTTGTGCCCACCCCTTTAGGTGGTAGGCCCACTCAAACTTTGGGGTCTGGCTATAACACTGCAGTAATTGAAAAAACTGAGCAGTAACTAACTATTAGGGATGTGTCTAGATCTTCCCATACAGTTACCACACAGAAAACACATTCAGCAGGTTAAAGAGACAATTTTGTAACTGGGTGCCTGTTTCTTTAAATGAAAGTAGGTAACTAGGTTATGTTACAGAACTCCAGTTTAACCTTGTATAGACATGCCTAACATTTAGGCATTTACACTTAATGGCAGTCATAGAGGTGGTGTAAGTGCAAGCACCTAAGTGTGGCAGGTACATGTGTTCTGTAGATTACATGTGTAAGTGGAAGCCCCGCCTATATCCCAACCATGCTCCTCCCCTGGGTATGCCCCTTTGCAAATATGCACTATGTAAATTAAGTGGGTATTTGCAGAATAGCATTTAGGTGGCATGCTAGTGTTTACACGCATAAAAGTGCATATACGTGCAAATATTCTAAAAGGTAAAGGATCATGGATTTGATATCCCACCCAAAACAATTGGTATATGGATTGCCAAATTACAAATCATGATTATTTGTCTCAAATCCAAGGTTTGTTTCTTGATCAGTGTCTCCACCTTGGTTTATCAGCAATGCACACCTTTTCTAGAATTATATGACTCCTGACGCAGGCAATGGTCGCCAAAACACGGCCATGTCGAGTCTTTGTTTTCTGTGCCATGGGTTCTTTAAGTGGCTTGCTTCCATTGATTTCTTGCCTCACTGGTTCATCCTACAACCAAAACAGTTTCTACTTTAATATATGTAGGTAGTTTCTCTGTTCCTAGAAGGCTCGCAATCTAAGTTTTAGTACATGGGGCAATGGAAGATTCAGTGAACGTAAGAACATAAGAGTATACATACTGGGTCAGACAAATGGTTCATCTAGCCCAGTATCTTGTTTTCCAAACAGTAGCCAAGCCAGGTCATAAGTACCTGGCAGAAACCCAAATCATGGCAACACTCCATACTACAAATCCCAGGGCCAGTAGTTGCTTCCCATGTCTGTCTCAATAGCAGACTATGGACTTTTCCTCCATGAATTTGTCCAAACCTTTTTAAAACCCAGATACGCTAACTCCTCCGGCAAAGAGTTCCAGAGCTTAACTATTCATTGAGTGAAAAAATATTTCCTCCTATTTGTTTTTAAAGTATTTCCATGTAATTTCCTTGAGTGTCCCCTACTCTTTGTACTTTTGGAATGAGTAAAAAAATCGATTTACTTCTACTCATTCTACACCACTGAGGATTTTGTAGACCTTCCTTCATCCATTTCTTTTCCAAGCTGAAGAGCCGTAACCTCTTTAGCCTTTCCTCATACGAGAGGAGTTCCATCCCCTTTATCATTTTACTCGCTCTTCTTTGAATCGTTTCTAATTCCACTATATCTTTTTTGAGATACGGTGACCAGAACTGAACACTATACTCAAGGTGTGGATGCACCATGGAGCGATACAATAGCATTATAGTATTTTCGGTCTTATTCACCATCCCTTTCCTAATAATTCCTAGCGTCCTGTTTGCTTTTTTGGCCGCCGCCGCACACTGAGCAGAAGACTTCAGTGTATTATCTACAACAACACCCAGATCTTTTACTTGAGCGCTGACCCCCAAGGTGGACCCTAGCATCAGGTAACTGTGATTCAGATTATTCTTTCCAATGTGCATCACCTTGCATTTGTCCACATTACATTTCATCTGCCATTTGGACGCCCAGTCTTCCAATTTCCTAAGGTCTTCCACTGTTCGCGTGATAAGGTTTGCAATAACAAAATCCTGTTCCAGGTTTTGCTGTTTTATTTGGTTTACCAAAGAATCATCATTTACATCTTGTTTCCGCTTTTACTTTTTACTTTTAACTGCAATTATCAGATGTACCTGAGTAAAAGTAGTAAACATTGGTGAAATATTACTTCGATAAAAAAGAAAAAGTAACAAATGTTTCCTGTACTTCTTTACAAGTGACAAAACTGTTACTTAAGGACAGTAACTAATTGCATTTACTTAGTTACTATACAACACTGGTACCTCCTCCCCACATGTCCGATATTGCTCTCCCCAAGTCTAGCACTCCCCTTCTCTCACCTCCCACCTATTTACCTCAAAAGCTCCTTTCTCTGTACAGGATCCCTGCTGTTTGCCACTAACCAGAACTTTCTCTCTGCCACAGCCTGGCCCTTTCTGACATTACTTCCTGCTTCCACAAGAGTGGGCCACGGCAGAGAGGTTGCAGTCAGCGGCAGTCAGCCAGGGCCCTGTACAGAAAAAGGGACTTTTGAGGTAAACAGGGGGGGGAGTGAGAGAGAGGGGGTACTGGATCCAGGGATTGGGGGGGGGGGTGAGAGATGTGAGATGGGGTGCCCAGGAACCAGTGGTGGGGGAGCCATATCCCTGTCACTCCACCCCCTGCTGGTAAATTACCAAGTGCCAACTGCTCTTTCCATGCTAAGAAGTTAACGCATAAATTAGCACATGCTAAGCATTAAGGGGGTCTTTTACGTAGGCGCGCTGGCGTTTTTAGCACGTGTTAAAAATAGACATACACTAAATGCTAAAGATGCCAATGTATTCCTATGGGTGTCTTTTGCGTTTAGTGCAAGCCTATTTTTAACACGCGCTAAAAACGCCAGCGCGCCTACATAAAAGACCCCCTAAGCCAGTATTTAATGCACTTTAGTGAAAGGCTCCCTAAAAGGTTAATATACCATTGGGAAATCTCACTCATTTCTGATTTTGTTTTAAAATGTTTGGTTATATGGTAGAAATAAGAATAAACGTCCATAATTTGTGCATTAGAATGTGTGAAATTCTTCTTCTTTTTATTTTTTTAATTAAAAAAAACCTGAAACATGAACAAAGTGATGAATGTCCTGGAATGCTCTCGGCTAAGGATGTATTGACCTTTACTATCTATTTTTACTTCAACAAATCTGGGACATTGAAACAAATGAGCTCAGACAATGAAAGATGAGACGATGCTTTTAGCCTTAATGACCGCAAAGTCCACAAACTTATTTGTGAAGTGTATTTTATACATCCGGTATTTTATTGTTTGCCAAGAGCATTTTTGTGGAGATGACAGTTTGATTTGAGGTAGGAAGTAAATAAATAACATAAAAATGAAATGTGTGACCGTGGTATTAAAAAGAATCCTGCACAGAGCAAGAAAATTGAAGTTGTTTTGTTAGGTGCCTTTACATCAAGTCTTAGAAATGACTTGATATTCTCAGTTTAACAGCAAAGGATCAGGGCTATGAATGACTCATGAAACAAGTGCTTCCTCGTTAATGAAAAAAAAAAAAAAGATAAGCTATACACCTGCAGTGAAAAGGAAATATTTTATCAATTGGATCATAAATTTGATAACTCACATTTATTATGAATTTTAGCACTTTTTGCATTATATTTCTAATAATGCAAGGGACAGCATGAGCAGATGTGACCTCTCATCCCACCCCTCCATCTGCAAAGTTGTCAGAGTCAAAAATGATACCAAATATTTATTGAAAATTAAGGATCACAACTTTATTTTAGCAAATATAAATACATTGCAACCTACCCAAATACAGGAGATGTTGCATGACTGCCTACTCTAATTTCAGCCGATTCCACATTTCTACCTCAAACTGTGTCTTCCATAGCTCAGAAGAGTCCAGCTTTTCATTTCCTTCCCCGTTCCCCTCTCCATTTGCAAGCTGCACTGCCCTCTTCTGGCATGACTGCACCTAGCTCAACTGCATGCCTTCCCAAAGCTTCTCATATTACACAAAGTGCCTTGTGAGGTGCTTCTGGACAGACTCTTTCCCTTTTATCAAGTAGAGGAGTGTGGTAGCCGTGTTAGTCCACTCTTAAGGTTATCAATAGAAATCAAACAAAATAAAACATGGAAAAGAAAATAAGATGATACCTTTTTTATTGGACATAACTGAATACATTTCTTGTATTGTATTGTACATAACACTGTCAGCTAGCACATTTGCTTATTTCCGATCTGACGAAGAAGGGCAACCTTCGAAAGCTAATCAAGAAATGTATTCAGTTATGTCCAATAAAAAAGGTATCATCTTATTTTCTTTTCCATGTTTTATTTTGTTTGATTTCTATTGATAACCTTAAGAGTGGACTAACACAGCTACCACACTCCTCTACTTAAGATGGAAGATACCGCATACAGCCGCATGAAAAAGCAAATGAACAAACTTTTGGAATGACGAAGAAGGGCAACCTTCGAAAGCTAATCAAGAAATGTATTAAGTTATGTCCAATAAAAAAGGTATCATCTTATTTTCTTTTCCATGTTTTATTTTGTTTGATTTCTATAGATTCTACATGGAATGTTGCTATTCCACTAGCAACATTCCATGTAGAAGTCGGCCCTTGTAGATCACCAATGTGGCCGCGCAGGCTTCTGCTTCTGTGAGTCTGACGTCCTGCACATACGTGCAGGACGTCAGACTCACAGAAACAGAAGCCTGCGCAGGAATGTTGCTAGTGGAATAGCAACATTCCATGTAGAATGTCCAATAGTAGCAACATTCTATGTAGAATCTCCAATAGTATCTATTTTACTGTCATAGTAATGCTTGAATGTTTTCACTTATATACACTATCAGCTAGCACATTTGCTTATTTCCGATCTGACGAAGAAGGGCAACCTTCGAAAGCTAATCAAGAAATGTATTAAGTTATGTCCAATAAAAAAGGTATCATCTTATTTTCTTTTCCATGTTTTATTTTGTTTGATTTCTATAGATTCTACATGGAATGTTGCTATTCCACTAGCAACATTCCATGTAGATGTCGGCCCTTGTAGATCACCAATGTGGCCGCGCAGGCTTCTGCTTCTGTGAGTCTGACGCAGGACGTCAGACTCACAGAAGCAGAAGCCTGCGCAGGAATGTTGCTAGTGGAATAGCAACATTCCATGTAGAATGTCCAATAGTAGCAACATTCTATGTATAATCTCCAATAGTAACAACATTCCATGTAGAATCTCCAATGGTATCTATTTTACTGTCATAGTAATGCTTGAATGTTTTCACTTATATACACTGTCAGCTAGCACATTTGCTTATTTCCGATCTGAGGAAGAAGGGCAACCTTCGAAAGCTAATCAAGAAATGTATTAAGTTATGTCCAATAAAAAAGGTATCATCTTATTTTCTTTTCCATGTTTTATTTTGTTTGATTTCTATTGATAACCTTTTATCAAGCAAATCTCTATTCTATTCAAGGTCAGCCATTCAGAGCAAGGCTCTCCCTCTCTGTCAAGGGGTCGCTCTGTCAGCCTATCCCCCCCCCCCCCCCCTTAGCTTGGGGATTCCATCTTAGCTGCACAACTATAAAAAAAAATATGAAGAAGTGCTAATAATAGTATACAATGTTGAAGAAACTTTAGACTTGATATTCAAAGGATTTATGCTTCTAACTTTATTTGCACTTCCCCCAGATTCTATTATGTTGCCCAAAATTTGTGCATGAAATTTCATCGAGTAATGAGCCAATAACTAGTAATAATTGGGCATCTTACTGTACACCGCCTAGAGTGAATTCCTTCATAAAGGCAGTAAATAAATCCTAATAAATAAATAAAAATTAACAACCAATTATTGCACTTAATTGGCTCCAATTAGGATTTGCATGCGCACCTTGCTAAGTGCTATTCTATAAAGATGTGCACACAAATCTTTTAGCACACAACTGAGAAGGGGGCGTGGCCATGGGAGAGACATAGGTGTGTCAGGGGCATTGATTAAAGATGAATGCAGTATAATAGAATTCAGAGTATCCGAATCTAACTTATGCATGAGGATTTGCACCAGCTTTCAGTTGGTGTAAATCCTTGTCACCCAAAGTTGGGTGCAGATCTCAGTGCTATGCCCTATTCTATAAACAGCACCCAATTCAGAGTACCATTTATAGAATATCGCTCAGCATGTATTTTTTTTTTTTTGCAACCAAATTTGGGTGCTATTTATTGAAACTAGTTTTTAGCTTACACCTTTCCAATAGTAGATGAATTACATTCAGGCACATTTGGTAGTGCCCTGTCCCCAGAGGGATTACAATCTAATTTTGTACCTGAGGCAATGGAGGGTTCATGACTGCCAAAGATCACAAGGAGCAGCACTAAGATTTGAACTGGAATTTCTAGCAGTCAAACAGGTGTTCTAACCACTAGACTACTCCTCCATTCCTAAACTGACCTCTGAAAATTTACTAAGGCTTAGAGCCTAATTCCCCTGTTTACTAGCAGCTGGCAGTGCAGTACTGCTGACACAGCCCATTCACTTTGAATGGGCTGTGTCGGCAATGCTGCACGACAGCCACTAGTGCGGCTTTGTAAACAGGGGGTTAAATTTGTACTCAAAATGTCACTAAGAACCCAACATTCAGAAATTGCCAAACTCCTAAATTAGACTCCTAATTTTGTGCCATATAGTCAGACAAATTTTGGAGCATAATTTTTCAGGGGAAATTCAAATGTATGATGTCTAATATGTTTTTACAAGATTGTGCTTGGAGAGGGAGGAAGCAATCATGGTTTTTTACTATAATGTTTAAAATCTGAGGTGGGGCAAGGGGAAAGGAGAATCTATGGACCCATCCACTAACCTATTATTGGTAAGTACCTGGCAATACCTTGCTCTTCTTTAAAAGCTTTCATAATTATTTTGTAGTTTTTGTTAAAAGGGGTTAGCTTAGCAAGGTTTAAAAAGATTTGGTTAATTTCCTAAAAGAAAAAAGTATATAAGCTATCATTATTAAGATAGACTTGGGAAAATCCACTGCTTATTTCTAGGAAAAGTAGAATAAAGTCTGTTTTACTCTTTTGGGATCTTGTCAGGTACTTGTGACCTGGATTGGCCGCTGTTGGAAACAGGATACTGGGCTTGATGGACCTTTGGTCTTGTCCTAGTATGGCAATGCTTATGCTCTTAAGTAGCAGCAATAATCACCTTCATATTAAATATATACAGTGTGATAAGTAAACTATTGTATATTATTTGCCAGTGCATAACCTCTTAATAGTAAGGATTTATTAATTAGTATGTTTCTTGTTTTATGAAAATGTCAGCTCTTTGCAGAAGTCCTACTGGCCCTCTTTGCATGAAATAAACATTAAAGAAAGAAGGATGAACAGAGCACAAGACACTGATTCAGTTCACAGGAAAAGATTTGAGATCATATAACTCCCCCTACAGATGAAAGGATCTCTGAGCCACAAAGTACACTCTACAGCTTATCAAAAGACAGAGGAACAAAATTAATGATCTCAGTCCAGGCCTACTGCAGAAACAGAAAAGTACAACACTCAAAAAAGCAAATCAAAATACAGAGTCATATCGACATAGAGATACGCAATTAATTGGTAAACATGAAGCCTATGTTTGGACTGGATGTTTATGCTGGGAAAGGAATATCCAAGCCAAGACATTCAAAATTTGCAACACAAATTACAAAAGACTTGCTCAACACAGAGCCTTTTGTGAACTATGCATAAGGCTGAGGAAAAAATGAGTGAATTTTGCAGCGCTTATGATAGAAATAGACATGTAACAACAAAAAAAAAAGTTCAAAAATTGTGGCATCACTTGGAGCTTTGTACATGTAAGTAGTGGCACTTACATATATAAATGACAGATTTTACAATGCTACACATCCAAGGGGGGGGGGGGGCAATTAAGGAGCTAAGCCCCAAAACTCAAATTTTTGGCTTTTTCAAGTGGTTTTTAGCCACAGAGAAAAAAAGCAAAATTCCTCCTGCCATCACTTTTCCAAAGCCCAGGTTCAAACAAGCAACTAACCAACAGTTACTGATGACTCAGAGCAGGTATAAATGCCAGTGGGGAGCAGGGGCGTAGCCAGACACCCAATTTTGGGTGGGCCTGGGCCCAAGATGGGTGGACAGAAGAACCTCGCCCCATCCCACACGTGATTTGGTCTCTCCTTCTCTCGCCTGCATGCCATATGGTCTCTCAAATATCCCCCCTCTCCCATATACCTTTTAAATAGCAGATTTTCACCAGCAGCGAGCCCCACAGCCTTCCCTCTGATGCAACTTCCTGTTTCCGCCTAGGCAGAAATACATCAGAGGGAAGGCTGTGGGGCCGGTGCGAGCAGTATGTATGTCACTGCTCACTGCAGGGAAAGATCTGCTACTTACAAGGTATGCAGGAGGGACACTTGTTGGGAGTTTTCGGCTGGTGGGGCATCATAGGTATGCTGCTACTGGGTGGGCATGAACCTAAAGTGGGTGGGCCTGGGCCCACCCAAGCCCACCCTTGGCTACGCCACTGGTGGGGAGACCTGTGTATTACAGAAGAGGAAATAAAAATATATGTTTAAAGTCTGTCCAGAACATACTCCTTTCAAAACTGTGTGTGCTGGCTGCATACATGTGTATATCAGGGCCGACAAGAGACTGAGCCAAGCCCGGGCAGGGCTGCCCCCCACCGCAGCTGCAAATACCTTGGCTGGCAGGGATCCCGAGTTCCCGCCAGCAGAAGAGGTCTTCCTCCAGCGCTGCTCTTCACTCTGCCGCATGGCCTGCCCCCGCAGCTGCTTTTTCTCTCACATCGCGCATACTCATTTTCAAAACCGAGCACGCGCGGCCTGAGGGAAAAAGCAGGTGCTTGGTAGGCCATGCGGAAAAGTGAAGAGCAGTGCAGGAGGAAGACCTCTTCTGCTGGTGGGGCCTGGGGGGGACCCCCGCCAGCCAAACCAGAGGCCCTGGCCCGAAGTCCTGCTGTGTCCACTTCTTCCCAGCCTCCAAGGGGGGCCTGGCACCGGAGTTCTCTCTCCTGCTACTGTCAGGACGCGATTACCTAGGTCCCATCAGAAGCAGGAGAGAGAGAGAGAGAGAGAGAGAGACCCCAGCGCCAGGCCCCACTTGGAGGCCGGGCCTGGAGAATTTTGCCCCCCTCCTGCCCCCCCCCCCCCTCGGCAGCCCTGGTGAATATATTACCTCTTAAAATCTCAGTGTATGTGTTTATACCAATTTAAATGCATTTAGAGGTAAATTACAAAGACATAGAGAGGTATATTTCAAAGGCTTCACTGAGATCTCTATTATCCTCTACTTCAGGAAGCAGGTGAAAGTCTGGCTCTTCTCCTAAGCCTTTAATATCTAGGGTGACTGATTATTCACCATTCTGCACATGGACTAGCTTACTACACACACTCTAACTTGGATCAGTTCCTTATATCTTGTCTAACCGTACAAAGAACTTGCCTTGAGTTTAGCCACCCATCTATTTATCCCAATTGACTCTGTACCACACATCTTGTCCCCATCTATATATCTGCACTTGGACCCTTGTCTACATGGTAAGTTGTATTGTAGAAAAACATTACAATACAATACAACAGAATTTATATTCCGTTATACACCAAGGATCAATGTGGATTACAGTTTAGATAAAAACTAGGCCATCACTAGGCAATATAAAAAATTATACTTAAACCAATCTAATCTAACTAAATCAGTACATAAAATAAACTAAATTACATTAAATAAATAGAAAATAAGTAAGCCATTAACAACATATAAAATCGTAAATAGGATTCTATCAGTTTCTGCTCCAAAGGAAGAGAGTTCCAACATTGCAGCAAGCAATAAACAAACTAAAAAAATGAAAATACTTATACATCACATGTTTTACAGAAGTAAACTGCAGTAAGCAATGATCTCCCGATCTAAGAGAGTGAACTGTTCTTCCTACAGTGAATAACGCCACCAAATAATCTGGAAGAAAACCATAAAATAATTTGTGGGAAAAAATACAGAGCTTAAATTTACATCGTGCTTCAATAGTAAGCCAATGAAGAGATCTGAATAAATTAGTTTTATGGCCACGTTCTGCAAAATTTACAGACATCTCAAAGATGACTGAGAACATCCAGTATAGAGTGCATTGCAATAATCAAGCTGAGACAGCACCAACGCCCGAATCACCACTGAAAATAGATTTTACTAATCAAACATTTAATACATTAACCTGAAAAATGCCTTCCTAGTTAACTGTGTAATTTGAATCTTCATAGTTAAGGGGCCCTTTTACAAAGGCGCGCTGAAAAATGGCTTGTGGTGTTTTGAGCGTGTTTTGAGCGCGCGCAGAATCATTTTTCAGCGCACCTGTAAAAAATGACTTTTTAAACATTTTTGCCAAAAACAGATGTGCAGCAACATCAAAATTGCCGAGTGTCCATTTTGGGCCTGTGACCTTACTGCCAGCCATTGACCTAGCGGTAAAGACTCACGCAGTAACCGGGCAGTAATGACCTACATACGTCCAAAAATAAAAATGATTTTTCAGCCGTGCATATCGGACGAATGCAAGAAATGAAATTACCGCAAGAGCCACGCGGTAGCCGAGCGGTAACTCCATTTTGGCACACATTGGGTGCGCGTAGAGCCTTATCCAGCTTAGTAAAAGGGCCTCTACATGAGGGTCCAACAAAATCCCCAATAACTTTATGTTATTTGAATGTTCTACTGCGTGCTTATTAGGTTTTATTCGTATTATGTTGATGTCATATTATATCTCTGTAATTTGGATTTCAATGCTGTTAAATGTGTATATTTTTGATAGTGTTTCATGATAGTGGTTTTAATTTGTGTTCTATATAAAGCATGGCAAGGAGCGTGCATACAATTGTGTGTGTGACCAACTTACATGCGCTACTTGACTGAGTAATGAGCCAATTAATTATGATAATTGACTGATAACCAATTATTATCACTAATAGGCAATAATTGGAATTTACATTTGCTTCTTTTTAGGCGTATTCTAAAAGAGGCGTGCATAAATTCTAACATGCATAATTGAAAAGGGGGGGGGTGTAGGTGCGTTGAGGCATCAATCAAATTTATGTGTGTTGTTATAGAATTCAGGAGAACATGCATATATTTAGACGTGGGTATTTACACCAGGGTTTCAGTGGTATAAATGGCTGCACCTAAGTGTACAAGCATTCCTTTGGCCTATACGCTATTCTATACACCATGTCTTACTGTAGATGCAGTTTATAGAATAGTGCTATGCAGGGGCGTATCTGGACTCTGGCAGTAGGGGGGGCCGGGGCCAGAGGGAGGGGGCACATTTAGCCCCCCCCCCCGGCACCACCGACCCCCCCCCCCCCGCCATTGCCAGAGCCCCCCCGCCACCAACGACTCCCCCCCGCCATTGCCAGAGCCCCCCCGCCACCAACGACTCCCCCCCCGCCATTGCCAGAGCCCCCCCTGCCACCAACGACTCTCTCCACCTCCTCTCCCGCCGCCAACCCTCCCCCGCTGACGTTGTTTACCTTTGCTGGCGGGGACCCCAACCCCCGCCAGCCGAGGTCCGCTTCCGCCTGCTTTTAAAAATAATTCTTCAGCTGGCGGGGGACCCCAACCCCCGCCAGCCGCCGAGGTCTTCAAAGTTCTTTTTCGTCGTCCTCCTCCGTGGTCATGCTGTACGCTGCTGATTCGGAGTCTGTCTGACGTCGCACCACGTTGTACGCACGTACAACGTGGTGCGACGTCAGACAGACTCCGAATCAACAGGGTACAGCATGGCCACGGAGGACGACGAACAAGAACTTTGAAGACCTCGGCGGCTGGCGGGGGTTGGGGTCCCCCGCCAGCAAAGGTAAACAACATTAGTGGGGGAGGGTTGGCGGCGGGAGGGGGGCCAGGGCGAAATCTGCGGGGGCCCAGGCCCCTGTGGCCCCACGCAGATACGCCCCTGGTGCTATGTAGAAACACCCAGCCCCTGGCCGTGTCAAAAAGAACTCCCAGATACTCCAGAGACTACGATGGAACCAAGTGACTCTTGACCAAATTCACTACCCACCCGAGCGACTCCAAGAAACTGACTACCTCAGCTGTCACCGACTCGCTCTCTGCTTGCAATTTGGCCTGAATCAACCAATCATCGAGATAGGGATGCACCAAAATGCCCTGCTTCCGCAAAGACACAGCTACCACCACCATCATCTTGGAAAAGGTACAAGGAGCCGTCGCAAGGCCAAAAGGCAGCGCACAGAACTGAAAATGCCTCCTTAAGAAGGCAAATCGAAGAAAACAGTGATGAGCTGCTCAGATGGGAATGTGCAGATAAGGCTCCGTCAGGTCCAACGACGTGAGGAACTCCCCACTCCGGACCGCCACAATGACCAAACGTGCTTTATTCTAATGCGCCTACATTTTAGATGCCATATACAGAATCCAGCCCTTATTGTATTCATATTTATACTTGGTTATTTTACTATTGTTATTCTGTTAATAAAATTGTAAGTTTTATGTTCAACTGTACCTGCTATACACCACCTTGGGTGAATCTCTTCATAAGGGCGGTTAATAAACCCCAATAAATAAATAAATAGTACCCAAGCAAGGCCAACTTCAATATTAGGCAAACTAGGTGGTGGCATGGAGGGGCATAATCGAACGGGGACGACCATCTCTAAGGACGTTCCCGCGAAGGGGCGGGGAAACCCGTATTATCGAAACGAGATGCATGTCCATCTTTCGTTTCAATAATACGGTCGGGGACGCCCAAATCTCAACATTTAGGTTGACCTTAGAGATGGTTGACCTTAGAGAAGGTAGTCCCCGGTTTTCGGCCATAATGGAAACCGAGAACGCTCATCTCAAAAACGACCAAATCCAAGGCATTTGGTCATGGGAGGAGCCAGCATTCGTAGTGCACTGGTCCTCCTCACATGCCAGGACACCAACCGGGCACCCTAGGAAACACTGCAATGGACTTCAGAAATTGCTCCCAGGTACATATTTCCCTTACCTTGGGTGCTGAGCCCCCCAACCCCTCCCCCCCCCCAAAACCCACTCTCCACAACAGTACACCACTACCATAGCCCTTAGGGATGAAGGGGGCATCTACATGTGGTTACAGTGGGTTTCGGGTGGGTTTTAGAGGGCTCCCATTTACCACCACAAGTGTAACAGGTGGGTGGGGATGGGCCTGGGTCTGCCTGCCTGAAGTGCACTGCACCCACTAAAAACTGCTCCAGGGACCTGCATGCTGCTGTGATGGAGCTGGGTATGACATTTGAGGCTGGCATAGAGGCTGGCAAAAAATGTTTTTTAATATTTTTTTTGGGTGGGAGGGGGTTGGTGACCACTGGGGGAGTCAGGGGAGGTCATCCTTGATTCCCTCCGGTGGTCATCTGGTCAGTTCGGGCACCTTTTTGAGGCTTGGTCGTGAAAAAAAGGGACCAAGTAAAGTCGACCAAATGCTCGTGAGGGACGCCCTTCTTTTTTCCATTATCGGCCGAGGACGCCCATCTCTTAACCACGCCCCCGTCCCGCCGTCGGTACATTGCCGACACGCCCCCGTGAACTTTGGTCGTCCCCGTGACGGAAAGCAGTTGAGGACACAAAAAATCGGCTTTCGATTATGCTGATTTGGGCGACCTCGGTAGAAGACGCCCATCTCCCGATTTGTGTCGGAAGATGGGCATCCTTCCCTTTCGAAAATAAGCCAGATAGTGCGGTAATTTCTGGAGAACAGCACAGAGCAGCTGCGATCAAAGCCAAATAATAGGTCCCAGCTTATGGTTGAAACAATTTTAAGATTCTGAGTCAGGGGCGTAGCTACGGGTGGGCTTGGATGGGCCCAGGCCCGCCCAGTTTGGGCTCAGGCCCATCCAGAGAAGAATCCCAACACCTCCGTCACCGTGTCTCCTCACACCCTCTCCCACCCCCACCGTAGCGCTTCCCTTTAATGCTATCGGCGCTGCCTCCTCACCTCACAGTCTCCGTTTTCCACCCCCGCGGCAGCGCTTGCAAGTTGCTATCGTCGGCGCGCTGCCACAGCTGACAGACGCAGCGTGACATCCTACTCCGGGACCTTCCCTCTGCCGCGTGCGTTCCGCCCTGCATAAACAGGAAGTTGAATTAGCGCAGCAGAGGGAAGGCCCTGGAGCAGGACATCGTGCCGTGACTCTCAGCTGTGTCAGGCAGTGCCGATGATAGGAAATTGCAAGTGCTGCAGCGGGGGTAGGACACGGAGACTGTGAGGTGAGGAGGCACTGGACTTGCAGGGGGGAGGTTGCATGGAAGGGGAGACGGAGAAGTGCTGGATTTGCAGGGGGAAGGGGAGAGGAGCTGCATATGCGGGCGGGGGGTTGGCGGGAAAGGGGAGGTGAGGTGCTGGACATGTAGAAGGGGGGCCGGGATAGGTGCTGGATATGTAGGGGATTGGGGATGGCTGAAGGGAAAGGAGAGAGATGTGGACCATGTGGGGAGTAAGGTAGAGGTCCAGCATGGAATGGGGTAGGGACAGAGCATGGGCGCCCACCCATCCAACCTGCTGGCCCACCCAAAAATTGCTTTCTGGCTACGCCACTGTACCTTCACTATAACTTTATCGAAACGTATAGTTAAAATTAGGTATTTACATTGGATGTCTGAAAGCAACATTTAGACATCCATATTGTATGGACCTTTAAATCTTGATTTTATAAAGCCAGGCTATGGAATCTAAAACTGCAGTGCATCCTTATGGCACAGAGGCGTGGTTTGGGCACATTTTGGACAGGACTAGGGAGGGACCAAAGTATGGACATCCAGCTCCCATTTCAGAAGTGGAAGGGACATCCATGCCCAAAGAGATGAGCATTGTTATTTAGACCTGGTACTTGGCACATCCAGGTTACAGATTGAGCAGTTGTGCACTGGAGGGATTAAGGCAAGTCACCTCCTTAATCCTACCAATGGTTGCTGTCCCCCTCCTTCCCCAGAATGTGAAGCTAGAAAGGATAGAGGGCTCTATGACAGCTTCAGAAACTATGAATCTTCAAGATACTAAAATCTTTTTTCTAATTAACTTCTTAATAGACTTCCATGCAGAGTTGAAGAGTAGCCTAATGGTTAGTGCAGTGGTCTAAATCCCATTTCAACTTCTGATTTCATTTTTTACATTGTGATCACTCCAGGGACAGAAAAATATCTACTGTATCTGAATGTATAACAAACCTACAAGCCTGAAGACTACTGATGTGATATAAATTCAGATACAAAAGGGATTTTTCTGGAAAGCTTACAATTTAAAAGAAAAAAAATAATCACAGACAGCTAAAGTGAGATTTGAACCGGAGTCTCCTGAGGCTCAGCCCACTAATCCAACCATTAAGCTACCCCTCTGCTCTAAATGAAAATAAGTAAATAGGAAGAAAAGAGCTGTGGACCAATGATGATATTGGTCTGTAAATCACTGTGGTATAATTTTTAAAACCATACCGTACCACCTCTGAGGTCTCTTTAATATTTAGTAGTAAGTACTGAAGCATTTGGAATTTGGATTGTGACATCTGGAATTGATGGTTGGGAGGCGGGGATAGTGCTGGGCAGACTTATACAGTCTGTGCCAGAGCCAGTGGTTGGGAGGCGGGGCTGGTGGTTGGGAGGCGGGGATAGTGCTGGGCAGACTTATACGGTCTGTGCCAGAGCCGGTGGTTGGGAGGCGGGGCTGGTGGTTGGGAGTCGAGGATATTGCTGGGCAGACTTATACGGTCTGTGCCAGAGCCGGTGGTGGGAGGCGGGGATAGTGCTGGGCAGACTTATACGGTCTGTGCCCTGAAGAGCACAGGTACAAATCAAAGTAGGGTATACACAAAAAGCAGCAAATATGAGTTATCTTGTTGGGCAGACTGGATGGACCGTGCAGATCTTTTTCTGCCGTCATCTACTATGTTACTATATACTATAATGTATCGTATATTACATACTATATATCATATGTGCATCTGAAGTTTGGATTATCCAGATAGTAAAGAGGAATTTGCCATTTTGGAAGTTATTGACATTTATAACATGGCCATTCCTTTGCTGCCACAAAGAGGTCCATGTCCCTTGTTTTATCTCTGTTCAAAATTTGGATGTTTCAGTTTGTAAAATGCAAGTTTGTGCAGGACATTACCAGCACATGCACATCCATTTCTCGTTTATTTTAGGGCAAAACAAAAAGAGAGGAGTAGTGTGACCAACAACACTCTTCCAATAAAACCCAGGAGACAGGGAAGGTGTTATAGGCTTTATTCCATGGATAGTTAAATGGAATCGACAAGGCACCGTGTTTCAGAAATAGTGCCTGCCTCAGGAGTCTGTATCAAGTTTACTCAAGCCAAATGCAATGGTTGTAGTTTTGAAAAAAATGTACCAAACTTAGGTAAAGTCAAGGTCAATAATGCCAAAGCTGTGTCAAGCTATAGTTTAAGATGGTACCTTATATATGGAAGATCCAAAGAAGCGAAAAGTGCTCATCATATTTTTGTTGCGCAGGTTATGATGTCGCGCTAGGGGTGGGAAGTACTGCCAGGCTGCTGAGGTAGCCCGGTGGTACTTCCTGTTTAGCGAGCAGTAAGCCTGTGTTGGGCTTACCACGGCTTAGTAAAAGGGGCCCTAAATGAGGTCTTACCAGAGACTTATACAGAGGCAGTATCACCTGCATCACTGGCCTAAGTGCTGGCATCTAACTTTTAGGCAGTTACAGTAGCATTCTATAAAAGAAAGTAGACACCTAATTATAGATGCTAGTTATAGACTTGCCCTCCACCTGGAAAGTATTGCAGTGGTCTGCCCTGATTTTCAACAGCACTATCTGGGCGAGTGTAGCTGAAAATCCAAGTTGGACGCAGTGAATTGAAGTTATCTGAGTAGGAACTACTCCTGCCTGGACAACTCCTTCTGAAACCCCTATGTTCTTAATTTTGACAGTAAGGGGCTCTTTTTACAAAGGCACACTGAAAAATGGTCTGCGGTGGTGTAGACGCGTGTTTTGGGCATGTGCAGAATCATTTTTCAGCACACCTGTAAAAATGCCTTTTTTTTTTTACAAATTTTTGCAGAAAATGTACGTGCAGCAAAATGAAAATTGCTGCGCGTCTATTTTGGGTCTGAGACCTTACTGCTAGCCATTGACCTAGCAGTAAGGTCTCACGCGGTAACCGGGCGGTAATGGTCTATGCATGTAAAATGCCGATTACTGCCCGATTACCGCCCCGCGCGCCAGAAAATAAAAATATTTTCCAGCGCATGTAGCAGATACGCATCAAAAATGAAATTACCACAAGAGCCACACGGTAGCCGGGTGGTAACTCAAAATTGACGCACGGTGGGCACACGTAAGCGCCTACATGGCATCATAAAGAGGGCCCCTAAGCATTTTTAAAATACTGATCCCATAGTTTGTATTTTCAATAAGTGATTCTACATATATTCTTAGGCTAGGGTGACCAAGATCCTCAACCTGAACTCTGCAGTTGATGGGGGAGGGAGAAGAAACATACAGAGTTGGCAGATTTTGGAAATGGACATGCCTGGAGTGTTGAAGTTGAAAATACAAATACTGTAGACATAAGACCAGCACCAGCTCTTTCATATTGCTCTATCCTTATCTTGACCTTCTCTTGTGGCTGAAGACATCTGGTCTCAGTTCACAATAGAAGGTCAATGTTTTTAAAAATCGTTGCCTGCCATATTGCTCATTTCTGGCACAGAATTACACTTCCGTGCTTAGAGAATTCCACTGAGTTTAACAACAATATAGAAATTGTGAGTCTCAGATCAAACAGCACAGCAATTTATCAAAGAAGACAAAAAGGACACTTCAGTTGAAAGTAAGTGCCTCCCTACTGCAATATCCTGAATTTCTAAACAAAATATAAAGAGAGAGAAGATTTTTTTTTCAAAGGCAAATATGACATTAGAAGTGGAAATAATACAACAGGCAGTGCTCTGAGGGAGAGGTTTATGGCAATGTTGGTGATTAATCGCTGCTGTACATGTCTGAGTGAGAGTTAACTCTCTCTCTCTTGCCAAGTCCTGCTGAGTACCTTCATGTGGTGGTCTCATTTAGACCAGTTCTAAGAAACCACTACTGTTAGAAATAAGAAATATTCATATGGACTCCACATTGTCCAGGATAGAAAAAGTAGCGATAGCAATAATGCAGACCTTTTAGGTGGAGATACCACATGGGCCATGTTGAATATGTTCATAGACACAGTGCAGCAGAAGATGGACCATAGCAGGTAATGAAAACATTATTTATTTATTTATTTGGATTTATTTGCCCCCTTTTTGAAGGAATTCACTCAAGGCGATGTACAGTAAGAATAAATCAAACATGAGCAATATACAATTACAGCAGTAAAAACATTCAACTAACAATACAAAGTATGGCATACTATACTACATACATTGTCAACACAATACTACTACTACTATTTAGCATTTCTATAGCGCTACAAGGCGTACGCAGCGCTGCACAAACATAGAAGAAAGACAGTCCCTGCTCAAAGAGCTTACAATCTAATAGACAAAAAATAAATAAAGTAAGCAAATCAAATCAATTAATGTGAACGGGAAGGAAGAGAGGAGGGTAGGTGGAGGCGAGTGGTTACAAGGGTTACGAGTCAAAAGCAATGTTAAAGAGGTGGGCTTTCAGTCTAGATTTAAAGGTGGCCAAGGATGGGGCAAGACGTAGGGGCTCAGGAAGTTTATTCCAGGCGTAGGGTGCAGCGAGACAGAAGGCGCGGTCTGGAGTTGGCAGTAGTGGAGAAGGGAACAGATAAGAAGGATTTATCCATGGAGCGGAGTGCACGGGAAGGGGTGTAGGGAAGGACGAGTGTGGAGAGATACTGGGGAGCAGCAGAGTGAGTACATTTATAGGTTAGTAGAAGAAGTTTGAACAGGATGCGAAAACGGATAGGGAGCCAGTGAAGGGTCTTGAGGAGAGGGGTAGTATGAGTAAAGCGACATAATAGAACATTTTAATAGACAGTGTAGAGTATAAGCAAAGATGGTTAACATATAGGTAAGAGAGTAAGAGGAGTTAGAGAATAAGGTGACTAATTTAAAGAAAGTTGCACATGGGGACGGAGAGATAGTTAAGTATTATCTCAGCTAAGGTAGGAGTGGATAAATATGTCCTGCTGCAGTATGTGCAGCCCGCGTCACTCCTTGTGAGCGTTTGAGTGAGACTAACAAGTTAGTTACTTCCAAGACTTTTTTTGAGGTGGTACTTGGGGGTACTGAGTACCGGCACCTTTTCCATTGTCTGCTAAAATTGACCCATGGACGCCAAGTTTTAATGAAAGAGCTCAGGCTCTACACACCAATTATGCCTTGTCATAGATTCTGTGACTGGTTGCATGTAAAGCATGACTTTGCCCAGCCTCCACCTAAACATCTCCCCTGAATGCCCCTACTCTACAAATACATGCCAGTTTGTGTACTTTTAGGCAACGGCAAAAGCTAGAAGAATGCTTGGGTGCATAGAGGCATATTTTCAAAGCACTTAGCCTTCCAAAGTTCCATAGGTTTCTATGGAACTTTGGAAGGCTAAGTGCTTTGAAAATATGCCTCATCGGGAGCAGAATGGCCAGTAGGAACAAGGAGGTGATGATGCCCCTATATATAAGACTCTGGTGAGACCTCATTTAGAATATTCTGAACAATTCTGGAGACCACACCTTCAAAAAGATATAAACAGGATGAAATCAGTCCAGAGGGTGGCCACTAAAATGATCAGTGGTCTTCAAAATAAAGCGCATGAGGACAGACTTAAAGATCTCAATATGTATACTCTGGAAGAAAGGCAGGAGAGGGGAGATATGATAGAGACATTTAAATACCTATGCAGCATAAATGCACAGAAGGCGAGTCTCTTTCAATTGAAAGGAAGCTCTGGAGCAAGCGGGCATAGGATGAAGGTGAAAGGGGTCTAGACTCAGAAGTAACCCGAGGAAATACTTCTTTTTTGAAGAAAAAGTTTGTATTCAAGTTCCAAGACATAAAAAGCAACGAAACAAATATAACAATCAATAAAATAAAAAATACATCTTGGCATAGCAAAATAACAACCACAAACATACACCTCTATTCACTTTTTGGTTCTTGAATGACTATAACAGGAAGGATACCCCCTCACCCCACCCCATCCACTCAATTCTAAGGAATCAGAGTAAAAAAGAAAAAGGGGAGAAGCACAAAGAATTACCTGGCAATACCCCAGTACCTAACTCCCCTATTCCAGTCCCAAACAAACCTTCAACCAGGGGAACAACAAAGTATAAAGGGCTCCAAGACCAACAGAGACTGAGATGCAGTAAGGCCCGGTGGCTTCCTGGGAAACAAAAACACATTCGGGTCCCACTTCTCTTTGGAAAGGGTGTGGAATTCATGGAACGGCCTCCTGGTGGGTGGTGGTGACAAAAACAGTATCTGAGTTCAAGAGCTCGGGACAAGTACATAGGGTCTCTAAGGTAGTGATAGGGAGAATAGATGGCATGGGTGAGCAGATTAGATAGGCCATATGGTCTTTATCTGCCTACATTTTTCTATGTTTCTATGTTACTATGACAGATCAGGATAATAACCAGTTAGGTTTGCAAAGTTGAAAAGATAACCAGGTATTTGCTGGCTTTGAAATATCTACTTCATTTTAGAACAGGCTCTACATCAGCAGATTAAGATGCGCTGACCTCGCGCCTCAATTCCTTCTTCCATGACCTCTCTAAAATGGGGCTGCACAGTTCTAATTTTACTTGTGAAAATATTTCCTTTGTTGGGGGAGGAGGCAGGAATGAAAGGTTGGTTATAATAGTTATTTATTATTTCAGCTCTATCTAATACTGATTTATGGTAATATTGTCAATGCAAGTAAGGCAGATTTTTTTTTTCTGTAGGCAGTAACTAGTTTTAGCTTAAGTGTCTGAAGTAGAATAGAGACAATAAAATATTCAATTTGCCAAGCAGCAAGGTAAATGACCACTGTAAAATGCAAACCCAAGCTTATTCCATACTAGCTCATGATTTCTGGATGCCTGTGAAATGGTGCGAAAATAAATCTCAGTGAATGGTATAGATCAAAATACATTGGATCTACCGAGTCATCTAAAAATACCACTGCTGAAAGTAGCCTAGCAGGATCTCACAGTCAATTTCCATCAATACACCTCAATAAATTCAATTTGTTCTAAGAAGATAAATTTGCTACCTATACCACCCAGCTGCAAAAAAGTTGTTATTCAAGTTCTAAGACGTAAAAAGCAACGAAACAAATACAACAATCAATAAAATCAAAAATACATCTTGGCATAGCAAAATAACAACCACAAACATACACCTCTATTCACTTTTTGGTTCTTGAATGACTATAACGGGAAGGAGACCCCCTCTCCCCCCACCCCATCCACTCAATGCTAAGGAATCGTCCAAGGGGGGAGAGTAAAAAAGAAAAGAAAAATCTCAAGAGAGGGAGGGAGGGGGAGCTGGGGAGTTCTTTCACGGAGTTGTCATTGCTATGGAAACCAATTCCATCTGTTCAGCTTGCCTGTCTCACTTTGTCTTCAAGCTACCAGGGAAGTAAGGACATGATTTGATGGGGAAGAGGGGGAAGAAAAACAGAGAATAACACAAAACATTGTTGAAACACAAAGGCTTTAGGAAAAAGAAATAAAAACCTATAGAAGTTTTTGGCTGCTTATTTCAAATTTTCTTTTGCTTGTTGACTGCTAAAATTATATCTCCATCTATTAAAATCTCAAACACACACATGCACACAGTAGACGTGTATATCGTTTAGAGCTAGGTGAAAACCACCAAAGAGGCACAACATCCACAGTTTAAAATAAAAAAATTAACCTTCTTGGATTTCTTTTCTTTTATTAATCGTGTTCGTGTGCTCTTGGCTGTTTCTATTATCCTGACTCTTTCAGGATGGCAACATGCTGAACTGAATACTAGGTAATGAATTAAAATAGTGTGTCTCAGTGTTATGGGGGTTTTTTTTTTCTGATGGGGCTAAAGCTGCTGGGACAGTTCACTGAGAAAAATAAAACCGGTCTTTATCTCTCCCACCCCTCACTCTCAAAAGATACCAGGTTCGTACAATTTAAAAAATAAGTACAGATATCAAAAGTGGGTGATATGCTGAAAGTTCCAAATTAAAGGTCTTGTTTACTAAGGTTTGCTAATGTTTTTAGTGCTCACTAATGCTAGAGACACCCATATATTCCTATGGGTGTCTCTAGCGTTAGCGCACGCTAATTTTTAGCGTACACTAAAAACATTAGCGTGCCTATAGCGTGGCTTAGTAAACAGGTCCCTAATAACATTTTGTTGTTATAGCCTTGCAGTTCAATGCGGATTGCATACAAAGAGAACTGGAAATTCCAGGAAATACAACAAAAAATTAATCAGCAATAAACAGCTTCTCCCATGGATCCTAAATTAATAAGTCTTAAGCAAGCGTCTAAAAACTGCATAATTCAACTCCTGAATTATCAAAGGAGAAACCTGTTTACTTAATTTAGCTGCCTGATTAATGAGCAGAAAGTCTATGCATTTCTTTCATACTCTACCCCTCATTGATGGAAAGGAGAATAATTTGATAGATCTGGAAACACGAGTAGTATTTGACAAAGCAAAACATCAAGTCAAATAAACAGGAGCTAGACCATAAGAAACCTTGTACATCAAACAGGCTAATTTGAACATGACCCTTAAAAGTCTGATAAATGATTGGAACGTTTTAAAGAAACAAATCAACGCTGTATTCTGGATTGCCTGTAATTTATGCACAAGAACTTAAATAATATTACAGTAATCCAAAGAACTCAATAACAAAGCTTGAACCAGATAGCCAAAACTGATAAGTATGAAAGAATTTGCTAATACAAGCTTTCGCATAAGAATGATTTTTGTACCACCTTATTAAACTGAGGTTCCAAAGTGCCCCTAGAATCCAGCATCACTCTCAAAACATTCACTGAGGAGAACAAGTAAACCCGTTGACAAATTGGAGAAACTTCCATATGGGCTTGGATTTCGGTTTAGGTGTCATAGGTAACTGCCTCTTGTGCCAGATTTTGATAGGTGCTGGAGTGTTGCTGCAATGCCTCCATCTGGATCTGCCTTACCTGGGGGAGTAGCCTAGTGGTTAGTGCGGTGGACTTTGATCCTGGGGAACTGAGTTCAATTCCCACTGCAGCTCCTTAACCCTCCATTGCCCCTGGTACAAAATAAGTACCTGAATATATGTAAACCGCTTTGAATGTAGTTGCAAAAACCTCAGAAAGGCAGTATATTAAATCCCATTTCCCTTTCCCTATTTGAGATTCTACATGGAATGTTAATGTTGCTATTCCACTAATAACATTCCATGTAGAAGCCTGCCCTTGCAGATCAGCAACGCGGCCGCGCAGGCTTCTGTTTCTGTGAGTCTGACGTCCTGCACATACCTGCACGTATGTGCAGGATGTCAGACTCACAGAAACAGAAGCCTGCATGGCCGCATTGCTGATCTGCAAGGGCAGGCTTCTACATGGAATGTTGCTAGTGGAGGAGTAGCCTAGTGGTTAGTGCAGTGGACTTTGATCCTGGGGAACTAGGTTCAATTCCCACTGCAGCTCCTTGTGACTTTGGCCAAGTCATTTAAACCTCCATTTCCCCAGGTACAAAATAAATACCTCTATATATGTAAATTGCTTTGAACGTAGTTGCAAAACCACAGGAAGGTAGTATATCAAGTCCCATTTTGCTTTCCCATTGGCCTGCCCCACAGGAACTAGGAGGAGCAGAGCACAAAGATGTTTAGCGGCTGGTAGATAACCGGTTATATCATGTGATATAAATGGCTATCCACCAATTTTTAAACGGGTTTGGTGGTCATATTTGGCCACGTCAAACCCCGGTATATCTTTGGCCAGTTTAAAGATAACCAGCTATGTCTGAATATCGACATAGCTGGTTATCTTCAACCCGGCTGAAAAAAACATGGATATTCGATGCCCATCACCGGAAATGGCCCGGCACTGACTATTTTGGGTTCAGTGTGGACCGCGGGAGACAGCCAGGCTACATCCCGCAGTCTGGGCCTTGCAGCTTAAATCTGGTAGTATTCCTATGATATATGGATGAAGAGTCTAGGATAACCATGACATCCCATGTGGATAGCATAAGAAGGGACCTAGTGAAGCTTGGTTCAGAAATTGACAACTAAGATTTAAAGCTAAAAAATGCAGGGTCACGCACTTGGGTTGCAAATATTCAAGGAAACAGTATAGTATAGGGGGTGAAGAGCATTATAGCAAGACTTAGAGGTGATCGTATTTGATCATCTTCAGGTGGCCAAACAGGTTAAAAAAAAGCTGATGGTCAAAGCCAGAAGGATGCTCAGGTGCATAGGGAGAAGAATGGAGAGCAGGGAAAAAAAAGAGGTGATAGTGCCCTTGTATACTCTCTGGTGAGGACCCATTTAGAATACCATGTGCAATTCTGGAGACCGCATCTTCTAAAAGATTATAAAGAGGATGGAGTCGATCCAGAGGGTGGCTACAGAATTGGTCAGTGGTCTCTGTCATAAAGCGTCTGTGGACAGACTTATAAACCTCAATTTGTATACTCGAAGAAAGATGGGAGAGATGTAAGAGAGATAGGATGAAGTTAAGAGGTTATAGGCTCAGGAGTAATCTATGGAAATACTTTTTCATGGAAAGGGTGGTGGACGCATGGACTAGCCTCCCAGTGGAGGTGGTGGAGACAAGGACTGTGTCTGAATTTAAGAATGTGTGGGACAGACACGTGGGATCTCTTAGGGAGAGGAGGAAATAGTGGATGCTGAGGATGGGCAGATTGGATGGGCCATTTGACCCTTATCTGCCATCATGTTTTTATGTTTCTATTGAGACAAGGGAGTAGCATGATCAACAGGACACTTCCAAATAAAGCCAAGGAGATGAGAGATGGAACAATAATGCTTTAATTGTAGATAGGACTCAAATTGTAGATATTCCCAGCATGATTCTAGAGGAATTGTACTGGTTTCTAATAGTAATATAACCTAATCAGTGACAGCAGAAAAAGACCAATCAACCAGTTATTCCTGTCTACACTACCAAAAAATATCCCAGCTGCCAGTTATAGAAGCTTGGTCATAAGTAGTCTATCACTCCTTATTCAAGTCCATTTTTATTTTCCTACCTTAGTCTTTTTTATTCTGTATAGGTAGATCAGTGGATTGGATCCTGCACGTAGCCTAGCACTCAGCCCCTCCCATCTCTGTCTTACATCCAGGCTTTGTAATACAGGTGTCTAATACATTATGCAGAACTGTATAATCAGTTCATCACTTAGCACCATTTCTGGGCTAATCACTAATTTATAGTAAAGTCAAACTGTTACAGTCAGAACAGCTGGAAACCCAAAGAATATGAAAATGAGAAGGGTCGGATAAGGACTCTTAGTCTATCTATATAGCAAATTTCTAGCCTTAACGACAAGGAAAACAAAATGGTATAAACATCAATGGAATTAATCTAACAATCTATCATCTCTTGTAGACTTTCTGTACATAAAACTGGGAGACTGCACTGACTAAAGGTTAACATCAGTGTGATATCAACTATATCCACATATTGTTTCCTCTGAAAGTAAAAAAATAAAAGGACAAATAAAATAGAGTTTTGGGGGATAAAGAGGGGGAGCTGGAGATACAGTGAGGGGAGAAAGGGAGATACTAGGACTAGAGAGAATGCAAATGAGGAGATACCAGAGGAACAGAAGAGAAATGGGAGATGCTGGGACAGGCGCCATCCTGTGGGGGAGGAGGAGACAGGGAGATGGCGGTGCAGTGAGAATAGTAACATAGTAACATAGTAGATGACGGCAGAAAAAGACCTGCACGGTCCATCTAGTCTGCCCACGATAAACTCATATGTGTATACCTTACCTTGATTTGTACCTGTCTTTTTCAGGGCACAGACCGTATAAGTCTGTCCAGCAGTATTTCCCACCTCCCAACCACCAGTCCCGCCTCCCATCACCGGCTCTGGCACAGACCCCGTATAAGTCTGCCCTCCCCTATCCTAGCCTCTCAACCACCAACCCCTCTTCCCCCCGCCACCCAATTTCAGCTAAGCTTCTGTGGATCCATTCCTTCTGCACAGGATTCCTTTATGCCTATCCCACGCATGTTTGAATTCCGTTACCGTTTTCATCTCCACCACCTCCCGCAGGAGGGCATTCCAAGCGTTCACCACCCTCTCCGTGAAGAAATACTTCCTGACATCTTTCCTGAGTCTGCCCCCCTTCAATCTCATTTCATGTCCTCTCATTCTACCGCCTTCCCATCTCTGGAAAAGATTCGTTTGCGGATTAATACCCTTCAAATATTTGAACGTCTGTATCATATCACCCCTGTTCCTCCTTTCCTCCAGAGTATACATGTTCAGGTCAGCAAGTCTCTCTTCATACGTCTTGGAACGCAACTCCCATACCATCCTTGTAGCTTTTCTTTGTACCGCTTCCATTTTTTTAATATCCTTCACAAGGTACGGCCTCCAAAACTGAACACAATACTTCAGGTGGGGCCTCACCAACGTCTTATACAGGGGCATTAAAACCTCCTTTCTTCTGCTGGTCACACCTCTCTCTATACAGCCTAGCAACCTTCTCACTACGGCCACCGCCTTGTCGCACTGTTTCATCGCCTTCAGGTCCTCAGATACTATCACCCCAAGATCCCTCTCCCCGTCCGTGTCTATCAGGCTCTCCCCACCTAACACATACGCCTCCCTTGGATTTCTACTCCCTAAGTGCATCACTTTGCATTTCTTCGCATTGAATTTTAATTGCCAATGGGTGATGTTGGAGTCAGAACCGGCTCTGGGAATTGCTGCTGCCACCAACTTTTAGAAAACAAGAAAAGAAGGCAGATTTGGGGAAGGGGGTTGAGGAAGGAAGGGCAGGGGGAAATACCAGACCGTGGCCGGTGTGGAAGGAAGCTGCTCCAAGAAGAGTGCCGCTTCAGGCCCTTTCCTCAGTTGGCCTAATACATAGTAACACAGTAGGTGACGGCAGAAAAAGACCTGTACGGTCCATCCAGTCTGCCCAACAACATAAACTCCTATGCGCTACTTTATATGTATACCTGACCTTGATTTGTATCCACCATCCCCAGGGCACAGAACGCAGGAGTCCGCCCAGCACTAGCCCCGCCTCCCAACCACTGGCGCCGCCACCCAATCTCCGCCAAGCCTCCGAGGATCCACTCCCTCCGAACAGGACTCCCCCATGCCCATCCCACGCACCCTCGAACTCTGCCACCATCTCCATCCCCAAAGGCGGCCACTGTGAGTATGTTATTGCTCAAGGAACCTTGTTTCCCCCTCCACCCCCCCCCCCAAGTTCTCCCCTCCCAGACTCCTCACACCTCCCAATATTTTGATAATAAGACCCCAAAACTGTGATCCTACCAAAACCCTTTCCCAGAACAATCCTGTAAAAATATCTAATTGTACATCATAGCAATTTGAAAAAACCAACATCCTTTCTGTGCAGATGGCTGTGTCTGTAAGGATGTATTGTATTTCAGTGATTTCAGCTGCTAGCTGCTACCCTCGAAAGATGGCACCCTAGGTGACTGCCTAGTTTTACTTAAATGTTAAACCAGCCCTGAGAATGAAATTAGGCAGAGTAGGTGGACATTATGGTGCTATAGCACTATTAGAACTGAGATACAATAAATTCAGTTTCCATAGCATTTTCCAGAGATTATCCCAGTGTAATTTAATCTAGTTTAAAATATATTGCAAGTTCAACTTCTTCCCATAAACATTGACCTAGTAGAATTATAAACCAATATTAGCAAATGTACATAAATCAGACAATATGAGGATACAATCTACTAAAGGATTAACACAAGTCAGGATAATACAATGACTAAAGAGATTCCAGTGGCTTGAAAAGGTGGAACAGATGACCAAGTGCTGCTCTTGAAGTTATAGAAGAAGGTGATGGATTGCAATCCAATGAGGACTTGCAGAAATAATAGTATGATCAAGTATACAGCATTAGCTGTAAAGAGCACAGAAAACCCACATCCAGAATTATAATTATTACAATTTTTTTTTATTTTGCTCACACCTTTTTCAGTAGTAGCTCAAGGTGAGTTACATTCAAGTACACTGGATAATTCTCTGTTTCAGGAGGGCTCACAACAGTAGCGTTCCTAGGGGGGCTGGCAACCGGGGCGGATTGCCGATGTGCCCCGCCTCCCCTGATGCAGTGCGGTCCCCCCCCCCCCCGGCGAAAGGACACCCCCGCGAAGGAACCCCCCCCCCCGCCGGGTGCACGGCGCCGGGGAGGTGCCGCACGCGCCTGTCCTCCATTGTTCCATGCTTCTTCTCTGCCCCAGAACAGGTTACTTCCTGTTCTGGGGCAGAGAGGAAGCATGGAACAACGGAGGACAGGCACGTGTGGCACCCCCCCCCCCCCCGGCGGCGTGCACCCGGGGCGGACCGCACCCACCGCCCCCCCCCCCTAGGAACGCCACTGGCTCACAATCTAAGTTTGTACCTCAGGCAAAGGAGGGTTAAGATCACAAGGAGCAGCAGTGGGATTTGAACCGGCCACCTCTGGATTGCAAAACTGGTGCTCTAGCCACTAGGTCACTCCTCCGCTCCTCCAGTCCATTTCTATTCCGCTACAATCCATTGCTGGATCAGTGCAGATTATAACAGTTTTAAAAAGGACTAGACCAATACTACTACTACTACTACTACTATTTAACATTTCTAGAGCGCTACAAAGTGTACGCAGCGCTGTACAAACACAGAAGAAAGACAGTCCCTGCTCAAAGAGCTTACAATCTAATAGACAAAAAGTAAAGCATTTAAATTTAAAATATTTAAGCAGTCAAGCACAAGAGAACAGTCACAGAAGGACAGAAGATGTTGAAGGGTGGTCAGTGTGATTAGGTGTAACTCTGGTTGGAGTAGTGGGAGAAGGTGATAGAAGAATAGAAATGGGTGAGGTAAAGTAATGAGTGGGTTGATAGGGAGGTTATATAAGACATGTCACTCTAGGGGTGGGTGGGTAGAGGGGTAGGGTGGGTAGGATTAAGTCTAAAGCAGGAGAAGGTATTCTCTGCAGCCTATCTGTGAGATGGAAAATGCTCTCTGAAGCTGCTGCTATAAGTTGTTAGTTTTCTCTCCCTGAAAGAGATCCAAGCCACACCCACGAAGTTCAAACTGTCAGTGGGGAGGGTGAG
This sequence comes from Microcaecilia unicolor, assembly GCF_901765095.1. NCBI lineage: Eukaryota > Metazoa > Chordata > Amphibia > Gymnophiona > Siphonopidae > Microcaecilia > Microcaecilia unicolor. The sequence continues at coordinate 35,923,710 of NC_044038.1, forward strand.
GGGAGGAAATGGCAGTGCTTGATGAAAAAGAGAGCTCAGTTTGATAGGAGATATACTATAGGATGTCATTCTGAGGCCAGGCTAAGTCTAAAGCAGGAGAAGGTATTCTCTGCAGCCTATCTGTGAGATGGAAAATGCTCTCTGAAGCTGCTGCTATAAGTTGTTAGTTTTCTCTCCCTGAAAGAGATCCAAGCCACATACTAGAAAAATTACAACTTCAAAATGGTGTCACTGATTTCTATCCAAAAGATCAAAACCTTAATTCAAATATATAGAGAATAAATAAGTTTTTAACATTCAGATAATCAGATGTTGCACTCAAGTGGCAACCAATTCCAACATTGAGCAAATCTATAACCAAAGCCCATTACATCTATGGATTTATAATTCATGTTTATTAAAGTTGGAAATGGTAATATTCCTTGAGTAATCAACCTAAGAGATTGATTACTCAAACCAACAGCCAACAAAACAACTAGATATTCCGGGACATTACCAGAAGGATAGGGGGAATCTGTAAAGAAGCCCAACGTTAGTAATTATGGTTCTTTATAGTTGCCAAAGCAATACAACATGTACCAAATCTAGGCAGTCAATCAAAACTCATATTTTTATTGAATCTATTGGCTCAGAAAAGCCTTGGCACTCTACAAAAAGATGCAGTTATCTGTCAAGGTTAGATAGAACTAAGATAAGTAAGAAGCTGCAAAATGCACACTTACAGTGTGATAAAATGGCGCATCTCCTCTTTCTATATTTGCAGACACTAATTAATCTGTTAATGGACATTAATAAATCCTGCCTTATCCCCTAATTCTATATATGAAGCTCAAAATTGTGTGTGCAAATTTGAGCATGCGCCCAATTTGTGCATACAAGTTAATTGAGCAACAAACCAGCTAAAGCCAATAATTGGGCACTAGATCAATTATTGGCACTAACCAATTTGAATTTGCACATGCATCTTTATAGTTGGTATTCTATAAAGATGCACGCATACATTTTTACACACAGATCCATATAAAATTGGTATTTGGAAATTGCCGGTCTATGTATGTTGTTGTGGGGGTCTTGTGGCCAGGGGCAGACTGGTGGTCTAGTGGTGGAGTAGCCTAATGGTTAGTGCTGTGAGCTTTGATCCTGGTGACCTGGGTTAAATTCCCACTGCAGTCCCTTGTGACCATGGGCAAGTCACTTAACTCTCCATTGCCCCAGGTGCAAAAACGTAGATTGCGAGCCCTACAGGGACAAAGAAAGTACCTGCATATAATGTGTACTGTGCTGCATACATCTAGTAGTGCTATGGAAATTAGTAGTAGCAGTAGCGGCCTCTGCGGTTACCATATGGCTCCAGAAAAAGGAGGACGGATTGAGCCAGCCGGGTTTTACTTCCATTGCTTTCAAGCAATGGAAGTAAAACCCGGCTGGCTCAATCCGTCCTCCTTTTTCTGGAGCCATATGGTAACCCAGACTGCGGAGGCAAGAATGAATCCTACTCTTTCCAGCCCACTGCCACTACTGTGCATGGCGCTGACGTGTTTTAAAAATTGATGCCGAGACCTGTGAGACTACCGTGGTAAGTCTCGGAAGCCATTTTGAAAAGCATGGTGGTGCTGCCACCGCCTGACATAGTACCAATAACGGGCAGGAAAGAGTGAGGTACTTTCCCGACTTCAAAAAAGCCACTAGACCAACAGGCCCTTCATTAGTAGCGGGGAGGGCAGCAGCAACGGTGGAGTGGGAGGGGGTGGCACTACAGCAGTGGGGCAGCAGGCAGTGGCCGGGGAGGACCCAATGACCTTCACTGCCTGGGGGACCTGACCACTATCAGTCCAACCCTGCTTGTGACCAACAGCAACCTCGACCCCCAGAGCCAATAGTACTAAAGAGCACACTGAATGACTTTGCCTAAGAAAAGAGCTTAGAGACAATCAACTGCAGCAATCAGAATAACTCCAGGGTCACACTCAGCAGTCTTTGTCTCTAAGAAAATAGCTCACAGACAATCTACCACAACATTCAGGATAACTCCAGAATCATATCCTGCAGGCCTATAAAGGGAAAGGGAAATAGGACTTGATATACTGCCTTTCTGTGGTTTTTGCAACTACATTCAAAGCGGTTTACATAGTATATACAGGCACTTATTTGTACCTGGGGCACTAGAAGGTTAAGTGACTTGCCCAGAGTCAAAAGGAGCTGCAATGGGAATTGAACCCAGTTCCCCAGGATCAAAGTCCACTGCACTAACCACTAAGGCTACTCCTCCACTAAGCACACTAAGGGCCCTGTTTACTAAGCAGTGTTATAGGCGCGTTAAAGTTTTTAACATGCTTTAACCATGTACGTGCCTACAATATCCCTATAGGTGCCTACATGGTTAGCACGTGCACTAAGTGTAGGCAGGCTAAAAACACTAACACATGTTAGTAAACAGGGCCCTAAGAGACTTTGCTTCTGAGAAAAGACCACAGAGACAATCATTTGTAATATTCAGGATGACTTTTCCAAATACCCTTGGTCAGGCATTCATTTTGTCCAGCACCCCCATTCCTTAGGCATAATACGGGCTCTGATACTTCTAAAGCATTCATTCTCTTCCCATGTGACAAAAACAGTTACTAGGTTTGGGGCAATATGCAAATTAGACTCTCTTCATGGCCTAGCCTTATGCAAGCTAGCCCTCTATGCAACCACCTCCAACCAAGTGTGTGGGGGTAATTCTCCTTTAATACACTTCTCTTCCAAATAGTATTCTTGAACTGAGCCCTTTCTATAGAGTACTGGGAACTCAGTTAAACAGCTTCCACTCCTTGGACATAACAATGCTCCACCATAACCTTACAGTCCTGTTCTTCACCCCCACCCCCAAGCTATTAATCTCAGTTCAACAAAAAGAAAATGTAAAGTCTATGAATATCAGTCCTAAAGGTAGGTATTTTCTGGCATCTCTTTTCAAGCTCTCCATGTCTGGTTTTTCTAGCAGCAGGCAATGGCTCCTACCCCTGCTTCACCCTAGGAAGTGCTTTTAAAGGTCTACAGACCTTAAGCCATACCCCTACCTAACTCCCCACCTATAAAGATGCTGGCCTCCGCCCCTTTCTTAAAAGGGTAATGACCCCCCCCCCCCCCTTCCCTGTCAGATCCCATCGCTGATCATTTGTAAAGGGGGAATGTCTTTCTTTTCACCTGTTAGACTTGGAATGGGCCAAAAAGATGCAGCGCTCCCTCCTGTGGCCATTCTGAGATAGGACAACCTCGGTACCTATCACAACGTGTATGTGTGTGTATATATTTTATTTGTTATTTATTATTTAGATTTTGCTCACACCTTTTCAGTAGTAGCTCAAGGTGAGTTACATTCAGGTAGAGAGAGAGAGAGAGAGAGATACATACACACACACACAAGATTTTATATTTAAAAATCAAGTATCCAATTATTAATTTTCACAGATTTGTTAGGGCAGTAGCATGATCATGGCTGTTAAGTTTAATAATCAAAATCTCAGGGCAGGGGTCCTAAAGGCATGAAAGTTATTTGGGGCAGTGTGTGTGTGTGGGGGGGGAGGGGGGTGAAGGTGGAAAGTTCATCCAGGGCACTTAATGTCATTGCATTGATCCTGAACAACATAACCTGTTGGGTATGCCTGGTGAAAAAGCCATTTTTTTGAATGTCAGGCCCAGCATGTTTTGAAATTTCTTTTGGCACTATCACAGATGCATTAGCATCTATTTATTTACTTGTTCACACTATTACACACAGGTCAAATTTTAAAAGGGGCTGTAAACATTGAAACAGTAGGCAAATGCATTTTTGCATGCAAACACTGGGATGTGTAATGATCTATACATTCCACTACATGAAAAAAAAATGATTAACTACACACCACTAAAAAAACAACTTAACCAAACCCAGTGAATTAACTCTAAAGATAGAAACAGATAGATGTTCCCGGAGAGCAGATCAATCTGTGAAATGACCATTTGGTAAAAGTTAAAGTTTAAAAAGCTTAAGACTAATTCTATTGCAACTGCCCATCTTAACTGAGAAACTTAAGGATGCCTGCAACATGCAGGAAGGAATCCATGGAGAATGCAAGAGCTCTCTGGTACAAAGCAGACATTGTGACAATAAAAACAAAAACAATGGAAACAGAGACCCTACCAAAGAAACAGAGAAAAAGACCATACGGCCTGTTTACTAAGAAAGGAATATTGTAGAACTGGGTATTTCCATATAGGTGCCCCAGGCCATGTGGCACACAGATTCCATTAGAGAATACAAATGTACACTGGAGTTGGGGTACCTAACATCTAGGCACAGACAGTTATACCAGCCATAGAGCTGGCATAAGTGAGGGCACCTAAATGTGGCAGGGATATAATTTATAGTAGTCTATCAGTTAGGAGCTTAAGTGGGAGCCCCGCCTATGTCCTACCATTGCCCCGCCCCTGTGTACACCCTCTTTGCAAATACATGCTATTAAAGTTAAGCAGCTATTTGCAGAACAGTGCCTATCTACCCTGTTAGCATTTACATGGGTATGTACACACATTCATGTAAGTGCTAGTATTCTAGACTAGGGCTTCTCAACCCAGTCCTCAGGGCATACCAAGTCCCATCAGGTTTTCAGGATAGCCACAAAAACACATAGTAACATTTTTTTAAGGTATATTAAAAGCAGGAAGCCGGCAAAAGAATCGATTGGACCACTAGATGACCGAGGAGTAAAAGGGGTGATCAGGAAAGACAAAGCCGTGGCAGAGAGATTAAATTAATTCTTTGCTTCGGTCTTCACGGAGGAAGATTTGGGTGGGATACCGGTGCCAGAAATGGTATTCGAAGCTGAGTCGGAGAAACTTAATGAACTGTCTGTAAACTTGGAGGATGTAATGGGGCAGTTCTACAAACTGAAGAGTAGCAAATCTCCTGGACCGGATGGTATTCATCCCAGAGTACAGATAGAACTCAAAAATGAACTTGCGGAGCTATTGTTAGTAATATGTAATTTATCCTTAAAATCAAGCGTGGTACTGGAAGATTGGAGGGTGGCCAATGTAACGCCGATTTTTAAAAAAGGTTCCAGAGGAGATCCGGGAAATTATAGACCGGTGAGTCTGACGTCGGTGCCGGGCAAAATGGTAGAGACTATTATAAAGAACAAAATTACAGAGCATATCCAAAAGCATGGATTAATGAGGCAAAGTCAACATGGATTTAGTGAATGGAAATCTTGCCTGACCAATCTACTACATTTCTTTGAACGGGTGAACAAACATGTGGATAAAGGTGAGCCGGTTGATATTGTGCTGGAAAACAGGATCCCTGTACCTGTGCTCCCTCGAACAGTACAGCAGCTTTCATGGCTCTGAGGCTGATTCCCACTCCTGCCTTTTAAGGTCAGAGATTGTTTTAATTAAAGACCTTTTCTTTTAGTAGACAAGTAGATGCTGCAGCTTGGAGTTTATTAATGATATTCTATCCCCTTGCATTTATGGAAAGGAATTAACCAAGGGCCCAGAAGCCAGAAATGGTCTCCTTGCTTGAAGGTACAGTGACCAAAGACAAAAGAAGCCTTCCCAAATCCCTGGAAGGCAAGAAGGCCCAATAACCCCTTCGTCACCTGACCACTAGGCATAGAGAAAGAACCAACCTGCATATAATGTGTACAGTGCAGGGGCGTAGCTAGACTGCAGATTTTGGGTGGGCCTAGACAACAAGTGGGTGGGCACCAAGTGTTCTACCCCCTCCCCCACCAACTTAAAAATATATCTCAGCTGGCAGAAAAACACTGCTCTCCACCTCGGCAGCATGCAGCAGGCATGCGCCAAAAACTGAGCATGCGCAGGTACCAGCTTAGGAAGCTCAGACTGCTGAAGTGGAGAGCAATGTTTTCAGCACCATCGGGGGGGAGGTCTTCAACTGGCAGAGCTTGGGATCCCCACCAGCTACCACTAAATGAGTGCTGCTGTTAGGTGGGCCTGAGTCCTAAGTAGGTGGGCCCTGGCCCACCCAGGCCCACCTGTGGCTACGCCACTGGTACAGTGCTGTGTAAGTCAAGTGGTGCTATAGAAATGATTAGTAGTAGTAATAGGACTGAAGGGATATATTTACTCTGACACAGTATTTGAAATGATCATCTGACTTGGTTGTTAAACTGCATATGAGACTATCAAGGCTCAGCCTCCACACACCCCCCCCCCCTTTTCTTCAAGATAACGCTCTTAACATGGTCCAGACAAACTCCCCTATTTGATCATGATCTAAAGCAAACTGGTGCAGGAAGGGGTTGGAAAAGGGGGAGGAAAGGGGAAGGTTACTATTTGGAAAAGATGTATGTTTGCTGTTATATACTTAAACATCCAATATAAATAATATATTTTTTTAAATGCTTCTGACCCTGGGTCCTCCTTCCCCTCTCCCACCCCAGGGGCCAGGCTGCCAAATAAATACAAAAGTGAATGTTTTTGACATGCTTCTTTGGCAGCCTGACCCCTATGGGTAGTGACATGAAACTACTGCTACAGCTTCAGGCAGTGGCATTTTGGAAGAGGTAGCAGATCACGCCTATCCTCGCTAGACCCCAGGGGAAACAAGTACATACAAAGAGGGGGGGGGGGTGGAAAAATCAGGGGGCAGAAACACTTTTTTTCCAGGTTAGCAAATCCTGTGGCAATTTTTTGCAGAGTAAAACAGTACAACAATACACTCTTTTATTATGAGTTAGTAAATAGGCCTATAAATGTGATATTTACTAGATGGTAAAATGTATATTCAGAAAGCTATTTCGAAAAAATGACTGTTCGACCTACTTTAGACCTTCTTTCATTAGAGCTATATTTTTCTGTAAAACTTTCCTGCTATTTTCTAGTTTGCTTTAATTTCCTACATAGTATAATACAATATAATGATTATTTTCTGTACACTTTCCTTGACAAGCATCTCACAGTGCAGTACAGCATAATGACAGTTTTAAAACACCGAAAAGAAAGTTGTCAGAGGGAGCATGATTAGTCACCTAGCAGTGATAATAACTCAGCTGTTACGTACAGAAAGGCAATGGAAGTGGTCTAGAGTCTGGATGGATAGAATCCATCAACTCGATATTTAGCGACACTCCCACCCAGATAAGTGTCGCTCACCAGGCCCAGCCACCACCAGACAAGGTTATAATGATTTGCTATTAGTTAGAAAGGAGCAATTTTGGATTTTCCAGGCTTGTTCACAAACACTGTATGGCCTCAATAAAGCTGTGGAATGGGACACTATTTTACAGTTTATTAAAACTTTCTATACCACCTTAGCTGAACAATCAGGACGAGGCAGAAATCTCCATTTTTTTTTGACTAGAAAATTTTATACAAACACGTGGAGGAGCATTTTCGAAAGAATATCCAAATCAGAATTAGAAGGTCTCCAAAAAAAAACCCCATCCACCTCACAGCCATTTTCGAATAGGAAAAAATATTGTGGTTTCCTGTTCAAAAATATGTGAGAACATCCAAAATGAACCGCCATTTTCCAAAATCAAACACCCAAATTATGAACACCAAAAAGCCAGGGACAAGGACATCTGCCTGGCAGAATTTGTACAAAAATGGCCACTTAGATGTTCCTGCAGAGCAGAGGGACAGCCTAGTCAGTGGCTTAGCAAGGGGGGGCGGGAGGGACGGTTCGCCCCGGGTGTCAGCTCGGGGGGGTGCTCCCTGCCAGCTCCCCCCCCCCCCGGGTGCAGCACGATGACACCCCCCCCCCCCCGACCCAGTGCCTACCCTCCTCAGCTCCCTCCAACCAGCTGAGATACCTACCTGTAAAGAAATTTCGGAAGCCGTGGAGAGGCGAGGCGCAGCGCCTCGCGCCTGCAAGTAAAAGAAGCGAGGATCATCATCAGGCCTTCCCTCACGCTGTCTGTCCCGCCCTTCGTGCCTGCAAGTAAAGAAGCGTAGATCGTCATCAGGCCTTCCCTCACGCTGTCTGTCCCGCCCTCCGCTGACGCAACTTCCTATTTCCGCAAGGGCGGGACAGACAGCGTGAGGGAAGGCCCGATGACAATCCTCGCTTCTTTTACTTGCAGGTGCAAGGCGCTGCGCCTCGCCTCTCCACGGCTTCCGAAATTTCTTTAAAGGTAGGGTGCTCAGCTGGTTGGAGGGAGCTGAGGAGGGTAGGCACTGGGTCGGGGGGGGGTGTTGATGCACTGAGGGGGGGTGTCATCGTGCTGCACCCAGGGGGGGGTGCAACGGTGAACCGCCCCGGGTGGCAGCCCTCCTTGCTAAGCCACTGAGCCTAGTGGTCAGTGTAGTGAACTGTAAACCAGGACACCTAGGTTCATATTCCACTGCAACTCTGTTATTTTAAATGGCGAGTTCTCCAGAGACAAGGAAATACCTACTGTACATGAACGTGAACCACGTCAATAGCCCTCAGGCCGGCACATGTCTTTAATATTTTGATATAGTAGGTATTGCACTCCTGTCTTTGCCTCTGAGACAGGAATAGCCTTCTGGAGGTCTCCTGGAGGGTGGACTCTCGAGAAATCTTTTCCCCCCAGGTAGAACCCCAGGCAAGAAAAACTTTGGCTACCAAATAAGTATTAGACTTAATAAATGTTTATTCAAAACAAACAAAAGAAGCCAATAAGTAATTATTGAAATATTAACAGATTTTAAAAAATCCCAATAGAGTATAATGTGTAGCAAATAAAACAGAGCTAGCAATATGTCCATCTGCTAGTGTAGACACACTGAGGCTCCTCGTCCTCAGTTCTGTTTCTTCTTATATACCTTTTTCTTCCTTTCTTTATTAACTTAATAACCCTTCCTACCTAATGAATATGCATCTTCCCAGAACATTCTATTTCCTTTTATGGTGAATCCTGTTCCAGCACTTTATACCATCTCAGTTTCCTTATTGCATGGACAGTTTAAGGCCTGTCATGTACACAGGGCTTTTTTTGTGCCGGTACGCAACGGTACAGTGTACCAGCACCTTTTTTCCCCCCGGCGAATCCTGCACCCTTCCTCTCACTGTTTTGCTAGGACTCGGCTGTGCGAACGGTGCAGGTAGCGATTGAGAGAGGCTGGCAGCGTCGGTGCTTCCCTCTGTGAGTCCTGCCTATGTTGTTTCAACTTCCTGTTTCTGCATAGGCAGAACTCGCAGAGGGAAGCTCCGATGTTGCCAGCCTCTCTCAATTGCTGCACCGTTTGCGCTGCTGAGTCCAATGCTGGCAGCCTTTCTATCGATACACTGGCAGGCAATGGAAGAGGAGAATGGGCTGGGGGAAGAAGAATTGCTGGACATGGGAGAGGGAAGGGCAGGGGAGAGAGGAGAATCGCTGGACATCGATGGAAGAGGGAGGGCAGGGAAAAGAGGTTTGCTGGACATGGATGGGAGGGGAGGGCAGGGGAGAGAGGAGAATCGCTGGACATGGATGGGAGGGGAGGGCAGGGGAGAGAGGAGAATCACTGGACATGGATGGGAGGGGAGGGCAGGGGAGAGAAGAGACATGCTGGACATGGATGGGAGGGAAGAGAGGAAGGAGATGCATATGGATGGGAGGGAAGGGAAGAGAGGAGAAATGCTGGAAATGGATGGAGAGGAGAGCAGGAGATAGAGGAGAATTGCTGGACATGGATGGATGGAGGGGTTGGCGGGGAGAGAGGAGAAATGCTGGACTTGGATGGAGGAGAGGGGAGACAGTATTGTTTTATATGGATACAGGCGAGGGAAGAGGAGAAATGCTGGACATGGATTGAGGGCAGCAGAAAGGAGAAGTGCTGGACATGGATGGAGGGAAGGAAAGAAAAAAGAAGAATACGCACATGGATGGAGATGAGGGAAAGGGAACAGAGGAGAAAAACTGCACATGGATGGAGAAAATAGGTAAAAGCTGGATCCACATTATACCTCCTCCAGCCAACTCCACGGAGGAGGACCCAGCTTTTACTTATGGATGTAAGGCAAGAAATGAAGAAGAAAGGAGGAAAGTAAAGAAACAAATGGAAAGGAAGCCCTGGAAACGGAGTTAAGGGAACAGATAGAGAGCAGCAGAATCAGAGACTGGGACCAATATGGATAGAAAAACAAAGTCACCAGACAACAAAAGTAGAAAAAAATCATTTTATTTTCATTTTAGTGTTTGGAATATGTCCAATTTGAGAATGTACACCTGCTGTCTTATTTTGCACTGGGTATACTGGATCTGCAATAGCTTACAGAAATTATTTATAATGAAAAAAATCATATTATTTTTTTCTCCTATACTAGTATAATATTTCCAATGATGTCTGTTTATATTTATTTATTTAGATTTTGCTCACATCTTTTTCATTAGTAGCTCAAGGTATGCGCCACGGCTAGTATAAGGGGTGTGGCTAATGTGGGGGTGGCTATATGTGGTGACCCCCGCCCATAATGAGTACCGGCACTTTTTTTTCTACAAAAAAAGCACTGCATGTACATAAGGATAAGTTTTTATTAGATAATGGTTGACCTATGTCCTAGTTATGCATAGTCACCATGGTAGAGCCCCTACCCTTTTGCTGAAGCTACAATTTCACCCAAACCCACTTACTTCTTCTTTTAATTGTTTATCTGCATACTGCAGGTGTCCTTAGTCGCAGGAGTCTCTGGCTCTTAGTTGCTAACAAGCAACTTATCACAGGTTAGCATAGGTCAAATGTCAAACTACAAATTTCTACAGCCTTAGAAGGGTAGTTATCAGAAAAACACATTTATAGCTGTCTTGCAATTTCAGTTCTGCTACCAGCTCAAAAAATGCAAGATGGCCACCGTCGGCCCTGCACCAGTTGAGAGTGAAAGAGTACAGCGCAGTTAAACCGCAAGCATCCACTTTAAGATAAGTGTGGCGTTTTGGTGTTGAATATAACATAATCACGGTTTACCATAAATGAATGAAGATTAGCACAAGCAGTGGTTTTTTATGCCAGTGATGATTAAAAAGGTCATTTGACCCGTCACATCTTCTCTAAATCAATTCAAGATTTAGGAGGACTTTTGAGGCTTTTTCCACTGTTATACGTGCATGTAGGAATTAATTTTTTTCGGACTGCAGATCTGTTGTTTGTTTTGTAACAATTACCAGTCGATCTGCTATCGAGCATATTTATATTATAGTTTACACTAAAATAAAAACTAGAAATATGGAGGGTTTGCACCTCGCCATGGCCTCTGTGATATACAGTATATCTCTAGGTTCTGGAGGGTTCACAATTTAAAGGTTAAAAAAAATAGAGACTTGAAGTGAGATTTGAACACAGGTCCCCTGGGTTACAATCTATTGCGCTGACTACTAGGCTACCCTTCAGATCTGCTTGCTGCTGTGTTCAGTGCCCATAATACCTGTTGCTGTCAGGGAGCCTAGTTTCCCTTTCCAGTGTCACTTTCAGGGGTGAGGGAGGACAATAATCACTGAGAGGTGTGTTTTCGCACTTAACCACATAAGAGAAAGTTAGTCGCATAAACTCAGATATTCAGTGTCAGTGTCCAGACATAGCTTGGCATTGAATACTGGGGCATAAAGCTCAAAACATGCCCACCACTGCCTGCTGAATATCTATCCTTAAGCTAGTATTTATACCTGCACCCTACTTCAGGTCAGTAGATGTTGTCATTGTTGAGCAATGACTGGAATTCCCTCTCACAGTACCTCCGTCCGAGGCATCCCCAGGCAACATAAGAACCAAACCCAAGCCTTCCTCGTGGCAGTGCCATTACTGAACACAGTACTTGCATGAATAACATCTCTTTGCTACTATTTCTTTTATCATTATAATTCCAAATTGCATTGACCCTTCTTAAGGTTAATATTTGTCAAATTCATTTCATACATCAAAAGCCTACTCATAGTTTTCATTAATATGATTCTGTTACAGTGACAAACTCTGGCCTATTAATTAAATGCTTAAGACTAATGAGGAGTCTATCTTATGAAAGGGCTATACAGCCTTGGAATATAAATTGGCAGATACATACCATGACCTACAACATCTGATCTAACAAACTGAAACATCCATACCTGTAAAAATTATTTAAAACATTAAACACATTACTGAACACTAGCGTTATAAAAATATTTAAGAAAGTAATGAGCTGATGGGGTTTTCCAATAGTTCTCTGAAGACCCTTATTTTATGAAAATGAGTGAAGCAGAGCTGGCAAAAAGCCACCTGATCAAAAAACGGTAGCCCATAACTGATGTCCCATTGTTAAGAATCACTTCCTCCTTGATTGTGTCATTAAGGCCCTCATGATCAAAAGCCCCGTGCTGTTCCAAACAGCGCCCTAAAAATAGCGCCGAGACAGCGCAGGGCTTTTCTGCATTGATGATCAAAGATAATGCATGCAAATCTAAGCAGCGCTATTATCTTTGATTATCATGTTGAAGTGCGGGAGAATTGCGCCCGAGCATGCGCTCAGCACAATCCTCCCGCATTTCTTTGACAGGTCTGGGCTGTCAAAAGCCCAAAACTGTCAAAGTGGCCTGCCGATCCCCCAACAAAGAGGCCGCCGCCGCCGGCCAAACCGACTCCCACCCTCCCACCAAGCGATGGGGGGGGGGGGCTGGAGGTCCGGTGGACCTCCGGTCCCCCCGACGACCCCCCCCCATGTTCACGGAGGGCTGGAGATCCGGTGGTTCTCCAGCCCCCCCCCCCCACAAACCCCCAGAGGGCTTGGTTGCCGAAACGCTGCCCTACCCTCCCATCTGCGACCGGGGGGGGGGGGGCTGGAGGATCGGTGGGTCTCCAGCCCCCCAAGCCCCCAGAAATCGTTGTGATCCATCGACGGAGGGGTGGGGCCTAGAGGTCCACCGGACCTCCAGCCCACCCCAACTCCTCCCCCCCCCCGGCGTTCTCCACAAATCCCTGGTGGTCCATGGTGACATGTAACCCCACCCTCCTCCCTCTCTCCCTCCCGGCCCCCCTACCTTTGTTGGAGGAGGGACACAGCCTGCATGCCTCCCTCCTCTTCCTTTCGACGCCGCTTCAAAATGGCGGTGCCCAGCCCCGCCCATTGCATCCTGGGATGCGCTGGGCGGGACTACATACCATATAAGGGAGCGATTCCCTTACATGGTATGAAGCCCCGCCCAGTGCATCCCAGGATGCAATGGGCGGGGCTGGGCACCGCCATTTTGAAGCGGCGTCGAAAGGAAGAGGAGGGAGGCATGCAGGCTGCGTCCCTCCTCCAACAAAGGTAGGGGGGCCGGGAGGGAGGGAGGAGGGTGGGGTTACGTGTCACCACGGACCACCAGGGATTTGTTGAGAACGCGGGGGGGGGGCTGGGGTGGACCTCCAGCCCCACCCCCCTCGTCGGTAGATTACAGTGGCCACAAGGATTTCTTGGGGTTTGGGGGGCTGGAGGCCCTCCGAACCTCCAGCCCCCCCCCCCCCGGCACTGGTGGGAGGGTGGGACAACGCTTGGCCGGAGGCGGCCAAGAAGATTTCGGGGGGGTTCGGATCATCGGGGAGGGGGGACCGGAGGTCCTCCGGACCTCCAGTCCCATGTGCTGTTGCCTTGGGTGGGAACGGGGGCCTGCCAGCATGCAACTGCATGCTGGACAGGGCTCACCCTCCCCAATGATCCGCAAAATCTAACGCCAGCTCGGAGCTGGCGTTGATTTTGCTGCGGCCAGCGACCCAATCTTTGGCGCGCTGGTCGCTGATCATTGGGGAAGAATGCGTTAAGCGCCAATTAGCATGCATTTGCAAGCTAATTGCGCTAGAAGCCCTGTTTAGCATGCATTTGCATGCTACTTGCGCTGAGAGCCCTCGAGTGCGCTGTTTCAGGTGCTCGAGGGCTCTGATCATGGGTCGGCTGCAAACTCTGGCGCTAGTATGGCGTTAACAGCCTCTAGCGCCAGAGTTTGCTTTTGATCATGAGGGCCTAAGTGCAGGGAGTTAGGTAGCTTTTTTCTGATTAAAGAGTGAACAGAAGACTGCAGAATCAAGTCTGGACTTCTAGGTTTCAAAATAGCAACAGATCAACAGTTACAGTTACTGAGCCTCAAGCCTGTAAGAGCAGAAGCTGCTTGTGCTGCTGGGGGAACACAAATTGATGTTCAAGCAGTTTTTTAAAAAGACATTTCTGGGCATAAACGTCTGTTTCATGCTCTTAAATGGTCTTTAGAATTTCCCCTTCAGGTGGCACTTTCCACAAACATATTAAAGAGTAACTTAAACATGGAAAATATCCAGTTTTTAAAGTAAGTTTTGCACTGTGGATGCCTCAGTTATAACTTATCTTTGGATGAAGGTTTTGATTTTTCCCTCCCCCACTCTGGCCCCTTCCCCCAGTGCTAAAATCATTTTCTGAAAATAAAAAAAGGGTTAAACAAGAAAATGGTTATAAAAAGAGTCCCAGTACACTGACAAAAAATACTTTTGTAAACTGCAATAGTTTTCTTTGCTTTCGAATGGAAACGCAAGTGATGTGTCCTCCGAAATTCAGTGAGCAAAATATTATGCAGTTCTGCTGATCTGACTTTTGGCCTGGTGTTGAAGTCCAGTAATTATGAGCTAAATTGATGGAAAGGTTATGATGCTGCTGCGGTTCTAACCTTTAATTAGTGATGGTAATGATCTGTTCCTTTCTTAGAAATAATTAGTTATCCCAATAACGAGGCATTCACAGAGTTTCAATAGACTGTTTCTACTGCGTGAAAAAAGGCCATATTTCACCACAGAACCAGCGATGTGCTAATTAAGTATTAATCCTAATCAGAAGTGGTGATAATAATTCTGTGTGACATCTCATACCAAATTCTACATTGTTACCTTGCCCACGACTTTCTTGTGCAAGTTTACTTAGGATGAAATTATAAAGAGAGATTTTTTCACGGGGAAAATGCCTCTGAACGTCAGCGGTCTGAATGTTTTTATCTTAACAGAATTGCTGAACCACCTCTCTTCAATGGCAAAAAACCCCGGTTTATCTCAGTCTCTTTTTATTGACTGTTGCTTAATGTATGTAACTGGAAGCGAATATAGCTGACTCTAACAGTGTGACTTAAATCATTCACTTATCTTTGACTTCTTTGCCCGTCTGCAGTGACAATCCAACCACCTACGGGGTCTCGTTTCACCCTTCTTTATGGGCTTCATCAGGGAAAACTCTGGTGTGGTTCACAATACTCAGACATGTGGCTTTTCAGCTATCCTTCCAATATTATCTACAACCAAAAGAGATCCAATCATTTAACCATCTTTGTCCACACATAGTCTCATAATGCCAACCATGCTATGGTCTCTGGTATATTATATTCTGATATAACGCTCAGTACACTACATCCACTTGCTTGTGTGCCGATGCTCTTCCTTGAGTCTGCTGTTCTTTCCCAGTCAGCTGTTAGACTGGCCAGAATGGCATCTAACTATTTAAGGCAGACGCTCATTAATTCAATGACATCATCTATCAAAGAAATGCTGCCCATTGAATCATAGTGTTTAAGCCTTTAGGCTCCAGCGATTGAAGTTTGAAAATCCAACGCTGTTCAAGCTGGAGGAGACGTCTTGCTCGGTCTCCCCCTCTCATATCACTTTGTATTTGATCAATCGCCCAACAACGGAAATGTCTAAATTCATGTTTTGTTAAGACATCTTGGATGTCTTAATGCATGATTTATGTTCTAACAACCTCGTATGTAGTTTTCTGGTTGTTTTCCCCACATAAATCTTGTTGCAAGGGTACTGCAGAATATATACAACAAAACTAGAAGTACAATCTGTGTTGGTTTTTATTTGATATATCTGTTGGTCAATGGGGTTCGTGAAATCTTTACATTCCTTTGTTATCATACAAGTGCTACACCCCCCACATTTCATGTGCCCCTGAGTAATTTCTGCAGAATGATCCACTAGATGTGCCGGACTTAACACCTCTTTCAAATTTCATCCTCTTGAGAATGCTATACGTAATTTGCTGTGCTGAAATGGTGCATGAGTTTTTATTATGTCCCAATTTTTCTTGATGATATTACCCACCATTTCCCCTCCCCTAGAAAATTTTAAGACAAAGGTTTCTGTCATAGTACATAAGTACATAAGTACATAAGTAGTGCCATACTGGGAAAGACCAAAGGTCCATCTAGCCCAGCATCCTGTCACCGACAGTGGCCAATCCAGGTCAAGGGCACCTGGCACGCTCCCCAAACGTAAAAACATTCCAGACAAGTTATACCTAAAATGCGGAATTTTTCCAAGTCCATTTAATAGCGGTCTATGGACTTGTCCTTTAGGAATCTATCTAACCCCTTTTTAAACTCCGTCAAGCTAACCGCCCGTACCACGTTCTCCGGCAACGAATTCCAGAGTCTAATTACACGTTGGGTGAAGAAAAATTTTCTCCGATTCGTTTTAAATTTACCACACTGTAGCTTCAACTCATGCCCTCTAGTCCTAGTATTTTTGGATAGCGTGAACAGTCGCTTCACATCCACCTGATCCATTCCACTCATTATTTTATACACTTCTATCATATCTCCCCTCAGCCGTCTCTTCTCCAAGCTAAAAAGCCCTAGCCTTCTCAGCCTCTCTTCATAGGAAAGTCGTCCCATCCCCACTATCATTTTCGTCGCCCTTCGCTGTACCTTTTCCAATTCTACTATATCTTTTTTGAGATACGGAGACCAGTACTGAACACAATACTCCAGGTGCGGTCGCACCATGGAGCGATACAACGGCATTATAACATCCGCACACCTGGACTCCATACCCTTCCTAATAACACCCAACATTCTATTCGCTTTCCTAGCCGCAGCAGCACACTGAGCAGAAGGTTTCAGCGTATCATCGACGACGACACCCAGATCCCTTTCTTGATCCGTAACTCCTAACGCGGAACCTTGCAAGACGTAGCTATAATTCGGGTTCCTCTTACCCACATGCATCACTTTGCACTTGTCAACATTGAACTTCATCTGCCACTTGCACGCCCAATCTCCCAGTCTCGCAAGGTCCTCCTGTAATCGTTCACATTCCTCCTGCGACTTGACGACCCTGAATAATTTTGTGTCATCGGCGAATTTAATTACCTCACTAGTTATTCCCATCTCTAGGTCATTTATAAATACATTAAAAAGCAACGGACCCAGCACAGACCCCTGCGGGACCCCACTAACTACCCTCCTCCACTGAGAATACTGTCCACGCAATCCTACTCTCTGCTTCCTATCTTGCTCAACTGTATCAGCTTTGTCTCTATTATCCAACAATAACAGTTCCCTGCTGTTGTATTTTGCTCTGGAGTATTCTTTTCTAACTATGGGTGGAGGATATCCCCCGTCTGTGTAAATCTATTGATAACTTTTTGGCTGAATTCTTGAAGTCACTGTTCTCCGTGCAAATCCGCTTGAACCTCAAAAATTGGGATTATGGCAAACTGTTTTTCAGAGATTTTGTATGACAGCTCCCATACTGTAACAAAGTTTTTATTTATTTATTTTTATTTATTTGTAGCATTTGTATCCCACATTTTCCCACCAATTTGCAGGCTCAATGTGGCTTACATTTACCGTGGTGGCGATTGCCATTTCCGGTTGACAGAATTACAAATGGTATTGCATTTAGGTGCGTACATACATTGTAGAGAAGAATACATTATGGTATCATAAATAGATTGGACTGTAACAAGTGATAAGAGATCGGTTCTGTCTAGTTCATGATCAGTCTTATTATTTATGATTAGGATGGTTGTTTATGGTATGCCTTCTTGAACAAGTCAGTTTTCAATAGCCTTCAGAAGATAGGTCTTGTTTTGTTTTTATGGCCTTCGGTAGTGCGTTCCATAGTTGCGTGCAGATGTAGGAGAAACTGGTTGCATATGTGGACTTATATTTTAGTCCTTTGCAGTTGGGGTAGTGGAGTATTGCGATCTGTGGGCTTTTTGAACACAGCAGTCTTCCACTTGCCACGTTCCCACTGTATTTGTACATTTAAAAAATGTACCATTGTGTTGGACTGTTCATAAGAGAACTCAATTGCCCCGTTACAATTGTTAAGCCAATTTGCAAGCCTGGATAAAGATGTTTCATCTCCTTCCCATAGCATGAAAACATCGTCTATAGACCTTACCCAAAGCAAAATATTCTGCTGTTCAACATATTGCTTTAGCCATGTGGCTTCAAAATCAGCCATAAAGAGGTTTGCTACTGAAGGGGCAAAAGTCGTCCCCGTGGCTATATCTGTGGTTTGTAGAAACAATTCGTCCCGGAATAAAAAATAATTTTCTTTGAGAGCTAATGTTGCTAAACTCAATAAGAAACCTGTAGGTACTTCCACTGGTTTTGGTCTGTTCTCTAATACTGTTTCGATCCTGAGGTATGGATGTATATATTTATTGACAGGATATTCTCCATTTGCCCCATGTTTGGTAGCAAAGGACTTTTGTATAGCCCCTGAAGCAGCCCAGTTGGGCGAAACACGGCCTGTGTCGGGCTGATTGTATTTATATAAGTATTGCTATACTGTTTTTTTAGAAAATAAATTACGTTTTACTTCTAAACGATCTGCTCTATTTCATTTTCCATGATGGAGTAGTGCTGACACATGGCTTCAAAAAATAATCAACAAATACTGATAAGGGTTCCAAAATGGAACCTCTGGAAGACAGGATGGGTCGTCCGGGAGGTTTCTGCAACCATTTGTGTATTTTAGGTAAACAGTACATAACCAGAATATATGGATGTTTTTTGTTAAGGAACCTAAATTCTTTCTTCGTAAGAAACCCTTGTAATTTTTCATATGTTCCCGTATCCGCCAATTGGGCTTTAATCTCATCCACATAATCCACTTTGTTTTGCACAGTAACCACCTCACCCTTATCTGCTCGCTTTATTGTGATTTGTTGATTCATCTTTAAGGTTTTCAAAGAGTGTCGTTCCTCTTTGGTTAAGTTGTCACTAAAATGCTCTTCGGCCTACTGGAGATTTTCTTTGGCCCCAGCCTGTATCCAGCTCATTCAGAACTGCTTTCTGTTTTGTGAATCCTGGTCTCATGGTACCTGACCCGGAGAGCTTAGCCAGTAACCCAGACTGTGGGGTAGACCAGGGTTGCACATACAATAAACACAATAAAAATTCAAACACATACAACACAATATTCTGAATTTCAAATCCTCACCCCATTTTCACATATAAAGTATCACATACCATGTACATAAGTATCGCCATGCTGGGACACACCAAGGGCAGGGCCGTCGAGGGGGGGGGGCAGCGGGGACAAAATTCCCCGGGCCCGGGCCTCCAAGGGGGGCCCAGCGCCTTAGTCCCCTGCACCCGCCCCCCTCCGTCCACCACCGGGCTGGGCCCCCCTGAATTCAAATCATAGCGCCTCACCTTGACCTCGCTCTGTGTGATAGAAGTGCAGCAGCGGCAGTCTGCAGATCGCCTCCCTTCGGGCCTTCCCTCCCTGTGTCCTGCCCTCGTCTGATGTAACTTGTGCGAGGGCGGGACACAGGGAGGGAAGGCCAGAAGGGAGGCAATCTGCAGACTGCCGCTACCGTTCTTCTTTCACACGGAACAAGGTCGAGGTGCGCTATGATTTGAATTTGGGGGGCTCGGCCCGGTGGTGGATGGAGGGGGGCGACGAATACGATGACCTCGGGGGGGGGGGGGCGGCAGGCCCCGGGGGCAGCCCAGTCTCTCGGCGGCCCTCACCAAGGGTCCATCGAGCCCAGCACCCTGTCTCCGACAGCAGCCAAAAGAACAAACAATTTGTCCCGCCCATCCCAGAAATAGTGGATTTTTCCCACGTCTATTCAATAACATTCTATGGCCTTTTCCTCCAGGAAGCCGTCCAACCCTTTTTTAAATTCTGCTAAGTCAACCGCCTTAACCACTTTTTCTGGCAACCAATTCCAGAGTCTAACTACGCGTCGAGTGAAGAAAAATTTCCACCGATTCGTTCTAAATTTACTACACTGCAGCTTCATCGCATGCCCCCTTGTCCTAGTATTTTTGGAAAATGTAGACGCTCCACATCGACCCTTTCCATTCCACTCATTATCTTATAGACCTCTATCATATCTCCCCTCAGCCGCCTTTTCTCCAAGCTGAAGAACCCCAGCCTCTTCAGCCTTTCCTCATAGGGAAGTCGTCCCATTCCCTGTGTCATCTTTGTTGCCCTTCTCTGCACCTTTTCTAATTCCACTATATTTTTTTGAGGTGCGGCGACCAGAATTGAACACAATACTCTAGGTGCGGTTGCACCATGGACCGATACAGTGGCATTATAATATCATTTTTGTTTTCCATCCCTTTCCTAATAATACCCAACATTCTATTTGCTTTCCTAGCCGCAGCAGCACATTGAGCAGAAGGTTTCAACGTATACTGTGACACCTAGATCCCTTTCTTGGTCCGTGACTCCTAACGCTGAACCCTGCATGATGTAGCTATAGTTTGGGTTCCTCTTTCCCACATTCATCACTTTGCACTTGTTCACATTAAACGTCATCTGCCATTTAGACGCCCAGTCTCCCAGTCTGGTAAGGTCCTCTTGTAATTTTTCACAATCTTCCTGCGATTTGACGACTTTGAATAACTTTGTGTCATCAGCAAATTTGATTACCTCACTAGTTACCCCCATCTCTAGGTCATTTATGAATATGTTAAAAATGAGTTTATCTTATTGGGCAGACTGGATGGACTGTTCATTTACTATGTTACTATGTTCACATCAAGCAAAAGCTTGTACAAACAGATGTGTTTTTAGTCTTCTCTTAAATTCACATAAGGATAACAGAAGGTGCAAATTGTAGGGCAGTTAGTCCCATAGCAGAGACCCAATTATGAACATCACACTGTCACAGGTATTAGAATAGTGAACTTTTGCCAAGGATGGTAGCACGGCCTTGTCCCTGTCAACTTCAAAGAGTGGGCCAGATCATAGAATCATTGGGCCTGCTTAAAGTACTCTGGAGTTATGCCAGTGAAAGTTTCAAATATACGTGTCAACAATTTAAATTGTGTCCTAAACCATATTGGGAGCCAGTGTAAAGCTTTCATTCAGCAAGTGACATGATCAGTGCTTTTTAAACCTACAATCAAGCGCACCGCAGCATACTGTACCACCTGTCGAGCCCAGCAAAATGATTAAGACAACCCCAAATATAGTAGAATAGTCCTTTTACTAAGGTGCAGTGGCGTAGCCACAGGGGGGCCTGGGCCCACCCACTTAGGGCTCAGGCCTACCCAACAGTAGCACATGTTTAGCAGTAGCTGGTGGGGTTCCCAAGCTCCGCCAGACGAAGACCTCCCCCTGATGGTAACAAAAACACTACTGTCCACGATACTGGCATTTGTGCATGCTCAGTTTTTAGCACATGCCTGCTGCAGACTACCAAGGTGGTGCCCACCCACTTCTTGCCCTTGCCCACCCAAAATCTGTTGTCTGGCTACGCCCCTGCTAAGGTGCGCTGAAAAAATGGCTTGTGGCAGTGCAGGCGTGGGAATTGGGTGTGCGCAGAATAATATTTCAGCGCACCTGTAAAAAATGCCTTTTTAAAAAATTTTGCTGAAAATGGACATGCGGAAAACCGAAAATTGCCATGCATCCATTTTGAGCCTGCAACCTTACCACCAGCCATTGACCTAGTGGCAAAATCTCACGTGGTAACCAGGCGGTAATGACCTACATACGCCAAATGCCACTTGGCGCACGTCTGATATGCACGTCCAAAAATAAAAATTATTTTTCGGACGCACGCCAAAAATGAAATTACCACAAGAGCCACGCAGTAGCCAGTAATTCCATTTTGGCACGCAGAGGGCGTGCGTAGAGCCTTACGCTGCTTAGTAAAAGGGCCCCCAAAAGAGCTGTCTGAAATTAACTAGGTAGCTATCTGGGTACTGCCTCTGACTATCGGTAACTCCCAGATGGCTGCTCAGACCTGGATAGGGGCCAGTGCAAAATATACAGGTAGTGGTCAGTGTTTAAAGAAAAGCTGACCTCTACCAGTTGAATATTGCCTCCTAGATTTTTAGAATTGGGCAAATAGGAAACAATGCAATCATCTTATAATTACCGACCAATTTCTAACATCATTTTTGTCCAAAATACTAGAAAAATTTTTTTTGCAGCTTCAGGCACATCCCTGTCAGTCGGGTTTTTGCACCGGATACAGCACTGAGACAGTTGTGACATCCATGCTTAACAAACTCCACAATAAACTTGAATTTGGTCTTATTGTACTGGTCTCACTTGATCTCTCAGCTGCATCTGTCTTGGTTCACCATACACTTCTCCTAGACAGACTTTCCGCTATCGGCATTGGTGGTACCGTATTAAACTGGATTGGATTCTACTTGAAGAACCGTATTTTTCAAGCCTGCACACCTACATCCTGTTCTTCATCACACACTCTCACCTACGGTGCTCCACAAAAATGTATAAATGCAGAGACTGAGAGGTTTATGATCACCTAAATAACTAAGGCCCTCATTAAAATGAGATTTCAATGAGCTGGTATCAGTGAGTCATTGCACACAGTTAGCTTGTGTACAAAACTCAGTTTAACAGAGGGTGTCCATGAGTGCATACAAAAATGTACATCAAAGCTGTTACATTGTGCATAAACCCTAGTGCACTTCAATACATCAGCCTCGCAGTATGTTAACCATTAAAATCCAGCACTAGACTACAGGGCAGTGTTCAACACAGTGAGCTAATTAGCAGTAAGACCGCTAATTAATCTGTGAGAACCATATAGAAATGTGGTCTTCAGCTCTTGCACTTATGGGGCTGGATGCATCAAAGTCCTGGTAAAGCACCAATTATTATTTCCACCTCGGTAAAAATTATCAAGTTGGGAATAGTGAGGGATGCTCAAAAGAATCGGCATGCAAATGAGCTGCTCGCAAAAACAGCGAGCAGCTCGGCCATGGGGAAGCCAGTCGGTCTCCCAAACATATGCAGAATAGCCAATTGCTAAGCGTGGCTGCTCTGCGCATGCTACAGATGTGTTTCATACACACATTAGCGGCATGTATGAAAGCAGCGTGTAGCTTTTGTTTTTTGTTTTTTTCAAACTTTTTATTTATCACCACCCGACCTTCGGCAGCAGTACAGGCAGGGAGGGAAGTAAGGGAGAGTGAGGCAAGGAGAGAGTGAAGGGCTGCCTGTGTGCATGCCTGACGAGTGGGAGGCGGACTCTAGATATGCTGCAGCTCTCCTCAGTCAACCGACAGCTGCTATTTCAGTGGCAAAGGGAAGGAAACCTCAGTACCAGCAGCTACTGAACACCCGTAAAAATTTCATTGTTAAAGGTAGGCGGTCATTTCTGTGCATCGATAGGAAAACAGCTGTGCATCACTCAGAAAGCACATTTGAACAGTAATTAGCTCATTATAAAAACTTTGGATACAATTTTTGTTAGCTGCTACTGTGACAGGAAAATTGCTTGCAGAACCCTATTGTGCATGTTTCGTTGAAGTCTATGCTCGCTAAACCGGCTAGAACCAATGTAAAAACCACATTGCTGGCTCATGTTCTCTTATTTTGCACTATTTAAAAACTCCTCTAGTATCAATGAGACATAAATGTGCAGCTACACATGTGGTATCATAGCACATAACTGAATTTTTTTTTAATGAAAAAGAAAAAAAGAGGAAGAGAATTTCTGTTCAGCAGGTGACACCAGGACTTTGTTTTTGTAAAAATGGCATAAGCAATTAGAGCCCTGATCATTAAACTTTGCATGAAATTTAACATTTTCTCTGCTTGAAAAAGAAACGAACAGGGAACAAAAAGAACTCGGTGAGAGCTGGGACTGTAACTGGGTCAGAATGAAAAGGAACCGGAGGAGCACATTCAGCTATCGCTTAAATTTAGACATTCTTTTCTGCTCTTTAAGGAAGAGTCCCCATGGGATCTGACCAGAGGAAGGACAAAGAGAATATTCAGAGAGAACTGAATGCGAGGAAGAAGAACTGGCTCATCAATATATATAAATGGCGAGTGTCGTACTCACTCGCAAATGCACAGTCGAGAGCCTCTCTGCCCCGCCCCCACGTCAATACTGTTAATATATGGCCTAGCTTTAAGGCTACCACTGGAATAGTGATGGCCAAAGCTATGCAGCCTAAAACAACTGAAAAAGTACTGACTAGGCCAAACAACAAGTAAATGATTTAATATTTGAGAATCTGCAAAGAGCAGGTCTGAATAATGACTTCTGACACAAATTGGTACAATTTTTAAATCAAATATAGCATCTGTAATGAAAGATCAGATGAATAAAATGGAGCTTATTAGTTTTGGTATACAATGATACAGAGGTAATACAGAGTTCATGAGAAAGGTATGAAAAGTATTGCAGCCGGAAGATGTGAAACTGTTATCTCAACGCTTCCCAAAACATGTTGATAATTAGCAGTAGCTGAGAACGGAAGGAGGTGGGCACATCAGACAGCAGACCGCGTGGGAAAGTATGATCTCAGAAAGTGAGAAAGATTAGGAGCAAGGTTTCTCACCATTCACTTCTATGGAGAGGTTTGTGTATAAAAGAGGGAAGATTTTGCCTTAGTTTGGAACTCCTCCCCAACGCTTCTATCAGACGGCAGGGCGCTGTGCAGATAAACCCAGAATCTGATGTCTGTATTTGTATCAACTTGAAGACTTGTGTTTGGGTAAGAAATAAAATGTACCTATCTATCTAAACCTATCTCTGTCTCTATTTTTATTGATTCTATCTTCTCTTTACCTAACATTTAGCCTAAGGTAGATCACATACAAGTGACACTCAGTTTTGGACAGAAAGCAGTAGTTATGGGAATTAGTTTTCAATTATGGCTCCTAATGCCACCCTGTTATATGAAATAAATACCTTTAGTCCCCCGTGGGAAAGAGTCAGAAAGAGGTCTATAAGATGGGGGATTAAAAACAGTGGTGAGCCCCGAACGCTGACAGTACTCGCTAACCTTCTTGATCTTCTTTTGAACGCAAGAGGGGATACTTAATTTTGTGCGTTCAAAGGTTCTATGTTTTCTTTCTCTTATCTTTCCCTGCTGTTATTCCTTCATTTTGTTCCTCTTCCTTTTTCTCCTTCTCCCTATCACGGACACTGCCCACTTCAGGGGTATTGGGCACTATTGTTCTGTCCAATTTTCTTGTTCTTACCCCTGTCTTTTACCTACTCTTCTATTTTTCTGTCTTCTTTCTTTGTTCTTTGAAGGTTCCCTTCTTTTGCGCACAACTTGCACACTTTTTCTGACCTCTATCTTACCTTCTTGCTGTCTTCATGCCCTGCGCTGAACTAACACACCTGCTTCCCTAATTTTCTCCTACCCTGTCCATCTCTTTGATTTGCGTGATGTGCGCAAGAGTGTGCTTGTTGTGTGAATGAAGCATAACAACGAATCCAGGCGACTGCGATTTGGGTTTTGCTGTAAGCTTATTTCAATGTTCAAAATCTTTGGATTGGTCTTTATGCTAGCAATTCTCGCTTAACAATCCTTAGAGATTGCGCATTTTCTGCTTCCAATCCCACCCTGTGTTCTGTCTTAATCCCTCCTTTTCAAATCCCTGTTCCCCTGTTCTTATCATGTATTCTGTTCTTTCTTCTTCTGTCGACCTTATTTTCCTCCCCAATCCCTTTTCCTGTTCTCCTTCATCCTAACTTCTTCTACCTATCTCTCCTATTAGTCCCCTGGGTCTAATCCTGCTCTTTTCTCTTCTGTATGTTTCCGTATCGAGGGAATTTCCTTTACTCTAGGAGAACAGCACGCTTTCAGATTGCTCTCCTCTAAAATCCTTCTGGTTTCTCTGTTCTTATAACCACTCCTCAAAACTGACAGCCCCCACCTTTTCACATCTGCTATTGCCTTCACTCTGTGTGTGCGACAGTTATCCACGAGATTCTTTTTACGTCTCGGGACTGTCCCTTTTATTATTCCCCCACCCGGAGTCGCCGCCACCATCCACCTTCCACCCGGTCGGGCCCTTGCTCCGCTATTGAAACAGCGAGGGCACGCAGCACACAGCTCTACTGCTGAGCTGCCGTCTGCCTTCCTTCTTCTTCTCTGCCTGTGTCCCGCCCTCAACAACATTACGTCACACAAGGGCGGGACACAGGCAGAGAAGAAGAAGGAAGGCCACGGCAGCTCAGCAGCAGAGCTGTGTGCTGCGTGCCCTCGCTGTTGCAATAGCAAAGCGAGGGCCCAACCGGGTGGAAGGTGGGTGGTGACGGCTCTGGGGGGGCGAACTCGGAGGGGCAGCGGCAGAGGCGAACTCGGTGGCGGGGGGGGGCCTTTCAACCCTCCCCTTCCTATACTAGCCCGTTTTTACGGGCTCAACGGCTAGTATGATGCATAATGGGATCCTTTTACCAAGCTGTGGTAAAAATGGCCCTGCCACGGGGGCCATTTTTGCCACATGCCAGAGCCCTTTTTACCGCCGCAGGTCAAAAGCCCCTAAAAAAGACATGACCATGTGGTAAGATTATTCTTTCTACAAGGCCAATGCAGGGGGGGGGAGCACTTACTGCCATCCACTGAGGTGGCAGTAAGGGCTCCTGCGGTAACCCGGCAGCAACTGAGCAGTGGATTACCGCCTGGTTAGCACCACTCTAGAAATTATGGCGGTATTTTTCGTAGTGCTGGAAATGCGTGTGCTCAAGGTGGAACTACCACTGCCAGCCATGTTGGGCCATCGGTAGTTCCAGGTTGCCATGCATAAAAGGGCACCAAAGCATTTCACATCTAGGGGACAGTTTTCAGTAGCCCACTTTGTTCGAACAGGACAACTTTGTAAGGGCCGCCGAGAGGGGGGGCAAAATTCCACAGGCCCGGGCCTTCAAGGGGGGCCCGGCGTTGCAGTACCCGATCTCACCCACCCTCGGCCCTGTCCCTGCCCCCGAGGTCACCGCGACACAGGAGAGGGGTTGAAGGGTTTGGCAGGGGGGGGGGGGTAGGGCCAAATCTACGGGGGCCCATGCCCCCGTGGCCCCACGTAGCTACGCCCCTGGGTAAGATGAAACATATGGGCGACTCTAGCACTTAGCACGCGCTAAAAATGCTAATGCAGCTTACTAAACAGGGCCCTAAATGTGTGAAAAGTGAATAAATCATATATACAATCCAACAGAGTTCAAAAACAGTCCCACATAAAAAACAGTTCGTGGAGAGAAGCGAGGCTCAAAAAATGAATTCAAAATGTCTTAAGAATCAATCCATGGGTCACTGCTCAACAGATGCAAATCTCCTTTATTAGCACCATGCTCCAGTGTTGTGGGGAACAACTTCCTTCCAACATATCATTCAACTTCCAATAATACACAGTTCCATTACTACCAAAAGGCATACCAGGTAAGTACCTTCTTGGTTTTTAGAGGGATCTCTTCCTTCAGGCTTCACAGGTCCCCATCTCATCTCCTTTCTCTTGGAGGGTGCTCTTTATAGGGTGGCTAATAAGTCTCCCCACCTCTTTAGGCCCCTCCCCCTGGTTCCAGAAAGGTCCAGGCCCAGAACTGTCTCCACCTTTCCCTCACCTACTCTGAGAGCACCCCCTGGTGGCCTCTTCAGGGAAGGGCAGGTCCTATACCATGAGAACCCCCTAGCTGTCCCTTCAGGTCATTACATGGACATACCTCTTTTGGCTCCCTCTAGGGACCAGATCATGGCATTTTCCAGATGTTTCCCTGGGACAGCACCCTCTGGCGGCCTCCTTTGGCTAGGGCAGTCCTGTGTTTATCACATTTTGGAGGAGTGACCGTTCCCCCTGTGCCCCACCTAGCTACGCCTCTGAAACCTCCCCCTTCTTGAATTGGGATTTGAGTAATTCCTATTTCCTGTTCATGTCCAAACATGCAGAAATTTTCTTCCAGCCATCTCCCAACCTGTTCCTTTGAATAACGTTATCCCACAATTATTTTAGCAGTCCAGTGTTTGGCATGTTTAGGCCTTTTCTGCAAACTTACTTCACAGAACAAAAACAGCTTGAGTATTTACTTCATACCACAGAAACAGAAGTATTTGATCCAGCTGAACTACTTGTGACTGGACACAGGTGGGCTCTATTTAACTAACTTATTATGGGCCTTTTTAAGGTCCTTCTTGGAACAGGAATTAATTCCTGGGTTTATTTGACAAAGGATGTGAAAACTTATGCAATCCAAACATTTTTGGTTTCTTATTTTTGGTTACTTTTTGAATAGGTCTGTAATTGTTCTTTCATGAAGAAAGTGCAGAGTATGTTGCTGAGAAACCAAGGCCTACTTTAACGCATTTTGATTTGTATATTTTGGAGAGCAAAATGTGAATAATGTACAATACATGAAGACTTTCACTAAGCACTGAGCTTAGAGCAAAATGACTTCCCAAGGTCACAAGGACGATCAGGATGATATAAATGCTGCCTCCTCAGCTCTAAGCCTGCTGCTCCAGCCACTAGGCTAGGCCTCCATTCCAGTCATATTTCTTAGGGGTCCTTTTACTAAGGTGCGCTGAAAAAAAAGGCCTGCGGTAGTGTAGGTGCGTGTTTTAGGCGCGCACAGAATTATTTTTCAGTGCACCTACAAAAAAATGCCTTTTTAAAATTTTTGCCAAAAACGGACGTGCGTCAAAATAAAAATTGCCACACCTCCATTTTGGGTCTGAGACCTTACCGCAAGCCATTGACCTCACACGGTCTCACACGGTAACCGGGCAGTAATGGTCTATGCACGTCAAATGCCACTTGACGCAAATAGCTGCAGCGTTTCGGAAAATAAAAAATATTTTTTGGATGCGCGTAGCGGACGTGCACCAAAATTGAAATTACTGCAAGGGCCACATGGTAACCGGGCAGTAACTCCAATTTGGCGTGCGTAGACGCAGCTTAGTAAAAGGGCCCCTTAATCATTCTTCTGCCTCCTAAGGTAGCCATTTCTGAAAGAAGATATTTTCAGAAGAGAATGGAATTCAAAAATGATACTAGTTTTCTCCGTGTTAAAAAGTCAGAAATAAGTTCCACAGCATATTTGAATAAAGCATTATTTTTCCCCTGAGAGGATCTTCTCAGCTCTTTGGAAATCAGTAACAAAGGTTAATTGCATAATATAATGCATAATATATATAAGAACCGTTATTAGTTTTCAGGGAAGACTGTTGTCATTACATGGATGAGTAGGTAATTGACTTTTATTCTCAGCTTCTTCTTCGCGTCATTTTTTGAAGCAATAATAAATATCTTGTCAGAAAGCAAAACATACAGGGAAAATAATGAAACACTTGAAGATCTATATATCTATTAGAGAAAAGATATATAACTCGGCTTGAAATATCTATAGATACAAAAAAAATATTCTACCCATCAAATATATTTCAATGCTGCTAGTTTTAATTTCTGATAATAAATGTGATTTTATAAAACATAACCTCCCCCTTTTACAAAGCTGCATTAGCGGCTGCTGGAGCGGTAATGCCGACACAGCCCATTCAAAGTGACTAGGCTGTGTCAGCAGTGCCGTGCGGCTTTGTAAAAGGTGGGGAGGGAACTATTTAAAGGGAAGAATATTTAAAAAAAATTAGACTTGCTTTTCTGAAGTAGGCTGTGAAAACTGTAAGGCTGCTTATAGCTATTCTGCATGCTGTTTTAGATTCTTTGGGGCATCTTTTACTAAAGATTAGAACATGTTATCTGTAGCAGGGCCCAGAGGAATAAGGTGGGTCCTGTGGCAGATCATTTGTGTTAATCCCTTTTGCGCGTCTTTCACACGGGGAGAGGTCGAGGTGAGGCGCTATGATTTGAATTCAGGGGGGGCCCGGCCCGGTGGTGGACGGAGGGGGGCGGCGGTGACGACCTCGGGGGGGGGGGGGGCCCCGGCCTTGCCCTGGGCCCGGCCCAGTCTCTTGGCGGCCCTGTTTCTCATTTCTTAATAGCAGAGGGAAGTCAATGTGTTGCTCTGCTGTTGCATCCGCTTACAGGGTTCCTGAAGTAATTCTACAGCAAATATAGGACAAAGAGGCCCTCTAGTGGCAAAGTGTGAAAAGAAGCCTGTCTCTCACACTCAGTCACGCAGCCCATGTATAGATCTCATCTAAGAGGCCCTTTTACTAAGGTGCACCCAAAAGTGGCCTGTGCTGATGTAGGCGCATGTTTTGGATGCATGCTGGTCCATTTCCTCAGCACGCCTGGAAAAAAGGGATTTTTTTTTTATTGTGCTGGAAAATGGACGGGCGGCAAAATGAAAACCAGTGCGCGTCTATTTTTGGCCTGAGACCTTAACGCCACCTTAGCCAACTGCCGATTAGCACCAGGTAAGCGCCCTGTGGAAGAAAACAGAAAATATTTTCTACCGAGTGTTTTGGGCGTGCAACAAAAATAGAATTACTGCCCGGGGCATGCAGTAGCTGGGCAGTAGTGCCAATTTGACATGAGTTGGATGCGCGTAGGCGCATGTGGAGCTGCAGAATTGATGTCACTTCCTGCATTCTGTGGAGGGGACCATCTTGGCAAAAGCCTACAGATAGGTGTACTAACAAGAGTTAAGGTGAGATTGATATATAAGACATTCAGAGTTTAGGTGCATAACCATGAGGTTAGGGGAAGTAATGACTTCATGTCTTGTTACTGTGTTTAGAATTGGAGCCCCTGAAGATGCCTTGTGCAAAACGCGTTGGGCTTGGACTAAGCTATACAGAGTTCGTAGCAGCAAAAGATACCAGCTACGGAAAGCTGGTCTCGAACAACGTTTGTAAAGATTTTGTTCCGAGCGTGGTATAAAGAAATGACGGAGCACCTAATGCACCACTTATAGAGCCGCCATGGAAAAATACAACTGAGGAGCACTGTTTGAAGAAGAGACCCATATAATCAAAGTGGAAATTCACAGAGACATTCTGATTTAAGAACTTTGGATAAATAATATAGAATTACAAGTTGAGGAATACACTGTGTTTAGGAATGTGTTCTTAACTATGTGGTAACATCAATGGGTGAGGGTGGCGCAGACGGGCTCAGTCCATTACTATATGAATGATGGTATGAATGAATTAATGGCCAATTAGTGTGTAGGATAATCTGATTTGCAATATGCAGAACAAGCAGGAAGCATTTATGTATAAGTTGTGTTAATGGTAATGAAGGTAAAGTAAGGTATAATAAAGAATTGTTTATACTAATAGTTTTTTAGAGAGAGGACTGTTACTTGAAGAATTGGAAGCATATTCGTTGGAGATATCTTGAAAACCTGGCCTGTTTGCAGTCGGACTGAACTTGGACAAGCCTTTTATAGATGGTTTCTTAAACCATTAAGGGCCCCTTTTACCAAGCTGCAGCAAAAGGGGGCCTGTGCTGGTGTATGTTTTTCATAGGCACCAAGGCCCCCTTTTACCGCAGTGGGTAAAAGGGAAGTCTCTCTTTCCTGCAGGAAATGTTTCGGGGGGGAGAGGCCCTTACCGCCACCCATTGAGGTGGCGATAAAGGCTCTCGTGCTAGCCCAGCGGTAACAGGGCAGTGAACGGCACTGCCTGATTACTGCCAGGTACACTTCAGTACTACAAAAATAAATAAATATATTTTTGTAGTGCCGGATATGACGGCATGCTAGGGGTGGGAATTACCGCCAGGCTGATGCGGAAGCCCGACAGTACTTCCTGTATTGCAAGCAGTAAGCCCATGTTGGGTTTACCGCCGCTTAGTAAAGGGGGCCCCAAGCAAGCGTATTCTGATCTGTTCTTGGAGAGGAGATTATGTTTGTAAGTCCTTCCACATTTCTGTTAGATGAGTGTAAAAGCAGAATTGAAATGCAGTCTATTAGTGTACCCATGATTATTCACATTGCACCATTTAGTTGTGGATCCAGAGAGCTCTGGGCCTATAGCAGTGCACAGTATTCTCCTGCTGAATAAATACATAAGTAATGCCACACTGGGAAAAGACCAAGGGTCCATCGAGCCCAGCATCCTGTTCACGACAGCGGCCAATCCAGGCCAAGGGCACCTGGCAAGCTTCCCAAACGTACAAAACATTCTATACATGTTATTCCTGGAATTGTGGATTTTTCCCAAGTCCATTTAATAGTGGTTTATTGACTTGTCCTTTAGGAAACCGTCTAACCCCTTTTAAAACTCTGCTAAGCTAACCGCCTTCACCAAGTTCTCCGGCAACGAATTGCAGAGTTTAATTATGCACTGGGTGAAGAAAACTTTTCTCCGATTTGTTTTAAATTTACTACACTGTAGTTTCATCGCATGCCCCCTAGTCCTAGTATTTTTGGAAAGCGTGAACAGGCGCTTCACATCCATCTGTTCCACTCCACTCATTATTTTATATACCTCTATCATGTCTCCCCTCAGCCGTCTCTTCTCCAAGCTGAAAAGCCCTAGCCTCTTTAGTCTTTCTTCATAAATCTGAACTAATGCCAGAATACATAAAGTCCTGGGACTAGAACACCAAGATGTTCCCATACAGTCATTTTATAGTTTCATATCGTTGAAAGGCACTCATTGATGTGGGCAGAGCCAATCTGACATTTGCTATCATGTGGCAATTAGATGAAGTCACATGAAGAATGCAGTGATACCGGGTTAGCTGAAGATGGCAACATTGTTGCATGTCAAGGTCTTCAAAGCTAAGTTTGATGCTGAGAAAATCTTTGGCACCATGTTCACACCACATCTATAACAGAGAAAAAAAGAACAATGGGGAAAATTCTATATATGGCGCCTTAAAAAGTGGCACAAAAAAATTAAAGTTGCCTGTAGTCTGGGTTGCACAGAAGCGCTGCAAGTGGGACCGGCGTCCGGCGCTGGCCAGAACCTTAGCGGCAAATGGTAAAAGACCGATACAGCCCCCCGGGATCCTCTTAGAAACCCTTCAAAAGTTCACTTTTTTTTTAATTGCATAGTCGTTGAAATTCGGACATTTAACATATAGTCTCCTTATCCCGGGGATCTGGCAGATCTGGCTTTTACACCGGCCCCCTAAGCCGCCACGGTAAGCAAAAATAAAGGCAGTTTTTCCCACACCAAGAAAATAAGTGCACCAAAAAGGGAACCTTTAGCTAGCACCCCGACCCGATGTTCCAACAACAGCGATCGTTCCAGTAAGAGGAATAACGATAACTACGCCACACAGCACCGAAATCCACGATATAGCATTGCAAATAACTGACAAACACTATTGAATATAACGCGTCCCCCCATCCTTCACAGACCCTTCGAAAACTCCCCACCACCCCCACGCACAAACCTCCCCTTTCATCTCCTCCCAACAGGGAGAAAGAATGCAAAACCAAGGAGGAGGTTTAATAAAACTTCCCAAATTTGCTATTTTGTTTTCAATAGCGTTTGTTATTGTTTTGGACAAACGAATATGGCGGCAAGCTCCGCCCACTGGCTTCACTCGGCCACGACAATGGGCTAGCTTATCGCTTGATAGGTTCATGCCGTCGCCTGTCATTCAACGTACTTGGCCCCAAGGTCCTCCTGTAGATGCAGTCGGAAACTGATGACGACGATGACTTTTACTTCCGGTTTTCTAGGGGAGCCGGTTATGGCTCCATTGTTGGAGTATGAGAATCAGATCTTCTTGGACCTGTTTCACGAGGACGGGCTGGTGATAGCCGCCCGGGGGTTGGGCATCGACAGGATCCTGCACAGCTTCCTGCGGCTGTATTGCGACCCCGCTAATCTGGTGCTGGTCTTAAACACTAGCCCGGCCGAAGAGGTAAGAGTCGAACGGAGGAGTCCCTTCTCTCTGTTGGATCTTATAAGGGTTATTTATCGATTCAAACTTCCGCGGAGTTCACCCCCCCCCCCCCCCCCCCCCATTTTTGGCTGCCCGAAGTCAGTGAAACCACTAAAATAAATAGACTAAATGACAGCTTGATTTAATCGGTCTGTTATAAAACTTGTTTTCACCAATGTATCGTGGCCTCATTAGCCTGAGATACAAGCGTTTGGCAAAGTGGTTAAGTAAGATTGTAGGCTCTGCAGTTTTCATTTTGTGTCAGAATTAACTGCGAACCATTGAGAGATGTGATACAAAATGGTAGCTATAACCGGCTATCTTTAAGCCACTGAATATCGCCGGATAGCCACCTAAGTGCTGTTCTAGCAGCCATTTAAAAAAAAAAAATATTGGGCTGGTAGACTATCAAGCTCATTTTCAAAGCACTTAGCCTCCCAAAGTTCCATAGAAACCTATGGAACTTAGCCTCCCAAAGTGCTTTGAAAATATGCCTCTTTGTAAGTTTGGGGTGGGGGGAGAGAAGAAGGTAATCCCTCCCACTAACACTTTTCTTCCCCAGGTGGAGGCACCAAGCCTCAAGCGAGTAAGGGACTGATGGATACTGCCCTCAGGTGACCCAGGAATGCCCTGAAGGGGGTATTATACTAGTAACTGCAATGTATTACTTTTATAAAGTAACTAGTAACTGTAGTGTATTACTTCTCGCAGTAACTTATTACTTTTTATTGAATAAGTAAGTAGTAAATGTAATATATTACTTTTACAAAGTAACTTGGGCAACACTGCTAATTTGTGTAGGAATATTTTGTGGAGCAGCTGAGATCAGAGGGAACTGTTCATCTGCCTCGGATTGTCACTAATGAAATTCCCAGCAACGATCGGTACGATGTATATACGCAAGGTGGAGTTTTGTTTGTTACAAGTCGAATTCTTGTGGTTGATTTCCTGACAGATAGAATTCCCTCAAATCTTATTACAGGTAAGAATTTAATAGGATACTTTCTTGACAGGGTGGCTTCTTATTTTTAAGTGTAGTGTTTAATTTTTCCCTACTTATTTCGAACACTAAGGTTTGAAAATGATGGGTTTTTAAAAAAATGTATTTAATATTTAGGGGTCTTTTTACTAAGCAGCGCTAAAAAGTGGCAACGCTTTCACAAGCATGGGACTTTCGTGCTGAGGCCACTTTTAATGTGGCTGTAAAATGGCTACATTTTCCATTTTCTCAGTGAATGACCACATGCTAATTTCCCCATTGGCGTGGGAGCACTTACTGACACCTATTTTTTTTAGGCAGTAAGGGCTCCCGTGCTAATTGGCATATGGCAATGTAACCACACTAACCAATTAGTGCCGAGCTCGCCTACCTTCCACCCCAAACATGCTTCCAGCGCTATAAAATGACATATTTTTTAGCGCGTGGGAAGCGTGCGCAGATGCCAAAACTACTGCGGGATGCCTGAGTGCGCCCCGCAGCAGTGGTTTAAGTCCGCATTAGTTCTTACTGCAACTTAGTAAAAGGGCTCCTTAATGTTTTAAAATCCTTATATACTGCAGATCTCAAACTTCTCTGTGGTTCACAATAATGTAAGAGTCTTTCAAAACAATGAGGCTATATAACTCAATTGGTATATATGCCTGAAAATGAGGGTTTTCAAATTCGTTTTAAAATCCTTTAAATCGGAGCACAGTTGTATATCTAAAGACCAGGAATTTAACCTTCGTGCACCAATTTGAAGAATCATTCCAGGTCGTCATCTTGTCATGTAGAAGGTAATGAAGAAATTTCCAAGAGAGCATAAAAGTAATAGGGTGATACTGTGTCAACAAGGTAAAGGATCAGATTGTGAAAGATACAGCCCCCCCCCCCCCCCCCCCCCCCCATCCCAGTTTACAAAACCACGTTAGCAGCTGCCGGTCCACTAATGCTGACATAGCCCTTTCACTTTCAATGGGCTGTGTCAGCATTGCCACAAGGCAGCCATTAGAATGGCTTTGTAAACAGAAGGGACAGCATCTACACGAGAAAGGTAAAACCTTAAATTTCACCCAAGCACCCGCTGGGAGGCAATGAGGCATATTTTCAAAGCACTTAGCCTTCCAAAGTTCCATAGAAACCTATGGAACTTTGGAAAGCTAAGTGCTTTGAAAATATGCCTCAATGTAAAATTATATTACAGGTGTAATATTGTCTGTCAGTTGGGTCTGGGTGACGAGCTTCACAGCAGTATGCTGAATCATCTACAAAGCTCTCATCCTAGAGTAAGGTAAACCTAAATACAGAGCTTTGTAATAGTTATCCATAGAAGGCACCAACTGAGCAACACTGTACAGAGCCACCCAGCCATGAGAAAAAGATGTAACTAATGCAGAAGTCAAATGGTCCCTTTATTGAAGGATCCTTTTACTAAGGTGCGCTGAAAAATGGCCTGTGGTAGTGTAGGCACGTGTTTAGGGCGCGCGCAGATCCATTTTTCAGCGTGTCTGCAAAAAATGCCTTTCCTAAAAAAAAATTTGCCGAAAATGGACGTGTGGCAGAATAAAAATTGGCATATGTCCATTTTGGATCTGAGACCTTACCGCCAGCCATTGATTTAGCGGTAAGGTCTCGTGCGTTAACCGGGTGGTAATGACCTATGCGCACCAAATACCACTTGGCGTACTTAGCGGATGTGCACCAAAAATGAAACTACTGCAAGAGGCACATGGTAGCTGGGCAGTAACTCCTAATTGGCGCGTGTTGGGCGCGTGTAGACGCTTACGCGGCTTAGTAAAAGGGCCCTCGAGGGCCTTTTTTTACTAAAACTTGGCTCACAATGAATGCTGATTATCCTATTTTATACCTATGGGCCACATGTTACTTATTGGACGCTGTCTGTTAGCAGACACTACGCTTTAGTAAAAGGGACCCTCCGTTCCTAAAATAAGGCTTAATAACTGAGCATCTGAAATAATGCCTGAATAATGCACCTTAGCACAAATCTGAGTAGAATGTGAATCTACCAGTGCTCATATGAGGAACTATAAGGTCAGGCTCCCTTATGATTGGCATTATCTCTGTATTTGGTAATTTAAACAGAAGCCGTTAGCCTTCACTCAAACTGATAAAGGAGGCAAGGGCAGCTGACGTCCTATCAGGGTGGAAACTTCATTCTCACAAGGGAAGAATATCAGTAGGTCATCTGCATACATTCAGAATGATGATCCCAAATTCAGTATTAACATTAGAGTGGGCACAGATACAAATTGAAGAACTGCAGACAGTATTGAACCTTGAGGAGCACACTTTAAGCATGCAGTACTGCCAGAATCCTCATTACCGCACCTCACCACCTGAACTCTGTTAAGAAGATCTGATCAAAACCAATTCAACACCGCAGCCTTAAGGCTATGTGTCTTCAGCCTATTCAACAAAATTTTGTAAAGAATGCTGTCAAAAGCAGCTGGAATATCCAGGAATATAGCAGCTATAGCTCTTAGTTCTAAAGCTATCACTAAAATCAGGCATCTGTTTGTACTATGGTTGCTTTGAAAACCACCAGATTGAAATTCATGTAAAACATTTGCTTCATCTAGATATTGCTTTAATTGTCGATATACAAAAAATTCAATCAGTGTTACCAAAAAAGACAAGCTTATGATAAGTCTGGCCATAGTTCCTACCTATCCCCTCCTTCTTTTGTTAATGGTCAAACTGAAGCTGTTTTTAAACACAGGCATTTATCCCCTCACAGAAAGAATGAGCATCTATGGAATGTATGGTACCATGACAGATCATTAATCTCTGTAGTGGAGCATAACTCCAAATTGCCCCAGATATTTGTTTAGTCACAGGAGAAAATTCAGTCCTTGGTAATCTGCTTGACAGAGTAAACCCCCCCCCCCCCCCTCCCTTTGTCCTGATGATATGTACATCTATCACCTATTTTCAGCCTGTCCACAAAGTCCCTACTAATAATTTCTTAATCTTCATTATTTGTGCTGTGCACAGAAGTGGCTTTGTTTAAAGCTGTTGCTATCATATTCGCATTTAAATGTATTTCATACATATTATTGTGGAAATTTTGAAAACCCAACTAACTAGGTGTGTCCTGAGGACTGGATTGAGAACGTGCCCTATGATGACTTTATAGTTCTCCTTCATCTTAGCTGTTTTGTTCTTTCTCCATATTTTTCATGGATTCTTTTGCTTCATTAACACCAAAGGGCCCAATATTAATCTCCTATGCAATAAAACAATGTTGTTGTTTTTTTTTACACCAAACTGCTCTTCTCTGTTAGTAATTTGAATTTCCAATTGTAGCTCCTAAAAAACCATAATTAGCACTCAACCTCCCTTTCCAATCCAAGTATGAGTAGCTATGGCTGAAACCTTATGTATGCCTTATCTGCATGTATATTTCTCCATAAATATTAAGTATGAACCCTATATCCCAGCTTCCTTTTTATTAAAAGTCTAAATTCAGGGAAATCTCTTATACTTGAAATAACGTTCTTTTGTAGTATGGGGTGGTTTTGGTTTTTAGGTTCTATTGCCACAAGATGTCAGTATTGACTTATAATTCAGAGCATGACTTATATCATTTCTTATCTATAAAGGATTAACAGACATGCTTATCTCTGTGTGTAAAACATCACAATCCCTTACCTTCCACACCTTTCCAAAAGTCTAAAAAAATTATAGCATGTCTACATATTTTATATGTCACCAGTGACATGATATAGCATGGGGTGCTAAAGATCATCAAGAGAAGAATTTTTGAAAATGTCATAATTAAACAGAGACAAAATGGAAAGGAGACCTTGACATAAGAGCTGTTAATGAGTGACCTGATGCTCCTGGACAGCTTTTTTAAAGGGACCAGCGCATAGAGCAATTGGATCTCCCTCTTCTCTCCCCCTCCCCAACCTGGACACTTACTGGGACTATCCCTAATGTCTAGCAGGGAGAAGGGACCACTGGAAGGATTCCCAGCTGCTAGAAACAAAATGGCACTGATTAACCCCAAGTGGTAACAGCATGAGATTACTGCTAGGGGACAGAAATACGTCCCCCCCCCCCCCCCCCCCACACACACACACACACACTAGACATAAGGGATAACCCTAGTAAGTGTCCAGGTTGGGGAGGGGGAGAGAAGAGGGAGATCCAATTGCTCTATGCGCTGGTCCCTTTAAAAAAGCTGTCCAGGAGCATCAGGTCACTCATTAACAGCTCTTATGTCAAGGTCTCCTTTCCATTTTGTCTCTGTTTAATTATGACATTTTCAAAAATTCTTCTCTTGATGATCTTTAGCACCCCATGCTATATCATGTCACTGGTGACATATAAAATATGTAGACATGCTATAATTTTTTTAGACTTTTGGAAAGGTGTGGAAGGTAAGGGATTGTGATGTTTTACACACAGAGATAAGCATGTCTGTTAATCCTTTATAGATAAGAAATGATATAAGTCATGCTCTGAATTATAAGTCAATACTGACATCTTGTGGCCAGACGGGATCTACCTGGGGATGATTGGTGGTGGAGGGATTGATTATATAAAAGCCCTGTTAAGAAGCTACCCGGAAGCACTGACCTGTGCATTAATGGCCCAATGTTTCCTGGGAGGAAAAATAATTCCAGCTTTATTTTTTTTCAAGAATAACGTAGCTTATGAGGTTGAGCACAAGTTGTGTTCAGTTACCATGGGAGTTATTAACCTCTGGCAGCTTTAGTGACTCCCATAATAAATTAAGTTGCAGTAGAATGAAATATTTTACCACAGCTATGAACCACCTTTTATCAGATCTCTGTGGCTTTTTAAAAACGTCTAACTATCTCCTTCCTATGAAGCCCAACTATTTTCAGGAGTGATTCTTAATCATGGGCCAGAGTCTGCTCCAGAACATGATTTATATGTGGCATATGTATAACCAGTGGATGTCACAATTGTCTTAAGAGTTACGACAATTCTCTCTCTTCCTCCCACCCCAACAACCTTGCTGCACTATTTCCCATACATTGCTGAGGGCTGCCTCCCTAACCTCTACTGCTCCAATAAACAGAGCCAGACCCCAGAAACGGAGCAAATTGGATAAAAAGATCTGAGCCCCTATCCATTCTTAATCTGCTTTATAATTTTACATAAATAAAGGCCTTGGCTTTCGCTCCCAGTCCTCAAGGGCTGTTAATGGTACAGATTTTCAAGCTACTCCTAATGAATATGAATGAGAGAGATTTTCATACAGTGGATGTAGTAGATATGCAAATCTGTCTCATACGTATTTATTACACACCTTCCCTATATAATGAGTACAGTTTTTTTCAGTATAGTTACTAATATCAATAACTCCCTACAAAAGGAACTACATACTTTCTTTTCTACACAGCTTTATTAATTTTTTCGAGCAATTTTGTATCAAATCCTTTTAAATACAGTTTCCCCTTGCCAGGACTACCTCAATCATACATACATTTGTTTGCATGATTGAGGTATTTCTGGCAAGGGCAAACTGTATTTAAAAGGATTTGAAAAGTTAAGCTGTGTAGAAAAGAAAGTGTGTAGTTACTTTTGTAGGGAGTTCTATGTATTTATTAGGGATATACTGATATTGGTGACCTTCGAGAGCTAGGAGAGAATTCCAAGACATGTGGACTATTTAGAGTCTTGAGGAGGCATCATACTGACTTATGAAAAACATTTAGTATGGCTATAGAAAGAATAAACCCAAGAAAAGATTTTAAAAATTTATGACGTGGTATGCTAGAAGTGTGAAAATGTAAAATATACAGCAGAGCTAAGAATCAAGTTAAACTGAAGAAAATGTTCAAAACCATAACCTCAGCCTTGCACCAGCACCTATTTTACAAAAGGTCTGCTCCCCACCAAAACGTTTTACATTTCTGGCTGTGAATGACACCTCCACAACATCTCTAGCTCCAGCTGGCAAGGAGAATGGAAGACCTGTCCTGAGAATTTAACCTGACACACACCTACCTCAATACAACCTTGTATTTGTTATCAACCGACTGGCGAATGCCTTTACGGTATTATGTAAGCCACATTGAGCCTGCAAATAGGTGGGAAAATGTGGGGTATAAATGTAACAAATAAATATTTAACCTTCAGCCTGCCTTCTTGAAGCACAGTTATTTCGTTACTATTCCATCAGGTATCCTGGTGTACAAAGCACACAAAATCATTGAATCATGCCAAGAAGCATTTATTCTGCGTCTTTATCGCCAGAAGAACAAGCAGGGCTTCATCAAAGCCTTTACAGACAATGCTGTTGCCTTTCACACAGGCTTCTGCCAAGTGGAGCGTGTGATGCGAAACCTTTTTGTTCGGAAACTTTACCTGTGGCCCAGGTAAGTGGCATCTGTCATCCTAATCTTTCTTCACCGTTACGGGTGAATTTAGTATGTTTCTGGCATTTCATCTTGGTGAAACTTTTCATTGTATTACTTCCTGTTGATCTTTAGACTTACAGTTTAGGAGGGAAAAATCTTTTTTTTTTTTTTTTCATGTGGCCAAATAGATTTGTGAGACGGGCTCTGTTTTGGAAATTGAGCTGGTCATGGGGTTTGAACTATGCCAGTCTTAGCGCAGTATGTCTGTCGAAGTCAGTACAACGTTTTTACCAGCATTTTCCTTTGCATCTTCTGTCTTTCATTTGGCTCTGAGATTTTATCTGCCTGAACCCCTGTTTATTACTTGTGGGGATTCAGCTACATGTTTTCTTGGGGCTAGATGCACTAACCCCACGTAAAGAGCCCTTTCCTTACCGATCCCTTAGCGAATCGGTAAGGAAAGGGCATGCATGAAGGAAATCGCATGCAAATGAGCTGCTCACTGTTAGCTCATTTTGCACGCGATTTCCTTCCTAAGGAGGGGAAGCCAGTCGGCCAGCTGAGCATGCGCAGAGCAGCCAATCGTTATGCTGCCTCCTGCCTAACATGGACATCCTTCTCTCAAGAACAAAATAGGACGTTCCTGACGAGCACCTGGACATTTTCCTTCAGCTCTTGTGATGGGTGTCCTTCTCGGACGTGTTTTCTTACTTGCCTGAAATGACCACGGTTCTCTGAACATTCTCCGTCCCCTCCAAAGTTGTTTTCAGCTTGCGCCCCCCCACCCCAGGATTAGGACGTGCGAGGACGTCCAAATCAAAACTATTTGGATGTCCCTCCAGGTCTCTCTCAGCCAGTCAGTGTGCGTTTAGCTGTCACCGGTATCAGCTAAACGTGTTGTGATTGGCTGAGAGACCTGGAGGGAGGGACAGCCAAATAGTTTTGATTTGGACGTCCTCGCAAGCCCTGATCCTGGGGGGGGGGGGGGGGGGGGCGCAAGCTGAAAACAACCTTGGAGGGGACGAGGAGAATGTTAAGAGAACCTCCATAGATGTGGTCATTTCAGGCACATAAGAAATGCGTCCGAGAAGGACGCCCGTCACAAAAGCTGAAGGAAAACGTCCAGGTGCTCGTCAGGAACGTCCTATTTTGTTCTTGAGAGAAGGATGTCCATGTTAGGCAGAAGGGCGTCCCTGACGAGCACTTGGACGTTTATTTTTTTTTTTCCTTCCGATTCCCTCACAGCAGCCTCAACGATAGGTGCAGACCTCCCGTTATTTTTTCCATGGTAAGGGGATCGGAAAACGGTAGTGCATCACATACACATTATAGTACTAATTTGCAATCCGTTTTCGTTAGCTGCTACCGTGACAGGAAAATGGCTCAGAGAACCCTTTTGTGCATGTCCCGGTTTACTACTTGCGCATTAACTGGCTAGAACCAATTTAAAAACCACGTTGCTGGCTCGTTAAGTTTAGTGCATCTGGCCCTTGGTCTCTTCCTTTGATGTCATCCCTGGCCTCATTCCTTGTCACATCCTCTTCTCCAGATGGTCCTTTTTTGTTGTTATTTCAGTTTTGATCTCCCAAATTTAATCTTGGGAATGAAAGTAAAAAGTTGGGCAAGTCATGAAATGTTGCCGAAGGGAGAGCCAGAAATGCAGTTGGATAGAATCAAACCACAGATCCATTTAACTCGGCTCAGTTTGGCCACAGCACAAAAGGGTAAAGGGTAATTCAGTTCTCCAAGTAA
The DNA here is from genome assembly GCF_901765095.1 of Microcaecilia unicolor. Classification (NCBI taxonomy): domain Eukaryota; kingdom Metazoa; phylum Chordata; class Amphibia; order Gymnophiona; family Siphonopidae; genus Microcaecilia; species Microcaecilia unicolor. The sequence continues at coordinate 35,966,481 of NC_044038.1, forward strand.
CTTTGGGGTTTTTAGCCTTGAAACTGTTGTCAGTGTCTCAGAAATTGGCCTTTTATCTTGTAATATGTTAATCGCTGACTGCTGGCAAAGACCATTTGAAGACTTTCACTGGATAATTTATGGACAATCCAGGGGCAGCACTAGGGGTGGGCATACAGGCTCCCGGCCCAACTGTTAATGGCAGTAGCTTGGGCTAATATTGAGGGGTGAAGGGGCAATGGGAACAATTTGTGGCAGAAGTAATAGGAAAGAAGATCGGTGCTAGTAGACCTTCGCTGGCCCTGCAGCGGCCCCACACTTAGTATGGTATTCCTTTCCTCCCCGCAGGGAGATGAAACTGTAATAGGGCCTGCAAAGGTGGCAATTTTACAGGCCTTGCTGGTTTTCCTTCACATTGCCTCTACTGCTGGGCCCAGAACCAGTGAAATGAGATGAGGAATGAAGAGACTGAGGAGGGGGCCATGGGACAGAGTAGGAGGGAAAAAGAGATTGGACCCAGGGAAGGGGCCTAGAAGTGGGTAGGCAAGAAAGGACCTGGAGAAGGGGCTTAGGAGGGAAAGAATTTGTGAAAGGGCCATTGGAGAAAATAGGAGGAGCAGGACTGAAAAAAGGGTTCTCTGGTGGGGATAAGGGGAAGAGAGAATCAAGAAATGGGCCTTTAGGTGGGGTGGGAGTGAGGGGGGCAGAGGAGGAGGAGTTATCATCATGTTGGTGGGAGACTCTCGGACCTAGTTCTAGATATTTTAAATTCCTACCAACTGCTGTATTTTCACATACATGAAGATGTTGATTATTTGGTTTCTCACATGCTTTTAAGCGCCTCCCAATACCTCTGTCATACCCATGCACCTGGGCAGGTAAGAAATCCAAGGAAGTCTAATTAGGCTCAGAAAACTGGAAGCTGTCAATACTGCTGGATACAATAGGAGTCTTGATATTTTCCCTGGCTTCTCTATTAAGCTTATTCTTGGCTGAAAGATCTTGGTCAGATTCCTTGGCACTCTCTTGAGTCCAACTATTTGAGTACCTTGTCGTGCTCTAGAAACACAAGCACGCCATTCACTCTTCCCTTAGACATGTCCTGTTCTGCTTGCTGGTATTGAGTTTATCCCCTTCCTGCTGTCAGTGGAAGTGCCACATGTAAATATCACACCAGTACAGTGTACACTCGGTATGAAAAAGCTGACATCTGTGGCTTCTCTGTAGGTTTCACGTGGCAGTGAACTCCTTTTTAGAAAGGCACAAGCCCGAAGTGGTTGAGTTACATATAGCCATGACTCCGGCCATGCTTGCCATTCAGGCCTCAATATTGGACATCATGAACGCATGTCTGAAAGAACTGAAGCGATACAACCCAGCTCTTGAAGTAGAAGACTTGTCTTTAGAAAATGCCATTGGGACGTCTTTTGACAAGGTATTTATTTTTCAGCTGCTTATTGCATTGGCATTTAAAAAAAAAAATAAAATCCAGCGTTCAAAGGTATTTATCTGGATAATGGCGGCTGTTAGCTGGAGCTGGCCATGAGTCCACATATATGGCGTTCAAAATTGCATGCGGAAATTTGGGCTTGAGCACAACTTAATTGAGTAATGAGCCTATTGGCACCAATAATTGGACGCTATCAATTATTGACGCTAATTAACAATTTGGATTTATGAGCGCATCTTGCTACGCACTGTTCTATTAAGATGGACGTGTAAATCTTAGGGCTCTGTTTACTAAGGTGTGTTAGTGTTTGAGCGTGCATACACTTAGTGAGTGTGCTAACTGTGTAGGCGCCTATAGGGATATTGTAGGCATGTACATGGTTTACACGCGTTAAAAACATTAACGTGCCTATAACCCTGCTTAGTAAACAGGGCCCTTAATGTGCAACTGTAAAGTGGGTGTGGCCATGGCAAGAGCATGGGCGAGTCAGAGGTATTCCCTAAAGCTGCACGCAGTATTATAAAGTTAGGGGGATCGGTGCATAATTTAGGCACAAGGATTGAACACCAGGTTCCAGTTAGTATAAATCCTAATGTGTAAAAGTTTTGCCCAGCACCCAGTGCTACACGTGATTCTATAAACCGCTCCCAACTTGGAACACCGTTTATAGAATAGTGCCTAGCATTTTGGGGTTTTTTGGCGCCGTATATATAGAACTCGGCCTATAGTGCTTACAGACCACCTTGGCCCTTATTGTGGAGGAGTGAGGAAGGAGCCAGAAGTTATTCAGTAAAGTTTCCAAGTTTATTTATGACTTGCTACCAGCTAGGTGGCTTACAGACTAAGCAAAGAGTTAAAGAAACATGATAGTGAGGGTAGGGGGGAGAGAACGCCATTATTCATAAAGGACAGCGGGGGGGGGGGGGGGCATATCGGAAAGGGAGTGCGTCTTCAGATAACCACATAGTAATCTGAATGGGCCCCGTTCGGTATACCAAAAGCTGGAAATAGTTATCCGAATATTTTTATTTTATTTATCAGCAGAAAGATAGGACACAAAAAGCTGTTCTAACTTTATCCAGTTAGTGGTGCTGCTTCTTACTCTATCTGGATATTCAGGACCAGCCACTTATCTGGATACTGGCGCTGGATATCTGGATTTTTTAGCTTTTTTTTTTATTGCGGAGGCTGGCATTTAAAAAAAAGTGCAAACAACCCTAGCCAAATATTGACCTGTAAGTTAAATGCAGAGGTTTAGCCTGCTTGAACATACATTAATTCTCCCATAACAAGAGTTTGTGGCCCTGTATGTTCACACCAACACAATTCTGCATTTGGGTGAGTTATATGGAACTACTGTTTTATACTTTGAACTTATATTTTACATCCGTGTGGAAGAAGTTTTGTGAGGGTCTCTGCTTATAAACCTAGCAATTGAAAGTCAAAACAAACTTTGTTTTTTCTCTTTTGTAGACAGTTCGTCACTATTTAGACCCCTTATGGCACCAACTTGGAGCCAAGACCAAATCCTTGGTGCAAGATTTGAAGATCCTATGTACCCTTTTGCAGTACCTCTCTCAGTATGACTGTGTCACTTTCCTTAACCTTCTAGAATCACTGCGAGCAAGTGAAAAAGTCTTTGGACAGAATTCAGGTATGGAATAAATAACACTCCAAGAAGAATGCGCTCAATTCTAGTTGAATGTTGTGGTTGGTACTTAAAACAGTATCATAAATCTAATTAACATATTGGAATCACAGGGCTGAGGCCAGTCCAGCAAGCCAACATTTGGCAGAAGCTTGGCTTAGTTCTTGGCTCCAGAGTTTGCACATTTAGCGAAGCTGAGATGAACCTTTATCTCCAGAGGGAGGGAAGGGATCATTCTTGATGTCTACCCAGTTGTATTACACCACTTTATTGGTTGGCTTGCCTAAGATGTATTTATATTGTCTTCAACTAGTCCAGAATGCAGCAATATGGGTTATGTTGGGGGGGGGGGGGGCTAGATATCTCCTACTCTAGCCTTTATTTGCTCCCTGCTGGTTTCCATAACATCATATTAAGATCACTTGTCTGGTTTTATTTATTTATGACATTTATATCCCGCATCCCAAACAAGTTCGGGTTCAACATGGCTAACAATAAACATTTGCAAAAAGTACAATATAATTAGTAATAGCATAAGTAGTAATAATACAATACACAAACTTCACTATTATTGGATAGCAAGAGCGGGGTTCCAAGTATACCCAAGAGCTAACAGTTACTAGTGTGAGTAAGGGATTTACTAAATAAAAATGCTTTCAACAGTTTACGAAATAAGAGTTAAATGGTAATGTATCTTAATGGATTAGGCAGAGAATTCCATATCTTTATACCTTGATAGGTAAAGCCTGCATTACGTATAGATTTATAAGGAAGCTTCTTACAACTTGGGTCATGAAGGCTTTAGAGGTGTATTTTCAAAGCATTTAAGACTTACAAAGTGTGCCTCCAGCCAGCTTTTGCATCAGCACCCCTCTCCCCCACAGCTTCTTTCTAATTTCATAGGTATCGGAGGGTGTGGGACCGGCAGGGCCTTTGTGTGCACCTGGGCTGCAAGGCTTCGCAGCCTTTACTGCAGCTTGTTTGATTGCTGCCACGGGGCCAGCAGAACAGACAGACAGGACAAAGAAAACAAAAGCTGTAAAGAATTTATTTTATGCTGTTTCGAAGAATTTTGTTTGGTGCCGAAGAGGAAGATGTACAAAAAAAGTAATAAAAGCGTTGGGCGTAAGTTAAGATTTCTAAGAGTGGCTCCTATGTTTGACTGAAAAGTTTTAAGTTGAAAATTTGCTTAAGTTTAGGAACTTTAAAACTCTGGACCCTAAAGTTAGGCCTGCTATTAATTTACATAGATTTAGGCTTCTAAGATTGGTTCTTAGTGCTGAAAATCCATATTAAGCACCTAACATTTTTCCCCTCCTTAACTCTGCCCCCAATATTTAATGAGCTTTGTGTAGTTAGGAGACTCTGTTTAAGGCACTCACCTCCTATATAGGGGGAGATGCATTAAAAACTTACTGGGCCAGTGACGTGGGTTTTTTTGACTGGTTCTAGTCGGTTTAGCGGAAATGTTATTCAGCTGGAGATGCACAGTGGGGTTCTGTGGGCTGTTTTCCGTTCACGGCAACAGACAATGGGAATGGTATGCAAAGCTATTTAAATGAGCTGATTACCATTCAAATGTGCATTCCGAGTGATGCACAGACTGCAGCCCCTGCCTTTTACGACAAAATTTTTCTGAGAGGTCAGGAGCATGACAGCTGCATCCCAGCTGGTGGTTGGTGAATTTAAACTTCTACGGAAACCACATGCCTTTACTATAGCAGCTGTAAGTAGGAGAGAGGTAAACTAGTTGTGTTTAACAATAAAAGCACTTTCAAAAGTTGTTTATAGAGGCAGGTTAAACTCTCCTAATGGTTTCTTGATGGAGAATTATTTGCCTATACAGTGAAAGGATGCACATTGGTGCACATGCCGGACCATTGGGGAGTCCAAACCAGTGGGACAAAATTTACATTAGCGCAACTGTTCAGTGCCGAAGAACCACTCTGTGAATCAAACCAGTCCATGTATCAATGGTGTATGAATCTCCTTCTACCGAGTTTTCCAAATTTACAGAAAACCCTAACCATTAACTTAACCTCACCAGTTTTCTGCAGGCTCTGGCATTTGATGGGGGGGGGGGGGGGGAGGAAAGCTGCTGCATCTTGGCCTTCTGCTTATAAGAAACACTCCTGGGGGACACTGGAGCTGTGGCAGTGATCAAGTTGAAAAAAAAAAAGCCTCACACGGAGCAGAAGAAATACTGTTCTGGGCAATCGCATAGCATCCACACTTGGTGATTGCGTGCTCTGCGTTTGCCCTGGCGGTTTTCCTACCCTATCTGCACGGTAAAAGTCTGTGCAGCTCATTTGCACGTGATTTATGTAGTGAATCGCCCGTTATTATTCCACCTCAGTAATTTTTATCAGTGTGGAAATAGCGGTCGGTTCTTTCCAGGGACATACGTGCATTGGCCTCTCAGTCTTCAAAAGGTCTTAATTTTCAAAATTAATCTCCTAAAAAAAAGTTTCTTTACAATGTTTTTTCACCCTCTGTTATGTGCATTTTTTGTTTTAGGTTGGCTGTTTCTTGACTCTAGCACATCAATGTTTGTACATTCTCGTGCCAGAGTTTACCGCATTCCTGACCACAAAATGGGTAAAAAATCCCAAAAATCTGATAAAATGGAGCTGAAAGAAAAACAAGGTACTGTTAACCATAGTAATTATTATAGTATAATAAATTCTTGTATTGAAACTTTGAGTATTCCCAAATTTAGTTTTGTTTTTAAGTTTGGAAACTAATAAACACAACTTGCATAATTCATAATTGACTAGAAAAAATAATTATACAAAATATACAGTGAGAGGAAGTTCCTCCAAAGCACTATCAGAGATTTATTATTTATGCATTTTGTTGTTTATCTGTAGGGTACAAGTGTGTTTAAAACTTCAAATTGTTCTTATTTACTTACATTTTAACAGAGGCCTTCCGGATGGCTCAGTAGAGGGCCTGGGTTTGAATCCTGGGTTAGGTCTTCCCTCCCTAGATAAGTCAAGACTTGAAGATACAGTGGAGGAAATGATCATAGCACTTGGGTGGAGAGGCAGTCTAGTCGTTGCACAACAGTGACACAAGGGCCCTGTTTACTAAGCTGCGCTAGAGGTGCGTTAGCGTTTTTAGTGCGTGCTAAGCATTAGCGAGCAGTAACCAGATAGATGCCCATAATATTCCTATGAGCATCTACACAGTGTGCGCTGATTTTTAGCCTACGCTAACAGCGCTAGCGCACCTTAGTAAACAGGGCCCCAAGTAGTTGGAAGTCTGAGCCTGTGATTGTTGAATTCTGCAAGGAGCTGAAGTCCGTGGTCCCCTTCTGAAGACCATTGCTGCAGTAACCAGGCTAAGGGGTCCTTTTACCAAGGTGCGCTGAAAAATGGGCTGCACTAGTGTAGGGGCATGTTTTGGGCGCGCGCAGATCCATTTTTCAGCACGCCTGTAAAAAAAAAGGCCTTTTTAAATTTTTGCCAAAAATGGACGTGTGGCAGAATAAAAATTGGCGCACATCCATTTTGGGTCTCAGATCTTACCGCCACCCATTGACTTAGCGGTAAGGTCTCAAGCGGTAACTGTGCAGTAATCGTCTACATGTGTAGAATGACAATTACTGCCCGGTTTCCCCCGCACACAGGAAAATAAAAATTATTTTCCGACACACGTAGCACACGCATGTAAAAAAGAAATCACTTCCCGGGCCACACGGTAGCTGGGCAGTAACTCCAAATTGACGCACCTACGCTGCTTAGTACAAGGGCCTCTAAGCGAGTAGGGTTGGGTTTCTAATCAGGGGAAGAAAAATCCCACAGCAGCTGCAAATAAAGGCTTATGGTGTTTTGATCCTTCAGAGGAAAGTTCTGATTAAGCCAGTAGCCCAAATGAGCAGGAATAAACAGTTGGGCCAAAATAAACATTGGTGTTAACTGAAGCTCTGGATGTACTTCAATAACAGAATTATGTAACCAAAACACTAGCGGAATAATAAAGCTTAAAAAATGAAGAATGTGGGAAAGACATTGAAATATACCACAGTTCCGTTACGGCTTTGGGTCTCTGAATTTTGTGGACTGTTTCTAGGCCAATAATATGATCATGTTTCTTAGGTTTTCTATTTTTGCTTTCATTTGTTTGTTAATGTTGGAATGGTTTTTCTGTACAAGTGTTTTTGCTCGATTGCTGTTGAAATATATTCTAAATATTCATAAAAAAATAAGCCACAGTTCCCAAAATCAATATATAAATAAGATACCTCAAACCATTGTACAGCTAAGAGTGGCAACGTGCTATGCTGTACCGATTATGTCACAAGCTCAGTCTAAACAGTCCCCCCCCCCCCCCCCCCCCCCAAAAAAAAAAAAATTAATTGATTTTTACATTTTTTTATTTAATACGAGTAACATTATTCAAAATGTAAGGTCCAAATGTGAGTTATATGAAACATTCCAACCACTAAACAACACATCACTTGCCATAATGTTCTATTCTCATTTTTCATTTTCTTTTTAATTTCACAAGAAATCTTCTCAATTCATATAAAGTGTCCGTTCATCACTGAAAAACTATTTAGCAGTTTAAACTTTGTAAGTGGGCTTATCTTTTAGACGAGGGCTCAGATGATCAGCTTCGTCTTTTTCTCAACAGAGCGTCGGTTACACAACATATGCTTCGTCAGGAAGAATGTTCAAGCTTAGCCATGTAACATACAAGCAGGTACGGTAACTATGTGGCTAAATAATCTTCAGGATGAAGCATACGTTGTGGAACGGACGGCTCCGTTGAGAAAAAGAAGAAGCTGATCATCTGAGCCCTCGTTTAAAAGATAAGAGCACTTACAAAGTTTAAACTGCTAAGTAGGTTTCAATGGTGAATGGACACATAATTAAGATAAGGTTTATTGTGAGAATAAAACGTTATGGCAAGGAGTTTTTTTTTCTGGCTAGTGATGCGCTCTATGTAAAGCTCACCAGCACAGTGTTGGCCAGTAGCAGTCATGTAAGTACATAAGTATTGCCATACTGGGAAAGTCCAAAGGTCTATCAAGCCCAGCTTCCTGTTTTCAGCAGTGGCCAATCCAGGTCACAAATACCTGGCAAGACCCAAAAAAATACAAAACATTCTATACTGCTTCTCCCCCAGAAATGGTGGATTTTCCCCAAGTCCATTTAATAGTAGTCTATGGACTTTTCCTTTAGGAAGCCGTCCAAACCTTTTTTTAAACTCCGCTAAGCTAACCGCCTTTACCACATTCTCTGGCAACGAATTCCAGAGCTTAATTACACGTTGAGTGAAGAAAAATTTTCTCCAATTTGTTTTAAATTTACTACATTGTAGCTTCATCGCATGCCCCCTAGCCCTAGTATTTTTGGAAAGCGTAAACAGATGCTTCACATCTACCCGTTCCACTCCACTCATTATTTTATAGACCTCTATCATATCTCCCCTCTGCCGCCTTTTCTCCAAGCTGAAGAGCCCTAGTCGCTTTAGCCTTTCCTCATAGGAAAGTTGTCCCATCCCCTTTATCATTTTCGTCGCCCTTCTCTGCACCTTTTCTAATTCCACTATATCTTTTTTGAGATATGGCGACCAGAATTGAACACAATATTCGAGGTGTGGTCGCACCATGGAGCGATACAAGGGCATTATAACATCCTCATTTTTGTTTTCCATTCCTTTCCTAATAATATCTAACATTCTATTTGCTTTCTTAGCTGCAGCAGCACACTGAGCAGAAGGTTTCAACGTATCATCAACGACGACACCTAGATCCCTTTCACTGAAGTCTTTTTCTCCTTCGCCTTATGATAGCTTAAAGTTGTTTAGCGTGGTTGGAGTTTTTGATATAACTCATGTTTGGGCCTTAAATTTTGTTTATTCTGTGAGCTTTTTGAGCCATTTTGGGATTGGTGTAACATTATTCCCCTTGTGAAATTTGTAGTAGCTCCAGCACGGCTCCCATATTTCATATTAAAATTGCTTCAGGGGCCAGGGAGTCCAAGAACGTTCACTCTTGCTTTCCTTTTTACTTCCAGAGGAACGTCGTACTCCCTGTATGCAGTAATTAAAGAAGCAGAGTGATGACATAAGCAGTCCAAAAAAGATTGAAATCAGCAATCCAAACAAGCAGAGTAATATGTGAGCAGCAGCAGTCCATAAAATCCACAACCTATTAGATCTGCAGAATAGACTGTTTGGACTGAACCTGAATCCATATGACGCGGTGGATGCCATTCTGAGGTTACCTTTGAATACTAGCATATGTAAAATTGCTTTATTTATATTTTGATCTTTGGAACTGTGGCTTACCTTAATGTCTTTCCCACATTTTTAATTTTTTAAGCTTTTATTATTGTACCAGTTTTTTGGTTATAAATTTGTACTGATTTCATTACAGTTTTTCCATGTAGCCTGGATATCAGAATAACATCTTCCTGTTTTCCATAACTATTCATCAAACATATAAACGGCAAGTGACCGTACTCACTCGCAAATGCGCAGTAGAGACTTCCCTCTCTGCTGCGCCCCCGCGTCAATACGTGATGACGGGGGCGGGACAGAGAGGGAAGTCTCTACTGGCATGCTGCAGACGTCGGAACCGCTCCCTCTCCCCCCGCTCCCCCGGAGTCGTCGCCGCCGCCCCTCCATCTGGCCCGAGCACTGTGAACTTATATCACCACGCAGCAGCAGGCACATCAGCAAAGCTGCCGTCGGGCTTCCTTCTCTGCCTTTGTCCCGCCCTCGCTGACGTTACGTCACACGAGGGCGGGACATAGGCAGAGAAGGAAGCCCGCCCTGACGGCAGCTTTCCTGATGTGCCTGCTGCTGCGTGCTGATGTAAGTTTATAGTGCTGCTCGGGCCGGGTGGAGGGGTGGTGGCAGCGACTCCAGGAGGGGCGGGGCCGACCTTGGGGGGGGGGGGGGGGCTCGGAACCCCCCCCCCCCATTCCAAAAGTAGCCCGTTTTCACGGGCTCAACGGCTAGTCATATTATGCTTCAATCTCTTCTTTACTACTATGTGACTTCTTATTCACTTCAAAGGCTTTGTCAACAGCCAGTTCTAAGAACTATTGCTGTTTTTCCAGTAGACAGTTCTTCTAATATGAAGGTGGAAGAGATTCTTCCTTCAATCCTTCTCAGCCTTACCACACTTCTTTTTTAATTTTTTTTACCTTCTGTTTTTAAACTCTGTAGTTCCTTTTGTTCTTTATTCAGCTTGGTTCAGTACTAGGTTTCTGACACCGTGAGCCTCATTCACAGCTATCTTGGGACTTTTCTCATATTTTAATAGACCCTTCTTCCTGCTGTTCCCAGTCTGGTCATTTTAGTGGTGGTCCTGAGATGCAGAACCTTCTAGAACCCTGTATCATGGGTCTCCAGGAACCACCTCTAACCATGACCTTGACTCCTTCCCCTTTTGGGGCTATGAGCACTGTCTTTAACATTCCTAGCCAACCAGGCTGCGAAAATCCTGATTCCAGGTTTGATCCAGGGACCTTCCACATGGCAGCACATCAGGATGTCCCCTTTGGTACTTCTTGTAGTGGCTAAGGACAGCACCAAGACCACATACAACAGACGAGCCTGACTTACTGTAGAATGAATTTGTCTGCCTCTGGGTAGAACAAAGAATGATCAAGTGGTAACATTTCTAACTTCCAGTATTGACAGTTATCAAAATCCTTTGCTAAAACTGAAAGCATCAAATGAAAAGGCAAAGATGAGTAGCTTGGTGGGAGCTATTGAATAATGACATTTTGAAGAATATACAGGACGTATGTGTGTGTTGTTGTGGTTTTTTTTTATATATAATAACTTTTTGTGAGAATATGCAAGCATTTCTAGTCAGACTCTTCCAGCTGCAACTTGCTGCTCATCAGCTCTGAGAAATGCACAAAAGATCTAGTTTTATTTATTTCCAGAAGAGAAAAGAGAGCTGGTCCTGGAAAGCAGTCCAAAATGGGAAGCTCTCTCTGAAGTACTACAAGAAATTGAGAGAGAAAACAAGGAGAGCGATGCCCTCGGAGGTCCAGGTGAGAGTGCTGGAATCAAAACAATCTTCCACAGAGATGCACACAAAGTCACAAAAGTGGCAGATGCCAAAGACAGTCTCCAGTGGATCAAGAAAAAGTTTTGTCCAGTCAGTATGCTGACAAACCCAATATGGGCCGTGTTTCGGCACGCCAAGCCTTTGTATTTACTGTAAAGATCTGGACGCAATACAGTAGCTCATGCAGTTTAAGAATAGAACGCCAGCTTGACAGCAGTCTCGGAGTGAGACAGTACGATCATACAGTTGACTAATAAGACCCCGGCGAAGGCTGAAGTGCCGAAATACAGCCCATGTTGGGTTTGTCAGCGTACTGGGCCAAAAAACTTTTTCTTGATCTACTGGAGATTTTGTGTGGCATCTTCCATTTTTGTGACTGAGAGCGCTGGAGCGCCAGCTTTTATGATTTTAAATGGATAGTACTGAAAACTAAAAAACTGACCTGGGTTTGTAGATAGTCAGCCATGCCTAGTGGTTAGGGTGGTGGACTCTGGTCCTGAGGAACCGAGTTCGATTCCCACTTCAGGCACAGCTCCTTGTGACTCGGGGCAAGTCACTTAACCCTCCGTTGCCCCAGGTACAAATAAATACCTATATACGTAAGCCGCATTGAGCCTGCCATGAGTGGGAAAGCGCGGGGTACAAATGTAACTAAAATAAAAATTACCCTCTTTAATAAGTCCTTGTTAAAACCCTGAGGTATCACAGTGGTTGGTATGTGTTTAAACAGAAGGTGTGGAGGAGATACACACAAGGGCACGCAGAGTAAGTTCATCAGTTTGTTTTTATTAATCTGGCAGCTGCCTGTAACTCTGAATCATTCAGGGCAGAACATGCCAACAGTTGAGAGAGAGTAGGCTTTCAGACAGACTTGTGACTTGGACATGTTGATGTCGGGAAGATTGCTATGAAGCCTCTGTGGGCCAGAGTTCGAGCTGCGGTTCCAGTGCCAATTTCCACCTAGGCAACTGCTAATAAACTACAACAAGCTGGTTACAGCATTTCTCTGGATGAAATGTAAACTATGTCCAGCATGGAAACTGAGTACTTTCAACTTGGATACGGCCATTCATTTCCAATTACAGGACCATCTGTCTGATAAGCAAGAGTCCAAACTGGTTGATTTATCTAGTCAGTTGGTGACTGCTTAGGCAGCCAATTCCAATTTAATAAAAATTGCATCATACTTTGCTATTAAAGTCAAAGCATTGAGAGATTTTCCAGATGTAAAAGTTTTGAGATTAATTTCCCTGTTTACTTTGTCCTTTTCCTTTCAAAATGTGTAAGAAATATGTGCTGGCAGTTTTAAAGTGCCTCTTAGGTCGCTGCTACCTTTTATCTAGGTTTTTTTCATACCTGAGGCCAAGCACCAGGGCAAACGAGCAACAGACAAATGCATTTGCTAGTGACACATAAAGCTGTGAATGTGCACTCTCCTTTAACTCCGCACAAGAAGTAATAACTTCAGGGGTTTGATTTTATAACCAGACACCTATGGAAGAAATCCAAATAGGTGTCTGCTTTAAAAGTGCAAACCAGGCCCTCTCCTTGTATATTATTATCCACTTTCTATTGTGAGAAATAGTGAACTTATACGTGTTTTAATTTAATAAGTAAACCAGTGCCAGTGGCACACACGTTCCCATGCGCAAACAGACACCTACTCTGAGGGGCCCTTTTACTAAGCCGCACACGCGCCAAAATGGAGTTACCGCCCGGTTACCGTGTGGCTCTTGCAGTAATTTCAGTTTTGGCATGCATCCGATACGCGCGGCTAGCAAATAAAGAACAGAGTTTTCCCTGGGAGTTACAGGCTGAAAAATAATTTTTGGTTTTGGTCGTGCGCCAAGTGGAATTTGACATGCGTAGGTCATTACCGCCTGGTTACTACGTGAGACTTTACCGCTAGGTCAATGGTTGGTGGTAAGGTCACAGACCCAAAATGGACTTTCGGCAATTTTGATTTTGCCACATGTCCATTTTTACCAAAAATGTTTTTTAAAAAAGGCCTTTTTTTTTTTTTTTTTTACAGGCGCGCTGAAAAATGGATTGGCGCACACCCAAAACCTGCACCTACACTATCGCAAGCCATTTTTCAGCGCACCTTAGTAAAAGGAACCCTGAGTTAGTGTAAATGTGCGTAAGTATTCTACCTCATAATTCTATAGTCTGCAAACATTTCTTCGCATGGTGTGAAAAAGTGCATGCGTAGATTATAGAACGCTGGCAGTTACGCTTGTAGCTTAATTGGTAAATTAGGTGCTAATTGGCACAACCTATAATTGGTGCTAATTGGCATTGACTCCCAATTCTATAAACTTTGCTCTGAAAATCTATAGCACATACCTGCAAGGGAGGCCTAACAAACATTAATGCACTCGGGTCCAGATGCTCAAAACTCCAGCGCTGCATGAAACAGCGCCGAGGAATTACTTCCTTACTAGTAAAAAAGCCCGTTTCTGAGACGAATGAAACGGGCGCTAGCAAGGTTTTCCTGGGAGTGTGTATATTTGAGAGGGAGTGTGTGTGTTAGAGAATGAGAGAGAGACAGAGTGTGTGTGTGTTTGTGAGAGACAGAGTGACTGTGTGTGTGACAGAGAGAGTGTGTTAGAGAGAGAATGTGTCAGAGAGAGTGTATGTGAGAGAGTGTGTGCCCCACCCCCACCCCTCTGGTCTCAGGTCCCCCTCCCCCCTCCTCCTGCTTCAGCCATGCATGTCCACCAGCCGTCCTCTTCCCTCTTGCCTTTTTACTTTTTTGTTGTCTGTCTTGCCCCTCCCCTGTGTTTTTACTTTTTTTTCATTTGTTATCCTTTTTTCATTTTTGATAACCCTTGCCGTCTTCCCCCTTCCCTCCCCTCCCCTCATCGTTAGCGTTCTTCTGTTACGCACATTTTGTAGTAAATTATTCAGCTACAAAAAGGGAAAAAAAAACATAAATGTGTTTTAACCTGAAACGCTGGACCGTAGACAGCCATCAGGCATTGGCTGTGGGTGCTGCAGCCGCTCCTCCTCTCGCCTGCGATGTTGGTGCCCTCCGGGGTCTTCCTCCAGGGTCAGTGACGTTGAGGCGAGAGAAGGAGCGGCTGCAGCGCCGACAGCCAATGTGTGATGGCTGTGTATAGTGCGCGTTTCAGGTTAAAGCACAGTTTTTTTGCAGCAGCGGCCGGACAGTGAGGGCAGGGTGGCGAGGGGGTTGATGTTGCTCGGGGGGGGGGGGGGGCTGCGGTGTTTTGGCGGCGGGAGGGTCGTCTGTGGCCGGGGGGGGGGGGCAGGAGGGGTGGGCCGGGGGGTTTGCGGCAGGAGGGTCATCAGCAGGGGGGGGTGCAGATTTGGTGATGGTGGTGGTGGCGTGGGATCAAAGCAGAGGTGCAGAGGCTTTTCTTGACGGGAGGGGGCAGGTGGAGATTATGGTGATTTTTTTACGGGGACTCGGGTGTTAGTCGTTTGGGGAGGTGGTGGAGGGCATTGTTCCCAAGTTGTTGAAGAGGGAGGGAGGAGGTGGAGGGCGGTGTTCCGAGGTCGGAGAAGAGAGGTAGGTTTGTGGGTGCGTTTTGGGGAGGAGGGTGGGTGAGGGTGGCTGTGGCTGGTTGATGTGGTCCTCTGTCGACTTTGGATGTGCGATGGTTTTTCCGGGGGGTGGGGGGTGGGTGGGAAGGTTGTCGTGTGTGTGTGTGGGTTATTCCGTTGTTACCGGCAGTGTTGATGGAGCGAAGTAAGTCCTCTTGTTTTTTTCTTTTTTCATGACCCGCCCTCGACGTCCAGACGTTTTGACACGAGGGCGGGGCGGCTCAGCGATGCGATTCGTTGAGTGTCATTGCTCCGCCCTCCACGTCATGACGTTTTGACACGAGGGCGGGGCGGCTCAGCGATGCGATTCGTTGAGTGTCATTGCTCTGCCCTCCACGTCATGACGTTTTGACAAGAGGGCGGGGCAGACACTCATGGGGGAAAATTCCGATCTACACCACCATGCAAGCGGAAGTTGGGCTTCATTAGAACATTGGGGTTGTGAATTATGGGCGGAAGGGGTGTGGCTGAGGGCGGGTCTATGAGTGAGAGTGAGTGGTGCATGAGTGACAGTGAGTGGTGCTGACAGCCTAGCCTACCAACAGTGCAGGGCTTCAGTGTGTCCCTGCCACAGAGTGAGCTTCTGACTGTTGGAGGTGAGAATTATTTATATAGATGCTTGAAGCTAATAGTATGCAAATGAAATGTGCACTATTAGCTTTGATCATGAGGAAGTAAATTGGGTGGATGGTGCCTGGCGCACACACTGAAGAGTTGCATGCGTCAGAGAGGAGGAGGGAAGGAAGAGGAGGAAGAAGTGCCAACAGCCTCAAGACATCCCGTAGCCCTCTCACATTCCCACAGCACTGTATTTACAGGACAGAAGGGGACAGTGTTGGGGTGAAGCAAAGGATAAGGGCCATCTCCTAACGGGAAGTGAGGTGACTCTCTTATCTGGAAAGTTTGGCTCTTTAATTTACAGTTTTTTTTCTTTTTTTAAAGTAGCTGTAGTCTCGTACCATGTTAAGTTTAACATTTTTTTTTTTAAGGTTGATGATCTGGGTCGTTTTCGCTTGCATCTCTTTGGCTCACGGACCCTTCGCCTGCCTCTAAAGCACCCTAATGCCAGCTGCGAGCTGGCGTAGGATTTGGAGCGCTTTGGACTTCCATGTGTTGTCCACCGTTGTTAGAGCATCGGGGTGAATAACAAATGACTCATTTGCGCGCATAGCATGCTGTTTGCGCTGATGGCGAGCACGCACGTTTTCCGCTGTAGGGGGTTTTCACCATACTACATTGGTAAATGCGAGTGCTAGTCTGGCGCTAATGGCCTTTAGCGTCCACGTTTACTTTTGAATATTGGGATGTCAATTTCTAGAATCATTTAGTCAGACATTTTACACCAGCCATTGGCATGGAGTAAGTGGCCACACCTAAATATTGGCGTGTAAATGCTAGCTTATGCTAGTATTCTATAATGGCAATTATGTACATAAGAATTTCTCTCATTTGAACTAGTCTCCTCTCCCTCAGTATTCTTCTTCCTTGTCTATCATCCCCCCCCCCCCCCCCCCCCCCCACCACGTACTGTCCTTTCCAGTCTCTTCAAGCTCTTATTGCCCAGCATTGTCTCAATTTAATCATCTTGTTGTATTCGGTGATTCTAATATCTGCCTAGATGTTCCTTTGGCATCATTTAATAAAGGTTTCCATCACTGCACCCAGGTCTTAAATCGTCTTCATCATATATACTACTCCCACTCACATGACTGGACATACTCTGCACACAGTTCTCTTCCCCCCCCCCCCCCCCCCCCCCCCCAGGCATTAGACTTCTCGCCACCTTTGCCACTACCATGGACAGACCGCTTCATTATAAGCTTTCATCTCCATGCAGAGACAGCCCTTAAATGCCTGAACACCACCTCTGGAGCAGATAGAGACTGCAGTAAATTCACAACTGAGTCTTTTGCTCAACATTTCTCTCTTCTCCATAACTCCTTTTTGATGATGCCCCTAGAATACCACATTCTCAAATCTCTATGAAACTTTAGCCCTTCTAAAGGTAACACTGAGAGACACCTGGTTCAGTCCTAATCTACTTCAGAACTGACAAGTTAGACACAGGGAATGTTGCTGGCGGAAAACTTGCACTGACGCTACTCTTGAAATAAAAATCTCTGGCTTCTGCCTACAAGAAGGCTATCCTGGTTGTTAAGCAGATTTACTTCTCTCCCCAAATCACCTGGTACCTCACTCAGCTAAGCTCTATAATATCTTGTGGTCATTAATCTCGGATGCTATTACACCATCCTTCTTAGAAAACTCTTACAGCCAATGATTTAGCTTCCTGTTTCTCAGATAAAATAACTACGTCACAATTATTGACCTGATTTCCACTCCAAACTCAGTGTCTCCCAACTTCCCCCTACCACATAGTTCTGTCTTCCTTCAGTCTGCCCTCTCTTTTCAAAATTGTTCAGTCACTCAAATCATGAAAAACTACTACAGTCTCTGTGACCCTCTCCCTTCCTGCACTTTGATTCAATTTTGAATTCTTACCTCCAGCCAAAAAATTAATAAAAAGGAAAAAATATTGCATTAGATTCATAAAAAAATGAAAATGCATACACACTTTATATAAATGAGAAAAAGAGGGGAAAAACACAAAATTACTCCAGTGCCTCATATCAAAGCAGGAAAAATAAAGGCCTTATACCCTTGCCCTGGAAATCTGCTCTCATCTACCCAAAACTTAAAAAATCGTAAGAATAGCCACCTTGGGTCAGACCAATGGTTCATCTAACTCAGTATCCCGTTTCCAACAGTGGCCAATCCAGTTCACAAGTATATGGCAGAGTCCCAAATAATAGCAAGGGCTGCTCCCTCAAATCAAATTTTTGTCTGATAGCCCAGCTTCCTTTTATTTCCAGACTTGCTGAAACTTTAGTTCTAAATCAATTAGATTTCCTTGATAAAATCAAAGCAACAGTACAAGAGAGGCTTAGTAGGATCCACAACCAGTAGAAATAAAAGAAGAAAATAGATCACAAGGATCAAAGTTTAAAAATGTAATGAATTTAAAAATGGTCCCAATTTATTTTAATTTTATACTTTTTAAACTTCGATCCTTGTGATCTACTTTCTTCTATTATTGGTTTTATGAAGAGCAGCACATTTATATTCTAACCAGACTGGATTTATGAGATCTTGTAGCCTAGAAACCACACTGAGGGGCCCTTTTACCAAGCTGCGGAAAAAAGGGTCCTTCGCTGGCGCCAGGGTCCTTTTTACCGTAGTGGTTAAAAAAGCCCCCCGCACACATGGCCATGCGGTAAGAGAACTCTTACCACATGGCCATGTGACAGGGAGCCCTTAAGGGTTTCCGTGGTAACTGGGCTGCACGTGGTAATGCCTGATTACCACCGCGCAAGCCATTTCCAGGGGTTTTCTTTTTCCCCCAGAAATGGCATGCGTTCAGGGCAGGACTACCGCCGGCAGCCACATTGGGCCGGCGGTAGTCCTTAAAAAGCAAGTGGTAAACCCACGTTGGGCTTATCGCCACTTTGTAAAAGGGTCCCTTAGGAATTAAAACATCTATACAGTGATATTGGTCTTACCAACACAATCTTGAACCAATTTCATTTCTCTCTCACTGAGAATACAGTCACTTGGTAGAACCAACAATCTATCTCCTACACATTCAACTGCAGTGTCTCCCAAGGCACCCTACTGGTCCCAACTCGATGATTTTACCGCACCACTTCTAATGCTTATTCAATCATGTGACCTAGCTTCCTATATTTATTTGTATATTCTGATAATCACCAGCCTCAATTGCAACTGTCCACAAGAGATCCTTGCCTTCAGTTATAAGCTATCGCAAATAGCCAACTGGATCAAAAGACACAAACTTGAACCCTCAGTGGGTGGCGGTAAGGGCTTCCCCCCGAAATGGCCGCATGTCAAGTGCTTCGCTTGCTGCACGGCCATTTCCTCAAAAAAAGAAAGACCTACCTTTTATCTGCTGCTGTAAAAGGGGGCCTTGGCGCACATCAAAAACACACGCTGACACCAGCCCAGGCCCCCTTTTGTCGCAGCTTGGTAAAAGGGGCCCACTATGCATATTCTAACAGTTTAGCAATGGGGAGAGGTGGGGGGAGGAGGGAAGGAATCTTACATGTGAGATTTCAGGATCAGAACTGCACATGTAGGTTCTGGTATGTACCTCTTACTGCCTCAATGCAGATACAAATTCGTATGCATAATTTGTTCATGCCAGCCTGTAGTCCTGCAGTCAGGCTCATTATCGACCTCTCAAATTTTTATATAGAGACCCTGTAAATCCTGTGGAGGGAGGAAGGAGGAGGAGGGGTGTTTTCAAAAGAAAATGTAATGTATTTAGTAGTTTTCACTGCTCACTTTCTGTCCTAATTTCTTTTGCTTACTTAATGGTTGTGCCACTTTACAGGCATTTTCTGGAGTCCGTGTGTCTGAGCCTTGAAAAATCTCTCTTGTAATTTGCAAACCCCAGTGTAGCTGTTAAAGGAACCATTTTATCCTGTAGTACCACTAACAAAACTAGGTTTGGAATGCAGGAGAAATTCAATGTTATCTTAAATAAAAAGATTTTCTAGGTTAAAAAAAAAAATCAGTAAAAACTGTTCAAGTTGGTCCTTACTGCTCTGAAGCTGCAGACTCTAAGCATAATGTTTCCTGTTTTGAAGCAGGCCGAGTGCTGATTTGTGCCAGTGATGACAGAACATGTGCCCAGCTCAAAGAGTACATTACTGCTGGCACAGAAGCCCTGTTGACAAGGCTCTATAAGAAATCATTTGGGAAGGATGAGAAAGCTGAAGAACTGTGGCTAAAAGAGAGAAATACCTTCAAGCCAAAGGGGGACCCTAGGCCCAGCAAGAGACCTCGAGTCAAAAAGTCCTCTACAAAACAAAAGAAAACTATCAAAAAGCCATCGCTGACACTAACCCAGATGGTGGGGAAAATGGAGGAGGAGGAAGAGAGTGGCAAGGAAGATGCCATTGACCTGGAAAACAGCATGGAAAATGCAGATTGTGAAGCTGTGCAGCTGAACTTGCCATCAGATACATACTATGGCATTCTCAAAGAGCCCCTCACTGTCATTCATCCACTGAAGGGCTGCAGTGACCCCTATGCTCTGACCCGGGTACTGCATGAAGTAGAACCAAGATATGTTGTCTTATATGATGCTGAACTTAGTTTTGTTCGTCAGCTGGAAATATACAGAGCAAGCAGACCTGGAAAACCTCTGAGGCAAGTAAAGAACTGAGCATTTAGTAACTGTGATTATTATTTGAAAAAAAAAAACAACTTTTGAGCTTTTCATATTTATATGTACTTAAATTCTCCCTAAGAGGCATAGTTATTTTATTTTAACTTAAATTTAAAATAAAATTTTAAATTATATACCGCCTGCGAGCCTGAATGCTGTCGAAGTCGTGTACATTCTATTACAATAGGTATTTTTTCTGTTCCTGGAGGGCTCAGGCAATGGAATCTAATAAAACCTTTTGCTGCTAGTTTTATATTTTGGAAAAGCTTCTTGTACTGTCTCAACAACAAAAAAACAGAAGCAGAGTAGCTGTGGGTTCATTAGGGCAACTTTAGAGCTTCATCCTGCCAGCTCAGTGGCATCTGGTCTGCACAACAATGCACAGAATGTCGCTAGGATGTCCTGGGTCCTGAATCTGCTTCCCAGGTTGCAAAGGCAGAAATGATAGTTTCTGAGAATGGGGAAGGAGCTATTTGGTTAAGCTATGGTAAGATACCGTATTTTACTGCATCTTAATTCACCACAGGAGTCATTACCACAGGTAGTCACTCAGTGCCACAGGTTATTCACTTGCACAGCAAATTAATAATGCACTGGTATTATTTCTAGTGCAAGAAATGATAAAAAAAATCACATAACATAATAAGAACTAGGCAAAAAGAATAACAGATGGAAATAATAGCATATAAGTCCCCCATTTATTGGATAGAAGAATCTCTCACTTTTTATTCTGAAAATTTATTAGACATCTACATGAGAACTTTCAAGAAAAAGAAGTTCACTGATAGTGTCGCCCATTTTAATACCAAGAAAGCCTTCAGTCTCAATTGTGTGGCTCTAGGAATGTCGGGAAATATTTGTAATTTCTGACCAGAGAACAACAACCAATTTTTCGAGCATGCTTAAGATTATATTTGGATAAAGTTTAATTTTTATTTTGTGAACCCTCCAAAAATGTTGTTAAATCCAACTCATTAGATAGCAACACCTCAAAACCTATCCCTTCCTCACCTTTTTCTACGTTATTTTAAGGAGTGTAATATACATGAGCTATAGGGATCTGGTCAGCTTGAGTCAAAAATACGAGTTTCTTTCGAATACTTCCTAAACAATGTCTAGGGAGATAGTAAATGAGCACATAGAAAATTTTAAGTACAAGCAAATGTCTTGATTTATGGTAATTTTTCTAAATCTTCACATTTGTGATGCAAAACTAAACTATCTTTGACTCTCAACACCACTTCTGACTGGAGAGTCTTAGAGGTTCTAAAGTCCCGTGTTTTTTTTTTTCCTCTCCCAAAGATGTAAATCTGAGTTCTATTTCCTGAAATTTGTTGGAAGACTGCTTTGAAAGCATATAAAGATGAGAAACTGAGCCCTTCAACACACTTTCCATTTTATTGACAACACGCCAAACAACAACCAAAGATGTCTCCTGCTTACACTCCTCCTCGGAGGCAGCTGGTTCAGCAGGACAGGAAACGAGCGTTGGAATAGGAATGTCTCCTTTGGAGGACTAGTAGAAACAAAGGTTCTCCTTAAATTAACCTGCAGGAAAAAAAAACTCTGTAAGGTAAATGTCCACCAGGCAAAGGACTTGGTCATAGGAAGCAAGAGGAGTAGGGCGTTCAGCAACACTCCCAACCCATTCAACTCCATTGAATATTTTAACATACTAGTCCTTGGGCTCCTGAACTGGGGTTGAAGCAGCCATGGTCTTTATCTTCTGTTTTTCCATGCTGAAATTAAATTCTCACATACAGGAGAAATCAGAATTCCTTCCAACTCCTCTAAATACTCTGCTATAGTTCTGAAAGGGCTGTAAAAAGGGCACACGCCTCTGGCCATACACAACAAAGCAACTACGATTTTATAGTAGGCAGGCTACTAAAGTTGACATCGGCATCACAATTCCCACTAATATATCCCAGCCAGACGGTAAGCAGATTATTGTTGCTCACATTTCCACAGTCCAAACCACTTCTCCCCACATCTTGTAATTTTCTAGTATGCAGGCCACTAAAATTGTCAGCAGCACAATTCCCACTCAGTCCGATTCCATAGAGGCTTCAGCAAGATGGTAAGCAGACGTTATCGCTTGTGGTGTACCAAAGTCCGGTAGTTGCTAATGTGTGAATCTCCCCTCCCTCCCCGTACTTTTAAGGGTTTTTTTGTTTTGTTTTTCCCGATTTATAAATCTTGTCAAGCCTTGTAAGAGCAAGCTTCGAAGTCAAGGCCATTTCTTTTATTCTAGTTTGACAGTATTGTTTACAGAAAGTTTTGTGCATTTTGAAGGCTGTAACAGATGGGAGTATAAATACTTTTTTACAGAAGTGTCATTATGATGCCCTTTTATTTTAAATCCAGCATATCTTATTGGAAATTGTGAAACAGATCTTGCTGAGTTTTCTTAAGTTTTTAAACGCAGAACATCTTAAATTAGATGTGGTGTAATATTTTGAAACTTTAATATTGGGTTTTCCAGTTTATTGCTACACCTGTCCTGCATTATGAAATATATATATATATATATATATATATATATATATATATATATATATATATATATATATATATAAGCTATAGGGCAAGGATGAGGTCAGAGGTCTAGTGATGACATAGATGCAAATGAGCAGGAACAAAGAAACAATGAGGCATATTTTCAAAGCACTTAGCCTTCCAAAGTTCCATAGATTTCTATGGAACTTTGGAAGGCTAAGTGCTTTGAAAATATGGCTCTTAATTATATTTGACATTTCTCTCATTAGCCATCAAATTGATTTTTACACACTGGAAGGACACCACTGCTTCTATCTTTCAGAAATGGTGGCATCAAATCTGTGTAACTCCATAGATATGAGCATGTAGCGGTGGAGCATAATAAGCTTTATTTGGTATGGTGCAAAAAATGGGATTTACTGTCTCAGGGGCCCTTTTACTAAAGGGTTGGCGTGTGACAATGGGCTTGCCACAGGCCAATACAGAACTACACCACAGGAGCCTGGTGGTAGTTCCCACCCTCAGCACGCACCGTTTCTGGCACTACAAAAGTATTTTCTATTTTTGTCACGCCGGGTTAGCATGGGAGCCCTTACTGCCACCTCAATGGGTTGGCAGTAAGTGCCCCCCCCCCCCCCCCCAAAAAAAAATACCCGGTGCAGTGAAAGGGGGCCTTACTGCGTGTCAAGAACACGCACTGACGCTAGCGCAGGCCCCCGTTTACCACAGGTTAGTAGAAGGACCCTCAATTTTTTGCGTGTGCATAATGTATCTGCCTAGACCCTGTTCCAGGATGCTGCACATTGATTGTTCTGATTTGTTTATTGCTGGGTTTTTGCTTCTTCTTTTTTTTAACTAAATAAAGACATTTGAACTAAAGAGAGAGACGTATGGTACCCCCAGAAAAGTAAATGTTCAAGTTAAAAACCAAAGTAAACAGTTCTGGCACTCTGCTACTTTGAAGCCTGTAGGCAGCAATAACCTGGTGCTTGGGTCTTTTGCAGAGTTTACTTCCTCATTTATGGAGGCTCAACAGAGGAGCAGCGCTATCTCACAACCTTGAGGAAAGAAAAAGAAGCTTTTGAGCAACTCATTCGGTAATCAGAAGATTTTGTTGTGTTTTCATTCGTTCAATTCGTGTGTTTTGCTTATGAATTCTGTCATATGTTGCAATATGATAGGTGGCATCTTCCCCCTCCCCCATACGCACACTTTTTACTGATCTAGGCCTGGCTTTTCCATCGTTGCATTCGTTTATCACTTATTAAACTTGCTATACCGCTTAGTTGCACGCAAATTAAAGCGGGTTATAATTAAAAAATTCAAAACAAGAAGAAACAGAAAGGAACACCATTTGTAGATAGGAAAGAATTAACTAGTTAACCATACAGACACTATCCCAGTCGTACAAGGAACACACTCAGAGACATAGCTATCTTACTGTTCAATTGTTGACCCAATCAGACAGGAAACATAGGGGTCCTTTTACTAAGGTGTGCCAAAAAATGGCCTGCGCTGTTGTAGGCACGTGTATTGGTCGTGCGCAGGTCCATTTTTCAGCGCACCTGCAAAAAAGACCTTTTTTTTTATGGATGTGCGGCAAAATAAAAATCAGCGCCACCCATTCACTTAGCAGTAAGGTCTCATGCATTAACTGGGCGGTAGTAGCGTGTGTACACTGCCTATTACCACCCGGTACAAAATAGAAATTATTTTCTGCCGCGTATACTGGACGTGTGTAGAAATTAGAATTACTGCCAGAGGCACGCGGTAGCTGGGCGGTAATTCTAATTTGACGCGTGTTGTACGTTTCTTAGTAAAAGGGCCCCATCATGAAAGACATCCATACAGAGAGATTAAAAACTTATACCAGAATCACATAAACTCACAGTTTACACGACTAAAACCATCCCTGACCTCCCACTGTAGAATCAACCCTGGTCTAAACATAAAAAGCCTGTTGAAACAATTGGGTCTTTAATTGTGCATGAAATGAAGTTATAAGATGTTTCAAGCTGAAGATGCTGTGGTATTGAATTCCAGTGTGCTGGTGAAGTAAAGAAAAAAGCACTAGACCTTGTAGATTCCCATCTAGCTTTAGATGGGGGCGAGAGAACTAGCCTATTATCTAGGGAAATCAGAAACCCATGAAATAAGATCCTGTCCTGGTTTTATCCCGGTGAACATCAAAGGTCTGTCTTCTAGTGAATCAAGGATTATAGATGTGACTTGACGTCTCTTAACTGAACAGGCAGAGTTTCAAAAGACTGTTCTTACAGGGGTGTCGTCCACTGTTGCATATATGCAATCTATGGAAGCCGTTTTTTTCCTTCAATTTCCTGACTATCACTGTGGGGAAAGGAATATATAGTTTACACTTAGGGCCCTGTTTACTAAGCCGCGTTATAGGCGCGTTAGCATCTTTAACGCGCATTAAGCTTGTACACGCCTACAATATCTCTTTAGGCGCCTACACAGTTAATGCACGCACTAATTGTAGGCATTGTGAAATGGAGAATCTCTGGGTGACTCGTTGTCATACCCTAAGTGGGAAGCCATTTGTGAACCTTTCTTGACCAACTGTTGTTAATTGGGCGTGGGTGGGATGCGAACGGGGGTCTAGGGAGGGGAGGGGTTGGCTCTGACAGGGGTTGGGGTTTGGATGTACAAGGGAGGGTTCTCCTTGGGGGGGGATAAAAATTATTCAAAAAAAGAAGTTTGTCTTTGTTGTTACAATTTTCTTATTGAGATTTCTTAATAAGTTGGGAATTGTACTTTTTTCAATTACTGTATTTCTCAATACTTAATAAAGACTTCTGAAATTTAAAAAAAAAATGCTAACACACCTTAGTAAACGGGGCCCTTAATTAATAGGTGGACAAAGATAGATCTCCAAATATATTTTTCATAGAACAAAATTACTTAGGGCTCCTTTTACAAAGCTGCGCTACTGATTAGTGGTTTGATGAATGCAAAGAAGCCCATGGGAATAGATCGGACTTCTTCATATTCACTACTAATGTAGTATTAGTAGCAGAGCTGATTCATCTTTCCCTGGAAGCTGGAATTTGTCAGTGGATCACAGGGCAACAAAGCGATGCCTCTAACCAGTGTACTTGTATCATCTCACCTGTCACTGTGAATGTAGAGTTTAAACCAGCAGTTCCCATACCTGATCCTGGAGGCATCCCAGCAAGTCAGGTTTTCAGGATATCCACAATGAATATTCGTAAGAGATGTGGAGGCAATGCATGAAGATCTCTTTCATGAATATCCATTGTGGATATCCTGAAAACCTGACTAGCTGGGCTGCCTCCAGGACCGGATTTGGGAACCACTTGCTATTAAACCTTCCTAATTTCTGGTAATTCATGCTTGAGGGCAGGGTGTTGGTGTGTTTTTCTGCTGATGGTTGTGTAGCGCTGTGGTAACAATTGTACTAGCAGAGGGCTAACTTCTGATCTAATCTCTTGAGTGCTGTAGTGTCCCTGTTGTGCGCATGTGTCCTCCTCAGAGGATGTCTATATGTCATCTGTGAAGCTGTCATGTCATACAGAGTAACAAAACTTCCACAACAATGCTACTTGAAGCTGCTGTTCTTAGACAGTCTCATTTGAAAGGTTCGCTGTTGGGTTCTCCAAAATGGTTCCTGTTTGGTAAGATGCATGCTTTTAAATTCATCTAGATGCTGACATTATTCATTGCAACATCTTTTTTAGGGAGAAGGCCAGTATGGTTATCCCCGAGGAAAGGGAAGGCAGAGATGAAACTAATTTAGATCTGAAGAGAGATGCTACTCCGGCAAATTCCTCTACTGACACCCGGAAAGCAGGTGAGGTCTACTGATCATGATTAATAGAAGTGATAAAGCTCTGTGAATTCAGGTAGAGTAGACAGCGGTGCAGCCTGCTGAGCTGACTTCAAACAGTGCCTTTGAAAGAGAGGTTATTCTTATAAATGTACATTATGCTGTTAGATTTACAATTCTAAAATGGACAGATAATTTCAAAATCATTGAGGGCAAACTGACCCTTGAGCATACCACAGATATTCAAAAGATATCTACATGCTTTGTTTGAAAACCTAGATGATTTGTATATTTCAGTTATGATGAAACTTAAACAAATTTGCAGTCCTGGAGGCCAGGTCTGGCTATCCCCAGTGTAGAAGATTTGAAATGGTATGTTAAAAGCATCTTTTGTAGGTTTGGCCACTTCCTCCAGCTCTTTGAGTTTCCAAATCATCTGAACATTGCCCCAGTTGCCCTTCTCTCTTCCAGTGTAGCCCAGCAATTTCAATAATAAGTACACACATTTATGCACACAGGACATAAGTGGATTATAAATTTAATAAATACATGCGTCCCCACCTAGTTTTAAGACGGTGGGGACGCATGTAAATGGCCTCTTATAGAATACCGACTAGCGAAAAAGTACACGCCATGTTTTGATGGCGTGTACTTGACAGATGAGTGTGCTTGCCATGCTTTGATGGCGTGTACTTGACAGATGAGCATGCCTGCCATGTTTTGATGGCATGTTCTTGACAGATGAGCATGCCTGCCATGTTTTGATGGCGTGTACTTGACAGATGAGCATGCCTGCCATGTTTTGATGGCATGTACTTGACGGATGAGCATGCCTGCCATGTTTTGATGGCATGTACTTGACGGATGAGCATGCCTGCCATGTTTTGATGGCATGTACTTGACGGATGAGCTTGCATACAGACAGAACTGGTTTGGAGTAGAGGGGAGAGTTCAGTAGCTTCTGTGGTGACAGTGGCTGTAGCAGCAGTGTGTACTCAAGGGTACAAGTTTCAAAACCCTAGACCATGCATCAGTGACTTTATGGTTAGAATACTAAAAGGTAACTCTACAACAATCCAGGAATTTAAGACCTTGAAGTTAAAATGATGAAATATTTTGACCCGCTAGAAAGGACTTAACGAGGATCTGGGTTTCCTATCACATTACAAACCAGGAAATAATTACTTTTTTGTCACTTTCTGATCACTCATCCATCTCTCCCTGTTTCTCCTATGCACTCCTCTCCTCCCCCCACCCCCTACCTCTCCCTTGAGACTCATTGGAATGCCGTTCATGTTTTACTCTCTCTATTTTGATTTTGTCATTTTTTGCTTATAACTGACCTGAAGAAAAAGGCTATGACTTGAAAGATTGTCAAAAAAATGTATCACCTTACTTCCTTTCCTTGTTTTTGTTTTATTTATTACCTGATTTTTTTTTTCTTCTAACATTCCATTGAATTAGAAAAATAAAACAGATTTTCTTTAATGAGCCTGCAAGGACTAGAGGGTAACTTTCAAAACTTTGTCTGCAGGCAAAAAAATATGTTTAAAAATTGCACACACACACACCCCCTACCCTGGTGTAGGTAAATGTATTCACACTGTTCATAGGACGCATAATTTTTTTTTCCTGGGAAAAGGGTGAGATTAGGTCGGGGAGGGAAAGCAGTTGTAAAGTACACTGCTACAAGTACTCGCGTTCCCTCCCTAACTCAGGCCCCAATTCTCAAAACTCCAGCACTGTACTGAACAGCGCCAGAGAAATAGCATCAGAACAGCATCCCAGAACTCCCTAATGCTCAATGCAAATGACATGCAAATATAGGCATGTTCAAAGTGCTGAGCGTTGGCGAATGCGCTGAAGAGTTGTGTGTTAAGCATTGCTCTTAAGCGCATTCCTAGAACACCAGGGGGAGGAGGAGGAAGAAGGTGCCGGTTTCTAACTCAGCACTTGACTGGAAGGTATAACCTCCTCTAACCATTTCTGGGAGAGATTCTTCTGTGTTATAGCAATGCCTCTGCATTTGTGCCCCGATGTACTATCAACTGAATATAGATTTCTAGTAAGAGCTTTAAGTTTATTCAAGGTTGCTAATCTGTTTTCTTGTATAGTATCATAGAAAATAGACCTTTCAAGGCAGAAGCACTTACTGTGCACAAGTTTGCAGATTCCTGCTTTATATACCATACAGTAGAGGTGTAAGAAACTCATACAGCACTATAACGAATCGCAGTCATATTTTTTTCTCACTTGTATAAATATGCATATATATTAACGCTGCTGTGTTATAGCGGTGCCTCTGCATTTATGCCCCTTCTCCTGCCTCTTCTGCACCCTTACGCAAGCTGGCGTAGAGTTTGCAGCAGGAAGAGAGTCCTTGTTTGGCGCACTGTCTTCTGTTCATTGGGGAGGAATGGGGACTGACCCTCATCAGCATGCATTTGCATGCTCATTGCATTGTGAGCCGGCGAGCTCGTTGGTTCACCCGCTCGTTGGCTCTGAGCATTCTGCACTAGCAAATGTAGGCGCTAGTCTGGCGCTAATGGCCTCTAGCGCCTGCAATTGCTTCTGAGCATCGAGGCCTCCGATTTTCTAAGGGAAAATTCCTGGGGAGTTTCCTTTGGAAAATTACCTTGCTGGCTTGAGCATAAGTTGTAGCCCTGGCCCAGAAAGCCCCATGGATAGTTTTAAAAGTTATTGCAAAAAATACTTTAGTGCTGATTCAAATAGTTTTATGAAAGAATTTCCCTGTAATTTTTCTTTTTGTGCTGCAGGTGGGCAGGAACAGAAGCGTGTGCAGCAGATTATAATAGTAGACATGCGTGAGTTTCGCAGTGAGCTTCCAGCTCTGATTCATCGGCGTGGTATCGACATAGAGCCAGTCACACTGGAGGTGGGTGATTATATCCTCACTCCAGATATCTGCGTGGAACGGAAGAGCATAAGTGATTTGATAGGCTCCTTGAACAATGGCCGCCTGTATACCCAGTGTGTTTCCATGTCCCGGTATTACAAAAGGCCCATTCTTCTGATTGAATTTGACCCCAACAAATCCTTCTCTCTCACTTCTCGGGCTTCGATCCACCAGGAGATCTCTGTTAATGACATTACATCAAAGCTTACCCTTCTTACCTTGCATTTCCCAAGGCTGCGTATCCTCTGGTGCCCTTCCCCACATGCCACCGCCGAACTCTTTGAAGAACTGAAACAGAACCGGCCACAGCCCGATGCAGCGGCAGCTATGGCCATCACAGCAGATTCTGACACTATTCCCGAGTCAGACTGCTATAACCCCGGCCCCCAAGACTTCCTGCTGAAGATGCCAGGCGTCAATGCAAAGAACTGTCGCATGCTTATGAACCATGTAAAGAATATCGCAGAGCTGACGACCCTGTCAGAGGACCAACTTTCAGCACTTCTGGGAAATTCAAAGAGTGCTAAGCAGCTCTATGACTTTATTCACATTACGTATACAGAAGCTATTGCCCAAGGAAAAACAAAAAGATGAAGTTTAAGAACGTTGCTATACCATTCCTTTTTGGGTAATTGTTGGTACAATATAGGAGAATGAACTAAACATGATCAACTTGCCCCATTCCCTGAAACAGATGTTTTTTAGATCAAGCTGAGCACTTTTAAAAAAGACTGAAATTTTTAACCTTATTTGAAAGCATTTACTTTTTTACAGCAATTATGGAAATGCTTTTTGTTAAAGAACAATGCCAGGAGAGCCCACTTCAGTCAGCAGTGAGGAAATGTTTTGGGGTGGGAATTAACATTATGATAGAGCACGGTGCACACAGAAGAAAAATGAATTGTAATTAAAATGTGATTTTCATCTGTAATTAAGTTTCTTTCCTTTGTCTACTGAGGTCTTTATTTAAGAGGTCTGCTCTCAAGTTGCTGCACAAGCAATCTGGAGTGTAGAATCAGGATCTAGCTATGAAATTTAAAACGGAAAGCACAAGCACTAGTGGGCCAGTGATCAAAAGAGCGCAGGGCTTTAACGCCCCTATGATCAGAATAGCATGCAAATTTAAGCATGCTATTAGCTCTGATCAAAGGGGTACTTCTGCGGGAGGACTGTGCCTGGGCATGCGCCCCTGTCAAAAGCCCAGACCTATCAAACAGCAGAAGAGGTTTGACAGGTCTGGGGTTTTTTTTTCCCAGACCTGTCAAACCTAAGCCCCCCCACCCCTCCAAAATGCAAAAACCCTGGTAGTCCAGTGGGACCGCTAGCTTCACCCCCACCCCCACCCGCCAACAAGAATTAAAATGCCCTGGTGGTCCAGTGGGATGCTGCTGGGAGGGGCTTAACATCCATGTAAGGTTAAGCCCCGCCTAACGTATCACCATTTTGAGGATGCACCTGAAGAGGAGGGAGTGCTAGTCCTGCCCTCCTCCAACTACTACAATGAGGTAGATCACGGATGGGGGTAGCATCGGGAGGGGGGATAGCAGTCCACTGGACCACCAGGGTATTTTAGTTTATGGTGGGGGTGAAGCTAGTGGTCCCACTGGACCACCAGGGTTTTTGCATTTTGGGGCTGGGTGGCCTATGTTGGCGGAGTGGGCTTAGGTTTGACAGGTCCGGGAGAAAATCCTGGACCTGTCAAACCTCTTCAGTGGGTCTCCCCCATTCTTCCTTTGCTAGCAAACCCTAACACCATCTCTTGAGCCGGCGTAGGGTTTGCAGTGGGAACAGCGCCCTTGTTTGGCACACTGCCCCACTGATCATTAGGGAGGAATGCGAGAGACCCTCGTTTACATGCAATTAGTGATCAGAGCTGGTGAACGCATTGTTTCACACGCTGGCCAGCTCTGATCATTGGGTGGAAGCAAACGTGGGTGCTAATAGGGTGCTATTGACTGTAGCGCCCGTGTCTGCTTTTGATCTGGCTGTGGGTGTATCGCAGATAATAGCATGTAGGCTTGATTTTTCAAAAAATGCTCAACATCTAAATTTAGCACAATTTGAGCCATATAAAGGACCTACATTTTCAGTTGAAAATTCATCTGAGTTTCCTAAAACTCCTATCTTTCGACCTGCAATTACCTACATTTAGATTCCTAAGTTGCCTAGTTCTGAAATCAGGCTAAAGCCATGGCGGGTTGCCCCCATCGACCCTAAATGTGACCCTCTGACTCTTCCACAATCCTCCTTTCAGAGCCTTGCTACAGGCAGTTCATCCATTTTTCTTGTTCTGTTTTCTACTTCTCGCTGTAAGTTTTGAGCCACATGTTGCCCAAACTCCTTCACTATTCTCATTAGGAAGAGAGGTGCTGAGCAGCTCAAACTTGTGGAGAGTAATGTGGTGCCAGAAGAAAATAATTTTTTAAAAAATTTTTTGTTACATTTGTACCCTGCGCTTTCCCTTTCTCACTCATGGCAGGCTCAATGCGGCTTACATGGGGCAATGGAGGGTTAAGTGACTTGCCCAGAGTCACAAGGAGCTGCCTGTGCCGGGAATCGAACTCAGTTCCTCAGGACCAAAGTCCACCACCCTAACCGCTAGGCCACTCCTCCACAGCTGTTCCAGAGGTGGCATTTTGCCAACACTCTATGGCACAAATACAGGAGAATTAAGAAAAACAGGGGCTGGGAGAGGCTGCTTGATGGGTTTGGAAGTGGAGACTGGATGGGGAACCCTGACTGGTGGGGATGGGGATTGGGACTAGCTGAGATGGATTTAAGGAGAGTGTGTTGGGGGGGAGCAGGAGAACATGTGGAAGGAGATAGGCTTAGGCCAGTGGTTCCTAAACCTGGTCCTGGAGGCACCGCAACCAGTCCAGTTTACAAGATACTCACAATGAATGTTCATGAGAGAGACTTGAATTCACTACATGCAAATCTCTCATGAATATTCATTGTGGATATGCTGAAAACCTGACTGGCTGGGGTGCCTCCAGGACCAGTTTGGGAACCACTGGCTTACTCCTATGCCATAAGAAAATTTAGACAGGGAAAACAGTGTAAGACCACTGCTCTGAAGAGTAGTACAGTGGGCAGGCAAATTGCTGAATAAGAAATTGTTCCTGCTGTAGAGAGAAATAGGCTAAAAGTAGCATTTTTAACTCTTCTAGCGATGAATCTTTATGGCAGTTCAGGTCTGTAATTAAGATGCAGTGCGGGAGCATGAGAGTGTTCTGCGATTGCAGGTAGGCCCACACACATCCCCCCCGCCAAACATCCTTAGCTCACCTGTAAAAGTTGGAAACAGGAGCAATGCCCACTCACTGCTGCCCACCTGCAGCAGCATCAACTTTGAAAATTGCAGTGCCTGACCTCCAGCCGTGCATTGGGATACACCGCTAGGCGTCAGTCTGCCAAATGCGCCAATGCTTCTCAACCATAGAGGTAAGGTGCCACTGGTTTGGAAGATGGCAGCACCAGACGCAGAAGTGAGTGGGTATCATGCCTGCTTCCCAACTGTAGATATAGGAGCAAGGGAGCAGGAGTGTTGAGGGAGTCCAGGGGGCCTGAGTCTAGCTTAGTTTTTTCTTTTTTTTTAACTGTGTCTCCTGTCAGAATGTGACATTTTTCTCTTGATGTAGCAAACAGCCACGTATCACGGCAGTGTGGGCTGTTTATCCGACACGACTGTAAGTATACCAGTGTTAAATCATGAAGAAGAGGAAGCTGTTCAGAGTGCCAGATTCAATTCTGGCCACCTTGTTGGGTAGACTAGATGGACTGTGCAGCTTTTTTTCTATTAGCTTACTTCATTAGAATTAAAAACATATTTTAGCGAGTGTGCATTAGAATGTTATGCACGGAAGTTTTGCACAGTGTTCTAATACACACCACTTGTTGCATTGAAGCCTGAATCAGTAAAGTGGGGAGCTGTTCTGTCTGCCCTGCTGTCCCTCTCCACTCTGTATTCATTAACAAGTCTTGTAATTCTGTTCTCCTTTGCATCCATATGTGGGTTTGGCTAGTACTACGGCTATGGTCTATGACTGTCGTGGCAGAACTATACTCTTATAATGGAGGAAAACACAATGGTAAGGGTAGGGGCAGGAGCCCGGAGAGTGAGGGTTTAGGGGCAGAAAACAATAGGGCAGTGAATTCTGTAACAGGGGTAAGGATACCCCAGTGGCGTTCTGAGGGGCACTGACACCCGGGGTGGATCGCCGATGCGCCCTGCCCCCCCCCCAGGTGCAGCGCGACCCCCCCCCCCCCAGCGAATACACTGTAATGTATAAGGGCATCCCAGTGGTGTACCAATGGGGGGGCGGTCCGCCCCGGGTGCACGCCGCAGGGGGGGTGCTGCACGCTGGTCAGCGTCGTTGGTTTCCATGCTCCCTCTGCCCCCCCTTGGTACGCCACTGGGATACCCTTATACATTACAGTATATTCTGTTTGTAAGGCTGTACTGAGGGCTGTGAGCAGTGTGGCTACACAGGGTGCAAAGATGGTAGGGGTGATAAAATTCTGCTTGGCTGTGGGCAGAGGTGCCAGGGGCTGTGTTGCACAGGTCACAATTCTAGCTTGGTATGGTCCTGGGGAATTACGGATCCTGATTTGTAAAAAATATTGTAATCTCCTTGAGTATTCCTTTGGAAAATTGGTTTAAGAATCTAAAACGTCCTTTCTCTTGCAAGTTTGGCTTTTGCGGAGGACAATCTTCCCTAATTCCTCAAGTTTAGTTCCCTTCTGACATGGGAGATGTCTATTAAATTTGCCACACCCATATCTCCCCCAAAACATGCCCCCTTGCCATTTGTAAGCAGTTGGGTTTGTTTGACACCTGCACATAACGGGGGGGGGGGGGGGGGGGGGGGGCTTGCACGTTTATGTAAGTCAAATGCAAATAGCCTTAGCCTTTCAAAAATGACCACCATAAGTAGTCTGTGTTTGCAGAGTAACACCTGCCTACTGCTGTGATTAAAACTGTCAGGCTCTATGTTTGTCATGGAGGTTGCCTTCCGCTTTGCAATTTTAAATCATAGCTTTGCACTCCCTGTCACTCTGGAATTCCCCCTATTGCTTTCTGATCCTACACATGACCAGTGCTTTTTTTGTGCCGGTACGCAACGGTACGGCGTACCGGCACCTTTTTCTCCTCCTCCCCTCCCCTCCCATTACTTCCAGCGATTCTCCGCCTCTCTCCTGCCCTCCCATCGACGTGCAGCGATTTTTCCGTCCCTCCCCTGCCCTCACCTCTCTCATATCCAGCGATTCTTCGTCCCCCAGGGTCTTCCTTCACTGCCTGTCAGCCAGTCGGACTCAGAAGCGAACGGTACAGGCAGCGATTGGCTGGCAGCGTCGTAGCTTCCCTCTGCAAGTCCCGCCTATGCGTAAACAGGAAGTTGTAGGCGGGACATGCAAAGGGAAGCTACGACGCTGCCAGCCAATCGCTGCCTGCACCGTTCGCTTCTGAGTCCGACGCTAGCTGGCAGGCAGTGAAGGAGGACGCTGAGGGACGAAGAATCGCTGGATATGAGAGAGGTGAGGGCAGGGGAGGGACAGAAAAATCGCTGCACGTCGATGGGAGGGCAGGGGAGAGGCGGAGAATCGCTGGAAATAATGGGAGGGAAGGGCAGGGGAGAGAGAACTGCTGGAAATCAATGGGATGGGAGGGAAGAGCAGGGGAGAGAGAATTGCTGGACATGGGATGGGAGGGAAGAGCAGGGGAGAGAGAATTGCTGGACATGGGAGGGAAGGGCAGGGGAGAGAGAATTGCTGGAAATCAATGGGATGGAAGGGAAGGGCAGGGGAGAGAGAATTGCTGGACATGGGATGGGAGGGAAGAGCAGGGGAGAGAGAATTGCTGGACATGGGAGGGAAGGGCAGGGGAGAGAGAATTGCTGGAAATCAATGGGATGGGAGGGAAGGGCAGGGGAGAGAGAATTGCTGGACATGGGATGGGAGGGAAGAGCAGGGGAGAGAGAATTGCTGGACATGGGAGGGAAGGGCAGGGGAGAGAGAATTGCTGGAAATCAATGGGATGGGAGGGAAGGGCAGGGGAGAGAGAATTGCTGGACATGGGATGGGAGGGAAGGGCAGGGGAGAGAGAATTGCTGGAAATCAATGGGATGGGAGGGAAGGGCAGGGGAGAGAGAATTGGACATGGGATGGGAGGGAAGGGCAGGGGAGAGAAAATTGCTGGAAATCAATGGGATGGGAGGGAAGGGCAAGGGAGAGAGAATTGCTGGACATGGGAAGGGTAGGGGAGAGAGAATTGCTGGAAATCAATGGGAGGGAAGGGCAGGGGAGAGAGAATTGCTGGACATGGGAAGGGCAGGGGAGAGAGAATTGCTGGACATTGGATGGGCTGGGAGGGAAGGGCAAGGGAGAGAGAATTGCTGGACATGTGAAGGGCAGGGGAGAGAGAATTGCTGGACATGGGAGGGAAGGGCAGGGGAGAGAGAATTGCTGGACATGGGATGGGAGGGAAGGGCAGGGGAGAGAGAATTGCTGGACATTGATGGGAGGGCAGGGATGAGATAATTGCTGATCATGGAGGGGAGGGCAGGCAAGATAGAATTGCTGGACATGGAGGGGAGAGAGGAGAATTGCTGGACGGGGAGGGGAGGACAGGGAAGAGAGAATTGCTGGACATGGAGGGGAGAGAGGAGAATCGCTGGACAGGGAAGAGAGAATTGCTGGACATGGATGAGAGGAGAGAGAGGAGAAATGCTAGAAATGGATGGAGAGGAGAGCAGGAGATAGAGGAGAATTGCTGGACATGGATGGAGGAGTTGGCTAGGAGAGAGGAGAAATGCTGACTTGGATGGAGGAGAGGGGAGAGAGAATTATTGCTTTATATGGATATAGAGGAGGGAAGAGAGATGAGAAATGCTGGACATGGATGGAGGGAAAGAGAGAGGAGAAGTGCTGGACATGAATGGAGGGGAGGAAAGAAAAAAGAAGATGCACATGGATGGAGATGAGGGAAAGGGAAGAGGAGAAAAACTGCACATGGATGGAGAAAATAGGCAAAAGCTGGATCCATGTTATACCTCCTCCAGTCAATTCCATGGAGGAGGACCCAGCTTTTACTTATGGATGCAGGGCAACAAAAGAAGAAGAAAGGAGGAAAGTAAAGAAATAAATGGAAAGAAAGCCCTGGAAACGGAGTTAAGAGAACAGATAGAGAGCAGCAGAATCAGAGACTGGGACCAATATGGATAGAAAAACAAAGTCACCAGACAACAAAGGTAGAAAAAATCATTTTATTTTCATTTTAGTGTTTGGAATTTGTCTTATTTTGCACTGGGTATACTGGAGCTGTAAGAGCTTACAGAAATTATTTATAATGAAAAAAAAATCACATTATTTTTTCTCCTATACTAGTATAATATTTTCAATGATGTCTGTTTATATGCGCCATGGCTGGTAAAAGGGGTGTGGCTAATGTGGGTGTGGCTATAATAGGGGCGGTGCCATGTGTGGTGACCCCACCCACAATGAGTACCGGCACCTTTTTTTCTACAAAAAAAGCACTGCACATGACGTTCTGCTTTTTCTCTCCCTGCTTTTACCATTGTCAATGTCTATATCCCTAAAACCCTTCTTTACGTGCGACTCAAGGGGATAAAGCTTGTGGCGGTGTCTTTAGCAGAGGCTCAAAGCTTATTTATGCACACTTTATGCTTGCACGGCGCCTCATAGGCAGGAAGGGCCACTGTGAGGGTATTTGGTGTCGCACTCAACTGTGTCGTGTGTAACTGTCTGTCACACACACAAATGAGGGCAAGTTCTAAATATCATGGGTTTTTGAAAATTAATTAGCCTTCTTGCAGCCTGGGCTGCTGGATCTATGGTTTTGCTTTGCAGCTGCTGCCCTAAGTGACAGCCTAGAAGACCTACTTAGAGCCGGCAATTCTGGTTTGCCTCTTGTATAAGCAGCCAGAGAGGAAGAAGGTGGAAGGGACACACCTCAGACAGCGATCTGGCTCCTCCTCCTCCTTCCCAGGTGCGCGAGACCGCACACCCTCCTCCATACGCCACGGGGGTTTAACCCTTCCTGTGCCTTGCAGTCTCTGCTTTTCCTTTCTCCCTAAGGCTGCCTAGCACTGGCAGGCTCAGTTGTCCCTCCCTCCTCCCCTCTTGTGTTTATCAGGCTCTCTCTCCTGCACTGGCCTGTATCCCAGCTGAGACCAGACCTGCTGGCAAGCAATGCACCTCCGTTAACCCGGGAAGAAATCTCACTCTTTCTGCCTCACTTCCCCCCCCTTCTCCGTTTCCTCTGCAAGTAAAACCGAACAGCAGAGGTTCACCTCTAAGGGGCATGAAACTGGAACGAGGCAGCAGAGGGGAGAAGGGCCTGTCCAGGGGAATCAGGACACGCACACTCTTCTGACCGTGGCAGGGCCGCTCTCGCTTAGATGCAGCGCTCGTCGGCTCCCCTTTTGCTTCCTGCCTGTTGACGTTTGGCGGATGCAGGAGTAGCAGTGAGTAGTGACATGGTCTGTTCTGCAGGTTGCAGCTCCAAAAAAGCAGGACCAAAATAAAACCAGAGCAGGTAGGAAGAGAGGGGTACCTGTGCCTGACCTTTTTCTGGTCACAACTAATCTTGTAACTTTGTTCTTTAACTTTCTGATGCGTTTTTTGCAGCACCTGGCTGGTTGGATGGTTTCCACTCCACCCCTCTTTTTTTTTGTCCTTTTATAAGTCGTTCATTCAAGGTTATTTTCACTTCCTCTTCCACTGGCAGTCGTCAGGATCCTTTGTGAGGAGATCAGATTTGAGCTGAGTGTTAACAACTTGCCTGTTATGAAACCTGCTGCAGCTCTCTGCCCTTTGTAATAGGGACTGCTGGAAAGAGCTAAAAATAACAGAGCAAGGTCTCTTCTTTCGCCGGGGAGTGGAATTTGGGTTGGGTTCTGCCTTCATATTCTTTGCGCCCAGGATAGAAATGCTATTTAGGGCTCTAAAGGGTTTTGTTTTGTTTTTTGCAACTTTAGTTAGTTTAAATCGGGGGGGTTCCACTATGCATGTAAAAGCTTTCTCCTCCCCTCAAAAATGGGGGATATTCCCATTTTGTGCTTGTGTAAAATATGAATGGTAGCTTAGGCACAGTACCCTGTCGTTCTATTTATAGTAAGTGAAGATGTGTGGTCACCAAAGAAAGAAAAAGAGAAAAACAATCTCGTCTTTCCTGTCCCTTCCTCACAATGTTTACAATGGGTTATATTACCATACAGAATGGTTTCTTTAATTGAAACCAACATCACCCGTAGAATGTATTAGATTCCAGTGTTTTCCAGTGTAATACAAGATGATAGACATTCACGAAATGTAATCCAGCTCAAATGCTGGCCAGACAGAATCTGGAGAATGTGTTCTTTGGGGTGTTTGTGACAGGTTTTATGTAGATATATTGCTTGCAGTCGTTTCATTTCCATGTTCCATCTTACTCTCTTTAACAGCTGTGCTGGCTGGCCAATGGTTTCTTCACTCTGTGGAGTGAAAAGGGCTTCCCAATCCTGTTCTGCTGACCCCACAGGCAATAAGATTTTCATGCTATCCACAATAAATGTGTATAAAATTAATTTGTACAGACTTGTTTTCAGCTTGGCACCTTTTCATTGGTAGCTAAAAGCAAGTTATATTCAGAGAAGAAAACGGTAGCGGAATTCAAGCATGCGTGGGATAAACGTAAAGGAATCCTGTGCAGAAGGAATGGATCCTCAGAAGCTTAGCCGAGATTGGGAGGTGGGGCTGGTGTTTGGGTGGTGGGGCTAGTTCTGGGCAAGACTTCTACGGTCTGTGTCCTGAAAATGGCAGATACAAATCAAGGTAAGGTATACACAAGAAGTAGCACATATATGAGTTTATCTTGTTGGGCAGACTAGACGGACCTTGCAGGTCTTTTTCTGCCGTCATCTACTATGTTACTATGTAGTACAATGGTCATATCCCTGTCCCAGCCACAGGGCTTACAATATACATTTTTACCTGAGGCTGAGAGACCAGTCTAAAATCACAAGAGGTATGTGGTATTTGAATCCTTGATTACCTGATTCTCAGCCTGCAGCTCTTACTACGAGGTTACTTCTCCATCTTTAACATGGGGCTTCACCTAAGTGTCCTGGTGAACCCACAGCCACTCAGGTTTTCAGAAAATATGTAATGAATATGTATGAGAGAACTTTGCACATAGTGGAGACCAATGTTTATCTAATTGGGTATCCTGAAAAAGACAGGTTGTGGAGTCACCAGGACAGGAATGAGAAGCCATGGTTATGATCTAGATGGGCAGTGCTGTTTTTTTTTCCCCTAGGAAAAAGGGTGCCGGTACTCATTCAGAGCCAACCTTAGTGGGTGGGGTAACTGGGGCTTTTGTTTAGCCAGTGCAGTGCATACAGCCATGTGACTAGAATTAGAGGCCATCCGAGTTTCTGTTTGGCGTTGAAACCGACCTGTTTTTGTTTCAGCCAAAAATACAAGTATATTTTCGTTTTCGACTGTAACCGAAACTCTGGTGCAGCCCCCTTCCCTCCTCCCCTGCAGCACCTCCTGTCCAAGGTCTCCCTCCCTTCCCAGAATAAAAACGAGCCCCCCTACCCAGATCCCTCACCTTCATGTTTGCCTTAAAAGCACTGGAGGGGGCAG
Organism: Microcaecilia unicolor; assembly: GCF_901765095.1. Classification (NCBI taxonomy): domain Eukaryota; kingdom Metazoa; phylum Chordata; class Amphibia; order Gymnophiona; family Siphonopidae; genus Microcaecilia; species Microcaecilia unicolor. Next base: position 36,006,291 of record NC_044038.1, read on the forward strand.
TGGCAGCAGGAGCGATCTGCACTCACTCTTGCCCCTGCTGGCTGTGTTGTCAACATGGCTGCCGGGACTTCAAGCTGGAGCCTGCAGGGGTAGAACTGGTTGTTTATCCATGCTGGATCCAATCTTGACGTGGATGCCATGACTTCTGTGGCAGTCCTGTGAGACTGCCGCTTGAAGTCCCAGCATCTACGTTAACAACAGAGCCAGCAGGGGCAGGAGCGAATGTGGATCTTTCCTGGCCCCACTATACCACCAATGATTATAAGGTAAGCCTGAGAGTGGGGAGTCCGGGAGGGAGCCTTGTCTTGACTTTGTTCCGGGCAGCTGGTCCTTGGAGGTGAGCTAGCCAGGCCACGAAGTTGAGGTGCTTCTGTTTGGGGGAGGGAGGGAGTGCAGTGCAGATTCATTTGCAGTTTCCATTTTGGCCAAAACTGAGCAACAAAATTTGGTCACGAGTTTTTGGAAAAAATTGGTATTGGTCGGTCTCTACTCAGAACAGCTCTACCTGCAAGGTGGCTACCTCTAAATCTGAGGGTCACAGGTTTGAGGTTGGCTGGTGCACCAATGGGTGGGGTGGGGTGGGGAGGGGGGGCAAACTGGGAAGTTATGAATGAGAAATACAATGGAGTGGATAGGACATGGAATGCAGGAAAACATTTGCTGGGTACGTAGAAAAAGCCCAGTGGATGGGTATGTCCAAGACCTGTATTGGGCGATTGTCAATCACAGCTTTTTTGGTTTTCTATCGTTTGACATCTGAAAGCTTGATTGTGGTGTTTGCGTATTCTCTGGTATTTTACAATAGCTGGGAAGCATTTTGCTTTTCCTGTTAACTCAGTAGAGATTTTTGTGGTGGAAGAGGTAACGTCCTGTTAAAATACAGAGGGGCCCTTTTTACTAAAGCTTAGCGTTCACTAACATACGTTAGCACGTGCTAAATGTTGCATGTCCTATTATATACCTGGGTATAACCAGTGGAAGAAAGGAAGTGTTGATGCCACTGTACAAGTCTTTGGTGAGGCCCCACTTAAGTATTATGTTCAGTTTTGGAAGCCTTATCTTGCTAAGGATGTAAAAAGACTGGAAGCAGCTCAAAGAAAAGCGATGAAAATGGTATGCGTTTTGCATAGCCAGACGTACGAGGAGAGGCTTGATGACCTAAACATATATACCCTGGAGGAAAGGCGAACCAGGGGTGATATGATACAGACATTCAAATAATTGACAGGTATTAATCCCCAAACAAAACTTTGCCAGAAACGGGGAAGATGGTAGAACTAGAGGACATGAATTGAGGTCGAAGTGAGGAAGACTCAGGAATAATGTCAGGAAATATTTTTTTTCACCGAGAGAGTGGTGGATACTTGGAATGCTCTACCACTGCAGGTAGTGGAGATGAAAACTGTAACGGAATTCAAAAATGCGTAGGAATCCTGTTTAGAAGGAATCGATCCAAAGAAGCTTAGCAGAGCCTAGGTGGCAACGCCGGTAATTGGGAAGCAAAGCCAGCACCGGGCGGACTTTTACAGTCTGTGCCTTGATCGTGGCTGGAATGTAGCTTATCAAGTGCCAGGCAGACTTCTACGGTCTTTGCCCTGAAAATAGCATGGACAAATCAAGTTCAGGTATACGTATATTGTGTCACCTCATACCTTATGTAATGAGTTTATCTCTTCGGGCAGACTGGATGGAACGTACGTGTCGTTATCTACCGTCATCTACTTTGTGGCACTTAGTGCATGCTAACGGACATTAGCTTCTGCTAAGCTTTAGTGAAAGGGCTCCCTTTTACTAAAGCTTAACATGTGAGTGGGAAAGTGCGGGATATAAGTGTTACAAATAAATAAACAGACATTAGTAGCACTAATGCTGCATGGTCCATAAGTATAAAATAGGGTGCACAACATTTAACGTGCTCTAAAGTTTAGTAGAAGGGCCTCTATTTATGCTGTGATACCCTTTTAAAGTAGCAGTAACAAAAGCCATTGTGGTACATGAGCTTTAGAAAACATACAGTGCATGATGGGGGGGGGGGGGGGCATGAGTGGAGGAGTAGCCTAGTGGTTAGTGCGGTGGACTTTGATCCTGGGGAACTGGGTTCGACTCCCACTGCAGCTCCTTGTGACTCTGGGCAAGTCGCTTAACCCTCCATTGCCCCAGGTACAAATAAGTACCTCTTTATTTATTTATTTATTTATTGCACTTGTATCCCACATTTTCCCACCTATTTGCAGGTTCAATGTGGCTTACAAAGATCTGTTATGGCATCGCCATTACAGGGTAGAAGGTACAATTGGTGTTACAAAGAGATCAAGGATGTCCGAGAAGAGCTAAGCAAACATTTAGAGAAAGACTTTGTTTAGAATCAGGGTGGGGTGATGAAGTGTTATAGTTAAGCTACGGATTCTCGTGATAGGCGTTGTTGAAGAGATACGTTTTCAGAGATTTGCGAAAGTTAGTTATAGTTATATTATGTAATGTAGTTGAAAATAAAACAAACAAACAAACACAGAAATGTGGTATATCAAGTCCCATTCCCTTTTGTTCTTAACTTAATGTACATTTTTTTTTAATGCTATTGTGAACCGCTTTGGTGCCTTGGAGCGTAAAGCGGAATATCAAGTGAATAAATCAAATCAAATTCCTTTAGTTGTGACAGATCAAAAAATGTTCAGTTTGTTTGGTTTTACTTTCCATATTTTATTGATTGATATGGACTCAGTTGCTAAAACATGGAGAAATTTAGTCCTTAAAACTGCTTATCTTTGAAAACCACCTGACTTATAAAATTGCCTGATTTGTTCCAAATTATTTATTACTCCTCTTAAATATACATATTAAATGTGATTGATGGGACCACCCAAAGACTAAACATTTGTGGCCCAGCTGTTGCTCTGATGATAAGATCTCACTGTACCATAATTGATTGCTGATGTGTCTTCCTTGGTCATCACTAGTTTTGTTAATCTCATCATTGTCTCAGACACATTTTACTTTATTGAAAAACGGATTCTTCCCTAATTTTCTTCTACTGTAAGCTTTTGTTATCCAGCATTTGTGTTTAATGGAATATTTCAACTATAAATTTGTTTTTCTACTTTTTTAGAAAAACCTTTTCTTTACTTGACAAAAAGATCCTCTTCCTTATCTGCCATTATTTTCTCTCTATTTTTATTAAATTGGATTATCCCAGAGGTGTCAGCAAATAGTGTCGGCTACAGAGGGTTCTTTAGTCCAACACAGCGCATGTTTCGCCGTCAAGCAGCATTTTCAAGGATAACCCCCCCCCCTTATAAATGCCTATCATGCATGCGACTGCTGTGCTCTAAAGCCGTCACTATTTGCTGACAAGCTAAGTAACATTTCATTTAGTTACTAGTAAATCAGGCCCGTTTCTGACACAAATGGAACGGGCGCCTTCAAGGTTTTTCTTGGAGTGTGTATGTTTGAGAGAGTGTGTGTGAGAGTGACTGTGTGCGAGAGAGACAGAGTGAATGTGTGTGTGTGTGACAGAGAGAGTGAGACCGCTGGGTGCGAGAGTGTCTCCTCTGTCCCCTGCCCCCCCCCCCAGCGATTCTCCTCTCTCCCCTGCTCCCCCTGCAGCCACCCACCGATGCTCTTCTCTCCCCTGCCCCCCCCAGCCACCCAGTGATTCTTCTCTCTCCCCTGCCCCCCCTCCAGCCACCTAGCGATTCTCCTTTTTCCCTTGCCCCCCTCCAGCCACCCACTGATGCTCTTCTCTCCCCTGCCCCCCTCCAGCCATCCAGCGATTCTCCTTTTTCCCTTGCCCCCCCAACCACCAACCGATGCTCTTCTCTCCCTTGCCCCCCCTCCAGCCACACACCGATGCTGTTCTCTCCCTTGCCCCCCTCCAGCCACCCAGAGATTCTTCTCGCTCCGCTGCCCCCCCCAGCCACCCATTGATTCTCCTCGTTCCCCTGTTTACCTCCGTCGAAGCATCATGAAAGCCCTGCCCGTCTGTAGCCTTCGCTTCAACTTTGTTCCCTCTGAGTCCCGCCTGCTGACGTCATTTCCTCTTCCCGCGAGGGCAGGACTCTGAGGGAACGAACTCGAAGGGAAGGCTATAGACGTTGAGGTTGTGCCTGGTGCTGCTATCCTGTGGTTGGTCAGTTCTGTTTGTGACGAACCCGGAAGTGCGTGATGTCAATTCAGGAGATGGATACAGCGTTAGAGGCAGCACGAACCCTTCAAACTTTCACTGCCACGGAGTCAGCTTCAGAACGTTGGAGGTGCTTTTTATTATATAGGATAAGCTTAAATAAGCACAAAGGTTAAAGCATTGGACAGTAAACATAGAAATTGTCAGTATCAAATCTGCATGGACCTGTGACGATAATGGGAATATTCTAAGCGACATTTGAACTGACTGATTGCTTAGCTCCCATGCTGAAGTCTATATAAAGTACTATTGTACAAGTAATTAATTTAAACAAGTATGAAAACCGCATGCATAAGCAGTTGAATTTTTCCTAGGTTTTGTGCATTTATGCCATAGAGATATTTGAATCCCTATCATATCTTCCACCTTTCTTCCAAAGTACACATATTGAGATCTTTGTCCCCATACATTATATGATGGAAGACCACTGACCATTTTAGTAGCTGCTTCTGGGCTGACTCCATCCTGTTTATCTTTTTGAAGTTGAGGTCTCCAGAATTGTACACAGTACTCTGACTAGAGTTTCACCAGAGACTTATACAGAGGCATCATTGCATGATCCTTCTTTTTTAGAATTAATTCTTTGCATACCAAATCTATCTCGTGCATATTCATTGCGGATATCCTGAAAACCCGACTGGCTAGGTAGTCCCCAAGGACTGGGTTGACAACCACTGTTCTAGACCAGGGGTAGGCAACTCCGGTCCTCGAGAGCCGCAGGCAGGTCAAGGTTTCAGGATATCCACAATGAATATGCAGGAGAGAGATTTACAAGCACTGCCTCCATGGTATGCAAATCTATCTCATGCATATTCATTGTGGATATCCTGAAAACTTGACCTGCCTGCGGCTCTCAAGGACCGGAGTTGCCTACCCCTGTTCTAGACCATTCTTCAAGCTTTGCCAGATCCCTCCTCATGCTATCCACACCATCAAGGATGTCTGCCCTGTTGCACTGTTTTATGGGGATATGTCCTTGCTCAGCCCGGTGAGGGCTGGGGGAAGGGAGGTGTTTTGAGGATACAGAATTTGTTTGGCTTTTATACCATATGGGGGAAGCTATATGTGTTGGGAGTCTATGGAGGTTAAAGAATGCATCTTCCCTTACTTCTACCAGCCCTGAATGAGCCCTTAATCCTGCACTGCTGCCCTTGTTGGGGTAGGGTGGGTTAGGGACAGAGCATGGATGTGCCAGGTGACTGGTTTTTGTCTTTTAAAATTGGTGGTAACCCTAGGCAACCTTGTTGTCCCTGAGACGCAGCAGGAGGCAGCATTTCCCTTATAGCCTTATGACTCCCCCACAGGCCATTGCAGGAATTAAGAATGAGCTTGGGTCAGCATTGTCATAGATATAGATGGAGAAAAGGTCATATTATTAAGTTCAATGCCTATTTTTGGCTGGATCTGGTGGGAGCCAGAGAGAGAGAAGATTTTAGGGAGCAAGATGGGAGAAGAGAAGGGGTGGGAGCAGTGGGACACAAAGAGGTGAGTACAGGATGGGGTTGGGTCTTGGAATAAGAAAGAGAATGGGGGCAAAAAGTGGTTCAAAGTTTGGTTGGGAGGTACAGAGAAGAGGATGTCAAGAGGGATGGGGGTCAGGGTTGGAGCAGGATGGAAACAAAGAGGGGAATGTGGGATACGTCTTGTCTGGGCTTCCAAGATAGTAGTATTTTAAAACTCCTAACCTTCGCAAACTGCTCCTTTTTAAGCTCTTTTTCTTTTTTTGTAACTGTTTTACTCATTTTATCATAGTTGCTCCTTTTTGAAAGTTAAATGCTGCTACAGTAAATTTGAATTACCTTAGAGGAATCTGGACTAGTTGACAACCTTAACAGTGAACATGCATGAGAGCGGTTTGCACACAATGAGTAACATAGTAACATAGTAGATGACGGCAGAAAAAGACCTGCATGGTCCATCCAGTCTGCCCAAGAAGATAAACTCATATGTGTATACCTTACCTTGATTTGTACCTGCCTTTTTCAGGGCACAGACCGTACAAGTCTGCCCAGCAGTATTTCCCGCCTCCCAACCACCAGTCCCGCCTCCTATCACTGTTCTGGCACAGACCGTATAAGTCTGCCCTCCACTATCCTCGCCTCCCAACCACCAGCCTCTCTTCCCCCACCTGCTCCGTCACCCAATTTTGGCTAAGCTTCTGAGGATCCATTCCTACTGCACAGGATTCCTTTATGCACATCCCACGCATGTTTGAATTCCGTTACCGTTTTCATCTCCACCACCTCCCACAGGAGGGCATTGCAAGCATCCACCACCCTCTCCGTGAAAAAATACTTCCTGACATCTTTTTTGAGTCTGCCCCCCTTCAATCTCATTTCATGTCCTCTCGTTCTACCGCCTTCCCATCTCCGGAAAAGATTTGTTTGCGGATTAATACCTTTCAAGTATTTGAACGTCTGTCTCATATCACCCCTGTTCCTCCTTTCCTCCAGGGTATACATGTTCAGGTCAGCAAGTCTCTGCTCATACGTCTTGGAACGCAAATCCCATACCATTCTCGTAGCTTTTCTTTGCACCGCTTCCGATGAATTATAGGTATCCTGAAAGCCTGACTGGAGAACCCCTGGTTTAGAAGCATCATGAAGCAATTCAGGATCTCACCATACTCTTGAATTACCCTGCCATGTGAAAAACCTGGGTTCAGTTCCCTGATCAAATCTTCCATTCTGCCAGCTGGTCAGGACACAGGATGTTGCTGTGTGAAGCAGATTTACTTCAATCTGTAAATTCACTTCATCTGTGTTTTTAATAATTTCATTCTGTTTATACTCGTTGCTTTTATTTGATTTTTTTCCCCCAGTTGTACTGTTGCCTTTAGCTTTTCTTTGGAAAAGCAAGTGATAAAAATGGATTGATTGATTTATTGATGGTGGAGCCTGTTGCTGGACGGGGTGCATACAGCCTGGTTTCTAGAGGGAGCCCCAGGCTATGGCCCTTGGTCAAGGACTGGGCTAGGTGGAGGGCTTATGAAATAGGGGGGGAAACCCTGGATAGTTTCAAATGAAAGGTCACGGAAAATGTACTGGTGGGGGGGGGGGGGTTATGATTGGGGTCTATAATATCCTGAGTGGTCTAGAACAGGTAAAAGTGAATCAATTTTTCACTCTTTCAAAAAATACAAAGACCAGGGGTCACTCAATGAAATTGCATGGAAATTCTTTTAAAGCAAATAGAAGGAAATATCTCTGCCGGAGGTTGTCAGCATATCTAGGTTTAAAAAAAAAGGTGTGGACAAGTTGCTGAAGGAAAAGTCCAAAGCCTGTTGTTGAGATGGACATGGGGGAAGCCGCTGCTTGCCCCAGAATTGGTAGCATGGAATGTTGCTTCTAGTTGGGGTTATGCCAGGTACTTGGGACCCGGATTGGCTGCTGTTGGAAGCAGGCCAGTGGGTTAGATGGACCATAGGTCTGACCCAGTATGGCTATTCTTATGTTCTTACTAGTAAAAAAGGCCCGTTTCTGGAACGAATGAAACGGGCGCTAGCAAGGTTTTCCTGGGAATGTGTATGTTTGAGAGAGAGAGAGCCAGAGTGAATGTGCAGGTGTGTGACTGTGTGTGTGTGAGAATGAGAGTGTGTGACAGGGCCCCCTCCCCTGTTCCTAATGCCCCTCACCCCGTTCCCTCCCCTCCTTTTCCTCCTCCTCCCCACACTTTGGGTTCCTTAAGGCTTTCAAAAGTCTATGTACCCCTGTGGTCCTAACGCCCAGTATCCGGATACCCCACCGCTTTCCTCCTCATCCCTCCCCCAAGATGTAATACTTTCACGTCCTTCATTTAAAAAAAAATGTGTCCTGTGTACCCTGTGTACAAATGCCCGGCATTCAGATTGTGTTCCTCTCGTAAATTTTCATTTCTTTCATTCATTCAGAACTTGCCCCCCCCCCCCCCCCACCCCACCCTGAACACTTTTGGTTCCTTCAGTCTTTTAAAACTCTCCTATGTACCCTGTGTGCTAATGGCCAGCATTGAGATTGTTTTCCTGTCCCAAATTTGCATGTCTTTCAGTCACTCACAACTCCCCCCCCCCCCCCTTCTCCAGTTTAACACTTTCGTTTCCTTCAGTCTTTTAAAACTCTCCTATCTACCCAGTGTCCTAATGGCCAGCACTCAGATTGTTTTGCTTTGCCAAATTGTCTGTCACTGAGGCCTAGATGCACTAAACGTTTTTCATCGTTAAATGAGCCCTCAAGGAAGAATTTCCTATCCTTTCCATGCACTAAAGCCTATTTTCCGACGACAGTAGCAGCTAACGAAAACTGAATGCAGATGAGCAATTCTTCTACAAACCCCATTGAAATGACATGCACTAACCTTTTCCGATTCGTTTAACGCAGGAGAACACCGTGAAATCTAACGAGAGTCTGTACCTCTCGTTAGGGCTGTCTGTCGGCTAGAAGTTAACAAAATCCAATAAAAAAAATAACTGGGGGGGCGAAAACGCGTCAGGGGCGTCCTTTATTGACGCCCCAGGTCGCCACTGCTCCCCTCTCCCTCAGCACTAAAAAAGAAAAAAAAAAAAGGGGGGCAAAGGCACTCGTCATGAGCGTCCCGTTTAGACGCCTTGCCCCCCCACTGCTCCCTGCTTCTCCCCCCCCCCCCGCACGAAAAATCTCCAATTTTAGCAGCCCCGGGCCGGCCCTCCTCCCTTCCTGTATTCTCCCACACTAGCTCCGCCTCCTGCCATACTCTGGTCCCGTGCCCCGCCCCCGCCGCCCCCCCTTTAGTCGTGGCTGCCGCTCCCCCGTCCAATGACCCCCCCCCCCTTTGCCTTACCGGCCCGTGCAGCGCCTCTCACCTCTGCTGCACGGGCAAGAACAGCTGATCGGCGAGTCAGAAGGCCTCCTCAGACGTCCCTTCTTTCTTCCTGGGCCCGCCCTCCTCTGCTGCACGGGCCGGTAAGGCAAAGGGGGGGGGTCGTTGGACGGGGGGAGCGGCAGCCATGACCAAAGGGGGGGGTGGCGGGGGCGGGGCACGGGACCGGAGCATGGCAGGAGGCGGAGCTAGTGTAGGAGAATACAGGAAGGGAGGAGGGCCAGCCCGGGGCCTGCTAAAATTGGAGATATTTTGTGCGGGGGGGGGGGGGGAAGCGGGGAGCAGCGGGGGGGGGGGGCAAGGCGTCCATACAGGACCCTCATGACGAGTGCCTTTGCCCCCTCCCAAAACACACGTGTTTGTGGGGGTTTTTTTTTTTGTTTTGACAGCTGGGCCTTTGTGTTATGCGCAGAGCAGCCAGCTTAACGCTTGGGCTGCTGTGCGCATGCTTTAGGCGCTGATTAACGACGGGTTTAACTATTCTGTGATACATCCTACTTTGCAATACCGATCCGAACATTTCTGGAATGTTTTTGTAGTGCATGCCTCGTTTTTTAAAAATCGTTAAGCACTTTTACAATTCTTATTTTTTAACGTTTGGTTGATGCATCTGGGCCTGAGGTCAGTGCTTGCCTGCCTAGCAGACCACTTCCGGCAGGCACGGTCCCAAGCACATCCTGTTGGAGGTGAGAATTATTATATAGGATGGTGTTGTAGACTGATAGGCACCAGTTCCTTAATGAACAGGAAATCCAAAGGAGCAAGAGAAAACTTCAGGCCAAAATATTATATATATATATGTATTAAAGGATTATCCAAAGGAATTTTACTACATGAGCTTTGAAAGCATGGAGCTCCTTTTTCGATGTCAGAATTAAGGGTAATTAAAAAGTTTAATAGCCCAACATTACGAAGAATAAAAAGAGACGCCCAAGGATATAGTTTGATGGGGGTGCCAAATGTTGAGAAACCACTCTGTCTGTGATTTATAAATTTATCTGAGAGGCAGAATACCGTTAAGTGCAAGCCAGCGTTGTTAGCTCATATCTGGCAAACAAAAAAAAAATGAAAAGAGAGAGAGAGAGAGATCAAAGAAGAGAGCCAGACATGCTAGAATCATTGCTCCTTGGCACTTCACAGCTACATTGATGTACCCAAAGACGACTTTTCCATTTTATTCTAGTAGAGCAATCCTTATGGCTCAACCTAGACAGAAATTTGGCTGTACCTGATGCCTTTGGCAAGTTCAGATAGTATATATACAAGGGAAATGGAAATTAAAAGCAAGTATTAATGGAAAATATTTCTGCTATGTGTTGTTGTTTTTAACAATTTTATTGGTAAGAGCATATTGACCGGTAGTGCAGATCGGAATTTACCTTTCTAAATGCTGCTGTAGTCAATGTATCCTTAATTCCATAGAAGTCGCCGAAAAGTTCACGCAATTGCAAGCAATTATTGGCAGTAATTGGATTTAATCGGCATTTACGTGCATAAATTTAGGCGTGGGATCCGTAACTAACATTTATGCACAACTTGAAAAAGGCACGAAAATGGGTAGGTCTAGGTCGTAATGGGGGCGTTCTTAAAATTTACGCATGTTCTTGTAAAATGATGGGGATATGCATTTAATTTAAGCACGTACATCTGCACCACATTTCAGTTGGTGCAAATGACTGTGCCTAAAGTTAGGTGCGATTTCCGGCATAAGCGCTGTTCTGTAGACGTCCCAAAGTTTTAGTGCGGCTTATAGAATAGCGCTTCTTTTTGGCGTCAATTTTTTTTTTGTTCTGTATATAGAATCTAGCCTTGTATATTTTTAGTTTTAGTAATGAGAAGGTGAAAAGGAATATGGACAGGAGCTGCAGATAATAATCTTAAATAGTATTTACCATGTTAAAAATTCTCAAAACACCCTAGTACCAATTTTCAAACCTTCTTTCCTCAACAGTAAAAATGGGAAAGGACCATGTACTCGAATGTTGTATTACAACATCTATTAATTTGATGCATTTTAATCATTGACGTAACAAATACAAGGCTGGATATTTAAAAGCACGTAATGTTTAGCAGCCACTAAACATGTAAGTTCCTTATCCATGAATTTTCAATGGTACAATGTGGGTAATGCTACTGAACATTTTTACTGACTTCCCTAGAAGTATCCAAGTATCCCGAATTACATAAGTGCATAAGTATTGCCATACTGGGCCAGATCGAAGGTCCATCAAGCCCAGCTTCCTGTTTCCAACAGTGGCCAATCCAGGTCACAAATACCTGGCAAGATCCCAGAAAACTCAATATATTTTATGCTGCTTTATCCAAGAAATAAGCAGTGGATTTTCCCCAAGTCAATGTACTAATGGTCTATGGACTTTTCCTTTAGGAAGCCATCCAGACCCTTTTTAAACCCCGCTAAGCTGACTGCTTTTACTACATTCTCTGGCGATGAATTCCAGAGTTTAATTCTATAAATGGCGTGCAAATTTCTGCACGCAAAATTGTGCGCTGTCCTGAGATGCACATGCAATTAAATTGGCTAACAAGACAATTAGCGACAATAATTGGGTGCTAACAATTGGCAACAATTTGAATTTGTCCACACATCTTGCGAAGCGCTATTCTGTAAAGACCCATGCGCAAATCTTATAGCTTGCAACTCAAAAGGGAGCATGGCCATGGTAGGGACATGGGCGGGTCAAGGGTATTCACTAAAGATGTGCACAGTATTATTGAATTCCAGAGATCTGCGCCTAAGTTATGCGCCAAAATTTACACCAGGTTTCAGTTGGTATAAATCCTCACGCCCAAACTTTGGCATGGAAATCGTCTATAAGTGCTATTCTGTAAATGACATCATGTATAGAATAGGACTGCACATGGATTTTTTTTTTGGCTCTGTTTTTTGAGCACCATGTACTAAATCTAGTCCATAGTACTGAGTCATAAGAGTGGAAAGAAAATGGATCTTCCTAGGTCAGCGGTTTCCAAACTGTGTGACGTGGTACTCCCGGGCACCGCAGCGAACTCGCAGGAGAGCCTTGGCATATTTTAAGACCCTCTTCAAAATTGTGGCACCAGTGAAATGGCTGGCAGGAATGCCCAAGCACCGCCAGCTGCACGGCCCTCTGCCCGAGCTCCAAGCTCCATCCTGCCTGAGGAAGTCGGCGAAATATTTCAGCCGCCAGCACTGGCACTCCTGCATTCTCAGATGATGTTAAAACAAGTTTTAGTGGACAATATTTCTTCTATGTTTTGTTGTTTAATCTGTTGGTAAGAGCGTATTGGTTGCAAGGGCGCATGGAACTTACTGTACTCTGTAAATTGCCGGGGCAGCCCTGCCCATGCTCCACCCCTTGCATGTACATATTATGCTATTTACATACGCCCTTTCAGAATAATGCTCAGTGAGTTTGCTGTGACTTGGTGGTGGTTGAATGTATGTGTGTGAGTTAAAACACTGCGACTGGCATTTATAAACGAAAAAAAACAGAACAATAGGCTTGGGATTTAAATATTGACCCTACAGTATCTATTCAGCTACTATTTTGTGCAGTTATTCAAAAATATTCTAGATGTATTTGACGTATGGTTTACTTCTTGTGAATCTTAGCTTTTAAAGTTGTCCTCACCCATATCGAACCATGTACGTTGTCCTGGTCCGACACACCATATTTGTAATGGATCGTTTTATTGATAGAAAAACTTCACCTTCAGAATTCATTCTTAGGTAGCCCTTGAATTGGCTGTTGCTCAGTGAGTCACATGTGAAGAGAACCCAAGGCTGTTTTTGGGTGGAGTAAATTTCCTATGAACCACTTTGCACTCGGAGTGGAGGCGTAGCATAGGAGTTAAAGAAGTGGACTGTGAACGAGAGTTAAAATCCCGGTTCTCCCACTGACACTTTCTTCCTTGGATTCTGTAAAGGTCACCCAAATTTGGGTGCCACCGTGTTTCCCCGGAAATAAGACAGTGTCTCATATTAAATTTTGCTCCCAAAGATGCGCTAGGTCTTATTTTCAGGGGATGTCTTATTCGGGAGTAGTAGGGGGACTGTGGCGGTCGGGAACAGTATTGAAGTGGGGGGCGGTATCCTGCAGGAGTAGGCTGCGGTTCACCTATCTGCCCACAGTGACTGCAGGACTCGAGCGGAGCAGAGCCCCCCTGGACGGGCTGGGAATGGAGGAGGGTTATGCACTAGGGAAGGTAATGGAATGTGGGGCCGGGCTGCTCTGGCTGGGGGTCTCGGGAGGTTGTGAGAGGGCTTAGGGCACAGGATCATCCCTACCATATTACAAACGCTTAAAAAAAATTCTACGGTAGCTCCGTTCCCCGTTGGTAGCGCTTTATGCACTCCTCCTGTACATTCGCAACACTTTCCATCATTCTAGTCTGACTTAGCCCTTGGGCGATGGAGCAGCACCGAAAGGGCTCGGTTACTCATTTTCTTTTCTTTTATTATTTCTGCAAGGGGGATGTTTCTTTTCTTTCCGGGCTCACTTACCGGTAGTTGATCTTCACAAAAGCGTGAAGGAGGATGGTAGGAGTCCGCTGGACGATAGATTTTCCACCTCAGTCTTGTTTCTTGCATTTCTTTAATGTTATTTCGTCTTTGGGTTGCAGCGAAAAAAATTAAGGTTTCTGTGTCCATGTCCCATCGGGGCCAAACAAAAACTTTGCTAGGTCTTACTTTCGGGGGAGGCCTTATATTTAGCAATTCAGCGAAACCTCTACTAGGTCTTATTTTCAAGGGATGTCTTATTTTCGGGGAAACAGGGTATCTCAAGATCCACATGCAAACTAATTAGTTGTCATTAACAATCAATTATTGGTGTTAATTTGTACTTACATGCAGATCTGCCTTATGCACTATTCTATAACATGCAACCGAAAGGGGGCATGGCCGTGGGAGGGGCATGGGTGGGTCAGAGGAGTTCTAAAAATATAGACGCAATGTTAGAGAATTCCTTGGTTGCATGCCCAACTTGTGCGCGGGAATAGTCACTAAGCCTGATGGAGTGCCCTTTATAAAATGTGAGTTTAGCACGGATCTTTCCAGCGCTATTGACTGAATGTGTCCTCCTGTGACCTTCGGTAAGCCACTTCACCCTCCATTGTCTTAGGAAACCGTAAGGCCAGTTGGGCAGGGAAATAACTCATGTACTTGGCCCTGAGTTCAGATATGGAAAAGGTGAGTAATAAATCTAAAATCCAAATCCAGCTCTGGTAGGTCCCCCTGCTGCTCCAGTAGCCCCACCTTGTTTGTTTGTTCTAACTAAGACAAAGAAAAGCTTTTGATGAGCAGTTAGAATATGTTAGAATAGAATTCTGATTTTTCAAAAGGGTGAACTTTTAGAAATTTCTGCCTTCCCTTTGATTGGTATTTGTGCAACTTAAAAATATATGGCATTGTGTAAAGAACCTAATCTTGTGCTCATAAGGAAAATATTGAATGTATCTGGCTCTACCGTTACTTTCGTACAGAAGCAGGCAACATGTGTTTTTAAGATCGGAAATGTTGGTTTCTTTTTGGGAAATGCAAGGATTGCAGTTTGATAAATGCTTCTCTAATGACATCAGAAGGAAATTAATGTCTACTTGCAACATTTAACTTGTACATAGCAGTTTGACCTATTTGAATCAGAGATGTACTGAATAGTATATTTTACTATTCGGCCAAATACAAATAATGTAAACTATTATTCGGCTGAATACGAATACCGAATGCAGATAACGGACATTGAGTTTTAACATTACAAATAATTTAAAAAGCAATGTGAAATTAGAGGTCAAGGGGGAAATTCTATATAAGGTGCCTAAAAAAATCGGTGCGGAAATCAGTGTCGACTAAGTGTATTTTATAATCGGTGCCTAGATTTAGGTACAGTATATAGAATACGCTTGATATCTCAGTGCCTAAAACTACTTGCATAAATTTACATGCTCTGGGCCATAATCTCTAACTACACGTGTAAATTTCAGAACGCCCATTTCTCCGCCCATAATTACACCTCTTTTTGCCTGTGCATCGTAGAAGTTTGGCACACTTCAGTACAGAATACGCTTAGTGAGTTGTGCATGTAAATTCTAATTAGTGCCAATTAGTGCTCATTATTTCTTAAGTGCTGTTATCAGTGCTCATTAGCTTGTTAAGTTACGCGCATTGTTATAGAATCTATTGGATTTTGGCAAGGATCTCTAGGTGCACTATATAGAATCTGGGGGAAAAGTGTTTATTTTGGTAGGGTTTAGCACAGTAAAGCCTCGGATTATTCATATTCAAATTTAAATCACTATTCAGCCGAATACGAATAATGTATTCGTGGCAGATACAGCCCTAATTTGAATTAAAGTAATAGATTTCCAGTAAGCCTTGAAAACCACGCTTGACCACCTAAACTTCCGGAAAAAACTAAAAACTAACCAGTTCAACAAGGCATAACCTACCAATCCACCATAAATGCCTGAACTCTGCAACACAACAATACTAAAGAATGTGTTGGACATAACGCAACTGTTCCGTCGTACGATCCACTAATGGTGGCAGTGCCATGCGATCTTTATCTTACCACAACATCACCCTGTGACTGATCACATATATAAGCCACATTGAGCCTGCAAATAGGTGGGAAAATGTGGGATAAAAATGTAACAAATCAAACATATAAACGGCGAGAGGCCGACTCACTCGCAAATGCGCAGTAGAGACTTCCCTCTCTGTCCCGCCCCCGCGTCAATATACGTGATGACGGGGGGGGGCGGGACAGAGAGGGAAACTGCGCCGCCGAGGTTGCTACCGCTCCCCCCCCCCTCGGGGTGGCGGCGCCTCTCTTCCCTTCTGAACTTACACATCCATTCGCCAAACACAGCAACACACATCAGCTGAGCTGCCCCTTCCTTCTCTGCCTGTGTCCCGCCCTCGCTGACGTTACGTCACAGGAGGGCGGGGCCACAGGCAGAGAAGGAAGGGCCCACGGCAGCTCAGCTGATGTGCGTTGCTGCGTTCGGCGAATGGATGTGTAAGTTCAGAAGCGAAAAGAGGGCCCGGGCCGGGTGGAGGGGTGGCGGCGGCAACTCCGAGGGGGGGAGTGGTGGCGACTTCGAGGGGGGAGGGGAGCGGTGGCGACCTCGCGGGGGGGGGGGGAAGGAAAACCCCAATACCGTTTTTACGGGCTCAACGGCTAGTAAATAAAATAAGTAGAAACCTGTCCCTCCCAATTTCCCTCCTGATTGAATTCTGCATCATTTACACTGACTGCTGCTTCTAGACTGATGAAACACAATAGATTATGCAGCAGTAAGGTACATAAATGGTGATATTTCGGTTCTAGGTCCGTTCCCACCCACCAGTTCCCATCTGACCTGGGAGGACAGTACAACCCATAACCCAGATCATTTGGGGGGCCAGTATTCCCTCTCTCACAGTATTATCTTTTACATATCCCTTTCCCCTTTGAGACATACTACTACTACTTAGCATTTCTATAGCGCTGCCAGGGTTACGCAGCGCTGTACAAGTTTAAACATGGGGAAGGACAGTCCCTGCTCAAGAGAGCTTACAATCTAAAGGTAACAAGCTATGTAGTCAGTGTAGGTATCATGAATGGGGAAGGTGGTTAGGCGCCAAAAGCAAGGGAGAAGAGATGGGCCTTGAGTAAGGACTTGAAAATGGGCAGGAAGGGCGCATGGCGTATGGGCTCGGGAAGTCTGTTCCAGGCATAAGGTGATGCGAGGCAGAAGGGGCGGAGTCTGGAGTTAGCGGTGGTGGAGAGGGGTACAGATAGGAGTGATTTGTCCTGGGAGCGGAGGTTACGGGTCGGAACATACAGGGAGAGGAGGGTAGAGAGGTAATGGGGGGCTGCAGATTGAGTGCACTTGAAGGTCAATAGGAGAAGCTTGAACTGTATACGGTAGCGGATCGGGAGCCAGTGAAGCGACTTGAGGAGAGGGGTGATATGAGAGTATCGGTTCACGTAGTTTGTGTGTAGGGGCAATGCCCTGCCCCCCACCCCCCCCCCCCCCCCACTGTGGGCTTACCGCATAGCAATCTGGAGCTGCCGCTGGCTCAACCCGGGCGCCGGCGGTAGTTCCACCCCCTGCGCATGGCATGTCCAGCGCTAACAGAAATAGTTGAAAAATATTTCTGGAGGGGTTTACCCTGCAAGTAAGTAAGTGCTGCCCAGTTACCGCGGGAACCCTTATCGCCACCTCAGTGGGTGGCGGTAAGTGCTCCCCCCCCGCCCCCACCCCCCCCCCCAAAATGGCCACACGGTAAGTGCAATCTTAACAGATGGCCGTTTCTTTTTTCAGACTTTTTACCCACAGCGGTAAAAAGGCCTCAGCGCACAGCAAAAACAGCCACTGCTGCTAGCACTTGGCCCCTTTTTACCACAGCTTAGTAAGGGGGCCCCTTGGGGCTGAGAGTTTCTGCCTTTAGATTTAGGACCTACCTGAAAGCCACCTTTTTTTTTTTTTTTTTTTTTTTTACTTTAGTGTTCTGCAGTGTCCCCTGATGCAGATGAGATTGACACCCAGCGGCATGCCTCCCCCCCCCCCCCCCCCCCCCCCGCCCCGTCTTTTCTTTCTTCATTTCTTCACCTGTAGTTCTTTTCCTTTTCTTGCTATTATGTTGTTTAGTTTTTTTTGTAAATCGCTTTGATTCTCTCCCTGAAAGGCGATGTATCGAATGCCAAATCAAAACGCATTCTTGCCGTAGTATTCTCTGAAGAATAGAATAGGTTTGAAATAACTAGTGATACCTTGGTTTTCGTCGATAATCCATCCAAAAACAATCGGCGAAAACCGAGGCAATTATTTCCATATGGAATTGTTTGGCTAGACGCGCGGGGTGATGCTCACACAACGAGAAACAACGCCACGCTGATCAGGAGAACGCGTGGGTCGCCCTTTGTTTTGGCAAAATTAGCAGTGAGGTCATGTGGGCACGCCGACGAAATCCGAGGCAAATTTTTCGCAGAAAAAATCGACAAAACCGACGATAACTGAAGTCAACGAAAACCGAGGTTCTACTGTACTTATTTAGTAGGTTCCCTTTTATAGACATACCCTGAAAATATGCAAGGTGTGTGTGTGTAAATGTGCACTGATATAAATACTTACAAAATGAAAAAGTTAAACTTTTTTTAGTTACACAAAAAAAGTCTGAAAATTTGGAAAATGGCCAGAAATCTAATAACAACCCAGAGCTTTCTCCTGTGTGTATCTAGTCTCACAGTGTGTTCAAATTACTGCTTGTTGCATGCTGTAGGCTCCAGCTGATCTCATAAATGTCATGGTAGTATTTTTTTTTTTCTGTCCATCAAAAGTAGCAACAAGGTGGTTGTTAGATTGCCAAAGTGTCTTGTAATGCATTATCATTTCTATAGTGCTCAAAGATGCAGGGGCATTCTTCTAATATACATAAGAGATACAGTAGCCTTTTTTCTGTGCAACTTACAGTGTAGTCAGGACATGCAGGTAAGACACAGAAGAGGCTTCAGGAAATGTATTTATTTTAGAGAACAATTAGTTAAGATCATGAAGGCAAAGATTCAGTGTTGTATAGTAATGAAATAAAAGTAACTCGTTTTTTTTTTTTTTTTCTTTTACTTGTAACTAACTACAGGGAAACAATGAGCACTTTTACTTATAACAAAGTGTTATTTTAAATAATTTTTAGGTCTTGTATTCCAGTTAAGCTTCCCAAGTACTCCCTTCCCTTCCCGTGGGTCCAGCATCTCTTCCCCCTTCCCTGGGCAGTCCAGTCTCTCTGTTTCTCTCCACCGCTCCCTCCATGGGTCCAGTCTCCTACCTGTTATTCCTAGCCCCCCCCCCCCCCCCCCCGGGATCCAAGGACAGGGAAATACCCAGTGTACCTGAATGTGACTCACCTTGAGCTACTACTGAAGAAAGGTGTGAGCAAAATCCAAATAAATATCTCCCCCTCCCCCCTGTGTCATTCACTATACTTTTAAGTATTAAAACTTGCATTTACCTTTATGTAAGTACTTTTGACCTAGAGCTTTGAATAGTACTATTACAATTTAAAAGCTGCCTCAAAAATATGAATTATTAGGAAGCATTTGAATATGGCCACACTTCGTATGGTATTCCCAGGTATACAGCAGGGTAGATAAAAGCATTGAGTGGAAATCTGGTAATGGAAGAGGAGGGCACAGAAACCAGAAGCTTGCTCAGTGTAGGAAGGGAAAGGGAAATGGGTCTTGATATACCGCCTTTCTGAGGTTTTTTGCAACTACATTCAAAGCGGGTTACATATATTCAGGTACTTATTTTGTACCTGGGGCAATGGAGGGTTACTTATTTTGTACCAGGGGCAATATGGAGGGTTAAGTGACTGTCCAGAGTCACAAGGAGCTGCAGTGGGAATTGAACTCCGTTCCCTAGGATCAAAGTCCACTGCACTAACCACTAGGCTACTCCTCCACTATCAACATTCTATGTAGAAGCCTTCCCTTGCAGAGCCGCGTTGCTGGTCTGCAAGGGCAGGCTTCTACATGGAATGTTGCTAGTGGAATAGCAACATTAACATTCCATGTAGAATCTCAAATACTAGCAACAGAATCTCAAAGAGTAGCAACATTCCATCTAGAATCTCCAATAGTAGCAACATTCCATCTAGAATCTCAAATAGTAGCAACAGAATCTGAATAGTAGCAACATTCCATGTAGAATCTCCAATAGTAGCAACATTCCATGTAGAATCTCAAATAAGGAAAAGGAAATGGGACTTGATATACCGCCTTTCTGAGGATTTTGCAACTACATCCAAAGCGGGTTACATATCTTCAGGTACTTATTTTGTACCAGGGGCAATGGAGGGTTAAGTGACTTGCCCAGAGTCACAAGGAGCTACAGTGGGAATTGAACTCAGTTCCCTAGGATCAAAGTCGATTGCACTAACCACTAGGCTACTCCTCCATGCCAAGGAGGGGCGTAGTGTTACCTGATTGTCACAGTGCATTACCTTTGCATACAGTGAGCTGCTGATCTTGTTAGTGCAGCCAGTTTTCCATACTGGTCTTTCAATGGAAAAACAAAAATGTAAACGCTACTGAGTTGAACTGTGTCTGCATGATTCTTTCATGACTTGGCAGTAGGAAAGCAATATCCAGTGATGTCCACTCCTAAACAAATCATAATGCAGGATTTTGTTTTGTCTTATATTTTTTGCTAAATAGTAACTGCATATGCAAAAAAATAAAAAGCTTATTTAGTGATCTTAACGGGTATGAACGTAAATTGTAGATTGGCCTCACATGGGCAGTGGCTTCCCTACCAGTAAGCAGGGGTGAAGAAATATTTAGGAAAGTTGGGTGAGGAGCACTTTTGATTTACTGCCCATCTGTGCATACAGCCAAAGCAGTTTACACATATTACATGCAGGTACTTTTCTCTGTCCCTAGTGGTCTCACAGTCCAATTGTTTTGTTGTACTTGGGCAATAGAGAGTTAAGTGATTTGCACAGAGACACAAGGAGCTGCAGTGGGAATCGAACCAACTTTCCCAAGTTCTCTGTCCATTGTACTAACCATTAAGCTACTCTTCTACACCTGGGGAAACATTCAGATGGCCTTTATTATGGGCAACACCTGGTGACCAGACTTACATGATACAGAGTTGTTCACGCTTTCCAAAATACTAGGACTAGGGGGCATGCGATTAAACTACAGTGTAGTAAATTTAAAACAAATCGGAGAAAATTTTTCTTCACCCAACGTGTAATTAAACTCTGGAATTCATTGCCGGAAAATGTGGTGAAGGTGGTTAGCTTAGCAGAGTTTAAAAAGGGGTTGGACGGTTTCCTAAAGGACAAGTCCATAAACCGCTACTAAACGGACTTGGAAAAATCCAAAATCCCAGGAATAACATGTATAGAATGTTTGTACGCTTGGGAAGCTTGCCAGGTGCCCTTGGCCTGGATTGGCCGCTGTCGTGGACAAGATGCTGGGCTCGATGGACCCTTGGTCTTTTCCCAGTATGGCATGTACTTATGAGATCTGACTTGTGCCTCTTGGCCTTCAGACAGTTACTGAAATGGCAGTAGGAAAGTCTATTAAGCAGGGGGGGAAATCCCTAGGTAGTTGCAAATGTGGGCTATAGCTGAGCTGAAAGGAGGAACTATCAGACCACAAAAAAAAACCATGACATTTAAATGAACTTTAGTTGGTGCCAGTGAAGAATTTTTAGCATCCATAGAACATTTTTTGTAAAGCTTTTTGTATTATTTTGCCATCTATTTTTTTTTTTAGGGGGTGAGGGTAATGGCTCACTTTGCTTTTTTCCTCCTTCTGCCTCTTTGCCTTTCTGTTCCATCAGCTTATTTTCCTTTCCTGTGCCCATGTAGTCTCCCCTCCTTCCTCCCTGATTCTAGCTATGTTCTACCCCCCCCCCCCCCCCCCCCCCCCAAACAGCAATTTCCTTGCCTTGCCTTTCTTCCCAGCTGGTTCACTCCCAGTTCCCCCAACCTCTCTCTAGCCTCTCCTTACTATGTCACATTTTATGCTCAGACTGTGCTCCAATTCCAAAGTTTGCTGTACTGGTTGTTTTTCCCAATGCTGGTCATAGGCACACATCGACGTTATGATGTTATTAATGTCCCTGGGCAATTTCTTTCAGCAGCAGTAGTTACTTCCTATAAGTTTCCGGGTCCTCAGCATATTCCAACTCGTAGATGTCAACTTTTCACAATGATTAGGGGGTGCTAAAAATAGCACAAATAACACGTCCCCTGGACACATTATTTGGATTTTGCTTACACCATTGAAAGAGCTTGCTCATTATCGGGGGTGCTCAGCACCAACTGCACCCACAGAACTAACACATATGATCCAGCTATAATTAATATGTGAGAGGTCACTGTTTTTCCATTTCTGTCTTAAAGGACCAGTAGCTAATCCTGGACATCATTGTTTTGTTGTTTTAAATGAACTTTATTTGAAGGGGAAAAATGGGGAAAGTCAGCATAATCTTTTCACCCTGGTGATAGTCTCTTCAAATCTAAAATAAGTTGTCATAACACTTGAATTGAGTTATGGGAAAGTTCCAAACCCCTCTGAGCTTTGTGTTTTCTTCGTTATGGCTGTTTCCTAATCATAATGTTGACAATGAGTGAGCTGTAGAAAATGTAGTCTGTCTCTAATTAGGATTTCATCATTATCTGCAGAACGTGAAAACACTTTTCAGAATCTGTGTAAAGCAGAATCCCAGGGAGTTCTCACAGTGCTGGGTTTTTTCAGGAATTGATATACTCTGTTGTACATTTACAGGACGTCAGACTCACAGAAACAGAAGCCTGCGCGGCCGCGTTGCTGATCTGCAAGGGCAGGCTTCTACATAGAACATTGCTAGTGGAATAGCAACATTAACATTCCATGTAGAATCTCAAATAGTAGCAACATTCCGTGTTCCACTGCACTAACCACTAGGCTACTCCTCCACTAGCAACATTCCATGTAGATTCTCACATATTTATTTTATTTAGATTTTGCTCACACCTTTTCAGTAGTAGCTCAAGTTGAGTTACATTCAGGTACTCTGGATATTTCTCTGTCCCAGGAGGGCTCACAATCTAAGTTTGTACCTGAGCCAAGGGAGGGTTAAGTGACTTGCCCAAGATCACAAGGAGCAGCAGCGGGATTTGAACCGGCCACCTCTGGATTGCAAGACCGGTGCTCTAACCACTAGGCCACTCCCCCAGATATGTATCGGTGGTCAGGCTATTAGGTCTTTATAGCGCTCAGCTATTTCAAACCCTTGAGCTTACTGCGTATCATCAATCACTTGCCTACCGGAACCAAAAATTATTATTAGCAATTACTTATCCTGCATCTGCAGGTTCAGCACTGTTACTTGGGTCGGCGTTTAGCCACCAGTGTTTTTGCGACAGTCCCCGGAAGCAGGTCTCTTGATCGAAACGCTGTTTTCAACGTAAACATCAGCGTCGGGCAGACTTAGAACTCTTCAACCGGCGCTGAACCTGCAGATGCAGGATAAGTAGTCGCTAATCATAATTTTTTTTCTTTAATTCTGTCTTTTTATCAACATTGGTGTGTAGCACACATTTGAAATCTATGTTATAGTTATCTTAAAAAAAACCCCAGAGGTGTTATAAAATGGAGGTTTTGGTTCCGGTAGGCAAGTGATCAATGATACTCAGTAGGCTCAAGTTTTTGAAATAGCTGAGCCCCATGGGAGACCTAATAACCTGGCCACTGATATATATCTGGTGCCTCCGGTTCCTTTTTCCTTACATCACAGTATTCTTTGTTCTGTTTTGGTATGTTATTATATTTGAGGAGCAATAGATGGTATATTATTTTTGTTTTTCCATTTTTTTTCTTGCTGAGGGATAGGCTACGTATCAGAAACAACCATGAATTGCGACCTCACATGCAGAAAGTGTAGGAAACTTTCTCTGATGCCTTTAGCTATTTCAGTTAGATGATCACAAGGAGAACACCTATTGTTCTGAACTGATGGCACAGATTCACTGAAAATAATTTACAGCTAGAATAATAGCTATTTTTTTTCTTTCTTCTGCTGTTACTTCATCATCCTTCCATCTTGTTGCAAATAGGACTTTTGTTCTGAATGCCAACACTAAGCTCCGAGCCAGTAATTGGCATAAACCCCAGAACTGTTAGATGTTTGCTTTACAAGTGCCGTTGAAAAACACATCTTAATGATAGCCCATGTTGATAACTTCCTCCCTAAATGTCATTAGCAGGGATGTAGGAAAAGGAAGAAAGACAAAATGAAGATGGCAATATTTGTCAAAAAGTGTCAAAGGAGAAAAACAATAAACGTAAGGACCTTCTCCTAGAAGTTATCTCTTACTAGATCGGTGGAAGATGCAAAAATGTTGACCTACATGAGCTCTCAAAACTGCTAAAGTACTTTCTTCAATTGCATGAAGGGACTTCTGACTCAGAAGCATATGTGGAACACACAAGATCAACCACCAAGTTGGAGGAACGTCAAACACTCCGAATAGTGATACAGAATCAAAGGAGTAGTGTAGCCAACAGGACTCTTCCAAGAAGACACGGGGGAGACCAAAACACACAAACACAAGGTTTATTTGAAAAGACTCGACAAAGGCACTGTGTTTTGGGCAAAGTGCCTGCCTCAGGAGTCTTGTAATGTGAATAGTACCACAACAATGGCTATATGTGGGTTAAAAAAAAAAACTAAATTGAACGATAAGAGATGTCAGTCTTGAAAAAGACTCCGTCCGTGTGTCAAAGCGCGGGTGACTGTTGGGCACAAACAGTGGTTTGCATATTCTGTTCTCCCTATGTCTTTGTGGAAAGGTCCTGTGGGCTACACTGCTCCTCAGAAGCATATGTGCAACAATATCTTTACAGAATTCTTAATTTAGGGCCCAAATCATGGCACCCTTTTCTCCAGGATTAACACAACTTCTAGGAATCTGCTCCATAGAATATAAAAAGGATGGCAACGAGGGATGTATGAACAATTCTACCTGAACTTTGGTATTAATGAACCCAAACAACAAGTATCAAGAACTACTTAAAAATAGTAATAAATTACCAATAGCAATACAATACTTATATACTACATATACCTAAATTAGTTTACTGCTGCTAACAATCGAAATGAACCTAGGCATGCCCAGGGAAGATACAAAATATAGCGATCAAACACAATTCAAGCTTCTTATTGTAATACAAATTTTTGGAATAACCGAGTTTTAAAATGTTTTCTAAACTGTTATTAGTCGTTAGACGTGTTAATATTCACAGGAAGATCATTCCACACCTTTGTGGCTTGCTGAGAAGGTAGACATAAAAATCTGTTTATATTTAACTTTTTTTTTCCAACCAGAAAATGTAATAACATCCAGTTCCTTAATTGCAACATGCCTTTAGAGGGTTAAAGGTATACGAGCGTAGTCATATAAGACTAGATTCAGTAAATGGTGCCCAGATTTGGGTTAAAAAAAAATGCATGCTGAGCAATAGTCTATAAAACGGCGCTCCAAGTTGGCCATCATTCACAGAACAGTCCATAGCGATGCAAAAGGTGCCGGTATTCAGTATCCCCCGAAAAGAGCTCAGGCCTTTATAAGATGTGCCCACTTGGCCCGAGCCTAGGTGACGTGTTCTATAATTATTCTCCAAATGTACAACTACAGTAGAGACTGGATTATAGGTGATGGAGCAGTTGGATAACAAGTGAATCCAATTATGCCAGTGTGTTCAAAGGCGATTACGTTTTTTTTGTTTTGCACATGCTCTACTTGGTAGAAATGTATTTCAAATATTTATAAACCAATTACATGCTTTATGTTACATAAACCATCTTCAGCTATGGCATATCTCACTAAAAGTTCCCTTCCATGACATTTTTTATACAAAATATATAGGGGTCCTTTTACTAAGGTGTGCTGAAAAATGGGCCTGTGCTGTTGTAGATGCGTGTATGGGATGCGTGCAGGTCCATTTTTCAACGCTCCTGCAACAAAAGGCCTTTTGGGGGGGGGGGGGCTGAAAATGGACATGCAGCAAAATAAAAATTGGCGTGTGTCCATTTTGGGTCTCAGACCTTACCACCACTCATTGACTTAGCAGTAAGGTCTCACGTGTTAACCGTGCAATAAATGTCTACGCACATAGAATGACGATTACCGCCCGGTTTCTGCCACATGCTGGAAAATAGAAATTATTTTACGATGAGCGTAAAAAATGAAATTACCGTCCCGGCCACGTGGCGTGGTAGCCAGGCGGTAACTCTGGGCATAGGTGCCTATGCGGCTTAGTAAAAGGGCCCCATAATGATCAGAGAGCAACATTATTTGTTTGTTTATTTATTTATTTATTTATTTATTTGGCCTTGCCATCTTCCAGCTCAAATCAGCACCAGAGCTGGGATTTGGTCCAGTGAACTTTCATTTGCAATCAGCTACATAGAGATTTTGACAGAGTTTAAAATAGGTTTGGACGGCTTCCTAAAGGAAAAGTCCATAGACCATTATTAAATGGACTTGGGAAAATCCACTATTTCTGGGATAATCAGTATAAAATGTTTTGTACTTTTTGGGGATCTTGCCAGGTATTTGTGACCTGGATTGGCCACTGTTGGATACAGGATGCTGGGCTCGATGGACCTTTGGTCTTTCCCAGAGGGAATGGATCCTCAGAAGTTTAGCTGAGATTGGGTGGCATAGCCGGTGGTGGGAGGCGGGGCTGGTGGTTGGGAGGCGGGGATAGTGCTGGGCAGACTTATACGGTCTGTGCCCTGAAAATGACAGATATAAATCAAGGTCAGTTATACACAAAAAGTAGCACATATGAGTTTATCTTGTTGGGCAGACTAGATGGACCATGCAGGTCTTTTTCTGCCGTCATCTACTATGTTACTGTGTTACTTATGTACTTGACCCCTGTCTTACGGCAGAAGAGTAGGGAAAGGAAAAACTTCCACAATATACCAAAGCACAATATTTTTATTGCACTGCTGACAGGTATATTCTTATACATATTTATTTGATTTTATTCATTTAGTTCACAGAAGACGCTGCGCATATGTATTTTTAGCGTCTGATTTATCACTGCTAGATATTTACATTGCACATCTATTCACCACTACATCATATAACTTCTAATTTACACAAAGTCACAATTGTTGTTACTATTCCTCTCGCTTTCCTGTCAGATGAACTCTTTGGGTTTCTTATCTTTTGTCATTTTTGCCTCTCTCATATTGTTAGTAATATGCAGAAGTTCTCGATATTTTTTTGTATTACTGTATGCTTTTATTCAGTTGTTTAATTGGTTTTTATTATTAACAGTAAAGACCCTTGAAGAAGGCTTTCCAGCCGAGACACAGCCCGTTTTGGGTCAAAATTGTCTACACACCCTTCCCACTTGGGTAAGATTGTCCACGTACCCTGCACACTTAGGAAAGTAAAGTTGTTTATTTTTTTAACTTGTTTGGAAGCATTTGTAGATTTTATTCTGGTTGTCTCCCTCAAACAGCACTGGCTATTGTCTTCCACACTTTTCTTTCCTGCCCCCTGTTTTACATCACCTCCCACCTGACTTTAGTACTAGCATTTTACAGATAATCTTCAATCAGATTCCATGCACCAGAACTCTTTCCAAAACCCTGCAGCTGTATGCTCTGAACACAGCCACTAGGTGTCACCATTGCACAATGGCTAACTCCCCCCCTGAACTTTGTGTGCAGGTAATCAAGGGGCCTTTTACACAGCGAGGGTAAGCCCAATGCGGGCTTAGCATTTGCTCTCCCATGACTACCGCCCGCCCAACGTGACCACCAGCAATAGTCCTGCCTGAGTACACGTCATTTCAGGGGGAAAAACAACCCCCCCCCCCCCCCCCCGAAAATGGCTTGCACAACGACAACCCGGCGGTATTTGGGAATTGCACTCTGCTCGGTTAGCGCAGGAGCCCTTATTGCCATCTTAGTGGTTGGCGGTAAGGGCTCCCCTCCGTATGGCCATGCGGTAAGAGTTATCTCACCGCATGGCCATTTTTGGGGAGGGCTTTTACCGGCTGCGAAAAAACGGCCCTGGTGCGCAGGAAAAACGTCCCCTTCCACTAGCATAGGGCCCTTTTCCCCACAGCTATAGACCCTGTAGCCAGCCAGTCCTGGTAGCAGAAAACCTGATTTAGGAACTGAACCCCTGTCTCTCTGCATGGAAGTGTGTACACTGGGCCAGACCAGTTACTTTTTACAAGTAATGAGCAAAGAAGGTGGGTTGAAAAAAATTCTTTTGAGTGTTAAGCTTATTTCACCAATGCATATCTATTCAAGATTTCCAAACCATGTTGGATGTTCTGTATTTTCTTGTTTCTTTTAGGTAAAAGCTAGAATTGATTTCATGCCATTGAAGTGAATGATTAAATATTTTGACACCCACCAGATAGGACTTAACAAAGATCTGGGCTTTCTAGCCCACTGTAAACCATAGAAATTCTACAGCCTTGTCACCCTCATCATCATTTATCATTTATTCCTTTTATATACCGTTTCTTATTGCAATTACAAAACAGAACGGTTTACATTTTAAAAAAATACATCTCATAACCAAACAAATAGGAACTCCAGTCAATAATAGGAAAGCACAGCAAACCAAAAAATAATAAGAACATATCACCATACATATCTCCCTGTCTCTCACCTAACCCACCCCACCCGCCCCCTGTTAGACTGTCACTGAAATGCTTTGATGTTTCACTTACATATACTGTCATCTATCGACATTTGCTTATTTCTGATCTGACGAAGAAGGGCTACCTTCGAAAGCTAATCAAAAAATGTATTAAGTTAGTTAGCACCCCTTCCCGTGCACTCCGCTCCATGGATAAATCCTTCTTATCTGTTCCCTTCTCCACTACTGCCAACTCCAGACTTCGCGCCTTCTGTCTCGCTGCACCCTACGCCTGGAATAAACTTCCAGAGCCCCTACGTCTTGCCCCATCCTTGGCCACCTTTAAATCTAGACTGAAAGCCCACCTCTTTAACATTGCTTTTGACTCGTAACCACTTGTAACCACTCGCCTCCACCTACTCTCCTCTCCTTCCTGTACACATTAATTGATTTGATTTGCTTACTTTATTTCTTGTCTATTAGATTGTAAGCTCTTTGAGCAGGGACTGTCTTTCTTCTATGTTTGTGCAGCGCTGCGTACGCCTTGTAGCGCTATAGAAATGCTAAATAGTAGTAGTAGTCCAATAAAAAAAGGCACAATCTTATTTTCTTTTCTGTGTTTTATTTTATTCTATTTCTTTTGATCCCATTGAAGTGAAAAGACATATTTTTGCACTTGTGTGTGTCTCTTCTTGTTACAGTGTTACAGCTGTCAGAGCTTGGATTCCATGTCTGACAGTGCAGTGGGGGAGGTTCCCTTTTCCTGTTTATAAATCACGGTGGGGAGGGGGGGGGACTTTTGGCATAATTCAATGATCTCCTCTTTGGGGTCAGAGAAAGAAGCAACATCCACATACTACTTCACCAGCCTACAACCGTATGGGTTAGTGCTGGCTCAGAAGGGTGAGAATATTAACTTTGGACAAATAATCATGATTCAAGGAGGCTTTCAAACAGAAGTCGCAGGGGAGGCAAAATGTGTCTGAGACTTGCTGGTTGGAGAGTTTTATTTTTGTTTGCCTAGAGATGCAAAAGTGGAGGAGTGGCCTAGTGGTTAGGGTGGTGGACTTTGGTCCTTGGGAACTGAGGAACTGAGTTTGATTCCCACTTCAGGCACAGGCAGCTCCTTGTGACTCTGGGCAAGTCACTTAACCCTCCATTGCCCCATGTAAGCCGCATTGAGCCTCCATGAGTGGGAAAGCGCAGGGTACAAATTTAACAAAAATAAAATAGATACTATTGGAGATTCTACATGGAATGTTGCTACTATTGGAGATTCTACATGGAATGTTGCTATTCCACTAGCAACATTCCATGTAAAAGGCTGCGCAGGCTTCTGTTTCTGTGAGTCTGACGTCCTGCACGTACGTTGGTGATCTGCAAGGGCCGACTTCTACATGGAATGTTGCTAGTGGAATACCAACATTCCATGTAGAATCTCAAATAGTAGCAACAGTGGAGGAGTGAGCTCGATTCCCACTTTAGGCACAGGCAGCTCCTTGTGACTCTGGGCAAGTCACTTAACCCTCCATTGCCCCATGTAAGCCGCATTGAGCCTGCCATGAGTGGGAAAGCGCAGGGTACAAATGTAACAAAAATAAAATAGATACTATTGGAGATTCTAGGTGGAATGTTGCTACTATTGGAGATTCTAGGTGGAATGTTGCTACTACTGGAGATTCTACATGGAATGTTGCTATTCCACTAGCAACATTCCATGTAGAAGGCTGCGCAGGCTTCTGCTTCTGTGAGTCTGACGTCCTGCAGGACATCAGACTCACAGAAGCAGAAGCCTGCGCGGCCACATTGGTGATCTGCAAGGGCCAACTTCAATCTCAAATAGTAGCAACAGTGGAGGAGTGGCCTAGTGGTTAGGGTGGTGGACTTTGGTCCTGGGGAACTGAGGAACTGAGTTCGATTCCCACTTCAGGCACAGGCAGCTCCTTGTGACTCTGGGCAAGTCACTTAACCCTCCATTGCCCCATGTAAGCCGCATTGAGCCTGCCATGAGTGGGAAAGCGCGGGGTACAAATGTAACAAAAATAAATAAATCAGACAGTGGGGCCTAATTGCATTTTGTGACTTTGGCCTGACTTGTTTTTGATCCAGGCTCTCTAATGAGAGTTTCCAAAATAGTGCAAGAGTAATACCGTGTGTAGGGCAAAATACATGAATCATTATGCTGTTCTGTGTATAAAACCTGCACAAAACAGAAATTCAAAAATAAGCGCATGTCAGCTAAATGGTGGTTATTAGAAAAGAAGACCGTGCGAGAAATATTGTACAAATGCAAAAACTGTGTAATAAAAAATAAAGTAAAAAAAAAATCATTACAGGTCACTATTGTGACAGATATTTAACTATTAGATCCTAAGGGGGTGCAGCCCAGAAATTTTCATGTTCTTTTGTTTCCTGTGTTGTTCATGAGAATTTCTGTTGTTTCATTCATTCATTTATTTATTTATTTTTGTGGGAGCAGTGTAATGTACTTTTTCAAGCTTGTGCACACCTTCCAAAAAAAAAGTGTGCACTAAATGTGTGCACTCATGAATAATGCACACTTTTGGAAGAGTTTGCACTGTTAATGACCAAAAAATGACACCAAAAGATATGAAGAATGTTGTTGAAATGTCCATGAATGTACATCCCATATCAGGCAGTATTAAACTAATTGATAATCGTTTTCGTATGCTGCTCATTCATACTTTTTGAAAGAGACATATTGTGTTCCACCATTTGTTAAAGTCTATAGCACTATTGTCTTTGCATTTATTTGATATTATTTCTAATGTGTGATGCTAATCAACAGAGCTAATAAGTAAGATTTCTCTTTTGATAGTCATATATTAGGTGCCAGTAATTGCCAAATCATAATCCGGTATGACAACTGTGACCTGAAGTACATTGTGGCACCCTGTTATAATAGACCATACCAAAAAAAAAAAAAAAAACGACAAAAAACCCCCAACAAAACAGACTAAAAACAAAACAGACCATGACAACCCCCCCCCCCCCCCCCCCCCCCCCACAACAGAACACAACCCAAGACAAAATAGACTCTTGATCAAGCTGGATTATGTTTTCAAGCAGATTTATGATTCTCACTAGATACCAAGTGTGGCTAGTGAAGTCAAGCCGAAGGCAGGTGCCAGGACTTTCAAGTGACAAGCCGTGGACTTTCTCAGTAATTTACCCTTCAAATTTGTACCATTCAAAAATAAATCTATTTCTTCAGGCCCTTTTGTCAGGAGTCTATTTTGTCAGGGACTTTTATGTCAGGAACTTTTTTGTCTGGTTTCTTTTGACCAGTTTCTTTTGACCGGGTGCCATAAAAATTGATTAACATGACTAACAAGTTGCAACTTTCACAACTTTAACCGGCATCCATAACTCTTTATGTGAGAGGAAATGTAGTGACTGAGTCATGGATGCTGATGGAGAAATACGGGTATATTTATCCCAAAACAGTTTCCAGCTCTTATCCATAAAGCTGGCATTCAAGTCAGTCTCCTAGACCTGTGTGTGCCCACTGGGGAATCTTTTAACATTTATTTATT
Organism: Microcaecilia unicolor; assembly: GCF_901765095.1. Taxonomy (NCBI): domain Eukaryota; kingdom Metazoa; phylum Chordata; class Amphibia; order Gymnophiona; family Siphonopidae; genus Microcaecilia; species Microcaecilia unicolor. Next base: position 36,038,023 of record NC_044038.1, read on the forward strand.
TATTTATTTGTTAGGTTTGTATCCCACATTTTCCTACCTATTTGTAGGCTCAATGTGGCTTACATAGTACCGGAGAGGCCTTTGCAGGCTCCGGTGTGAACAAATACAGGGTGATGTTGTGGTAAGATCAGGTTCATGTGGCACAGCAACATTAGGGAATCGTACAACGGGAGAGTTGTGTTATGTCCATTACGTGCTTTAGTTTTGTTGTGTTGCAGATATCAGGCATTTATGTTGGATTGGTGGGGTATGCCTTTTTAAAGAGGTTGGTTTTTAGTGTTTTCTGGAAGTTTAGGTGATCGTATGTAGATTTCAAGGTTTTTGGTGATGCGTTCCACAGTTGTGTGCTTATGTAGGAAAAAGTGGATGCGTAGGTTGATTTGTATTTGAGTCCTTTGCAGCTTAGGTAGTGCATCTATCTCAAACAGTTATAAATAGATGACTTGCCTCTTGACTATGCTACAAATTTAGTACAGAAGTCTTTTCTTTCCCATTATGTATTAAATTCTTTGATTGGGTGACAGGAGAATTGAATCAGGGACGAGCTATGGACGTAATCTACTTAGATTTCAGCAAAGCTTTTGACACGGTTCCCCACAGGAGGCTCTTAAATAAACTGGAGGGGCTGAAGATAGGACCCGAAGTGGTGAACTGGATTAGGAACTGGTTGACGGACAGACGCCAGAGGGTGGTGTTGAATGGAATTCGCTCGGAGGAGCGAAAGGTGAGTAGTGGAGTGCCTCAAGGATCTGTGCTGGGGCCAATTCTGTTCAATATATTTGTGAGTGACATTGCCGAAGAGTTAGAAGGTAAAGTTTGCCTATTTGCGGATGATACTAAGATCTGTAACACAGTGTACACCCCGGAGGGAGTGGAAAACATGAAAAAGGACCTATGGAAGCTAGAAGAATGGTCTAAGGTTTGGCAATTAAAATTCAATGCGAAGAAATGCAAAGTGATGCACTTAGGGAGTAGAAATCCACGGGAGACGTATGTGTTAGGCGGGGAGAGTCTGATAGGTACGGATGGGGAGAGGGATCTTGGGGTGATAGTATCTGAGGATTTGAAGGCGACGAAACAGTGTGACAAGGCGGTGGCCCTAGCTAGAAGGTTGTTAGGCTGTATAGAGAGAGGTGTGACCAGCAGAAGAAAGGGGGGGTGTTGATGCCCCTGTATAAGTCGTTGGTGAGGCCCCACCTGGAGTATTGTGTTCAGTTCTGGAGGCCGTATCTTGTTAAGGATGTAAAAAGAATTGAAGCGGTGCAAAGAAAAGCTACAAGAATGGTATGGGATTTGCGTTACAAGACGTATGAGGAGAGACTTGCGGACCTGAACATGTATACTCTGGAGGAAAGGAGAAACAGGGGTGATATGATACAGACGTTCAAATATATGAAAGGTATTAATCTGCAAACTAACCTTTTCCGGAGATGCGAAGGCAGTAGAACAAGAGGACATGAAATGAAATTGAAGGGGGGCAGACTCGAGAAAAATGTCAGGAAGTATTTTTTCACGGAGAGAGTAGTGGATGCTTGGAATGCCCTCCCGCGGGAGGTGGTGGAAACAAAAACGGTAACGGAATTCAAACATGCGTGGGATAAGCATAAAGGAATCCTGCTCAGAAGGAATGGATCCTGAGGAGCTTAGATGAGATTGGGTGGCAAAGCCGGTGGCGGGAGACGGAGATGGTGCTGGGCAGACTTATACGGTATGTGCCAGAGCCGGTGGTGGGAGGCGGGTCTGGTGGTTTGGAGGCGGGGATAGTGCTGGGCAGACTTATACGGTCTGTGCCAGAACCGGTGGTGGGAGGCAGGGCTGGTGGTTGGGAGGCGGGGATAGTGGTGGGCAGACTTATATGGTCTGTGCCCGGAAAAGGACAGGTACAAATCAAGGTAAGGTATACACAAAAAGTATCACATGTGAATGTATCTTGTTGGGCAGACTGGATGGACCGTGCAGGTCTTTTTCTGCCATCATCTACTATGTAGAGATTATTTGTAGTTTAGAATTTTGGAAAGAATGGGCAAATTGTAAAAACTGGTAAAAAAAAAAAAAAAAAATTCTACAGCAGCCCAAATTTGTTGGGCTCGTTTTCAAAAGAGAAAAAAAATCTCAAAGTGGCGTTTGGATGTAAAACATCCAAATTGCAATTTTTGAAACTCGGATTTGAGACATTTATCTCTGCAGTGCAAAATCATATCCAAATCATAAGGAGGTGTGTTGGGGGTGGGATTTGGGCGTTCCCAAAACTTTTTTCTGGCTTTAATGGAACAAAGCAAAAATGTCCAGGGCTAAAAGTTAGACATTTTAGTCTAGACCTGTTTCAGTTACGCTGAAGTCACAAAAAGGTGTTCTAAATGACAAGATGACCACTAGAGAGATTAAGGCATGACCCCCTTACTCTCCCAGTGGTCATCGACTCCCTCCCACCCCCTAAAATGTGAAAGAAACGGTACATACCAGCCTCTGACAGCCTCAGATATTATGAGCAGCAAGCAGGTCCCTGGAGTAGCCTATTGGTTGGTGCAGTCTACTGTAGAGAAGAGGACCCAGGCCCATATCCCACTCTAACTGGTTCACTTGTGGTGGAAAGTGTGAGCCCTCCAAAACTGAAAAAAAAACTTTCTGTACATATAGGTGACACCTGCAGACAGAAGGGCTATTGTAGTGATTTACAGTTGGGTACACTAGGTTTTTGGTGGGTTTTGGAGGGCTCTCCATATAATATAAGGGGATAATGGTGAGATGTGTACCTGGGACCTTTATGTAAAGTCCACTGCTGTGCCCCCTAGAATACCCCATTGCTCTGCTGGGATGTCTGTGTGGCCAGTCTACTAAGAATGCTGGCTCCCCATATATCCCAAAGGCTTGTTTATGTACTTTTTTCCGAAATTGGTCCTAAAGGATACACGCACTGAGCATAACAACATTTAGGAAATGGCCATTTTCGAAACAAAAAGTTGGATGTTTTCCTAGTTTGAAAAGGGCCATGTTTGCTACTGGATTTTTTTCAGAAGTGCCCCCTCTGTGTGTCTGTTCTAGAAATTTTTTAAAAATTTATTTATTGGGATTTATTGGGTTTTTAAACAGTTGCGACAGATGCCATTGTGCACAATCTCTAGTTGCTGTCTGAATTTTAAAATTTGGATTATTCCATATTGGTGAATGAAAACGAAAAGTAGTGTTTAATTATGGAGTTTCTTCTAAGGAGTGAAAGTTGATGGGAAGACACATGCCTGAAAGTAAGAGCAAGGGATAGAGGGTGAACATGTCCCAACAACAGCCAGAAACCAGTATCATTCTTGTCTCACGATGAAGGCCTCAGGCTACAATTAAAAATCCAGGAACCTGACCCACCCGTCTCCTCACTTAATTTCATCTTTGCTAATGTAATGTGGGAAGATTTATTATTCCACTGAAAACCTGACTAAAACTTTTCCAGCTGGAAACAATTTGGAAATGGGAATAATGAGTGATTTGACTAAGGGCCCTGTTTACTAAGGCACGCTAGCGTTTTTAGCGTGTTTAGCGTGTGCTAACGCTAGAGACACCCATATATTTTTGTGGGTGTCTTTAGTGTTAGCGTGCCTACAGCTCAGCTTAGTAAACAGGGCTCTAAATTTGCTGATGACACAAAGTTGTTAAATCATAAGAGGATTGTGAAAAATTGCAAGAGGACCTTGGGAGACTGGACATCCAAATAGCAGATGACATTTAATGTGAGTAAGTGTAAAGTGATGCATGTTGGGAAGAGGAATCCAAACTATACTGGCAGCTAAGAAAGAAAATAACATGTTAAGAATTATTAAGAAAGGAATGGAGAACAAAACTGAGAATTTTGTAATGCCTTTGTATTGCTCCATGGTGCAATCGCACCTCTAATGTGGGGTGCAATTTTGGTCACCACATCTAAAAAAAAAAAGATATAGCAGAATTAGAAAAGGTACAGAGAAGGGCAACAAAAATGATAAAGGGGATGGGATGGCTTCCCCATGAGGAAAAGCTAAGGAGGCTAAGGCTCTTCAACTTAGAGAAGAGATGGCTGAGGGGAGATATGAAAGAGGTCTGTAAAATACTGAATGCAGTGCAACAGGTAGATGTGAATTGCTTCTTTACTGTCTCCAAAAATACTAGGACTAGGGGGCATGCGATGAAGCTGCTATGTTAAATTTACAAATTTAAAACAAATTGGCGAAAATTTTAGTTGTCCGAGAATGTGGTAAAAGCAGTTAGCTTAGCATGGTTTAAAAACGGATTAGACAAGTTCCTGCAAGAAAAGTCCATAAGCTATTATTAAAATGGACTTTGGAGAATCCACTGCTTATCCCTGGGATAAACAGTATGAAATCTGTTTGTATTCTTTTGGGATCTTGCCAGTTACTTGTGACCTGGATTGGCCACTGTTAGAAACAGGATACTAGACTTGATGAACTTTCGGTTTGACCCAGTATGGCCATGCTTATGTGCTTATCTATATATATAAAACTCACCCTCAACGTTCTATTGTCTGCTGATGTCACTGAAGCCAAGGTTCGTATGTTCGAAGCTCTGAAGCCATGAAAATCACAGTCTCTGGGCCCCGCCCTCTCGTCAAATGTTATGTTGAGGGCGGAGCAGATTCTCACCTCCAACGATCTACTCAGGCCACAAACTCCGGATTTCCACACTGTTGCTCTGCTCCGCCCTCGCGTCAAAACGCGATGACGTCGAGGGCGGGGCATGAAAACCGCCACCCACACAGAGCTACAACGGAAACAGCAGCGGTGCACGCCACGAACCAGGTAAAACCACGATGAGCCATGCAGCCATGAAACCCTTGCTAGCGCCCGTTTCATTGCGCTCAGAAACGGGCCTTTCTTTACTAGTGATATATAATGAGATATAAAGGGGAGAAGTAGCATACTTTTATATTTTAGGAGCTGTAACCATTTTAATCACTTCCATACAGCCCTCACCATGTAAGGTAAAAGAGTGGCCTGATTTTTAATTATCTTTGATTTTTTTTCTTGACTTCCCTGTCTTTATATACCTACCCTCTTTTTGTAGTGGTCTAAGGAAGGGTTAAACCATTTTTCTAAATAGTTTTGAGTTTCAAATGTATCTGTGTTTCTGTAACTAGAGTTGTCTTGTAATTAATTTTGAAATGCATTAGAAATAAATAACATTTTTAAAAAATGATTATGTGCAATGAACCAAAGAGAGCCTCGGAAAACTCTGGAAAAATCCAAAAATAAAGCAAAAATGTTTTGGCCATGTACATTCCTACTTCTCTCATATTATTTGCTGAAACAGGTGTTTGGAAACTTCTTTATTAACATTTATAGAATTTTGTAGTATGGAAAGCCCCTCGTCTCCCCATCTTTTTTTTTTTTAAGTAAGCCTGAAAGAGTAGCACCTTCAAAACCAGACCTACAACCAAAAGAATTTCTGCAGGGGCAGATATAGCAGATTCACAAGTTTTATTGACTGGATGAACGCAGGACCACTTTTACCAGTGGGCAAAGGGGGGACCCAGCTTAACAGGTGACCTATAAGTAATAAGTTCCCCTGGGCACAGGGCCCACTCCATGCCAGCATCTTCCTTCCCTCCCTTTCCCTCCTCTGGTACAGCTGCTTCCCAGGGATAAAAGGCTGCTCCCCAGTATCTCTCCACACTCGTCAATCCTTACACCCCTTCCCGTGCACTCCGCTCCATGGATAAATCCTTCTTATCTGTTCCCTTCTCCACTACTGCCAACTCCAGACTTCGCGCCTTCTGTCTCGCTGCACCCTACGCCTGGAATAAACTTCCTGAGCCCCTACGTCTTGCCCCATCCTTGGCCACCTTTAAATCTAGACTGAAAGCCCACCTCTTTAACATTGCTTTTGACTCGTAACCACTTGTAACCACTCGCCTCCACCTACCCTCCTCTCTTCCTTCCCGTTCACATTAATTGATTTGATTTGCTTACTTTATTTATTTTTTGTCTATTAGATTGTAAGCTCTTTGAGCAGGGACTGTCTTTCTTCTATGTTTGTGCAGCGCTGCGTATGCCTTGTAGCGCTATAGAAATGCTAAATAGTAGTAGTAGTAGTAGCATGAAGGCATAGAGATGCCATAGTGTCTGCATTGCAGTTGGCTCTGCCAGTTCGGCCCCTTCTGACGTTGCTTCTTGATTCTGAGGGGCGGAGCCAGCGAAGACGCAGACCTGTGGTGGCTGTGCACCTTTATTTTGCTTTTCATCCCCAGGAAGCAGGATAAAGCTGCACTACTGGGTTGGGGCGGAGGGGCATCTACAAATGTTTGCCCAGTGGCCCCATGTGTGGTTAATGCAGCCTTGTATGAACACATTGCTCTATTGATCCAGTCAATAAATTTTACTTCGTCAACATAACCAGCACCATCCCCCACATCTGCTGGGTAATGTGAATCTGTGGCACTTTGGTGTCTATTGTAATGGAAAATGCCCCACCATGACACAAAGCTGCAGCACCTCCTTATTTTTGGAAACCAGCTCGAGGAAGGAGTGCCCTGAGAATAAACAATGCGCTCATTCTCATCTCTGAATGACTGGTACACTGAAACCTTTTTTTTATGGCGTTGTCAGAGGGTGAGCCGTCTTTCTGTATATGAAAACTACTAGTAGGAACAACCAAGGGAAGAAAGACTGAATGGAATTTTCCTAAGTGTGCTGAATGGAATCACGGGCAGAATCCCTGAGCTCAGGAAGTTTTAGATTACAGTAAGCAGTAATGTTCAGATGCTCTCCATGTCCCGGTAGATTATTGCAATAGGAACTGAAAAAATGCTATATGAAAAAAAAACAGCTTTATGTATATCTTTGTAGCCTAGGTTTCTTTAGGGATCTGGTCTTATCGTGGTATCTTCCTCTAATAAGTTGCAAACTGTTCATGTAGTTTACTTCAGACTTGTGTTGTAGACCGTGGAGCACCTGGTGCCCCCCCCCCCCCCCCCCCCTTGGCTCACACTTTTCAGGTGCCCCCTGCTGTTTCATGTTTCATTTTCTTTCCAAGCAGGTTCAATGTAAATCTCGGGAAGCTCAGAACTGCTTCTTGTATTATGGTGCATTTTTAAAGCTATCCTAAGAGTAGTTAGACTACCAATGAAGGGTGGTGTTAAAACGTTCTAATGTGTGGTCGTTCAAAGTGTTTTCATTTGTATTGTGCTAAGATCGTATCATATTTCTGTTATATGAATATTCTTCCATCTTAAAGCTGTCATTTGTATTTCTGTTGACATTTATCATATTTCTGTTATATGAATGTTATTTTTATTTATTTTATTTTTGTTACATTTGTACCCCGCGCTTTCCCACTCATGGCAGGCTCTCTACTGTGCTGTTTCAATTGTGTATATTTCTGATGCTGCATCATGTTATTCCTATCACTAGAATTTAATTTACGCATCGCCAAGTTTACCCCATCAATTGATTGCATTTTATGCTAACATTTGGTCTTTTTACTATTATTATGTTGCTAACACAGATGTAAATTGTTTGTCAAACTATACCTGTATGGCATAGGGTGTTGGTTGATTTCCTTTATATAGGTGGAGAGACAAATGATTAAGAAACCAGTTAAGTCTGGACTTGCAATAGCTATGGCTATAAGAGGTCCGATGACCTTTTTGTTAATGTTTCTGATATCCTCCCCACCCACACTGATATTCAATAATGGAAAATGTATTTGGGTTGCCATTTTGTAACCTTCCCTGTTTGTCGGACTATATTTGACGTGGGTAGGTTTCTTTTCTCCTTTTTTTTGTTTTTGCATGTGGTACTGTGAGCGAGGGAGGGTCGCGGAGCCTGGTAAGACAAACCACACACACTCCACAAGTTACGGTGGAAACAAACAATAGGTGTCTGGGTAGGGCTCCTGTTTACTTCGTGAGAGGGGAGAAAACAATATCCAAAGCTAATTCTGTAGGCACAGCAGCATCTTTGGGTGACCTGCTGCAGCAGGGCCACAGCAGACATGAATGTCTTTTCCTCAGCAACAATTCTTACTAGTCTCTGGCCTGGTCCCTGGATCCAGAGTTACCAGCACAGTCTCTAGCAGGCACACAAGGCTGGCCTGCAGCCGGCTGGGTCAAAAACTTCAAGTTTTCAAGCTGAGCTTGGCCTACCTTAAGAAAGGTTCAACTCATGCTATTAAAATGGAGATCAACTCACTATTGGACTTTACAAAAGATAGACAATTTCTAACCAGTAAGGCAATTGTTTTTGTAAGTTAAAACATCCCATTATATCTACAACATACATTCTTCCCAAAATCCAAAGTAGAGGAGTGTGGTAGCCGTGTTAGTCCACTCTTAAGGTTATCAATAGAAATCAAACAAAATAAAACATGGAAAAGAAAATAAGATGATACCTTTTTTATTGGACATAACTTAATACATTTCTTGATTAGCTTTCGAAGGTTGCCCTTCTTCCTCAGATCGGATTGCTTATTTCCGATCTGAGGAAGAAGGGCAACTTTCGAAAGCTAATCAAGAAATGTATTAAGTTATGTCCAATAAAAAAGGTATCATCTTATTTTCTTTTCCATGTTTTATTTTGATTCCCAAAATCCACAAATCTCTAACATCACCACCAGGGAAACCCATCATTTCAGCGATTGGCTCCTTACTTGAACCACTTTCCATATTTACTGATAAGTTTCTAAGACAATTTGTATCTAAAATACCATCCAATACCAGGCACTCCGCTGATATTATTAACATCTTGAGTAATATAGATTGTACAGGGAATTTTATCCTGGCCACATTAGATGTGGAGTCCCTATACACAAATATTCCACAGACAGAGGTGATACATATAATTCATGATACTATTGCACAAAGGGGCTTTTTTCTTAGGGTACCCACAGAATTCATAGTACAAATTGCTAGCTTGGCACTCACAAAGAACTTTTTTGATGGTGAATATTTCCAGCAGATGGGCACCACTATGGCGCCCTCGGTAGCCAATCTTTATATGGGTAAATTTGAGGATAAATTCCTTATGTCGCATCCTTGCAGTATAAATATCATCCTGTGGAAAAGATAGATTGACAGTGTTTTTATTATTTGGCAGAGCATGCAATTGCTTTTGGAAGAGTTTTATGCATGGTTGAACCAACTTGACCCTAACATTAGATTTCAGATGCAGTATGATAAATGCACCATGCCATTCTTTGATAATCACATTCTCTGATTGTGAATTCATTACAGACATCTACAGGAAGCCCACCGATGTCAACAAGCTTTTAGATTATTGCAGTTGCCATAGTAAATCACTGAAATCAAATCTACCATATAGTCAGTTTCTTAGGTTGAAAAGACTTTGTACAAACCAGGCAACATACAGAGAGCGATCTAGAGAAATGAGAGAGATTTATTTATTTATTTGTTGCATTTGTATCCCACATTTTTCCCACCTCGTTGCAGGCTCAATGTGGCTTACAATACATCTTGAATAGTGGAAAGATGTTAGAAAATAGACATTTAGTGATTACAGAGGTATTTAGGCAATATGAAAATGATAAAAACAAATAATAGTATTACAAGCAAGAACTGTAAGACAATTCTGAATATATTAGAAGGCGTTGTGTGTGTTCACATTGGTTGATCTTTGTGGGATGCCCTATTAAAGAGGTGGGTCTTCAGCAGTTTGCGGAAGTTCGTTAGTTCGTAAATTGTTTTTAAGTTGTGCGGCAATTCGTTCCATAGCTGTTTGCTTAAGTAGGTAAAGTTTGATGTGTGCATTAGTTTTTATTTTAGACCTTTGCAGTTGGGGAAGTGCAGATCAAGGAATGTGCGGGATGATCTTTTGGCATTCCTGGGTGGTAGGTCTATCAGGTCTAACATGTAGGCTGGTGCATCTCCGTGAATGATTTTGTCGACTAAGGAGCATATTTTGAACGTGATGCGTTCTTTAAGTGGGAGCCGGTGTAGTTTTTCTCGTAAGGGTTTAGCACTTTCATACTTTGTTTTACCGAATATGAGTCTAGCTGCAGTGTTCTGGGCTGTCTGAAGTTTTTTGATTATTTGTTCTTTACAGCCGGCGTAGAGTGCGTTACAGTAGTCTAGATGACTGAGCAACATTGATTGTACTAGGTTACGGAAGACAGTCCTTGGCAAGATAGACAGAAAAGAACTTTTGAAGGTTAAGAATTGCCCCCTAACATTCAATCATATGTCTGATAACCTAGTAAGTATATTAAAGAAGCATTGGCATATCGTTCAGGGTATTAAGCATTTTTACAATAGCAATCTCATGGTTGCATATAAAAGAGAGAGGAATGCGAGACATTTTAGTACCATTAGCCCTCCCATGTGCCAAACTACTATTAGAACATTTTCAATGTGGATTATGCTAAGTATGCTCAGTGAATTTGGAACTCGAGGAATTTATACATCTGACGTCTGGAGACAAATTTACATAACAGCAATTTTCTAATTGCAAGACCATAGGAGTTGTATGTGTGGCTATTTGTCCCTGCAATCTCATTTACATTGATAAGACAAAGTGAGACCAACATCAGGGTTATTGAACACAGGACTGCAATAAAAAGGAAGATTAAGGACAAACCCTTGGTGGCGGTGACATGGACAAGCTAAGATTGAACAGAGACTTATATTTAGATTTCAGACTACTACACCAAAAGGTTTGAATCAGGAGATGGACCTATCAGGATTTCTTTGATTTTTCTATGTGCTTTGTTTAAAACCATTAGGTGGAGTTTTGTGACGGCAGCTCTAGAGTATGTACATTTATGTTATAAATATGAATTTGTAACCTTTGAAGTAGCATCTATATGGATGGTTATGAATGCTATATGTTTTTATATATGGTCTGTATTCATAACTGGCATTATTTGATCTAATTATTTATACTTACTAATATTTTTTATTTTATCAGTTATATTAATATGTTTTTGTATGTTTATTGACAGTTCTGTTGCAAGCCTGTAATGCAGTCCTTGCGAGGGCGAAATATGGCCGTGTCAGGCTTTTAATTTATTTATTATTTTAGTGGTGAATAAATTATACTTTTTTTTAAAAATATTTCTTTGCAATCTACTTCTTTTTGTGCCGTGCTGGATCTTGTAGATTGACTGCCTGCCCTTCTTTTATACTTCCTGGACTATGCTCTCCTGGCTCCACCCTTCCTGTGTCATTTCTCCCTTGGGCGGGACTAGGGTTTTAAGGTGGCCCTAACATTGTGAGGGAGTGTTCTTAAGAGAAAGTGGCAGCATCCTATAGACTCCCTCCCATTGCGTTTGTTTTTGCACATACCGCACTAAATTCTGTATATGGTACTGGACTTCTATTCTATAAACGGGTTTCAAGTTGGGTGCCATTTACAGAATGTTTGTTTGTTTATTAAAACTTAATATACTGCGTATTCCAAACATAAGGATCTATGTGGTGTACAATAAAACCAACAATTAAATACATTATAAGGAAAAGAACACCATTAAATAAAAAGAAGAGGTAAAACATTGCAGGGGTTCCCAAACTTTTTCAGTTCACAGCACCCTTAGTGTCCGAGCAATTTTTCATGGCACCCCTCCCCCACGGCTACATGGGTCTTCGCACCCCCCATAGCTACATGGGTCTCCACACCCCCCATAGCTACATGGGTCTCTGCACCCCCCCCCCCCCCCGGCCGCGTGGATCTCCACACCCCCCATCCACATAGGTCTCCATTTCCTTGTAGCCCCCTCTTCCCAGAAAGTCCAGCACACCATTCCCTGCAGCCTCTGTCCTCCCATAAATCCAGCATCGCTAGCTAGCTAGCTAGCTACCTTCCTTCCTTCAGGTCCAGGATCACTGCCGCTTCCTTCTTCTCCTCCTTCCCTCGCCGCTGATGCAGTGCTTGCAGCTTACATTTTCAGGCCATCCGCAATTCACACAGGCAGGCACTCTGGGCCTTCCCAGTCTGCCTTGTCTGGCCCTCTCTGACGTAAGTTCCTGTTGTGAGGGCCGGACGAGGCAGAGGGAAGTCCCCGCAGTGCCTGTGTGAATTGCGGACAGCCCGAAAATGTAAACTGCAAGCACTTCAGCGGTGGCGGTGGAAGAAGCAGGAAGCAGCAGATTCCGGACCTGCGGGAGGGAAAAGTAGGGAGTGATGCTGGATTGTGGGCGGTGGGAGGTCAAGAGGTGCCATGGCACCCCTGAGAGTTCGCTGTGGCGCACCAGGGTGCCGCGGTGCACAGTTTGGGAAACGCTGCATTACTGTGTTCTCACTGGTTAGTGCACAGATGAAGTGGAAGCCCTTATTGCCTTCATAATAGGTGGTTATTAAGTGCTCCCGTGGTAATTTTTTCAAATTGCTGCACGACCATTAATGGAAAAATAGAAAACTGGATTTTTCACAGCTGTGGTAAAAATGGCTTTACTGTTTGGGAAATACTCGCAGAAGGGGAAAGGAAATGGAACTTGATATACCACCTTTCTGTGTTTTTTGCAACTACATTCAAAGTGGTTTACATATATTCAGGTACTTATTTTATTACCAGGGGCAATGGAGGGTTAAGTGACTTGCCCAGAGTCACAAGGAGCTGCAGTGGGAATTGAACCCAGTTCCCCAGGATCAAAGTCTATTGCAGTAACCACTAGGCTACTCCTCCACTAGCAACATTCTATGTAGAAGCCTGCCCTTGCAGATCACCAATGCGGCCGCGCAGGCTTCTGTTTCTGTGAGTCTGACGTCCTGCATGGACGTGTAGGACGTCAGACTCACAGAAACAGAAGCCTGCACGGCCGCGTTGCTGATCTGCAAGGGCAGGCTTCTACATGGAATGTTACTAGTGGAATAGCAACATTAACATTCCATGTAGAATCTCAAATAGTAGCAACAGAATTTCAAAGACTAGCAACATTCCATCTAGAATCTCAAATAGGGAAATGGGACTTGATATACCGCCTTTCTGAGGTTTTTGCAACTACATTCAAAGCAGTTTACATATCTTCAGGTACTTATTTTGTACCAGGGGCAATGGAGGGTTAAGTGACTTGCCCACAGTCACACGGCGCTGCAGTGGTAATCGAACCCAGTTCCCCAGGATCAAAGTCCACTGCACTAACCACTAGGCTACTCCTCCACTCCAAGAGTGCACAAAGCCAGTTTGTACAGCAGCTTTGTGAAAGGACCCTTCAGTAATTTATGCTTCACTGTCACTCCTTCCTCTATGCCTAGATATTTATATTTACCTTCCTAAGACTCTACCTATACTTATCCATTAAGTTTTCTTTCAGCTGATGTCAGTTTAGGACAAGACGACTATTATACTACTATTTGCCATTTCTATAGCACAATAAGCATTTGCAGCACTATACAAATACACATTAGAGATGGCCCCTTCTCGATAGAACTTACAGAGCTAGTCAAGAAAATCGTGCAGGACAAGCCTGGTTCCTTGATCTTCACTGATAATCCCAGGCTCCAAATCTGATTTGCCTTGCCAAGTGGCATACAACTATTTCTGTATTCAAAAAGTCCCGGGGTGGAGGGTGTATATTGCAATGTTTATTTATTTGTTGTATTTGTATCCCACATTTTCCCACCTATTTGCAGGCTCAATGTGGCTTACAGAGTTTGTTATGACATTGTCATTCCATGATATCACATACACTTAGTATTGTATAGAGATTAAGTAAGGGAAGAGAGAAGGAAGGTGTTAGGCAGGATAGTATGGAAGGTGGACTTTAAAAATTGGAAGGATTGGTGAGTTAGTTTTGTGAGGCTATGGGTTCTCTTTGTAGGCTTTGTTGAAGAGATGTGTCTTCAAAGATTTGCGGAAGTTAGTTATTTCGTCAATAGCTTTCAGGGCTGTAGGTAATGCCTACCTGAGCTTTCAAGATCACATCTTCTTTGGTCAATCGTTATTTTCATCTGATACAACATACCACAGCTTCTGAAGAGTCCACTTTTCTCTGGGGACCAGTAGGGGAGCTCTGTGTCCCAGATGGCTTTACTGCCTAATCAAGTCATACTTGTTCATTAGCATCCGAGAAACCTGTTTTCTGAGATAGATAAAGCAGTCATTTTACAAGAAGCGGTAAATCAAATCCTCAGGAAAATTATGTTTACAGTGAAGAAACTGAATCCCTTCATATTTTAGAATCATAAACACCTTAGGCACTTACTTGTTTTTCAAACCTTGCCTGGGGGATCAGCAGCCAGGGCCAGTGCAAAGATTTTTGTACCCTAGTGAACTTTGCTTTCCTGGCTACTTCTCAATTCGCACGATCACCTTCCCTGCTCCCCTCCCTCAGACACCCTGCATGATCACCTTCCCTTTTCCCTATCACCTCTAGCCATCAGGATGAATCACAGAGTCAGGCTTCTTAGCTGCTGCTACTGCCCCTCCTCCTCTGCCTAGTGCTGCCTTCCTGCACATGACCCTGTACCTTAGGGAGACCCACTAGCCCCATATGTTGTGACTCCAAAAAGAAGTGTCAACCAGCAGTAGGGGAGACCTTTTGCAGCAAGCTGTAGTCGGTCCTCTTTCCCGTGGTAGCAGGCCAAGAGTGGAGGAGTGGCCTAGTGGTTAAGGTGCTGGACTTTGGTCCCGAGGAACTGAGTTCGATTCCCACTTCAGGCACAGGCAGCTCCTTGTGACTCTGGGCAAGTCACTTAACCCTCCATTGCCCCATGTAAGCCGCATTGAGCCTGCCATGAGTGGGAAAGCGCAGGGTACAAATGTAACAAAAATAAAATAGATACTACTGGAGATTCTACATGGAATGTTGCTACTATTGGAGATTCTACATGGAATGTTGCTACTATTGGAGATTCTAGGTGGAATGTTGCTATTCCACTAGCAACATTCCATGTAGAAGGCTGCGCAGGCTTCTGTTTCTGTGAGTCTGACGTCCTGCACGTACGTGCAGGACATCAGACTTACAGAAGCAGAAGCCTGCGTGGCCACATTGGTGATCTGCAAGGGCCGACTTCTACATGGAATGTTGCTAGTGGAGTAGCAACATTCCATGTAGAATCTCAAATAGTAGCAACAGTGGAGGAGTGGCCTAGTGGTTAGGGTGGTGGACTTTGGTCCTGGGGAACTGAGTTTGATTCCCACTTCAGGCAGCTCCTTGTGACTCTGGGCTAGTCACTTAACCCTCCATTGCCCCATGTAAGCCGCATTGAGCCTGCCATGAGTGAGAGAGCGCGGGGTACAAATGTAACAAAAAAAAAAAAGCGCTTTGCCTTCACAGCAGTTTTTTTTTTGTTTGTTGGTTTGTTTGCTGCCCTCCATCCTCCCAAATTTATTTTTCAGCATATCCATAACGAATGCACATGAGTCATATTTGCACACACTTCCTCCATTGCATACCAAGTTATCTTATGCACATGCTTTATGAATATCTGAAACCTGACTGGCTGTTTTCAGAACCCTAGTTGTAGGCCTAGAGCGACCCATCAGCCCATCTTCCCTTCTGGTTGCAGTACCGCTCACACCCTGACTGAACTTTAATTTTATCTTTGCTATCCTACTCCTAAGTCTCCTTTGTGCTTATCCCCAGATTTCTGTTTTTACCTCCGTTAGGATTGCTTGTAGGCTTCCTTCTGTTTACTCCTGATCTTGTTAATGTGACTCCTTGTTGCAGAACTTCCTTTCAGACAAAATGTGGCTGCCAATTGTAAACAAGAGGAAATGTGCGAGAGGAAAACTTTAAATTTAAGGTGATTAAGCTAATGAGAAGCATACTTCGTTGACCAGGGCATGTTTGTTATTAGAGAAGAGACTACATATGTGACGACGTTTAATGAGCAGGCCATTACAAAAATTATATAAAGAAAATACTTTGCCTTGGTTTGGTTATAGAGTGGTAGAAATGTCTGGAAATCTCACGTTTTCTATTTTAAGGGACATAAAAAACAGACTGATCAGTAACTATATATGTAACTGCAGTTCTGCTTTATATAGTTAAAGACCCAGCATCACAGTGGCGTAGCCAAGGGTGGGCCTGGGTGGGCCCAGGCCCGCCCAGTAGCAGCATACCTATGATGTGACTGGCAGGGATTCCCAAGCCCCACCAGCTGAAAACTCCCAACAACTGTCCCTCTTGCATACCTTGTAAGTAGCAGATTTTTGCCTGCAGTGAGCAACAATTGATACATACTGATTCCACTGGCCCTACAGCCTTCCCTCTGATGTATTCCTGCCTAGGTGGAAACAGGAAGTTGCATCAGAGGGAAGGCTGTGGGGCCAACATGAGCAGTGTGTATTAGTTGCTGCTTGCTGCCGGTGAAAATCTGCTATTTAAAAGGTATACGGGGGAGGGGGGATGTTTTTGAGAGACCATATGGCATGCAGGCAAGAGAGGAAGAGACCACTTGTGGGACAAGGCACAGTTCTTCTGCCCACCCAAAATTGGGTGTCTGGCTACGCCCCTGCAGCATCATATCTGATGGAGGAGGTTGGGTTGACCGGGCTATGCTATATCTGATAAAATCACACTGGTTCCCAATTAGAGCAAGAGTTCATTTTAAATTGATGCTTTTGGGGGTTTAAGAATTTGTATGTGAACAGCAAGGAGGTAGGGAGGGCAGATGCTGGAAAAGGCAGTAGAAAACTTGAGGGAAAGGGAACAACAGGGGGGCAGATGCTAGGGAAGGAGGGGAGCCAGAAGACAGGTGGGAAAGAGGGAAGGAATGTTGGCATCCTGGGGGCCCCCTCAGCCAGTCAGATTTTCAGGATTTGTGCAGTGAGTGTGCATACAATGAAAGCAATGGCTACAGATGATTTTATGCCTAGTCATTGCTGCTTTCCTGACAAACTGATTATCTGGGAGTCCTCTAGGCTAGGTTTGGGAGTCACTTACAGTTGCTGAGCTAGGGGGTGTGCAAAACCTTTCTGGCCCTCTCATTCATTTGATGTGAGTTATGGCCTTTCTCATAAAATTGGGAATCCCTGCCTTAATCTTCTCTCAGGTGCTACAAAGAAGTTGCGAGAGAACAAATTTGTGCAAACAGTGTTTTCTTCATGGCTTTTGTATAGAACTGAATGAGAAGAGGATGGGCTGCCTGAATACAGTAATACAAAGTGGAAACGTTTGTGTGATGGTGAAGGGAGTGCGACATGTGAAAAACAATGTTATTATAGGGAAACAAATTTCTCTGAGAATATGATTTTAAATATTAAAAACTAAGGGGCCCTTTTACTGAAATGTGGTTAAAAAGTGGCCTTAGCATGGCCTTACGCGGGTCATTCTCGCACACTAAGGCTATTTTTACTGCAAGGGTAAAATGACCGCTTATTCTATTTTTTTTAATTAATGGCCACACACTAATTTTCCCATTAGTGCATGAGCCCCTAACGCCACCTATTTTGTAGGCGGTAAGGGCTCATGTGCTAATTATGTACTAATTAGCGTGCGGCAATGTAGCTGCACTAACCAATTAGCATAAAACGTGCCAACTCTCCACCCCCACCCTGCCTCAAGTGCTAAAAACTAAAATCTATTTTTTAGCGTGTGAGAAGCGCGTGCCCATCACAAAATTACCACAGGACACCAGAGCGCACCTTGCACTAAGGCATTTTAAGCAGGTTTACCTTATTATACATTTTTGGGATCTTGCCGGGTATTTGTGACCTGGATTGGCCACTGTTGGAAACAGGATGCTGGGCTCGATGGACCTTTGGTCTTTCCCAGTATGTCAATACTTATGTACTTACGTACTTAAGCATAAGAGCAATTCTATAATGGGCACTTAACATTTACATGTGTGTAGCATGCAGAAATCTACAGAATACTGACATTCACACATGGGTACATATGCAGAATACAATGACTCCCACTGCTTTATGTAAAAATGTAATGTTGAAAAGGGCACTGAATGTGGCTATACATATGACATTGAAAATCCTTCCTAAGTGGACCCTGACGCAGCTAGAAGCAGCAGCTTCTAGCTGCTGTATAGCGAAACGCTGGCCATCGTCGGTCGAGGATGAGGAGGCTGTGGCAATCACTATGATGGCCGATCTATCAACAAGCTAAGTCATCTGTTTAATATCACTTAATGATTAGATATACGTTGGTTGACACGAAACAGTAATTTATGAAGCAATAACCCACAGCGGGATATGGAGTATAATAATTGAGGATTAAGAGTTAAAATAAACCAGTAAGGTTCATAATACTTCACCTCTCTTATGCTCCAATTTTATTCAGCTTCGCATTGAAAACTTTGGAGTGTGTTTTTTTTTTCAGCCGATGATGAGGAACTGATCCTCTTAAGACCGAGTGATTGGTCACCAGGATCAATGAATGCTTGCAAGATTGTAATGATCCTAAGCACCTTGAGGCTTCCCCCCCCCCCCCCCTTAAATTTTCAATGTCATATGTATAGCCACATTCAGTGGCCTTTTCAACGTTCCCTTTTTACATAAAGCAGTGGGAGTCGTATTCTGTATATAGTAGTACCGTGTTTCCCCGAAAATAAGACAGTGTCTTATATTAATTTTTGCTCCCAAAGATGCGCTAGATCTTATTTTCAGGGGATGTCTTATTCGGGAGTAGTAGGGGGACTGTGGCGGTCGGGAACAGTATTGAAGTGGGGGGCGGTATCCTGCAGGAGTAGGCCGTGGCTTACAGTGACCGCAGGACTCGAGCGGAGCAGAGCCGCCCTGGCCGGGCTGGGAATGGAGGAGGGGTATGAACTAGGGAAGGTAATGGAATGTGGGGCCGGGCTGCTCTGGCTGGGGGTCTCGGGAGGTTATGAGAGGGCTTAGGGCGCAGGATCATCCCTACCGTATTACAAACGTTAAAACAAATTCTACGGTAGCTCCGTTCCCCGTTGGTGGCGCTTTATGCGCTCCTGTAAATTTGCTACACTTTCCATCCTTCTAGTCTGATTTAGCCCTTGGGCGATAGAGCAGCGCCAAAAGGGCTCGGTTACTCATTTTCTTTTCTTTTATTATTTCTGCAAGGGGGATGTTTCTTTTCTTTCTGGGCTCACTTACCGGTAGTTGATCTTCACAAAAGCGTGAAGGAGGATGGTAGGAGTCCGCTAGACGATAGATTTTCCACCTCAGTCTTGTTTCTTGCATTTCTTTTATGTTATTTCGTCTTTGGGTTGCAGCAAAAAAAATTAAGGTTTCTGTGTCTATGTCCCATCGGGGCCAAACAAAAACTTTGCTAGGTCTTACTTTCAGGGGAGGCCTTATATTTAGCAATTCAGCAAAACCTCTACTAGGTCTTATTTTCAGGGGATGTCTTATTTTCGGGGAAACAGGGTAGTGGCTACTCCCATCCAGGGTTGCCAGGTGGAAAATTTTTTTCCCACCCAAACCAGCCTAAATCCAGCCCAAAACCCGCCCAAACTCAAACCCCGCCCCTGACACCCCCACCCCCGCGTCATCACCCCCGCCCCGCCATCATCGCCCCGCCATCGGCCCCGCCTCCCCATCATCGGCCCCGCCCAGAACGTCACTAACCCCACCCAAAACGTCACTAACCCCGCCCCCCGCGGCCGAAAAAACGCCTAAAAAACCGCCCAAAAGACAAAAAAGAAGCCCAAAAAACCGCAACCCGCCGCGGGCAAAAATTTCCCACGGCGGGTCGCGGAAAACCGCCCAATTGGGCGGTAAAACCGCCCGCCTGGCAACACTGCTCCCATCACCACCATTTTTCGTGTTTAGAGGATTCTACATATTGTGTGCGTAGTCTGTCTCGCGCTATTCTATAATGGCACGTCTAAGTGGCATAGGACTAGATTCAGTAAGTGGCGCACAAAAAAATAGCAACAGAAAAAATCCACGTACAGCGCTATTCTATAAATGGCACTACAAGTTGGATGCCATTTATGGAATAGTGTGTAGAGCTGATTTCTACGCCAAACTTGGGGCATGAGAATTTACAGCAACTGAAACCTGGTGTAAATCCTGGCGTGTAATTTAGACGTGGATCCCCGGTATTCAGTCATACTGTGCGCATCTTTAAAGAGCACCTCAACCCGCTCATGCTCCTCCCATGGCCATTCCTCGTTTTGAGTTGCGCGCTATAAGATTTTCAGGTGGATCTTTATAGAATAGCATCCAAATTGTTACCCTCTGGCTCCTAGGCACTAGCAATAGCCGCTACCCATGGCTGGGCACAGTTCACACTTCACAGTCTCTGTCTGGGCTGGCCAATTCACCACGAGGCACTCTCATCGTGATGGGAGGTGGAAGCGAAGCACGCAGATGTGGCATGCAGGCAGCTGAGGGCTGGATCCAGTAGTGTGCTGGTAGATTTTTAACAACAGGCTCTCTCCCCGGTCCACCTCTGCGCGCCCCCCCCCCCCCAACAGGCTCTCTCCCTGGTCCACCTCTGCACTCCCCCACCCACCCACCCACCCCACAACAGGCTGTCTCCCTGGTCCACCTCTGCACCCCACCCATCCACCCCACAACAGGCTCTCTCCCCGGTCCACCTCTGCGCCCCCCTCCCCACCCACCCCACAACAGGCTTTCTCCCCGGTCCACCTCTGCACCTTTCCCACAACAGGCTCTCTCCCTGGTCCATCTCTCCACCCCACCCATCCACCCCACAACAGGCTCTCTCCCCGGTCCACCTCTGCGCCCCCCTCCCCACCCACCCCACAACAGGCTGTCTCCCTGGTCCACCTCTGCGCCTCCCCCACAACAGGCTCTCTCCCTGGTCCACCGCTGCGCGCATGCCCCCTCCAACAGGCTCTCTCCCCGGTCCACCTCTGCGCCCCCCTCCCCACCCACCCCACAACAGGCTCTCTCCCTGGTCCACCGCTGCGCGCATGCCCCCTCCAACAGGCTCTCTCCCCGGTCCACCTCTGCGCCCCCCTCCCCACCCACCCCACAACAGGCTCTCTCCCCGGTCCACCTCTGCACCTCTCCCACAACAGGCTCTCTCCCTGGTCCACCGCTGCGCGCATGCCCCCTCCAACAGGCTCTCTCCCCGGTCCACCTCTGCGCCCCCCTCCCCACCCACCCCACAACAGGCTCTCTCCCTGGTCCACCGCTGCGCGCATGCCCCCTCCAACAGGCTCTCTCCCTGGTCCATCTCTGCACCCCACCCATCCACCCCACAACAGGCTCTCTCCCCGGTCCACCTCTGCGCCCCCCTCCCCACCCACCCCACAACAGGCTCTCTCCCCGGTCCACCTCTGCACCTCTCCCACAACAGGCTCTCTCCCTGGTCCACCGCTGCGCGCATGCCCCCTCCAACAGGCTCTCTCCCCGGTCCACCTCTGCGCCCCCCTCCCCACCCACCCCACAACAGGCTCTCTCCCTGGTCCACCGCTGCGCGCATGCCCCCTCCAACAGGCTCTCTCCCTGGTCCATCTCTGCACCCCACCCATCCACCCCACAACAGGCTCTCTCCCCGGTCCACCTCTGCGCCCCCCTCCCCACCCACCCCACAACAGGCTCTCTCCCCGGTCCACCTCTGCACCTCTCCCACAACAGGCTCTCTCCCTGGTCCACCGCTGCGCGCATGCCCCCTCCAACAGGCTCTCTCCCCGGTCCACCTCTGCGCCCCCCTCCCCACCCACCCCACAACAGGCTGTCTCCCTGGTCCACCTCTGCGCCCCCCTCCCCACCCACCCCACAACAGGCTCTCTCCCTGGTCCACCGCTGCGCGCATGCCCCCTCCAACAGGCTCTCTCCCTGGTCCATCTCTGCACCCCACCCATCCACCCCACAACAGGCTCTCTCCCCGGTCCACCTCTGCGCCCCCCTCCCCACCCACCCCACAACAGGCTGTCTCCCTGGTCCACCTCTGCGCCTCCCCCACAACAGGCTCTCTCCCCGGTCCACCTCTGCGCCCCCCTCCCCACCCACCCCACAACAGGCTGTCTCCCTGGTCCACCTCTGCGCCTCCCCCACAACAGGCTCTCTCCCCGGTCCACCTCTGCACGCACGCCCCCCCCCCCACAACGGGCTCTCTCCCTGGTCCTCCTCTGCGCCCCCCCTCAAATTGCAGAGCTGGCTATAGCCGGGGAGAGAGCTTGGGAGGGGGGCAATGCATTACTCTCTCCAAGAAGACTGAGATTCTGTGGTGCAGGGCAAGCCGGCTCTGCTCTTCTCCTCCTCCCCTACCCGAGCTACAGGGTCCCAGTCTCTGAGTCCAGTACATACCTGAAGAAGGGAACCTGGTTGTCCAATGGATTCTTCGGGGCAGGCAGAAAAGATCCCCAGTCTTCCCTGCCCACTGCCGGCGCTAATGCTCCCGCTTCGCTACTGCATCGCTCTTGAAAATGGCCGCAGAGACTTACAAGGGCGGCTTCCAAGACTTCAGCAGAAGTCTTGCGAGGCCACCGCTGGAAGTCTCAGCAGACATTTTTAAAGAGCGATCTGGCAGCGGGGAAGGATCAGCACCGGCAACGGGCAGGCAAGACTGGGGATCTTTCCTGCCTGCCCCGAAGAATCCACTGGACCACCAGGGTGGTTGCCTTCTTCAGGTATGTACACTGGATTCGGAGCCTGGGACCCTGTAGCTCGGGGGAAGGAAGGAGGAGAGCCGGCTCGCAAGATGGTAAAAAATTTAACAACCGCTCCAGCACACCACTGGCTGGATCCCACTTCCCTCACCCAGTTAGAACCAATAGGAGGGGTAGAGCAGTGGAGTGTCCAATCCGCAACCGCGGGCTAAAAAGCACTCAAAAACCCGCAATCCGTGGTTGTCAAAAATATACCGCTGGCGGTTGCGGGAACAATTTGGTGGGAAATACCGCCAAATGGCAGTTTTGAGCACCACCCCCCACTGGCAGCAATGCAGTTGGAGAATTCCTGCTCAACTTAGAGGGAGCAGTGGTTATAGGGGTTCTTGAGGTCCAAGTTTGGGAACTGCTGATTAAATTAAATATTTACATTAGGGTAGTGACAAGTAACTGATGCATAAAAATCGCTTTTAAAGATGAAATATTCTGTGTGGCAATTCAAGGTTATCATCCAGTAGGAATAGTCAGGGTCGTAACTATAGGTCCTACCACATTTAGGGAAAGAATAGCTTCACTATTTCATTGTGAGTGGCGTTTTTCAGGTTTTATGCTGATATTTCTTTGGCATTTAAAAACAACGGAGGAAGACAAGCCACAACGTGAAGCCGAGTGCTTAATCATATTAGTGAGAAATGATGTGCGGCCATGTCTTTAATTTTCTCCATGTGTTGCCTAGCAGCTGTTTTTCGTAAAAGGACTTGATTAGCAGAATGAGAACTGTAACTTCCAGCATGCCTTCGCTCGGTTTTTACTGATTACTATGCCAGGCTTGTGGCTCTGGCACCATTCTCACAACGCTTAATAAAAACATCAAATTCTGTGGGGGGGGGGGGGGGGATCTCTGTCACTCTGGATTTCTGGCAACGTCCCAATTACCTTTAGTAGTGAGGGCAGAATGACAATTGCAGAACAACACCCTAAAGAAAGAGGAGAAAACCTTTCAACATCATCACTAAGCCCTTTATGATGAGGTATACATTTTTGTGCGGCTTAACTCTCTCTCTAAACCCCCTTAATTAAACAACACGCAACCCAACTTCTTTGTGTTCTGTCTGATTTTTTTTTTTTTTTAATGGTACGGAACAAATACTTCATTTTGGGTGACTCATACACGGATTGCTTGTTCCTTGGATACAAGGACTGTGACACAGGGATCGGAACACGATCACATATGTTACAATTATCTCTGCTTTTGTGCCCAGATGCAAATCTCTTGGAGAAGACCCCCAACATGGTTTCATCTCATCACTGCTTGTTCTCGTGCTCTTGGCTGCTTTCCCCACATTGAAGTTACTGCTAGAGAACTCACGGGCCGATGCTCAGAACTCCAGCGCTATAGGAAACAGCACCGGAAAACCAGCGCACAAAATTTACTTCCAATGTTCACTGTTAACAGCATGCAAATTATATGCACACGGTGCAAGGGGGGAGGAACGTGCCTGCCGTATAAGTGCGAGCGTTGTACGCTAAGCAAAGCTCTTGTGTGCATGCCCATTCATACCCTGAAGTGCAGGCACACATCAGCGCCGTTCTTCTGCGCCTTAAATATAAACTTTTCAAATTGTTTTTCACTTGGAAAGCTTATATTTAAGCTCAGGACTCACAAACATTTGTTCCTCATCACTGGCACTCGGAGGCTTTCACAGGCTTCCTTCCTCTTTCAAATAAAATCAAAACTGGCAGATTTGAAAAGGAAAATCATGAGAAATTGTCTTCTAACCCCTCAACGCGACCTCGGAGTTGGTGGTAGTTTTCCAGCGTTAGGGCAGGGTTTTTAAATGCTCTGATCTCTGAGCATTGGAAGGGAATAGCTAATGACCTCATTTACATCCATCTGCCTGTGTCGGCACACGTTATTTCCTGTGCTAGAGCCTTCTAAGCATTCCGCGCAAATTAGCGCCGGTGCTAGTCTGGCGCTAATTGCTCCTAATCACTGGCGTTTGTTTTTGAGCATTAGCCATCAGTAAGCAGATCAGGTGGGAAGTGAAAAGTCAAGATGGTGGAGGATAAGAGAGCCTTCAGGAAGGGAGGGAAGGACTCCCATCTGAGCTCCCCACCTTTATTTATTAAAGCAGTCAGAATGCATACGTAGCCACAGATGGTTGTAGCCATGCTTTATTGCTCTGGCCTGGCCTCGGGATCTTAGAGTTTTTGTGCTCATGGTCAGTTAATATTACAGAGTGTCTGACTTCTAATGTTAAAAAAGAAAAATCATGTTTTTGCAAAATACATCTTTGATTCTTACTCCTTACAAGACTCAGTTTAATAACATTGTGCGAATGAACCCAGTTTCTCAGAAAAGAATAAAATTGTCACATGGTAATGACATGGAAAGATAAAATGTGACAGCAGATAAGGGCACCACTTATTCATCTGAGTGAAAGCTGGTGCAGGAAAACAAGTTCTGCCTGTCCAGGTTTGAGAGCTGGAGAGTTCAGCTCTGAATTTGTCCTTCTGTTACAAACACCACCAATGTTGTTTCTGGCTGGACCTAGAATTAATTGCGTTCATAATCTGAAAACGGGATGCATTCTGTCCCCTTGCTCAAAAATGCTCCTTGCACAATGGGTTTCCTCCTTTTTGTCTTCCAGCAATGTCTGTTACTAGCAAAATACTTTAAAGATGATTTAAATTGTAGAAATACGTAAAATTGCACGTTGGAGTGTACAAGTGTGTTAGACGTGATGCTTTTATATAGTAGGATAAAAATCTAGCAGTCTAGAGTTGCGAGAGCCATATTAGAAAAGCCTGTCTGCCTCCTCTCCCCCCCCCCCCCCTCCAAAAAAATTAACTTTAGAATTATCCAATTGCACTGAAATAATGTTACCAGGGATGTGCATTCATGAGTGCACGTTTGGTTGTATGAGTACTTGAAAATTTAAAGTGCATGCAAATCTCTTGCATGTGCTTATACCTATGAATTAACTTGTGTATGATCAATGTGTACAAAAAACACAAATGTGTGAAAGAAATACCCACTAATCACAAAAACCTTGTTTCAAGCAAAGACAAACTCTTTTTTTGGCCATGCATACCCTTATTTACTACAGATAGTAGGTAAATAGAATTAAACAAGAAAAGAATAATGTGATACCTTTTTTTAATCGGGCTAATGTATTAAGCTAGTCTTATAAAAAATATATCATCATGTTTTCTTTTTGGGTTTTTTTTTCTGTTCATTACTTTTAAAGTGGATTAACACAGCAACCACACTACAGATGATAGCGCACCCACAATCCCTGACTTACCCTTTTTATGTGTCTTGATGTCCTGTACACTTAAGATACTCGTTTCTCCTTCCTGTGCAGGCCAATAGGCCATTACAGTCCAGTTAGCTGAAATCTCAGGAAGCTTAGCGCACATTGTGATGTCATCAAGAATACCTCTCCACTCTCATCTCTCCCTACATTCCTCCCTGGGAACTCCGTTCACTGGGTAAATCTCTCTTATCTGCACCCTTCTCCTCCACCGCTAACTCCAGACTCCGTTCCTTTTATCTTGCTGCACCATATGCCTGGAATAGACTTCCTGAGCCTGTACGTCAAGCTCCATCTCTGGCCGTCTTCAAATCTAAGCTAAAAGCCCACCTTTTTGATGCTGCTTTTAACTCCTAACCCTTATTCGCTTGTTCAGAACCCTTATTTTATCATCCTCACCTTAATATTCCCTTATCTCTTGTTTGTCCTGTTTTGTCTGTCCTAATTAGATTGTAAGCTCTGTCCAGCAGGGACTGTCTCTTCATGTTCAAGTGTACAGCGCTGTGTATGTCTAGTAGCACTATAGAAATGATAACTAGTAGTAGTACTGTCGTTGGTTAGTAGTCATAACCATTTATGGGAGTTGACGGACCCTCAGACAATCAGGCAGTGCCCAAGGGCCCAGTGTTTCCCCCTACCTGATTCAGCATGCTAATGTCTGTTTCCTCTCCACCCAGCATTTCTCCCTGTCTTCTTCCACTCACTCCCAGTATCATCCAGCATCTTTCCCCCCTACCCCACAGTGTACCTTACACTGTGTCTCCTTTGCTGTTAGCAGCAGCACTTGACAGGCACTGCTTGAAGCCTGCTCAGAGTCTCTCCTCTGTCATGACCCGCCCCTCTGATGCAACTTCCTGTTTATGCGTGGCAGATTCCTGCAGAAGAGGGGCTGAAAGCAGGAAGAAATCTTGGACCACAAGGGCAGGAAGGGAGAGAAAAATGATGGGTGGAAGGGAGGGAGGGGAAAGAGGGGAAGAGATGTTGGACTGCAAGGGCAGGGAGGGAGGGAAGAAAGAGAGAGAAATGATGGACCTGGATTAAGGGGATTGGGGAAGGAAATTAGGGACAGGGAAATGGAGGAGAGGGAGGAAAGAAAGAAAGAAATGAACCTGGGCGAGCAAGAGGGAAGGAAGAAAGAGAGAGAAATGAAAGACCTGGGAGTGAAGGGGAGGGTGAAGAGATGGACATTGTGAGGGAAAGAGAGAAGAGAGGGAAGGATGTTGGACTTGGGGACATTAGGGAGGGAAAAGAGAAAGAGATGTTGGACCACAGGGGTAGGTAGGGTAGGAAGAGAGCCAGAGATGTTGGACCACAGGGGCAGCGAAGGAGGGAAGAGAGGGAAAGAGATTGTAAAGGAAGGTGCTGGAGGGGGGGTGGTGGAGGGAAGAAACAGGTAAATGTCAGGCTACAAGGATGGGGGAAGAGAGAGGTAGATGCTGGTCTACAAGGATGGAGGGTGAGAAGGGAGACACTGGGAATCGGGGAACTATGTAGCAGAAGCTATGGGGGGGTGTTAGTAAATATGGAGAAGCATAAATTTGTTTGCCCGGGGCTCAACTGAATCTTACTGGTTTGTCTCATATCCTTTTTGTATAAATAACTTTTTGAAAGGAAAAAAAAAAGCTGAGCAGGTGATCTGATTGTTGCTTCATCTTTTTCCATCATATAAATCACATCTCTACATAAAATGCATACCAAGCCAAGTGATTTGAATTTTACTCAAGATTTGTTTGGAGTAAAGGGAAAATATTGCATAGGATGAATGATGGCTTTGATATATGTGTCAGACTGACCGTATCCATTTTTTCCTACGTGAAATAGTGCATTTTCAAAAGCGTACACCTGTGTTTCAACCAGCACATGCACGGCTAATTCTCCAGTCCAGGGATTGTCAACCCAGTCTTCAGGACACACCTAGCCAGTCAGGTTTTCAGGATACCTACAATGAATATGTATGAGATCGATTTGCATGCCGTACCTCCATTGTATAAAAATATATCTCATGCATATTCATTGTGGGTATCCTGAACATCTGAATAGCTTGATGTGTCCCGAGGACTGGGTTGAGAGCTCCTGCTCCAGTCCACGGTAGTTGAAAATGGATTTGTTTTGCTACTGAAATACACATGGATGCCCTGAGCTGGTGAGCCTGGGGGATGTTGATGTATACAATGGGCGTAGTTTTATGAGGGGGGCACCAGTTTGAAGGTACCAGTTTAGGTATTATTTTCTGAAGTGGAGGGGTAACCTAGTGCAGTGGTTTTCAACCCAGTCCTCAGGGACCACCTGGCCAGTCAGGTTTTCAGCATACCCACAATGAATATTTATGAGAGAGATTTGCGTACCAAAAAAAGACAGTGCATGCAAATTTATTTCGTGCATATGCATTATGGATATGCTGAAAACCTGACTGGTTAGGTGATCCATGAGGACTGGATTGAAAACCACTGTTCTGGTGGTTAGTGCACAGGGTTTGCCATCCAGGGTTCCCGGTTCAAATCCCACTGCTGCTCTTTGTCTCCATTGCCTCAGGTACAAAATTGGCTTTTAAGTCTTCTAGGGATGGGGAAAATACCTAGTGTACCTGAGTGTAACTCACCTTGATCTACTATTGAAAAAGGTGTGAACAAAATCCAAATAAATAATGAAACATAAGTGCCAATATTCATAAAATACTAGCGTTAGTAGCAGAAATGATGCCTATATTGCAGGCATCAACATTTTATGTGCGCTTGACAGCAGGTGTAAATGTGTACACCTAGATTACTTAAGTACACATTTAAATTAGCCTGTTTTATTATCTGTGCACATACTTACAAACTCCACTTGTGCCCTGCCAAAACCCCACTCTATACACACCTACCGGCAAAGTACAGGCCATCATGTTCTCATGCATTGCATACTTTACACAGGTCATAATTTTTAAAACAGCTTAAATATGTTCAAATTATCCCGAATATGCAAGTTAAACTATTTTTTTAATTAATGTGCCTGCTTTTTGTTTTGCACACTTGCTGAAAACAGCTTCATTTTTGCATGAAAAAAAATGGAGTGCATCCCATGTTAAGTTTTACAGACGTGCTTTGGGTGTATATTTTAATGCAGAGCTCCCCATGGCAGGCAGATGTTACACCTGGTAAGTAACTACTGAAGAATTGTTAGGCATCCTGAGAAGCTATGACTTCTCTAATGAATGAGAAGGTGATTCTAAGATTTCCGTGGCCTCTTAAGTCAGGGCTACCCAAAGGACTCCACAGGCCAGTAGAGTTTCTAGGATATCTCTTATGAACACGCATGAGAGAGATTTGCACATAACGGAGGTTGACAGGCATGCAAATCTCTTTCATGCATATTGATTATCAACTATCCAGTAACTACCTTACATTTTATTAGAAAATTTCAGCAACTACTTTATTGAAACCTTTCAATTACAAAATGATATAAAACCTTTTCAAACACCAAAATAATATTAAGCCAGCATTCTATTCCATTCACACCATTCATTCCACATTCTGACTTTCCATTATATATCATCCATCATGTCGGTTCCCACAACCATGGAACTTATAAACTATTAATATTTCTATTCATCATTCCATATACAATATATCTCCGTTCAAACTTGTTAGTCTCACTCACACACACAAGGAGTGACTCGGGCTGCACATACTGCAGAGGGACATGTTTATCCACTCCTAGCTGAGATAATATTTAACCATCTCTCTGACCTCATGTGCAACTGTCTTCAAATCAGTCACCTTACTTTCTAATTCTTCCTACTTTCTTACCCATCTATAGGTTACAACTTTGCCTTACCCTTCACCATCAATTATAATGTTCTATTCCGTATTTTTTTCTTCTTCTTTGTTGTTCTTCAGCACTTACGCTGGCCCATTTATGTCACTGACCTGGTGTCAATGGTCTCACCTAAATGTAGGCACACTAATTTGGTTTTATGCTAGTACTGAATAGCAGCATCTTAGTGCACAGATGCTGTTAAAAGATTTGCACTCAGTGCATAGCATCAGAATGCCCAACTTGGAGACACCAAGTTCTAGAATTGCCCCTATCCCTTACATTCTATAAACGGTGACTAAAGTTGCACGCACAAATCTTCACACACACCTGATTTGCATGCATAGCTTAAATGTGTAACAAGCTCATCGGTGCTGATTATTGGCTGCTAACAAGCAATTATCTGTACTGATTGGCACTAATTAGGATTTATGCTTGCAACTTTCTAAGTGTATTCTGTAAAGTGGTCTAAATAAATTTGAATGTGCAGTTCACAAAAGGGGGTTTCCATGGGAGGGGTATGGGTGGGTCATGAGTTTTCCTGAAAATTATATTCATTGTTACAGAATATGCCCAATCCGCACTTAAATTATTTATTATTTATTGCATTTGTATCCCACATTCCCCCACCTATATGCAGGCTCAAAGTGGTTTACATAGATTTGATAACATTGTCATAGCTGGAGATCAGATACAATTAGTTATGTGTAGCGATTAAGGAAGGGGAGAGGGAAGAAGGAAGAGAGTTGTTGAGGTAGTTATATAGGGTGTGCGTTCATAATTGAGTGGACTTAGTGAAGTTATAGGTTTTCATTGTAAGCCTTGTTGAAGAAGAATGTTTTCAGAGATTTTCGAAACATAGTTGTTTCTTTGATTGCTTTCAGTTCTGTAGGTAGTGCATTCCATATCTGCATGCTCTTGTAGGAGAAGGTAGTGGCGTGCATCAGCTTGTATTTAAGTCCTTTGCAGCTGGGGTAGTGCAGGTTGAGAAATTTGTGGGATGATCTTGTGGCGTTGCTGGGAGGTAGGTCCACGAGGTTTAGCATATAGATTGGGGCGTCTGCATGAATGATTAAATAAGACATAGGCATTTATACTCAATGAGATTACATTGAAATACTTTAAAAACAAATAGGAGGAAATATTTTTTCACTCATAGAATAGTTAAGCTCTGAAACTCGTTGCCGGAGGATGTGGTAACAGCGGTTAGTGTATCTGGGTTTTAAAAAGGTTTGGACAAGTTCCTGGAGGGAAAGTCCATAGTTTGCTATTGAGACAGATATGGGGAAAGCCACTTCTTGCTCTGGGATAGCTAGCATGGAATCTTGCTACTATTTGGGTTTCTACATGGAATGTTGCTACTATTTGGGTCAAAGACAAAACAAAAAGGAGGTAAAAACCCTCACGAAACCGTGAGATATGAAGCAAAAAAAGTGAGGAAAATGAATGAGGATACCAAAAACTGTATTTATTCACATAAAAAGTGACTTGACACGGCCGTGTTTCGGCCCAAAGGCCTGCCTCAGGGGTCTTTAGATCCTCAAATAGTGTGACGTGAAAAGTGCACTCCAAGAAAAATGATGAAACAGAACACTCTTGGGTCTCCTCTCCTCGAAACAAATATATATTTTTGTATGACCAGGAACAAGCCTGTTATGCTCCTCTCCAAAGAGAAGTTTGCGATTATAAAATGCTACTATTTGGGTTTCTGCCAGGTACTTGTGACCTTTAGCCACTGTTGGAAGCAGGATACTGGGCTAGGTGGACCATTGGTCTGACCCAGTATGGCTATTCTTAGTTTGCGTAAATGGCTGCACCTAAATTTTAGTTGTGGGATGGCCACTATGCATATTCTATAAACCACGCCTAACTTTAGGCAAGATGAATAACTCCACTAAGCGTGGGTTTTTTTTGCATCATATATAGAATCTGTACATAAGTATTGCCATACTGGGACAGACCGAAGATCCTTCAAGCCCAGCATCCTGTTTCCAACAGTGGTCAATCCACTGTTAAAAGTACCTGGCAAGATCCCAAAACAGTACAATTCATTTTATGCTGCTTATTCTACAAATAAGCAGTAGATTTTCCCCAAGTCATTTTAATAACAGCTTATGGACTTATCTTTTAGGAAACTATCCAAACCTTTTTTAAACCCCTCTAAGCTAACTGCTTTTACTACATTCTCTGGCAACAAATTCCAGAGTTTAATTACACATTGAGTGACGAAATATTTTCTCCGATTTGTTTTAAATGTACTACTTTGTAGCTTCATTGCATGCCTCATGGTCCTAGTATTTTTGGAAAGAGTAAACAAGCGATTCATGTCTACTTGTTCTATTCCACTCTTTATTTTATAGACCTCTATCATATCTCCCCTCAGCCGTCTCTTCTCCAAGCTGAAGAGCCCTAGCCACTTTAGCCTTTCCTCATAGGGAATTCATCCCATCCCCTTTGTCATTTTCATCGCCCTTCTCTGTACCTTTTCAAATTCCACTATATCTTTTTTGAGATGTGGCGACCAGAATTGCACACAATATTCGAGGTGCAGTCAAACCATGGAGCGCTACAAAGGCATTATAACATCCTCATTTTTGTTTTCCATTCCTTTCCTAATAATACCTAACATTCTGTTTGCTTTTTCAGCTGCCGCTGCCAAACACTGAGAAGAGGGTTTCAACATATCATCAGTGATGACACCTAGATCCCTTTCCTGGTTGGTGACTCCTAATGTAGAACCTTGCATTACGTAGCAATAGTTTGGGTTCCTCTTTCCCACATGCATCACTTTGCACTTGCTCACTTTAAATATCATCTGCCATTTGGATGCCCAGTCTCGTAAGGTCATCTTGTAGTTTTTCACAATGCTCTGTGTCATCAGCAAATTTAATTACCTCACTAGTTGCTCCCATCTCTAGATCATGTATAAATATGTTAAAAAGCAACGGTCCCAGCACAGACCCATGGGAAACCCTGCTATCTGGTGGAGGAATAGCCTAGTGGTTAGTGCAGCAGACTTTGATCCTGGGGAACTGGGTTCAATTCCCACTGCAGCTCCTTGTGACTCTGGTCAAGTCAATTAACCCTCCATTGCCCTAGATGCAAATAAGTACTTGTATATACTATGTAAACCACTTTGAATGTAGTTTCAAAAACCACAGAAAAGTGGTATGTGGAGTCCCATTTCCCTTTCCCTTCTCCACTGAGAATACTGACCATTTAGCTCTACTCTTTGTTTTCTGTCTTTTAACCAGTTTCTGGCCCAATAGGTCTTTGCTTCAAGGATGGAGATTGAGTTGCTAGCTGCCCCTCCCCCCAGGCCTGCTGTCACCATCATTGCTGCCACCCTCACCATCTTCCCCCTACCCCCCTCCCGAGTCCACTGCCGCCAGTGCTGCGGTGACCTGAGGCTTTCCTCCATAGGGTGTCGGTCCATTGCTGCCACATCCTGGCCCTTTTGATGTCAGAAGGGGTGGGTGGCACCACTCAAATGTCGGAGCCCTCCTGCCATGCTTACCTGGCTTACTGTGGTCTGCCAGCCCTGCTTTGTTTGATCAGATAGATCCTCAATAAAATAAAAAAAAACATTCCTTCCCTCCTTTTGTAAGCAGATTTGCCCTCTTGTGAATATTATCATTTTTCTTTATCAACTATATCTTTAGATGAATAAATATATTACTCATCACACATTTATGGACTTGTGCATCATGTGATCCCTTTTTCTGGAGGAGAGACAGCTGTCCTTGTGACTGCTGGGTTTTAAGACTGTTTATTTTTAAGCAGTGAGTATTGTGTCCTTTAGGCCAGCTGTTGCTCCTTGTCTGGAAAACTGAGGCCATTGCTCTGTTGATGGTTGCATGACGGGTTCAAGCCAGAGTCAGGTTCACTTCATGTTAGCAGGCATCATGAGCGCTCAGCAAGCAGTACGTGTAATAATACAGATTTTTTTTTTTGTTGAGCTCTCTTTTGTTAACCCAAAGTACAATTAATCCAAAGATTTATGTATTAGAACATTTTAGGGCTACTTAACTCTATCCTTCTGGTGAAACATGGATGTATCTATGAGCTAGTAGCTTCAGAGAATAGGACGTGCTAGAGGGAGCTCCTGGGACTGTCCCTTGATAAGGGTTGTTTACGAAGAGATGATGGAAGACAGAGTTAGCGAGACACCCTTTACTGGATGCACGCCAGTGAGGATAGCAAAAGCCTAGAACTGACTGCTAGATTTGAAAAATTCCTCAACCCCTTAGTTGCCTAAGGGAAAAAATGAAATTTGCTTGCTGTATACTTCTATCTGTCACCTACTAATTTGTTTCTAGCAATGCAAGATACTATTCCAAACTTATATCACGCCTATAAAAATGCATGAGATTAACCCTGAAATTCTGGACACATGCTGGAAGAGATGGAGGAGTGGCGTAGTGGTTAGAGTGGTGGACTTTGGTCCTGGGGAACTGGGTTCGATTCCCACTGCAGGCACAGGCAGCTCCTTGTGACTGTGGGCAAGTCACTTAACCCTCCATTGCCCCAGGTACAAATAAGTACCTGTATATAATATGTAAGCCGCATTGAGCCTGCCATGAGTGGGAAAGCGTGGGGTAAAAATGTAACAACAACATGGAATGTTGCTACTATTGGAGATTCTAGATGGAATGTTGCTACTATTTGAGATTCTACATGGAATGTTAATGTTGCTATTCCACCAGCAACATTCCATGTAGAAGCCTGCCCTTGCAGCCGCGCAAGCTTCTGTTTCTGTGAGTCTGACGTCCTGCACGTCCGTGCAGGACGTCAGACTCACAGAAACAGAAGCCTGCGCGGCTGCAAGGGCAGGCTTCTACATAGAATGTTAAGGAGTGGTTAGAGTGGTGGACTTTGGTCCTGGGGAACTGGGTTCTATTCCCACTGCAGGCACAGGCAGCTCCTTGTGACTCTGGGCAAGTCACTTAACCCTCCATTGCCCCAAGTACAAATAAGTACCTGTATATAATATGTAAGCCGCATTGAACCTGCTATGAGTGGGAAAGTGCAGGGTACAAATGTAAGAAAAAAAAAAAAAATGTAAGGAGCAAGGGGTTTTCCAGCATATGTGGTGAATATGTAATAAAGTACAAAGATTCTGGAACCAAGTTAGACCTGAAGTAGAAACGTATAATATTATTTTAGTCCCCTGGTGATATTTGTTAGTGATGACCAGATACATGGGTGTCTCCCATGAGAACAGTGTTGATTAGCAAAGGTTTAGCCAATTTCTTTATACCAGTGGCCAAGATGGTTATTGCCGTGATGTGGAAGCAATGAGATGCCTAACCATTGACAGCTGCTGTAACAAATTTATATCGGATAAGAAACCTCGAGTGCCTAGAAGCCAAGGTTATAGGACATGGTACTGCATGCCAGCAAACTTAGAAACTTTTTCTGGAATAACATGGTGATCTGCCCAGAATCAACGTCCCCCCTGAAAGCCCACCTGTCCTGGACATCTTAATACAATCCATGCCCAGCACGTTCCAGTGCACCCAGCAGAAAGGTGCAGTCGCAGCAAAGTGAAAAGTTGAATGGGAGGTCATGTTCTGAACTTGTTCTGCTTGTCTCTTTGTCCTTTGCCTTCTTTTGTCTCTCTCACCAAACGGGTTGGAAACCAGAAACACGTGTTGAGCAGCAACAACAGTTCTCACTAATGCTGTGTGTTGACCTCAGTCTCTGTTGACTTAGGGGCCCTTTTACTAAAGGGTTGGCGTGCGGGCAACAGGCTGGCCGAGCACCAATCTGGAACTACCGCAGGAGCCCGGCGGTAGTGCCCACCCCCAGCACGCGCCATTTCCGGATCTACAAAAATATCTTTTTGGGGTGCCGGTGGTAATCATTACCACTGGGTTAGCGCAGGAGCCCTTACCGCCACCTCAATGGATGGCGGTAAGTGCTTTCCTCTTCCCCCCCCCCCCCAAAAAAAAATGTCCGCACGGTAAGTGGTTCACTTACTGCAGGTAAAAGGGGGCCTCAGCACGTGTCAAAAATACGCGCTGACGCTAGCGCAGGTCCCCCTTTACCGCAGCTTAGTAAAAGGACCCCTGACAGATTTAATGCTGTGACACCTGTACATATCTGCTGAGATGTTCAAACATTTGGTGCTAGAGTTATGTGGACTGTTTGTCATGCCATTGTTAACGAGTTGTAACTTGGAACTAATACGACATTTGCAAAGGAAAATAAAAATTTAAAGGGACAAAAAATATAATCATATTCTTCTAGAATGATAGAAAGGGAAGGAGCAGAGGAGTAGCCTAGTGGTTACAGCAGCAGTCTGTGAACCAGAATGACTAAGATTCAAATCCCACTGACACTCCTTGTGGCCATGTACAAATTATTTAACCTTCCATTGCCTCAGGTACAAACTTAAGGGTCAATATTCAACCAGCAGCAGTGAGCATTTTTTAGTCACGGCTGGTGTTATTCCTGGATATTCAGGGCTGGGCCATATCCGGGCATCAGCTTTGAATGACTGAGTTTATGCGGTCTCTTGCTCAGTGAAGTGTGATATTCAGCACTTCTTTTTTGGGGGGGTTAATTATATCTTTATTGGCAACAGCGTACTTTCAAATGACTTGCATAAACTTGAAAATGTACCAAACAGCTCAAAATCTGCATAGATTATAATCCCTCCTCCCCTTCCCCTCCCCCCCCATAACCCGGTGGTAACTGTGATATTCAGCACTTAACTGCACAAGTGACACCACATAAAAATAGGACTGACTTTTATATGGTCCAGTGGCATAGCCAGATCTTGACTTGGGAGGAGGGGTCCAGAGCCCAAAGTGAGGGAGTGGGGTCCAGAGCCCAAAGTGAGGGAGCACATTTTGGCTCACCTCCCAACTTCTCCCCCCCCCCCCCGCCGCCGCCTCACATACCTTGGTTGGTGGGGGTCTCAACCCCCGCCAGCTGAAGCATTTGTGCAACGCTGCTCTTCCCCTCACATTGCGTGCATACTCGTTCTAGTGAAACTGAGCATGCATGACACTTCACACATGCTCAGCTTCGCATGCACGCAACGTAGAGGGAAGAGCAGGGCAGGCAATGTGGCGGAGAGCCAAAGACCAGCACTGGACAAATGCTTCAACTGGTGGGGGTTGGGGACCCCCACCAGCCAAACCGGGACCCCAGAGCCAATTTGGTGGGGGGCCCATGCCGCCATGCCCCCCCCCCCCATAGCTACACCACTGATGTGGTCCAATTTGACCGCTAAACATAGGTGGTTAAAGTGCTGAATATTGGCACTCAACCATATAAGTGCTGACTCTGCCCCTGGACCGCCCACAAGATAGCCAGCTTTGAGTTTAGCAGTCAGTGGTGATATTCAGCAGGGGATAGCCCAGCACAAGTGATTTAACCAGCTAGGAGCTGTTTTCTGGCTGGTTATATCGCATTGAATATTGACCCCTTAAATATAAACCCTCTGGGGACGGGGAAATACCCAGTGTACCTGAACTACCACTGGAAAGACACGAACTAAATGCTAGATGCAGTTCACTCCACTTTCCTGGTCCCCATGCATTCCTTTGTCTCCCTCCTTCCCACACAGGCAGCCCACTTTCCTTCAGTCACCCTTCCATCTTTTATAGCTCCTGCCCCAAGTTACCGCCTTCTGCTACTCTCCAGAGGGCAGGTCTAATTTCAGGGGGCCAAATCGGTGCCCCGCACTGTGGAGCAGCCCTGACTCCAACATCACTTCTTGCTCCTAAGTGCCTGCGAGACAGGAGTTGCAGCAGTTCATGAGGTAGTGGCAGAGAGACCCTGAGGTCCAGCAGCAGGCAATCCTGAAAGAGCCCCCTTCCATTGGCTCTTCAGCTTCCAGGGAGCCCCACTCCTGCTTCTCTTTCAAAGATAGAGGAGGTGTTCCCTGCAGTATCTCTCTGTTGCTTTCTCTCAGTAATTACAGGATTGTTTGTCAGTTCTCACCTGCGGTGAAAATCAAGTCACCTGAGGCAAGCATAAACTTGGAAACTTTCAGTTCCTGAGGAGCTCTTGGGACATTAGTGTTGAGAGGGCAACAAAACATCTTCAGGGCTGTTGCCCTGGCACCATCAGCAGGCCCAGATTGATCACATGGCAACTCTGGCACATGCCAGAAGGATTAGTCCAGTTACGGGCCAAACGGGGTGAAAGCATGAGAGAGAGATCATTTAATAAAAAGCTTACAGCCTGAATTCGTACCATTGTATTGCAAATGCTAGGGCCAGTATTTTCACTCCCTCTGTCCATTGGTATTTTGTCTTGTATTTCAGAGGTGTCAAACATATGAAAGGATACAGACTAGTAAAGAGAGACACAGAAATTCTATAGTGGTAATAAATGTTATTTGGGACTTTAAGTGGTTCCCAAACCTGGACCTGGAGGCACCCCAGCCAATCAGGTTTTCAGGATATCTACAAAAAATATTCAGGGAAGAGATTTGCAGGTACTGCTTCCACTGCATGCAGATCTCTCTTATGAATATTCTTTGTGGATATCCTGAAAACCTGATTGGCTGGGGTGCCTCCAGGACCAGGTTTGGGAACCACTGTTCTAGATTCTGAACCCATGATAGACAGCAGCAGCAGCACAACATCAAACAGTCAGGAAGTTGCAGTCACCGGCTCCTTGACATCATCTTCCTGTTCCTGGGCATGAGACTGGCAGAGCCAACAGCATACACATGGAGACTGCAGACTCATGACTGCTTTAAGTTGCTTTGCCACCGCTGCTGCTGGTCTGGAGAAGCAGCAGCAGTCAGGGGAAACAGAAGATGCTGAGGAAATACACAGGAGGAGAAAGATATTGCTGAGAGATGCTGGGTGGAAGAGGGGTAAGAGAGGAGGTGTTGGCTGGAAGGGGGAGGAGAAAAAGAGAGGAGACTCTGTATAGAAGGGGGAGAGAAAGATGCAATAAATGGGAGACGTTGAAGACCAGATCTTCAGAATGAATTAAATCTGGACAGAGAGGCAGAAAAATAAATTGAAGAAAGTTGAAAGAGAGTTAAGAGAAGATGAAGAAATCAGAAACTGGAGCTCATATCAACACAATAAGAAAAATAAAATGATCAGACAAATAAACTAGAAAAAGTAACTTTATTTTCTATTATGTGATTAGAATGTCAGTTTTCAAAATACCTGCTGATCAGAGCTCGGGGGTACTCAGTTGAAATTTGCTCACCTTGGGGCATTCTTGACTTGAAGTTAAGAAACTCTGTTCTAGAGGGAGGCAGAAGACAGATGATCAGCAATATTCAGAGATAAAATAAGAGTAGGTGACCATACTACCAAGGTGTAACACGTGGAAGGGCATTTTTGAAAGAACGTCATTGGGATGTCCTGTTCATAACATCCAAAAGAAAACTCCATCTCACAACCATTTTCGAACAGGAAAAATGGATTTCTTGTTGAAAAATACATGAGAAGAATGTTCTTGTGCTGAAAATGTCAGAAATGAACAGCCATTTTCCAAAACAAAACGTCCAAAATATAAATGCAAAAAAAAAAAACAGGCACAAAAACATCTGGCATCATTTGTACAAATACCGAACGTAATTCTGGGTGTTCTTAGAAAAATGGTTTCAAATTTTTTAAAATTAATAAATATAACAGAAACCTTCAAAACAATTTTAAACAAAAATTATCACTCTCATTATTCATATATATATAATTATTTTTAAAATAAAATCCAATAAATCCAATAAATTATAGAAAAATTTTTTTATGTTGTGCTCAGTTTTTGGTGTATTGCTGTGGACTGATAATCCAGGCTTAGCAGGAACACCACCCTTACATCATAGCACATCCTACCTCCATCCTAATAGTATTTTATACTGCGCATGTGTGGGCGTTCTCGAGTAGGTTTGTGAACCGGATAGAGTGGGGCTCCTCCCTGGTATTGCTGAACAATCAGTTCCCCTGAAGACGCCATTAGTCTGGCGAAACATGGCCCATGTAGGGAATTGAAACTGCTGAACTGTGACCTTTATGGCCTTACATCTTGCACAGAGGGATTTTTTTGAAAAAAGCATTGCAGTGGACAAGAACTTGGCAGGAAGAAGATTTTTTTCTGCACATCTCTACTTAAGTTAAGTAATTGCTATTTATATATTTTTTGAACATCAAGTTTATTATATTCTTTTGGACTTTGCCCATCTATTGAACAATACTATTAGGATGGAGGTAGGATGTGCTATGATGTAAGGGTGGTGTTCCTGCTAAGCCTGGATTATCAGTCCACAGCAATACACCAAAAACTGAGCACAACATAAAAAAATTTTTCTATAATTTATTGGATTTATTGGATTTTATTTTAAAAATAATTATATATATATGAATAATGAGAGTGATAATTTTTGTTTAAAATTGTTTTGAAGGTTTCTGTTATATTTATCATTTGTACAAAAACAGCCACACAGACATCCCTGCAGATTAGAGGGTAAGCCTAGTGGTCAGTGCAGTGGACTTTAAACACTGGGACCCAGGTACAAATCCCACCTTAATATGTTATTGTGATCCCTCCAGGAACAGATAAAAACCTACCCCCTGAAATTCAGTGCTATTTAACCAATCAGAAACGGACATTGACTGATTAAACAGCGTTTTTGCAGCTAACAACAATATTCAGTGGGACATAACTAGCTATCGCTGAATATTCACGGTTAGTGCCTACTGCTAAACTGGCTGTGTCATGTGACTTATCCAGTTAGGTGTGGATATTACATATTTGTGCAGAAATGTAACCCTGCGGGTAAGTTAATTAATTTATTTAACTTTTAAAAAAAGGAATATCTGGTCATGCTGAGACCAGGGAAATGGTGTCCTGGGATGTGAGTCTGGGTCCCACAGTGGGTCCAGCTCATGGCGGGAGGAGTCGAGAGGCAAAAAGAGTGAGCTATGTGGCTTAAGTTGGCAGGAGCTAGAGCCATGGTTGAGTTCTCTCTCTCTCTCTCTCTCTCTCTCTTCCAAGAGAGAAAATAGCTGGTGGTTACAAATCGCCTTGTGTGAATGCAAAGAGAGAGGCAGAACTTTGGGAAAGAAAGAGGTTTTAGCAGGGTCTTCAATTATCTTCTACTTTTATTAGAAAGTAATGGAATTGGGGTCATTCCTAGATAAAGCTTATGTCTCTCTTTTGAGTTTGGACAGGGAGTAGGTGTCACAGAAGAGAAGAAGGCAAGAGCTCCAGCGATACAAGAAAGGAGAAGGCAGAAGAGTTAAAGAAAGGCTGGTGAGATAACACTGAGATAGACACAACATCTAAAGGAAAAGAGAGACAGAAAGAGTATAGATACAGAAGAAAAAATAGAGAGTTATTATCTGAAGTTCAGTTTCCTCATAGACTTCTAATCCTACGTGGAGAAAAACATAAAGGATCAGTTCTTTACAGAATTGGTTCTTGCAATTAGGAAGCAATAACCCATTAATACTTACCTGATACTTGACTTGTTTCTGATTTAGATTTATAAATTAAATATACATTTGTAACTTAAAATATACATTTATATTTCTGGAGAAAAATAAGAAAAACATATTGGAAACACATTTATTTCTTGGTGTTTCTTATTTGATCTTTTGCTGTTTGGTTTGATCACCTGGACTATTGAAAGTGGTTTTAACCTTTCCCCATTTCCCCTGTTTCCCCCCATTTTCCCTTAGTTCCTCATTTTAGAATTTCCTTACCTGTTCTCCTTTGCTTCTCTTATTTTTATGTGCCTTGCCCCTCCGGGAGGGAGTCACGCCCAAGGTATTGGCCACTTAGACTACAAAGCACTGATAAGGTAGGGTGTGGCAGGCTCTCTGAGGGTGTGGTTACAGAAAAGTGGCAGTTACATCTGGGTCCCATTGTTCAAAGTCCACTTTACTGACCACTAGGTCACTCTTTACACTTGCTGCTTTATTCGGACTGGCCATAATACTTGAAGCTGTCATAAAGCCTGGTATCCACTGACACTTTCACTTCTGAGGGTGTCAGTAACCATTGGGAGATGAAGGACAGCTTAGGCCTTCATCTCTCCAGTGGTCAGCTGCTCAATCAGGGCATCTTTTGTACCCTGGATGTGATTGAACGGGTCTAAATAAAAACATACTTCCTTTTTGCCTTGGACTTTTCTTCCTGTTCCATTGTCGCTGGAAGACATTCTAATTTTGGGCCTGCTTTAGTCCTGTCCAAAACACGCCTCCCAACATGCCCCCGTGCTATTTGGTCGACTTGCAGTGCAAAATGTCCAAATTCTGCCTTTCAAACATTGCAATTTGGACATTTTCCACAGAGGAGCGTTTCTTAAAAGTTGTTATAGCGAGTCCCAGGGGCAGCAAAATATCTTTTTGATTGGAAGGGAAACTGATTTCTAGCTCCACCCCAAGCTGTCTGTTTGATATGTTTATGTTTGTTTATTAAAATATTTGATATACTGTGATTTCCAACAGGAGGATCAAAGCAGTCTACAATTCCATAAAATAGTAACATACAAATAAAAGAAAGGAACGCCATTATAATGACTGGACAAAAAAATGTAATAAAAACAGCAAGCAAAAGAACTCTTATCAGGTTCAAGGCTGACAATTCACCAGTGGCAAGCGAAAAAGCACATTGGAAAAAATGTGTTTTTAACAAAATCTTAAATCTAATCAAGGAGGTTTCAGAACGGATTTCAGGGGGGGGGGGGAGTCATTCCAACGGAGCAAGAAAATAGAAAACTGAGTGTTCAGTAGATTCATATCCCCTGATTCTATGTTGTGCGTCTAGAGATTGGCGCCAAAATCAGCACGGATTCTATAACAATGCATGCATTTCAACAAGCTTAACGAGTTAATGAGCACAGATAACAGCACTTAACAAGCAATAACAATCATTAATTGGCAGTGATTAGATGTTCGCCGAACTTCTAACATGCACATGCAAAAAGGGAAGTGGTTATGGGTGTGGAAATGGGCGTTTTGTTGACGTTCCAAAATTTAGGTGTCTAGTTTCAGAATATGGCCCAGTAAGTCTAAATCTACACACCAATATTTACGCCATGTTTTTGTTGTTGTAAATGGATGTGCGTAGATTCAGCGCTGTGTAACCCTGGTAGCGCTTTAGAAATGTTAAATAGTAGTAGTAGTAATCGGCACCTAAATTTAGGCACTGATTATAGAATGCACTTAGCGCCAATTTATATAGAATCTCCCCTATAACGGGCATTTCTAGGAGTGGGTAGGACGAGGCAATTAGAATCTAAAGAATGGAGAACTCGAGAAGAGGTATAGGGAATTATTAGAGAA
The DNA here is from genome assembly GCF_901765095.1 of Microcaecilia unicolor. Classification (NCBI taxonomy): domain Eukaryota; kingdom Metazoa; phylum Chordata; class Amphibia; order Gymnophiona; family Siphonopidae; genus Microcaecilia; species Microcaecilia unicolor. The sequence goes on from NC_044038.1 coordinate 36,080,800, forward strand.
GAAAGATGGAGAGGTACCCCTAGATGGAAAGCCTTGTGAGCCAGACAGAGAATCTTAAAGAGGGAATGGAATTCAACAGGTAACCAATGAAGACGAATTAGGAAGGGGGAAACATGGACAAACGTTTTAGCTCTGCAGAGAAAATGGGCACATGTATCTTGTAAAGTTAGGAGGTGACGTATCTTGTGATTGGGAAATACTGCAATAAATAGAGTTGCAATAATCAGTCTGCGAAATAACAAAGGGATTGAAAATCAAGATTACGAATAAAAAAGAGACGACGTAGTGAAAGAAAGCCCCGTTTAAGAACTTGTGAAATCTGATCTGTGAAAGAAAGCTTATACTGTGTTGAGCAAAATATTGATCAAGCCACTGGGCAGAATATTGGTCAGGCCATGGCCCCAGTAGCCCATCCCATTCCACCGTCTATGGCAAGTCCCTTGAAACGATTACTTCTGTTTATTTTTCATGACTCTAGTGGATTGAAATGGACCTACAAATGCTTGAAATAACACACATATTGATCCATATCCCAAGTCCAATCTCATCTGCCATTTGTAATCTTCCAAAACATTCTCTCAGTGTGTGGTTGCTTGTGGTGGCTTATGAAAAGCGTAACGATGGCAGGGAGGGGATGGTTAAGAAAGTGTTTCAAATGCTGGATAAGGTTTAGGAATGCTGGTGAAAAAACTATGCTGTTCCTGGTAGACGCACATGGAAAATCATTAGAAAAGGACTGTAGGGCATTTCATGGAACTGATTTTTCAGCCATCAAAGCACATTCTGAGTGTATTACTTTTATGTCATATGGCAGTTTTAATTGAATGGTACAACACAATACTGCGTTTGTAGCTCAAGAGATTGATCTCACTGTAATTGCTAATATCCTTCTCTCTTAACAGACTCCAGTGTCGTGGTATGCAGATTGTATTCTTTTTGTTTAAACGTAAACATGTGCATTACATATATTCTTTTTTTTTTAATGTTGGCATTTGGAGTGGAAAACTGTTGCACACATGTTTGGACTAGAGAAAAGATGTTCCTGGGTATCCTTATGCTGCATTTCATAGCGTCAGCTTATAAGGACCCTTGGCCTTATTACAGAGTAAATGACTTGGGTAAAGAGTACGTATATTCCTTTGTTATATATGGTGATATAATTTTGTACCCTTCCTTTTGTGAGTGTAGTAATCTGGTTCTGCCAATAAAGGGAGTAGAGAAACAAGCTAGGAGGAGAGGTAGGCTTTGTTTTGACGAGGTGGTTCCAAAAGCTGGTCCTGGAGGCACCCCAGCCAGCCAGGTTTTCAGGATATCCACAATGAATATGTATGAAAGAGATTTGCATGCAGTGGAGGTAGTGCATGCAAATATCTCTCGTGAATATTCATTGTGGATATCCTGAAAACCTGGCTGGCTGGGGTGTCTCCAGGACCATGTTTAGGAACCACTGTCATATGCTAATCATGAAAAGAAATAAAAGGACACACCCAGGTACACATGTAATTTATAAAATGCATTCCTGACTAACCCCTTAATGTATGGTCTTCATAGGGAAGTCGTCCCATCCCCGCTATCATTTTAGTTGCCCTTCGCTGCACCTTTTCCAATTCCATTATATCCTAGGAGGCTAGGGCTTTTCAGCTTGGAGAAGAGATGGCTGAGGGGAGACATGATAGAGGTATATAAAATAATGAGTGGAGTGGAACAGGTGGATGTGAAGCGGCATGCGATGAAACTACAGTGTAGTAAATTTAAAACAAATCGGAGAAAATGTTTCTTCACCCAATGTGTAATTAAACTTTGGAATTAGTTGCCGGAGAATGTGATGAAGTTGGCAGAGTTTAAAAGGGGGTTAGACAGTTTCCTAAAGGACAAGTCCATAAACCGCTACTAAATGGACTTAGGAAAAATCCACAGTTCCGGGAATAACATGTATAGAATGTTTGTACGTTTGGGAAGCTTGCCAGGTGCCCTTGGCCTGGATTGGCTGCTGTCATGGACAGGATGCTGGGCTCGATGGACCCTTGGTCTTTTCCCAGTGTGGCATTACTTATGTACTACTTAACCTGGGCATGCAGTACCCATCAGTCAGCCCACCAAACCACCTCCTCTCAACAGACAAAACACACTCATTATGCTGAAGAACTTAAAAGATCAGATGCCTGAGCCAAAATGTTTCCTGCTTTCCACAGACCAGCCCTACCCTGGCTTGAGTAAACAGTCCTGTAACGTCTCTGCCATGTTTGAGCCCTGTGCGGTATATCAAGCACCTGGAAATAAATAAATAAATTCTCTATTTCCCCATACCCTCCTTGCCGTGGTCTGAAAAACCACAAACTTGCATTGCTGAATATAGCCATCAGTATGGTTTATGGTTACTCACTTGATATAAAGTCCAAAGCACACAAGAAAACACCTCTACATCTGCAACACAAAGTCCAAAATGAGTAAAGGATGACACAAATGACGACCAGCCATGGGGATGAATGTAAGAAAATTCTTTATTGAAAGCACCGTGTCGGTATCCTGTACGCAGTGTACTCTGATTGCAGTACAGACCAGTTCTGCTTTTGCTTTGTGCACCAGTGGGTTTTTTTTTTCTCTATTGTTGCATCTGGAGCCTTATTTGTGAGCCCTGAGGAAGGTGGTAACATCCGTCGAAACACGGCCAGTGTCGGGTGCTTTCAATAAAGAATGTTCTTACATTCATCCCCACGGCTGGTCGTCATTTCTGTCATCCTCTACTCATTTCGGACTAGCCATTTGATATACCACCTTCTGTGCAAGCGTCAAGGCAGTTTACAATAAAAGGTTAAAACAATGCACAAAACTTCAGCAAGAACAGTATTCCTATTCATTATTGCCTATGAATGCCTGTTCAAGTTGCACCACTCCTTCCATGTTGTGCCCTTGAGATATCACCCTTGCTGCTGTGATGAGCCCCTACCCATACTCCAGCCACTGTCCATCCTTAACCTGGTGGGGAAGCACATTGACAACCCAATGCACAAAGCTTACCCTGCTTGGAACGTTTGCTTTAGACTAGTTGGGGTTCTGTGTCCCTTTTACCATTCCCTGTAGCAGTTTTGGAGGCCGTATCTGGCTAAAGATGTAGAAAGACTGGAAGCGGTGCAAAGAAAAGCTACGAAAATGGTATGGGATTTGCGTTTCAAACCTTACTAGGAGAGACTTGCCGACCTGAACATGTATACCTTGGAGGAATGAAGAAACGGGTGACATGATACAAACGTTCAAATATTTGAAAGGTATGAATCCACATACGAACCTTTTCTGGAGACGGGAAGGCGGTAGAAGTAGAGGACATGAATTGAGGTTGCAGGGGGGCAGACTCAGGATTAATTTCAGGAAGTATTTTTTTTCACGGAGAGGGTGGTGGATTCGTGGAATGCCCTCCCGCGGGAGGTGGTGGAGATGAAAACGGTAATGGAATTCAAACATGCGGGGATAAACACAAAGGAATCCTGTTTAGAAGGAATGGATCTGTGGAATCTTAATGGACATTGGGTGGCGATGCCAGTATTTGGAGAATAAAACCGGTGCAGGGCAGACTTCTACGGTCTGTGCCCTGAGAAAGGCAGGGACAAATCAAACTCAGATGTACATATAAAGTATTACATACCATGTAAAATGAGTTTATCTTGTTGGGCAGACTGGATGGACTGTTCAGGTCTTTTATCTGCCGTCATTTACTATGCTACTATACAAACGCATTGCAACAAGCTCATTTAGTATTAAAATGAGCATTACGAGCAATGCACAGACCTGAGCGCCTACCTTTTTAACGTGCAAACTTTTCTGGCAAGTCTGGACCTGTCCTTATGTGGAGCAGTCTGTTTGCACTGTCACGGTTTCTATACAAACAAAGCTATGAAGCAGAAAAATCTACCTTCCAAAAATGATTGCTTCACAATAGAGACAGAAAACACCACATTTAATTAGTATTTAGCTCAAGATGGGGTTCTGAGGCTTTTTTTCCTTCTTTATTTTCTGTCTATATTGTGATGCAAATATTTTTGGGAAGCACATTGAGACCACACCACCCCCACTCTCACCCCTTCCACCCAGCATCTCCTCTGTCCTCTCAAGGGTGCAAATGGATAGAATGCTAGTTTACTGTAGTTCTTGGATGTAAAAAGTTTTTGTACATGTTCTGCATGAGAATTACTGAAAGCCTTTTCAACCTTTCTGAAGAGATGCTCCCTACTATAAATACTCTATTATTGTTTGTGCAGAGGTGTATATGTATTCATGAAGTGGAGTGTGTCTAAGTGGGTACTAATTATGGTTGGCAAGGCAACTACTTAGTCGGAAAAAAAAACCTTGCCCAAGAAACTGCGTAAGCCAGATCTTGTTTTAATGAACTTCTTTTACTGGTTTACACTGGAGAAGCACCAAACATGTCAAGAAACATCTTGAGGTGGAGAGAAAATGTGCCTGGATGAGTCCAGAGGTTGGCGATTTTCTTTTCAAAAAGAAACTCTTATACTGTTTGCAGAGTTTATATTAAATTGGATTGGATTGGATTTATTGACTTAATATACCGCATTCTGCACCAGCGTCAAAGCAGTTTACAATTATTAAATAAAATTCTCATATATGCTAAATGTGCAGTTTTGCTATATATAAAAATTCTATCTTACAAAAGAAAACAGACAACCGTTCATTATAATGTTGTTGAAATAACAATGACTTGATGGATTTTCAAAAAGCAGAAGGAGTTCCATAAAGAAGGTTCTTCGTATGAAAAAGCATGTTTCCTGGTTGATGAAAGTTTAATGGAATCAGGTTCTGGAAGCCGAAGTCCTTTTTGTGATGAACGCAATGCCCGTAAAGGGGAATATTTAATCAATTTACTGGGAAGGGAACTGGGACTTGATATTCCACCTTTCTGAGGTTTTTGCAACTCTGTTCAAAGCGGTTTACATATATTCAGGTACTTATTTTGTACCAGGGGCAATGAAGGATTAAGTGATTTGCCCAGAGTCACAAGGAGCTGCAGTGGGAATTGAACTCAGTTCCCCAGGATCAAAGTCTACTGCACTAACCACTAGGCTACTCCTCCACGTGGAAGCCTGCCCTTGCAGATCAGCAAAGCAGCTGCGCAGGCTTCTGTTTCTGTGAGTCTGACGTCCTGCACGTCAGACTCACAGAAACAGAAGCCTGCGCAGCTGCTTTGCTGATCTGCAAGGGCAGGCTTCTACAGGGAATGTTGCTAGTGGAATAGCAACATTAACATTCCATGTAGAATCTCAAATAGTAGCAACAGAATCTCAAAGAGTAGCAACATTCCATCTAGAATCTCCAATAGTAGCAACATTCCATCTAGAATCTCAAATAGGGAAAGGGAAATGGGACTTGATATACTGCCTTTCTGAGGTTTCTGCAACTACATTCAAAGCAGTTTACATATATTCAGGTACTTATTTTGTACCAGGGGCAAAGGAGGGTTAAGTGACTTGCCCAGAGTCACAAGGAGCTGCAGTGGGAATCGAACTCAGTTCCCCAGGATCAAAGTCCACTGCACTAACCACTAGGCTTACATTTAGGATGACCTAAATGTAATGCTTTCTATACAAGACACGGTAATTTAAAATCAAAAGCTGGCCGCCAGTGCAACTGATGTTCAATTGGAGTAATGTGCTCCATTCTCTTGATTCCAGAGATTAACCGGGCAGCTGTATTTTGCATTAGCTGCAGTCTCTGTAGACTGGCTGTACTAGAGCCAATCAAAAGAGAATTGCAGTAATCTAGCCTGCTGGTGGTAAAGGCATGTACCAATTTTATCAGGTTGTCTGGTCAGAATAGATTTAATTTGTTGTAACATATGCAAGTGATGAAAACAAGATTTCACAGTGTGACTTGTTTGCAGATTGAAATTCAAAGCATTATGGTTTTCATGGCTAATAAATAGCTATTTAAAGCTGACCTGTGGTGGTGTTAAGTACTTTAAGGATCCAAAGGTCAAGCCCACAAACCCTTCCATCTCCCCTCCTCTGCCCCCTGAGATTTAATGATTAAACAACTTAGCCATAGCATCTTGCCATCCTCCCTGTACCCCCCCCCCCACCCTGCATAAAATTCTTTTAAAAAGTGCTGTGTCATCTCAGTAATAGTAGCAAATCCCTGCGCTTCCAAATTCATTGTAACCAGCCACTTATTGAACCATTAGTGATGACTTGTTTCACATGAGCCGCCAACCCATGGCTCACCTAACTTTTCATTGGTTCAACAATAGTGGTTTCTATTAATAAGCACATAAGCACCGCCATACTGGGAAAAAACCAAGGGCCCATCAAGCCCAGCATCCTGTCTCTGACAATGGCCAATCCAGGTTTCAAGAACCTGGCAACCCCCCCCCCCCCCCCCCCCAAAAAAAAAAAAAAATGAATAATGTTCAATGGACTTTTCCTTCAGGAATCTGTCCAAACCCCCCCTTAAACTCCGTAAGGCCAGCCGCTGCCACCACGTTCTCCGGCAACAAGTTCTAGAGTCCATCTGCACGCTGAGTAAAGAAAAACTTTCTCCTATTTGCTTTAAATCTACCATATTCTAGCTTCATCTTGTCTCCTGGTTCTATTATTGTTTGAAAATGTAAACAAACGCTTCACATCTGTCCGCTCTACTCCGCTCATTATTTTGTAGACTTCTATCTTATCACCCCTCAGCTGCCTTTTCTCCAAGCTGAAGATCCCTAACCTTCTCAGCCTTTCCTCATAGGGAAGTCGTTCCATCCCTTTATAAATCTTTATAAACTCTTATTAAAACTCCAATGTGCAAACTGAAACACTTATTTGATAAATGCAGACTAACCGGCGTGGCCCATGTTTTGTTTCTGCATTAGAGAAGGTCGCTAGTGCCCGCAAAATATCAGTATCAGTAGTCCTGAGCCGGATGCTACTTCCACCTTAAGAGCTCCACCAAGCAGCTTCCCTTCCTGTCGCACCCAACTCCACCATGAGCAACCCCCTTCTCACCATGGCACAGCACCCCAAGAGCAAAGCCCTTGCCATAACACCTGAGCCCCCAAGCAACCTCTCCATTGTGACACTCAAATATCTCTAAGCTTCTCCCTACCACCATGGCATCTGGCACCCAGCCTCCCTCCTCCCGAGTAATTCTTATCCCAAAGCGACCCCCCCCCCCCCACACACACACACACACGCACAGTAAGGCACAAACTCCTTCCCAAGGAGCCCCCTATCATTGTACAGACCTTCCTCCTACAAGAGTTCCCCACCTGGGGGCAAGAGCCTCACATGTGGCAGCCTTCCCCCTCCCCCCCCCAAAAAAAAGTCAAACTCCCTCATGCAGAAGCCTGACCCCTTACTGCTAGAAGTCTTGGCAGTCATTTTAAAGAGTGGGGAAGGAGGGAGCATCACTCATCTTTGCTAGATAACCAAGAACCCCTGGTAAGCCCAGAGACTGGATTGGCAGGGCCTCCTGGGGGTATCGTTTTTTTTAAATACTGCTTTAATTATATTACAAGTCAAAGCAGTTTACACTTAAAACTGTAAACCCGAATAAAAGAAAATAAAACAATAGGAAAGATATAATCATACAAGAGAGGAGTGCAGTCAAGGGCTGACATCGAGAACACAGTTCTTACATCCAAATTGTGGTATGTTTGAGAGGCTTGGACTAGGAAGGAAATTAGTTAATCTGGGGGGAGACTTCAATGTGTCAGGTTCATGCCCACATGTGACCTCCAGGGCTCCTAGTGGGGGTCTGTGCTGCAGTGGGGAGGGGGGGCTCCTTGGAAAAGGGTCTGATGGTCTGTGCCACAATGGGGGGGGGGGCTTGCTGCAGGGGGGTCGGGTGCCACAATGGAAGGGGGCTTGAGGGAGGGTAAACTGGCATTGGATTGGTGGATTGATCATGATGTGAGGTAGGAGAGAACTGGCAATGTGGGGGATCCCAGATGTTATTTAAAGCTTCCCCTGCAGCAGGCACTTAGATGTGTCTTGGGGCAGGTGTAAATTCTGATGTTTGGGTTTCTTGGTATGGATTTGGATTCCTTATGTAAAACTAGCCGTTGAGCCCGTGAAAACGGGCTACTTTTGGAATGGGGGGGGTTCCGAACCCCCCCCCCCTCAAGTCGCTGCCGCCACCCCTCCATCTGGCCCGAGCACTGTGAACTTATATCAGCACGCAGCAGCAGGCACATCAGCAAAGCTGCCGTCGGGGCGGGCTTCCTTCTCTGCCTGTGTCCCGCCCTCGTGTGACGTAACGTCGGCGAGGGCGGGACAAAGGCAGAGAAGGAAGGCCGAAGGCAGCTTTGCTGATGTGCCTGCTGCTGCGTGCTGATATAAGTTCACAGTGCTCGGGCCAGATGGAGGGGCGGCAGCGACTCGGGGGGAGGAGGAGCGGTTCCGACGTCTGCAGCATGCCAGTAGAGACTTCCCTCTCTGTCCCGCCCCCATCATCACGTATTGAAGCGGGGGCGGGGCAGAGAGGGAAGTCTCTACTGCGCATTTGCGAGTGAGTACGGTCACTCGCCCTTTATATGTTTGATAGGGAATGCACATCTATATTGTAGGCTCACCCATTCCTTCTCCTTTCCCTACTCATGCCCCCTTGCCATCTACACATACTCAGGTTCCTCACGTGTGAATGACCCATCTTTTGAAATGGCATTTAACAATCTGGTTCTCTTCAGATATTTATATGGTGCCATTTTCACGTGGGGATACCTCTAACATAAAATGCAATATAATAAAATATAATACCATAAATAAAACTATAATAGGACACAAATGGCCCTGTTTACTAAGCATTTTTTGCATAGACACAAAATGGGAGAAAACCTTTAGTAAACAGGCCCCAAAAAGCACACTAAAACTTTACCCCCATCCACTGCACCCACAGAAATGTCGGCATTAGTAGATTCAGGTATTTGCATAGTGCTTGCTACTGACTGATGGGTTAAGTATGATTGGCACAAAGACAAAGAGGGGTCCTCAACAAGTTTCACAAAAGAGTCCAGCAGCAACGAAAGGGGTGAGAGTGAGGAGAGTTCCAAGTGACTAAGGCAAACAAGCAGTAAAAACGTCAAAGAGTTTATTTGCCAAGAGATTTGCTTTGAACTGCTATGACCCCTGAAGAAGGCTCTGTGCCGAAACACAGCCCGGGTAGGGTCTTGGAGTCAGTCTCTTGGCAAATAAACTCTTGGATGTTTTTACTGCTTGTTTGCCTTGGTCATTTGGAACTCGCCTCACTCTCTCACCCCTTTCGTTGTGCTGTTTAAGTATGATGGGTGCTGCACTTTATTGCAGAACAGCTGTGGGCTTCATCCTCAGTGGACCTTGCACATCTAGCTCTAGGACAGCTGGGTGCAACATTAGTAGCTGACTGTTTTTAACTTGGCAATCCAACCTTACACATGTTCAGTCTGCATACTTTTGACATTTAATAATTTGAGAAAGAGGAAAGTTGTGTGTGATCAGCAATAGGAGAATCTGTAAACCTGGCTGAGCTCACCTTGTCTTGCACAGAACACTTGATGTAATACTTTTTCTAAATATCATGCTTCTAGATTGCCAGACTTCTATTGTTCTATAGTTTGGGGGTTTTTGACAACCTGTATAGTCGTGTCGCGCCTGGTACACTTGTACTTCCATCTGATCCAAAATAAATAGTTTCTATTATTACATAATCCACAGCATTTGGAATTAATACCTTGGTTCCATGTGACAGAGTTGTAGAAGACATACAGCAATTAACATCACTAATTCATTAAAATTAATTTGTAAGAAAGCAGTTCATATTTGCTTCTTTGTGGTTCTGATGCCATTGAAATCATGCCCTGATTCGTTGACTGCTTCTTTGCAGGCCATCTTGTAATAATCATTTTTTATTCTTTCCAACTGAACAGATGTTAGAAAGAAATTATACATAAGGGGTTGAGAATGTCTGCCTGGGGGCAAAATAACTCCCTGAAAATTTGACAGAACAGGACTAAATTTAGCATAGGAGAAAAACTATTGAAAATGAACCAAATATGACGTAGGGTTGCAGCAGGGGTGTAGGCAGAAGCCCATTGGGGGGGGGAGGGACAGGGAAGGACTGGAGGGAACCATGTATTTCCTTTCTTCTCTTCTTCCCCCTCCCTCTTGTGGCATTAAATCCTACTGTGAGGGAGTCTACAGAACACTGCCCCTCTGATAGCCTGGGCCACAGAAAGGGAAGTGGACTTGATATACCACCTTTCTGTGGTTTATGCAACTACATTCAAAGGAGTTTACATAGTATATACACGTATGTATTTGTACCTTGGGCTATGGAGGGTTAAGAGCTACAGTGGGAACCAGACCCAGTTCCCCAGGATCAAAGTCCACTGCACGAACCACTAGGCTACTCCTCCACAGCCCCTCCAAAAGCCTGGACCACCTTAAGAGCACAAGACCCACCCTGAGAGAAGATGAGCTGGGAGGGGCGGAGCCCATACCTAGAAGTATAGAAGACAGAGTCAGGCTGAGGACAAAGAGGCTCAGGGAAAGAAGATTTGAATCCCCAGCATATGCTGTGGAAGGTACTGTTCTATAATCATGACTTGACTGAGGTAAATCATTTGATTTACCAGATTGAACTTCGTAAGTTTCCTTTGAGGTCTGGCTGGAGCCAGACCGGAACCTCGGTGGAGAACTAAGAAATTATCAGCTGCGTTTGGGGCGTGGCAACCCTAGCAGTCGCAGACTGTGCATTGCCTACCGCCACAGACTGCTAAGGCTGAAAATATTGGACTGCAGAAGTTTCCCTACCCTGTGTCTTGGGCCGTGTGAAAGGAACAGGCCCAAGTTTTCCCTTGAATTAATACTTATTTTTGGTTTCACCCCTTTATCCAGCTGTATTATTTCACCGGCCTACACCCAACCCTCACTCGGGTGAGGCTTGAGGCTCCCCAGTGGCTACACCACTAGTTTGCAGGGATTTAAGTTCTCCTCTTCTCTAAAAAAAAAAAAACAAAACAATGGCTACAAGGCCAAGAGAGAAGCAGTTCCAGCTTCTGCATCAATAAAGTATATCACTTAGGGAATATCTGAAGAAAAGATATAGTAGAATTAGAAAAAGTACACAGAAAGGAGCCAAAAATGATAGACTACATCAACTCCTGGTATTTGTTTCTCTACCGGAGATGGCGTACGCCTCTACGATACAATGTAAGCCACATTGAGCCTGCAAATAGTTGGGAAAATGTGGGATACAAATGTAACAAATAAATAAAGGGGATGGGGCTACTTCCCTATGAGGAAAGGCTAAAGCAGCTAGGGCTCTTCAGCTTGGAGAAGAGACGGCTGAGGGGAGATACGATAGAGGTATATAAAATAGTGAGTGGATTGGAACAGGTAGATGAGAATCACATGTTTACTCTTTCCAAAAATACTAGGACTGGGGGGGGGGGGGGAGGGCACACAAAGAAGCTACTAAGTAGTAAAGTGAATTGGAGAAAAGATTTCTGCACTCAACAAGTAATTAAACTGTGGAATTCATTGCAGAGAATGTGGTAAAAGCAGTTAGCTTAGTGGTGTTTAAAAAAGGTTTGGTTAGCTTCCTAAAAGAAAAGTCCATAAGCCATTATTAAAATGGACGGGGAAAATCCACTGCTAGGATAAGCAGCATAAAATGTCTTGTACTCTTTTGGGATCTTACCAGGTATTTGTGACCTGGATTGGCCACTGTTGGAAACAGGAAGCTGGGCTTGATGGACCTTCGGTCTGTCCCAGTATGGCAATGCTTATGTTCTTGTGTCCTTTCAGATTACCTCCTGCCTCTTCTCTCCACTCCCAGTCAAAAGACATATAGGTGGCAATTCTATAAATCGGTGCCCATGTTTGCGTGACCCAGTGCAGCACAGTTTGTGCCAGTTCAGTAATGCCATCTGGACGTCCAGATTCCATTATAAAATACTAGTGCAAACCAGCATTGGTGAACCAAAATGTACATGTCCCCACTTACTGCAGGTCCATGGCTGGCAAAAATGGGTGTTTGTAAATGCGGTAAGTTATGCACACATATTATTGTCTTCTATAAGGTGTGCATTTCAGTGGGAGACACGCCCATGTCCTAAGCTCAGGCTCTGCTCATGTGCTGAGTGGGACGTGGGCGGCAGGGCAGGAGTTGCTCGGTGTCTAAAATATATTTTAGGGGTTCTGGCATAGTATAAAGTTTGGGGACCACTGCTGTACAACAACAAGAGCTGGTCCGGCCCAATGGCATTTTAATTTGTTTTGAAGCTAGCAAAATCTTTTATACTTCTTTACTCCCCCTCTGGTATCCTTGTGCCCTCTTTTGTGGGCTGTAGATAAGGAACTCGTTTATTGGTTTTGGATGCCAGGCCCATGTCTCTGAATCAAATTTCCCATTACCTGGAAGGAAACACAATTCATGTTCAGGCCGAACACAGGAAGGGAGTTCTCAACACATCAGCACTATTGTGTGAACTGGATCGAGCTGCTGGTAGTAGTTTTTTTTTTTTTGTTAATAATTTGCTGCTTTTCTGTTTCAGAACCTTCTTCACAGAAAAGGCCAGGAATGTTGTACGAGATCTGTCCTAGGGTTGCTAGCCAGCTCCATTTTTTTTCCCATACAGACAGATCTAGGCTCGGTTTTGCTCATTGCATAGGGTTGTACTCATTTTTCCCAGGATATAGCAATACTACATCACCCTGCACGTAATAGGGTAAAACTTCTTATTCAAACTAAATAGACACTTTTCAGTGAAAAGTTATATCTCAAACGTAGTCCGTAGCTGAAAACCTTATTGATCTTATCTTTACCCTCTGCTTCAAAGAACTTTCATTTGCTAGGAGGGGAGGAAAAGACCTCAAAAGTCCTCGCTGACCACTCAACCCTTCTGCAGTACGCCTCCCATTTGTGGCTGTGCCACACAAACTATCTCACCATAGCATCACTTTGTATTTGTTCTCACCGGAGTCTGGAAACGCCTTTCCGGTACCATGTAAGCCACATTGAGCCTACAAATATGCGGGAAAATGTGGGATACAAATGTAACAAATAAAATAAAAAATAAATAATGTGCTTACAATAATGTCAAGTTAAGAAGGAAGCAGACTCAGTAACGTCAGATATATGTTTTTAAAAAATCATAAAAATTACAAAATTGAAAAATTCAATAAAAATAAAAAATAGCACAATTAAAAGTTTATGGCTAGGGAGATGGGAGGTTTTTGACCGACGATATGATTCCAGTCCATAATGAGCCGGCATTAAGTCTATTGTGCTTGCCGCCGAGCGAGGACTTTTGAGGTCTTTTCCTCCTTCCCAGCAAATGAAAGTTCTTTGAAGCAGAGGGTAAAGATAAGATCAACAAGGTTTTCAGCTACAGACTAAGAGCCAGATGCACTAAAGTCGTCGGTAATTCCCGTTCCCTACCGATTCCATAGCGAATCAGTAGGGATAGGGAATGCAAATGAGCTACTCGTTGTAGCTCACTTGCATTCACTATTTTCCTCAGTTGCCAGTCGGAGAATCAGGGCGTCCCTTTCGATTATGCACCTCTTCCTGGTCTCTTCAGCCAATGAAAGCGGGTTTAGCTGGCTGTTGTCAGCGAAATGCGCTCTGATTGGCTGAAGAGACCAGGAAGAGGTGCATAATTGAAAGGGACATCCTGATTCTCCGGCAACCAGGAAAATAGAAAACTTTTGCTGTGGGAGGTTGAAGTGGCACGGCGAAGACAAAATAGAAGGGGGGAAAAAACGGCAGAGTGAAAAACGGCGAAAAAAAAGACGTCTCTCACAAGCGCAGGGCGAGTACTTCCATAAAGGACGCCCCTCACATGCGCTTCCTGCTTTTTTTTTTCTTTTTTACCTTTTTTGGGGGGCCCTTTTCCTTTCCGATTCCCTCACAGGAGCCCTAACGAGAGGTGCAGACCTCCCGTTAGGGTTCCTACGATAAGGGAATCGGAAAAACGGTAGTGCATCTCATTATAATGGGCTACAACGGTAGTGCAGCTCATTATAATAGCTTTTGAATAATTTGCATTCCGTTTTCGTTGCCTGCTACCGTGGCAGGGAAAATGCCCTTAGTGCATGCCCCCGGTAAATTACTTGCGTTTTAAACTGGCTGGAACCAGTTTAAAACGCAAGCTGTGGGCTCATTAGGTTTAGTGCATCTGGCCCTAAGTTCATAATAGGGTAAAACCAGGACTGTGATGTCACCAACTCTGGAGCTTGATTAGGCAACTGTTTAGTGGTGAGAGTATCTGCGATTGGATAAGAATAAAGAAAGACTGGTTGCACAGCTGGCTAAAATGTAGGGGGCTCAATGCAACTCGTACATCAATCATAGACTTCAAGTAAGAAAACCTGGCCATCTGCAACTACAGAACAAGACCAAATGGAAACTGGGGGTATCAATATTCAAAGTGATTTAACCAGCCAGAAATGGCACCTAGCCAGTTAAATCATTTGTGTGGGGCTGTCCACTTAACTGGTTAGTCCGCTTAATGTCACCACAGACCACTAAACTGAAAGCCGTGGGCGATCTGGGAGTGGATGTGGTACTTATGCAGTTCTTCAACAACTACTTAAGCAGCAAAATTGGACCATATAAAACTCAGTCATATCTTTATGCGGCGTCACTTAGGTAGTTAAGTGCTAAATATTGTAATTAACTGCATAAGAGAGAGCCGGTCGCATAAACCCAGATATTCAATTCCGGTTCCTGGACATAGCCCAGCATTGAGTATCCGGGAATAATGCCTCCGGTGGCTGAATATCTTCTTAGTTAATTCGGAAACTGCACTTTTAGCCAAGTGGCCAGGAAAATGGAAAATCCAGCAGTTGTGCATTTCTCAAATGGCTCCTTTGGGAGAGCCCAAAGGCATTCTGTTGAATGTATAGTGAAAGCTATTTCAGAGTGCAGATTCATAGCTAATGCTTATTACTCTTCCCATTCAGAAAGCGGTTTCTTCTGCTTTCGGACTTGCTTCCAAGAATGGATTTGCCACTCTATTATGCCTTTGGCCAAATACTTTTTTTTTTTTTTTTAATCTCTTTCATACCTGTGCATCCAACTCAGCTAGAACATATCCCAGCCCTGATCACTGCCATCTGCAGAATAGGAAGGAGGAGTTCCAAAGCTGAGGCATTCGGACTTCGTTTGCAGCCACTAGAGGTCTTCCTACTGGGCAGTAACTGGAACTTGGTATACTAAAGCCCACCTGTTGGTGTCACTGTTATGTGATGCTTGGAATCTGCAGGAGCTGGAGCGGATTGTCATGATTATCCCGGAACTGGGTCTGGGCCTTGGGCCCTGGTCTCCTACATGGGAGCATGCATGGAGTCCCTTGTGCCCTCGTTCATTACGTATTGGTTCTCTAACCAAGGCATAAAATCAATATATATAAATGGCGAGTGTCGTACTCACTCGCAAATGCGCAGTAGAGACCCTCTCTGCCCCGCCCCCATTTCAATACATGATGACGAGGACGGAACAGATAGGCTCTCTACTGCGCATTTGCGAGGGACACCGCCGTCGCTAACGCTCCCCCCACTCAGAGTTGCCGCCGCCACCCACCTTCCACCCGGTCGGGCCCTCGCTCCGCTATTGAAACAGCGAGGGCATGCAGCACACAGCTCTGCTGAGCTGCCGTCGGCCTTCCTTCTTCTTCTCTGCCTGTGTCCCACCCTCGACAACGTTACATCACACGAGGGCGGGACACAGGCAGAGAAGAAGGAAGGCCACGGCAGCTCAGCAGAGCTGTGTGCTGCGTGCCCTCGCTGTTTCAATAGCGGAGCGAGGGCCCGACCGGGTGGAAGGTGGGTGGCAACAGCTCCGGGGGGGGGACGAACTCGGAGACTCGGCGGCAGGGTGGGGGGCCTTTCAACCCCCCCCCCCCCCCCTCCTATACTAGCCCGTTTTTACGGGCTGAACGGCTAGTAAAAATATAAGCAAACAGAACCCTAAACTGTGGACCCTTTCATGCTTTTTCCTGTCGGTGGTTGCACTTCTTTTAACTCGGCTTTGTTTGCTTGCCTTTTTTTTTGGCCTGGATCCACTCCAGCATTCAGATTAGCACCACTATTGCTTTGGAAACTGTGCAGTGTTTGGCACTTACAAAGTATTATGGTGTTTGAAGTTTAATTTAGTTGTACAGTGGAGCTGCTCTTCCACATGTTCAATAGGGCTCACAGCTCGGTTACATATTATCGTCATCTCCTTCAGGGTGCTGGTGGGAATAGGACAGTGACATAGTGCAGTCTCTTTCTAACTGGCAGCTGATTAAAACTGTAGATGTAGGCGTGTTTTTAATGCTGTCCAAGTCCAAAGCGTCCTGTAAATACAAGCATGTCTGCTTTTCTAGCAAGACTGAATGTCCTTTCCAGAGCTAGTGCAAGGGTATTGGATATCCTAGGGCTAGGTCAAGCTTATCTAACTTCAGTCCTTGGGGGCTGCAAACAGGCCAGGTATTAAGGATGTCCCTAATGAATATGCATGAGAATGATTTGCATATGGAGATTTCTGTCATGCGTATTCATTCTACACATTAAGACCTGTGTTTACAAAGGCGCGCTATAGGCACATTAGTGTTTTTAACGTGCGTTAAACGCTAACTCGGGTCAAACGCTAACACACCTATAGGAATGTATTGGCGTGTTAGCGTTTAACACGCCTTAACTTTAAAGGCGTGTTAAAAATGCTAATGCAGGTTAGTAAACATACCCTTAAATAAATTTCAAATATGCATATAGATCACACTATCAAATCCTTCAATAACATAAACTATATCTTTATTAATTACATACAATAATGTTCACCCTTCACTCCTTGTGACTCTAGGCAAATCACTTAACCCTCCATTGCCTCAGGTACAAATAAGTACCTGTATGTAATATATAAACCGCTTTGAATGTAGTTGCAAAAAAAAAACCACACACACAAAATGGTGGTATATGAAGTCCCATTTCCCTTTTCCTTTCCTCCTAAAAACAAATTTCCCAAAGGATCTCCAAGACTGAATTTTAAAACCCGCATGCCAAGCGAGCGGAAAACAGTTCAGTCTGTTACTTCCTCCTCGAAATGAACTGTGATCTTCCAATCCCAAATGTTGACACACATGGAATCAACTTCCTTAATGGTGAATCATAATTGCTTTCGCCAACAGATCCAGAACTCAGAGTCCTTGGTGTAAATACAAAATCTTCTTCTCCAAACAACTGGAACAGTCAGGTTTTCAGGATATCCCTAATGAATATGCATGAGAGAGATTTTCATGCCCACTACATCCATTGTATGCAAGTTTCTCCTTTGCATATTCATCAGGGATATCCTGAAATGTCAGCTGGTTTGTAGTCCTTGAAGACTGGGGTTTGAGACTCCTACTCTAGGGGAACCTTCAGCTTTGTTTTCTCCTCCCTCCTGTCAGGGGCCATTCTCCGTCTCTGTCCAATCCCAGGGGCGTTCCCTTCTCTTTCTGACCCCCACCCCTCATCCTAGTAGAATACTATTTCTTGTCCCCAACTTCCCTCAGTTTTTCTTCTCTATGAATGCTGGGGCTGAGTGCATCCCCAAGATTACCTTCTCACAACTTACCGACCTGACACCCTCCTGGAGAAATCTGGCAATAGGAGAAACATTTAGTCTGACATCATCTCCTGCTGTCTTCTTACTGGGGGACTGGTCCCATGGCAACAGAAGATGCCATCAGACTAAACAAGTGTTTCTCAACCATCTCCTAGTGGCAGGTGGATCCTCAGAATTACCACAGTGGACATGCATGAGATTTATTTGCCTACAATGGGTGTCCAATATGAGCAAATCAATCTCATGCATATTCATTGTGGTAATTCTAAAAACCTGACTGGTTACATATGACTTCAGGAGAGGATTGAGAAGCACTGGATTGAATACTGCTAATCCCACAATGCACTAAGAGAGGACCTTCAAAAATACAGGACTGGTCTGAAAGGTCCCTGCTAGAAGTGGGTGAGTTGGCAGCTCTGTAAAACAAGAAAACCAAACAGATCTTAAGCACCTCATTATTTCGGTTGCTTTTAATGTCCTTTCTAAAATTTCAAGTACCTTGGGCCACATTTACTGTTAGTATCCTAAAATTGTGGCTTCATGTTTGTAATTTGCCTCCCCTGGCCCACTTTCAACTACTTGTTAGGCTTCAACATGCTGTGTGGTGGCTTTGTTTTTTGTCAGAGCTGTTTAAAAACAGCTGGCACATTTTGATAGATTACTTTGGGGGAAGGAAGGGACTTGGCAGGAGCCTGAGCTCTACAGAGCAGAACACAGCTGAAGGTTATATTAACCAGGCGGCCTTTCTCTGAGAAATGTTTCCCTGAAGGGTGAGGGGGTGAAGAGAGGAGGGACCCAAGTGAGAAAAGAGTGTTTTACCTGCTACTGCATGCAAGTTTCAAAGGTGCCAGTTCAACTCTTTTGTTTCATGCCTGCTACCATGTATCCGATACCTCCCGAATGCTGTATGTGGTGCCGAAATCAGTCCACACTCAACTTCATTGCTTAATTGGGTCAATCGCTGGCTAGTTGGTGGAATTCTTAGTGTTAGCAAGCACTTAATTGACAGCAATTGGGGGTTACGCACGGATCTGTGATCTGCGTGCTTCTCCACCAACCATGCCTAACTGGTCTCGCGTAGATCTCAGAAGGCGGCGTGGTCATGTGAGGGACACGGGCGGGTTAAGACCATCCCAAATAGTTGTGCACAGTATTAGGAATTCTGGGGATGTGCACGTAACTCGTGTGCCGGGATTTACACCAGGTTTCAGTTGGTGTAAGTCTTCGCACCTAAAGTTAATCAAGGGAATCGATGCTACTCATCCTGGAGCACCCTTTATAGAACAGCACCGAGCGTTAATTTTTCCCGGCACCTAGGGATAGATTCTATATATGGCGCCTGATAAATCCGCACGGAATAAATTTCCACCAAAGCGTATTCTGTAAACGGCACCTAGATTTAGGCACATTATATAAAATAAACTTATTTGAAACCTCAGCACCTAGAACTACGCGCATCCATTTACACCAAGAGAAGTGTGACATAAATACTGGCATGTAGGTTTAGGCACAGAGGGCCATATTCTATAACAGTGCATGTTAAATTTGGAACGCCCATTTCCCTGCCTATAACCATGCCCTCTTTTCAATCCAAGCATTAGAATTTAGGCACTGTACGTTACAAAATATACTTAGTGAGTTATTCATGTAAATTCATATTATTGCCCATTACTGCTCATTATTGCTTGTTAAGGGGCCTGTGGTAGTGTGGGTGCGCCTTGTAGGCACGCGCTGGGCAATTTTTTTTTTACCGTGGCTGGGAAAAGTCAATTTTTTTAATGGGCAGGAAAATGGGCCTGCGCTAATATTAAAATTAGCCCACACCTATTTATGGCCTGAGCCCTCACCACCATCCATTAACCTAACGGTGCGGGCTCACGCGGTAACCATGCAGCGCACGCCAATGTGGGCGCATTGCTGGTTACGTCCAGGAATGCCCCGATGGTAGAAAATAGAAAATTATTTTCTACCATGAAATTCAGTGTGCACCAAAACCGGAATTACCGCTGGGTGCACGTGCTACCCCAGCGGTAGTGCCTATGTGCTGATTGGCTTGTTAAGCCAATTAAGTTACACACATTGATATACAGTGCACTCCATTTAAGTGCACGTCAGATAAGCGCATGCTCTGTTTAACTGCATGCCATACTTCGGTTCCATTTCTGGCGCCATCAATTTCTATGGGGACAAACTTTGGTTTAACGCACCACTGATAAGTGCAAGATTCGCTTATATGCATGGCTTAAGACCGCTCCTCTGCAGCAAAGACTCCGCATAAGCGCATGCACGAAATATGGAAGCCGATTGGCACGTGACAAAGGGGCGATAAATTTGAAATCTCATTGGTTAACTGCCACAGGCAGAATAAGCAAAAGAAAGTTGTTAGAGTGTACACTGGAGTCGTCGTCATCGTCGCGCAACTGTAAGACTTTAACACTGGCTGAACGAATAGAAGTTCTTAAAAAATTAGAAAACAAAATCAAGCATCTATTGCTAAAGAATATGGTGTCAATCCCAGTCAAATGTTACGTATCTTGAAGCAGAAAGATCAGCTTCTGGGAGACTGGCAAAACAATACAAATCCACACAGGAACATAAATGGGCGGGAAAAGCTGAGGATGTAGAAGATGCTCTTCTTCAGTGGTTTTCTCAAGTCAGGAGTAGACAGTTTCCTGTCAGTTGTCCACTGCTTATGGAGAAAGCTAATCAGCTAGCTGAAAGTCTTGGACTAACTGAATTCAAAGCCATTGTTGGATGGTTGGAAAGATGGAAGGAGAGGAACAACATAAAATTCAAGAAACAGCATGGTGAAAAACAAGATGCTGATGACTTTGGTGCTGAAAATTGGGTTGTTTCAGTTCTTCCTACCATCTTGAACGAGTTTGTACCTCGTGACATTTTCAATGCTGACGAAAACGGTCTCTACTGGCGAGCGATTCCTGATAGAACACTTGCATTCAAACAAGCCGAAACTACAGGAAGTAAAATGTCAAAGGACCGACTGACGATCCTCCTTTGCTGCAATATGGATGGGAGTGAGAAGTTGGAACCACTTGTCATTGGAAAGAGCAAACAGCCTCGTTGCTTCAAGAATGTTAAGTGACTTCCTGTGTCATACGAGGCTAACACAAATTCATGGATGACTGGGGAAATTTGGAAGCAGTGGCTAAAGAATGTGGGCACAAAAGCATCAGATTTTGTTGCTTTGTGATAATTGTGCTGCACACAGTGATGATGTCAGGCTGTCTAACGTCAAGGTGGTCTTCCTGCCACCAAACACTACCTCTCTGATCCAACCTATGGATCAGGGCATAATAGCCAATTTCAAACAACATTATCGGCTCTTATGCTACGTCATTTGATGAGCGTTATGGATGACCAGACTGGCAAGGATAAACGTGCTGTTGAACTGACTCGTAATCTATCACTGTTGGATTCCCTACATATCCAGAAAGAAGCCTGGAATCATGTTACACAGGCAACCATTGTGAACTGCTACAAGCGGGCAAGCTTTGTTAAGGATGTGGAGAGGGACGAAACAGATGCAGCTGTTGCAAACGCGTCAGATGAACAGGCTATTGACATCCCAGCCGGTGTTACTGAAGAGGAGTTTCATCACTACGTAGCTGTTGATTACGATCTACAAACAGCTGATGACAGCACTGATGTCGAGATATGCATCTACACGCAGGCAACGGCTGATGATGAAACAGATGATGAAATGAGCAGCCAGGCACATGCTGACGAAATTCAACAACCTCCTGTCACTTTTGCAAGAGCACTGGAGAGTCTAAACACTGTGTGGGCCTATCTGGAGGCCACTGGATGTCAGTGCTATGACAGTTTGTACTGTCTGGCAGACGTAGTCTATGGAACTTACAGGCACAATAGTGTACATAGGACTATAACTGATTACTTCAAGTAAGCCTAACGTCAGTTAACGGAGACTGTATAACGTCAGTTACTACTACTACTATTTAGCATTTCTATAGCGCTACAAGGCGTACGCAGCACTGCACAAACATAGAAGAAAGACAGTCCCTGCTCAAAGAGCTTACAATCTAATAGTTAACGGAGACTATATACTGTACGTATAATAAACAGTACTGTACATACGTTTATCAGATGTTAAGTTTCTTTGGGTCACAATGGTTAAGTGCATGCTCCGGTTAACTGCATGTATTTCTTTGGTCCCAGACCCTTGCACTTTAGTGGATTGCACTGTGGGATCTCAGAGATGGAAAAGAAAAGGGTATCTTGAGGATGGGGTAGAGGAGGGAGAAATAAGTGGAGATGGGGGAGGAGAAGGAGATGGAAGGGGGGCATGTGGGACAACAGGAGCCTGAGGAAGGATGGGGGTGGGGTGGGTGGGAGAAGGGATCAGGACCAGAGGATGGAGAGAATAGAAGTTGAGGCAAAAGGGCATCTAAGACTAGAGGATGGAGGAAAGATCTATTTTCTTCCTCTCCATCTGACACAGGTACTCTTCCCTCACTCTCTCTCTCTCTCTCTCTCTCTCTCTCTGTCTTACAGACACGCACACATACAAACCCTGCACCAATTCCCTCTCTTTCTTACACAAATACATATACACCACACACCCAGGGCCAGCCCTACCACTGAACAGTTGTGTTTTTCACACATAGCACCACTCTTCTGCCCTGCTTTTCAGTCCCCAGTGACTTATAAAAATGAGGTCTCACTATGGGCCCTGCTTACTAAGGTGCGTTAGTGTTTTTAGCGCATCTGCACTTAGCGCACGCTCTAACCATGTAGGCGCCTATAGGGATATTGTAGGCACGTACAAGGTTAACGCATCCTAAATATGTTAACGCGGCTATAACGCTGCTTAGTAAACAGGGCCCTGTGAGTCTGCACGTTTCCCACAGACCACCCCTGCACACACCATTTCCTTTCTCATTACCCAAATGCACCCATCCCGATTCTCATTCCCTCCTTTTGCACTTCAACGTACTATGCTAATTGCCCGCTCTCTTTCCTCTATCCCTCTTCCTCATGGCAATTTCTATGATACCAATCTGGGGCAATGGAAAGAGGAGGAGAAGGAGGGCACAGGTCACCATCTCCCCTCTGCTGCCTGGAGCCTGGTTGCCACACAGTTCCAAGGAGAAGCTGGATGAAAGGAGACAGAGGAGGAGGTTATGACCCAAGGCACCACCACTCGCATCCCTGTGCCTGGTATTACAAGAGTGTGGGAGATTGGGTACATACCTGCATGCTCACTCATGCTCAGCCACCTGGAAATCCAACTGCTGCTTTCTGGACTTGGCCCAAGGTCTGCTCCAATTCTGCAGGGGATTAATTTAATTTACTGGAATTTTCTACTCTGGCATTACACATAATTGTCTTATTGTATACTCCTAGGTTTTGTACCCTAGTTTTTCCTTTTCTAATCTGCCTTGAACCCTGTGTGGGTATATATAGAATATAAGAGATGAATGTAATATAATTTAATTGAGTATAAGCACTTTACCATGTTTAGTTCAAGGCAGATAGCAATATCAAACAATTACAATGAATCTTTGTATGAAACTAGTTAGAGACAATCTCTTAACAGACATTTTTCAAATAACCAAGTCTTCAAGGCCTGTCGAAAATCCCAGTGAGATGACAAGGATCTTACAAGACAAGGTAATAAGTTCCACCCTTCAGGTCCTGTACCTAAAACTGTCTTTATCCATGTCTCTTGCAACCTGACTGTCTGGGACTTGTAGTCAGACCTCCTTAACTGAATGCAGCTGGCCATAAACCGACACAAACTGACTTAAATATCCAGGGGCTAGTCCATACAGTAGAAGTTTAAACAGATATCTAGCCTTTCAAGGAAGCCAATGTAGTTGAATTAGACAGGGGTAGCTCGATCTCTCAACCACACCCTAGAACCAGTTTTGTTGCTACATTCTGCAAAACCTCAAGTTAATTCAGTCGACATTTAGTGCTATTTAACCAGACAAAAACGACTCCTGGCTGGTGAAATAGCATGTAGTTGGCGAACCACTAATATTTAGCAGGAGATAGCCGATGATCTCCGCTGAATATTTGTAGTCGGCACGTAGTGACTAACTGGTTATATCACGGATATTGAAGCGCTGGCCGGGTAAGTTTAGCGGCCAAATTGGACCACCTAAATAGCAGTCCTATCTTTTTTTGCGCCAGCCAAAAAAGAGCCCAGAATTTCAATGCCGGTCATTGGAAATGACCCAGCATTGAGTATCCAGTGTCAACGCCTATCACTGCAGTTATGCAAGCTGCCTCACATGAGGTCTTAATATTGAACCCTATGTATTTTCCATTTTGGACGACCCAGTAGTATCATCTTGCAGTCAGGGGCGTAGCCAGACAACAGGTTTTGGGTGGACCTAGGCAAGAATTGGGTGGGCACCAAGTGTACCCCCCCTCCAAAAAAAAAAAATCTCAGCTGGTGGGAAAATGCTTCTTTCCACCTTGGCAACAGGAATGCACTGAAAACTGAGCATGCGCAGGTGCCGGTGTCGTGGAGAGTAGTGTTTTTGTTACCATCAGGGGGAAATCTTCAGCTGGCGGAGCTTGGGATTCCCACCAGTTACCACTAAACATGTGCTACTGTTGGGTGGGCCTGAGTCATAAATGGGTGGGCCCTGGCCCACCCAAGCCCACCTGTAGCTACGCCACTGCTTGCAGTACTCCAGGTGAGATAAAACTAAAGCCTGTGTAACTATTTGTAATACAGTTCCACCAAGAGTACTAGATTTTATAGACTCTGCCACAGTTTCAGAATCGAAGATGACTAGGGGCCTTGATAATGCAAAATTGGAAAACAATGGAAGGCAGCATGGTCTCCAATTGAATGAGTACACTTTATAGTTTTTGGTGCTCCAAGTGGATGAACCTTATAACCAAAAAAGCTGTATTTAAGAAAAGTTATTAATAGACAAAGTTTGGCCTATTCTTCAGTCAGACGAAACATACTTTGAAAGGGGCTGTGTGAGCAGTGTGGCCGCACAGGGTGCAGATATAGAGGGGTGCAAAGATTGCTCCCAGCCCACCATCTCCTCTCATTGGTAGTGGCAAAGCAGGCGGGATAAGGGGAGCCAGTGGGCTTAACTCTTGCTTAACTATACAGCAAACTTGCCTTGAGTTGAACTAACCATCAAATTATCCCAACTGACTCTGTACCACGCATCTTGTTCCCATCATATATCCGCTCTTGGTCCCTCAGCTATATGGTAAGCCGTATTGTAGAAAATCTTTAGCTTCATATCTATGTTAGTTGAATGTTCTAATGCATGCTTATTAGATGTATCATTGGTATTATGCTATGAGTGGAGGAGTGGTCTAGTGGTTAGAGCACTGGTCTTGGCATCCAGAGGTGGTTGGTTCAAATCCTACAGCTTCTTATGATCTTGGGAAAGTCACTTAACCCACCATTGCCTTTGGTACTAACTTAGATTGCCAGTGTACCTGAATGTAATTCACCTTGAGCCACTCCTCTTACCCATAAAGCCTTCTATTTGAGTTTGCCCATTTTCTCTCTCATCAATGCTGATTCCTTACTGTCCCATCACATTGTTCGATCTTCCAACGCTAACCTGTTAACTCTTCCATCAGTATCGTCAATACATTTGGACTGCACCCTCTCCACTGCCTTTTGCTGTTTGTCACCATGTTTAGGGAATCAGATTCCAGTAGATTTGTGTTTGCAATTTTCAGCAGCTAAGTTTCAGACTACCTTAAAATGCTGGTTTTTCTCTAAGATCTTTGATTGAATATTTATTTTTAGCTTTTTACCCTGTCACTTTCTACCCCCTCCCCCCACCTTTGTGTTCTGATTTACAATGATGATGTCGCTTAGGTTGCTTTAGTTATTCTATTCACCCTCTGTTCTTTTGTGTCCTGTCTGATCTTATGTGTTATGCTTCTTTTGTTTTAGTGTTTATTGGTAATTATTGTTCTCATTTGCCTCTTCTGTTTTGTAAACCACCTTGATGTGCTTTGTTAAAGGCAGTATAACAAAACGCTCAAAGTAAAATAAATAAATAAATAGATTTTTTTTTTTTTTTAGAAGTATGGTATTGGCTTTCAATAAGTGTGTTTATTTCTTTTAACCGCTTAAAATATTTCTTTGAATTTTACTGAAATGGAGACATTGATGTATTCAAGGTACGTCTAGAGAATGCTAAGGACGTACTCTGTAACTTTTCTATAAAAATAAAAACATTTCTTAAACCTGTAGATCATTATGTGTTCTAGCTGCTGTAATTATAACCTTTCTTCATGTACCGTTGGGACGAATATCTTGTACAACGTGGCAGTAGTATCCTCCCTGGTGATTTATTGTTAACGTTTGCAAAATGGAAATTGTATTAAATAAAATTCTTGTGAATTCAATAGAATTATATAAGCACACAAAAATCCCATCTTGGTGTGGCTTAGGAAGTGTAGGCAACAACAATAATTCCTAAAAGAAGTTAAGCAGAATTGACATTGTACGAAACAAATTGATTCTCTGAGGAGAGTAAAAGGACTGGGCCCTTTAAATTGGAACAGCATGATTGAAGGAATGACATAAGGCTTTTATTCAGTGTGGCACATCGAGATATTCGGTAAGATTGTATTTCAGTAAGGATTGTAACAATTTCCACAGTTTCAGCAAAAAAGCCATGAGAAGAGGATGCGTGGACTTAAGCAACCAAACGTTTTACTTGTTAGACAAGGCTTGGAGAACTGAAAGTGATGAAATGTTTGTCTTTTTTTTTCTGACCTCTTTCTACTCATTTCTGGGTAGCAAAGGTTGGGTGAACGCAGTGGTGCCTTGATCTCTCTTCTTGGCAGAAGTTTCCCAGAGCCCACAGAGTCTGGTCTTCCTTTTTATAAGATTTCTTTATTGATTTTTAGGTTGAAAAAATGTTGAAAACATGGATGAACAGATAACATTGTATTACTACTAATCATTTCTATAGCACTACTAGATGTATGCAGTGCTGTACACGTTATACTTTCTCTGTCCCTAGAAGGCTCACAAACTAAGCTTTCGTACCTGGGGCAATGGAGGGTTAAGTGACTTGCCCAAGATCACAAGGAGCTGCAGTGGGAATTGAATCCAGGTTGCCAGGATCAAATCCCGCTGCACTAACCATTAGGTCACTCCTCCACTCCAGGCATATGGAAGATAGGCTCAATTATATTATGAATAGAGTTATGTTTGATTTTATATTGTTTTATGTTAAGTTGTCTTCTCCAGCTTAATATTTTGTATGTTTTTATTGTGAACCACTAAGAAATTCTGGGATCCTTTTACTGAAACATGTTAACATCTGGGCTTAACGCATTTTAATGCAGTACTTTCTCACGCATTAAGCCCAGATTTTCTATGGCAGTATTTAGGGCATTTTAAGTAATTGTTTTTTTGCAAGTACTACTACTACTACTTATCATTTCTGTAGCGCTACTAGACGTACGCAGCACTGTACACTTGAACATGAAGAGACAGTCCCTGCTCGACAGAGCTTACAATCTAATTAGGACACACAGGACAAATAAGGGCCAAGGACACAGAGTAGCAAGATTCTGTGTAGAATTCAAAGAGTAGCAAGATTCTGTGTAGAATTCAAAGAGTAGCAAGATTCCGTGCAGAATCTCAAAGAATAGTAAAGATTCCGGAATCCCAAAGACTACTACTTATCATTTCTATAGCGCTACTAGACGTACGCAGCACTGTACACTTGAATATGAAGAGACAGTCCTTGCTCAACAGAGCTTACAATCTAATTAGTCCCACATGAATTAGCTTATGAGACTTGCAAAACATTATCGTGGGAGCACTTACCACCTCTTCTTTAGGAGGCCCTAAGTGCTCCCACATTGAGTCCATGTTATTCTGTTAGTACACGCTAATTAGAATGCGCTAGCTGGATAATACTTCCATGCCCATTTGCTGCCCATGATATGCTGCCTCCTGAAAAAATAACAAAAAAATGAATAACACGCATTTTATGGGCACTTCCATGGAAATTACTGCAAAACGCTTTTTACATTTTGCAGTAAGCCTTTTCTCATGTACTAAGCCTATATTATGGTTTAGCACACTTTAGGTAAAGGACCCCTTTATGATTTGTGGCATATAAATATTTGTAAACAAATAAAATAATGTAGTTATAATAAATAATAAATTCAAACAAAAGAATAAAACAAAACACAAATTCAACATTTTTGTTTACAGTAAGAGTATGCTAACACCCAGATCACAGACCTGATAGTAACATATACATAACGTAGTAACATAGTAGGTGATGGCAGAAAAAGACCTGCACGGTCCATCTAGTCTGCCCAACAAGATAAACCCATATGTGCTACTTCTTGTGTATACCTTACCTTGATTTGTATCTGCCATTTTCAGGGCATAGACCATAGAAGTCTTACCCAGCACTAGCCCCGCCTCCCAATCTCAGCTAAGCTTCTGAGGATCCATTCCTTCTGAACAGGATTCCTTTATGTTTATCCCATACATGCTTGAATTCTGCTACCGTTTTCATCTCCACCACCTCCGCGGGAGGGCATTGCCCCAAGAAACATCTTCTCATCAATTAAAAAAAAAATTAAGCCAATATTTCTAAATGTATTTATATTTAGTCCACAGATTTTCAGTAGTAGCTCAGTGTGGGTTATATTCAGGTACAGAAGGTACTTCTCTGTCCGTGGAGCATTTATAATCTTACCTGAGGTAATAAGGGTTAAGTGACTTGCCCATGATCACAATATAGTAACACTAGTAAAAAAAAAACCCGTTTCTGATGCAAATGAAACGGGGGCTAGCAAGGTTTTCTTCAGAGTGTACATGTGGGAGTGTGTGTGTGTCCCTGCCCTCTGCCCTCTCTCCCTCCCCCTCCCCCTTGGAGTCCAGTCCTTCAGTGTTGTTTCCTGCTGTTCTGTGTTTTTGTTACAGAGAGTGAGGGCATCTCTCTCCCCTCCCCCCTCTGAGTCCTTCACTGTTTCCTGGGATTTCGTGCTGTGCTGTTTTCCTTCACTCATGGGGAAACCGGATATCTCTGGCGTTTCACACTTCCGGCTGGAGGCTTCAGTGGTGCCTTTTATATATATAGATAGTAGATGATTAGTCCATCCATTCTGCCCATCAGTCACATTGTTTATCAGTCTTAGTGGGATTTCCACCCCAGCTTTCCTAGTTATCAGTCTGCTGCTCTACCACTAGGCTAAACTGCTTTCTCTTTGGATTAAGTAGAACGTTAGCCTCCCCCCCCCCCCCCCCCCCCTCCAGTGTTCATTCTTGCTAGTGGATTGCTATCCTTCTTTGTACCAGAGCCACCATCTATGTACCAGTTAGACCTGACCATCTTAGCTTTTGAGACCTAACAACTTCTGGTTCTCCCAGGTCAGTATTATTGGGGTAATGATTGGTTGTTGCATATTCTATCAACCTATGGGCAGCCTGTGAGGATTGTGGGGCCATGTGCAGGCATTCATTGTGGAGCCTCTTTTTTTATGTCAGTAGGAGTTTAAAATGGGGCTGAAAAGGGGGAAGGCAGGCACAAAAAACACAGTTGTTCAATGCTAGGGCCAGTCTTGCCAAAAAACATTAGGGAGCTAGTGGCCACACCTGTGATTGAATACAGTCAACAGACTGATAGCCATATAATATATCTCTCTATATAAAACACACCTCCAACGTTCTAATGAAGCCTCAAGTCTCCAAATGTTGTAAAGTTGTAGTTGTGTAGATCACTGTTCCTCCATGAGTGTCTGCCCCGCCCTTGCGTCACAACGTGATGATATTGAGGGCGGAGCACTGACACTCAACGAATTGCATCGCCCACTCGATCCTACGCGAAGAAACGTGACGTCAAACGCAACACGAACCTATGCGAATGACCTGCAAGAAAGAAGGGAGGACTACCATCGCCCCGCCCATTCCTACGCGACGAAACGTAACGTCAGACGCATCGAGAACCGAAGCAAATGACCTGCAAGAAAGAAGGGAGGACTACCATCGCCCCACCCTTGCGTCACAACGCGATGACGCTGAGGGTGGAGCACTGACACTTGGGAGGAAGCGAGGGAGGAAAGCAGCCTGAACGTGGGAGGGAGAGAGCGAGCCAGCCTGAACGTGGGAGGGAGGAGGCAGGCGGGCAGGCAGCCTGAACGTCGGAGGGTGGGAGGGAAGGAGAGAGCCAGCCAGCCAGCCAACCTGCCTGCCTGAACGTGGGAGGGAGGGAGGAAGGGAGCCTGCCTGAACGTGGCAGTGGGAGGGAGGGACCCTGAACGAGGGAGGGAGGGCCACGACCCTGAAAGGCGGAGGGAGGGGGGCCACGGCCCAGAAGCTGGGAGGGGGGAGGGGAAGGAAGGGGGAGGGAAGACGGGGGAGGGACGACAGGGGGGAGGGGGAAGGAGGGCGGGAGACGGAGGGGGGGCCCTGCCGCACACTCTAATTCTTTCTCACATACACACTCTCATTCTCACACACACACTCTCACAAAGACATCCTCACTCTATGTCACACATACATACACACACACTCGCACATTCACTCTCACACACAGTCACTCTCACACACACTCTCTCAAACATACACACTCCGAGGAAAACCTTGCTAACGCCCGTTTCATTGGTCTCAGAAACGGGCCTTTTTTACTAGTCTTTTCAAAAAGCAAACCTTTGGGGTTTTTTTTAATGATCATTTGAGGTTTTAGAATACTATGAGGCATATTTTCAAAGCACTTTGGGAGGCTAAGTTCCATATGTTTCTATGGAACTTTGGGAGGCTAAGTGCTTTGAAAATAAGCCTCATATGTCTGCTAATTATGTAAATTTTTTTGTATGAACATTTCCAATCCTTTTATTATGTATTTTGAATGCAGCTCACATCTTCTCATTGGTTGCTCAAAGTGAGTTACATTCAAGTATAGAAGGTATTTATTTCCCTGTTCCAGTGGGCTTACACTCTAACTTTGTTTCTGTCTTGAAATCCATAATGATGTGTAGTGGCAGGTGTGTACATTTTTATGCTGTTTCCTTAATTTAATATCTTCATAACTATTCCAGTCAAATTAATGACCTTTTGTTTGTTTTGTCCTTTCACAGCAAACCACCTGAAGATAGGAATGTAACAAGTAAAGACTGACTGAAGATCCTCTCTTCAAAGTAAGCTAAACACTGAATTACTTTCTGTATACAACATGAAGGGTATTGAAAATTGGGTCACAGTTTTCCAAATGCCATAGCCAAGGAAGACCGGTGATCAAGAAATGTTAATATCTCTATGTGTTTTTCAAAGCTTACTGTTGCATTTTGATTATTTTATTTTAGCTGTAGTTGAGGTTTTGTAAAGAAAACCTTTTCAAATCTTTATTTTGATGTAAATGGCTCAAAAGTTTGATCATGGTGAAACTAGTAGTAAGTACTTTTGCATGGGTAGTGTTTAACCCAAGCATTCTGGAGAAGATGGTTGGTAGGAAAAATAATGGAATTGCTTCTGAAGGAAAATAGTTAACTTTCTAGAAGCCAACCGTTTGCAGGATTCGAGTCAACATGGCTTTACCAAAGGAAAATCCTGCCAAACAAATCTGATTGACTTCTTTGACTGGGTGACCAAAGAACTGGATAAAGGACATACTCTAGATGTAATCTACTTGGATTTCAGCAAAGCCTTTGATATGGTCCCTCACACAAGATGCATGAATAAGCTGAGAGGGCTGATCTTGGGACCCACAGTGGTGAAATGGATTTGAAACTGGTTGACTGACAGGCGGAAAGGGAGGTGAGCGATAGAGTGCCTCAGGGGTCGGTGCTGCGGCTGATTCTGCATAATATATTTTTGAGAGACATTGCTGAAGGGTTAGATGGAAAAGTTTCTTTTGTGGATGACACGAAGATAGCCAATAGAGTGGATACCCTGGAGGGAGTAGAAACCATGAGAAGGGATCTCCGACTGCTAGAAGAATGATCAAGGGTCTGGCAGTTAAAATGTAATAAAGCTTACAAACTAGGGGAAATGCTAAATCACCAGAGTCATATCATAAGTATTCACATTAAGACTCCAGAATTATATCAGAAATACAAATTTTATTGCATCTATGTGTCTTTACACACTAAATGACACATCTATAAAATATATACCAAGACACCACCATTCATTCGCCATTCACACTTCACCAGCAATAGCAACCAGTGTAAAGTACATGTGTTTAAACATCGTAAATGTAATTCATGCAATGTAGCTGTTACAGTGCTCAAATATTCATCAGCAAGTGATGAATATTTGAGACACTTGCCGATGAATATTTGATGTCTTGGTATATATTTTATAGATGTGTCATTTAGTGTGTAAAGACACAGAGATGCAATAAAATTTGTATTTGTGATATAATTCTGGAGTCTTAATGTGTATAGTTAAAATGTAATGCCAAGAAGTGCAGAGTGATGCACTTGGGGTGCAGAACCAAAAGATATGTACCAGATAGAAGGGGAGAGATTGGTAAGCTTGGCTCAGGAGAGAGACCTTAGGGTGATTTTGACTGAGGATCTCAAGGCGGTGGATGCAGCCAAAAGGATGCTAGGCTGCATAGAGAAGGGTATAACCAGCAGAAGAAAGGAGGCGTTGATGCCCCTGTACAAGTCATGGTCAGGCCCCACTTGGAGGTCATATCTTGCTAAGGATGTAAAAAGACTTGAAGCAGTTCAAAGAAAGGTGTAGCAAGATATGCAAGGAGAGACTTGATGACCTGAACATGTATACCCTGGAGGAAAGGAGAAACAGGGGTGATATGATACATTCAAATATTTGAAAGGTATTAATCCGCAAATAAACCTTTCCCAGAGACAGGAAGTTGGTAGAACTAGAGGACATAAATTGAGGTTGAGGGGGGGGGGACTCAGAATAATGTCAGGAAGTATTTTTTTACTGAGAGGATGGTAGATACCTGGAATGCCCTCCCACGGGAGATGGTAGAGATGAAAATGGTAATGGAATTCAAAAATGTGTGGGATAAACATAAAGAGGAATCCTGTTTAGAAGGAATGGATCCAAAGAAGCTTAGCAGAGATTAAGTGGCACCACTGGTAACATGCTGGGCAGACTTCTACAGTCTGTGCCCTGATCACGGCTGGACAGATTCAGCTTCAGAAGTTTGAGAACAAGGCCAGTGCTGAGCAGAATTCTATGGCCAATGCCCTGAAAATGACAAGGGCAAATCAAGATCAGGTATACATAGAAAGTATCATACCTTATATAATGAGTTTATCTTGTTGGGCAGACTGGATGGACCATATAGTTCTTTATCTGCCATCATCTACTATATATGTTACTATTTAACATATATAGCAGACACTACTGTATAAAAAGATTTGGGTCAGTGACGAATTTGGCTCCTTTAAGATTATTAGATAACAATGTTCTTGGACTTTCAGGACCTCATAGGTTCAGGTTTCAGTGTCAAGGTAGTTATTTGCTTTTGTATCACTTTAATATAATTATATAATGATGATGATAATTTAGTATAATTATAATTATCAACAAAAAAGCCTTTCTTTGGGCCTTCTTCTAGTACATTTAGGGCAGACGTTATCGACGCGGGTTACTGTATGGTGGGTAATTTTAGCAAAGGGTCTCATTTCATAAAATGGGACAGTAACCCATGTTGATAACTTCCCCCCTTAATCTATGTTCAGTCACCTGATCTTTATTGAACCAACCAAAAGTCTTGTTACAGATGTAAAGTTTCACACTTGAGACACAAATAATGATTGCCTCTTTGATCCCACTTTATTCTTACTGTCTCAAGAGAAGTGAGAGGATTTAATGATCCTCGATAAGCATGAATTTTAAAGTAGCGCCCCACTGAGTGCCACAGAGGTACTACTCGCATGTAGATGCTAATTACAGCGAAAGCTAAGGGCCCTGTTTACAAAGGCATGCTAGCGTTTTTAGTACGCGCTAACCGTGTAGATAATATGCCTATGGGCATGTACACGGTTAGCATGCTCTAAAAACGCTAGCATGCCTTTGTAAACAGGGCCCTAAATGTTTCTGCAAAAGTCTCAGGTGTTTCTTGCATCATCTCTCCCCCCACCCCCACCCCATGACTCCCAAACAACCCTCATGTGCTATTAAAAGAATCAAGAAAGTTTGGAAAAGGGAGAAGTAAAGGACTATTTTTAGTTTTTCAAAGGTTCTGCTTGGTAGTTGCTTTACAAATCACTGGAAGGATTATGATATGTGGAAGAAAAATCTCCTGTTATATTAGATGCCCCCTTTCCCCTCACCAGCAAGAACAGTACTAGGTCAACCCTTGCACTTCATTGCTTTTCCAAAGTCTATAAACAGCATTCTGGAGAGACTAAGAGGCCCTTTTACTAAGCCGCGTAAGCGTCTACGTGCACCCAATGCTTGCCAAAATGGAGCCTGACTACCGCGTGGTTCTTGTGGTAATTTCATTTTTGACGCATCCAATGCGTGCGTCCGAAAAATATTTTTTATTTTCGGGTGCACGCCAAGTAGCATTTGACACGCGTAGGTCATTACCACCCAGTTACCGCATGAGTTTTTACCGCTAAGTCAATGGCAGGCGGTAAGGTCTCAGACCCAAAATGGACACGCGGCAAATTTGATTTTGCCGCACGTCTATTTTTGGCAAAAATTTTTAAAAGGCATTTTTTACATCTGCACTGAAAAATGATTCTGCGTGCGCCCAAAACACGTGCCACAGGCCATTTTTCAGCACATCTTAGTAAAAGGACCCCTAAGGCCAGTGCCAATCCATAAATAATGTTTTCTTTTAATGACCTTTCTGTGTATTTCCAGGTCCTTAGTTTTTTTTTTTAAACAGTTAGGGAGTGAGTCAGTTTTCTGGAGAGAGACGCATTGAATGCATCTTGATAAGTGACTCTGTATACAACAAATTTATGTTCAGTCATGGTTCAGTGACAACAGGGTGCTCTGACTGTTCTTGCTTCTAAAGTCTGTCTGTTATCTTGCTTACCTGAAATACTTGCAAGCACACAGAATGGGTGATGCACGGTCTTTAAAAAGATAAAGGTGTGAGGGGAGTTTCAAAATGGCGGCATGCTGCGATCGCGGTTAAGACCTCTCGAACAGAGCTGTGGAATTTTTTATTGATTCTTTAGTGAAAATGCCTCACACAAAACGGAAAGGAATGGTCCAGACTGCAGCCTCATCGGCCAGGACCTCCTCCCCTTCACAGCAAACTATCGAGAGGTTTACCATGAGGACGCCAGAACAGATAACCGGGAAGCACCCTGCTGTCTCCTTGGTGGGAGAACTTCGAGACTTAGGGCTGGATGTTACTCTCTCTCCCCCCCCCCCCCCCCCCCCCCCCCCCAGATCTCAATCCACCGCCTCCACCCGAAGGTCCCCTCTCCCAGTTGGGAACATCTGAATCGGAAGTTGACGAAAGCGTTTTCCAAGAAAGAGGCTCTATCGAGAGGGGAACCGACGGAGGTTTGAGGCCCTCGGGCCAGCAAACTCAATGTAGAATTTCTCTACTAAAACCCGAGACAGTGACACTAGAGAGCATATGGGGAGCTCTCCAACAATTAGAAATCAAACTGATTAATTCTTCGGAAGAAATTGCCACACTTGTGAGTACTGTTGATATGCTTACTAAATCTTTCGATGTTATTAAAAACGACTCTAAAACCCAAATGTTGGAGTTTAAAACAGATGTGGAAAAACTACAAGAATCCTCAAATATGATTATAAAAGACAATGGTTTGATTCATAGAAAAATTGAACTGATTGAGAATTGTAATCGACGATTGAACTTACGTTTCTTTCATTTTCCTAAAGCATTGGGGATTAGTCCTCTGGAAGCCTTTAAAAAATATCTTATAGTGGTTTTGAAATACTCTCCTGACCTTATTCCTCTAATAAATCGTATATATTATATACCACAAAAGAAGAAAATACAGACTGATTTGGAATTGGAGTCACAACTACAAAAAAAGGAAGCAGAAAATTTGAATTTGACTGATATTCTAGAATCATCAATAACTGAGGATTCCGAAAGGATGACTTTAATCGTGTCCTTTATATTTGAGCAAGATGTCGAAGCAGTCAAACGCTTATTCTTTAAGAACTCGCAATCCTTGTTCTATGGGGCAAAGATTTAGATGTATTTAGATGTTAGCAGACAAACACAGGAAAGAAGAGCTTTTTTAGCCATTAGGAAAGAGGCCCTAGCAATAGGGGCTTCTTTTTACCTCAATTATCCTTGTAAATGCGTAATAAAATACTTAGGGCTTAAATATATCTTCTTCAATCCGGAACAATTAAGAGCTTTTGTTAATTCAAAAAAGTTGGAAACAGTTTGATATCCGTGATTGAGTTTTTCTGATTTATAAGAAGGTCTGATGATAGGTGTGTAAAGCTATATTCACTGTCTATCAATATACCTTAACTTTATCTCCTGAACAATATGTTTACTCCTCCCCAACTTTGTGGTCTAAAGAAGACAAGAAATAGTACTTTTCTGATTACTTAATTTTCTTTTTTTTTATAACATGCCTAAGTCTGTTTTTCTTGTAAAGTATTTCACTTGTAATAAGTAAATTCTAAACTTATAAATAAAAAAAATAAAAGATAAAGGTGCTTCTGAAATAACACAGAATTAGATGAAACAAATGTTACTGAAACACACATGAACTCTTTAAGACAGCAATTAGATAAGAATGAACGGTATTTATGTGTTCATCATAGCTTCCTTTTAAATTCCATGTTAGCAAATGCTGATGCCTTTTTGATCTACTCCCACACAACTCACTCTAAATCAACCAGAATGGTCTTAAGACATGCAAGAAGCGAGAGTAGCAGCATTTTTTAAAAATGTTGTTTATCACAGTGTCACATTTTAGACAAAGACAAAGCCGGTTTCATTTGTTCTCTGAACTCGTGAAAGTCATCCTGAACTTTCTATTGAAGAAGTGCACAGGGTAGGTGACTCATTTTCTTTTTCACTGAAGCCTGGTAGTGTTTTGACCAGGGTTAGCCAAGTGCACAGAGAGGATTTATGTTTGGGTAGTTGGTTTTTTTCAGCTCCAGTTCACTTATTATTCTAAAACTCCTAGATATCACTTTTAAAGTCAACTGACAGGTAGTTCAACTTGGTCTCAAAAAACTTGAGCGATGTCCAAGGGGAGTTTCTTCTCATACTTTCATGTCTTTCTGCCTTGCAAATTACTGAGATTTTTAATTTTCAAGCGCCATTCGCTTCTGCTGCATAGAGAAATCTTGAAGTACCTGGATTTGTGGTCAACCTCTTCCTCAGATTTCACAACCTTAATATGTCTTAGGCAGTACATTTGTAGTGGAGATGGTAAATAATGGCTGTAGAGTTAAGGATGGGCAGAACTGGGACATACTAAATGTAATAACAATGCAAAGTGTTGGTCACCTAATTAGGAATGTCAGTTCTATAATTGGGCACATGCACGAAAGTGGCATCTTAAGTTCTACTTGCACAAAAGTGCAGTAAGTATTATTCTGTAAGGGAGAATGTAATGCATAACTGCAACAGGGTGTACACATAAGTGGAGTATGGGTGGGACATGGGGCACGTCTCCTACTTATGTGTGCACCTGTCACGCCCCTCACCTTGCCGGTGATGGCGCTCCTGGAGCTGTCCCCCGCCATTCTTGGAGGACGGGGTTCCCTCCTGCGACGCTGCTTCCCCCAGCTCGCCAGCGGGTGCGCACACACGCGAGCGCATGCCAATTGGCGCCCTCTCCCACGCTGCTTCCTTTCCCCGTCCTGGTCGCCTCCGACGGACGCTGGCTGGGCACTCTGGCATACCGGGTTCTCTGCCCCGCCTCTCAGCTCTGCAGATTGGCTGTGTGTCCTGGCTCTCTACCCTGGCTACCTATGGACACTCCCTTGCTCCCTCTCTGCCTCTCTTATTGGGTGTTCCGCTGGTATTCCTCCAACCAATGACAGCTCTTCCTCTCAGCTGTTTCTTGCTATGGGCTGATTCCAGTCCTATTTCTGGGGAATCTTTCTATGCTTCTGGGCTTCGGCTTCTACTTGATAAGCGGTTCTCTTTGCTGTGCTCTTGCCTGTCTTGTTTGCCTGGTTCTAAACACTGCTTGTATCTGGATTACTGTCTCGCCTGCTGCCTGCCCTTTAAACGCTGCTTGTATCTGGATTACCCTTTTGCCTGCTGCCTGCCTGTTGAACATCGCTTGTACCTGGATTATTCTCTCACTTGCTGCCTGCCTGTTAAACGCTGCTTGTATCTGGAGTACCCTTTTGCCTGCTGCCTGTCTGTTGAACATCGCTTGTACCTGGATTTTTCTCTCGCCTGCTGCCTGCCTGTTAAACGCTGCTTGTATCTGGATTACCCTTTTGCCTGCCTCCTGCCTGTTAAACGCTGCTTGTATCTGGATTACCCTTTTGCCTGCTGCCTGCCTGTTGAACATTGCTTGTGCCTGGGCCATTCCCTTCCGTTCCCCTCCGGCTGGTTCCCAGCGCCCCTCTCCTCAGCTTCCCGCACAAGTCCTGCCGGCTGCCCGCACCTGGAGGCTCAACCTCCGTGGAACGGCGGTCACCGCAGGTGAACCTCGGGGTTGCTCGGCCGCCAAGCAGAGTACGGGGGTGTGTCACCGTGCTCAGCAGTGCTCCACTTGACACAAGAACTCACAAGTCTGACAGCACCTTATAGTATGCTATATGTTCCATGCACTATATGGCACATTCAGGCACACCAATTTAAGACAGCCATAGACCTGGCATAAGTGGACGCGTGGCACGTGGCATCGAGGTGCCTAACTTTGCTCCCAGGGTGTTTAGCAACTTCAGAGACCTATTTAAACATTATTTGTTGTAGCAATTCTTCACAACTCCTCAAAGCACATGGACATTCATATTATTATTATTATTATCACTATCATAGCATATCGAAGATGTACACAGAGTTGTACAGACAGTCCTAGAGGATAATTTTAGAACAGGTTACCTAGTTTTGAAGGGCAAGCAAGACCAGTTTTTAGACTATTTTATAAGGATGCATAAGCGCCTATATGTCCGTATAAAAAAACTAGGGGCAAATCAGAAGAACTAGCAGATAGACTGAAGCCACAGATGTTTACACCTGCCCGGGGGCCACAACAAACAGGAAAAACACCTCTACGAATAGTCCAAAGAAAGCAGAAACATAGAGTGCAAACAAGAGCTTCAACGCAGGAAGTCTTGATCAAAACACCTTTATTGCACCAAACAGAGACCCGACACAGGGCAGTGTTTCTGCGGAAATCACCCAGATCCGAAAAAAAAGTCACCTTGACGCCAAAACCGCATTGCTACTATGTCCGATATAGCTGGGAGTTTAGTTGGGTGGCTTTTTCAGTTAGGAGGAAAGAATGTAATCCATTGTACTTTGAGGTAATGTGGTTATCATGTACAATGCATGTTGATTTTTGTTATTGTAACTCACCTCAAGCTCATTGATGACCCGAGTAATCAAATTTTGTAAAGTATGTACAAATTGGAATTGACATGTCTAGGACAGGGTATGTCAAGTTCCATTACTATTTTATAACAGAATCTGCCGACGTAAAGCCTGTTTAAGATACTTGGAAAAATGGATGTTTATGCATTGATTATATGAAGCAGGATCATCCATTTTAGAACCATAAATTTCTGAAATATCAACAGAGCCAAAACAGACACCCAAACATTTACATGCCAGCACATGTTTATGTTCTAAAGTGCCAACATGCATGTTTACGTTAGCCATTTTAGAAACATAAATGTTTATTGTACCTACGCTGTCACAGAGTCCGATGTCTTTTGCCAGTTTTGCATTCAGAGGAGATAGCCACCACTGGAGGATTAAGGAGGCAACCCTCCAAAGGAGCACTGCACAAAATGAGGATCTTGCTGAAACCTAGACGTCCTAACATCAGTCTTTTTGGTCATAGACGTGCATTCCCCTTCTCAAACGTGGGTTATGTGTATTTTGCTTTTCGGGGGTTTTTTTGGCCTGCCTTATTCCCACCCAAAACATACTCAGACCATGCCATATACACAGTTTTCAGTTTTAGACTTGCATATCCCAGCTTTGTAAAACTGGGATTCCGATGTTTGTGCACTATAAACAACTAAATGCTATTTTAAGAATGTCTAAAGTGTGAATAGCACTTCTAAAATGATCACATAATTCTTTCACTAAAGTCATTACCATTACTTGGAACAGAACAATATGTATTATATGTATCAAGAAAACAGAGCTCTGATTAACAATAATGATACTAAACAGGGATCAGCAATAGACTAGAATTTATAAAGAATGCATCCCAAAACTTATATATTATAGAAAAATAAGATCAACAAACAATGGTAGAGAACCAAACTTGCCTCATGCAATATGAAGATTATGTGGTCTGATGCAATTAACACCCAACTCCCTCAAAACCCCAAGTGTTAATTGCATCAAATTGCCCTTTAAATAACTCTTCTCCCAGTGCCATCCTTCCATGCCTTGCTGTTCTGGTTAGAGAGCAGAGTGATATCACACAGACCTCTCGCAGCCCCTTCAGTAGGCTCAGTAGATAAGATTAGAACCCCCTGGTGGTGGGGAGGACATAAGACTTCTCAATTTGAGCCAAGCTCTGAACCAGTATTAAAGTTAATTTTGAGAGGTATATGCTGTTTTTATGTGGGAAGGCGGCATGTCATCTTGATCAAAACTAGTAATAGCTAGTTTGAAAGACCTCATGAGCATGTCTGAAAGCCCGTAAAGCCATCATTTTGTACTGCAGAATGTTTTGATGGGGGAAAATTACCAGATCTGTGAAATGTCTCGAGCATTTTGAACATTTGACAGCTGTGAAATAGAAAGGCTGCATTCCAAAGACTTAACCCAAATAGTTGCCTGTCTTCGGCTTCTCTGAATGTCACTTTGTAAGAGATTCCTGTTTCCCTGTAGCAGTGCTCACCGCTACAGCTGTTGAAGGATCCTAGACTTCATCTACTCATTCTTCCCATAGCAGGCTCTAAAAATCCTTGAGCCAAATCGAAATAAATTGTTAACAAAAAAGGGTGTCAGACCAATGGTCCATCTAGCCCAGTATCCTGCTTCCAACAGTGGCCAATCCAGGTCACAAGTCCCTGGCAGAAACCCTAATGGGACAGAGAAATATCCAGTTTACCTAAATGTAACTCACCTTGAGCTACTACCAGTGGCGTACCAAGTGGGGGGGGGGGGGGGCGGTGGGGGCGGTCCGCCCCGGGTGCATGCCGCTGGGGGGTGCCGCGGCGCGCGCCTGCTCTGAGTCCGCTGACTTCACGTGTTCGCTGCAGCTCCCTCTGCCCTGGAACAGGTTACTTCCTGTTCCGGGTCAGAGCAAGGGAGCTGCAGCGAACGCGCGAAGTCAGGGAACTCTGAGCAGGCGCGTGCTGCAGCAATCCCCCCCCAGCGGCGTGCACCCGGGGGGTCCGCGCTGCATTGGGGAGGTGGATGCTGCATCCGGGGGGGGGGGGGGGGGGTCCGCGCTGCATCGCCCTCATTTCCTGTTTCCTAAAGGGCGGGACCAGAGGCAGAGCTCAGACAGATGGGAAGGCAGTGTGAAGCGCTGCTTGCCTTCAATGCTGACGCCGGACCCCGAGGTAACAATTTTTAAATTAGAGCCGGCACACAGGAAGGCAAGGGGCTGCCGGAGGACAGGTCCTGCTTGCACTTCGAGGGAGGGAGACGGGGAGGGGCGTGGAACTCAGAGGAGAGGGGTGGCGTGGAACTCGGAGGGGAGTGGAAGGAGGGCATCCTGCCACTTGAAGGGGAGGGGGGGCGTCCTGCAACTCAGAAGGGGAGGGCAGGGGGGGCCGGACTGCTGAACTGGGAGGGGATGGAGATGGTGGTGCGAACTCGTAGCGCCTGTGCTTGAGACGTGTCGCAGTTTCCCAGGCAACACGGTGACATCATCGGAAGGCTTCAGACATTACGAACCGGGCTTCAACTTCCTGGCAGTCAGCTTCAGAATGTTGGAGGTGCAAATTATTATAGTAGATGGCACCTTTTACAAAGCTTCAGTAAAAGGGGCCCTGTGGTAGCATCGTCACATGGATTTGCTGTGCGCAGAGTCCCCCTTTTACTGCGATGGGTTTTTTTTGGGTAGAGAGGTGTGGTAAATGTGTTAGTTCACTTTTAAAGGTAATCAAAAGAAATAAAACAAAAGAAAACATGGAAAAGAAAATAAGATGATACCTTTTTTTATTGGACATAACTTAATACATTTCTTGATTAGCTTTCGAAGGTTGCCCTTCTTCGTCAGATCGGAAATAAGCAAATGTTGGTAGATGACAGTATATATAAGTGAAACATCAAAGCATTTCAGTGACAGTCTAAGGATGGGGGTGGATAGGTGAGAGACAGGAAGAGTCGGATGGATGAGGGCTGGGCCCAGGGCAAGGCTGCTCCTGCCACCCCCCCGAGGTCACCGCCACCGCTCCCCCCTCCGTCCGCCACCCTCCGTCTGCCACCGGGCCAGGCCCCCTGCATTGAAATCACAGTGCTTCTCACCTCCATGTGAAAGAGCTGCAGGCAGCAGTGCAGCAGATCGCCTCCCTTCGGGCCTCCTTCCCTCCTTGTGTCCCGCCCTTGCGGAAGTTACGTCAGATGAGGGCGGGACACAGGGAGGGAAGGAGGCCCGAAGGGAGGCGATCTGCTGCCCTGCTGCCTGCAGCTCTTTCACACGGAGGTGAGATGCGCTGTGATTTCAATGCAGGGGGCCCGGCCCAGTGGCAGGCGGTTGACGACGGAGGGCTGGTGGGACTGCGGCACTGGCCCTGGGAATTTTGTCCTCCCTGCCCCCCCTTCTCAGCAGCTATGGATGAGGGACAGGGAGATATGCATGGAGACAGGAGGGTGACAAAGCTGTACAATACAGGAATGTAAGACCTTTGAAGTCAGAATGATTAAATATTTTGACACCCACCAGACAGGACTTAAAAAAGATCTAGGTTTTCTAGCCCATTATAAACCATAAAATTGTACTGCTTTGTCACCCTCCTGTCTCCATGCATATCTCCCTGTCCCTCATCTACCCGACTCTTCCTGTCTCTCACCTATCCACCCTCATCCTGTTAGACTGTCACTGAAATGCTTTGATTTTTTTTTTTTTTTGGGAAAAAGGGAATGGCCATGCGGTAAGTGAACCACATGCCCTGCAGCCATTTCCTGGGGGAGTCCTTACCTCCACCTATTTAGGAGGAGGGCTCCCTCGCTAACTTGGTAGTAACCGGGCAGCATACGGGGCTGCCCAGTTACCACCGGGTAAGACCCCAGCACTAAAAGAAACGTAAGTGTTTTTTCAGCACCAGAAATGGTGTGCGTTGGGGCAGGCACTGCCGCCAGGCTCCCGCGGTAACCCGATGGTAGTGCCGGATTGGCGTGTGGCCAAGCGGCAGTATGGGTACCACTGCTTTGTAAAAGAGGGCCCTAAGTTACTAGTTCAGCCTTCTGCACACCGGCCAAAATATACCGGGTTTTTACGCAGAAAACCCGGTTTTAAAAATCGATGGATAGCCAGTTATATGGCCGATATAACCGGCTAGCCGTTAACCGGGGATATTCAATGGGGGATAATCGGTTATCCTCCACTGAATATCAGCGGATAGCCAGTTAAGCGCTATCTAACCGGTCAGCAGCCTTTCTGAATAGTTAAAGAGCGCTGAATATTGGGGGGGGGGGGGGGGGGGTATGTAACTTAGACCTTCAGTTCAACCACTCAGCTTTTTATCCCAATTACTTTGTACTACCCATCTTGTCCTGCAATGCACCTGCTCCCTTGGCTGCATATTAAAATGTTTCATTTATTTATTTGTGGAATTTAAAACCTGCAGATTTAGGAAACCGTCATGGTGGCAAACATTATTAATAAAATATCAGCGCAATCATTCTATTGTATGAATACTATGAGCATCATACGTGTGTTATATGAATGTTCTAATGTGTGCCTATTAAGGTATTTCATTTGTATTGTTCTGATAATGTTTTATGAATGTTCTTCCATGCTGACTTTAATGTATGATTTGTAGTCTGTATCATGTCTCTGTTTTATTTATTTATTTATACCCCGCTCTTTCCCACTCGATAGCAGGTTCAGTGCGGCTTACAATGTATGGGTAGTGTCACAGAGATAACACAATATATGGGTAAAAAGTATCACAAAGATAATACAATTTGTATAGAGAAGGACAGGATGAAGATAGGTGGGGGGAGGGTTGAGGCATGTTTAATGTTAGTGGTGTGGATTTTGATCGTAAATTAAGTTGGGTCGTTTGGATAGGCTTGTTTGAAGAGGTATGTTTTCAGCAGCTTTTGGAAGTGTAGATGTTCATTTGTTGTTCGAATGAATCTTGGTGTGGCGTTCCAAAGTTGACTGCCTATCACCGAGAAGTTGGATGCATAGTAGGTTTTGTATTTGAGACCTTTGCAATTAGGCAGGTGAAGATTGAGATATGTTCGAGAGGATTTGGATCCGTTCCTGGCTGGAAGGTCGATTAGATTGGTCATGTAACTTGGAGATTCTCCGAGGAGGATCTTGTGGATCAGTGCGTGGGCTTTGAAGTTTATTCGTTCCTTAATCGGGAGCCAGGGGAGTTTTTCACGAAGAGGTGTTGCACTTTCGAACCGTGATTTTCCAAAAAATAAGTCTGGCTGCCGTGTTTTGGGCGGTTTGGAGGTTTTTTTTAGAATTTGGGCTTTGCAGCCAATGAAGATACTGTTGCAGTAGTCAGTGTGGGTGAGTACTGTGGATTGTACCAGATTGCGGAACGTTTTTTGGGGGAGGAATGATTGTTTTACAGTGCTGTTTAATGCATATATTTCTGATACTATATCATGTTAATCCTATTACTAGGATTCAATTTACCATCTCCAAGCTGTACCTGCTCTACTCTGTCATGGGTGAATCTCTTTCTAAAAGCGGGCCATAAATCCCAATAAATAAATAAAATACAAATAATAAAATCTTTATTGGGTGCAGTAATTTTATAAATGTTTTGCATCTTAAATGTAGACATTTCCCTGCCTTCACATGTCTGATATGTGTTTAAATTTGGAGTACATCACAGTTCATATTGAATCAGTGAAATGATTCAGCTGGCGTAAAAATAATTTCTCTGGTCAGTGACGCTCTCTGTAGTGATCAGCAGTTACTGGGTTGTCAGATGAAAGCACATCTGAGGACATTTCCTGCTAACTCATTAGGGAAATGTTGGGTTGCATAGTACAGACAGTATCAGAGCTGTGAATCTGTCCTGTTTCAGCTTCTTCTAGCTCTATGCTATAGTGAAGAAAAA
The DNA here is from genome assembly GCF_901765095.1 of Microcaecilia unicolor. Lineage (NCBI taxonomy): Eukaryota > Metazoa > Chordata > Amphibia > Gymnophiona > Siphonopidae > Microcaecilia > Microcaecilia unicolor. Next base: position 36,125,684 of record NC_044038.1, read on the forward strand.
CTGATGAAGTTCGGGCTTTTTCCAGGACTAATTTAAGTTGCTTTGACCAGCAGACCATGACAGCAGACATAATTAGTGCTTAAGATAAATCCAAGTTTTGGATTCTTTGCTTAAGTGTATGGGTGATATCCAAAAAATAGTACATAGAATCTGCTCCTTACAGGTCTAATCTTTCCATACAGCCACTTCAGTGCTTCATTTTCTTGGCCGTGGAATCAGAAATTCAAAATCACCTCAACTCACACAAGGGAAATAGCTCTTGTCATTTTATTATTTGAATTGTAAAGCTTAAAAGAAGCTAAAAGAAACAGATCACTTGCTTTCTTTGTGCCTGGATGGTTTAAAGAAAAATGGAGAACTGGGAACGGGTGGATACGTGTAATTATCAGTGATACACAACAGGCTTAAAACAACCCTCATATTTTGCTTTCCATAAAATACATAAAGAAGGGATCCAAGGAACAAAGGCCAAGAGCATCCGAGTTCTTTATAAGCTTCATAGGACTTGCATAAATTCTTTCTTGAAGCCGGGCTGCAGTATCCTATTCATTCAAATGCTTTGAAACCTAGTAATGTGAAGGCCTTCCTCCCACCCATAAGAGCCAACTTTTCAAAATGGTTGGGGGTGCTAAACCTAATGAAAATTACCCCACACAAAGAGTTGTTCATTATTAAGGGTGCTCAAATACCCACAGAGCTGGCTTCTATGCTCCCACCCATACTACTACTACTACTTAACATTTCTAGAGCGCTACTAGGGTTACGCAGCGCTGTACAGTTTAACAAAGAAGGACAGTCCCTGCTCGAAGGAGCTTACAATCTAAAGGACGAAATGTCAAGTTGGGGCAATCAAGATTTCCTGAATAGAGGTGTAGTGGTTAGGTGCCGAAGGCGACATTGAAGAGGTGGGCTTTGAGCAAGGATTTGAAGATGGGCAGGGAAGGGGCCTGGCGTATGGGCTCAGGGAGTTTATTCCGAGCATGGGGTGAGGCGAGGCAGAAAGGGCGGAGCCTGGAGTTGGCGGTGGTGGAGAAGGGTACTGAGAGGAGGGATTTGTCTTGAGAGCGGAGGTTACGGGTAGGAATGTAAGGAGAGAGGAGGGTAGAGAGGTAAGGAGGGGCTGCAAATCGAGTGCATTTGTAGGTGAGTAGGAGAAGCTTGAACTGTATGCGGTACCTGATCGGAAGCCAGTGAAGTGACTTGAGGAGAGGGGTGATATGAGTATATTGGTCCAGGCGGAAGATAAGACGTGCAGCCGAGTTCTGAACGGACTGAAGGGGGGATAGATGGCTAAGTGGGAGGCCAGTGAGGAGTAGGTTGCAGTAGTCAAGGCGAGAGGTAATGAGAGAGTGGACGAGAGTTCGGGTGGTGTGCTCAGAGAGGAAAGGGCGAATTTTGCTAATGTTATAGAGGAAGAAGCGACAGGTCTTGGCTATCTGCTGGATATGTGCAGAGAAGGAGAGGGATGAGTCGAAGATGACTCCGAGGTTGCGGGCAGATGAGACGGGGACGATGAGGGTGTTATCAACTGAGATAGAGAGTGGAGGGAGAGGGGAAGTGGAAAATTACCCCATACAAGGAGTTGTTCATTATTAGGGGTGCTCAAGCACCCACAGAGCTGGCTTCTATGCTCCCACCCATGTCCAGCATCTTTCCTACCCGTCCCCACATGGTATCCAGCATGTCTCAGATTCGTATTAAATTTACTACTTTGTAGCTTCATCGCATGCTCCCTAGTCCTAGCATGTTTGGAGAGAGTAAACAGATGATTCACATCTACCCGTTCCTCTCCACTCATTATTTTATAGACCTCTATCTCCCCTCAGCCGCCTTTTCTCCAAGCTGAAGAGCCCTAGCCGCTTTAGCCTTTCCTCATAGGGAAGTCGTCCCATCCCCGTTATCATTTTTGTCGCCCTTCTCTGTACCTTTTCTGATTGCCACACTGCAAGCCCGTTGCTAGGTGACAAGCCTTTAGTAAAAGGACCCCTAAATGATAAGACGCCCACAAGAACATAAAGGGCATCTTATCATTTATCACATGCTAACCATTACGCCTTAATAAAAGGATCCCTAATTCTGTTGAGATTAAGAATGTAAAGTTTGTGCAGTAGACTATGGCATTAGAAGCCGAGATATAAAAATGCTGGTATACCTCAATAATTAAATCGCCTTTACCATACTGTGTTTTGTTTTCTTTGCTCTCTGCCATGATTTGTGTCTCTAACGAGTGTGAAGTGACAGTTCCATGTTCTATAGTCCCTGCTGTGCCTGTGATTCTGAAGGTCAGGGCGAAGGCTTTAGTGCTCTCAAGAGTTTGCAGCCTGCTGTAGAAAAGCTAAAAAGCATTTTACCGAGGAAGGCTAGCTCACAATTTCTTGATTGTTCTGTGTGTTACCTCTGGTTTATGGTTGGCAGTACTGTTGTTACTGTACTCACGGTTAAGGTAAACACCAATGATGTCTCTTTCAACCTTGGATTTTAGAAACCTTTTCAGCATCTTTACATAAGCATCTGATTCTGTAGTTAATATAAAGCAGTGTTTTTTGGAAGGCCAGGAAGCATTCCAGTTTGTGTGAAAATAGATCACAATGAAGCACTGGGAACGGCTGTGAATAACCTTTTTTTTTTTTGCTTAGGTCAAAAGGCTTTGGTTCTTTTAAACGAACAAACAGAGTCTGTGTGTGATTCAAATCCCCATTGCAAAGGTGCTAATTATTGCTCTTGTATCCATTATGTATGCTGTACTTTGCACATCCCTTCTGTATTATCAAGTGGAACTTTCATGGACACTGTTTAGCATGTACTGTGAAGCTTCTCACAATTAAACTCTTTCTTCTGTCAGTGTTTTCTTCCCAGTTTTTAGCTGTGAGTCCTTTAGAGCTCAGTTCTTTCTGCCTCTTCATTAGATTACTGTTAAAACTGAAGTTCTTGCCATTAAAAAAAAACAAAACAACAAGCATAATGGAAACATCTGATTCATCTGTGAATCCAATTAGAGTCAATTAGCCCATCTGTCCTGTCTAATATGGATGTGAATGTATTATGTATTATGTTGATTGTTTTCCAATGTGCAGATTAGAAATAAAGGCAGCTACTCCCCCACCCCCACCCCACAACAGCAATATAATTAAGCACTCTGGCCCCGATGTTCAAAAGTAAATGTGGGTACTAGAGGCCATTAGCGCCGTACTAGCTCCCGCATTTACCTGTGCAGAATGTTTAGAGGGGTCTAGCGTGAGAAACAAGGAGCGTGCGCCAAGCATTAGCGCAGATAGCATGCAAATGTAGTCAAGCTCACGTAAATGAGGTCATTTTATATTCCTCCCCAATGCTCAGAAAAGAGTGCCCGAAACAAAACTGTCTTACCGCTGCAAAAAATAACCCCAGGTCAGAGCAGGCATTGGAAGAGAGGACTCCTCATGATTCTTACACTTCTCTCATGATTCTTTCTGCAAAATCTGCCGGGTTTGATTGCTTTTGGAAGCAGAAGGAAGCCCGTGCAAGCCCTTAAGCGCTGGTCGTGAAAAACAGCAGACCCAAGCGAAAGCACACATTGACGTCTGTTTCCTGCATCTAAATCTAAAGCGTCCATGCTAAAACAAAAAATTAAATCATTAAATAAAATTTAAAATCACTAAAACAGCATAAAAAATTATTGTCGGCATTTCAGCTGTAAACCGAGTGCCCAAGAAAGATGAGCTTCGAATCAGATGAGGTGCCTGCACTGAATTGGAGGTGTGAAGAAGCGGGTAAGAAAGTGCGTAGGTGGCAGTAAATGAAGGCAGTGTCTCATCTAAGAAGTTAAAGATGTTTTCTCTTTTTTGTATCTGTTCTTCATGTTTGCAGAGTCAGGTATTTAGATTTTTTTCTGCTCAGTAACTGTTAACTGATAGTTTGTTTAAAATACACCAATATGGCGGGCGGAGACGGCGTCAGCTTTTTGACATCATGCCGTCTCCTGTCATTAAAGCAACTTGGTATGGATATGGCCCGATTTGTCTTCTGTCTTTAGACCATAGAGGCTATGAATCAGTGGATAGCTGAAGTAATGCAAACTCCCTTGTGTGGTAGGGAAGCCCTGCCCAGTGCATCCTAGGATGCACAGGGGTAGGGCAGGGCGCCTCCATTTTGAAGGCGGTGCTTTCAGGAGGAGGGAGTGCTACTCCCTCGTCCTGCTTAAAGGTTTAGGGGGGTTGGGGGGTCTTGAGGGGGGTGGCACTAGGCCATCAGGGTGAAAGGGGTAATAGGTCCCAACTGGACCACCAGGTATTGGTTGGGGGATGTGGGAGAAGCCTGTGAGCATGCAAATGCATGCATGATAGATCTCCTCATTCCTGGCAAACCCTAACGCCAGGTCCGACGTTTACAGTTAGGTGCAGTTTGGCCATATTCTATAACAGAGTGTATAACATTTGTCGTTTGTATTATTTTTATTAGTTTCAATAAACATCCATCCAAATTCATTACAAAATAGAATGTAACTTCCATTCCACAAGATGAACTATATGATAACAAACATATAACTAATAAAAATGAATTAATTCGAAATAAGTATACAGCAGATATAAAAAAATGGAAGTTGTGTAAAAATAGGTAATAACTTGGAGGGGAAAACGAAGGACAGAGGATAAAATTAAGAAAGGGAAGAAAGGGGAAAAAGGGATCATAATATTGTGCTCAGATGGCTGACTAGTGGGGTGTGAGTTCAAATATTGCTGCAATGTTAACCAACCTTTATGATTAGACATCTGGAAATGACCAGTATTAGCTGTACAATACTTATGAATTTGTAACACATTATTCCACCAGAAATGAATGTTAAGTTGTGAATTATTCTTCCAGTTGGATAAAATATATTTGAGAATTATTGTCAATGCCCCCAGAAACGCCCCTATCCACGCCCCCAAATACATTTGTGTGTTAGGATTTACACGCACATCATTATAGAATACGATATGCACTTATAGAATAGACGCTCACTGGAGGCAGCAGCACATCATTTTGGTTGGAGGGGCAAACAATCTCCAGTTCTTCCTCTCTAGTTGCTGATGTGTTAGGCAAAATACTGGTGTGGTCATGGCTCCCGTGGACCATCCCATTCTGTTGCCTATGACTCGCCATGTGGTATCAGGGTGCTTGAAAGGAGGCACCCGCTTATAGAGTTTCCCCTTTAGTGGCTGGTTTCAGGACGCGTGATTGCAGGGTTCCTGAGGATGCCTTGGTGCACGGTCTCTAGCAGAGAGCTGTTGCTGCAATATCCAGATAGGCATAGGAACCAACTTTTCAAATTATTGGGGGTGCTAAACTCAATGAAAATGATCCCTCCCTGGACACAATGAAGGAGTTTGTTCAATATCGGGGGGTGCTCAATCACCCACAGTACCCACAAAGTTGGCTCCTGTGCAGATAGGTATGTTGTGAGGTGAGGGCAGGGCTGGCATTAGGGGTGGGCAAACAAGGTAATTGCCCACTGGGAGTCCCAAACCTGCCTAAAAGTTAAAAGAAGGTGAATCTGCAAGCAAGCTTTGGAACCCCCATCATGTCTGGCACCGGCCCTGGATGGGGGGGAGGGGGGATTATAAAATAGAGAGAAAAATCCCTGTGTAGTTGTGGTTGAAGACTCATGGTGTCAGGATCCTAGCCCTGGTTTCAACTGAGCTAGAGGCCCAAGGGAACAGGAGGAAATTACTAGGTCAATTAAAAAAAAAGAAGACCGCTGAAGCTTCAGTAAAATAAATGGATGATGGTTAATGCCTGCTCTGTTTCCCATTTTCTACACAATCTCTGTAATGTTCTTGTTCACAATTTAAGATAGCGTTTCTGGCACTTTTTCAGAAGATTCACAGCTAAGGGCTTAAGCACTAAAGAAAACACAGTTTGTAGAACAATATCCTGTGACCTAAATCCTTTTTATGAGTGAGAGTCTTTATGTATCATTAGTCATCTTCATGCAATGGGCTGACAACACGCTGGTAAAAAGCAAACCCTGCAATAAAGATATTTCCTCCTTTTTTTTCTGCAACATGTTGGAGGTCATTTTATAAAAGTATTTTCTGCAATAAAGCCTCTTTTACATGTGAAAAATGGTGTTTTACTGTGGGGATAACATGCGTATTTTTACACTACTGCATATAGGCATTTTCAGATGTTGCGGCAGAGCTGCGATGTAATGTTGCATTTTATGTAATATGTGTAGCCATTTGATGGGGCTGAGAGTGACCCCAGGGGCGAGTGCACACACAATTATTTTGGTGTTTGTGGCTAAAATATCTACCAGACTCTTCCCATGCACACAAAACAATGATAAAGGATCCCTACTGGCTGGTTGTGTATTCTCTGTGTGGTGTCTGGACAGGCACACGCAACCCACAGTGAAATAAGAACTAACAGGAGGATAGAAAGGATATGCATACAAATTCTGTTTATTGAGCCCTTCCCAGGCACACAAAGATATACAAAAGTACAGCAATGAAAATAATAAGGCATAAAGTCCATAAAAACAAAAAGATCATGGCAAAAAGTCTCAGACTCACAGCATTAATATTCTCTAGGTCAGAGGACCAAGGTCCTAGTGGGCATCTGGCTGTGAAAACCCATCGCTGATCTCACTACACGATTACTAGACTCCTTCTGCAGGAAGGAAGGAAGACTCTAGGACACATACCTAGGGGGGCATGCGATGAAGCTACAAAGTAGTATATTTAAAACGAATCAGAGAAAATCTTTCTTCACTCAACGTGTAATTAAACTCTGGAATTCGTTGCCAGAGAATGTGGTAAAGGCGGTTAGCTTAGCAGAGTTTTAAAAAGGTTTGAACAGCTTCCTAAAGGAAAAGTCCATAGATCATTATTAAATTGGACTTGGGGAAAATCCACTATTTCTGGGATAAGCAGCATAAAATGTTTTGTACTTTTTTGGGGATCTTGCCAGGTATTTGTGACCTGGGTTGGCTACTGTTGAAAACAGGATGCTGGACTTGATGGACCTTTGGTCTGACCCAGTATGGCAATACTTATGTGTTTATGTACTTCCCTCCAATTCCTAAAGAACCCTTACTATGGGGCTGGCCATGACTAGCCCGCCCCTTCATTCATTTGAGTGATAGTACCCAGGACTGCCCCTGGAACAGGTTACTTCCTGTTCCGGGGCAGAGGGAGCAGGGAGCCAGTGGAGCCGACAGACGCGCGGCTGCTCTCTGCTGGAGGAGCAGCCAAGAATGCACCCGGGGGGGGGGGGGGGGCTTGATGCGCCGTGGAGGGGGGTGTCATTGCGCAGGGGGGGGGTGTCGTGCTGCACCCTGGGGGGAGAGACGCTGCTGCACCCGGGGGGGAGGTGCGCAGCAGCGATCCGCCCTGGGTAGCAGCCAACCTAGAATCGCCACTGCATCTAGTCCTGTCTAATTATGCTCTCACCTATCCATCCTTAACTATTTGTCCTTGAAATAGTCTAAATCCTTGGTTATTAATTTGCTTCTTGAACTTATTGTAATTTGTGTTAGATTCTGTGCATTATTATGTTTTATTCACTTTATTGTTTGTTTGAAATTGAGTGTATTTTGGGCTAATGTGGGGTATAAATGTCATGAATAAATAAATAAAATGAAAGGTGCTTATGTTCTTTTATAAGAAAGGCTCCTAAAAGCAGGGGTATGGGTGTTCATTTAGTTACTGATTTTATAACATATGTGGGTACGTTGCAGCTCCACCCTCTGCTCCACTCAAACTACATTCCAGGAATTGTACACATCTGGCACGTGTAAGTACATGCTGTCTGGTCACAACACTTTCATATATGGGCATATACCATGAAGTAATATTAAGGCCTTTTCAACGTGTAAAATAGGCATTATTGGGGCTGCTTCACAGTGGCGTTCCTAGGGAGGGGCGATGGGTACGGTCCGCCCCAGGTGCACGCCGCTGGGGGGGGGGGTGCCGCGTGCGCCTGTCCTTCGTTCCATGCTCCCTCTGTCCCGGATTAGGTTACTTCCTGTTCCGGGGCAGAGGGAGCATGGAACGAATGAAGGACAGGCTTGTGCGGTACCCCCCCCCCCCAGAGGTGTGCACCTGGGGGGGGGGGTCTTTCACGGGGGGGTGCCCTTTTGCCAGGAGGGGGGGTCGCGCTGCATCCGGGGGGGGGGGGGCGCTGCGCATCGGCGATCCGCCCCGGATGTCAGCCCCCCTAGGAATGCCACTGCTGCTTCAGTTTGCTTATCTTATAAATATAATCCTGGTCCCACTGAAAATAGTTCTGGATACCAGCTTACGCTCTTTGGTGATTTCAATTACCAAACCAAAGTGAGAATAAACTATTGCATGATTAAAAAAAAACCAAACAAAGTAACCCCTTTGCAAAACCAAATGAGGAAAAACATAATGAAAAGGAGAAGACATAGGCGTAGTTTGACTGTTTCATTTGGGGGGGCAAAGGATGGGGCGGAGCATATTAGCATATTCATTTGCATATATATATATGCAAATGAATATGCTAATATGGAGGCAGGAAGGGAAAAAGAGCTGGCTTTTTGTGGGGAATAACCATAATGAATATGTATGAAGGCAAAATATTGAACTGGAAAGTTAACTCAAGAAGTTAGGGTGGATAGTGTTCATAATGAGCTCCTTTTATTAACGACCATATGTAGTGTGTCATGATTTAGGCTCTACACCCTTTCTGATGTTTTGGTGCCACCTCAGTAAGGCCAACACACAATCTCTCCACTGCAAAACACTATACACAAACTTGTGCAAAAACCCACTCATAACCTTACCAAACCATAACAGCACTAATTCCAAGGACAGGACGAGCTGCAACCTTATGCGTGGAAAGGCAGCACTGTAATTACACGGCGCTCTAAAACACCAGTACACTACCTAATGAGAAAAAAAAACAAACAAAAGGGCTGCAAATACTACACACTAGCAGAATACTGCACCTTGATCACACATGAAAAACACACCACCAAATAAATTGAAAATAAAATACTTTTTTCTACCTTAGTTGTCTGGGTATTTTATTTGCATGTTGGTCCCAGTTTCTTCTGTCTGCCTTCTGCTGTCTTTCCAGTGGGTGTGGTCCATTTGTCCTTTCTCCATTTCCTTCTTATCTTCTTCTATTCCCTCACTATATCTGTCTCGGACTCCTTTCCTCTTTCTCTGTTTTCTGTCTCTCTCCTCAGATTTTATCTTCTCATTCTTCAGTCCTCCACCTATATTTTGTCCTCCACCTCCCCAGCACCCTCTCTCTCTCCACCGCCATCAATCCCCTCCCCAGCACCCTCTGTTTCCCCTCTCTCTCTCCACTGCCTTCAATCCCCCTCCCCAGCACCTTGTTTCCCCTCTCTCCGCTGCCATCAATCCCCTGCCAGCACCCTCTGTTTCTTCTTTCTCCCTCTGCTGTCATCAATCCCCCTCCCCAGCACCCTCTGTTTCCCCTCTCTCTCTCCACTGCCTTCAATCCCCCTCCCCAGCCCCGTTTCCCCTCTCTCCGCTGCCATCAATCCCCTGCCAGCACCCTCTGTTTCCCCTCTCTCTCTCCACTGCCTTCAATCCCCCTCCCCAGCACCCTGTTTCCCCTCTCTCCGCTGCCATCAATCCCCTGCCAGCACCCTCTGTTTCTTCTTTCTCCCTCTGCTGTCATCAATCCCCCTCCCCAGCACCCTCTGTTTCCCCTCTCTCTCTCCACTGCCTTCAATCCCCCTCCCCAGCCCCCTGTTTCCCCTCTCTCCGCTGCCATCAACCCCCTGCCAGCACCCTGTTTTCCCCTCTCTCTCTCCACTGCCTTCAATCCCCCTCCCCAGCACCCTGTTTCCCCTCTCTTCCTCTGCTGCCATCAATCCCCCTCCCCAGCCCCCTGTTTCCCCTCTCTCCGCTGCCATCAACCCCCCTGCCAGCACCCTCTGTTTTCCCTCTCTCTCTCCACTGCCTTCAATCCCCCTCCCCAGCACCTTGTTTCCCCTCTCTCCGCTGCCATCAATCCCCTGCCAGCACCCTCTGTTTCTTCTTTCTCCCTCTGCTGTCATCAATCCCCCTCCCCAGCACCCTCTGTTTCCCCTCTCTCTCTCCACTGCCTTCAATCCCCCTCCCCAGCACCCTGTTTCCCCTCTCTTCCTCTGCTGCCATCAATCCCCCTCCCCAGCCCCCTGTTTCCCCTCTCTCCGCTGCCATCAACCCCCTGCCAGCACCCTCTGTTTTCCCTCTCTCTCTCGCTGCTGGCCTGCCGCCATCAATTGCCCTCCCTGACTCCAGAACCCTCCCCCTCTCTCTCTCCCGCCCCCCTCCTGAGTCCTCGTGTGCCGATCTCCTGTCCGCGACGCGTGGGCACTCACTGGCCTGAAGCCTGCCTTCTCCGTCTCCCTCCTGCGCAGCACCGGCGATTCAGTCAGTCAGCTTTCTGGCAGCGTCAGGGCCTCTCCTCAGGCGCGTGCGTCCCGCCTACTCTATTGCAACTTCCTGTTTTCCGCAGAGGTGGGACGCGCCTGAGGAGAGAGAGGCCCTGACGCTGCCAGAAAGCTGACTGACTGAATCGCCGTTGCTGCGCAGGAGGGAGACGGAGAAGGCAGGCTTCAGCAGGCTTCAGGCCAGTGAGTGCCCACGCGGACGGGAGAGACAGACAGACGAGGACTCGGGAGGGAGGGAGCAGCGTTGTGCCGGCTCTCTGGCCTTGCGTTTGGGGGGGCACTGCCCCCCCTCGCCCCCCCCAGTCTACGCCTATGAGGAGAAGACCAAAGAAGTGCCAACCCAAAGGATATTTATTTAGAATGTCACAAACAAAGATCAACTAAAAAGACGCACAGTCCATAGGGATCTATAAAAATGATATCAAGACTCGATGCCTTCCTGCGTTTGGCGTGCAGTGCGCCTGCCTCAGGCTTGGAAATCCTTTGTACTGTTTAAAGACAGATATAAACACAACACCATCAAACCCTCTGTTGTGCTGCAACAGCAAAATGAAAGCAGCTGATTTAAACCACAGTTCTGTGATCTTTTGGTTTTTGTTGCCAAAATGAATTGTTCAGGTTGTTAATCAGCTGCACTACTTTTAGCAGCTACTTTCATTTCGCCGGTACAGCCCAACAGTATAGGGGGGTTGTTTCATGGTGTGACCTCACCTTGAGTATTGTGCGCAATTCTGGCCATCGCATCTCATAAAAGATATAGTGGAATTAGAAAAAGTTCACTGAAGGGAGGACAAAATGATTAACATAGTAACATAGTAGATGACGGCGGAAAAAGACCTGCACGGTCCATCCAGTCTGCCCAACAAGATAACTCATATGTGCTAATTTTGTGTATACCCTACTTTGATTTGTACCTGTTTTCTTCAGGGCACAGACCATATAAGTCTGCCCAGCACTATCCCTGCCTCCCAACCACCAGTCCCGCTTCCCACCACCGGCTCTGGCACAGACCGTATAAGTCTGTCCAGCACTATCCCCGCCTCCCAACCACCAGCCCCTCCTCCCACCCCCGGCTCTGGCACAGACCGTATAAGTCTGCCCAGCACTATCCCCGCCTCCCAACCACCAGGCCCGCTTCCCACCACCGGCTCTGGCACAGACCGTATAAGTCTGCCCAGCACTATCCCCGCCTCCCAACCACCAGCCCCGCCTCCCTGATTAAGGCTTCAGGTTGGAAGAGAGACAGCTTTTTTGCCCCTGATGCCACCACTTTTTAGGCTCCTAAATTTAGGACCTCACTCAGTGAGATTCTGAACACAAATTTAGGAACTGCACTATTAAATTTTCAAAGATTTAGGATCCTGTCTCTCAAAGTTACAAGCCTATATCCTTTGAAAACTGCCTCATAATTTTCCCATTGCTGTATTATATAAGTGTACTGGATATATAGATCAGCTTCACAGTATTAAAATTCAGGGATGCCTGGGAGAAGTGCAGAGATTATGTTTAGTTGTAATGAGATGTAGAGTAGGTGATCCTTATAGGTCACCATACTTAAGGTTCAAGGTTGCATTTATTTAATTACTTAGAGCAATGCCATCAAAGTGATTTACACACATTAAAAATCTCTTAACATACATCAAAATACAGCGTGTCAGAAAAATTACAATACAAACATGAAAGAACAGGGAAAAGTGCTTAATACAAAGGGTCTAATTTTAGAACAAGGCATCTAAAATAATGTGAACAATAGGCTTCTTTGTACCTTTAGCTAATCCCCTTTTACTAAGGTGCGCAGAAAAATGGCCTACAGCAATGTTCAGTGAAACAATTTTCAGTGCAACAGTTCACTCCAACCACATTTAAAAGCTAAGCCATTCTTTTTTAAGCTTTAAGATATATTTATAATTAAAATACAAATAAACGGTGAGAGTAAATGTGATAAGAAATGTGGACCTATGAAAAGGCAATGGCGAGTTAAGAGAGCTAAGAGTTTTTTAATCTTTTGATAAATGAACCGCCACCGCACAATAAGTGCCGCTGAGGTCCACTTTACAAAACAAATATGTAATATTTTCTAAAAAAAAAAAAAAACAAAACTAAAAAATTGGAGTGAACTGTTTCACTGAAAATTGTTTCATTGAACATTGCTGCATTCAAAGTTTAGTTGAAAAATGTTTTGATTACTTTAACAGCTTATTGATAGGATTACCCCCCCCCCCCCCCCAAAAAAAAAAAAAAAATCTTTGAGGGCTTAATTGGCACAGAATGCGACTGCCCGGATCCTGTATCTGGACTTTAGTTAGTTTACATTGCCAGTGGAATATAGGATAGGTTTTAAGATATTATTGTTCGTTTTTTAAATGTTAGTGGATTTAATGCCTTTTGTGATTTCAGCTAATTTTCATCTACATAAACCAACTAGATCATTGTGGTCTGCTTCATTAAATGTGTTGGATGTGCCCTTCATCCTGCTGAGTTCCCTGGAAGAATATTGGTCATCAATTTTTTATGTAGTTGGTCCTAGTTTGTGGAATAGTCGGCCTTTGTCATTGAGAACAATTAACAAAACCACCAACCTCCTTTGACACCATCCCTTAACAGCAAGTGAAATGTATTAGGGCTGCATTTTGATTAAAATTTAATCACGTGATTAAAGGTATGTTATTTATTTTCCACTGGAGATCTTTGTGGCTCTGGGCAGTGGCTCTGGGCAAGTCACTAACTGCCCAGAGTCACAGGGAGCTGCAGTGGGGGGAAAAATAGCATACAACTAATCGCGCTTACAAATTTTAATCAAAATGCAGCCCTACAAAAATTAAAGAATAATAAGTAATTACAAATTAAAGAATATAAAACAGCATGCAGAATAGCTATCAACAGCCTTACACTTTTCACAGCCTACTTCAGAAAAGCAAGCCTAAAATGTGCACAGATTAAAAAAGAAAGATATGAGAAAATATCATTATTAAAGAAAAGAATCCTTCTAGGACCTAATGAGCTTGTATCTCTCTGTGTCAACAAACTCTTCTGAGAAAACATATCTTTATCAGCATACATGAGGACACAGTATCTCCCAAACATTTCTTTTGTGATCTGATTCCCATGTACTTGTAGAGGGAACATGCTCTTGCCAGAGGCTTTGGAACAAATTTTATAGTGGGAATTCTGAAAACCCTCGTGTGAGCCCAAGATTTCAAGAGTGCCCAGAACAGACAAAAAGGGGCCTTCGTGGCAGTGCAGGGTTGAGGGAAGATCACAGATTAGCTAAGATTTGTGGCATCAAAGCACAACCAACATCCTCTGTATGACTATATAGAATACAAAGCTCTGTTTCCCTATACATCAGGACACTTCTAGTTCCAGCATCTATGAGTAGAAGTTTGTCCGAGTAAAGCGGTCATGAACGCAGACGTGTCTTCAGATCATAGGATCAGCGGCAGCAAGATATGGTGCTTTATGAAGGTGTTTCCTACTGCTGCTGGAAGAGGAGGCCACTCAGCGGGAGATCCCAGCTTCTCAGCGGGAGTACGAGAGATGACCCGCAAAAGCGGGAGTATCCCACTGAAAGCAGGAGACTTGGCAGGTCTATAGACACAACCCGTGTGTTTTTAACTCTGGAGTGCTAAAGAGCTATACCATGAAGACCGAATCCATACACCTGGTAACAGGGTCGCCGAGACACTGAGCCGGGCCCTTGGCAAGGCCGCCCCCAGGGCCCCCGCCGCCCCCCCCAATCCCTACCACTGTTGCCTCCCTCTCCTGCTCTCAGGCCACCAGCGCCGCAGTCCCTAGTCTCCACCCGCCCACCCCCAGCCCCGTTGACAGCCCCCCTCTGTCCGCCACCGTGACCGGGCCCCCTGCATTCAAATCGGCAGCGCCTCACCTCTGTGTGAAAGCAGCAGATCGCCTCCCTTCGGGTCTTCCCTCACTGTGTCCCGCCCTCGTCTGATGTAACTTCCTGTTTCCATGAGGGTGGGGCACAGTGAGGGAGGGCCCGAAGGGAGGCAATCTGACACTTTCACACGGAGGTGAGGCGCTGCCGATTTGAATGCAGGGGGCCCGGTCACGGTGGCGGACGGAGGGGGCTGTCGACGGAGCTGAGGGCAAACAGGTGAGATCGCGGACTGCAGCGCCAGTGGTCTGGGAGCAGGAGAAGGAGAGAGACCCCGGCGCCGGGCCCCCCTTGGAGGACCGGGCCCGGGAAATTTTGTCCTCCCTGCCCCCCCCCCTCGGCGGCCCTGCCTGATAAAGTACATATGAGAGTGCCATTTCCTAACAAGAGAAAAGGTTGCGCTGAAGATTAGTTGAACGCTGCGGTAACCGTGGGAGTGAAACCTACTTGTCCGCCTCCTGAATTTGGCAGGATTGAGCCTTAATTGAACAACTGAGTGTGAAGCATCTGACTGTTATGCAACCATGGCAGCTTTTTAGCTCTGTAGACTCATAAATCGCACATCTTAAATTAGCTTTGAATCTTATGGTAGAGTTGTTTCCATGGAAACTAGCTCAGGTCTGTGCCTAATGTATATTGCTTTATGAAAGCAATTATGTGGATACTGAAAATGCTATGTGATAAGTACCATGTATGTGATGTGTTGACATTGCTAGTTTTTTGTTGTTTGTTTTGTTTTCTATTTTTGAAGGGGAAGAGGTTAGTGCTATCAGTGCATTGTCTAGTAAACAGGACAAATAAGGGATTAGGGAATTACATTTATTATGGAAATTATTAAAACAACACAGGGATTGAACAGGTAAGTAAGGGCCTGAACAGTAAAAGCGGCCTCAAAAAGGTGAGATTTTAGCCTGGGTTTGAATAGGGCCAGAGACAGATCATGAAAACTGACTCAGGAAGTCTGTGCGTTCCAAGCATGGCATAGCAAGATAAAAGGAACCAAGGGCCCTGTTTACTAAGCTGCGCTGTAGGCACGCTAAAAATTAGTGTGCGCTAATGCTAGAGACACCTATAGGAATATAATGGGTGTCTCTATCGTTAGCGTGCCTCCAGCGCGGCTTAGTAAACAGGGCCCCAATGGGCAGATGATCGAAAACCCCGCACTGTTCCGAACAGCATGGGGCTTTACCGCCCCTATGATCAAAGATACTAGCATGCAAATTTAAGCACACTATTATCTCTGATCATAGGGTAAAGTGCGGGAGGAATCCTTCCACACTTGTTTGACAGGTCTGGGCTGTCAAAAGCCCAGACCTGTCAAACACAGGGGCTAGGGGCCCATGGGACCACCAGACCCCATACAGCATGACCTAGTAGTACCCCCACCCCTTGCCAAGTGACACAGGGCCCGGAGACCCCCCTCCCCGACACAAGCTCAGAGGGGCTGGAGATCCAGTGGATCTCCAGCCCCCCCAACCCCTCCTAGCATCCCCTCAAATAGAGCCATGGTGGCCCAGTGGACTGCGAGTCAACCCCCCCACAGGCAGGAGATCTGGTGGGTCTGTAGCCCCCTCAACCCCTCTAGCATCCCCTCAAATAGAGCCCTGGTGGCCCAGTTAGCTGCAAGTCGACCCCCCCCCCCCCCCGACATGGTGGTCCAGTGGCCTTCTTCCCCACCCCCTACCTTCGTTGGAGGAGGGAGGTGGCCTCCATCCTCTTCCATCAGCGCTGGTCATTGGGGAGGAATACATTTAGCGTACATTTGCATGCCACTTGCACTAAGAGCCCTGTTTTGCATACATTTACTTGCTAGTTATGTTCAGAGCCCGCGAGCGCATTTTTTCATATGCTCGGGGGCTCTGATCATGGGGCAGTAACAAACACAGGCGCTAGTATGGCGCTAACAGCCTCTAGCACCTGCGTTTGCTTCTGATCATCAGCCCACAAGTTTGGAGTTGGCAGGGGAGGAGAAGGGTACAGGTAAACATGACTTACCTGATGAACAGAGTTCTCAGGAAGCGGTATAGGGAGAGATTTAAAAGGAGAGATACTGAGGAGCTGCAGAATGAATGCACTTGTAAGTCAGTAAGAGGAGTTTGAACAGTGTACGGAAACGGATAGGGAGCCAATGAAATGACTTGAGAGGGGTTTTGTGAGTGTAAGATAAGTCATGCAGCAGAAGCTGAACAGTGAAGGGAGGAGAGATTGGTTAGTGCAGTGCTTCTCAACCCAGTCCTTGAGACACACCTAGTCCCATCAGGTTTTCAGGATACCCCACAATAAATATACATGAGATAGATTTGCATGCACTGCCTCCTTGGCATGTGAATCTATCTCATGCGTATTCATTGTGTATATTCTGAAAACCTCATGGTGTGGCAGGGACTGGGTTGAGAAGTACTGGTTTAGTGGGATTCCTGTAAGGCAGTGGCGTAGCGAGGGCGGCTGCCACCCTGGGCGGTTCGCTGCTGCGCACCCCCCCCTGGGTGCAGCATGACACCCCCCCTTGGCGCATCAACCCCCCCTCGGCACATCACCCAAGCCCCCCCCCCCCGAGTGCATTCTTGCCTGCCGTGTGCACGCCGGTGGGGGGGGGGGGGGTGTTGGTTCCGCTGGTTCCCTGCTCCCTCTGCTCCGGAACAGGAAGCAACCTGTTCCGGGGCAGAGGGAGCAGGGAACCAGCGGAGCTGGCACCCCCCCCCCCCCTCCCCAGCGGTGTGCACCCGGGGCGGACCGCCCCCACTGCCCCGCCCCTGCTACGCCACTGCTGTAAGGGGCAAGTTGAAATAATCTAAGTGGGAGGTGATGAGAGTGTGGAGAATGATTTTGGTGGTGTATTCAGAAAGGAAGGGACACATTTTGGTAATGTTTTATATAGAGAAAGAAATGGCAGGTTTTAGCAGTAGGTTGAATACATGTAGAGAGAGAGAAGAGGCAAAGATGACCTCAAGGTTATGAGCTGAGGAGACAGGGATAATGACAGTGATATTCCAGAGAAGGGCAAAAAGTAGCTTTAACACATGGGAAAGACCCGTGCAAGGAACGTTATTGCTGCAGCTTTGTAAAAGGGCCTTTTAATGAGAAAAGATGTGCTTTATATTCTCACTTGTTTCAAATTTGTAGAGATACTTAAAACAAATAATTTGCTCTAGAGGAAACGGGTTGGTGACTTGTTTTCCAGATTAGGAAGCTGTCCTACAGTTCCTGCCTTTCAGAACATGAGCACTGCTGCTTCCTCTCCTCTTGAGTTCAGAAGCTCAGCACTTGCTCGCTAACATAAACAGTCCAGCACCTGCACGTTAAGCAGGTCAGACCTAGGCTGGCACATCTTCTTGTTGCTAAGCAAACAGATGAACCCAGAAAATAGGCTGAGCTTTTCTTTGGTTTAAGCTCATGCCCTGCAAGAGTTAAATTGTGCATTTTTAACAAAAAAAGGATGTCAACAGTATTTAGATCACGACCCACCAGCAGATGATGGAAACTTAAGTAAATAAGGTGAGAAAATTACAGTGCATTACTAGCTAAATAACCTTTGCTTTAGACTGGCTAGAACCAGTCTAAAGCAAATGTTTACAGCACGGTAAGCTTTGTGCATCAGAGCCTGTATCCATCCCACAAGGCGTCCTTCAGTCCAGCAAGTGTTGGAAGAGTGGAGGAGTGGCCTAGTGGTTAGAGCACCAGCCTTGCAATCCAGAGGTGGCCAGTTTAAATCCCACTGCTGCTCCTTGTGATCTTGGGCAAGTCACTTAACCCTTCAAATTTCCTCAGGTACAAACTTAGATTGTGAGCCCTCCTGGGACAGAGAAATATCCAAAGTACCTGAATGTAACTCACTTGGAGCTACTACTGAAAAAGGTGTGAGCAAAATCTAAATTATATATAAATAAATACAACTTAGATTGTGAGCCCTCCTGGGACAGAGAAATATCCAGTGTACTTGAATGTAACTCACCTTGAGCTACTACTGAAAAAGGTGTGAGCAAAATGGAAATAAAATAAAAAAAACAATATACAAAATAATCAAAAGAAAAAAACAAAAACAAATTACCAACTAAATAAAAATATATGTGAATAGGTGAAAGGTGGTCAGAAATAAGTAACAGGAATACCAGCAGCAGTAGGGCTTCTGCATGGGTAGCATGTGCGAAAACAGCATTACCACCTGGGGTGCCCAGGCACCCGGCGCCTGTGTTTTGTGCATGCTGTTTCCTGCACTAGAAAATAACAGAAAAAAACATCTAGCATTTTTAACATGTCCAAAATAATACCATACGCTACAGAAAAAGAGATATCCTAGAGATTGAAATAGTGGTAATGTTTCAACATTTTTATTGATAGCAAGTCAAAAGAATCAAAGCCAACTTTGGAATAAGACCTTATGGCCAAACACAAATCGCACACAATACCATAACAGCAGATAAAGTTCGTTATCAAATTTTACAAGTTCCCCCCTTCCCTCCCCCCATCTCCCTCAAGAAACTGAGGTGGTTCCTTCCGCCTAGGTTTGAAATAATAGTAATAAATAATAACTATCTAGAAAAACATACAGGAGTCCTCCACCAGCCCACAATAATTGAATAGGATCCAATACACCACCTATAAGTAAATTTTCAAAAGCAAATAAGTGACTATAGTGAGGTCATATAAATCTTATGATTGTAAGAGAGAAGGAGGCAAGAGGCGGCAGCTGGAAAAGATGAGAAGGCCTGGTTTTCCAATAATTCAGCACACAGAGGGTTAGATAGTCGTTTTCACTTGAAATATTGATACCTGTTCCTTGATTCATGTTTGGGAGACTTGCCATTTGTATAGTTAGTTTCTGGACATCCTAAGATTTAAAGAGGTCTGGAGTAGATTTCAGTGCTGCCTGCCGGCCGGATGTATGCTGTCATGAGATTTTGAAGCATGCTCTTTTTTTTTTTCTTAGTTTGAAGAAAAGGTGAGGTTAATTTCTTAGAAGAGCAAAATCCAATGTTAGTAAACATCTTGCAGCTGTTTCGCCTAAGTAAAGTTGTTTACTTTACACAAATTTTAAAATACAGCTGTTTTAATAAATGCAGCCATGATTCCCATTTGGTTTGTGCTTTTATATCTTTCACATCCAAATCAGCAGAAAGCATTGGTCTGTATTTTTCATATATGATTTTTTATTTCTTTTCTAGTTTTAAATACTGTTTTTATAATTATAGACAAGTAATTAGGTCCCTTTACTAAAGGGTGTTAAGCCCTTAACACGGTTAGGACACGCAAATAGGCTACTGCAGAAATACGTTAAAAGAGTTTTGCAGTATTTTGCCTGTTTGCAAAATACTCGATTGTACATTAATCTTCCTCCCCTTTTCATCTAGCGTTAGATTATAAGCCGCCTAGACATCTGTTCAATAGGCGGGGTAGTAAGTTTTTCAATAAACTTGAGACTTTGCACATGCTAACCCACGTGTTAACTGATTTAAAAAATATATATTTTTCTGAGGGGGTGTGTCGAATGGAGAGTGGGCATTAACTTTATCTGTCGTCCTTTGCTACGTTACTATGTTACTCTTTGGGGTTCTACATGGAATGTTGCTACTAATTGGGATTCCAGAATCTTGTAACTCTTTAGGATTCCAGAATGTTCAGAACTTTTAGTACAAGAACAGTGCTGGGCAGACTTCTACAGTCTGTGCCCTAAGAATGGCAAGGACAAATGAAACTTGGGTATACATATAAAGTATCACATACCATGTAAAATGAGTTTATCTTGTTGAGCAGACTGGATGGACCGTACAGGTCTTTATCTGCCGTCATTTACTATGTTATGTTACTGCATTATCCAGCTGACTGGCTAACACAGAGTTAACATGGGAGCATTTAGTGCCTCCTAAATAGGAGGCAGTAATCGCTCCTATATTAGCTCTGAGCAAGTACCACTCACTAATGACAATATTGATGCATGATCTGTAATAAGTGAATCTCTTCATAAAGGCGATTAATAAATCCCAATTAAGCAATAAATAAATAAAATATATATTTTTTCTTTTTTTTTTTAAGTAAAAGTGCTGCATTAAGGGCCCCTTTTACTAAGCTGCAGTAAAAGGGGGCCTGGGGTAGTGTTGGTTTGTGTTTTTGATGTGCACCAAGGTCCTCTTTGGGTTTTTATTTAAAGGAAATGGCCTTGCACTAATTGCAGGGATTGGTGCATAGATCCCTCTTGAGTGTGCTTCTCTAGGTCAGTTTGGTCTTCCTCTTCTTTTTGAAATACACAACCTTCATATTAGAGAAGTATGTAAAAGTAAGAGGAAAAGACAGTCGCATTGGTTCTCAAATGTAGTAGCTGAAAAGGTAAGAGAAAAAAAAAGGTTAGCCTTCATAAGTTACAAGACGACGCAGAAAGACGAAGACAGGCAAAAATACCTAGAAAAGCTAAGAGAAGCTGGAAAAGCTGTCAGGAAAGCAAAGATACAAATGGAAGAAAAGTTAGCCAGTAGTGTAAAACTGGGGGACTAGAAATATTTTTTAGATATGTAAGTGAAAGGAGGAAGTGCCAAAATGGCATAGGGAAGGCGCAAGGGTGAAGGGTAGGAATATGTAACATAACATAGTAACATAGTAAATGACGGCAGATAAAGACCTGAACGGTCCATCCAGTCTGCCCAACAAGATAAACTCATTTACATGGTATGTGATATTTATTTGTATACGGTACCTGAGTTTGATTTGTCCTTGCTATTCTCAGGGCACAGACCGTAGAAGCTGATAAGGATAAAGCTGAACTGCTTAACAATTATTTCTGTGTTTACGGATGAAAGGCTAGGGGGTAGGACCACAGAATACAAATGCTAATGGGAATCAATGTTCGGTAGACTAGGACCAATTCTCAGTAGACTGCACGGGAACGGGGATATTGTAGATCCCCTCCAGGTCCACAGGGAAGGTCCTGCAGGGTTCCCGCAGAACCGTACAATCGAACCAAGCTTTGCTTTTCCTCCCCTGAGCTGCAGGGTGCCCTTCTTGGCAGCCATTTTAAACAAGTGGTGGCAGAAGAGGATCATCAGTGGCAGCGGACTGGAAAGAGTGGGGATCTTTCCTGCCCCAAAGAAGCCACTAGACCACCAGGGTTCCTTGAGGTATGTGCGGGGAGGGCACTCAGGGCTGGAGGGAAGGTGGATGCACTCGTGTACGTGGGTGGGAGAGAGGGGGCCTTAAAAGTGTGGGAGTGTGGGTACAGGGAGGAGGGAAAAAAGATTGGTAAGGGGCAAGGAGGTTAGATTGAGAACAGGAGACGGTACGAGGCTATCTAGCCCATTATATGGGTTGAAACCAGTAGGCGGAGATTGCCGCCACACTGGTTCACCCAAAATAATAGCAAATGCTATTGAAAGCAAAGATTATTAGAAGTAAGGGACTGTCTCTGCATGGTCCATCTGTAAAAAGTCAAACGTTGTTCCAGTTGGATAGGCAGTGCCTTAAAGGTGAAGGACAAAAGATTTTTTTAAACTTATTTGACAGCTTTTTAATTTATTTGAAAGCTTCCCATATGCAGATATAAATATGAATATCACTAAAACAGCTTCAAAAATTCTTGTAGCTAGTAGAAACAGCATTAATAAAGGCTGTACTTTGTGCTCATTTTTCTACACTGCTCTATACAATACAGTAATACATGGCCAAATTTCAGTGATGTTATCCTGTTTACTGATGGGGTCATCTTAACTGTTGTAATCAGCCTCAGGAAGCCCGGTGGTATAAAGATTGGAAGTAAAATTAAACTCTCCTTTCATTGGGGCCTGTGGAATCACATCTTCACCTCATCTCTTTTGTACAAATGGATTATTCTGTTTTGAGCATGTTTCATGGACAAGTGGTTTTCATAAGTCAGAATAGTAAAAATAAATATTTCATGCAGATCTCTTTCATGGGGGGGGGGGAGCAAGGTGACTGCGGTGCGGCAGGGGCTGGGCTTGCCGGGGGTGGGGCTGGGATGGAGGAGATTACTTGCAGTGGGGACGGGTTAGATTTCTGTCCCCATGCAACGCTCTAAACAGGATGGTATAAAGCAGAACTGCAAACCATTCTGGTTTTTAGAATGGGCTTCCTAATGAATATTCATGGATATGTTTGCATATAATGGAAGCAGTGCATGCAAATATATTCATGCAGATTCATTAGGGATACACTGAAAACCTGGCTTGTTTGCAGTGTTCCAGGGCTGCATTTTCACAATCTAGATATAAAGCATTTTTAGGACGGGAACATGTTTCATCTTTTTCTCGAGTCGGATCAGTTCTCTTCATTGGTGCGAAATTGTTCATTGAACGGTAAATAAGGAGCTCATTGTGCTGAGCGTCACTCTGATAACATGCTGCTTTTTTGTGTGCATGCATCTTAATAACTGACAGAACCATTGCCCTCACAGTTAAGCGCTGGAAGATGTTGCTTTACTGCTTGTAAGTTAACGTTAAGGAACTCCGGGGAGCTATTGTATACTTCCGGCTGTCTTGTCAGCACAACAAGATGAAAAATGATTACAACTTCGTTTATCTCTGAGTTACATTTCTGTTTTAGGTATTTAAATGCATTTTGCAACAGACAATCATGTCTATCGTCAAGAGTTCATTCATCCGTACAAATATGCATGCACATATACACAAACATGTAAGTGGGGGCTCATAAGAGGAGGGAAGGAGCTTTGAGGTGACAGGGAGGCCAGGGCCTGCCACTTAAGTACATAAGTATTGCCACACTGGGACAGACCAATGGTCCATCAAGCCCAGCATCCTGTTTCCAACAGTGGCCAATCCAGGTCACAAATACCTGTCAAGGTCCCGAAAAAGTTCAATACATTTTATGCTGCTTAGCCCAGCAGTGGATTTTCCCCAAGTCAATTTAATAATGGTCTATGGCTATTTCCTTTAGGAAGCCTCCATCCCCCCAGAGATTAGGAGGACTAGTAGCTGGAAGCAGCAGGTGAAATGGGTTGGTGGGGAGACCAAGTACATAAGTAATGCCACACTGGGAAAAGACCAAGGGTCCATCGAGCCCAGCATCCTGTTCACAACAGCGGCCAATCCAGGTCAAGGGCACCTGGCAAGCTTCCCAAACGTACAAACATTCTATACGTTATTCCTGGAATTGTGGATTTTTCCCAAGTCCATTTAGTAGCGGTTTATGGACTTGTCCTTTAGGAAACCGTTTAACCCCTTTTTAAACTCTGCCAAGCTAACTGCCTTCACCACGTTCTCCGGCAACGAATTCCAGAGTTTAATTACACGTTGGGTGAAGAAACATTTTCTCCAATTTGTTTTAAATTTACTACACTGTAGTTTCATCGCATGCCCCCTCGCCTAGTATTTTTGGAAAGCGTGAACAGACGCTTCACAGCCACCTGTTCCACTCCACTCATTATTTTATATACCTCTATCATGTCTCCCCTCAGCTGTCTCTTCTCCAAGCTGAAAAGCCCTAGCCTCCTTAGTCTTTCTTCATAGGGAAATCGTCCCATCCCCGCTATCATTTTAGTCACCCTTCGCTTCACCACCACTTGAAAACCGGGAGGAATTGGCTGCAGTAAAAGAAGTCATAGGGTGGCTGAGAGGCCAAGCCTCACCACCAAAAGATTGGGAGACCTGGTGGACAGAGGCAGAATGAGTAGCTGGTTGATGAGGAGGCCAAACTCTGCAAGGACCTGAGGATAAGTAACTGCTGCCTAGAGCAGCCCTTTGACCCCCACCCAATTACGCTAATACGACTGGGCCAGTGGTGGTGATGGTCATGCACAGCATTTTGTTTATATCAGTTTCAAAATGATAACAAGATCCATTGTGCATAGGAATTCCAAAATATGAAAAAAAAAAAAAACAACCCACACACAAAAAGATCATACAAAAAACATTTACCTTAGAGTTCTGACTTACTGTGTGAGAGAAGAGAGCAGTGTGTGGGTGGTATTTGCCTCTGACTTCTTATTCATTCTCAACGCACATTCTTCTGGAAATGTAACAACACTTAGGTGCGCTAGCATTTTTAGCGTGCGTTAACACTAGAGACACCCATAGGAATATACAGGTGTCTCTAGCATTAGCATATGCTAATTTTTAGTGCGTGCTAAAAATGCTACTGCACCTTAGTAAACAGGGGCCTTAGATAATACAATAGTATTGGAAGCATTCAAGAGCACCTTGAAATACAGTATCTCCTAACTAGAAAATAAAGGCCTGATATTTAGCCCATAGCAGTAAGCCGCTCACAGCCGTGGGCCGAATTACCCCCAGATATTCAATGCCCAGGCAAAAACCCAGAAGTGAAGTGGACACCGACCAATATTCAGAACAGTGCCCGGTTAACTTGGCACATAAAGTTAGACCAACCTTCTTGCTGTCCTAACATAGTAACATAACATAGTAGATGACGGCAGAAAAAGACCTGCATGGTCCATCTAGTCTGCCCAAGATAAACTCATATCTTGAATTTGTACCTGTCTTTTTCAGGGCACAGACCGTATAAGGCTGCCCAGCAGTATTTCCCGCCTCCCAACCACCAGTCCCGTCTCCCATCACCGGCTCTGGTACAGACCGTATAAGTCTGCCCTCCCCTATCCTAGCCTTCCCAACCACCAACCCCTCTTCCCCCCACCTGCTCCGCCACCCAATTTCAGCTAAGCTTCTGAGGTCCTAGCTTCATCCACTTACTTTGCCAGTTAGCAGACTGAATATTAAATCATTTAAAATAGTTTATAATACTTGCTATACCATGCTTCTTAACAAAAAAATCAGAGTGGTTTACAATTTAAAACAGTAAAACTTCTGAAAAGAATGTCACTTTATAATAGGAAAGATTACACTCAAAAAAACATTCACTCCAACAAGAAACATTCTCAATACAATACATCCTGTCATTATCTCGGTATCTCATTATCTCTGTAGGTTCCCGCCAATACTACTAACCATCAATCTGACACCCCAAAAGCCTGCTGAAAAAAAATGTTTTCAATTTTTTCTTAAACTGTTGTAAAGAACCTTCATTTTGTAATTCCAACAGCAGTTGGTTAAGCTCTAACCCAGCAGTAACCAGGCAGTGATTACCACCGGGTACACTCCAGCACTACAAAAATAAATATATTTTTGTAGCACCGGATATGAAGACGCTAGTAGTGGAAGTCTGGGACATAGCGCCGGGCTGCTGTGGATCTCCAGCCTCCCCAAACTTGTGTTGGGGGGGGGTAAGGGGACCAGAGTACTGCTGGACCTCTAGCCCCCGTTTCGCTTGGCTCAGGGTGGGGGTAGTTGGGGTCTGGTGGTCCCATGGACCTCCAGCCCCTGTGTTTGAAAGGTCTAGACTTTTGACAGCCCAGACCAGGGGCGTAGCCACGGGTGGGCCTGGGCCCAGGCCCACCCACTTTCCGTCCAGGCCCGCCCATGTCGCTCGCAGAAATTCATTGTCCTCCCCGCCAGCGCTGCATTCTTTTCTTCAATCGTCGCCGGCAGCGCTGCCATTCACACAGGCGGCTCCGCCCCCCTTTGCCGCGTCCATCTGGCCCTATGTACACAGGAAGTGCATCAGAGTGGGCCGGATGGATGCTGCAGAAGGGAGCGAAGCTGCCTGTGTGAATGGCAGCGCTGCTGGTGACGATCAAAGAAAAAAATGCAGGGACTGAAGCTGCCTTGTCTCTTCTGCTGCGCCGGTTGAAAGGGTTGCTGGCAGCGTGTAAGAATCACTACTGCTGGCTGAGTGTCACCTGAAATCCTTCCCTCTGCCATGTCTTCCCCCCAACTATGAAGTAATTTCCTGGGAGGAACGCGCAGCAGAGGGAAGGCTTCTGGGTCATCATCAGCAGTGCAGCAATTCTCTCTCTTACATGCTGCCAGCAACCCTTTGAAACGTGCTGCGGGAGGAAGGGGGCAGAGACAGAGAGAAAATTTTGTGCCCACCCACTTTGGGCTCAGGCCCACCCAAAATTGGCCGTCTGACTACGCCACTGGCCCAGACCTGTCAGTCAAGTGCGAGAGGATTGTGCCTGAGTGCTTAAATTTGCATGCTATTATCTCTGATCATAGGGACGGTAAAGGCCCGCGCGGTTCCAGTACAATTTTTAGAGCGCTGTTTGGAACAGTGAATGGCTTTTAATCATCTGCCCATAGGTGATTTATGTGGTATTGTTATCTGCATTACTTTGACCAGTGAAACAGTGGGGTGAGTTCACAAATCCTTTTGAAATCAGCACTGTAGTTACCAGAATGCCTAAGAATGGGGTTGCTAGAAATCCAAAACTGTGCTAACATTCCCTACTTGATTTGGGTGTTTCGGCATCTCTGCAGCTGGCTTTTTATGCCTCTTTTGCAGTTTTGGCTGCCTAGTGATAATCCAGTTTTCTCTTTTCTGTGTTGAGATACCCAGTTTGTTAGTTTACATAATAATCTGCTGAGTCTGCAGATGTGGTTTGTGTTAAGGAGCATTTAGCATGACCGATGTGTTCAACCATAGCAGTGCAACACTAAGTCAAAGAGGGTGAATGAGCTCCATACATGATTTGACAAGGAAAGGGTTAAAACTTGCCAAAGCAAACATGCAAGCATAAGGTCTGCACTTCTGTCTGCCAGATCCAGCTGTGTCCAGTTAGAGGCCCCTAGTTAGGAGGGGATGCTGTGTCCCCCAAACATAAACAGTTTCTGACGTTTCGTACAGCGGGTCACTGCTCTTTGAGTAGCTTCCTGACCTTGAGCTCAAGAACGTGTCTCATCTAATTCCCACATTGCTGCAGGGTTACTTGACCCACATGCTGCAGACGTGCCAATGGTTTGTAAGAAAACTGCTTTTTAAGTTTTTAAAGGGCTAATTTCCATTTTTCAGCCAAAGGCAAAAGAAGGCCCTTTGGTAAGGGAGAGAAAAAGAGAAACTATATGTAAAGAATTGTTTGTTTGTTTTTTTAAATATTCCTTTATACTACCACTGGGCACTAGTGTGTGAGCCAGCATGTTGCAACATCACCTTTAAGTTGAGCCATGAGGTGCTGCAGGACCGGTGATATCATAGTTTTACTGTGCACCAGCTCTGTGACTGCTTACTTCTTTTGGGGGGGGGAACTGTTGTTTGGTAATCTAGTTGCTTTTATATGATTTTACACCCCTTGGCCTAGATTCTATAAATGGCGCCTAAAAATCGGTGTTGAAAATTCCCGCTTAAGCAGAATTCTGTAAGCCGTGCCTAACGCTTGGTGCGGTTTATAGAATGCATGCTTAAGCAGAGATTTCACGTGTAAATTTAGGGGCTGCCATTTGCAGTAACAAAAACATGGTGCAAATACCCACGCCTAAATTTACTTGTGGAGCACCATTTTTCTGTAATTACCCCGAAATGCCCATGACCCTCCCATTTCCATGCCCCCTTTTTTGGAACGCATGTACATTTTAGACACAGGAATTTACGCGCATTGGTCCCATTTAAATCTAATTAGTGCCAATAATTGCTTGTTAAAAAGCTAATTATCGGCATTAATTGGCATGTTCAATTAAATTGCACACGCAAATCTGGAACTCATCTAAATTTATGAGCACAATTTTTGGCGACCTTTACAGAATCAGGGTAAGCGCATAAATGGCGACTAACTTAAGGTGACAGCTGTTACACCTGCTGAAAGCCAGTGTAAAATGTCAGCACCTAAATTAGTTGCTGATGGGGTCTATTCTGTAGCAATGTGTGTAAATTCTAGAATACCTCTGGCCACGCCCCCTTGAATTTACATGCAGAAGATTATAGAATATGATCCGTGGATAAATCCCAATTAAGGCCAATTGATACTAATAATTGGTTGTTAACAGCTTATTATTGACGCCGTTTGGCTCATTAATCAATTAAGTCGCACACGCAAATTGGCAGTACACGTAACTTTAGTCGCCACATATAGAATCTCCCAGCTTATGGATAACAGTAGTCAGAAATATATTGAGAGAGAAAAAAAATATCCATTCTCAATTTAAAACACATTAGAAGGAGTCATGCAGGTCTTCTGCATTTTCCACTGTGAGCAAGAATTAAATTACATCCTTTAAGGTGAATTCTTCACTTCCTTGCCCCCTCCCATCCCTACCCCACCCTGGGAAAGAGCGGCATGAGTTGCTACAGCAACCCGTTGCTTCATTCTGAAGAAATGCGTGGGCATTTTGGGAAAAGCGAAATGACAGGGAGAACAGTAGCACACGAGCTTGACGATGTGCATTTTCTAAAAGAAAGCGGAGATGAAAGAGAAAACGCAGGGTGAGGTTTGTGCAAAAGGCTGGGCTTTCTCTGCAGTATCAGGAGCTTCAGAATGAACTGAAAGAGCCAGGGGTGGTCAATATTACAGGGAAGATTCAATAGGAGTTTGTCGTGTTCATAGGATTAGATCTGTACTGGTGTTCAGCTTGCTCTTCCTGAGTTTGTTTGACCTAACTAAGGGGACTCCTGTGCATGAAAGTTCTTGCCTCAATAAATTGATTGGTCTATAAAGCTCCACCAGCCTCATTGTCATTTCCATCTTTGTATCGTTAACCCAAAATAAACAGTCAGAGATTTGTAGGTTCTGCTCAGGGTGCTGCTTAGCAGCTGCCCAACAGCTGAAACACATTCTTGAACAATCAATTACATAGTTTAGGAATCCTCCCATCAAGAAAATGAAATTCCAACCAACTATTATTACCCCATATTTTAAAAAGGGTATGCTGAATACCCCCAAGGACACACGGTTAAGCAATATCTACTGTAGTCTGAATATTTAAGCATCTATTATTTAATTTCTGACTCTCTTGCATCAGTTTACACATTATTCTACTGAATTATACATTTGGGAGGGGTGTTATTTTATAAAGTCATTTTCACACATATGTGGCCATATCCACCTATTATACATTCTGACCAGCATAAAAATACACACATTGACGTTAAAAAAATCAAATCAAATAATGGCTGGTAGGCATGTGCAGGGGTGGAGCTCAAACAGAATTCACAATTATTCCCATACAGCCTGATATTTAAAAAAAACTGCGCTCCTAAATTTATGCTCTTAAATGTATTAAAAAGTTACTATACCATCTGTACCAAACCAGTAGGTCAAAGTGGTTTACAGACTTAAAATAAAGTCAGAAAAGAATGCCAATTAATCAGTGATAGAATATTTTCAGCCAAATTTATGAGCATATGTTTTTTTTTTCAGCTGAAAACTCAAATTAATTTAGGAGCTTAAAAGTTATGCTTATAAATTTAGGCCTAAACAAAAACCAAAAAAGGAGGTGAAAACCCTCACGAGACCGTGAAGTATAAAACAAAAAGTGAGGAGAGTGGATGAGGATACCAAAAAATTTTTTATTCACATGAAAATTAAAAATTTAAAAACCTGATGTACATAAGAATGACCCGACATGGCCGTGTTTCGGCCCTAAGGCCTGCCTCAGGGGTCTTTATAACCTCAGAGAATGTAGCTCAAAACGTGTACTCCAAGGGAAATAACGAAACAAAACTCTCTAAGATCTGTGTGTCTGCAATTGTGAAATATATTGAAAAAATATATATATTTCACAATTGCAGACATCCCTTCGGAGAGGAGTTTTACAAGCTTGTTTCGCTTTTTAATATATATTTTTTATATATATTCTTTAGAAGAGAGGAGACACACAGATCTTAGAGAGTTCTGTTTCGTTATTTCCCTTGGAGTACACGTTTTGAGCTACATTCTCTGAGGTTATAAAGACCCCTGAGGCAGGCCTTAGGGCCGAAACACGGCCGTGTCGGGTCATTCTTATGTACATCAGGTTTTTAAATTTTTTAATTTTCATGTGAATAAAAAATTTTTTTGGTATCCTCATCCACTCTCCTCACTTTTTGTTTTATACTATAAATTTAGGCCTGACATTTATTTGCCTAGATTTATGAGCCTAGGATTGAAAATCAGTGCTAAGCCCTTAAACTTACCCTTAAATCTGCTCCAGTTGCCACTCAATTTTTATGCGCTTAAATTTAATAGTGAAATTTTTAGTATATAGTTGTTCACTCAGCCCTAGTATATTTTCAAAGAGGCCAATTTGTGGGCATAACTCTCTCTTTTACCAAACCACGCTAGCGATTCCCACGCGGCAATGCTGACGAAGCTCATTCAAAGTGAATGGGCTTTGTTGGTTTTGCCGCACCAGGAACCACTAGCGCGATTTAGGAGCATCAATCCTTTAAATATTAGGCCGTTAGATTATAAAATATACTGATTTTTGCTTGTACTTATCTAGGCACATAACACAGCAGCCAGATTAATCTATGGAAAATCAAAATTCGACGGTTCTAGACCCCTTCGTGAGAAACTACACTGGCTTCCAGTAAAGGAACGAATTACTTTTAAAATTTGCACCATGGTCCATAAAAGTCTTTATGGTGAAGCCCCAGGCTACATGGATACCCTTATCAACCTGCCATCCAGGAATTCTTGCAGATCATCCAGTTCATATTTAAACCTCCATCATCCTACCTGTAATGGTCTCAAGTATAAATCCACTTATGCTTCCACCTTTTCCTTTATTGTGGAGTGGAGGAGTGGCCTAGTGGTTAGGGTGGTGGACTTTGGTCCTGAGGAACTGAGTTTGATTCCCACTTCAGGCACAGGCAGCTCCTTGTGACTCTGGGCAAGTCACTTAACCCTCCATTGCCCCGTGTAAGCCGCATTGAGGGTACAAATGTAACAAAAATAAAATAGATACTATTGGAGATTCTACATGGAATGTTGCTACTATTGGAGATTCTGTTGCTACTGTTTGAGATTCTACTTGGAATGTTGCTACTATTGGAGATTCTACATGGAATGTTGCTATTCCACTAGCAACATTCCATGTAGAAGGCTGCGCAGGCTTCTGTTTCTGTGAGTCTGACGTCCTGCACGTACGAGACTCACGGAAGCAGAAGCCTGCGCGGCCACATTGGTGATCTGCAAGGGCCGACTTCTACATGGGGGAATGTTGCTAGTGGAATAGCAACATTCCATGTAGAATCTCAAATAGTAGCAACAGTGGAGGAGTGGCCTAGTGGTTAGGGTGGTGGACTTTGGTCCTGAGGAACTGAGTTCGATTCCCACTTCAGGCACAGGCAGCTCCTTGTGACTCTGGACAAGTCACTTAACCCTCCATTGCCCTATGTAAGCTGCATTGAGCCTGCCATGAGTAGGAAAGTGCGGGGTACAAATGTAACAAAAATAAATAAATAAAATTAGCACTCAACTATGGAATGCATTACCTAAATCTGTGAAAACTATTCATGATCATCTGAACTTCAGAAAATCTCTTAAGACCAGCTTATTTGGAAAGGCGTAATTACCCTACTAGACCCGTCTTAAATCCATAATTCCTGGAATACAACTAATTTATGGACCTGATGGACTCTATTACCCTTCCCTTCCCCTCACCTTACTATAGTTCGTTTGTTTGTTTACCGGTTTGGCGATTGCCTTTACGGACTGGTGTTAGCCACATTGAGCCTGCCAACGGGTGGGAAAATGTGGGGTATAAATGTTATAAATTAATTATATATATATATATATATATATATATATATATATTTGCACACGCTGTCAAACAGATGTAAATGTGTTCACACGCAACATAAGCGTGAATTCTGCTGCTTATGCTAGTATTTTAGAAAGACACATGAAAGTACACAATTAAATTAAAAGTGAGTTTTTTGTTGGGAAGATTTACTTTTTCTATTCTATACCATTATTTATTTATTTATTAGGATTTATTTACTGCCTTTTTGAAAGAATTCACTCAATATTGTTTGCTGCTCATGGCGATGGCAAATCTGAAATCCCTATTCCTACTTTACTGGACCCGTCCTAATTCCACCCCCAGTGCTATTCCTTTTCCCCACTTGAAATTTGTCTTTAAATGTGATTTTTAAAAATGTCCCGGCAAAAAGACAGAAGAACAGTAACCCTTGCAGTCACGCAAACAAGTCAAACACAGCGAGGGTGACAAAGGAAAGAGCAGCAGACCACGTCCAAACAATTGGCTTTATTATAACATCCGTGACTCGACACGAGTCGTGTTTCAGCCTGAAAAGGCCTTCCTCAGGAGTCTTCTATTGGATGTATGAGGATTCTTAGCTATTCTTAAAAATATACACATAAGGTCTGATACTTTGCTGCTTTCTTCCGACAAAAAAGGTATATGAACACTTGAACTCTCCGGAGGTCAGTAAGAAGAACAGATCCTGGGTTCTGGTGCTTGTCAGCATTTGTCCTGATCAGGTCACATTTCTTGCCTTAAACAATTGATTCATTTGAATTAAGATTTTATTTACTTGCCTTTTTGCAACCTCCTGTGTTCATGTGAATTTAGGAGAGAATACTAACGATCTGTTGTATTTTTCTTCTAGTTTTGCCAGTGTGCTGTGATTTCAGCCACTTTATTCATCTTCCCCGGCCGCCCTCTTCCAATTGCTATGGATCACCGGGGGACACTGGATGCTGAGAAGAAGTCCGGGCTGCAGACACGACTTGCGCCCAACCCTCAGAGTGAAGTAGTTGCTCATGAATTTCAGGAATTATCGTTGCAGCCCAGTCAGAACTTGCCCCCTCTCAAGGAACGAAAGAATGGTGAGTACCTGGCAACAATTCACTGGCATCCCAACAGCCTTCTTACTTTTCCCACAGAAGTGTTAACATTACTATGAGGAATGTAATAACATCACAGAAAGTTTTTAATTGTACTGAGTGAAAGAGCATCTGACGCTTCCTCACTCTTACTGATACACAGTAAGAGTTATGCATTATGATAAAAAATTTGGATATATAGGTATACTAGTAAAAGAGGCCCATTTCCGACAGAAATGAAATGGGTGCTAGCAAGGTTCCACGCCCCCTCCCTCCCTACCTCCCTCCCTCTGTCTCTCTCCTCCGAGTTTCAGCCCCCTCCCCTCCGAGTTCCATGCCCCCCTCCCTCCCAACCTCACTCACCTCCAAGTTCCAGGCACCCCTTCCCTTCGAGTTCCAGGACCCCCCTCCCCTTCGAGTTCCAGGACCCTCCTCCCCTCTCCTCAGAGTTCCACGTCCCCCTTCTCCTCCGAATTCCAGACCCCCGCGCCTCCCTCCCTCTCTCCCCTCTCCGAGTGCAAGCACGACCTGTCCTCCGGCAGCCCCTCACCTTCTTAAGTGCCGGCAGTAATTTAAAAATTCTTACCTCGGGGTCCAGCGTCAGCAGTGAAGGTGAGTGGCGCTTCAGACTGCCTTCCCATCTGTCTCAGCTCTGCTTCTGGTCCCGCCCTCATTTCCTGTTTCCGGACCAGAGGCAGAGCTGAGGCAGATGGGAAGGCAGTGTGAAACGCCGCTCGCCTTCACTGCAGACGCCGGACTCCGAGGTAAGAATTTTTAAATTACAGCCGGCACGCAGGAAGGCGAGGGGCTGCCGGAGGACAGGTCGTGCTTGCACTCAGAGGAGAGAGAGAGAGAGAAAGGGAGGGAGGCGCGGGGGCGTGGAACTTGGAGGGAGGGGGGGCTGCAACTGGAAGGGGAGGGGGCATCCTGCAACTGGGAGGGGTCCTGCAACTCAAAGGGGAGGGGGGCCTATAACTTGGAGAGGAGGAGAGGAAGGGAGGGAAGTAGGGGGCATGGAACTCGGAGGGGAGGGGGCTGGAACTCGGAGGAGAGGGTGGAGGAAGAGAGGGGGCCCTGGAACTCGGAGAGAATACAGGGGAGGGAGGGAGGGGGGTGATTCTCTACTCACCTCCAACGTTCTGTGGCTGGCTGGTGCTGGCTTCCCTTCCCTCTCACTGATCCGCCCTCTGACATCATCGCTAGGGCGGACCAATGGGAAGTGTGTTACGAACCCAGGCATTCAGACGAAGGTGCAAACTATTATACAGGATCTTTGACACAGTAATTTGAAAGAGGTGATAATGTAAGATCAGTAAGAATTAAAAGCAATTGAAGGATACAGTTTATAAGACCCTATAAACTCTAGGTATGGATAATAGTGTAAGGTTTTATAGGTTGAATCAATGTTGTCACATTGTAGTACCGAAAACAATTATTATACCCATTTTGAAATTATTTGCTTCATGTCACGTGCATAACAATATTCTGTACATTATAGGCTAGATTCTATATATGGCGACTAAAATCTAGGTGCGTCCGATTTACACACCTAGCGGTATTCTATAAGCCGCGTCTACATTCAGATGTGGTTTATAGAATAGCGCATAGATCAGGTGGATGCGCCTTGATTTAGGCGCAGCCGTTTATGCCAATGAAAAGCTGGTGTAAATGCCTGAACCTAAATCTAGATGCGCTCCCCTGAATTCTATAACCACACGTGTAGATTTGATTGATTCCCCCGACATGCCCATACTTATCCCATTGCTACGCCCCCTTTTTGGCTACGTGCACTGGAATTTACGTGCGCATCTTTTTAGAATATGCCTAAAAAGATGCAATTGTTGCCAATTAGTCTTAGCCAGGCTCATATTTGGCAACACGAGATTCGACAACACCAAACCCCTAAGAGAAAAATTGCATTGGCTCCCAATCAAAGAACGTATTGCGTTCAAAATTTGCACCCTGGTACACAAAATTATCTATGGTGAAGCGCCGGGATACATGACTGACCTCATAGACCTACCAACCAGAAACACTACAAGATCATCACGAACTTACCTAAATCTCCACTACCCAAGTTGCAAAGGTCTAAAATATAAAACAACCTATGCATCCAGCTTCTCCTATATAAGCACGCGACTATGGAACGCATTACCAAGCGCCATGAAAACAACTTATGACCACTTAAACTTCCGGAAAGCACTAAAAACTAACCTGTTCATAAAAGCATACCCTAATGATCCAACCTAAATGACTAAACCCTGCAACACAACAAAGCCAAAACCATACTGGAATAACGAAACCCTTCCTCCTCTTTACGATCCCCAAATGTTTTTGTCACACATGAACTTTACCCTACTACAACTTTACTCTGCATTTTGTTCATACCAGAATTGGTGATCGCATAATGGTGTTATGTAAGCCGCATTGAGCCTGCAAAAAGGTGGGAAAATGTGGGCAACAAATAATAGGCTCATTAACTAATTGAGTAGTGCACATAAATCGGCCATGCAAACAATTTAACGAGTGCTACTCAGTGGCCATATATAGAATCCAGGGGAACATGCATAAATGGGAGACACACCCATGTCTCACCTATGCTCCAATCAGCAGATTAAAACAGCAAACCACCATACGAAGTTAAGAGTAGAAGGAAGGCGTTCATTGCACCAAAGATATACTAATTCTGATGTGGCCACGTTTCGCCTACATAGGCTGCATCAGGGACATAGACTAGAGAGGGGTGTCAGTCGATGCACACTTCCCTCTAGAATTAGCTCTCACTGGCAAATTGTCTTCAAGCTGCTCCTGTGGATTCCCAGCATATGGCTGCTGAACTCACAGTGTAAAACAAGGGAATCCACAGGAGCAGCTTGAAAGCAATTTGCCAGTGAGAGCTAATTCTAGAGGGAAGTGTGCATCGACTGACACCCCTCTCTAGCCGGTGTCCCTGAAGCAGCCTTTGTAGGAGAAACATGGCCGCATCAGGCTTAGTTATTTCTTTGGTGCAATTAAAGCCTTCCTTCTACCTGACTTCATGTAATGGTCTGCTGATCCAACCATTGCAGATCCCTACCTCCACTTTGATCCCCATCCATGTGTACTACCCCCCCCCCCCCCCCCCCCGGTGCAGTTATGCACTAATGCACTTACAGTGGTGGAAATAAGTATTTGATCCCTTGCTGATTTTGTAAGTGTGCCCACTGACAAAGACATGAGCAGCCCATAATTTTTGGTATCTTGCCGGGTATTTGTGACCTGGATTGGCCACTGTTGGAAACAGGATGCTGGGCTCGATGGACCTTTGGTCTTTCCCAGTATGGCAATACTTATGTACTTATGTACTTCCATCAGGGTTTGATATAATATTTTGGTGGTAGGTATAAAAAGAACAACAATTACACACCTGTAAAACTGCGCAAAAGTCCAACAACCCCTCCCCCCCACCCCCTCATGGATGAGAAGAAAAATTCAAAACCAACCAACCAACCAACCAACCAACAAAAATCCCTCCCCCCTCAAAACTGGGGGGGGGGGGGGGTAGTAAGTAAAGGCTTGTTTCCCTCTAATTCTAGAAAATAGTGCTCCAAAATTTGCAACTAGTGAGCAAATGCGTGTGCGCAACTTATAAAATAAGGGCAGATGTGCCTTAATAATTTAATAATGAGCTGATAATTGGTGCTGATGAACAATAATAGGTTATAATTAGCACTAATGTTAGATACATACAGTGGGGGAAATAAGTATTTGATCCCTTGCTGATTTTGTAAGTTTGCCCACTGACAAAGACATGAGCAGCCCATAATTGAAGGGTAGGTTATTGGTAACAGTGAGAGATAGCACATCACAAATTAAATCCGGAAAATCACATTGTGGAAAGTATATGAATTTATTTGCATTCTGCAGAGGGAAATAAGTATTTAATCCCTCTGGCAAACAAGACCTAATACTTGGTGGCAAAACCCTTGTTGGCAAGCACAGCGGTCAGACGTCTTCTGTAGTTGATGATGAGGTTGCACACATGTCAGGAGGAATTTTGGTCCACTCCTCTTTGCAGATCATCTCTAAATCATTAAGAGTTCTGGGCTGTCGCTTGGCAACTCGCAGCTTCAGCTCCCTCCATAAGTTTTCAATGGGATTAAGGTCTGGTGACTGGCTAGGCCACTCCATGACCCTAATGTGCTTCTTCCTGAGCCACTCCTTTGTTGCCTTGGCTGTATGTTTTGGGTCATTGTCGTGCTGGAAGACCCAGCCACGACCCATTTTTAAGGCCCTGGCGGAGGGAAGGAGGTTGTCACTCAGAATTGTACGGTACATGGCCCCATCCATTCTCCCATTGATGCGGTGAAGTAGTCCTGTGCCCTTAGCAGAGAATCACCCCCAAAACATAACATTTCCACCTCCATGCTTGACAGTGGGGACAGTGTTCTTTGGGTCATAGGCAGCATTTCTCTTCCTCCAAACACGGCGAGTTGAGTTCATGCCAAAGAGCTCAATTTTTGTCTCATCTGACCACAGCACCTTCTCCCAATCACTCTCGGCATCATCCAGGTGTTCACTGGCAAACTTCAGACGGGCCGTCACATGTGCCTTCCGGAGCAGGGGGACCTTGCGGGCACTGCAGGATTGCAATCCGTTATGTCGTAATGTGTTACCAATGGTTTTCGTGGTGACAGTGGTCCCAGCTGCCTTGAGATCATTGACAAGTTCCCCCCTTGTAGTTGTAGGCTGATTTCTAACCTTCCTCATGATCAAGGATACCCCACGAGGTGAGATTTTGCGTGGAGCCCCAGATCTTTGTCGATTGACAGTCATTTTGTACTTCTTCCATTTTCTTACTATGGCACCAACAGTTGTCTCCTTCTCGCCCAGCGTCTTACTGATGGTTTTGTAGCCCATTCCAGCCTTGTGCAGGTGTATGATCTTGTCCCTGACATCCTTAGACAGCTCCTTGCTCTTGGCCATTTTGTAGAGGTTAGAGTCTGACTGATTCACTGAGTCTGTGGACAGGTGTCTTTCATACAGGTGACCATTGCTGACAGCTGTCTGTCATGCAGGTAACGAGTTGATTTGGAGCATCTACCTGGTCTGTAGGGGCCAGATCTCTTACTGGTTGGTGGGGGATCAAATACTTATTTCCCTCTGCAGAATGCAAATAAATTCATATACTTTCCACAATGTGATTTTCCGGATTTAATTTGTGATGTGCTATCTCTCACTGTTACCAATAACCTACCCTTCAATTATGGGCTGCTCATGTCTTTGTCAGTGGGCACACTTACAAAATCAGCAAGGGATCAAATACTTATTTCCACCACTGTATGTGCTACTTTGTAGAACAGTACATAGGTCATATATACACATAAGTGCCAGTTATCTTATCTCTTATGAGCACATGGCACACAAAACTACACATAGGCACATATAGAATTGCATTAATGGGTGGCATTAATATTTGTTAGCCCTCCTTGTATGTCTCTCATACACAAATTATTCCCTATCCGCCAGAAAAAAATATGGTTGAATTGAATTAAACAGGTCCCCCAAACTCTACTGCTCACTTTATCTTCTGTCTTCAGTGCACTGTTTGCTCTGCCTGGTTTGTTTGATACAGTTTCACATCCTGGATTTAACAGTGTGAGCTCATTAGGGAATGTGTGATGTTTTTGCATACCTCGATTTACAGATGTTTCACCATCCCTGAGAAATCTGCTGACAATTTGTCTAGGGCAGAGCAGGAGGAAGGAGGAGGAGGGGGGATAGAAGGGAAACAATGAATGCTTTTATTTAAGCTCAAGGATGTCTTTCCCTGTTATTAATAAAGGTGCTTTGTTGTGTTACTTCAACACCTGGAATTTGCAGCCATATCTAACATGGTTATGAATAGAAGGGAAATGTACAGTGGAATTTTTGTAACCCGATATTTTGCATGCATTGTTGCTCCTTATTAAGAACATTTATTTATTTATTTATTTTGCTCACGGCTTTTCCAGTAGCAGCTCAAGGTGAGTTACTGTCAGGTACACTAGGTATTTCCTTGTCCCCAGAGAACTTGCAGTCAAAGGAGCCGATGCTCAGATCTACCATTAGCATAAACGTGCGGTTAATGTCAGGTTTGCGCGTATGTTATTGTGCGCCGAATGCTCGAAGGGCTCATATTTGGGTGGTAACATGTGGTAAAGATGGCTGCAGATTGTATTGAAATGTATTTACATGGCTGCTAATGAGGTCAGTAAGTATTCCTTTGCAATGCACAGACGGAGGAGTGGCCTAGTGGTTAGTTAAGTGGTCTGAAAACCAGGAGAACAGGGTTCAATTTTCACTGCAGCTCCTTGTGACTCTGGGCAAGTCACTTAACCCTCCATTTCCCCAGGTACAAAATAAGTACCTGTTTATAATATGTAAACTGCTTTGATAGTAACCATAGAAAGGTGGTATATCAAATCTCTTTCCCTCTCCTCACAGTGTGCAGAAGGAAATGATGGCCTATAACGCCAACAAGTTTTCACCAGGTCAGGGGCAACGCTGAAGGTTTCCGACTGAACTGCCAGTTTTGTCTTCCTTCAAAGTGGAAGGAGGCTTCTGCAAATTTTAAAGGCAGACGGGAAGTAACAAACATGTCAGTGTCCGAGTGACCCCGAAAGTAAAAGCACACATCTGCATCTGTTTTTCTGCGCCTAAACAAGGCAGACGGGAAGTAACAAACATGTCAGTGTCCGAGTGACCCCGAAAGTAAAAGCACACATCTGCATCTGTTTTTCTGCGCCTAAACATGAGCCTTGCAAAAATTCCATGTGCTAGTAATATTTGTGAGTCTCATATCTAGGTGCTGAAGAAAAAGTGCTGATGTGCGCAGTGGCGTACCAAGGGGGGGGTGGGGGCGGTCCGCCCCGGGTGCACGCCGCTGGGGGGGGGGGGGGGGTGCCGCGCGCCTGCCGGCTCTTCATTTTCATGCTCCCTTTGCCCCGGAACAGGTTACTTCCTGTTCCGGGGCAGAGGGAGCATGAAAACGAAGAGCCGGCAGGCGCGCGGCACCCCCCCCCAGCGGCGTGCACCCGGGGGGGGTTCTTTCGCCGGGGGGGGGGGCGTCGCGCCGTTCCGGGGGGGCACTGCACCCGGTGGGCGGGGCGCATGGGCAATCCGCCCCGGGTGTCAGCCCCCCTAGGAACGCCACTGGATGTGCGCATGTCCAGGCAAAAACCAGAGTTACTACAAAATCTTGCTTCACATGCACCAGGCACCTTCCTTTTGCCACATTCGGTTCAGTAGAGCAATTTGACTACACATAAAATTTGCATATGATTCACGTTGAGCATCAGTTTACTTTTTTTTTTTTTTTTTTTAATTGTTGACCCATCTGCACGCAGCTTTGATCATCGGTCCTTTGTGTGTACCTGAGGCAATGGAGGGTTGGGTGACTTGCCCAAGATCACAAGGAACAGCAGTAGATTTTGAACGAGGCATCCCTGGTTGTCAGCCCTATGCTCTAACTACTAGGCTACTTCTCTGCTCCATGGCTGGCTGAATGTTTGCGTCAACATATGTCTTTTATTTTGGCACTGCAGGTTTCTGCAGACTGTGCCCTAATACAGTCCTTTTTTATTGAAATACACCTACTCGCTGAGAAGTCTTGACAACCCCCTTACATTTGATGACTCATGCCCCAATTATTTTATCAGTAGAAATTATTATTTGTTAAAACATTACATATAATGGAGGTTACTATGCTAACTATATATTTAACCATCCTTTGCTGCAAAAGGTACATAGAAATCCATATTCAGAAAGTTTATGTGGATAAAATTAGCATATAGCCATATAAACCTAGCCCTCAAAAAAAGTCCTCCTTTGTCCAGATTACTTTGCACAAAATGGACATAAAGGGGGTGAAGCTGGAAGTATGGTGAAGGTGAGATAATCTATTTAGCCAGATAACACCACATAAGTACTGTCTGCCTAAATTTGTCCTAACATTATCCAGTGAGAGGTCATGACCACCATTTGAGACTGGAAAGGGCGTGAGCAGGAGCGACTGGGGTTCCAATTCCAAAATGGTGGCTACTTCCTCCTGCAGCAGCCTCGAGGCCGCCATTTTCACTACACAGTGGGCGGGAGCAGGAGGTACTCGGGATTGCTCCTACTTTGAAGAGACCAATAGACCACTGGGGCTTTCAGAATGTAGGTCCGAGGATGGCCTGTGGGTAAGGGGTAAGGGAAGGGCGGAGTTGATGAGATGTTCTATGAGGGGGAGGGCTGGCCCAGGGGATAGGCTTGC
Source organism: Microcaecilia unicolor (assembly GCF_901765095.1). NCBI lineage: Eukaryota > Metazoa > Chordata > Amphibia > Gymnophiona > Siphonopidae > Microcaecilia > Microcaecilia unicolor. The sequence goes on from NC_044038.1 coordinate 36,166,827, forward strand.
GGCAGAGGGGGATGGAGCTGTGGTTTTCGTTTGCGGCTTCAGTTCCAGTCCCAGCAGTCCGGTAGATTAGGGGTGGAGTTGTGATGACATTGGCATCCTTTTATAAGATCACCCCCTATATGCTACTAATCACTTTGGGATACACTTACTAAGCTGCATTAAGCGCTAACGTATGCTTAATTCAACTTAAAATGGTGTACCACAGATGTGCTCAGGTGTCTTGTGGTAAATCTGGACCCACAAACTGTGTGTTCAAAAATAGATATATGTTTTTTTTTTTTGTGAGGGGGCATCTCATGGGGACAGCTACATTACCACTCGCTAACTGGTTATTGCACAGATGCCGTGTGAGCCCTTACATCCTACAAAATGGGTGGCAATAAGTATACACATGGTAATTTTTCAAAATGTCTGTAGGCTAATGGCAGTATTAGTCAGGGCCGCCGAGAGACTAGGCCGGGCCCGGGGCAAGGCTGCCACTCCCCCCGCCACTCCCCCTGCCGCTGCAGTCCCCGGTCTCACCTGCCTGCCTCCATGGCTCCGGGCCCCCTTCATTCAAAGCGGCAGTCGCAGATCGCATCTCTTCTGGCCTTCCTTCCCTGTGTCCCGCCCTCGTTTGATGTAACTTCCGGTTTCCATGAGGGCGGGACACAGGGAGGGAAGGCCAGAAGAGACGCGATCTGTGACTGCCGCTTTGAATGAAGGGGGCTCGGGCCCAGGGAATTTTGCCCCCCTCCCCCCCCTCTCGGCGGCCCTGGTATTAGTGCATGGCCATTAATACAAACATTTTTAAAAAGCCATTTATATGGCTGTGGTAAAAATAGCCTTAGCGTGCAGGAAAGATCTGTGTAAGGGCACACTAAGGCCTCTCTTTACCGTAGCTTAGTCAGAGAGACCCCTTTGATATTATTGGCAACTAAAATTGTCTGATTTAATTTTTAAATATCTCTGTGGAAGATGCTTAAAGTTGATCTGGTGGAAGACTATTTCAGAAGCTAATCAACTAGGCAGTTATTTTAAAATGAAATTATCCTTGCTCAGGTTCCATCTGTGAACCTTCCATAGACATTTATATAAACCTCTGTACACACCTCTTAAAACTTGTAAGGTTTATTTATTTATTTTCTGCATTTGTGAGTTAGCATGGGAGCCCTTACATTGCCATTTCTTAAAAAAAAATACCCACTGTAGTAAACGAGGGCCTCAGAGCGCATCAAAAACACATGCTGATGCTAGCGCAGGCCTCCTTTTGCCGCAGCTTAGTAAAAGGACCCCTTAGGGCCCTATTTACAAAGAGGCGCTAGCGTTTTTAGCGCGCTCTGTGTAAGCGCTCATAGGAATATAATAGGTATCTATATGGTTAGCACGCAGTAATTATTAGCACATGCTAAAAATGCTAGTGCACCTTTGTGAACAGGGCCCTTGGTTTTTCCCAAGTATTTCTAAAGTCTGAGCAAACTTGTTAGACCTGGGGTGAAGTTATTAATGCAGTTTACCATTAAGATGTGCTATTTTACTGTTTACCCAGTTATTCAGTAACTAGATGGCATAGAGGGGCATAATCGAACGGGGCTGCCCATCTATAAGGGCGGCCATCTCTGGGGACAGCTCCGGGAAGGGGCGGAGCCAACCATATTATCGAACAAGATGGGCGGCCATCTTTCGTTTCGATAATACGGTTGAGGCCGGCCAAATCTCAACATTTAGTCAACCTAAATGTTGAGATCGCCGGACTTGATGGTTGGCTTCAGTTTTCGCCGATAATAGAAACCGAGGCCGGCCATCTCAAACCCGGCCAAATCCAAGGCATTTGGTCGTGGGAGGAGCCAGCATTTGTAGTGCACTGGTCCCCCTCACATGCCAGGACACCAACCAGGCATCCTAGAGGGCACTGTAGTGGACTTTATTGATCCCAGGTACATAGCTCCCTTCCCTTGGGTGCTGAGCCCCCTCAAAACCTACTCCCCACAACTGTACACCACTACCATAGCCCTTATGGGTGAAGGGGGCACCTACATGTGGGTACAGTGGGTTTTGGAGGGCTCACCCCTTACCACCACAAGTGTAACAGGTAGGGGGGGGATGGACCTGGGTCCGCCTGTCTGAAGTGCACTGCACCCACTAAAACTGCTCCAGGGACCTGCATACTGCTGTCATGGAGCTGGGTATGACATTTGAGGCTGGCAAAAAAATGTTATAATTTTTTTTTTTTTTTGGGTGGGAGGGGGTTGGTGACCACTGGGGGAGTAAGGGGAGGTCATCCCCGATTCCCTATTTGGTCAGTTTGGCCACTTTTTTGAAGCTTGGTCCTGAAAATAAATGGACCAAGTAAAGTTGGCCAAATGCTCGTCAGGGCCGCCCTTCTTTTTTCCATTATCGGCCGAGGGCAGGCATGTTTTAAGCACGCTCCCGTCCCGCCTTTGCTACGCCTCCGACACGCCCCCTTCAACTTTCGCTGCTCCTGCAACGGACTGCAGTTGAGGGCGGCCAAAATCGGCTTTCGATTATGCCGATTTGGCCGCACTGAGAGAAGGGCCGCCATCTCCCGATTTGTATCGGAAGATGGGCCACCCTTCTCCTTCGAAAATAAGCAGGATAGTTATCAATGTGGGTTACTCTGAAGGCATGTTATTTCTGGGGCTACCTAAGACATGTTATTTTACCATTAGCTCGTTCTATTTTAGCATAGATCCCATTTTATGCAGTGAGGGGTTAACAGTAAAATATCAACATAGGCTACCATTAAGATGTGTTAACTTTCCCGTAGATCTTACTGCATAAAATGGGACCTTTGCTAAAATAGCCCAAGTTAGAGGTAAAATAATACATCTTAATGCCCCTGACTCATGCTGTTTTAGCAGAGGACCCATTTTAAGCAATGAGACTTAGTTACTAAGAACTTGGGTTAGCAGTAAAATAACACATCTTAATGGTAGCCCACATTGATAAAAAGAAATGTCTCTAGAAATTGAAATCACTGCTATATGTAATAAAAGTGAGCTAAGTACAGTGCATTCGAGCCATTGTGAGGTTGGCTCTTAGGCATTGGTGGAAAGAGGCATTATGACAACCCCAGAGACTAAAACGCTTCACACTAAGGTGGGGGGAGTTATCAACATGGGCTGCTATTAAGATGTATTATTTTACTACTAACTCCTGCTATTTTATCACAGGTTCCATTTTATACAAAAGACCTAAGGCTAGGTTTACTAAGCGGTGCTATGGGCGTGTTAGCGTTTTTAACGCGCGTAAATGGTGTACACGTGTTAAATGCTAACGCACCCATAGAAATGTATAAATTTACAGGCACGTTAAAAACGCTAACACACCTTAGTAAACATACCCCCTAGTTATTAATAACTTAACATGTCTTTAAGGGAGCCCACATTGATAAGTTTCCTCTATGCCTTTAGATGTTTAATTGTTATTTTATATCTTATTCTCAATTTGTATAATTGTTTTTCTTGGACTGTAGCTTACACTACAGACTTTGTAAGCCACTTTGAGCCTGCAATCAGTGGGAAAATGTGGGATATAAATGTAATAATAAATAAATAAATAAAATAAATAAAAAAGAAATGTCTCTAGAAATTGAAATCTTTCTATATGTAATAAAAGTGAGCCAAGTATAGGGCAATCAGCCATTGTGACATCACTAACGAGGTTGGCTCTTAGGCATTGGTGAAAAGAGGCATTATGACATCACAATATTAGTTTTGGTTACCAGAGACTAAAACGCTTCACACTAAAGTGGGGGGAGTTATCAACATGGGCTGCTATTAAGATGTATTATTTTACTGCTAACTCCTGCTAGTTTATCACAGGTTCCATTTTATACAATGAAACCTAGTTACTAATAACTGGTGTTAACAGTCAGATAACATGTCTTAAAAGTAGCCCACATTGATAAGTTTCCTTCTTAAGTAAGGAAAAAGAAATGTCTGTAGAAATTGAAATCACTGCTATATGTAATAAAAGTGAGCCAAGTGTAGGGCAATGAAGCCGTTGTGACATCACTGATGAGGTTGTTTCTTAGGCATTGGTGGAATGACTCATTGGGGCTTACATTAAAATGACACATCTTAGTGGTAGCCTACGTTGATAACTTCCATTCTTAGAGAACTGCTACTAGATATAATTCTAAGACCTGAGCAAACACTATTACACTTAGAGCAGTGCCACCAGAACAGGATTCAGAAACAAAATAAAAGCCCACTGTGATGGCAAAGATGTGATATTTGTATTATTGGCTCTAACCCTCGACTTCTCTTCACCACATTGAACTCTCTCCTCAAGGTGCCCCCTCCCCCAACTCCCACTTCATTATCTCCTCAGACCCTTGCTGAATTCTTTCACGAAAAGGTTCAAAAGATAAACCTTGAATTCTCTACCTCGCCACCTCTCCCTCCACTAGTCCGTTCCCCTCTCTCTCCTTCCCCTCATTCCTTTTCCTCCTTTCCTGAAGTTACTATAGAGGAAACTACACTTCTCCTTTCTTCCTCAAAATGTACCACCTGTTCCTATGATCCCATTCCCACCCACCTTCTTAATGCCATCTCTCCTGCTCTTATTCCTTTTATCTGTCACATTCTCAACCTCTCACTTTCCACTGCAACTGTCCCTACTGCCTTTAAACATGCTGTGGTCACACCTCTCCTTAAGAAGCCTTCACTCGACCCTACTTTTCCCTCTAATTACCGACCCATCTCCCTCCTCCCTTTTCTCTCTAAATTACTTGAGCGTGCTGTTTACCACCGCTGCCTTGATTTTCTCTCCTCACATGCTATTCTTGACCCACTACAATCTGGTTTTCGCCCTCTCCACTCAACCGAAACTGCGCTTACTAAAGTCTCCAATGACCTATTACTGGCTAAATCCAGAGGTCTCTATTCCATCCTCATTCTTCTTGATCTTTCCGCTGCTTTTGACACTGTCGATCACAGCATACTCCTTGATACCCTGTCCTCACTTGGATTCCAGGTCTCTGTCCTTTCCTGGTTCTCTTCCTACCTCTCCCTCCGCACCTTCAGTGTTCACTCTGGTGGATCCTCTTCTACTTCTATGCCTGTCGGCGTACCTCAGGGTTCTGTTCTTGGTCCCCTCCTCTTTTCTATCTACACTTCTTCCCTTGGTTCATTAATCTCATCCCATGGCTTGTCCTACCATCTCTATGCTGATGACTCCCAAATCTACCTTTCTACCCCTGATATCTCACCTTGCATCCAAACCAAAGTTTCAGCGTGCTTGTCTGACATTGCTGTCTGGATGTCTCAACGCCACCTGAAATTAAACATGACCAAAACTAAGCTTCTCAGTTTTCCCCCCAAACCCACCTCCCCACTCCCCCTGTTTTCTGTTTCTGTTGATGGCTCTCTCATTCTCCCTGTCTCCTCAGCTCAAAACCTTGGGGTCATCTTTGACTCTTCTCTCTCCTTCTCTGCTCATATCCAGCAGATCGCCAAGACCTGTCGTTTCTTTCTTTACAACATCCATAAAATCCGCCCCTTTCTTTCCGAGCACTCTACCAAAACCCTCATCCACACCTTTGTCATCTCTCGTTTAGACTACTGCAATCTGCTTCTTGTTGGCCTCCCACTTAGTCACCTCTCCCCTCTCCAATCGGTTCAAAACTCTGCTGCCCGTCTCGTTTTCCACCAGGGTCGCTTTACTCATACTACCCCTCTCCTCAAGTCGCTTCACTGGCTCCCTATCCGTTTTCGCATCCTGTTCAAACTTCTTCTACTAACCTATAAATGTACTCACTCTGCTGCTCCCCAGTATCTCTCCACACTCGTCCTTCCCTACACCCCTTCCCGTGCACTCCGCTCCGTGGATAAATCCTTCTTATCTGTTCCCTTTTCCACTACTGCCAACTCCAGACTTCACGCCTTCTGTCTCGCTGCACCCTACGCCTGGAATAAACTTCCTGAGCCCCTACGTCTTGCCCCATGGCCACCTTTAAATCTAGACTGAAAGCCCACCTCTTTAACATTGCTTTTGACTCGTAACCACTTGTAACCACTCGCCTCCACCTACCCTCCTCTCCTCCTTCCTGTACACATTAATTGATTTGATTTGCTTTATTTTTTGTCTATTAGATTGTAAGCTCTTTGAGCAGGGACTGTCTTTCTTCTATGTTTGTGCAGCGCTGCGTACGCCTTGTAGTGCTATAGAAATGCTTAATAGTAGTAGTAGCTGCTGTACAGCTACCTAAGAGTAAAAGGGCCCCCAAGAGTTGCTCTGGAGTTTGTTTAATTCTCATATGCAATAATTAGTGGGCTTATCACATCCTTGGGTTTTTTTTCATATTCTATTTACCATATTTTCACTTAAATGCTATAGAAAATAAAATGTTACATAGATGTCTCAAATATTATTCAGTCAACTGTGTACATACCCAGATCCCCCCTTAATGCAGAGCTGTCAGTTTGCCTTCTCTAGATGTCCTCATTGAAACCTTGTTGATTTATTGCTTCCAAAGAAACAATCATGTTTCATACTTTTTAATCATCTACATGACATGTTCAGTGAAGGACTGAAGAAGGGATGTGAACATGGTAATTACAATGCATAACTCATGTACTAAATTTGACTTAATATAATGCAGCTTCTATGCTTTTTTGGTAGCTTTTTCTACAAAAACTTCACTGAATACAATTATTTTTGCCAACTGGGTCTTACACTGGTGAAAAATATTCTATTATGGTTTTTGGAAGTTTAAGGAGCAATTTTATAACAGGTTGACTAGGTTAATAGGGCAGGGAAGCACCTGTTTTATAAAGATACTTAGTTGCTAATGTGTCTTTATAAAATACTAGAACAGAAGAGTTGATTCTGTTTGGGGGGAGGGGATGGCTAAGTGGACCTGTTAGCTAAGCATTTGAAAAGTTACGATTAAGCCTATGCAACGTACTGCTTCTGTTTAATAGGCATGATTTAAACCTAAAATACTAGAACAAATCCTGAAAAATCTGCCCCTAGATTGAAGCAGTGGTGTAACCACTTAGGGACCTGGGCCTCCTCACTTTGAGCTCAGGCCCCATCTAAACCTACACTGCACCTATCAAATGGCTGACAGGATTGCCAAAGCCCCACCAGCCAAAGAAATTCCCTGCCGAGCTGCTCTCCTCCTTATGCTGCTGAAGTAACCTGGAAGTCGGCAGGGTGCCTCCTGATGCCGACGCCGGGACTCCTAACTTTGCGCAGAAACTGAACATACTTGGAGAGTCCCGGTATTGGCAGCTAGAGGCACCCCACCGACTTCTGGTTTACTGCAGCAGCGCGAGGAGGAGGGGAGCAGCTCGGCAGGGAATTTCTTTGACTGACAGAACTTCGGCATCCCCGCCAGCAAAGGTATTATTATTAACGCGCCGGTTAACGCGCCGGGTGGGTGGGGGAAGGGGCTATATTGCCCCTTCAGTCCACCTCTGGGCCCCTCCAAACTTGGTAGAAGGCACAAACGTTATGCATGCTCAAGCACAAAGTGCATACTTTATTAGAGTTTGATATAGCACATTTCAGAGGTCATTAATCTAAGCCATTTACAAATAAGAGGTAAAGAGTGCCATTCAATTAATAGGAGAGAGACAGGTCAGTTGGAGAAGGAACCTAACTGAGAAAAGAAAAGAATGGAGGAATCCCACAAAGTACGGAGAGAGACAGACACAGATATAGAATACTGGTCTGGGGACCTTAGCAAATGCTCATATCTCCGGAGGCTTCCCAACAAGCCAGTGAGAAGAGAGGAGCAGCGTGGGCAGATGGGAAAAATTTTCCCCACCCCAAATCGGCCCTAAACCAGCCCAAAACCCACCCAAAGTCAAACCCCGCCCCCGCCGTCACCGCCCCAACGTCACCTCTGATGTTGTTAGCCCCGCCCCTGACATCACCTCTGATGTCATTAACCCCGCCCCTGTTGTCAACCCTACCCCGGAAAAGCTTCTATTGGACCAAATTGGACCAATAGAAGCCCCAGAAAAGCTTCTATTGGACCAAATTGGACCAATAGAAGCCCCTGAAAAAAGCGCAAACCCCGCACAACTGCAACAAAAAAGAAGCCCAATTTCCCGCAGCCCGCAGCCTTCAAAAATTTCCAGCATCCTGGCTTAAAAACCAGCCCAATTGGGTGGGAAACCCACCCATTTGGCAACACTGGAGAGGAGTCTTCAATCTGGATCTGAATTTTCTGTAAGAGGGTAAAAAGCAGAAGTCAAGGGGCAGGGCATTCTAAAGTGCTGAGGTAATATAAAAGAAAGCAAATTGCCTAGTAGAGTCTAGCCGAGCAGGGTAAACAGAAGACATAGACAAAAGGAAATAATAAACCGATCACAAAACCAAGGAGGAGGGGTGTGTGGCGTGATCATGGCAGCAAGGTACAACAGAGGACGTGTGTGAAGCACTTTATGAACCAATGTCAGAACTCTGAACTTAATCCTGTAAGGGACAGGAAGCCAGCAGTAGAGGCCTGGGCGGGAGGGGGGGGGGGGGGGGGGTAATGATGTCATATTTCCAGGCATGGGAAAGAAGTCTAATTGTGGTGTTTTAAACACACTGCAAGTGTTTGATCAGGGCAGCATTGAGGCAGGCGTAGATGATGGTATGGTAGTCTAAAGACTGTGGACCCGATATTCTGCGCTATTTAACTGGCCAGGAATGGCTCCTGGCCGGTTAAATAGCGCTTAGCTGGGTAATCACTAATATTCGATGCGAAATAGCCAGATATCTCCACTGAATACTAGCACTTAGCGGCTAACTGATAGCCAGCTATCCGCGAATATTCAACTGCTGGCTGTCTAACTTTAGAGGGCACATTTGACCACTGTTAACTTAACTGGCCAGCGCTGAATATTCACATAGCCAGTTAAGTTAGAGCAAGCCAAAAAAATTCCAAGTATTCAACACCAGTCACCAGAAATGGCCTAACGGCACTGCCTGACGCCGGCTGAATATAGGGAAGGGGTAGGCGACCAACACATAAAGAAGAGTTAAACAGCCCAATTCATCAAGGAATGAATGGACTGCATGAAAGTGTTGCAGAGCAGTGAAGCCGATTTTGACAGTAGAGGCTACCTAAAGTTAGAAAGAAAGGTCATAGTCAATTTGAACACCCAAATGTCTGAATCAGCAAGAATGAGAGGTTTACCACACTAAGGGGAGGTCATCTAGGGAAGGAGAAAAGGAGCAGCCTGTGAACCAGGCCGCAGTAGTTTTAGACATATTTAGGACAGTTGGTGCTTTTGGAGCCAGTCAGACACAGTATCAGACAGTGCTGTAGGGGGCTAAAGTCTAAAGCCCTAGAATCATGTTAGGAGACTAGAAGGATATCATCAGCACAGTAAAATGCAATCACTGCATGGTCCTGAATGAGAATAGTTAGGGGACAGAAAAAAATGTGGAGAAGAAGAGGTGCTAAGATTGAGCCCTATGCTACACTTTGGGGCAGAGGTGTGACAGGGAACTAAATGAAGGCAACATAACAGTAAGGAATCTGTTAGACAGGAAGTCAACCACTGAAGGACAGTCCCAGGCTAGAAAGCCTAGCCAGCAGCAGATCATGCACATACGTACTTGTTTGGTAAAATACGCGCATATGTCATGACTCTGCCTGTGATCTGCTCTGACTCCTCCCTGAGCAAACCAAGTTTGCACCAGCTTGCACTGCATATAATTCTAGGCATAACTTTAATTTTATAAGGGGCCCTTTTACTAAGCGGCGTAAGCGTCTACGCGCGCCCATCGTGTGCCAGAATGGAGTTACTGCACAGCTACTGCGTGGCCCTCGTGGTAATTTTATTTTTTTGCGCGCGCGTCTGCTACGCGCGCCCCAAAACATATTTTTTATTTTCTGGCATGCGTCAGCTACGTGCACCAAGTGGCATTTGGCGCGCGTAGGTCATTACCACCCGGTTACCATGTGAGACTTTACCACTAGGTCAGTGGCTGGCAGTAAGGTCTCAGACCCAAAAAGGATGTGCGGCAATTTGCGTTTACGCGTCTACACTACCGCAGGTCATTTTCAGCGCACCTTTGTAAAAAGGACCCCTAAGAGTCCATTTACATGCCTAAAACAGTGCTGAAAATGGTTATAAAATTACCCTCTTAGTGAACTTCATTCCACGGATGTGCCTTGTGACTTTGTACAAGTCACTTAACCCAAAATTGCCTGAGATACAGACTTAGATTGTAAGCCCTCCAGGGATAGTGAAATACCTACTGTACCCAAAAGTAACTTGCCTTGAGCTACTACTGGAAAGATGGCGCTAAAGCCATATAAAATATGAATAAATACAAAAATCCTTGTTTATGACAGTGATAAAGGGCGCTTTCATGCACCCCAGCTGGCAGAGAGTTGGGTCATATTCCCTTGTGGTCATACTTTTTCCTCTTGTAGGTTGGTTCAGAAGGAGAGGCCGAAGCTGCTTTGTAAATTTTGAAGCAGTATTTCTACCCTTGAGGCTGAATAAAGCTTGACTCTGACTTGCAGTAACTTGTTAAAAAAAACCCAAAACTAAACAAAAGCACAGTGTCAGTAAGAAAAACAAATGTCTTGATGTGTGAATCCATTTGCCCTTCTTCTGGAATCATTTTGGCTGTTATCTTATCAGATAAAACACTGAAGGAGGCACACTGGATTGGTGCTGCTTTCCCATGAAGTCTGGTTTTCTGGCCGGTGCTGCCTGTTCCCACAATCCTTACATTCTCTGGGCATCCGTCAGTGTCTACAAGGAGCAATTTTCAAATATGAAAGCATGTGAAAAGGCATTCAAGCCAAAACTCAGCACTCTCGAGGGACCGTGACCTCTGAAATGGACCATATTCTGACATTTTCACAGGCTACTTGAAGGGAATCCAGCAGGGTCACTCCATATAGTAAACTTCTAAACAGCCTTGATTTCTTCAGTTTGATTTATGTGGATTGCTTTTATTAGGTGCTGCTGGGGGGGGGGGGGGGGGGAGATTAACACAGTAGACATGATCAATCAGCGACTGCGGAGCACTTAATATAACGTTCCATGCCAAAGGCAGCAGTGATTACAGATGATTAGAGAAAGTATTTGTTCTTGTTTGTTTTGTTTTTTATGGTAGCAGAAAATGCTTTTTCTTTGCTCCTGGTTCCCTGAGCAGGAGGGATGAGCGCAGGGAAAACAGTTTCAGTTCGTTTTTGGATTTTCAGCCGGCCTTCCTGATTTTCTGGCATTTTATGGTTGGTTTCACACAGATTCGTTTCAATTTAAAAAATGATAATACGCATTAGAAGTTTTTAATGTGTGCACGTCCATTTTACACGTGTTAATTCATATGTTAACACACATTAAGGGGTCCTTTTAGTAAGCTGCACTAACATATTTAGCACGTGCTAAATAATAACATAGTAACATAGTAAATTACGGCAGAAAAAGACCTGCATGGTCTATCCAGTCTGCCCAACAAAATAAACTCATATGTACTACTTTTTGTGTATACCTTACCTTGCTTTGTACCTGTCCTTTTCAGGGCACAGACCGTGTAAGTCTGCCCAGCACTATCCCCGCCTCCCAACCACCAGCCCCGCCTCCCACCACCAGCTTTGGCATAGACCGTATAAGTCTGCCCAGCACTATCCCCGCCTCCCGCCCATAAGACGCCCATAGGAAGATAGTGGGAATTTTATCATTTAGCGCATCATAGTAAAAGGATCCCTAAATTTGTATTCCATGCACTTACACTCAGTGCCGTAGCGAGGGCGGCTGACACCCGGGGCGGGTCGCCACTGCGCACCATCCCCCCCCCCCGAGCGCATTTTTAATTGATTTAAAAGCGAGAGGTGGGCGGGAAGGCCGATCCGCCCCCGAGTCCACGTCGCTGGGAGCTGTGTCAGCTCCGTTGGTTCCTTGCGCTCTCTGCCTCAGAACAGGAAGTAACCTGTTCCGGGCAGAGGGAGCAAGGAACCAACGGAGCGGACACCCCCCCCCCCCCAGCAGCGTGCACCCGGGGCGGAACGCCCCACCGCCCCCCTTCCTATGCCACTGCTTACAGTAGCATTCTATAAGGGTAGTTACATGCATAATTGTGGATATAGAATTTGTTCTTAGCACACAGCATCCCAGCACCTAACTTCAGGCAACCTGTAGAGAATTACGCCTAAAATGCAGAACCTGAGAATGAAATAATAAGGGTAAAACAAGGAAATGAGGAAAAGATGAGCACTATCGCTTAAGGCACCCCTTAAGTCCCACTACCAGCATTCCTAACCCCACTATCAGGTGAATTTTCAAAAGAGAAGGGCGCCCATCTTCCGACACAAATCGGGAGATGGGCGTCCTTCTCACAAGGTCGCCCAAATCGGCATAATCGAAAGTTGATTTTGGGCGCCCTCAACTGCTTTCCATCACGGGGACGACCAAAGTTCACGGGGGCGTGTCGGCAGTGTAGCGAAGGCGGGACTGGGGTGTGCTTAGGAGATGGGCGTCCTCGGCCGATAATGGAAAAAAGAAGGGCATCCATGACGAACACTTGGGCGACTTGGTCCATTTTTTTTTCACGACCAAGCATCAAAAAGGTGCCCGAACTGACCAGATGACCACCGGAAGGAATCGGGGATCACCTCCCCTTACTCTCCCAGTGGTCACTAACCTCCTCCCATCCTCAAAAGAATTCTTTAAAAATACTTTTTTGCCAGCCTCAAATGCCATACTGGGCGTTCTTGGTTTCCATTATCGCCAAAAATGACCTAAGGATGACCATCTCTATGGTCAACCTAAATTTCATGATTTGGGCATCCCCAACCATATTATCAAAACGAAAGATGGACGCCCATCTTTTTTCGATAATACGGGTTGCCCTGCCCCTTTACAGGGCCGTCCTGCGAGGACGCCCTTATGAAAACTTGGGCTTCGATTATGCCCCTCCATGCCTCTTTGCGTCCAGAAAAAAAAGCTTAAGTGGAAGAACTCAAAGAAAAGATTATTATTGCCAGCAAATTCAATGTAACATTTACACGGATATCAAAGCAAAAACGTTACCTCCGGAGCAAGGACTTTCTGTCACGTGGACAGGAACCACTTTCTGCACTCCTGGGTAGATTTTATAATATCAGGAAAACCCCAAAACTGCTTCCCTATATATATATACAGTGGGGGAAATAAGTATTTGATCCCTTGCTGATTTTGTAAGTGTGCCCACTGACAAAGACATGAGCAGCCCATAATTGAAGGGTAGGTTATTGGTAACAGTGAGAGATAGCACATCACAAATTAAATCCGGAAAATCACATTGTGGAAAGTATATGAATTTATTTGCATTCTGCAGAGGGAAATAAGTATTTGATCCCTCTGGCAAACAAGACCTAATACTTGGTGGCAAAACCCTTGTTGGCAAGCACAGCGGTCAGACGTCTTCTGTAGTTGATGATGAGGTTTGCACACATGTCAGGAGGAATTTTGGTCCACTCCTCTTTGCAGATCATCTCTAAATCATTAAGAGTTCTGGGCTGTCGCTTGGCAACTCGCAGCTTCAGCTCCCTCCATAAGTTTTCAATGGGATTAAGGTCTGGTGACTGGCTAGGCCACTCCATGACCCTAATGTGCTTCTTCCTGAGCCACTCCTTTGTTGCCTTGGCTGTATGTTTTGGGTCATTGTCGTGCTGGAAGACCCAGCCACGACCCATTTTTAAGGCCCTGGCGGAGGGAAGGAGGTTGTCACTCAGAATTGTACGGTACATGGCCCCATCCATTCTCCCATTGATGCGGTGAAGTAGTCCTGTGCCCTTAGCAGAGAAACACCCCCAAAACATAACATTTCCACCTCCATGCTTGACAGTGGGGACGGTGTTCTTTGGGTCATAGGCAGCATTTCTCTTCCTCCAAACACGGCGAGTTGAGTTCATGCCAAAGAGCTCAATTTTTGTCTCATCTGACCACAGCACCTTCTCCCAATCACTCTCGGCATCATCCAGGTGTTCACTGGCAAACTTCAGACGGGCCGTCACATGTGCCTTCCGGAGCAGGGGGACCTTGCGGGCACTGCAGGATTGCAATCCGTTATGTCGTAATGTGTTACCAATGGTTTTCGTGGTGACAGTGGTCCCAGCTGCCTTGAGATCATTGACAAGTTCCCCCCTTGTAGTTGTAGGCTGATTTCTAACCTTCCTCATGATCAAGGATACCCCACGAGGTGAGATTTTGCGTGGAGCCCCAGATCTTTGTCGATTGACAGTCATTTTGTACTTCTTCCATTTTCTTACTATGGCACCAACAGTTGTCTCCTTCTCGCCCAGCGTCTTACTGATGGTTTTGTAGCCCATTCCAGCCTTGTGCAGGTGTATGATCTTGTCCCTGACATCCTTAGACAGCTCCTTGCTCTTGGCCATTTTGTAGAGGTTAGAGTCTGACTGATTCACTGAGTCTGTGGACAGGTGTCTTTCATACAGGTGACCATTGCCGACAGCTGTCTGTCATGCAGGTAACGAGTTGATTTGGAGCATCTACCTGGTCTGTAGGGGCCAGATCTCTTACTGGTTGGTGGGGGATCAAATACTTATTTCCCTCTGCAGAATGCAAATAAATTCATATACTTTCCACAATGTGATTTTCCGGATTTAATTTGTGATGTGCTATCTCTCACTGTTACCAATAACCTACCCTTCAATTATGGGCTGCTCATGTCTTTGTCAGTGGGCACACTTACAAAATCAGCAAGGGATCAAATACTTATTTCCCCCACTGTATATATAAAGCATTATCACTCTGGAAATACACGTGCGGAATAGAGTGTTTGTCGTAGACAAAGGTGACCAGCAATGTAACCCAAGAAACTACTTCATCCCCAGATTGTTCCAGCTAAGTCTAGGCCTTCTCACCCTCCTAGTCAATCTGCTCTCTTCTCTCCCCAACAAAATGTAAATCCTGTTTACTGGGGGGGGGGGGGGGGGGCAGCTGCTTCAGGTATCTTCACAATTTCCCTTAAAAAAAATGGAGCCAAACTTGCAAAGGGAAAGTGCTAAAAACATAAATGTAAACGTCTGTTAAAGTTTTCCAACTTTTGTTTGATAACCAGTCTGTCCTGAAGTAATCATTTTTGTGGCTTGGAAACCTCATCAATTCAACCTGGTGAGGTAATTCTCCCATCTTCTGTGATCAAGCTGTTGCCAAGATGTCTTGTATTTGCACTCTAGAAACTGCTAGGGATGGGCAGCCCAAACATCTCCATGTTGGTTTGCTGCATTGTTTGTTTGGGTTAGTATTAATTTTCATTCCTGGGGCAATGTCATTAAGAGTGTGCACGCTGTGCAAAGAGCGCTCACTAATTGCACTGTTTTAGAAAGAATTTGCCCTCTTTCCCAGTACTGTGCACATGTGCAATTGTTTATGCACTGTTGGGGAAGAGTGCACACCCTTTCTGAAATAGTGCACTTAGGTTTCTGCACATTTTCATTCCTTAATGACATGAAACAACATGGGATAGGTTGTTGACATTTTCCATGTCACTGCAAATAACAGCCCATCCATAGAAGCCAACTGAGCTGATGAAGAAGCAATAGAAGAAACAGCTTTATGTATAGAAGTTAGTGCAGACCAAATGGAATGAAGCCTGAGAGTGTCAGACTTCTGCAGTTTCAGTAAAGATAGTAATAAATGCAGAAAGTCACTAAGCGTTGAGCAAGACAAGCATTGATTCCCATATCCCTCCCCCCCCCCCCAATGTTTCAGCGACTTCACCGGCCTGAGGAGCAATATTTGCAGGGTCAGCCCTACCACTGGACAGACTAGGCACCTGCCTAGAGCAGCAGGCTTCAGTGATACTGAAAAACTCTTCTGACCCTTCATTAAAACAAGCAACCAGGAGTCACATCCTTCAAACCTGGAACCTGCCCCTTCCCCCAGGCTACCTCGTCTTCCCTACCCTTTGCGCTATAGGAGAACCATCCCTGTACCTGTTGGCAGTAGGGTATGGCTTGGCCTGGCCTCTTCCATGCCTGCGCCATCCATGCCACCTCTGGTCTCTCTCATTCACAGCACCTGGCAGCACTTAGCACAGACTGTGACCTCACAACCTACACCACTACACTTCAAGGCCCTACCTCTCCCCTCAGGATTGCCCTAAACACTGCCTGAAAAGGGAGAGGACCCCACTCAGGAAATTCCCTGAGCAGCACCAGATGCACAGAGAACAGTATAGGCCTAGAAAAGATGCAACAGATATAACTAGGGAAGATGCGGAAGAAATGCTGGTCAGGGAGGGTTGTGGAAGAGAAGGTGAGATGCTACACTTAAGGGGAAGAGAAGGTGAGATGTTGGCTACCTGGGGGTAGGGAGAGAACGCTGAGATGCTGACCACCGGGGGGGGGGGGGGGGGGGGGTAGAAGGCAAAGAGGAGATGTTGGCTACCTGAGGGGGCGGGGGAAACTAGGGAGAAGAAGAGAAGGGAGAGATGCTGGAATACGTGGAGTAGGGCCTTGAGCCCCTGGAGCACATAGCTAAAGGTTTGCTTAGGTTGTCAGATACCCTTGGACAGGCTCTGAATAATAATAGCTGTTTCTCCAGTCAGCAGCATCTCAGACACTAGTTCCCGAGTCCTTCTCATGAGGGCAACACCCACAGGGACATCAACTGTGACCTCCCCATCCTACACCATTGCCCCCACTCCAGGCAGCAACACCAGGCTTTTCTTGGTAGCCAGCATTATAGTCACCATAGCAGACTTTGCACCAGGCTGAACAATATCTCGCCCTTCAAGCTGTAGGCAGCACCTGCCTTCAAGGGCGCCGCTATGGTGCTGTGCCACCATACCGCGCCACCCTTGGGGGTTTAAATCTTTTATTTACCTCCGTCCCAGCGGCCGCGTCATTTCAAAGCCCTGCCCATCTCTAGCCTTCCCTCCCTTCGTGAGTTCGTTCCTGCAGAGTCCCGCCTTCTGACGTCATTTCCTCGAGGGCGGGACTCTGAGGGAACGAACTCACAAAGGGAGGGAAGGCTAGAAACGGGCAGGGCTTTGAAATGACGTGGCCACTGGGACGGAGGTAAATTAAAAAAGACTTAAATCATGCAGGGTGGCAAGAAGAAAAAGGGGGATGTTGGGGGGAGAAGAGGGCGGGCAGGTGGCTATAAATGGGAGGGGGATGGGGCGAAGGAGAATCACTGGACAGGGGCAGGGTGGGAGAAGAGAGAAAGGAGATGGGGGGGCACCAACTGATAGTCTGGAGGGGGCGCCAGAGACCCTAGGACCGGCCCTGCCTCCCACCTCCAACAACTTGGAACTGCCTTGTAGTCCTTCCCATTGTACTCTGTTATCTAGAAGACACCATTTCAAAACAATTAGGGGTACTAAACTCAACCAAGATTATCCCTCTCTGAACACAGTGAAGGCATTTGCTCAATAATCAGGGTGCTCAATCACCCAAAGGAGCTAGGGCCCTGCATTTCATTGACTCATCTTGAGGAAGGCAATGCCATGAGATTAAATACAGTAAGACATTGGCCTTCACTCTCTCTGTGCTGTATAATAATTGCCTTGCCGTTGCTCTCTGTATTTACATTAAACTTAAAACATGTGCTTAATTACCACCTGCAGTCGTTGGGCTTTAATTAAATGATTTGCTGTCTTATTGATTTTAGCCAGAATTACACGGAAGCTGAACTTGTGGTAACTATTTTGCTGCTTGACACGCCGAGCGTTTTTATGGAAGAGCGGTTTATAAAAAGAGAAATCATAAATAAATACTGGGCACTTCTTTGCAACTGACACGTTGGATTATCTCATGCAAACACTTTACTCAAGCCTCTGTTTCCACATTTCCAGTGCACTTGACCATAGTGGTTAAGACGAAAGCTAGCTGGCGAAAGACCATTACTCGACATTGATGCGCGGATTGTTTTTCACTTATGAAATACTGCTAGTGCTTTGTAATCGTAAACCATCTCTGAACATTTTGCTTGAAACAGCAGGCAAAATAGTTTCATGCAATTAAAGTCATGGGTTTCGATTTTTGTTACTTGT
Organism: Microcaecilia unicolor; assembly: GCF_901765095.1. NCBI lineage: Eukaryota > Metazoa > Chordata > Amphibia > Gymnophiona > Siphonopidae > Microcaecilia > Microcaecilia unicolor. The sequence continues at coordinate 36,184,800 of NC_044038.1, forward strand.
ACAAAGTTAGCTTCACTGCATAAAAACTTAACAGGAGTAAATGACAGTAACATATTTGCTTTCTCTCCTGACATTACTTTACTTCCCCCTCCCCCCCCCCCCCCCCCCAGCCTCTTTTGACAGGGAGCAGCAGCAGCAGCTTGTGATGTCATGATATACAGACAGGCACTGCCAAGCAACCTGTGTGTGTGTGTGTGTGGGGGGGGGGGGGGTGAGGCCATATGCAGAGACTGGTTGTGAGGCCTCATTTGCATAAATAGTTTTATATGTCAGTAAGGGCCAAAAAGAAGGACCACGAGCGAAATCCACAGTTCCTCATGTGTATGGCTGGTCCTGCAGCCAAGAAGACACACTACTTACACACAGATGTCCTCAGTTCTTCTCTGGGAATATGAGCTATGTTTTCTGATTTGTTTGAAGCGACCAATGATTTATCGTAGCTCAGTTGCTGGGGGTGGGGAAGGACAATGCCATGGGACCTTGAGACTTTCTTTATAATGTATTGCTAATTGCTTTTCTCCAAAGACCATTTTTCTTTGGAAAATCCCATTACATTTTTCTTGTACAGACTTTGCGTAATTGTCAGTTCCTTTAGGGTGATCACTGACAGGGCATTTAGCCTTTGCACTGGGATCACAGTTAGGAAAAAAGAAACAGGAAAGGACTGCACTGAGCTAATGGATGGGAAATAGTGGACTGAGCTGTCTTATTGGAAAACATGTTTATTGCATAATTATTGTCAACTTGCAAACCTTTGTTTTTTTTTGCACTTGCATTAAAAAACCTATTTGTGTTTAGTTTTCTTACCATTCCCTCATAAGTTGTCAAGACGCAATACTTTGTCAGTTGTGAAATTAAACTGGAGAAGTGCTGCTGTCTGATGCCTAGCAAAAATCCCATTTGGGTTTTATTTTTCAGGCTTTCTCATCCAGTGTACCTTCTGCTGCTCTGTTAATGAACTCTCAAACTGAGACCGGCAGACACACCCTAACATCAGTGTTTCCCAAGTCCAGTCCTGGAGTACCCCTTACCAGTCAGGTTTTCAGGTTGTTCATATGAACTTGATTTGCATATACTGCCTCCATTATATGCGAATCTCTTTCATGCATAGTCACAGTGGATATCCTGAAAACCTGACTGGCAAGGGACTGGACTTGGGAAATATTGCCCTGTATCAGTGGTTCCCAAACCTGGTCCTGGAGGCATCCCAGCCAGTCAGGTTTTTAGGGTATCTACTACTACTACTTAGCATTTCTATAGCGCTACAAGGGTTACGCAGCGCTGTACAAGTTAAAACATGGGGAAGGACAGTCCCTGCTCAAGAGAGCTTACAATCTAAAGGTAACAAGCTATGTAGTCAGTGTAGGTATCATGAATGGGGAAGGTGGTTAGGCGCCAAAAGCAAGGGAGAAGAGATGGGCTTTGAGTAAGGACTTGAAGATGGGCAGGGAGGGCGCATGGCGTATGGGCTCGGGGAGTCTGTTCCAGGCATAAGGTGATGCGAGGCAGAAGGGGCGGAGTCTGGAGTTAGCGGTGGTGGAGAAGGGTACAGATAGGAGTGATTTATCCACAACGAATATTCATGAGAGAGATTTGCATGCAGCAGGGGCAGTATATGAGGATTATTTGAATAGATATGAGTGTTGATTTAGAAGAACTATTGTGGATGGTAACTGGAAAACTGAATTATTAACTCCTTTGGGGAAATGGACTGTTGCTCTAAGAAGAGTGACCACTGAATTGTAGGTCTGGAGATGACTTTTGAGGAACATGAAAATGAGAATTGTGTCTGATGTTTAGATTTTTCAATACATGTGAAGTTATTCTGTTCAGTGTGATTGGGAGTAAGAGGGAGGTGTGGATGTTGGTTTGTGTGAACAGTTCTAAAATGTGAATGACATGATGATAATGTGAATTAAACATTTAATAAAGCTTGATTATTAGAACAACGGTTGTTGAAGATAGTGTATAATATACATATTGCAACCAATTATTATATACCTAGAATGTAACGCTGTTAGATGAATATTCATGGTGGATATTCTGAAAACCTGACTGGCTGGGGTGCCTCCAGGACCAGGTTTGGGATCCACTGCCCTAAATCATTGGGTAATATGGACAGATTCCTGTTGTAGAGCTCGCATCAGTGGTTCCCAACCCTTTTTCTCCCAGTTAGAAGCCCTTACCGGCCACTTATTTTGTCGGCACTAATGGCTCCTGTGCTAACTCTGCACTAATCAGGCAGCAATTTTCCTGTGCTACCCAATTAGCGCAGGTCATGCCTATTCTACGCCTCCATGCACGCCCCCTCACTAAAAAAATATTTGATATTTTGTAGCGCGGGATTGGTGCTCGGTGATCCAAGTACTACCATGGGATACCTGAGCGCATGTCGCGGTTGGTGCTTAAGAGGCCCCCTAAGTATTTGATTTGTACTTTACATATTCTCCTTATGTTCTATGGGTGAAGTATATATTAGTAACAGTTTATTACCCGCCTTTTTAAATTAAGCCCAAAGATGGGGGAAGCATTAAAATAAGAGAGAAAGCTCAACAGAGCCACATCACGCTTAAAGCAGAACCTGAGAAAAGTGAAAAATCAATAATCCATTAAAGTAGAAAAGGCTTACTGTAACAGCTGTTTGCTTTGTTGAATCCGTTAGGGAGTCTGAAGAAGTAATTAGAGTGCAAGGAATGTGTTCTCTTAGGTTTACAAATGAGATCATCCTCCGCCAACCTCAACCCAGGACGTGCAGGACGTGCAGGACGTCAGACGCACAGAAGCCCTGCAGAGCACAGCGAAGATCAGCTGGAGCGCGTCTGTGGGCCGCGCACGCTGGAGTCAGAAGACAGCACTTTTGCTGGCGGGGGTTCGGGTGAAAGGGGCCCGGTGGCGGGTGGGACTGCGGCGCCGGGCCCCCCTTGGAGGCCCGGGCCCTGGGAATTTTGCCCCCCCCCCCCCCTCGACGGCCCTGATGGTGGAGCCAAATTGGCAGGGATCAGAGCTGACCATAGAAAACCCATGGAATGGATTAGAGGGAGCCCAGCGAGACTGGCAAAAATGATCAATGAGCCCTGTGTGGGTGGTACTTTTTTTTTCTCAGATTTAACTGGATATGCATGAACTGCCTTTATTACATGCATATTTCTCTCATGCATATTCATTGTGGAAATCCTGAAAAGCAGACAAGTTGGGTTGCAGAAGCAACAGGGATCTAGGGCTGCTGCTATCACTAGTTTTGCACGTGTTGCAGTCCAGCGGCACTGTCTTCCCCCCCCCCCCCCTCCCCCTTTCTAAACCAGCGTCCGAGTTAAGTTTAATCTTGGGATGCTGGAAAAGGATTTGTTTCTTTGTTTAGGGATGAAAGCCTGCCCCGGTCTCCGAATGTGCTCATCATCAGACTGACGTCAAGCATTTCCTCAGCCTAGGGCGGTGTTTTTTTGGAGGGAGAGCCAAAGACCACAGCAGCAGTCTCGCTGGGGAGGCTGCTCCTGCAACAACTGCTGGATTTATTTTTAACTGCTTGACTCAGTGCTCGTCAGATGTGCTGAGCAGCGAGCGAGCTGCATTCCGACAGAAAGAAAGAAGGAAAGAAGGCAGGGCAGGGGAAGCCAAAGCTGCGGCTCAGGGAAAGGAGGAGGAGGAGGCGGCGCAATCCTGACAGCCTGAGAGAGCGAGTGCAGCCGCAGGTCAGTCTGCCACCAGAAGGGGGACGGTGATGATGGCTGCTGGCGGGCGCTCCAAGACCTAATTTACCGGCAAGCATCAGGAGGGGCGGACAGGCCACGGGCATTTAGATGCTATTGAGCAGCTCAGCCTGCGTTTTCCGCTGCAGATCGATTGGGTTTCACAGCGCCGGATGGTGCCGTGCTTGCACGACTTTTTCACCATGATCGACAGTTCTAAGAAGCAGCAGCAAACGGAGCAGCAGCACCAGCAGGAGCAGCAACAGCAGGGCTTCCCTGAGATTTTCCTCGCCGGGGATTTTGATCCGCTGAAAGAGAAGGAATGCCTGGAAGCGAGCAATCAGAAAAGTCTCAAGGAAGGTCAGTGAGCTTGTGATTACAGAAGGGATGCTGGGGGGGAGCAACGAGTGCAGACGTGATTTCAGACTGCATGTATGTTTCATCCTCATTGTGCATCAAAATGTCTCTTCAGTATCTCCGTAATGACGATGCTGCATTATTACAGACCGGTTCCAATAATTCCCCTTCCCAGCCAACCACACCACTTCCCTTTCAATTTCCTTCGCTGAGAAAAAGGGCTGGAAAACGGATATAGCCACTTTTCAGGTCATGCTGGCTGGCCTGTTCTTATGTTCAATTCATTTCACGGTTGTCAGTGTGGGCAGATTATTTAGGTTAAGGGGCAGGGCTGCCTTCTGAATCCTCCATCAGCTGGAGTTATTAGATCACATCTGTGCTGTCTTCTCCCTGCTGGGAAAGACAAGGCAGATTCTGCCAAGGGTTTTCAGGCATCCTAGGCAAACAGGTTTGTGACCCCCCCCCCCCTCTTAAAAAATTAGCAAATACTTTGTATATATTTACATAATGAGAGCAATTTCCAAAGGACATTTATACAAGTGAATAGTAAATTTGAAAAATGCCCAATTCCCTCCCCTCGCCCCCCCCCCAGGTAAAAGTACATACTGATAATTCTTTGAATTGTCTGGCTGACCTGATGAACTCAGCAGCTGTCTGCTAACTCCTCCAGAAGCTGCCGCCCTAGGTGACCACCTCGTTTGTCTTATGGTTGAAGCAGCCCTGGTTTCTGCTTGTTCTTTTTTGCTGCAGCCCCTTAGCGTTGGCTTTCTGCTGTATTTTGTGTGAAGGCGAGCCACAGTCCTTGCACTTGATAAGGTTGTTTTGTACGTTAGGGCCACAGATCAAAATCAAACACGAATGGATTTGGGTGTTTTGTAACAAGTCTCGTCGCGGTCACTTTTTGTAATGAGTTCCTTTTGCTGCGCTGATCCCTAGGACTAGAGATATTGTCAGCAAACGCAAGGAAATTTCAACTTGCCTGATGTAAAATTTAACATAATGGAGGTAGTTTTGAAAAAGGTCACCGAAATGTAGGCAGTACATTAAGCATGAATTCTGTATCGTTAATTACTTGCTTAATTGCTGTCATAGAATACTAGGATAAATCTGCGTTTAGGTGCGGGTGCTTATGCTACGTCAGTGGCTGGTGGGAATAACCGTGACTAAATGTTGCAGTTGCACGTTTAACAGTATTCTAGAATCTTAGCGCATAAGTGCCTGGCACGCCCCTCCTATGTACAATGCCCCCTTGCCCCCTGTGCTGTCCCCTGGATTCTACATATAGTGCCCAGATTTGCACACCCAAATTTGAGCATGCATCTAAGGTACATGCATAGATTAATAGAGTAATGAGCCCTTAACTATCAATAATTGGTGCTAGGAACCAAGTCAGTTGGCTCTCATTACAATTTTAATCCACATTTGGCTACGTGCTATTCTATAAAACACGGCACCTAACTCTCCTAGCATGTATCTGAAAAGGAGCGTGGCCATGGGCGTGTCAGGGGCATTCCAAAAAGTACCACGTGTAGTTATAGAATACAACCCCATAAGAACATAAGAATAGCTATACTGGGCCAGACCAATGGTCCATCTAGCCCAGTATCCTGTTTCCAACAGTGGCCAAGCCAGGTCACAAGTACCTGGCAGAAACCCAGTTAGTAGCAACATTCCATGCTACCAATCCCAGGGCAAGCATTTGCTTCCCCATGTCTGTTTTAATAGCAGACTATGGACTTTTCCTCCAGAAACTTGTCCAAACCTTTTTAAACCCAGGTACGCTAGCCGCTGTTACCACATCCTCTGGCAAAGAGTGCCAGAGCTTAACTTGGGCACCAGCATTTACACCAGGTTTCAGCAAGCATAAGTCTGGTGCCTAAAGTTAGCTGCTGGAATTGGCACTAAGCTGATTTTTCTGCTGCCAAATTTTGAGTGCTATTTCATAGAATTTCCTCCTATAGCTTTTGTATGCTAGAGGGCAGATGCTCAAAACTCCGGCGCTGCTCAGTAGAGCATCGGAAAAATACCGCCACAACAGCTCCCTAATGCTCAGTGTGTAATGACATTTAAATTTAGGCATGGGGGCAGCACTGAGCATTAGGGAGCTGTTTTGAGTTCTGCAGGAGAATTGTACCTTGACCACATGCCCAGGTACAACTCAGAAAAAAGTCCTGACCTGTCAAACCTGGTGATCCAGTGGACCCCAGACTCCCCACCCCCTCAAGGACATAACTGCCTGGTAGTCTGGTGGACCCTAGACATTTCCCCCCAGAAAATAAATAAAACCATGGTGGTACAATGAGACCCCTGGCAATGCCCCTCCATCCCAGACTAGCCCTGGTGGCCTAGCTGTGGTTCCCCCAACCCCTTCCTACCTTGACGGAGGAGGAACAGAGTCCTAGTCCCTTCTCCTGCTGGGCACAGCCCATCAAAATGGTGGTACCCTGCCCTCCCTGGTGCATCCTGGGATGCACTGGGTGGGGTTTAACTACCTCCTCCAAGGTAGGAGGGGGTTGGGAGGCCACCGCTAGGCCACCAGAGCTAGTCTTCCGAATTGGAGTGGGGGGGGCATGGCTAGGGATCCTACTGGACCACCATGGTTTTATTTATTTTCGGGGGTGGGGGGGTCTAAGGTCCACCAGTTCTCTATGGCCTGGGGGGGGGGGTCTGAAGTCTACTGGACCACCAGGGTATGTGTTTGGGGAGATGGAGGGTCTGGGGTCCATTGGACCAGGGCTTAGGTTTGACAGGTCAGGGCTCCCTATTCCTCCCCTGCTCAGCACAACCCTAACGCCAGCTCTGAAATGGTGTAGGGTTTGCCGCGGGAGGAGCACCATTTTTTGGTGTGCTGCCCACTGAGCATTGAGGAGGATTAGGTGATGACCTGTTTACCTTGCATTTACATGCTTATTGCGCTCAGGAGCTGGTGAGCTCATTTTTTCATGCGCTTGCCGGCTCTGAGCATTCGGCGGAAGCAAATGTGAGCTCTGGTCCGGCGCTGATGTCCTCTAGCGCTTGCAGTTGCTTCTGAGCATCAGGGCCTAGGATTCTAGAATAGCAATTTAGTGCAATTATGTGTATAAATTAGTGCTAATATACCAATTAATTTACACATATAACTGCCAACATTCCATAACTTCCACTCACAATTTTGCATGCTAAGCACCAGATTCTATATAAGACACCTAAAAAATCCACGCAGTAAACATTTTCGTCTGAGTGTATTCTATACGCGTCGCCTAGATTTAGGCGCGGTAAATAGAATACGCCTAGGTGATATCCCAGTGCCTAAAACTATGTGCCTCCATTTACACCAATGAAAATGTGGCGTAAATCTCTGTGCGTAGAGTTACGCACACTGGGCCATATTCTATACGCGCGTAAATTTTGAAATACCCACAGAATGCCTTTGTCCCCATCCATAACCATGCCCCTTTTGAGCTGCGCGCTTTAGAATTTAGGCGCAGTTCATTACAAAATCCGCTTAGCGAGTTTGCACTTAAATTCTAATTATTGCCAATTAGTCCTCATTATTGCTTGTTAAGTGCTCTTATCAACGCTGATTATCTTTTTAAGCCAATTAAGTTACATGCATTGTTATGGAATATGCTTAGATTTCAGCGGAAAACACTAGGTGCGATATATAGAATCCGAGGGTAAGTGTGAAAATGTGTGTGTAAGATTCTAGAATTAGGTGAGTATGCTTTGCTTTGTGAAGCGTTAGCTATACAGCTGGCATTGAATGATGTCATCCACCTTTAAAGCCTTGCGGACAGTATAGACAAGGGATCAGCATCAGGTTGCGGTATGCCATAGATACCAGGGGGCAGCCTCACCAGATCCAGTACATCTGCAATGATAGCGCTGGTGGTTTTGCCATGCCAGTTTAAAATGAGGTAGCTAACAATAGAAATTCATCTCTGCGCTTATAAGTACATATCAAGTGAGTTGGACCAGCCCAGAATCTCAGGGGATAGCTACGCACATCACAAAATGGCATCAGAGCTTGGTACCAGGTGGCGCCATGGTTGGGCAGTCTCGGCAAAGTGGCAAAAGGCATGGAGAACCTGTTTCTTCCATGGAGATGGTTCTTCAGAGCTGGAATGAGAGACATTGCTAAGGCAGCATGTGTGCCTGTGATGTACTTGTTCTTTGGAAAAATGACAAGTACTGTTTTCCAGTGCTGTCCAAATGTTTTTTGGTTTTTTCCCCTCCCCCTCCCTACTAAACTCACTAGAAAATGCTTTGGAAATGAAAAAGGAATATGCATCCCAATCACTGACCCTAGTGAAGGGATTGTGAACACCGATATTATGACTGCCACAAACTAGACTAATTCTCACAATTTCTAAAGTGATGTGCAGGTCTGCAGACATTTGAGCTAAGAACCAAACTGATTGGCATAACTTGGTTACCCTACAAACTAGAGGATCCTTTTACAAAGTCACGGTAAAATGTGGCCTGCGGTAGTGTAGGCGCGGGTTTTGGGCGCGCACAGAATTATTTTTCAGCGCATCTGTAAAAATAGGCCTCTTTTTTTTTCCCTTCTGAAAATGGACGTGCAGCAAAATCAAAATTGCCGCGTGTCCATTTTGGGTCTCCGACCTTACCGCCAGCCATAGACCTAGCGGTAAAGAATTTGGGCGGTAAGAACCTAGGCACGTCAGATGGCACTTGGCGTGCGTCTGCTAAATGCGCCAGAAAATAAAAAGTATTTTTCAGATGCGCATATCGGACACTTGCCAAAAATGAAATCACTGCAAGAGCCACACGGTAGTCGGACGGTAAGTCGATTTTGGCGCGCATCAGGCATGCGTAGATGCTTACGCGGCTTAGTAAAAGGGGTCCTAGGACTGTTGATATCCCTTCTGTAGACTGTGTTTGAAAGTAAGGGTCTCCACAGGCAATATCGGTTTGTTTGATGAAAGGTGCAGGCTCTTCAGTGCACAGTAAAAACAAGGCATAGGGCCCCTCAGGTGCACGGAGCCGCCATTAACATGGCGCCGCTCCCCGACGAGCATGCGCAGGGCAAGCAGCGGGGTAGGTGCGGGGCAGCAGGAAAATTTTCCTGCCTCGCACTGGCTCCCCACTGAGGAAGAGGAGTATTGGCAGGGGGATTTATAACCCTAAGGAGCTCCCGAACACCATCTTTGCGGCATTCGGGAGAAAAAGACTGCTTCCCTCCCTCCCTCCCTCCCTAATTGTCAGGATAAATCATTCAGATATAATGTCGCAGTGTGGCGGGGGTACCCAAGCCTGACGTGAGATAAGCTGGACTGACAGCTGTGCTTGAGCACCCTTGCTGCGCAGCGGGGAGTTCTGGTTTGCTGCTTGCTGGATTATCAGTCTCGCTAATGGCGGCGGACTGGGATTGGCATGTTAAAGCTTGAAAGCTTATGGTTGGCTTGGGTATACCCAGTTTAAGTTGTTTTAGGTTTTAATAAAGTTACGGCCAAATTATTGCCATTTTTGTGAATACACGAGCTCTGTTTTCATTTATGTTGTCAATGAAGTCTTAGGCAGGCACGCAAAGTCTCGGCTGCCAATGTTAATTGTCTGGAACATTCTGAAATTTCAAGGAGGAAGTGTTAACTACCTTTCAGACAATAGCCAGAGATGAAATCATCTGCGCTGTCTCTTTAGAGACAGTTACTAGCTCTTTTGGATTTTTCTCAAACCAGCCACTTTAAAAATGAGCCCCCTTGAAAATGCAAACAAGTGCTATCATGTTTATAATCTTTAAAACTGAATTGCTTTTCCTTAGTCTTTAAAAAAAAAAAAAATGAACCTAGTATGAAGGAACCGTGTGGTTTCTGTGGTTCTGGCCGACTGGCACCAATTCCATACATCTTGGAAATTGGTGCAGGACTAATGAGAAGAATGACCCTGTATACTTTGGGGTAATCTTATAACAGGGTTTATAAGCTATCAAGGCAGGACATATGTGTTCATAGGGCTGCATTTCGGTTTTAGAATTTTAATTGAGTGATTAAAGGTAGGTTATGTATTTATTTTTTCCCACTGCAGCTCCTTGTGACTCTAAGCAAGTCACTTAACCCTCTGTTGCCCAGACTGCAGGGGCGTAGCCAGACCTCACAGTGGGAGGGGGCCAGAGCCCGAGGTTGGGGGCACATTTTGAGTGCCACCACCCCTCCACGGCCACGCCTCACCTTGCGCCCCCACCGCCTCGCCTCCTCGCCGCTTCCCCTCACACACAAATACCTTTGCCGATAGGGGTCCCCAACCCCCGCCAGCCAAAGCCTTCTTCGGCACCGGTCTCCGGCGCAGCCGCGTTCGCTGCCTGCCCACTGCTCTTCTTTCTCCTTGCTCCTCCTGTGCACGCTGGGTCTGAAGAGATTGATCTAGCCCATTATCCTACATCAAACAGAGACCAGTACAAGTGCCTGGCAAAATCCCAAGCAGTGGCTTTCCCAGATCTATCTTCAAATTTCAAGTTTATTAAGAACTTGCTATCCCCACCTATCAACGATACCAGCTAGGCGACTTACAGACTATACAGTAAAGAAAAAGGAAAACAGGAAGAAGACAGGCAGCCTAGATGGGTAAGGGGGGGAGAACTACGGAGATCATGATAGGAAAGCCGGGGGGTAAGGAACACACACTAGGTAGGGGAACATGCCCAAAGCTCCTTGGTTCCTGTGTCGGGTGTCAGTGAAATGCTTCCTGAAAGCATTTATGCATTTCACCTCCAGGAACTTATCCAAATCTAAACCCAGCTATGCTAACTGTTTTTTTTACCACATCCTCCAGCAAAGAGTTCCAGAGTTTAACTATGTGTTGAGTGAAAGAATATATCTATGTCCGTCTGTTTCTGTAAGGCATAGGCTTCTGTTTAAAAAGAAAAAAAAGACTGCTGGCAATATTACCAGAACTTAACTTTGCAATCTCCTTTCCTACAAAGCTGTGAACGCTGTCTGTCCTTTATCTCAGTCTTATAAATACCACTTCCTTATCTTCCAGCAGATTGTGTCTCCAGAAGATATCTGCAGAGTGACAGCATGGTCATTTCTTCATTGTTTTGACACCATTGTAAGTTTGACATCCTGGCCAGGGGCAAGTCAGCCTATGGCAGAGTGGTCAATCAAGGAGCTTCGGTCTTCTCCTCCAAGTGAGGGCTACTGTGGTGCATCCTGCTGGAATGATAAGGAAGGAGAAATGTATTCATACCAGTTAATTTCCTTTCCTTGAACCTGCCTTGGACCACTTCAGCACTTGGAATTCTGGAGGATCTTGGTCTGCTCCTCTTTGTCATTAGTATTTTGAATCATAAAGAGTCTAATTAATAGATTCTGCAGAGGTTTTCCACTACAAGTCCAAAACTCCAGACTGCTTGGGGATTGGGTCAGTCCAGATTTTCTGGATTCTCAGGCAGTACTTTTAAAATTCAAATCCAGCATATCTCTGTGTCTCTCTTCCCCATGCAACGTCTGTCTGTGACTGTGTCTCTCCTCCCAATTCAGTGTCTCTCCTTCCCATGGAGGTCTCTGTTTCCCAAAAGAAGGGGCCAAGGGGCCTGAGGCAACACCCCCCCCCCTTTAGGTATGCCTCTCCCTCCCCCCCTCAGGTGGTCCAGATCACAATTTTTAGATCCAGATTCTTACGCGGTCTGGATTTCTGGCATCTGGATTTTTGGACTTCTACTGTAGTTATGTCTGGGTCCTGAACTAGTTGGGAAAAGCAATGCTGAAGCATCTCTTCCTCCATCTGCTGGTCAGGAAGGAACGTAACCCACTAGAATGGACTGGCCTAGCAGGATTTAAGGGAAGGAAATTAACCAGTATGGATAAATTTCTCCATCTCTGCTTGGAAGAATTTGGTTTCAGAATGATCCTCAGACATGTTTGGAGGGCAGTTATTAGATTTAGCAGAAAAATAAGCAAAAGACATGGACTTTGAAATAACAAAAAGTGTGGTAAACGGCCTTACGAAACAATTTCTGGATAATTCAAAAAAGGAAAAAGTTTGCCGATGGGATTGAGATGCTGTTCAAAATATAGCTCATAGATCTGTTATTACTCTTTTTCAGAGCTCTGAAACTGCATTCCTGATATAAAATAAATACAGTAAATTGAAATTTGATAAACGTATTGGTAATGTAGTAAAATCATGTTATTTTCAGTTAAGGCTGATTTCATCAGCTTTTATAAGTAAGTCAAACCTATTAAAATAGTCGGTGCATTTGTATCAAGCAGACTTGATTATTGCAACTCTTTGTGTCAGAGACTTAAGGGCCCTTTTAGTAAGTTGCGTGGGAACCTACGCACATCCAACGCGTGTCAGTTTGGAATTGCCGCCCAGCTACCATGAGCCCCGGGCGGTAATTCCATTTTTTACGCCCGTCCAATACGCGAGGCAGAAAATATTTTTTATTTTCGACTGTGTGGCGCTAACCGGACGGTAATCAGCAGTGTATGCGCACTGATGATTACCGCCAGGTTAACGTGTGAGAGCTTACCGCTAAGACAATGGGCGGCGGTAAAGTCTCAGGCCCAAAATGGACGCGCGCCAATTTTTATTTTGCCGCACGTCCATTTTCACCCCCCCAAAAATAGGCCTATTTTGCAGGTGCACTGAAAAATGGACCTGTGCGAGTCTAATACACACATCTACAACCAGCGCAGGCCATTTTTCAGTGCACCTTAGTAAAAGGACCCCTTACTAAGATAAGTCAGAAAAGACACTAGTTAGTCCAGAATAGAGTGGCCTGTTTAATAGTAAATGTTAAGAAGTCGGATCACATTACTCCAGTCTTGAGAGAATTGCATTAGTTAACCAATTTCGGCTAGGATTACTTTTTAAGTTGTTGAATTTGGTTTTTAAGGCTTTCATGAGAGTGCTTAAATATCTATCGGACAAATTGATTAAACAAGATCAATGTTCTTTGCATTCTCAATGTGTTGCAGCTTCCATCATTAAAATCAATTTCCACTAGAAACAGAGTTTTTTTGCTATGTCGGACTGTCCTTGTGGAGTTCTTTGCCAGTTAGTATCAGTGGCGTGGCCAGTTACCTTGGCTTTTGTAAATCCTTGAAAACTTGGATTTTTGAGAATACGTTTTGGTGGCTGTTCTTAGGATTTCTGGTTTTGTTTATGATTTGACAGGAGTGTAGAACGGAATACTTATTTCTAGCAGTTTCCTTGGTGTTTTCTTGTATTGGGGGGGTTTGGACCCGTTCCTTGTTTTTGTGAACAGAGTGTAAATCCTTGGATATATTTTGATTCTTCCTGAAGCAGCATGGAGAGTAGTGAAACAAGGTGCTCTTGTTGAAGAAATGCTAAGAATTATCAAGGGAACCATCAGTGCACTGCTTTCTGTCCGATGGTGAAGTTTGGCTTGAGCTACATCGGGGGATGCATGGAGTGTTATAGGAGCGGCAGTTTCAGCTAAGTGTTTTTGGGGGGGGGGCTGTCCATGCTCTTTTGCTTTTTCATACATGTTCTTTTGACTTGGTACATTTGACATTATTAGCAGTAAGCATTCTTGCTAGGTTTTAGCTTGATATTTAGATTTAATGATTAGTGGTATTTGTCAATAATTCTTTGTATGTTCATTCACTTTGTTCTATTGTAGTTTCAAGAGGGGTTTTTTTGTTTTTTTAATCAGATTTTCCCCACTATTTGGGAGTTTTTAATGCTGATTATTTTTTCCCTCTTCTTGGTGTCTTAAAAGCTGACCAGTGATAATATTTTTCTCTCATGTAAGATAGTGGTTGTTGCAATACCTTGTGTATTTGTCCCTATTGGGAGATTTGAGGTCTTTTTTGTTCAAAGCTAAGTTTGATCAGAACAAGTGATTGTGATACAAAGGTTCAAACTATTTTTGATGTAGCTTGTCCATTTGGTTGGGTAACCTGCAGGGACGGAGCAGTGAAGAACTGGGTGGGGGTCTCGGTATGTTTGAGTCTGCCCTATATTTTATGGCATTCTTTTCTGTTTTTATTAGATTTTTTATATTGTGAACCACTCCAATGTTGTTTCACAAAATAGAGTGATATTTATTTATTTACGCCGCACATTTTCCAGTTCAATGTGGCTAACAAGCTAAAAAGAAGTCATTACAAAATATGAAATAAAATTCATAAACTATAAGTAAAGAACCATAAATACATAAAATTCGGTAATAAAGCATACTGGAGAGAATGGAAGGGGGGAGACTAGGCACCAGGATCAATTGTCAGAAATGGTTTTTTTTTTAACTATTTTATGTTACACTGTAAATGTTTTATCCTATTTTTATTGTAACCTTCTTTTAAACAGTTGTAATAAGTAGCATATCAAATTATCCAATCAAGATAGAGATAGTGCCATTAGTTTTGGTAGAAGTGCAGAAAAGATGAAAATCAAGACGAGATTATCAGAGGGAAACACAATAAAGGACCCTAATAACAAAAATGGTCATAAGTGGGGGCCTGTAAAACACATTTTTGTTTAAAAGCTATCAGATCAAACTACTGCAGCAACAATTTTTAGAAACTGTGTTATCTTGCATGAAACAATGAATTCTTTCTGAAGTGGAGATTGTGCCGAGTCATGAACAACACTGGAGCATCAGAATGGGAGAAATCCCAGAAAGGGATAACGTGTCTGCTTCCAAAGGAGAAAGATGAAAGTATTGATTATCATTGTTTGACAAGAAAAGAGGTTAAGAGAACATTACTTTTGAAACCTTTCAGTATGCTGTCCATATCGACATCCTTCTTCACTTTGGCATTTTGTTTGTCAGCACTTCGGATGCTGTACCTTTTGGAGGCTTTTGCTCTCACATTTGCATTTTGTCATTTGCAGCTGAAATAATTTATTTGACTCCTGAAGCAGGTGTGCATAGCGCCGAAACGCAGGACTGTGTTGAGTCATTTTATTGTTTTTCTTCAATAAACCACCTGTTTTGGAACCATACTGGTCTGCCCCCTTCTCATTTTTATTGCTGTGTTGTGGACTGCTTTTAGGGCGACACTTATGCTGGTCTTTTTCTAAATGGCTAGAATATCAGTATTTACCTATTCACATCCCGCCGAATTTTCAGTGGTTCCTTATAGAATCCTCTCCTTAGGGGGTAATTCTACAAAACACTTTCCATATGTAAAGCATGTTGTAAGGAGGTAACACATTTGACGTACTGCCTTTCCGTGGTACGACCAAAGCGGTTTCCATATATTACATGCAGGTTCTTTCTCTGGCCCTGGAGGGCTCACAATCTAACCCTGGAGGGTTAAATGACTTGCCCAGGGTCAAAAGGAGTTGTGGTGGGAATTGAACCCAGTTCCGCAGGTTTTCAGTCCACTATTTATTTATTTGTTACACTTATACCCCGCGCTTTCCCACTCATAGCAGGTTCAGTGCGGCTTACATAGTGGTAAGGTTACAAAGTGTTGTAGAGAGAACATATATTATTGTACATGTGAGATGAGCAGGGGGAAGGGGTAGTATTGGTGGGTGATATAGTGGAATTAGTAGGGGATGGGGGTATGAGGTAGATGTGGGATAGGTAGGGTAAGGAGGTCTAAGATGATATAGATTGTTGTCTGTTCTGTTGTTGTTGTGTGGAGGGCCCCCAGGTTAAGTCGGGTCATTTGGGTAATACTAACTAACTAACTGTTATACTAACTGTTAAGCTACTCCTCCACTCCTACACAAAAATGGTCAACACCAACCTCAGTCAGCTTTTATGCAGGCTGTGCACAGACATTTCTCGGACATTGTTTGCGATGTACCTGCATATTTTATAAAATTAGAGGACATTCACACATACACACCTTATTCAGCGTGGGTATAAATTTGTGCGATGTGTACCTCTCAGATTCTTTGTAGTAATCTATTTATAAAGGCATGTAGAGGCCTTTGTGGACTTTAAGCACTTTTTTGGACTTCTCACATAGATGTTTTGTTAGGAAATTATCTCCTATGGAGGTATTCTCAAAAGGTCACCTAAAGTGGAGTGGAGGAATGGCCTAGTGGTTAGAGCACCAGTCTTGCCATCCAGTCTGCTCGTTGTGATCTTGGGTAAATCACTTAATCCTCCATTCTCTTAGCTGAGCTCTCCAGTTACAGGGAAATACCCAGTGTACCTGAACATAACTTGGGTTGAGCTACTACTGAAAAAGGTGTGAGCAAAATCTAAATCCAAAGTATAGAATGCTAGTGTAAGTTTGCCTTTAGGCACAAGCACCAATGCTAGTGCAAGCTGCATGCATACATGTCCCAGCCCACCCATGCCCCCCTCGGAGTTCTGCACTCAGCAATTTGAGCACACAACATATAAAATACTAAGGGCAGTTATGCGCATAACTGCTGATTGGGGCTAATTAGCAACAATTAATAGACTATTATTGCTCAACTGACTTTATTCTATAACTTGCATGTGCAAATTTGCAAGCTAGTTGCACATTTGGGCACAGAACTTTCTAGAATTAGGGGCATGTATGCATTTGTTCTAGATTTTAGGGATCCTGAGAAATTCTCTGATAGCTTGGAGCAGCCAGTAGCAAAACATAGACTTGAGACTAAGAGGGGCATTTTTGAAAGCAATGTCTATGTTTGGATTTGGATGTCTTTGTAAAATGTCCAAATCGGGGGGCGTGGAAAACCGTATTTTCTAAAAAAGATAGACGTCCGTCTTTCGTTTCGAAAATATCAAGGACGTCCTTGAATTTGGACATCCTTAGACATGGACGCCCCTAGACATGGATGTCTTTGACGTTTGGCGATTTTCGAAACCAAAGACGTCCATGTCAAAAATGTCCAAATGCAAGCCATTTGGACATGGAAGGAGCCAGCATTTCTACTGCTGTACAAAGAATTTGCACCTGATGTCATTGCAGGAATGCAGTTCCTTCCATAACATCAAAAGCCAGGTTTACAGTGCTTCACTACCACTGAAATCCATTCCAGCTGCATCTTAAGGTGGCAGAATAGTGTGACAAGGTGCTGGCTGTAGTTAGGCTGCTTAGAGAGAAGTATAGAACCAGCAGAAGAAAGAGAGCGTCGATGCCCCTGTACAAGTTGTTGGTGAGGCCCCACTTGGAGTATTGTGTTCCGTTTTGGTAGTTGTATCTAGCGAAGAACATAAAAAGAACTGAAACACTCCAGAGAAAAGCCAAAAAAAATGGTGCGAGATTTTTGCCAAAAGACATATGAGAAGAGACTTGATGAACCGAATATGTATACCCTAGAGGAAAAGAGGGATGGGAGGTGATGCCCCTCTCCTCCCATAAATCCAGCACACCTCTGCCTTCCCCAAATCCAGCATCGCTCACTACCTTCCTTCCTGCAGGTCCAGGATCGCATTTTCAGGACGTCCGCGATTCACACAGGCAGGGCACTCCGGGGCCTTCCCAGTCTGCCGCGTCCGGCCCTCTCTCATGCAGCTTCCTGTTGTGAGCGCCAGATGCGGCAGAGGGAAGTCCCCGCGGTGCTGTGTGAATTGCGGACGGCCTGAAAACGTAAGCTGCAAGCACTGCAGCGGCAGTGAGGGAAGAAGCAGGAAGCGGCAGATTCCGGACCTGCGGGAAGGGAAAGTAGGGAGCGATGCTGGATTGTGGGCAGCAGGAGGGAGGTCAAGATGTGCCGTAGCAGCCCTGAGAGTTCGCTGTGGCACACAGTTTGGGAAAAGCTGGTTTAGTTTGTTAACAAAAACCAAAATAATAATAATAGCAAAGCAATTCTCCTGTAGACATAGGAGCTTCATGTGCTAAGTCCTTTTTCCCATGCTGCGTCAATGGAGGAAAAATGTTTTGTAAATCAGGATGGAATGCTTGCTGCCAGTTACTTACTTCTCCTGCTAAACTGTGTCCTTGATACTATGAAGTTCCCTGCCAGGAAGAGTTTGTTTATCTTAATTGTTACACAGTTCTAAAGCTTTCTGTTCAAAAGATGAATATCAGAATCACTGTGTCCTGGATAGGTTGGATTTACAGTTCTAGCAGATGGATTGCAGCGAAAACTTTGGTATTTATCACTTGAGCTGGTTTATTGATGTCTTGGGAACTGTTGAGTCATGTCTTTTGTGTTGTTATTTGACATTCCATTATGAACTGCTGTCTTCCTGGGATTTTACGTAATTGTTACAGACCCAGTTCAGTCTATATTTTTTTCAGACTAGTCTTGAAAGCTCGTCTCAAAGTTCAGCATTTTAAGTCAATGAGATCATTATTACAATTTGCTGGGTCAGCCAGTCACAATACTTCAGTTTTCCCTGGATTCTATACATGGCGCTCAAATTTCTCCGTGCAAAATTGCACACGATCCTGAGATGCATGCGCAACTAAATTGGCTAACGCGCCAATTAGTACCAATAATTGGATGCTAACAATCAGTTATCCTCCCAGCAACCAAATAATATTAAATAGCAAATCACGTGTCACCATTCCTCAGCAGGCATTCTTATATACTGCAAAACAGGTCAACATGTGGCCTAGTGGTTAGAGCACCAGTCTTGCAATCCAGAGCTGGCCAGTTCAAATCCTGCTGCTGCTCCTTGTGATCTTGGGCAAGTCACTTAACCCTCCATTGCTTCAGGTACAAACTTAGATTGTGAGCCCTCCTGGGACAGAGAAATATCCAGTGTACCTGAATGTAACTCACCTTGAGCTACTACTGAAAAAGGTGTGAGCAAAATTTAAATAAATAAATAACATTTGTAGAGGGATCTTCAGATCTCAGAACACAATTACTGCATTCCAACACTTTTCTTATGCACTACTGCATAATCCTCATTGGTCTCAGATTTTTATTTTTTTCCATGAAGAATTATAGTGCAGTTTCATATAAAAAAGTAAAAAAGCCACTTAGAAAAAACTGGAGCCTATGCCGCTAAACTAAGTGGCTTTTTGATTTTTTGATGTGAAACTGCTGTTTCAAAAGGGAGCCTGCTCTGGCATCGGCATGTGTTTTTGACACCTGCCGAGGCCGCCTTGTACCGCAGTGGGTAAAAGGCAGGGTATTTTTTTTAAAGAAATGGATTTGCGGCAAGTGAAGCACTTGCGCGCCCATTTCGGGTGGGACCGCCACCCATTGAGGTGGTGGTAAGGGCTCCCGCCGACCCTGGCAGTAACTGGGCAGCATGTGGCACTGCCCAATTACCGCCAGGTACACACCGGTGCTACAAAAACAAAAGTAAATGGCGCACACTGAGGGTGGGAACTACCGCTGGGCTGCTGCGGTAGCCTAACGGTACTTTTCTTTTAGTGAGTGGTAGGCCTGCGTTGGGCTTACTACCGCTTTGTAAAATGGCCTTCCTTAGCGTCCCTCCGGACCGGCCCAGGATTGGACTGATGGGTTGTGCATGCCTTCCAGCAGGTGGCGACTGAGAAACTTCTGACTCTAGAGAGCCAGTAAGAGCCCTGGCCATGTGACCCTAGCCTCAGTATTCTCAGTCTTCAGCAGGTGGTAAGAGGTGAGCCCATTAGTCTCTCTCTCTTTCTTTAGTTTAAAAAAAAATACCTTCTGTACCTGGGGAATCTAGTTGTAGAGGCTAGGTAGGTAAGAGTCTTTTCTTCTCCAGCCTCTGGGGTGCTAAACTCGGGGATTCCTGGGTCCCTCCTCCCCCCACCCCCTCTTCCTCCCCATCTCTCTTTGCTGTGCAGGGACCTGGAAACATTTTTTTTTTTAAATCTGGGATCAGTGAGAATTATGCAGTACTGCTTAAGCGTTGGAGTGCAGTAATTGTGCTGTGAGATCTGAAGATCCCTTTACAACTGATGATCTGTTTTGCAGTATATAAGAATGTCTGATTAGCTATTTAATATTATTTGGTTGTTTTGATTGCATTTTCAGATCCCTGCATACATAATTTTGGCCCTGTTTATTGGAAAAGCCAATTATTGTCATTAATTGGCAACATTTTGGAGTTGCATGCGTGTTTTGCAAAGCGCTATCCTATAAAGATCTGCATGCAAATCTTTTTCAGCCCTTGACCGCAAAAGCTGAACCGCTTAAAGATAGGACTGCTATTTATGCAGCCCAATAGAAGTGGTTATCTTATGTGGTCAAGGGCAGAACATCAGCACTTTACAGGATAAGTGCCAACTCCACCCTCGGAATGCCCACAAGTTAGCTGGTTTTGGCACAGATGTTAACTGCGAATATTCAGCGGCATTAACCGGTTAAGTGTCGCTGAATATTGGTGGTTAGTCACAGACAAGCGATGTAGGGGCCCTTTTACTAAGCTGTATAAGCATTTACGCACGCCCAAAGCACGCCAGTTTGGAGTTACCGCATGGCTCTTGTGGTAATTTCATTTTTGGCGTGTGTCTGAAAAATTTATTTTTGGCCACGCACGTTGACGCGTGTAGGTCATTAACACCCGCGTGAGACTTTACTTTTAGGTGAATGGCTGGCGGTAAGATCTCAGACCCAAAATGGATGCTCACCAATTTTGATTTTGCTGCAAGTCAATTTTCGTCAAAAATGTTTAAAAAGGCATTTTTTTGCAGGCGCGCTGAAAAAATGGATCTGTGCAAGCGCCTACACTACCGCAGGCCATTTTTCAGTGCACCTTAGTTAAAGGACCCCTTAAGCAGGCAGGAGCCCTCTCCTGCCTGCTTTATTCGTTTTGCATATTGAGCCGGATAGTAAACAGGCCCTGAGTTTTGTACCCGAAGTAACAGAGGATAAAGTGAATTGTCCAAGGTCACAAGGAGTGTTAGTGGGATTTGAACACTGGCTTCCTTGCATCTCAGCCCATGGGACATATGGTGATCATAAGGGTTATTTTTTCATGCATTTGTTTCTTATTTTATGCCTGTAGCAGTACAGAGTTTTTCCACTTGAAACTCATACTCTTTCTCGTAGTCTGAGATTCGTGACCTCTTGATGTATGAAGTAGTAAGTTCAGATTTTGTTGCAGACAGGATGCATTGTTGAAGGGTTGCTCAGCCCCAGTTGATAGCATTGTTCCTATCTCCTGAGCTATGCCAGATCACTGTTAAGTTGAATTTTGGCTCTGCATTCCAGCAGTTGTGGTTATTGAGTGCTTACATAGAAGCACATTTTTTTCCATAAGGTATAGGCTTCAGTTTCAACAATTAGAATGCTGGAAGCGGAGATTTAGATTTCTTTTCAATATTTCCAAATCCACTTCTTTCTGAATATAAACCTAATGGACCACTGCTGATTGAAAGAAGATGTGGACAAATGTCTTAATGAATTATTTTCCCATCATCATGGGTGTGTTGTCCATAATGTATAATGGTGCATGTGAACCTACCTTTCCCTAGAGATTGCCATTGCATTTCATGTTCAATTATATATATTCTGATATTGTCATCTTTTGCTCATACTTGACTTGAACAAGAAGATTCCGAGGGCCCTGTTTACTGAGCTGCGCTGTAGGCGTGCTAGCGTTTTTAGCGTGCGCTAATGTTAGAGACACCCATATAATCCTATCGGTGTCTCTAACATTAGCGCATGCTAAAAACTCTAGCACACCTTAGTAAACAGGGCCCTGACTTTGAAAGCTTAGCCGAGATTGGGTGGCAGAGCCGGTGGGGGGAGGCGGGGTTGGGGGGTGGGCCTTGTTCTGGGCAGACCTCTACGGTCTGTGCCCTGAAAATGGCAGAAGCAAATCAAGGTCAGGTATACACATAAAGTAGCGCATATGAGTTTAAATTGTTGGGCAGACTAGATGGACCGTGCAGGTCTTTTTCTGCCGTCATCTACTATGTTACTATGTAATCATTATATTAAGTTAGTCCAATAAAAAAGGTATCACTTTTGTTTTATTTCTATTTATTATACTTTCAAAAAGAGTCCATCAACATCCTTGTTTATCAGCTACAAAATTTGTGGGTGCTAAGAGTCACCCTACTTCCCAGCCCATCAGAAAACGCTTTTCTTCCTAGAGAAAACTGTGTATTCTATGGTCATTTGCTGAGGTAAAAGGGGTTTTTTTTTTTTGTCCCAGTCAAAAAAAATGAATTGAATAAAAAAAAAAAAGTGTAACATGCTGCCCAGAGTCTTTGAATGAGACGTTTATAAATACTTAAACTATATACGTAATTGTTTTGATATAATAGCTCGGCTTCTTTTCTTACTTTTTGTTAGATATATGTTTTTTCTTTATTTTTAATATGTTTTGTGCACTCTGCTGTCTCCCAGATCCCAGCTGAAAGTAAGCGCTTTTCCTTAATCCAGGTTCTGTGGTCACAAGATTTAAGAAAATAAATCTAGTTGTTCAGAATAGAAGGGTTCTGTGGTTAAAAACTCCCAAGCAAAATTCAGTTAGCAGCGTGTGAGTGGCGGCAGTGGGTATATAGCTTATTTAAGAATATAAGACATGCCAGTGTTTATCTTATCCATTCTTTTGGGTATGCTCAAAAGAAAAATGATTGAGCAAGGAATTGTGGTCATGCATGTAAGATTGTTTATTTAAAAATGTAAATATTAATGCATATGCTGTAATGTGGTTTTAGCAGTTCAAACATGACATCATCCTCTTTTCTTCATCTTAAACATGTGAGCAGGAAGACAAGAGACAAAGAGGCATATTTTCAAAGCACTTTGGGAGGCTAAGTTCCATAGGTTTCTATGGAACTTTGGGAGGCTAAGTGCTTTGAAAATGAGCTTAAAAATGTTCTAGGTTTGAGTTCCAAGTGTATCCTTCTCAGGAGACAGGTCTGCAGTCCTCGTGACCTTTTAGGACCCCTATTGATTTCTGTAGGGATACAGGAGTAGCCTAGTGGCTATAGCAGTGGAGTTAAGCAGGGAAGCAAGGGTTCAAATCTCATTGTAGCTCCTTGTGATTTTGAACAAATCCCTTATCCTTCCCACCCTCCCAGTATTTTAACCTCATGAGAAGGGCTTTGAAAATTGCCCTCCCAAAACATTTTTTATTCCTGTGGAAGAAATATCTGTGTGAGGCCTTTTGTAATGACTTTTATGTTATCATAGGAGCCAATGTGATAGAACAGTGTTAAGCCTGTAAAGTGTATTGGGTATTTCCTGAAGTGTAGTTCTCTAGTTTGGCCAGCAGGTGGTGCATGTTTATGTTTTGAAGCTGCTGCAGAACCAAGGCTGTTTTCTGTGTTGAAGTCTTTTGGAAAGGCAGTCTGCAGTATACTTTCAAACTTTTTGTTCTGGGCTCTGATTGGCCCAGGAGCTCAATTTTATTTGGAGTGTACTGGCTTTTGCCCCAGTCTTAGCTAGGGAGAAGAAAGAGACAGATCTCTTTGCTGAGGCCCTGTGATCAGTTATATTTGATAACCTGTAAGCAGCATATTTCTTGATCTCCTCAGGTACTTTTTAGAAAGTAAACAAATGTTTAGTTAGTGTTATAATTGATTCATGTTTCAGTTACCTGTTATTGTTCTGCTGATTGCACTTTTTATGTTTCACTGTTCAATATTTTTATGACAATAAACACTATTAGTTTGTTGCCTCTACCTGTCTGGACTGATAAAGATTCCTGATGGTTGTGTGTTGGGTCTATGAGTGCTGTCTGGGAACAGGGGGATCACTGGGAGTGTGGCCTCCAGTAACCTAGAAATCACTGGGGATAATTTGCGAACAGGAGACTGACCCTGAGGTGGTTGTGACTCAGTCATTGGAAGGAGGGTGCTAGTGTAGAGCACAAGTGGCAGGTGCAGGCAAATCTGAGCTGTGCTGGGGATAGACCCTGTAAGTGGCCGCCAGGTAGCCCCAGACGGGTGGCTATGCGATTCATGACACCAACTTTTCAAAATTATTAGGAGTTCTAAATCTAAAGGAAATTACTTCTCCCTGGATACATCAAGGAGTTTGTTCAATATTAGGGTTCTCACCCACAGAGCTAGCTCCTTTGTATGTTACTATGTTACTTCATCTTTTTCTTCCATTATATCTTCTTATATGATGAACTTATTAACATTGCTGCATGGAGCTACTTCGAGATATAACAGTCAAAATCAATTCTTAGCTTTAGCTGAAAACAGCTAAGCTAAAGTCAATTAAACATTTTTTTTTTTTTTTTTTTGCATCTCTACAATATCAAATGACAGAAATTTGGAATTCACTACCTTTTATGTCTTAGGGCCTGCAGACATTACTTACATTTTAGGAAAAACTTTGAAAGCTCTGTTCTTCATAAATTTCTAATTAGTATTGATTATTGTGTATTACAGGCCTAGTTGTTTTATTGCTCTTACTATCATGTAATTCCTGGACGTGATGATTGGATAGCAGAGCCGGTAGTGGGAGGCGGGGCTGGAGGTTGGGAGGCGGGGATAGTGCGGGGCAGACTTATACGGTCTGTGCCAGAGCCGGTGGTGGGAGGCGGGGATAGTGCTGGGCAGACTTATACGGTCTATGCCAGAGCCGGTGGTTGGGAGGCGGGGCTAGTGCTGGGCAGACTTATATACACAAAAGTAGCACACATGAGTTGTCTTGTTGGGCAGACTGGATGGACCGTGCAGGTCTTTTTCTGCCGTCATCTACTATGTTACTATGATGGTTCAGTTTCTTGTTGATGTAATCTACCCTGAACTATGAGGATAGTGAGAGAATAGACGACTGGATATAACATAACATCTTGCTGAGCATTTTGTTGCTCCAGGCGGTTTCCCCCTTTTTAACATTCCTCCTTTTATGTGGAGATCCAAATAACACAGGAGGGCCAAAGAGATGGATCCTACAGCTAAAAGACATTCCCTGAAGCCCAAAGGTCAGAAGGGATCACACAGTACTGAGGAAGGATGAAGGACTCTACCTGTCTTAAGAAGCCATTGAACTGCTCTTGGATAAGTTGAAACTAAGTGAGATTTTACTTCATGTTGTGTATGTTTAGCAGTGAACCATTTTCAGGAGTTGGCAGACTGTTCTCTTTCTCTCCTAGAATGGTCCATGAAAGCATGAGATCAACCTCTTAGATTATAAGGAAGGAGGTTCAAGCATATTCACAGGAATAAAAGATTTTTTTTAATGTTTTTTGCTTGGTAAATATGCCAGTTTGCAGCACTTTTGTCAAAACCCCCAAAACAACAACTTATGAAGATTGATGAGTTCCTGGAAATTAATAGTACTACCGGGCATTCAGACATATGGCGGTATTAATCTAGGCATTTGATCCTTTGTCAGGATGAAAAATGAACTTTTGATTTGTGTACTACAGTCAACAATTATTCAATTTCCTCCCTCTGGGTCACTAGAAAGGAAATAGTCAGGGCCTAAGTGATCGGTATGAAACTGAGCGCTTTTATTTCAAACAATTTGACTTAGGAATTAAACAGTTATGCAGGTAAAACCATCCATTGAAAACTGACCTCCCCTTCTGTGGCTACAAGTACCCCAGCTGTGAAAGGGACAGAGCTGGGGAGGGGGTTGGAGCCCAGCCTACCACACAGTGATTTAATTCACTTCTTCATTGCTGCGTTCGGCACCTAACTCTTACTGTTCAGTAAATCCAGACTGCCCCAATTTGACCGTTCACTTGTCTACTAGATTGTAAGCTCTTTTGAGCAGGGACTGTCCTTCTATGTAAATTGTACAGCGCTGCATAACCCTAGTAGCGCTTTAGAAATGTTAAGTAGTAGTAGTAGTAATTCATTGATTTGCTATATCTTGGCCTTCTTCTGAAAACAGTTTGTTGTTTTCACTGTTGTAACTGTTTCAAGCAGTTACTTAGAAGATGTATATAAAAAAAAAATAAACTTTGAAATTTGGTGCCTCATTTATGTTAGGCACAGAGTTCATGGGGTGTAAAGTACCCCCAGCACTGCAGGCACCCTAATTCTCAAAGGGAAACTGTGTGGGGAGTTCTTGAAGGTAAGTTTATTGGCATACATTTTAAAACCTCATTTTAGTTTTTAGTAACATAGTAGATGACGGCAGAAAAAGACCTGCACGGTCCATCCAGTCTGCCCAACAAGATAAACTCATATGTGCTGCTTTTTGTGTATACCTTTCCTTGATTTGTATCTGCCATTTTCAGGGCACAGACCGTACAAGTCTGCCCAGCACTATCCCTGCCTCCCAACCACTGGCTCTGGCACAGACCGTATAAGTCTGCCCAGCACTATCCCCGACTCCCAACCAGCACCCCCCTCCCACCACCGGCTCTGCCACCCAATCTCGGCTAATGATCTAGCTATAAATAAATACTCACTTTGCTGTTTTTTCCCCCTTTCTCAGTCTCTCTCACTCTATCCTTGGTGTTAATAAAGTTTTATAATTTATTTGCAACCCCCTGTTTTCAGGGAACTCTCTGTAAGGGTTAGGGTTAATCTTTCAAGGTTGCAGTGTCTGGATCATACCCCCGGATTCTGTAAGTGGCGACCAGATTATGGCGCAGATCTTAGATCCGTGCACAAACTACTTAATTAATATGCCATTAACAATCAATTATTCACATTAATTGGCACTCATTAAGATTTGCACACGGATCTGCCTGTGTGCTGCTCTATATATAACACAGCGCACCTACATTGTCCAGCACGTAACTGAAAAGGAGGTGTGGTCATGGACGGGACATGGGTGGTCAGGGTCATTCCAAACGTGGGTGCAGTATTGTAAAACCCAGAAATTCAATGCGAAAGCCCAGATGGCCCAAATGGTACTGAATTTCTGAATGTCGGGCCTCATATTTTCAAGGGTGGTGACCCTATTCTGTAAGAACATTTCTCTTTGGCAATGAACTTAAATAGCATTTTAGTGTAGTCTACTCAAAAAGTTCAGCAACTTGTCCCTCCAGGTCTTTAGGTGTTTGTGCATCCTAAAAAGCAGAAAAATAACTCCTTAAGGTTTGTTCTCTCATAGATTTCTAGGTGACATACTCAATTGGCCTTTACATCTTATAAAGAATGCTGTCATCATTGATGCTTTTAACAGTGGAGCCAGATGTGTAGCAGTGGTGAGCAAATCATTTAGTCTGAGGGATACATTGGAGGCCCTAATTGGGGTGAGGGGACTGCTGGAGGCCTGAGGAGCAGTGAGGGTCAATCCTGCTGCCCCCATTCCCTGACCCCAGCATACTTCTTCCCAGTCCCCTGTCCAGCCTTGTTAGACCCCCCCACCTTTCAGCCCAGTAACCAGGGCAACAAGAGATTTCCCTGGGCTTCCCCAGACAACTCCTGAATCCTCCTCTGATCGTGCAAGATGACTCTTACTTCAGCTGCTATGGCAACAGCATCATCAAAGGCCCCAAATGTCCCCGTTTGATGATGCAACACATCTAGACCTAATATCAAAAGTGGATATTTCAGACTTTCTCTAATGACATCTGCTCTAGCCACGCACTGTTTGGAATAAAAGTACATCAAAGCAGTTTCCAATATATGTCCAATAATATACTAGAAACATAGAGGGTAATTCTGTAACAGTGCACCCGAATTCAGGCACCTGTGTGGTGTCTATTCTATGAAAGTAAGTTTTCTTTATGGGATATTAGCTTAAGTACATAAGTATTGCCAAACTGGGAAAGACCAAAGGTCTGTCAAGCCCAGCATCCTGTTTCCAACAGTGGCCAATCCAGGTCACAAAAAAGTACAAAACATTTTATACTGCTTATCCCAGAAATAGTGGATTTTCCCCAAGTCCATTTAATAACGGTCTATGGACTTTTCCTGTAGACCGTTATTAAATGGACTTGGGGAAAATCTACTATTTCTGGGATACGCTTGTCAGGCAAAATATGCACATCTGATATATGTTTGAGCACGTACAGCAGCCATAGAACTGTTAAAAATGGTACTGCCTAAATTAGCAAAGCAGATGAGTGAGTATTTGATCATTTACACATGTAACCGTACACCCTGCACATACTTTTCCCATGGGTACACCCGCCTTCAAAATACACGTCACCTTTTTATAGAATACTGCTTAGGTGAATCTTTGGCATTTACGTGTAATCCATTATTCTAGTCACTTATGCATATGTTTGGCATATAAATGTTAGCACCTTCTATATAGAATTACCTCCATAAGAGGAAAGAGGAACAATTTCAGTAATGCACCTTGCACGGAGAATGCCCTGTGACATTTAGAAATGGCCATTCTGGAGTATGGTTGGGACCATTTGCCAAACCACAGAAAAGAAAAAGATATTCCCTTAATTCAAAAGTCAGATTAAAAAAGAAAAAGTAGGGGAGGACCAATCCAATTCCAACGCAAGGGTAAACAAGGAATTTTTATTTATCAAAACCATTTTTTAGGTAAGAGTTGACAGAGATCTGTGTTTCAGGACATCTGTGTCGAGTCTTACCTAAAACATTTTAGGGTAAGACTCGACTCCCCTACTTTTTCTTTTTTAATGGGACCTCTTGCCCCTATGTAAATGTTCTACCTCTGCCGTAGATAAGTGCAGGTTTTCAATTTCCCGTCCAACCGGTATCTCTCATCTTTAGCACTAATTCACTACAAAGGTATTAAACAAAGAAAAAGGGACACTTGGGAAACTTGGCATTAAACGCTGTTGCTTATTTATAGGACTTGTGAACGTTGTTACGTTAGGACTGTAGGAATAGAACCAGGTCATGTTACATTGGTTATTCAATCCAATGATATCTGTTCAGTATGATCTACAGATTGCTTGAGATGACTACTTTACAATATACTTAGATGTAAAATATTGAGCTTCAATTACTGTTGTGTAAGAAATCACAAGGAAGATTGGGTGTGGGTGTGGATGCCCTTGTGGAGATCTGACTGTTATACTGATGTTCACTGTACCAGTGGCGTACCAAGGGGGGGTGGTGGGGGCGGTCCGCCCCGAGTGCACGCCGCTGGGGGGTGCCACGGTGCGCGCCTGTGGGCTCCGAGTTCGCTACACTAACTTCGCTGGTTTGCTGCAGCTCCCTCCCTCTGCCCCGGAACAGGTTACTTCCTGTTTCGGGGCAGAGGGAGCTGCAGCGAACCAGCGAAGTTAGTGTAGCGAACTCGGAGCCCACAGGCACGCGCTGCGGCAGCCCCCCCCCAGCAGCGTGCACCCGAGGGGGGGTGTCATTTCGCCGGGGGGGGGGGGGAGGTGTCATTTCATGGGGGGGGGGGCGCATCGGCGATCCACCCCGGGTGTCATTGAGGCTAGGAACGCCACTGCACTGTACAGTTTTTGACCTGATTGTGATAGAAAATAATACACGTAGGAAGGAACTGACAAATATAATGGGGCCTGCGTAGGTGCCTACACGCGCTCAGCGCATGTCAGTTCAAAACCTACCACCCGGCTACCGTGTGGCCAGGGCGCTAATTTCATTTTTTACGCTTGCTAACCAGGTGATAATCGGCATTCTACGCTCGCTGGCGATTACCGCCCGAGACCTTACCGTTAAGTGAATGGGTGGCGGTAAGGTCTCAGGCCCAAAATGGATGTGCGCCAATTTTCATTTTGCCGCACGTCCATTTTTGGCCAAAAAAAGGGCCTTTTTGTGCAGGTGCGCTGAAAAATGGACCTGCGCATTCCCAATACACTCATCTACACCAGCGCAGTCCACTTTTTGGCACACCTTAGTAAAAGGACCCCATAACGTTGCAAAGCATTCTGTTCATTTCACACATAGCTGAGATAGTGAAGCTGACACACAAATTCTTCAGGCTGGAATACTTTTTAGCAAAGGGTGACCTTCCCCTTTTTTCTGACTCGCTTGTTAAACTTACAGCCCACTGGCTTTGATATAGTGCTGATTAGAGTTGCTGGATAGATTTTGTAAAACCCTCTGGTTCTTTCATTGAACAGAATAGATCTATCATATATGGTGTATGAAGACTTGCGGAGAAAATCAGCAATTAATATGTGCCTTCATTTCTGTGGCTCTGACACGATCAGTAAATGAAATACAGTTTTTCATGGTTAGAATTGTCTTCTATTTTATGGTCTACTCTCAAGACGTAGCCAAAGGTTGCTGGTGTCGCCTTTAAACATAGAAACAAAGAAGTTGTTGGCAGATAAAGACCCAATGGCCTGTCCAGTCTGCCCTTCCATACATCTTCTATTTATTTATTTATTTTAGTACATTTCTACCCCACATTTACCCACAGGGGCAAGCGCAATGTGGCTTACAATAAATCAGGATACAAAACAGGACAATGATGGCCCAGAAACAGAAAGTGACAGGAGGGGAAGGAACAGGGGATAACACAGGGTAGTTGACAGGGGTGAAGCGACCGCAAGTGGGAGAGGCTAAGCATTGGAGTTGCCAGTGGAGTAAGCCTTGACGAATAAGAACGTCTTCAAGGACTTCTTGAACAGTTGGTGGTCGGCGAGCTCCTTAAGTTGTTTCGATAGGACATTCCAATATTTCGGACTGATGTAAGGGAAGGATGATGCAAAAAGAGTCTTGTATTTAACATTCCTGCAGGTTGGAAAATGGAGAATGAGGTAGGACCTTGCCGACAAAACGGCATTTCTTGATGGTAGATCAATGAGATTAAGCATATATTCTGGAGCTTCACCATATATGGTCTTGTGTGTGAGCGAACAGATTTTGAAGGTAATACGGTGTGCTACGGGGAGCCAGTGTAGTTGAAACCGAAGTGGTTGAGCAGGTTCAAAGCGCGATTTCCCCAGTATGAGCCTTGCAGCTGTGTTTTGGACTGTCTTGAAGCCTTTTCAGTATTCTATCCCATCCCCTAGAGATCCTCTGTGCTTGTCCCAAGCTGTCTCGAATTTAGATGCAGCCTTTGTCTCCACCACCTCTTTTTCTTTGAAGCTTTGCAAACTAGTCTATTATTACGCAAGGTTTGGTTTGCAGGTTACTTAACCTGTGTGTGTGTTGCTTGAGTTGTACCTGCTGCACAGTACAGGTTACTCTCCCTTTGTGTGTGTTGTTTGGGCTGTATCTGCTGCACAGTGCAGCTTATTCTCCCCATGCTTGTGTTGTTGGAGTTGTATCTGCTGCACAGTGCAGGTTACTTTTTCCTCAAGATTTCTTAGAATTTTAAAAGCAGTTGCCTAGGTGCTTTGAGCTGTAGTGCTATATGCCTGGCACACATCTTGCTATGCAGTATTCTGTAAAGATGCGTACATAAATATTGTAGCGTGCAACTGAAAAGGAGGTGTGGCCATGGGAGGAGCATGGGCGGGTCAAGGGCATTCACTAAAGATGTACACAATATTATAGAATCCAGGGGATCCGTGCCTAATTTAGGAGCAAGGATTTACACCAGATTTCAGTTGGTGTAATTTGCAAAGCGCTATCTTGCAAACGGCGCCCAACTTGAAGCGCCATTTCTAGAATACTACTCAGCGCTTGGTTTTTTCCAGCGTCCAAATTTGGGTGCCATTTACTGAATCTAGTCCAAAATGAGAGAGAACTGTTAACAAATAGGCTCCTGGATGTTTAACACAGCAGTGATCTTGCTCTGTTAACAATCCGCAGTTAGGGGCCCTTTTATAAATGTGGCCTGGAAACTATCAAAGTACAAATCCTGGGCATGAGGCGCTATACTGCTTTTGCGGGACACTGGGAAATTCAATACAAAGTAGTATCCAGAGCGCATATTCCACCTTGAAGAGCCTTCCATATGGGACTGTTGCCGGATGGTGCTTGCCCAAAGTGTGCAGAGGGAGCTGATTTGGGCCACATGTTTTGGAACTGTCCAAAGACTCAGAAATTTTGGAACAGTTTATTACAGTGGATATCAAAGATTTGCCGAACATCGTGGAGACCTGAGCCAGAGCTCTTGTTAGGCAAGTTACAAATCAAAACTCCTATGCCATCAGGCCTGAGGGAGTTCGCATTACGGGCCATTATACTGGCCAAGAAGTCCATCTTGTCTGCATGGTTGTCCCCTGAAGGCCCTACTGCCCAGCATTGGCGGGGAGGAATGCTAGAATTAATGCGCTTTGAACGTTTAGCGATAAATAGCCACCCCGCTTCAAAGAACGGAAGTTTAAACGGAGATGTACACCTTAACCCCGGCAGCACGAAGCCACCTGTTAAATATGTGAATTATAGTCGTAAATAATATGATCTGGAGGGATGTTCTGAGGAATAGTTTGGAACAAAGGGGGGGGGGAGGGGAAGGAAGGAAGGAGGGAGAGGTTAAAAAAGGGGGGAAGTAACGAAGATTAAGAGAAGCAGACTAACCTGTATGTAAATGTCAAACTAAACATTGTTATTTGAAATTGTTTACAAAATTCTGTATTATTGTAATCTTCAATAAAAACCATTGAAACATAAAAGTGGACTGCAGTATTGGACGTGCACTGGACCATTTCTCTAGCGTGCCTGGAAAAAAAGGAGCTTTTTTGGGCCGTGGAAATGGATATGGGGCAAAATTAAAACCAGCTCGCGTCTATTTACGGCCTGAGCCCTTAACGCTGCGCATTGACTTAGTGGTAAGGGCTCATGCGTTACCCATGTGGTAACCACCCAGCGCACTACCACTGGGAAAGGCCCCCCCCCCCCCCCAGTAGAAAATAGAGAATTATTTTCTACTGAGTGTTTTAGGCATGCAACAAACTCGAAATTACTGCCAGGCGCACGTGCTAGCTGGGTGGTAATGCCAATTTGACGCATGCTACACACGTATATGCCCTTACGTACTTTTGTAAAAGGGCCCCTAGCTGTTTTTTTACCGCCATATTAATGGGTAACGTATGTAAAATCTGTTTTAAACCCCTTAGTAAATAAGTCCCCTAAGATCTTTATGTAGTGTATGTCTGGTGTTCTTTCTTCCCCTCCATAAAAACCCTCATGGAATCAGAATTTTGTTATTAGGCAGACAAAGGCTCTGGATTTTAATTTTGTATTTCCAGAACTTCAGTAGTATGGCTTCTATTAAGTCGTTAGAGAAACAAAGCTGAAGGGCTGTTTGGTAAGGTTTGCAAATGATACCAAGACTGCAATAAGGTGGACACCTCTGATAGTGTGGATGACATGAGGAAGGACTTGAATGGTCTGGAATTTGGAAGTAAAGATTTAATGTTGAAAAATGCAGGGTCATTAATTTGGGCCAGGGACGTAACCAGACCTCGGCGGGAGGGGGGGGTCCAGAGCCCGAGGTGAGGGGGCACATTTTAGCCCCCCCTGGTGCCGCTGCCCCTCCCCTGGTGCCGCTGCCCCTCCCCTGCCACTTTCTACCCCCCCCTCCGCCACTTTCGACTCCCCCCCCTCCCCGCTGCTGCCAGGTACCTTTGCTGGCGGGGGTCCCTAACCCGTGCCAGCCGAAGTCCTCTTCAGCGCCGGTCTCCAGCACATTTACTGATCTGTTTCTGTGAGTCCTGACATCCTTGTGCAGGACGTCAGGAGTCAAGACTCACAGAAACAGATCAGCGAACGCGCCGGAGACCGGCACTGAAGAGGACTTCGGCTGGCACGGGTTGGGGACCTCCGCCAGCAAAGGCACCTGGCGGCGGTGGGGGAGGGTCGGTGGCAGTGGTAGGGGGTCAAAAGTGGTGGGGGAGGGTCGGCAGGGGGGTTGAAAGTAGAGGGGGTCAAGGCTAAATCTGTGGGGGCCCATGCCCCCGTGGCCCCACCTAGCTACACCCTTGATTTGGGCTGCCAAAACCCAAGGGGACGGTACATTTTAGGGGATGAAGAACTTTTGTGCACGAAAGAAAAGCGGGACTTGGGTTACATGTGATGATCTTAAGGTGGCCAAACATGTAGAAAAGGCGATGGCAAAAGCTAGAAGAATGTTTGGGTGCCTAGTAAGAGGAATGGCCAGTCGGAAAAAGGAGGTGGTAATGCCCCTGTATAAGACTCCGGTGAGACTTCATTTAGAATATTATGTACAATTCTGGAGACCGCACCTTCGAAAAGATATAAATAGGATAGAGATGGTCCAGAGGGCGACTACTAAAATGGTCAGTGGTCTTCGTCATAAAGTGTATGGAGACAGACTTAAAGATCTCAATATGTATACTTTGGAAGAGAGGGGAAGTTTATTTATTTATTTGTAACACTTATACCCCGCATTTTCCCACTTATTAGCAGGTTCATTGCGGCTTACATAGAATATCAGGTTTACAAAGTAACATAGAAAGGATATGGCTGTAATATAGTAGATAAAGAGGTGATCGTTTAGATGAGGGTAGGTAAGGTGGGTAAGGGAGGAGGATGGTAGAGGTAGGGGAGTGGGAGGGGTGTGTGTATTGGGATTAGCGTGTTGTTTAGTGTGGGAGAAAGTATATAGGGAGGGGTAGGAATAGGGATGTACTTATGATTAAATAGGGGAGCATATTCCAGGTTCTGTCTTCATATGGGTAGCGCAGATGGACTCATAGATTAAGTCGGGTCATTTTTTTTGTTACATTTGTACTCCGCGCTTTCCCACTCATAGGTTCAATGCGGCTTACATATTATATACAGGTACTTATTTGTACCTGGGGCAATGGAGGGTTAAGTGACTTGCCCAGAGTCACAAGGAGCTGCCTGTGCCTGAAGTGGGAATCAAACTCAGTTCCTCAGGACCAAAGTCCACCACCCTAACCACTAGGCCACTCCTCCACTGTTGCTACTATTTGAGATTGAAGTCGGCCCTTGCAGATCACCAATGTGGCCGCGCAGGCTTCTGCTTCTGTGAGTCTGACGTCCTGCACGTACGTGCAGGACGTCAGACTCACAGAAACAGAAGCCTGCGCAGCCTTCTACATGGAATGTTGCTAGTGGAATAGCAACATTCCATGTAGAATTTCCAATAGTAGCAACATTCCACTTAGAATCTCCAATAATATCTATTTTATTTTTGTTACATTTGTACCCTGCGTTTTCCCACTCATGGCAGGCTCAATGCGGCTTACATGGGGCAATGGAGGATTAAGTGACTTGCCCAGAGTCACAAGGAGCTGCCTGTGCCTGAAGTGGGAATCAAACTCAGTTCCTCAGGACCAAAGTCCACCACCCTAACCACTAGGCCACTCCTCCACTGTTGCTACTATTTGAGATTGAAGTCGGCCCTTGCAGATCACCAATGTGGCCGCGCAGGCTTCTGCTTCTGTGAGTCTGACGTCCTGCACGTACGTGCAGGACGTCAGACTCACAGAAACAGAAGCCTGCGCAGGCTTCTACATGGAATGTTGCTAGTGGAATAGCAACATTCCATGTAGAATCTTCAATAGTAGCAACATTCCATGTAGAATCTCCAATAGTATCTATTTTATTTTTGTTACATTTGTACCCTGCGCTTTCCCACTCATGGCAGGTTCAATGCGGCTTACATATTATATACAGGTACTTATTTGTACCTGGGGCAATGGAGGGTTAAGTGACTTTGCCCAGAGTCACAAGGAGATTCCTGTGCCTGTAGTGGGAATTGCTTGCTTGAAAAGGTACATTTTTAGTAGCTTCCGGAAGGGTAGATGGTCAGCGACTATTCGAACGGATCTTGGTAAGGTGTTCCAGATTTGGCTGCCTATAACGGAGAAGTTGGATGCGTAATATGTTTTGTACTTAAGTCCTTTGCAATTGGGAAGATGTAAGTTCAGATATGTGATAGAGACATTTAAATACCTACAAGGCATAAATGCACAGGAGGTGAGTCTCTTTCAGCTGAAAGGAAGATCTGGAGTGAGGGGGCATAGGATGAAAGGGGATAGACTCAGAAGTGACCTGAGAAAATACTTCTTGATGAAAAGGGTGGTGAGTTCGTAAAATGGCCTCCTGGTGGAAGTGGTGGAGACAGAAACAGTAGCTGAATTCAGGAGAGCTTGGGACAAGTACATAGGATCTCTAAGGGAGTGATAGGGAGAGTAGATGGTATAGATGGGCAGTCTGGATAGGCCATATGGTCTTTGTCTACATTTTTCTATGTTACTCTGTTTCTAAAGCAGAGCTTTGTCGTTCAGGGGAACATTCAAAGTGTTGCTATGGCATTCCATTTTGCACAGGTCTTGCTCATAGCTTAAGTGCTTCAGGTTGGGCTTTTGTTAATTCTTACTCTAAACATCATTGTTGCAAACTGGGGGATGGGTATCGTCCGTAACCATTCCGCCAGCTTTTCAATGTACGTCGGGAAGTATGCGTAGTTTTTGCTGTGCCATTCAGAAGAGACAAGCCGCAGTTTGAACTGTGAAAATCTGGAAGCAGCTACGGATGTCAAGATTAATTTTTAGCACGCTGGGGAAAGCAAAGATTAACCAGGACCTAGTGACCTCATAAGGTGCAGTGGAAAGAAAAATCACAGTACCCCCATGCCTTTTAAGGTAGATGTCAGTGAGACTATAACCAGCCAGTGGATTCTAACAGTGTTTACAGCAGGGGTGCGGAAAAGTGAAGGAAACCATTTAAGGGGCCCTGTTATTAAAGTGCAGTCAAATCTGAGCTTGACACTTTTTAACATGGGACTGTCTTGTGCACTAAACCCAGATTTTGTTATGGTATAAGCATAATTTCTTGTAACAATTTAACTTGGCATTTTATTAGGGCTTTTTAAAACTTTGCAGGTCATGTGCGAATGGTCCCAGTAGCATGTGAGACCTTTACAAACTTAAAACAGGAGCACTTACTCCCTCCTATTTACTGTACGTTATTCAGTTAGCACGCACTAATCATAATGCACTAGCTGGATAATTCAGGAATGCACCCATGACACACCCCCTCCGAAAAATGTCTTTGAAAATTTCATAACTCATTGCTTAGTGTGTGCAAACAGGCAAAATACCAAAAACATATTTCCACAGTATCCTGTTCTCATGCGCTAGCTGCATATTAAGGGCTTAATTCCCTTTAGTGCAGGGGTTCCCAAACTTTTATGGTTCACGGCACCCCCCTGGCCACAAGGGTCTCCACAGCACCGCCCCCCCCAGTCACATGGGTCTCCACAGCACCCTCCCCCCCCCCCCCCCCCCCAGTCACAGAGTTGCCAAGTTACCCATTCCAGGAGGGAGACTTTTTGGCCTGTCCTGGATTTCTGCCAACTTCATCCTGGTGCATTATGGGACCTGCAGAACTGATTTCAATGGCTAGAATCATGGACTACAATTACTACACTGCTTTGGGATGTAAGTTTAAAATCAGGACTGGATAAAAAGTCTCCCTCCTGGAATGGGTAACTTGGCAGCTCTGCAGTCACATGGGTCTTCATCACATGGGTCTCCCTTTCCCTTCTTCCCTGAAGCCCCCGCCTCTCACACCAGCACACCCCTGCCTCCCTGAAGCCCCGTCCTCTCACACCAGCACACCTCTGCCTTCCTTAAATCCAGCATCGCTCGCTACCTTCCTTCCTGCAGCTCCAGGATCACTGCTGCTTCCTTCTCCTTCTCCCACTGCCACTGCAGTACTTGCAGCTTACACAGGCAGTCTGAGGCCTTCCCACTCTTCCGTGTCCGGTCCTCTCTGATGCAACATCCTGTTCCGAGGGCAGGATGCGGCAGAGGGAAGTCCCGGCAGTGCCTGTTTGAATTGTGGACGGCCTGAAAATGTAAGCTGCAAGCACTTCAGCGGTGGCGGAGGAAGAAGCAGGAAGTGGCAGATGCCGGACCTGCGGGAGGGGAAAGTAGGGAACGATGCACCACGGCATCCTGAGAGGGTCCTTTTACTAAGGTGTGCTGAAAAATGGGCTGCGCTAGTGTAGGTGCGTGTTTTGGGCGCGCACAGACCCATTTTTCAGCGCACCTGCAAAAAATGCCTTTTTTTTTATTCGTGCCAAAAATGGATGAGCAGCAAAATAAAAATTGCCGCGCGTCCAATTTGGGTCTGAGACCTTGCCGCCAGCCATTGACTTAGCGGTAAAGTCTCATACATTAACCAGATGGTAATGACCTACTCCTGCAGCTGACGCGCATCAGAAAATAAAAATTATTTTTCAGACGCATGGAAAAAAATGAAATTACTTTCCGGGCCATTGGTACCCGAGCTGGAGTCCTGACAGGAAGGCAGCCCAGTAATCCCACGCTGCAGCAGCAGAGATAGAATGCAGAAAACCTTTCTTACTTTTTAAAGGGTTGCCACACTGCCTCCTGCCAACTTTCTTCAATTAAATTACTTCAGCCCTGTCCTCACATAAGCCAGTGATGAAATCCTGTAGCTCTTGTTATTGGTAGCTTTAGGTGAGGTCTTATGTGCTTCTCTGACTGCCAGGAGGCAGAGCTGAAGTAGTTTTTATAGAGAAAAGTAATGATTACCATGCTGTGCTTTAAAATCATGGGGCAGAGGGAAGAGTCCATCTCTAACAGTCCCTCACAGATCCTAAAAGGGAAATCCATTCCCTGTTGCTCACTCACAGAAATGAGAGATGGCAATCCCTACATCTTTCTAGCAAATAAATGTTAACGGGGCTGTGCTCCAGAAACTTGTCCAAACTTATTTTAAACACATCTACACTACTAGCCTTGACAGCATCCTCCTACAATCATGCAGTAAGGGTGACAAAGATAGAATTTAAATTTTGGACCTTAAACAGATGCTCTAACTTGTTGGCTGCAGTGAGTATTATTCCGAGAAAGTGCTTGTTGTCTTAGTTACTGAGTAGATGTTATAGGCAGCCAACTCTGGAACGCCTTACCTCGACATATCCGAAAAACCAGCGAACACCTACCCTTCCGAAAGCTGCTGAAGACTCACCTATTCAAACAAGCCTATCCAGACGACCCTACAAAGTCTCGGACCTAACCCACACCACAGACAATGCCCACACTCCAATCCTTCCCCACATCGCACACTACTGTCCCACTCTTTATAAATGTGTTATCTCCATGATACTTTGTACCATACTTTGTATTATCTCTATGATATGATACTATGTACCATACTGTGTAAGCCGCACTGAACCTGTTATTGAGCGGGAAAGAGCGGGGTATAAATGCCACAAATAAATAAATAAATAAATTTTAAGTTCAGGAATGTGTGTACCCTAAGGGAGCAATTTTCAAGCTTCCCACCTAAGTGCAAAGTCCATATAGAAATAAGTAGTGGTAGTCATCGTAGTACTTTGGTCATGGGATACCCCTGAACTTGGAACCCCTCTTTTTCTGTGGGTGAAAATTGTGTGTACCCTAAGGGAGCAATTTTCAAGCTTCCCACCTAAGTGCAAAGTCCATATAGAAATAAGTAGTGGTAGTCATCGTAGTACTTTGGTCATGGGATACCCCTGAACTTGGAACCCCTCTTTTTCTGTGGGTGAAAATTCAGTGGAATATCACATGCGTGAACAAGAAAAGGCGGAGAGTTAGACCAGAAGTTAGTTGATCTGTTTGTGACGGATTTTGATATTTGTTTGAATTCTTGTATTATTATCTCTTGTGAGATTTCTCTTATTGCTTCCCAATGATATAGACTATTTTGTTCTTGTTTATTCTGTGTATGTGGTATAAATGCTTAATTAACCTGAATTTAGAAAAAAAGGGTATCACATGTATAGATTGGAAGTCCAGTCTTTCTTTCCTCCTCCGACCTAAGCATGGCTCCAAGAAAATCATCGCATTGTATGGCTAGATGGCCATGCATTATAGAACACCTGGGTACATTTAGCCAGATTGAGGGAGGGCAGGTTTCAGACAACCTGTTTGGCTGGGTACCTTACTGTTTGTTCAGATAATTAGCTGTGAAGGTTGCCCTCCCATTGCTTCATAACAGGGGTTCTCAACCCAGTCTAGCCAGTCAAGGTTTTAGGATATCCATAATGAATATGCATCCGATAAATTTGTATGTACTACCTCTACTGTATGCAAATATATCTAATGCATATTCATTGTGGGTATCCTGAAAACCTGATTGGCTGGTGACCATTTTCATATTGCATTATTATTCATATATTTAATATTAATTTTTGCCAGTTTGCTTTCACTACTTGCTTTTGCAGTTGCTTAAGTGCAGGCATTGGAACTGAGGTGCTGCAATGTCCCATGAGGAAAGTGTTCCATTATAAATGGGTCAAAACAGTTTTCTATTTTTTAAAATTGTGGCTATTCTATGCTACACTTTGTGTATGTTCCGCAATAGCCTAAAAGGTTCAATGCGGATTACAAAGTATAAGAGATTGAGGGGTCGGAGTTTACTTATTAATGCTTGTTGATTTTGGTTGTGGAGTGGGTGGGTGGGGGGGGGGTTCCACCTCCTCTCTGCCTCGTAGTAAGCTGCTTTCCCTAGAGTACAGAGGTAACCGCATAATCTGTAGACTGCCAAACAGTTCTGGAAGGTTCCTGAGTTTTTGGACATTGAGTGGTACAGGGGTGGGATGGAGGGGATGGGAAGGGGAGGGGTGGGGTGGGGGGGAATGGGCAGTTTACAAGCTGTATGGTTCATGCATAGTATCTTATTGTTTGTAAGTTGGCAATATTGTGTATGTTGTGTGTTGTGTTGCTTAACTTTGAGTTATCAATAAAATTACTTTAAACCAAAAAAAAAAAAAGAGATTGAATACAAAAAAATCCAAGAATTATCTAACCTTGTGTGTGTTTAAGGTAATTATGTTGTTATTTTTACTAGTTTCTGTTACTTTATGAACTACCCTACAGTAGCTTACCAAAGGTGGGGCGGTGGGGGCGGGCTACCCCAGGTGCATGCAGCAAGGGGGGTGCATGGAGCAGGCAGGTAGCTGTTGCCTCTACCGGTCCCCTGCCCGCTCTGATGTTACTTCCTGTTCTGGGGCAGGGGACCAGCAGAGACAGCCGTGCACCTGCTCTGCACATCCCCCTTGCTAGGAGGAAAGGTGGTGGGGGCAATGCGCTTCGGGGGTGTGACACACTTTGGGGGGGACGCACTGGGGGGGGGACGCAGCGGCGACCCGCCCCAGGTAGGGAGCAAGCTAGGAACACTACTGCTATCCTGCATTTGTAAACCACCCTGTTGTCCATGAAAAAGGCTGATATAACAAATGACAAATAAAAATTTTAAAATAAAGAAGTAAATAAGCTCAGCAATTGAAGCTGTTACAATTGACAAATACCAGAGACTGAAACTCTTCGCACTAAGAGGAGAAGTTATCAGTGTGGGCTACCTTTAAGACGTGTTATCTTACTGTTAATCCCAGTTATTAGTAACTAGGTCTCATTGCATAAAACAGGACCAGTGCTAAATAGCAGGAGTTAGTGGTAAAATAACCCATCTTAACAGTAGCCCACATTGTTTCAGACTCCGGTAAGCTGATATTGTGATGTCATAATGCCTCATTCCACCAGCGCCTAAGAGCCAGCCTCATCAGTGATGTCACAATGGCTGATTGCCCTACACTTGGCTCACTTTTATTACATATAGCAATGATTTCATTTTCTAGACACATTTGTTTTTTCATTACTAAAGGGGGAAAGTTATCGGTATGGGTTACCTTTAAGACGTTATTTTACTGTTAACAGCAGTTATTAGTAACTAGGTCTCGTATAAAATGGAATCTGTGATAAAATAACAGGAGTTAGTAGTAAAATAACTCATCTTAATGGTAGCCCACATTGATATCTCCTCCCCCCCCCCTTAGTGTCGCGCATGCTTCGTTCTGTTTATGTGAGTCTGAAGGACGTCAGACTCAAAAACAAAATTAAGAAAGAAGACTTCGGCTGGCAGGGGTTGGGGTCCCCCGCCAGCAAAGGCAGCAGATAGCGATGGTGGGTTGGCGGCGGGAGGGAGGTTGAGAGGGTCGTCGGCAGGGGAGGGGTCAAAGTTGTTGGTGTCGGCAATGGCGGGGCGGGGGGTGTTGGTAGTGGCGCAAGGGGGGATCAGCGGCACCGGGGGGGGGGGCTAAAATGTGCCCCCTCACCTCGTTTCTGGACCCCCCTTCCGCCGAAGTCTGGCTACGCCCCTGCTGTTAACACTAGTTATTAGTAACTAGGTCTCATTGTATAAAATGGAACCTGTGACAAAATAGCAGGGGTTAGTAGTAAAATATGTGTTATGTTGATAACTGTGCCCCTAAGGTGGAAATTTTGCCTATGTACATATGCATGTAGCATTCATATATATGTACTTACCCTTGTATAAGCTAGTATTCTAAACATTTATGCACATGCAGGGCCGCCGAGAGGGGGGAGACAGGGGGGACAAAAGTCCCCGGGCCCGGGCCTCCGGGGGGGGGGGCCTGGCGCCGCCAGTGCAGTGTGGCCCGCCCTCCTCGCTCCTCCTCTCCTCTCCTTCTTTCACTTCGCGCAAGCAGCAGCAGGGCAGGCCATTCCTTCCTTCCGTGTCCCGCCTTCGCCTGACGTAACGTCCGCGAGGGCGGGGCACGGAAGGAAGTAGGAGAAGTCTGCCCTGCTGCTGCTTGCGCGAAGTGAAAGAAGGAGACTTAAGGTTAGTTCCGGGCCCGGTAGCGGGTGGAGGTGGGGGGCCCGGCGACTTTAGGTGGGCGGCGAACTCGGGGGGGGGGGGGGGGGGGGCCGTGGGTGGCCTTGTCCCGGGCCCGGCGCCGGCTCTCGGCGGCCCTGTGCACATGTAAATATTAGTGCATGTTTTATAGACTTGCTCCCTTATGACTGTAACTTGATGATGTTTTGTTTCTCGTTCTTTTCATAGTACTTCAGCTGCGACTGCAGCAAAGACGTACAAGAGAACAACTGGTGGAACAGGGCATCATGCCACGTAAGATTCTCTTTATTCCATAGTACCTGGGGAAATGTTCCATCCTTAGTAGCTGCAAACTTCCATGATATTATTATCTAAATTCAGTGCTTTTTTTCCCCCAGCAAAAAAAGTGCCGATGGTCACATGCAGGGCTGCCTTGATAGGGTAGGGTGCCCACTGAAGGACCTGCCTCCGTAATAGCCACGCCCTCTGATCCTGCCACAGAGTCTATGAAAAGACAGAATTGCAAATTTTACGCACACACCTCTCTATGGTCACATATGCAAAACATGGATAACGTCTTCCCAAATATAGAATTAGTGACCACATATTAGAAATAGAAATATGCAAACAAAAATTGAATTGAAAATTACAAGAAAATGCTTGCATTATAACACAGATGAAATAAATATAGAAATTCATTTCCTCCTATACTGTGCAAAATACAAGATACATTCCGATTCCCAGAGGGTGCTGGGACTCAGTACCACCGAGTATACCCTGACAAAAGCCCTGACTAAAATACTAATATTTGTAAATATTTTTTATCATTTATGTAAATTATATGCTGTGTGTTCTATTTTACGATGAATGGGGGGCAATTGTCAAAACTATGCAGATAAATACAAAGCCTGTGTGTGTGTTTGGGTGCAGGGGGTTCATTTTATTCCTTTCAACCCAACAGAATGTTGGAAAGAATTATACATAAGGGGTTGCAAATGTTTGCCTGTAATTTGCCACTAGTTGCTTTTCGAATGCCAGGTAGTGGTGGTAAAGTACTACAAGTCACTTAACCCTCCATTGCCTCAGGTACAAACTTAGATTGTGAGCCCTCCTGGGACAGGGAAATATCCAGTGTACCTGAATGTAACTCACCTTGAGCTACTACTGAAAAAGGTGTGAGCAAAATCTAAATAAATAAATATGTGAGAATCTACATGGAATGTTGCTAGTGGAGGAGTAGCCTAGTGGTTAGTGCAGTGGAACATGGAATGTTGCTACTATTTGAGATTCTACATGGAATGTTGCTACTATTTGAGATTCTGTTGCTACTATTTGAGATTCTACATGGAATGTTAATGTTGCTATTCCACTAGCAGCATTCCATGTAGAAGCTTGCCCTTGCAGATCAGCAACGCGGCCGCGCAGGCTTCTGTTTCTGTGAGTCTGACGTCCTGCACATACCCAGTTACCGCTGGGTTAGCGTGGGTAGCGGTAAGGACTCCCCCCTGAAATGTCCACACAATAAGTGCTTCACTTGCCGCATGGCCATTTCCTCAAAAAAAGAAAGATCTACCTTTTACCTGCTGCAGTAAAAAGGGACCTTGACACGTGTCAAAAGCACGTGCCGATGCCAGTGCAGGCCCCCTTTTGCCACAGCTTGGTAAAAGGTGTCCAGAATGTTTAGGTATTACTCCACGCAAACTGCCTATTGTTTCTCCCCTCCACATCAGACGCACTCTAACACTTGTAGCCATACTTGGTCAAACCAATGGTCTGTCTAACCCAGCATCCTGTTTCCAACAGTGGCCAATCCAGGTCACAAGTACTTGGCAGAAACACAAATAGTAGCAGCATTCCATGCTACAAATCCCAAGGCAAGCGGTGACTTCCCCATATCTATCTCAATAGCAGACTATGGACTTTTCCTCCATTTGAACTTT
Source organism: Microcaecilia unicolor (assembly GCF_901765095.1). Classification (NCBI taxonomy): domain Eukaryota; kingdom Metazoa; phylum Chordata; class Amphibia; order Gymnophiona; family Siphonopidae; genus Microcaecilia; species Microcaecilia unicolor. The sequence continues at coordinate 36,228,858 of NC_044038.1, forward strand.
CGGTCTGGTAAAACTGGCAGCATTATGCAACAGGGGATTAGTTCTTGATACAGCTGAAAGCAGCAAAACATGCATGTCGGACAGTCCAGCCCCTGACTGGCATTCACTTTCTTTAAGAAAGTTTTCTAAAAGATAAGTTAATTGTTAAGAACGCTATCAGGGGCATTTTCGAAAGAGAAGGGCGCCCATCTTCCGACACAAATCGGGAGATGGGCGTCCTTCTCGCAAGGTCGGCCAAATTGGCATAATCGAAAGCCGATTTTGGGCGCCCTCAACTGCTTTCCGCCAGGGGGACGACCAAAGTTCACGGGGGCGTGTCGGCAGTGTAGCGAAGGCGGGACTGGGGCGTAGTTAGGAGATGGGCGTCCTCGGCCGGCAATGGAAAAAAGAAGGGCGTCCCTGACGAGCATTTGGCCGACTTTACTTGGTCCATTTTTTTTCATGACCAAGCCTCAAAAAGGTGCCCGAACTAACCAGATGACCACTGGAGGGAATCGGGGATGACCTCCCCTTACTCCCCCAGTGATCACCAACTCCCTCCCACCCAAAAAAAAAAATTAAAAAACGTTTTCCAGCCTCTATGCCAGCCTCAAATGTCATACCCAGCTCTATGACAGCAGTATGCAGGTCCCTGGAGTAGTTTTTAGTGGGTGCAGTGCACTTCAGGCAGGCAGACCCATGCCCATCCCCCCCACCTGTTACACTTGTGGTGGTAAATGTGAGCCCTTCAAAACCCACCAGAAACCCACATGTAGGTGCACCCATTCACCCCTTAGGGTTATGGTAGTGGTGTACAGTTATGGGGAGTGGGTTTTGGGGGGCTCAGCACCCAAGGTAAGGGAGCTATGCACCTGGGAGCAATTTCTGAAGTCCACTGCAGTGCCCCCTAGGGTGCCCGGTTGGTGTCCTGGCATGTCAGGGGGACCAGTGCACTATGAATGCTGGCTCCTCCCATGACCAAATGCCATGGATTTGGTCGTTTTTGAGATGGACGTCCTCGGTTTCCATTATCGGCAAAAACCGAGGTCGCCCATCTCTAAGGTCGACCATCTCTTAGGTCGACCTACTTGTTGAGATTTGGGCGTCCCCAACCGTATTATCGAATCGAAAGATGGACGCCCATCTTGTTTCTATAATACGGGATGCCCCTTCGCGGGGACGTCCTCAGAGATGGGCGTCCCCGTTCGAAAATGCCCCTCCACGACAACTAATTTATGAGAATAATATATCATTATAGCAAATAGGATATTGGGTTGCCAATGAGGAGGTGGGTGCTGTAAGTCTCGTTGATTACAGTCAAGTTCAATGAGTAACACTGCTGAGGCAAACAATATATGCATATGTTTTGTCATTTAATGTTAAGATCTGGTGTTTTTGCAAAGTGTTTTGGAGGTCAGATAACACTAGATCGATTGAATCACGCTGGATTTCTAGTGCTTGAAACTGAAGTAGTGACATGAAGATAACTGAAGTCATTGAGGGGTACCATGCCCGGCTCAAATGCATAGGGAAAAAAATGTTTAGAGCTATTAAAAAAAACTGCTGAACTAGCTCAAAATGTTTTTAAAATGCTGTGCATTCCAGATATCCATTCCACCGCACATACATTTGCACTCTTTCATTCCAATGATGTTGGCAAGCATCCCGATGCAAATTCAAGAATTCAACATTAAAAAAATCCTTAAAAAGAATGCTTGTTTTGGGATATCAGAAAAGTGTACCGGGCACATAAGTAGTATAGCAGCTTGTGTTTAGATCATTTTTGTACTGATGTTTGTGAGAGCCATATGAAACATAATAAGGTAGCCCTGGGATTTGAACCCATGTTCTCTGGTGTGGCTCTTCGCTGGGTGCTCTAACCATTAGGCTAACCGTCTCTTCTGGGTTTTTTTTTATGTGGAGTATTCATTCTCTATTCAGTTGAGTTGTTCTAGAATGTCATGACTATTAATCCTGAAATGTAATTGTTTTTCTGTACACGTTTCCCATTCACTGGCTCTGTATGTTTGTGCATTGTTTATTTGTTGATCATTTCTTGTTGTTGCTTGTCTCTACCATTATCCTGGTCTGAACACTGCCATAAAGCTGTTTTGAGGATGGCTATGTATCAAATAAAACAAATTGTAATGGCAGATCCCAGAATTTTGCAAGCAGATAGACAGACCACCGTACAAAGTCTAAACTGTGTGATGCCAGTAGATGCCAATTTTGGGGAGGGGGTGAAGGGGTCAGTTCTTTCTTTTGGGTTAGTTAGGCGTAACCAGCTAACCGAGGGTTCCTTTTACTAAGTCGAGGTAGCGTTTTAACCTCGCAGTACAAATCAGCTGGCAGTAAACGCTGAGATGCCCATAGGAATATAATGGGTGTCTCGGCGTTTACCACCGGCTGATTTTTACCACAAGCTAAAAATGCTACTGCAGCTTAGTAAAAGACTCCCCAAGAGAGGTAAATCATTGCAGCCTCGTCATCTGTTTTTTTTCCACATTGGTCATATTTACCTTCTCTTGCTGTAATGCTGTTGCTCCTGAGAATTCTGGGAGGGGGAAGGAGGGTGAACAGAGGTCACTGTGTGAGCAGTAGGGCAGCCTGCCCAGATCTGAGTACATTCACTAGAGCAGTAAATCATGTACCAAGATTAATTCACTGAAATGATGCAGGGCACAAAGTGAGTTCATAAACTCTTTACATTTTGCTGGCTCAGTCCTTGTAGAGTTAGTTCATCACCAATTTTTAAGATGCTTTTTCATGTCTGTTTAGTGTTCAGCAGCTGGTCAAGTCAAGTGTTTTAAAAATCCACTTTTATTGAACACAAACTGTTAAAGGTTATGTACATAAGTATTGCCATACTGGGAAAGACCAAAGGTCCATCGAGCCCAGCATCCTGTTTCCAACAGTGGCCAATCCAGGTCACAAATACCCAGCATAAGTACATAAGTACATAAGTAGTGCCATACTGGGAAAGACCAAAGGTCCATCTAGCCCAGCATCCTGTCACCGACAGTGGCCAATCCAGGTCAAGGGCACCTGGCACGCTCCCTAAACGTAAAAACATTCCAGACAAGTTATACCTAAAAATGCGGAATTTTTCCAAGTCCATTTAATAGCGGTCTATGGACTTGTCCTTTAGGAATCTATCTAGCCCCTTTTTAAACTCCGTCAAGCTAACCGCCCGTACCACGTTCTCCGGCAAAGAATTCCAGAGTCTAATTACACGTTGGGTGAAGAAAAATTTTCTCCGATTCGTTTTAAATTTACCACACTGTAGCTTCAACTCATGCCCTCTAGTCCTAGTATTTTTGGATAGCGTGAACAGTCGCTTCACATCCACCCGATCCATTCCACTCATTATTTTATACACTTCTATCATATCTCCCCTCAGCCGTCTCTTCTCCAAGCTGAAAAGCCCTAGCCTTCTCAGCCTCTCTTCATAGGAAAGTCGTCCCATCCCCACTATCATTTTCGTCGCCCTTCGCTGTACCTTTTCCAATTCTACTATATCTTTTTTGAGATACGGAGACCAGTACTGAACACAATACTCCAGGTGCGGTCGCACCATGGAGCGATACAACGGCATTATAACATCCGCACACCTGGACTCCATACCCTTCCTAATAACATCCAACATTCTATTCGCTTTCCTAGCCGCAGCAGCACACTGAGCAGAAGGTTTCAGCGTATCATCGACGACGACACCCAGATCCCTTTCTTGATCCGTAACTCCTAACGTGGAACCTTGCAAGACGTAGCTATAATTCGGGTTCCTCTTACCCACATGCATCACTTTGCACTTGTCAACATTGAACTTCATCTGCCACTTGCACGCCCATTCTCCCAGTCTCGCAAGGTCCTCCTGTAATCGTTCACATTCCTCCTGCGACTTGACGACCCTGAATAATTTTGTGTCATCGGCGAATTTAATTACCTCACTAGTTATTCCCATCTCTAGGTCATTTATAAATACATTAAAAAGCAACGGACCCAGCACAGACCCCTGCGGGACCCCACTAACTACCCTCCTCCACTGAGAATACTGGCCACGCAATCCTACTCTCTGCTTCCTATCTTTCAACCAGTTCTTAATCCATAATAGTACCCTACCTCCGATTCCATGACTCTGCAATTTCTTCAGGAGTCTTTCGTGAGGCACTTTGTCAAACGCCTTCTGAAAATCCAGATATACAATATCAACCGGCTCCCCATTGTCCACATGTTTGCTTACCCCCTCAAAAAAATGCATTAGATTGGTGAGGCAAGACTTCCCTTCACTAAATCCGTGCTGACTTTGTCTCATCAGTCCATGTTTTTGTATATGCTCTGCAATTTTATTCTTAATAATAGCCTCCACCATCTTGCCCGGCACCGACGTCAGACTCACCGGTCTATAATTTCCCGGATCTCCTCTGGAACCCTTCTTAAAAATCGGAGTAACATTGGCTACCCTCCAGTCTTCCGGTATTACACTCGATTTTAGGGACAGATTGCATATTTCTAACAGTAGCTCCGCAAGTTCATTTTTTAGTTCTATTAATACTCTGGGATGAATACCATCAGGTCCCGGTGATTTACTACTCTTCAGCAAGATCCCAAAAATGTACAAAACATTTTATACTGCTTATCCCAGAAATAGTGGATTTTCCCCAAGTCCATTTAATAACGGTCTATGGACTTTTCCTTTAGGAAGCTGTCCAAACCTTTTTAAAACTCCGCTAAGCTAACCGCATTTACCACATTCTCTGGCAACGAATTCCAGAGTTTAATTACACGTTGAGTGAAGAAAAATTTTCTCCGATTCGTTTTAAATTTACAACATTGTAGCTTCATCGCATGTCCCATAGTCCTAGTAAGTTGTGCATAATCTCCAGGGTAGAGAACTTCCTAATGGAAACCAATCAACTTGGGTTTTCAGATATCCCTAATTTGTGTTTTTGTATTTCTCACCTTTTCAGTAGTATCGCAAGGCAAGTTATGTTTAGGTACAGTAGGTATTTCCTTTTCCCCAGAGGGCTTAACAGTCTAAACTTGCTAATGAGGCAGTGGAGGGATAAGTGATTTGAAGCCAACACCTACAGAAGGTGATCTCTTCACAGGAGAAACGAAAGCCAAATACACGAACAGTAGTATTCCAAATAGAATAACCAGTTATTCTATTTGGCATACTACGTTTGACAGGGAAATTTGTGCAGCGGCACACTGCATGCGATATCTCTGTTAATATACAATTGACTGTGAGTCATTCGTTTTTTTTGTATCGAAAATTAATAGACCCCCTGACGCAGGCCTCTACGGCCGAAACACGAATCGTGTCGGGTTGTTTTTATTGATTTGAATAAAGACCTTGCTTAGGAAACCCCATTTGTGAGAGGACGTTTTTGGATCCACTGTTCGTGTATTTGAGATAAGTGATTTGCCCAAGATCACAAAGAGCAGTAGTGGAGTTGAACCCTGGCTTCCCAGGTGCTCTAACCACTAGACGACTCCTCTCAAGAATATGAATGTGGCAGATTTGTTTGTATACTGCTTCAGGTTATGTGAATCTATTACATATTCATTAGGGATATCCTGAAAACCCAAGCATATTGGTGTCCACGAAGGCTGGAAGTTGCCTACTCATGCTAATCGTATTTCACAACACCAGTTGCAGATATTACCTGATGGTGCACTTGAGTGACATGGAACACCAAGCCTGTGTGTCTTCACTGGAGCATTTCAGAAATGGCCATCATTAGATAATAATTCGGTAGAGGGAAGTAGCAGCCGAAGGCCCAGCAGCTCGAAGGGACGTGAAGAAAGACTGTCAAATACTCCAGAACTGCTTGCTGTGCCCAGATTCTGCTGCCCTAGTTTGCCTATTGGCTGGGTCGACCCTGACACTGGTACATGTAAAGTGCGAAAGTAACACAAACAACTGAAGTCTGGACTCTGGGTAGGAGACCTTTTTTTTTTAGAACAAAAGACATAATTTTCAATATTTACCGAGAATTAAAGCCATCTGGGTTGGTCTATGTCATTGTTGCCAGTGCCGGATGTTGACATTCCAAATATAATGAAGTTAATTCTAACACAAAATAATAATTCGAAAATCTTGTCTGTGCAGGCAAAATCAAAAGAACAACAGTTACAGATGTTTTCCTGTCAACTTCATATAATGCAAATTGACACAGCTATACCTAAGAATTTTAGATTTATGCTCATTCTAATATGCTGTTGAATAGTAGGGGGAAAGATGGGGAGAAATGCACATCAGCATATCAACTTTCTCTTTTTTAATTAATTTATTTAAAGGTACGGGATGCTTACACACAATGCTTAGGCAACTTAAGCCAACATACATCTACTATAATAAAAATCACCCTCAACGTTCTGAGGACACTGACGTCAGTGAAGCCAAGCTCTGACTTCCTTCAAAAAGGTTCGAAGGTTCGTGGTGGTGAAGCCACCAAAATCGCTCTGGGCCCCGCCCTCAAGGGCGGAGCAATGGCAGAACAACGAAGGGATTGGCAGGGAGGGAGGCGGGGGGTGGGAAATCACTCTGGGCCCCGCCCTCGAGGGCGGAGCAATGGCAGAACAACGAAGGGGTTGGCAGGGAAGGAGGCGGGGGTGGGAAATCGCTCCGGGCCCCGCCCTTGCGTCATACGTCATGATGTTGGGGGCGGAGCAATGCCGGAACAACAAAGGGGTTGCCCAGGGAGGAGAGTGTTGGCGATGAAAACCTTGCTAGCGCCCGTTTCATTTGCTCTGAAACAGGCTTCTTTTACTAGTAATATAATAAAAGCACAAACTAACAGTATGACAAAAACCACTTAACATCAAATATCAAAACAACATATAACACAGTAAAATCATAATAAACTATTAAAATACTCCAGAAAGAGCCACGTTTCCACCTCTCCATTACTAGTCAACTCTCTTTCTCACTTTCTTCTTGCATCATCAAGGGGTGACCCAGGCACCCTTCCTCTTTCTCTACTCTAGCACTCGGGCAGGCTTTGAAAAACAGAAAACAATTGCCTTACTTCTCAGCCCTTACTCTCCTGTTCCCTGTAGCCTATCTAAAAGGGAAGTGCTGAAGTAATAAACATGGCAGCCCCTGCACCAACGTTCTAATGTTTTCCCAGAAACCCATCACATAGTCTCTTGGTGAAATCTAGAAAGTTTCCAAGAATGCTGTTATCTTTATTATAAAGGTGTCTGCTGTGAGATAACATGAGTGTGTTAATAAATGTTTAAAAAAGGACACCAGCTGTCTGAGTTTCTGAAGACTGTAATAAAGGAATAACACTGCTTGAAAGCCACCTCACAAGCAGCATTATTCCAGTGGCCCAGGAGCATTGGGCCTCAAAGCCACAGCCCAGTGCATCTAGGCTGCCCCCTGCAGGGCCTTTGTGATCCCCCCACCTTCTAATCACTGCCCCCCATCCCCGAGCAAGCCCTTAATCCCTGATCAAGTTCCCCCCCCCCCCCAAAGGGACCCCTGTCCCCAGAAGAGCCTACCAGTACTTTCCCTGGTGGTCTAGTGGTCTTTAGGCAGAAGTGATCCCCAGTCACGCTTCCCTAGCCAGCGCCATTACCAAAATGGTGCCCCTTGCAATACTCATGCTGCTCTACCACTAGGGGTCATGTTTCCTTAACATAAGATTGGCACTTACACGCCTAATTGCACGACACTCTATCCTATATGGTAGTCTTGGCATGTAACTGTGAGGGGGTTGGGGCATGGACATGTCTCCAACTTATACACGTAACTTATAGAGTAGTCTTTTATGCACCTTCCATGGCGTAAATGGTCATACTTAAATGTAGGGATGTCAGTTGGGGTTTGTGCTAGTATCCCATACCGATATCTTGGCGCCTAGATGCTGTTATAGAATTGGCAGTCAGCACGCAGCATCAAAATGCTGAAAACTTGTAAGGCACAATCACTTACACCATATCTAGGACTGATGTAAATGCCCATGTCTAGATGGTAGACTATATTTATATATGTAAATTATAGTATTTTCTCATTTTTGCATATACACATATGCTCTGCCCGGCAGACCAACAGTAAAAGTACATACAGTGAGAAAAAAGCACCTTCCTTTATGTTGGTTGGTTCCTTATCAAATCACCCCCCCCCCCCCCCCCCCCCCCGGTAAGGTCAGGTGACACAAAGCTTCACGATATCAAAGAGCAACTCCCCAACTGCATACATTACACCGGCTCCCAGTAAACGCAAGAATCCAATTCAAAATCATGGCTATCGTGTATCTAGTTCTGAACAGCTTGGCCCCCGACTGTCTCAGCCCTTTCTTAACACTACCACACTGAAACGCCCCGCCAGTTAAGAGACATTACCTACTACTACACTTACCCAACTGCAAAGGAATAAGACTTAAGTCCATCCATGCCTCGGGTTTTCCATATCTTGCATCAAAAATGTGGCACTCACTACCACTAGCTGTAAGAAAAATCACAAACTATCCACACTTTCGCAAGATCTTCAAAGCATCCCTCTTGAATAAACACGTTACAGATAACAGCTAACCCATTAAACACAGAGCCACTATAAACAGAACACTTCTCTGTAGAAACGAATAGTAATACACAACTAGAGTAGTATTAACATTTCTTAAATTAATGCTTCTCTATGTTTATATCTATAGGTTACTAGCCAGCTTATTTTCGAAGGAGATAGCCAGCCATCTTCCGACACAAATCGGGAGATGACCAGTGATCTCCTGAACCCGGCCAAATCGGTATAATCGAAAGCCGATTTTGGCCGGCACCAACTGCTTTCCGTCGCGGAGCCAGCCAAACTTCAAGGGGGCGTGTCAGTAGGGTAGCAAAGGCGGGATGGGGGCGCGCTCACGAGATGGCCGGCTTCACCTGATAATGGAAAAAAGAAAGCCGGCCCTGACGAGCATTTCGCCGGCTTCACTTGGTCCCTTTTTTTTCAGGACCAAGATTTAAAAAGGTGCCCCAACTGACCAAATGACCACCAGAGGGAATCGGGGATGGCCTCCCCTTACTCCCTCAGTGGTCACCAACCCCCTCCCACCCAAAAAAAAAATATATATATATATATTTTTTGCCAGCCTCTATGCCAGCCTCAAATGTCATACCCAGCTCCCTGACAGCAGTATGGAGGTCCCTGGAGCAGTATTTAGTGGGTGCAGTGCACTTCAGGCAGGTGGACCCAGGCCAGTCCCCCCCTACCTGTTACACTTGTGGTGGTAAATGTTAAGCCCTCCAAAACCTCCCAAAACCCACTGTACCCACATGTAGGTGCCCCCCTTCATCCCTAAGGGCTATGGTAGTGGTGTACAGTTGTGGGGAGTGGGTTTTGGGGGGGATTTGGGGGCCTCAGCACCCAAGGTAAAGGAGCTATGCACCTGGGAGCTATTTTTGAAGTCCACTGCAGTGCCCCCTAGGGTGCCTGGTTGGTGTCCTGGCATGTCAGGGGGACCAGTGCACTACAAATGCTGGCTCCTCCCACGACCAAATGCCTTGGATTTGGCCAGGTTTGAGATCGCCGGCATTAGTTTCCATTATTGGCGAAAACCGATGCCGGCCATCTCAAACCCGGCCAGCCCTGACATTTGGCCAGCCCCAACCGTATTATTGAAACAAAAGATGGCCGGCCATCTTTTTCGATAATACGGGTCGGGACTGCTGTTTGCGGCACTGGCCAACTAGATGGCCGGCCATCTATTTGACTGGCGCCGTTCGATTATGCCCCTCCACGTTACTATTAATCTGTTACCATTAATCTGTCACACTGTTGCCTTGTTGAGTTAATGCTGAGCTGCCAAAGTTGATACACTAGCTACACTGCAACCCACTTCTTCATGCACCTAGTCTAATTTGATCTACTACCCTTTGCTCATTTCTCCCATATACTCCATGTATCAATTCCAGCTATATTGGTTATCTATTGTTTGACACAATCTATTTATATATTGTTTCACATAATCCATTTATTCCATATATCTACCATAGTTACATTGTTATTTTATTTATTTATTATCTCACTAGTAAAAAAAGGCCCATTTCTGACACAAATGAAATGGGCGCTAGCAAGGTATTCCTCGGAGTGTGTATGTTTGAGAGAGTGTATGTGAGAGTGACTGTGTGTGTGAGAGAGAGTGAATGTGCGAGTGTGTGTGTGTGTGAGAGAGTGAGTGAGTCTGGGTGCGAGTGTGTCTGTGAGAAAGAGAGTGTGTGTGTGAGAATGAGAGTGTGTGCAAGTGCGTATGTGAGACAGTGTGAGAGAGAGTGTGTTTCACACAGATACAGTGTGTGCGAGAGAGAGAGTGTCTGTGAGACACAGACTCTCTGTGAGACTGAGTGTATGAGACCAAGAGAGTGTGTGAGTGACTGTGTGACACATAGAGAGTGAACGTGATACCGTGTGAGACATAGAGTGTGTAAGAGACAGTGTGTGAGAGTGAGAGAGAGAAAGACATTGACTGTGAGAGACAGAGAGAGTGTGTGTGAGAGAGAGAGTGTGTGTGACAGATATCCCCCCCTCTGGTGTCAGCCCCCCCCTCCTTCCCACTCTCAGATATCAGCCCCCCCCTCTCTCTCTGGTGTCTGAGCGTTACTGTGCAGGACGCTAAGCTGAGCTGAGCCAGAGCTGTGTTTCAAGGAACTGACCAATCCTATTTAATAGAATGCACCTCCAACATTCTGAAGCCGAGAAACCTCGTGTGGTTGGTCACTTCTGCTTGTGACGAACCCGGAAGTATGTGATGTCAATTCAGGAGATGGATACAGAGAGCAGGAATGCCTCAGCCATGCAGTCAGCTTCAGAATGTTGGAGGTGCGTTTTATTATATAGGATTTGTACCCCACAGTTTCCCAACAGTGTCAGGCTCAATGTGGCTTACAATGCAACACAGAGGCAGACGCCAATGCAGTAAAATGAAGCTAATACAGCAGAAAACCTACAAGAGATACTGGGGAAGAGTAGGAATGGACGGAAGGAGAAGGGAAACGTTGAGGGAAGGGGGACGTGTCCAAATGTCTCTAGATCGATGCGCTTCCAGCAGTGGAGAGGCTGTGGGATAAGCACTTCCAAATAACACATGGTCTTCGGAGATTTCCTGAAAGTTAGATGATCTGTGATGGTTTTTATGGTCCTCGGCAAAGAATTCCAAAGCTGAGTGCCAATGAAAGAGAAGGAGTAGCATACGTGGACTTGTACTTGATGTACTTTATATACCTTAGCCATATTATTAGCTCTTGTTTTATGTAAACTTACCTGTACACTGTAAGCCACATTGACCCAAACTTTGTTTGGATAATGTGGGATATAAGAACTAATAAATGAAATGAAAGAATGTTAACCCCTTGCTGACTGGTTTAAAGATGAATCTACTATATAACAGAGTGTTCTCTTCCGTATGGAAATCACAAGATGCAAGCCAGGCCTAATTTCTCTGTCTGTTTGAATTTCCTGACTGTTTACTTGTGTTAATTGCCCTAAAGTCGTCTTCTATTAGCAAAAACAAAAAACATTTTTTTCTTTGCATAAGAAAATAGGAAGAGCTAAAAGGTGTGTGCATGATTATTACTCGTGACATAATGGATGAAGTGAAATCCACCACTCTCCTCTTAATTCCAAATGAGAACCTTATGTAAACATATTGCACACTATCTTATTTTGAATTGTTCAGATTTTTAGAGACACCCAGGAGTCTAAATATGTACCTGAGATGTGCCTTGACATCTTCCTTAGCACACGTCCAGCACTGCACACACATTTTAAGAAAGACAGCAGGCGCACAACCCAAAACTCCAAGGTACCGAGCAGTAGAGATGATGAATGAAATGAGTCAGTTGTGGATCTTTGTGATAGCATTTGTGGCCTGTTGTGCTGTCTTGAAGCATTGCGTGAAGGTTGACTGTTTCCTGTCTTACACTTTCTTCACAGCCTTGAAGAGCCCAGCTGCATTCCATGAGCAGATTAAGAGCTTGGAACGAGCCCGGGTAAGGGGATCTTCCTTAGAGATTAGAAATTCTTAAAAGGGAAAGCTATTATGTGGAAGAACCTCTGTACCTCACCTCTTGAAATATTATGTGATGATGTCTTTATATTAGTTTTCAAAAAGAAAGCTTTCTCTCTTTGAAAATTGGCACGGGAAAAGGTGCACAGAAATCTGCACTTACTATCTGTGCAGGCACTTTTTCCATGAAATTCAGAAGCATGCATGTAAGTACACCCTCTTCCTCAGTCCTACCCCCATGAATGCTTCCTCGATGATGTTGCTAGGTACTGCTTCAGTCCAACCCCCCCCCCCCCTGTGAACACCTCCTCAATATTATTGCTAGGTACTGCTACAGTCCTACCCCCCCCCCCCCCGTGAACACCTCCTCAATATTATTGCTAGGTACTGCTACAGTCCTACCCCCCCCCCCCCCCCGTGAACACCTCCTCAATATTATTGCTAGGTACTGCTACAGTCCTACCCCCCCCCCCCCGTGAACACCTCCTTAATATTATTGTTAGGTACTGCTTAGTCCTACTGCCCCCCCACCCCCACCCCGTGAACACCTCCTTGATATTATTGCTAGGTACTGCTTAGTCCTACTGCCCCCCCACCCCGTGAACACCTCCTCAATATTATTGCTAGTTACTGCTCCAGTCCTACCCCCCCCCCCCCCGTGAACACCTCCTTGATATTATTGCTAGGTACTGCTTAGTCCTACCCCCCCCCCCATGAACACCTCCTTGATATTATTGCTAGGTACTGCTTAGTCCTACCCCCCCCCCCCCCCCCCCCGTGAACACCTCCTTGATATTATTGCTAGTTACTGCTCCAGTCCTACCCCCCCCCCCCCCCCCCCGTGAACACCTCCTCAATATTATTGCTAGGTACTGCTTAGTCCTACCGCCCCCCCACCCCCACCCCGTGAACACCTCCTCAATATTATTGCTAGGTACTGCTTAGTCCTACCCCCCCCCCCCCCCCCGTGAACACCTCCTCAATATTATTGCTAGTTACTGCTACAGTCCTACCCCCCCCCCCCGTGAACACCTCCTTGATATTATTGCTAGGTACTGCTTAGTCCTACTGCCCCCCCACCCCGTGAACACCTCCTCAATATTATTGCTAGGTACTGCTCCAGTCCTACTCCCGTAAATGCCTCTTTGGTAATGCTCTGCATGTACACTTTGTTCCTGTACGTGTAAATATGTTGTCAATTTTCAAATGCCCCATTTCTTCATTTAAAACCCTGTTTTTACACACAGAAATACTTTTGTAAATTCTCTTAGAGTCCACCATTTATGGCAAAGTCAGGTATGCACCTGTTAGATTTTATAAAATAATAGCATAGGTGTGAAAAAACACACATACATGTAGGCGCTAGAACTTACAGTAGCTTGAGGGTGTTAACAGCTACTTTCCACAAGTACATACAGGGTGAGGCAAAAAAAAAAAGTAACCCCCCCCCACCCCCGTCCCCCCAAGAGGTTTTGCTGTGTTCTCAGCAACTGCTCTGAATTTCAGTGTGCAGTTTTACAACTGTATTTGTTGTTACTACCTACATTTATGTGCTGAGTGGAATGAGATCTTCAAACACAGTAAAGTTAGACTTGTTAGTGTGACCGTCCAGCAATTTTCACACGTTCAAAAATATTTGCATTGTAAAACGTTACTTGAAAAAACAAATATGATATATTTGCACTGTAAAACGTTACTTGAAAAACAAATATGATAAATTACAGATAATTTCATTTTAAAAGCATTTCTGATCAGAATGGTAGTTATGGGCAAGGTTTCAGCACATGATCTGGGACAGCCTGCCACAGACAAGGCTGTTACGAACTTCCCAAAGCAACTAAAGGCCTGTGTAAAAACTGGGGGAGGGCATATCATAGGCAGCGGACTGGGATGGGCCACTGGGGCAGTGGCCCCACCGATATTTTGCCCAGCGACTAGAAAGCTTGGGGAAGGTGTGGGGTGGAGATTGGTATGCTTAGCACTGACAGGATCAATCTGTCCTCCTTTTTCTGGACCCATATAGTAATCCTACTCTCAGTCAGAAAGGTGTTTCACTGCCCTTACCTGATATATACCAAATACACTATCCATGGTACTGAAAATAAATAAGCAGGACTTTAATAAAAATGAATAATAATATGTTTCAATTCACATCCATTAGAATTTTAATTGTTCAGTAAACTTAATGACCATTCCTTAGCGTCCCTCCGGACCGGCCAAGGATCGGACTGATGGGTTGTGCACGCCTTCCAGCAGTTGGAGACTGGGCCGGTCCGGAGGGACTAAAGGAAAGCAAATTAGCAGGTAAGGTCTAATTTCTCCTTCCTTGGAATGGAGTCTCTGTTTTCTCCTAGTTCAGCCTAAAACACTTTGTGAAAGCAGAGCTGCAGATATTTTTCCAGTTTATAAAGAAAGTTTTGCTGTGTGACTTATATTGTCCTCCCTTTCAGACTGAAAATTTTCTGAAACACAAGATTCGCAGCAGACCCGATCGCTCTGAACTGGTCAGGATGCATATTTTGGAAGGTAAAGTTCCTCTATGTAATTTGTGAGAGCAGAGGGCCTTTCTGGGTATTAAAAGGTGCCTATCACAATTGATAGTATAATGACCCTTTTAGGCTGATGACTTAAGAGGCAAACTTTCAGTCCTCAGAAGTAACGTGTAGATTCTTTATACAAGGAGCTGTCTTATGAAGCATCCTAACTTCAACTGCAGTACCATCACCTGAGGTCTGGACTTTAGCACTCTATTATTTTTTAATTTTTGTCGGTTGAAGGCTACATACTGCTAGATTCTTGAAGAAAAATCTAGAAAATTCTGGAGTGCCCAGAATTTCATCCTAAATGATGATATATATTTAGGAACTTGTATGTTGTCCTCTGCCTGAGAGAAAGACACTGCATTTGAATGGCTTCATGTTCGTGATTCTCAGAGTCGTAGAAGGTTTGGCTAAACAAAGAGGGGCATTTTCGAAAGAAACGTCTAAGTGTGAATTTAGACATTTTACAAAGACATCCTAATTTCCAAGGCGGGGAGAAGGTCATTTTTGAAAAAGATGGACGTCCATCTTTTGTGTTCAAATATACCATGGACGTCCTTAGATTTGGATGTTTTGCGATTTGAACGTGTTTGATTTTCGGCCATTTTCGAAAACAAAAAATTCCAAGTCTAAAATGTCCAAATTCAAGCCATTGGGACGTGGGAGGAGCCAGCATTTTTAGTAGACTGGTCCCTCTGACATGCAGGACAGCAATTGGGCACCCTAGGGGGCACTACAGTGGACTTCATAAAATGCTCCCAGGCACACAGCTCCCTTACCTTGTGTGCTGAGCCCCCCAAAACCCACTACCTCCAACTGTACGCCACTACCATGGCCCTTACAGGTGAAGGGGGGCACCTATATGTGGGTACAGAGGGTTTTTGATGGGTTTTGGAGGGCTCGCTGTTTCTTCCACAAGTGTAACAGGTAGGGGGGGTATGGGCCTGGGTCCACCTGTCTGAAGTGCACTGCACCTACTACTAAACTACTCCAGGGACCTGCATTTGCTGCGCTGTAAGGGACCTGAGTATGACATCTGAGGCTGGCATAGAGGCTGGCAAGTAATGTTGTTCATCACAATTTTGGGGATTGGGAGGGGGTTAGTGACCACTGGGGGAGTAAGGGGAGGTCATCCCCGATTCCTTCCAATGGTCATCTGGTCATTTCGGGCACCTTTTTTTGCCTTATTCGTAATAAAAACAGGTCTTGCTGAAAACATCCAAGTTTTAGTCCTGGACGTCTTTGCTTTGTTCCATTATGGCTCAAAGACGTCCAAGTCTTAGGAATGCCCAAGTCCCACCTTGAACATGCCTCCGATACACCCCCTTGAGATTTGGACGGACTTCTGAGAAAGACGTCCAAAATGTTGTTTTGATTATACTGATTTGGACGTCTCTGTGAGATGGACGTCCCAATGCCAATTTATGTCACGTTTTGGAAGTCCATCTCTTTCGAAAATGAGCCCAGAGGCCTCATTAGACGTGGTACTTCTAAAACCATTCTGAAAAAGTCATAAGCAGTTTAGGACAGAACTTCACAAATTTGTCCTAGGTGTGCCTCTCTATCAGAAAGCTGGATTCTCAGCAGTTGGAGATCTCCACCACGAAGTATGAATGAGATTACTTTGTATGCATTGGAGACTCATCTTATGCCAGTAGATCTCATGTTTATTCATTGTGGGTAGTCTGAAATTCTTACTGGATGGGAATTCCCCAAGACACATTTGAAAGCCATTGGTTTAGTGTTATTTATTAGTCTTCTCTTACCTGGACAAACCCCTTTTTCATATCTGGATTACTCATGTACTCACTGGAATTGGCTGCATAATCCCAAGTGACCCAGACTGGCCACTGTTGGAGACATGATTCAGGGACTGATGGACTTTTATGTACTTATGATTATAGGTGTGTCTTTTAGAAGCATCTCTGTGAGTAAATTACGTCATCTACATATGTAGATTTCACATACATGTAAGTGGTGATTTCAGAAAGCCGCTATTTACACGTGGAGATCCACAGCACGCAGAGGTTTCAAAGGGACGTCATGGTACATGATATGGGTGGGGCAAAAATCTTCACATGTATTCTCTGTTTTAGAAAGGGAATATCGGGAAATATCCCCACTGAGTTTTTCACCAGCTCAGAGCCATGCATGTGTAACCCTGGTCTTACCACACAGTTCCGGGCACCAGCTAGCTCTTTGGATTGGCACTCGAAACAGGGTCACAAAAAAATTTTTGTTTCTTACCGAGCTGGGCGCAGGGTGGGGCAGGCTTATCCCGGTAGGCCTTAGGGTTATAAGCCTCACTTCTTCTTTATTTCTTTCTCAGTCTGGGAGCAAATGAACTTCACTCTCACTCCAAAGAAACTCTCCACTCCAGAATTTGTATTTTATGCAAAATAGACCTTTACTGCAACTCTGCAAAAGGCAGATATTCAAACTTCATACTTTTTTAATATCAGACAGGTTCCTTTATATCGAAACAACTGAAAGAGGTTTTCATGTACAGTGGTGGAAATAAGTATTTGATCCCTTGCTGATTTTGTAAGTTTGCCCACTGACAAAGACATGAGCAGCCCATAATTGAAGGGTAGGTTATTGGTAACAGTGAGAGATAGCACATCACAAATTAAATCCAGAAAATCACATTGTGGAAAGTATATGAATTTATTTGCATTCTGCAGAGGGAAATAAGTATTTAATTCCTCTGGCAAACAAGACCTAATACTTGGTGGCAAAACCCTTGTTGGCAAGCACAGCGGTCAGACGTCTTCTGTAGTTGATGATGAGGTTTGCACACATGTCAGGAGGAATTTTGGTCCACTCCTCTTTGCAGATCATCTCTAAATCATTAAGAGTTCTGGGCTGTCGCTTGGCAACTCGCAGCTTCAGCTCCCTCCATAAGTTTTCAATGGGATTAAGGTCTGGTGACTGGCTAGGCCACTCCATGACCCTAATGTGCTTCTTCCTGAGCCACTCCTTTGTTGCCTTGGCTGTATGTTTTGGGTCATTGTCGTGCTGGAAGACCCAGCCATGACCCATTTTTAAGGCCCTGGCGGAGGGAAGGAGGTTGTCACTCAGAATTGTACGGTACATGGCCCCATCCATTCTCCCATTGATGCGGTGAAGTAGTCCTGTGCCCTTAGCAGAGAAACACCCCCAAAACATAACATTTCCACCTCCATGCTTGACAGTGGGGACGGTGTTCTTTGGGTCATAGGCAGCATTTCTCTTCCTCCAAACACGGCGAGTTGAGTTCATGCCAAAGAGCTCAATTTTTGTCTCATCTGACCACAGCACCTTCTCCCAATCACTCTCGGCATCATCCAGGTGTTCACTGGCAAACTTCAGACGGGCCGTCACATGTGCCTTCCGGAGCAGGGGGACCTTGCGGGCACTGCAGGATTGCAATCCGTTATGTCGTAATGTGTTACCAATGGTTTTCGTGGTGACAGTGGTCCCAGCTGCCTTGAGATCATTGACAAGTTCCCCCCTTGTAGTTGTAGGCTGATTTCTAACCTTCCTCATGATCAAGGATACCCCACGAGGTGAGATTTTGCGTGGAGCCCCAGATCTTTGTCGATTGACAGTCATTTTGTACTTCTTCCATTTTCTTACTATGGCACCAACAGTTGTCTCCTTCTCGCCCAGCGTCTTACTGATGGTTTTGTAGCCCATTCCAGCCTTGTGCAGGTGTATGATCTTGTCCCTGACATCCTTAGACAGCTCCTTGCTCTTGGCCATTTTGTAGAGGTTAGAGTCTGACTGATTCACTGAGTCTGTGGACAGGTGTCTTTCATACAGGTGACCATTGCCGACAGCTGTCTGTCATGCAGGTAACGAGTTGATTTGGAGCATCTACCTGGTCTGTAGGGGCCAGATCTCTTACTGGTTGGTGGGGGATCAAATACTTATTTCCCTCTGCAGAATGCAAATAAATTCATATACTTTCCACAATGTGATTTTCCGGATTTAATTTGTGATGTGCTATCTCTCACTGTTACCAATAACCTACCCTTCAATTATGGGCTGCTCATGTCTTTGTCAGTGGGCAAACTTACAAAATCAGCAAGGGATCAAATACTTATTTCCACCACTGTAAGTCTTAACTACTTAATTAATAGTCTCCTTGTAAATCCTAGGGTATTTACATATTTACAGCACCACCAGTTCTCCAATACCCATCCTTTCTGGCAGAACAATCCAAGGCTGTGCTTGCAGCTCTTTCTGCAGGAAGCTGTCCCGCTGGGCTTTATCCAGCTGCCAGACCCACTTAGGATCAGACATCGCTATCTTTCCTTCCTCCAGGGGCAGGGCCGCCGAGAGACTGGGCCGGGCCCGGGCAAGGCTGCCCCCGGGGCCCCCCCCCCCCCCACCGAGGTTGTCGTCGTCGCTGCCCCCCCTCCACCCGTCCTCCGTCCACCACCGGACCGGGCCCCCCTGAATTCAAAGCATAGCATCTCACCTCGATCTCGCTCCTTGTGAAAGAAGCGCAGCAGCGGCAGGCTGCAGATTGCCTCCCTTCGGGCTTTCCCTCCCTGTGTCCCGCCCTCGTCTGACGTAACTTGCACGAGGGCGGGACACAGGGAGGGAAGGCCCAAAGGGAGGCAATCTGCAGACTGCTGCTGCTGCGCTTCTTTTACACGGAGCGAGGTCGAGGTGAGGCGCTATGATTTGAATTCAGGGGGGCCTGGCCCGGCGGTGGATGGAGGGGGGCGGGTGGAGGGGATTGCGGCGCCTGGCCCCCCTTGGAGGCCCGGGGAATTTTGTCCCCCCTGCCCCCCCTCTCACCGGCCCTGTCCAGGGGAGCGCTTCCACGTGCTGCTGCTGCCTCCGGCACTGAACAGGCAGACTCTTCCTGTTCTGCTCCCAGGCTGGGTTAACCCTTTCTACCCGTCCGGAGCACTCCTCGCATGCCAGTTAATGCTTCTACTGGCGAATAGTTCCTCTTTATTGAGCCTTAAGGTATTGGGCCTGTCCAGGGTACCCCCTCGCCTCATCGATCCTGGCAGGGGTGAAGGCAGCCAAAGACCATGTACTTTTTAATCCTATCACTTTTATCACCTTTCCAATTGCATCCCACTACTGTCATCTATTGTTGGTTACTGTCTGCTGATCTTCCCTCTGGGCTGGGCTCTACCCCTTCCGTCCACACTGCTCTCCCTCCCCCCCCCCCCCCCCCCCCCCCCCCCCCCCCCAGTGACTCTGTAGAGTTCTACAGCAATCTAGTAATCCCCTGAGGAAATTTCCAAACTCAATTTACAGGGGATTACACACGGATTTTACAAAAGTGCTTGTTCCGGCCAGGGCTTTACAAAGGTATTAAGGGAGGAATTTGCCTTAATCCCTCATTGTTTATTTCTGGCTCCAAAGTGAAAAAAAGAAATTGTGGCCTCACTGCTTAATCGATTGCACTTACGTATCTAAGTTTGTAAATTGGGGCAATTACATAGGCAGATCACAAAATGGCTGGCTCTATGTGGAAGCTGCCGAGTTCGTGCCATTCATTTTTCAACATTTTGTTTTTGTAAAATGGCTGCTCCTGTTGTGTGTGCCAGCAAATGCTTGTGCACTTCTGCAGGTATTTTAGAAAAGGCTCTGCAACCCCCAAACCTTTGCTGAAATACTGCTAAAACTGAGTATATGTCCCCTGACATGGATATCTCAATTTGAATCTCAGCATTCTATGTAAAATTGAGCTTTTAGTCAGTTTTTGAATTATTATAATTTAAGAGGCGTCATGTGGTAACATGAATGAGGACAAGCTGGACCCTGATAAACGGAACCACACAGCGGGTTAAAAGTGAACACAAAATAATATTTTTATTAAAGGTGCCATGTAAAGGTCCTGTTCAGTTCACAGGTAGGAGAGACAGTAAACAAAAAAAGTTAGTCTTTAGATGTAAGAACCTCCTCTCATGGCCTGCTCCTTCTGGGCCAGGGGGTGCACTACTGTCTCTCAGCAAGGCAGCAGACTCCGCTTCACTCTGGCCTAAGTCCTCGGACATACCAGTCCTGTCTCTACCAATTAATATTTGCTGGTCTGCTCCCTTCTGGTTCAAAGACACAGTTCTGCGTGGTCCCGAGTTGAACTTGGCCTTCCTGACTGTGGCAGTTATGTTCACACATATGTGGTGGAGGCATATGCAGTGGGTCTTTGCTGCTTCTCTCTGGACTTCCTCAACCTGGTTGTGCCCTGAGCTTTTATACTGCCTGGGCCATGCCCCCCTGTCTCCGCCCTTCCTATGTCACTCCCCCCAGGCAGGAATGTGAGTTTTAAGGTGGTTCTGCCACTGTCAGGCACTGTCATTACGGGGAAGTTGTAATGTCACATAGACTCCTGCACTCATCAGTAGGATGGGTTAAACCAGAGTTTCCCAGTTTTCTGCTAGAGACACATCTAGCCAGTCAGGTATTCAGGCTACCATAATGATACGCAGCCCAGCTCTGAGCGCCAGACTTATGCTTGCTAAAACCTGGTGTAAATCCAGACGTCCAAGCTGAGTGCGGAGACCCATTATTCTATAACTCTGCTCACAGCTTTTTGGAACTCCCCTCACCCGCCCATGCCCCTCCAAGGTCACACCCACTTTTGGATTGTGCACTATGGGGTCCTTTTACAAAGGCATGCTGGCATTTTTAGCGCGTGCTAAATACCTGGGGCCCCCCTAGGAATATATGGGTGTCTCTAGCATGTAGTGCATGCATATTTAACGCTCGCGCTAAAATTGCTAGCATGCCTTTGTAAAAGGACCCCTATGGGATTTAGGCGCCCAGCTTTATAGAATAGTGGGCAGCCAGATTTGCACGCAAATCCTAATTTGATGCCAATTAACGTCAACAATTAGTTAGCATCCAATTATTGCTTGTTAACAGCTCATTAGCCAATTAAGTTGCGCATATATCTCCCGATTTTGTGCACCATATGTAGAATTCAGGGGATATTGTACAATACCGCTGAGCGTGCACTTACACGCATGAGTGTGCATGTATGCTTATATGTGCTGGTATTCTATAAACACGCACACGCAATTGGCACCTAACTTTAGGCATCCTGTTCTTGAATGAGGGGGACTGCGCCTAATGTTGCCACTGTCCATATGTCCAGTGACGGTCACTGCTGTCCACATATATTTAGTGCGATATCTAGAGAACAGCACTGAATGTATGGAATAGATTTAAATGCCACAATCGGCATTTTTTAAAAATTCTGACCGCAGCATTTGAATATTGGCCTCTTTGCCTCCATTTGTTTTCAGCTGGGGGGAAGGGTTCTAGAGAGTTGCACAGGGATAAAGATCCATTCCATCCCCACCTATTCCCAAAATTAATCTCCTCCATCCCCACCCGTACCCGCAGGAGTCGATGCTATTATTTACTTGCCCGCAACCCTCTGTTTCACCCTAACAGCCTTATGTGTTTTTTTGGATGGTATTCACTATTCAACCAATGAGTGTTCCAAGCCTCAGTCTGGTGTTCCGGCTGCCTCTCTGGGCATTCCAAACCTCATTCTGGAGTCACCAGAGATTTTGACTATACTGCCACAGGAATCCCATAGCAATTTCTTGCAACCCTGCGGGAACCCCATGACAATTTCTTCCATCCCTGTGCGAATCCCATGGCAACTTCTTCCATACCTGCGGGATTCCTGCAATCCCCATTCCTGTGCAACACTCTAAAGGGTTCATAAAGAAGGGTTCATAAAGAAAAGGGTTGCTAACGTTTAAATACTTGTGGATGTCCTCTGTGCTAATTATTTAATTACTAGTAAAACAGGCCCGTTTCTGACACAAATGAAACGGGCTCTAGCAAGGTTGTCCTCGGAGTGTGTATGTTTTAGAGAGTGTGTGTGAGACTGACTGTGTGTGAGAGAGAGAGTGAATGTGTGAGTGTGTGTGTGTGACAGAGAGTGAGACTGGGTGCGAGTGTGTCTGTGAGAGAGAGAGTATGTGTGTGAGAATGAGAGTGTGTGCCATGGGCCCCCCTTCCTCCCTCCGAGTTCCAGGGTCATCTCCCTCCCTCCCTCCGAGTTCCAGGGTCATCCCCCTCCCTCCGAGTTCCAGGGTCGTCCCCCACCCTCCAAGTTCCAGGGTCGTCCCCCTTCCTCCGAGTTGCAGGGTCAGCCCCCTTCCTCCGAGTTGCAGGGTCGCCCCCTCCTCCCTCCCTCCGAGTTCCAGGGGCACCCCTCCCTCCGAGTTCCAGGGTCACTCTGCCCCTCCCTCCCCCCTCCGAGTTTCAGGTTCCCCCTCCCTCCCTCCCTCCCAGTTCTAGGGTCGTTGTCCCTCCCTTCCTCCCTCCCTTCCAGTACCAGCCACACTCGCTCCATATTTTAAAAATCATCTCAGACGAAAGCAGCATTAAAAGGCGTTCAGCCTCGGCCCTTCTCTCTGTGTTAGCTCTGGTCCCGCCCTCATTGCGGAGAGGTAATAAGGCCGGGACCAGAGCTAACAGAGAGAGAAGGGCCGAGCCTGCACGCCTGGTGGCGGCAAGCTGGGGGGGGCGTGGCGGTGCGGCGAGGGCGTCAGGGGCGGGAACTCGTGCATGACGTTCAGAAGATGGAGCCTTACAGCAGAGCGTACGAATGCCTCAGCCACGGAGTCAGCTTCAGAACATTGGAGGTGCGTTTTATTAGATAGGAAGTTTCTCTTACAGACGTGACTTCTTTAATGTGGATAGTCCTTACAAAAATAGAAACAGTGCTAAAAACAGATGAAATATCCACTCCATATCCATGAGGGTTGGAAAACATTGACTGTATAACCAGTCATAATTTCCATTCGTTTCCATTGGCTTCAGCCAAGACTGAAAATAATTTATGACTGTATATCCATGGTAATTTTACAAGCCGTGGATGCTGCACTGAGGGCTTTGCCATAATAACCATTCGATTATTTTTGTTTGTGTTAACTACAAAGGAAATGATATCAGACTGAAAAGTTCTTGGTCTGATCTGGTGCTTTTGAACTTGCACTAGAGATAGCGAACTTATAAAACTATCTTTAAAAAAATCTGTCTCTCATCTCCTTTCCTCTTCCCTTTAGAGACAGTTGCAGAGCCTTCCCTGCAAGCAACTCAGATGAAGCTAAAGAGAGCCCGCCTGGCTGATGACTTAAATGAAAAGATTGCTCAGCGGCCTGGCCCGATGGAACTGGTAGAAAAGAACATCCTCCCTGTAGACTCCAGCGTGAAGGAAGCCATTATAGGCAAGTGCCAGAGCTGCAGCTCACGTGTTAATCAAGGCTTCTGGATTCCTGCAAAAGCTGATTGATAGAACCTGGGACACAGGGTTGGGAAGTTGTGCAGAAGTTGTTTTGTTACATTTGTACCCCGTGCTTTCCCACTCAAGGCAGGCTCAATGCGGCTTACATGGGGCAATGGAGGGTTAAGTGACTTGCCCAGAGTCACAAGGAGCTGCCTGTGCCTGAAGTGGGAATTGAACTCAGTTCCTCAGGACCAAAGTCCACCACCCTAACCACTAGGCCACTCCTCCCTCGTCAAAATACTGTAGCACGCATATGTTTGTCTAAGGTTTTACGTCATCGGAAATGAACTAAAAGAATTCATTTTCTATGAAAGAGGTCTGATTTAGGAGTGGCCTAGTGGTTAGGGTGGTGGACTCTGGTCCTGGGGAACTGAGGAACTGAGTTTGATTCCCACTTCAGGCACAGGCAGCTCCTTGTGACTCTGGGCAAGTCACTTAACCCTCCATTGTCCCATGTAAGCTGCATTGAGCCTGCCATGAGTGGGAAAGCGAGGGGACAAATGTAACAAAAATAAAATAGATACTATTGGAGATTCTACATGGAATGTTGATGTTCCACTAGCAACATTCCATGTAGAAGGCTGCGCAGGCTTCTGTTTCTGTGAGTCTGACATCCTGCACGTACGTGCAGGACATCAGACTCACAGAAGAAGAAGCCTGCGCGGCCACATTGGTGATCTGCAAGGGCCAACTTCTACATGGAATGTTGCTAGTGGAATAGCAATATTCCATGTAGAATCTCAAATAGTAGCAACAGTGGAGGAGTGGCCCAGTGGTTAGGGTGGTGGACTTTGGTCCTGAGGAACTGAGTTCGATTCCCACTTCAGGCACAGGCAGCTACTTGTGACTCTGGGTAAGTCACTTAACCCTCCATTGCCCCATGTAAGCTGCATTGAGCCTGCCATGAGTGGGAAAGCGCGGGGTACAAATGTAACAAAAATAAAATAAAAAATAACTCCCAAAGTTAAGCACCTCAGCCCTTAGCAAATTGGCCCTCAGTGTTCATTGTGGCCTTTGGAAGTCCATGTCTCACCATGGAACTTGAGGATTTGTCTGCCTGAGCATATTTAAACTAGGTGCGTCTGTTGTGTACACACCCCAGGTAGACCTGCCCCCCCCCCTCACCATAAAATTTTTTCTGATGCAGTCTTCACCCAGGCAGCAGCAGTGGCACTCATAGACTGCCTGCGGCCTACACTGGGAATTCCTCACTGAACTGTCCTGCCCCTTCTGATGCAACTTCCTGTTTTGTGAACGGTGGGACAGTTCAAGGAGGAAGTCCTGGTGCAGGTCATAGGCAGCCTATGAGTGCTTCTGCCCGTGTGAAGACTGCAGCAGAGAGGATTTTAAGGTATAGTGGTGGCGGGGAGATGCACCCTCCCTCCCCCCCGGTAAAAAAAATTCTTGACTGTGCCAGAGAGGGTCCAGGATTTATTCAAAGAAGTGTAGAGCATGAAGTAGGACTGGGCAAAACTGTGGAAAAAGAAACTGTAGAAAGCTTATAAGTCAGTTTGCTTTCCAGAGTTTAGAAATCACACATATTTTGCCCAGCACCTGCACAGAATCGGTGCAAGTAATTCCTTGTGCAAGAAGACTTGTGTACATAAGAGCCTCATTGAAGGAGTGGATATAAGCCCTGACACCCCTTAGTGCTTTTTGCACAGGTGTTTCGTTAGATTACTTTTTTTCTGTGGAATTGCTTTTCCTTCCCTTGCAAGAAACTAAATCATAGGCTCAAAAGCTACACTATTTTAAAATTGTTCAAGCAAGTGCCTGTATTAAGTAGGTGCATACTTTAAGAACATTAGCATTTGCCATACTGGGACAGAACGAAGGTCCATCAAGCCCAGTATCCTGTTTCCAACAGTGGCCAACCCAGGTCACAAGTACCTGGCAAGATCCCAAAACAGTAGAGTACATTTTAGGGTGCTTATCCTAGAAATAAGCAGTGGATTTTCTCCAAGAACACGTTAATAATAGCTTATGCACTTTTCTTTTAGGACGTTAACCAAACTTTCCTACACGTATACTTGGTTGGGTAGAAAGAAAGGCAATATATTAAATTGCAGTAAACATACGCATGTATGTGGTCACTCAGTTTTACAAAATCACCCCCCCACCCCATTTTTTTGTTAAACCATTACTAAGGAAGCCTTTCTTCTTCCCAATCTGTTGTACAAACCTTCTGTGTCCTGTGAGGGTAAAATAGATTTTATTTTTTCTCTAACAGTTGGGCAGGTGAATTATCCCCAGACATTGGACGCCTATTCATTTGACGAGGATAGCAGTGACGCTTTGTCACCAGAGCAGCCTGCGAGCCAAGAGTCTCAAAGCTCCGCACCTTCTCCTGGGGAGCTGAAAACCAGCGACTCGTCACCATCACCAACACAAAACACTACAAATCAGGTACATTTTGAAAAGCGCTAAGGGGGCAATTTTCAAACCAGCCGGCATAATTGCAGACTGCCAGGTGCTTTTAATGTATGTGTTTTTTTACTTTTTTGCAAGTTTACTGCATTATTTTTCTTGAAAAGTAACAAGTACAAGAGTGCATTAAGGCCCCTATTTACTAAGGGGGCAATTCGATGAGTGGGCACTGCCTTTTAGGCACTCCGATGCCATGTGGGGAGTTCCTTTTTTATAACAGTACCTGGGCAACTGGATTTCTTTATAGAATACTAGCCTAAGCTCAGCCACCACATCAACCTACATCCACCAAAAGATGTACCTTATTGTTTCTAATAAACACCTGGGCTATCATTAGAAACAGTGGGTTTTCTAGAGTCTAGGGTGGGCTATTGATAGAGGCTGAAACAAAACAGTGAAGATGACTTGAAAAATGGACGATGCTCCAGATGAAGAATCGCTGTTTATTGATCGATCAATAAATAGCGATCCTTTATCTGGAGCATCGTCCATTTTTCTACTCATCTTTGCTGTTTGTTTCATACTCTATATCCTTGCGGAGATTTATTTCTTCTGTTTTTACATCATTTTCCTACTGATAGAGGCACCATTTCTCTCCACCACCACCACCACCCCCCCCCCCCCCCCCCCCCCGGTAACCAGCATTGCTCCCCTCCGCTCCCTGCATTGATCAGATCTCTATTTTTTTCACGGGTATGGCGCTGTGCCAGAGTGAGGCCTTCAGCATTTGCATACGCTCAAGGCCTGCCATTGGCCCAGCACCATAATCATGAGAAGAGGTTAAGAAGAGAGATCCGGCCATTGCAGGGGGAGGAGAGCAATGCCGGTTACTGCGAATTCTAGGGGTGGGCTATTATTGGGGGGGAATCTAAATTTTTGCTTTCAGATGCAGCTTACAGAGTTTTCTGGTACTGAGGCGGGTGGGGGGGGGGGGGGGTTGGGCCGTTATTAGAGGTGAGCTATTATTAGAAACAATACAGTATATACAATACATTTGGAAAATATATAAACAAAACATTTTAAATGTTTAATGTGCTCATAAACATTGTAAGAAACTCGTTGATCTGTGGTGGTCTCTCATCTGTCACATGTTGGCTACGCAACTTGTTTTAATCATGGAAATCACTGAAAATATACAGTGTACACAACAGTTTGTGTTAAAGATCTCTATATATAAAAGGCACCACCAACGTTCTAAATGAAGCCTCCAGCCGGAAGTGTGAAGGGGGAGAGATATCCGGTTTCCCCATGAGTGTCTGCCCCGCCCTCGCTCTCTCTGTAACACAAACAGTGAAGGAAAACACAGCAAAGCACAAAATCAAATCGCTCTCTCTGTAACAGTGAAGGACTCAGAGGGGGGGGGGGGGAGAGAGGGCAGAAGCCCTCACTATCTCTGTAACACAAACACAGCACAGCAGGAAACTTAACACTGAAGGACTCGACTCCGAGAGGGGAGGGGACAGAGAGCAGAGGGGACAGACAGCACAGGGGAAGGGCAGAGGGCAGGGACACACACTCCCACATGCACACAGAAGAAAACCTTGCTAGCCCCCGTTTCATTTGCATCAGAAATGGGGATTTTTTACTAGTGTTGAATAAAAACAACAGTATTTCTTGAATTTAAATCAGTTCATACAAATGCATATATTCCACAAGGTTGAGTTTTAGAATTTTTCCCAGTAGATTAAATTATTCATCCCGATTATTTTTTGTTGTTGGTTGGGTTTATACTAGCGTAAGCTGTCATCATCGAGCCCTTAGAGCTTGCGTAACTTCTGGTGCATGAATGAAGTAAGGGTGCTCGTAACTTGCAGTATTCTGTAAGTTATACTTGTAGCTGGGAGCCCTGCCCATGTCTTCCCCCCTCCCAAGCACACACTTTCCAGTTGGGTGCCATAACACTTATATGTGCCCTTGCAGAGTAGCACTTAGGACACTGACACGTGCAAGTGCTAATCTTCTCATCATTACATGTGCAAGGCACGTGTAACTGTAGATGCCTAGTTAGAGAATTTCAGTTACTGTGCAGTAATTGCCCAAATTAAACAGCAGTAACTACAAAACGTCAGTGTTAACTGTTGGGGTTGTCCCCAGCATTTGTAGGAGGCTTTTCTGTGCAGTTAACGTACAAAAAAGTCACTACCACGCTTTTAACGGTGTGTTCGACAACATGCAGTCTAGTAGCTACACCGCTTGCTGTGGTATTAACTGCTGTGCATTATCTCCTACATTAACAGTTCACATGTGGTAACAACCTTCCCCAGACCTGTAGGCTGCACTGCCCGCCCATTCCGCTCCTCAAAATGATATTTCCCATGGTTGTGCATGCTAAGAGTTAACACACTGCTAGTTGTTAGCGTGCAGTAATTCTTTTGTTAAACAGCTAATGCAGCTTAGTAGAAAAGCATCTATTTATTTATTTATCACATTTATACCCCACAATTTTCCCACATGTTTGCAGGTTCAATATGGCTTACAATAAACCGAAAAGGTTATCGACAATCCGGTAGTGATATAAATACAATAGATTGTAGTCGTCAGCAAGGAATGAAAGAATAGGGTGTGAAGGGAAAGTGGGTAAAAGTAAGAGAGGACTTTAGGTTTTATATTGGATCATGGGGGTAGGCCTTCCGGATCAGGTTGGTCTTGAGTAATTTCCTAAAGTTGAGATGGTTTGGAATAGATTTGACAGCTTTTGGCAATGCATTCCATAGTTGGGTGCTGATGAAGGAAAAGGAGGAAGCGTAAGTGGGATTTACATTTGAGGCCGTTACAGGTAGGGTAATGGAGATTTAGGAATGGACGGCATGTGCTTGATGTATTCCTGGCTGGAAGATTGATTGGGTTATTCGTGTATCCTGGGGCTTCTCCATAAAGAATTTTGTGGACTAGGGTGCAGATCTTGAAGTTAATTCGTTCCTTTATTGGGAGCCAGTGCAATTTCTCTCGAAGGGGCTTGGAACTTTCAAATTTGCATTTGCCAAAGATTCGTCTTGCTGCTGTGTTTTGGGCAGTCTGTAGTTTCTTTACAAGTTGTTCTTTGCATCCTGCGTATATCCCATTACAGTAGTCTAGGTGACTTAATACCATTGATTGGACTAGATATCGGAATATTTCTCTAGGGAAGAAAGATTTTATCCACTTGAGTTTCCACAATGAAAAAAAACATTTTCTTTGCAGTAGAATTAGTTTGGTCAACTAGTGATAGGTTGCGATCGATGATTACACCGAGTATTTTTAAGCTCTCAGAGATTTGAAGGGTGAGGTTTGGAGTGATTAAAGATGAAGGTTTGAACCTATTATATAAAGATGAAAGGATTAGGCAGCGTTCTCTCATTATTCAGCTTCATTTGAAAAGTATTAGCCCATTTATTCATGGTGTGCAAGCCAAGATTGATTTCTTTGCTTTAAGATTATCAGCATAGGCGCCTACTTTCCTTGGTGAAATAACAGCATAGCAAGGCAAATTTGTGCTTATAATTTAGGCGTGACTGCAGTCATAGAGCTGGTGCAAACACTCACACCATACCTAGAATGCTAAAAATACACTTTCAATTATCGTATTCTGTAATTTGCACATATGACTGTGCCTGTTCTTTGTGCCAGTGGGTGAATGCATGCAGGTTGTTCTCCCCCCACCCAGGCCTAAAAATGCCTACAGGAACCCCTCTTATATACTTGATTTAAAGTGTACATGCTTTGGAAACTATGTGTTCTTTGATCCACATTTGAGAAGAGCAATGATCCAACCACTTCACTTCTATCCCCAGGAGGATGCTTTGTAATAAACTGGAATTAAAGAAGCAGGCGATCAATGTTGGAAAGAGACATATAAGCAGCACTGCGCTGTTAGCGTGCATTAAAACATGTTTAGCATGTGAGCATGTTAAACATCTAACGCAGCTTAGAGCGGCATTTTAGAAAGGATCTACAAATGGAACTTGAGGAGTCTGGGTCAGGATATCCTAAGTTCTGCTAGTATCTTAGGACAGAATCTGGGACTTAGAGCATGTTCTAAAATTTAGGGAAGCACCAAACACAGCAAAGGTGACACAAAACAATGGAAGCTAGACGATGCTTAGAATGTGAGAAGTTTATTGACCCAACATCAGGGCCGCCGAGAGCCGGACCCGGGACAATGCCGCCCCCGGCCCCCCCCCCCCACCCGAGATAGCCGGGCCCCCTGCTGGCTGCCCACCCGAGATCGCCTGGCCCCTCCCCCGCCGCCCGCCTGCCCACCCACCTGAGGTCGCCGGGCCCCCCCTCCACCCGCTACCAGGCCGGGCCCTCGGAACTAACCTTAAGCCTCCTTTCACCGCAGCAAGCAGCGGCAGGGCAGACCTCTTCTCCTTCCTTCCGTGCCCCGCCCTCGCGGACGTTACGTCAGGTGAGGGCGGGACACGGAAGGAAGGAGTGGCCTGCCCTGCTGCTGCTTCCTGCGAAGTGAAAGGAGGCTTAAGGTTAATTCCGGGCCAGGCGGCAGCGGTGATGACGGAGGGTGGGCCAGGTGGCGCCAGGCCCCGGGACTTTTGTCCCCCCTGTCCCCCCCTCTCGGTGGCCCTGCTCAACATAAGCTGTGTTTCAGCCACAAAGGCCTGCTTCAGAAGTCTATTGTTGGATGTTGCTTAACTCACTAGCTTTCCAAATATAGTCACGGAAAATATCACACCTGTGAGTGTGCAGCCTTGAATCTATCTAATGTTCAAATAGGAGGCTGTAATAAGTCCTTTGGAGATAAAATCAATACAGGTAACTTCAAAGGAATGCCTCCAAAGAACCTGCGCAATGGAGTGAAAAATCATCTCTGCAACAAGCAGTGGATTAAGCAACATCCAACAGAAGATTCCTGTCATGTCTCATGTTGAGATGTTTCAATAAACTTCTCACATTTTGAACATAGTGTAACTTCCATCATTTTGTGTCAGCTTTGCTGTGTTTGGTGCTTCCGTGTGATAGTGAAGGCTCCTGTTCTTCTATTCTTTTCCTCTAAAATTCAGGGAGAAATGAGCATTTATGTGCTGGTTATATGCAGCAAGATTAAAGAACAACCAGTTTAGAAACACAAACATGTAAATTATCAACGAGACAAAGCAAGATCCATGACCATCTTTGTGGCAGTAGATAAACATGAAATGCAGGAACACAAACGGGTAGATGTGAAGCGTCTGTTCACACTTTTCAAAAATACTAGGACTAGGGGGCATGCGATGAAGCTACAATGTAGTAAATTTAAAACGAATCAGAGAAAAGTTTTCTTCACTCAACGTGTAATTAAACTCTGGAATTCATTGCTAGAGAATGTGGTAAAGGCGGTTAGCTTAGTGGAGTTTTAACAAGGTTTGGACGGCTTCCTAAAGGAAAAGTCCATAGACCTATTAAATGGACTTGGGGAAAATCCACTATTTCTGGGATAAGCAGTATAAAATGTTTTGTACTTTTTTGAGATCTTGCCGGGTATTTGTGACCTGGATTGGCCACTGTTGGAAACAGGATGCTGGGCTTCATGGACCTTTGGTCTTTCCCAGTATGGCAATACTTATGTACTTTTATCAGTAAGTTTAGAAACATACCGCCAGATTCTATATATGGTGCCGAAAGAGTGGCTCTGGAATTTGTGCACGGATCCAAGATCTGCGTGCAACTTTAATTACTTAATTGGTTCAATTATTTGCTAATTGTTGGAATTATTGGTGTTAACAAGCACTTGACACCAATTGGAGATCTGCGCACTTCTCCACCAACTGCACTTAACTGGTCTTGCATGGATCTCAAAAGAGGGTGTGGCCATGGGAGGGGTATGGGCGGGGCGTGGGCATTCTAAAAAGTTGCACACAGTGTTATGAAATAATGGGTCTCCATTCCCAACTTAGGCACCGAGATTTATACCAGGTTTCAGCAGGCGCAAGTCTGGTGCCCAGAGTTTAGCGTGGAAACCGGTGCTAAGCGCTGTTCTGTCGACACACACTCTTTATAGAATAAGCACTTTTTCTGTGCCCACTTTTCTCCCATAATGTCTACGTTTCCAGAAACTTCACAAAACTTGATATCCCTTGCAAGTTTCGCTTTCGGGGGGAGGGGGCATCGACTACTGGGAGATGAAGGACCTCCCCTAATCCGTTCAGTGGAG
This sequence comes from Microcaecilia unicolor, assembly GCF_901765095.1. Lineage (NCBI taxonomy): Eukaryota > Metazoa > Chordata > Amphibia > Gymnophiona > Siphonopidae > Microcaecilia > Microcaecilia unicolor. Next base: position 36,261,201 of record NC_044038.1, read on the forward strand.
TGCTGCTCAGTAGGAACACGTTTCTGACACCTAGCTTGCCGGATAGCAGGTCTAAATCCCGGTGGTGCATCTTTTTGAATATAAATATTCATTTCCCTTCTGAAATGGAATATGAATGTTTCTGTTTTGGGCCTGCCCTAGACCCACCCACTACAGACCCAGACCATGGTCCATTGTCATATGGACATTCTTCAGTATTAGACATCTGTACCCCAGCTTTGTGAAGTTGAGATTCAGACGATTATGCACTATGGATGTCTAAATGCTGGTTTATGGACATCTAAAACATGAATAGCCTTTCTGAAATAAGCACCTTAGTAAACAGTGACAGATGTTTTGGATGATAACAATCTTTTAAATGTTTTCCAGCTTGTTGGCTAACTTTGTTTTAATTTTTTTTATTTTTTTCTGAAACGATATTAATACAACTGAAAGAGAGTTCTAACTTTATGGGCATTTTCTGTCTCCCTGGAGGCAGTTGTCTTTGGACCTTGGTCCTGGAGATAATTTATTCTTAAGTGGATGCATTTTTAACTCAGGCTTAAATCCGTAGCCAGACCCTATTCTAAATCATGCCACCCCTTGCCCTCTTCTCTCATTACAACAGATTCCCATCTATACTGGACACTGAGCACAACATAGTAACATAGTAGATGACGGCAGAGAAAGACCTGCACGGTCCATCCAGTCTACCCAACAAGATAAACTCATATGTGCTACTTTATGTGTATACCTGACCTTGATTTGTATCTGCCATTTTCAGGGCACAGACCGTAGGAGTCTGCCCAGCAGTAGCCCCGCCTCCCAACCACTAGCCCCGCCTCCGCTCCGCATGAGGCTTCAAATATAATACAGTCACTTTATTATTAAAACCTCAAAATAAGCTACTTTTGGAGAGCAACGCTTAAATTAAGCAGCAATATTAACTAGAGATTGTGCAAGGCAAACATTTTCTGTTTATTTGGGCTCTTTTCAGTTCGTTTAATGCACTTTTTAATGCACTGATCAACTTAACGTTCATTAATTTGCAGGTTAATGCACGGTTTGATTTAATTTCGCACTAAAGTTTTTAAGGCATGCTAACAAACTGAATGCGAGCTAATGAATGCACATCTCTCGTATTAACTATTTAAAGGCCAACACCGAGAAGTCAAAGGTCTGCAAATAACAATTGTTGGTCAGCACAGCCATTTGTCCAGATCTGATCTCCTTTAACCGGTTCTTCTGTGCTTCGCCCTGACCTTCCAAACACAGCCCCAGCACAGAAGCAAAGTATCCCCTGCCTCTTGTTGTTTGGAGTTATGTAGGAATGTCAGCTGCTTTCTCTGCCAGTGTTGCAGTTCACCAGCACACAGGGTATAAACACACTTACATTTTCACACTTCAGCCAGTTCTCAGATGAAAAGCAGCAGATGCACTGCCAAATACCAATACATACAGGGCTGCTCCATAAACATTCTGAATGAATATGGTAAGCTCAAAACAAGCCTGCAACGTTGCTGAGCAGAAATGGATAATCCACATTTAAAGGTAATAAAAACAAAAACGGAAGAAATTTTATTGGACTAAATACATCTTCTGGTCAAAAATGAGCAAAAGATGAGAAATATCAGGATTTGTAAGTGAAATAAAAAAGCATTTAAAGTTAAAATGATGAAATATTTTGACACCCACCAGACAGGATTTAACAAAGATCTGGGTTTCCTATCACATTATAAACCATAAAATTATACTGCTTTGTCAACCTCTGATCACCCATCCATCTTTCCCTGTTTCTCAACCCACCCCACCCCACCCCCCTGAGACTGTCATTGGAATGCTTCTGTTTTACTTATATATTTTTTTATTATTTTTTGTTACATTTGTACCCCGCGCTTTCCCCACTCATGGCAGTCTCAGTGTGGCTTACATATCGTATACAGGTACTTATTTGTATCTGGGGCAATGGAGGGTTAAGTGATTTTGCCCAGAGTCACAAGGAGCTGCCTGTGCCTGAAGTGGGAATCAAACTCAGTTCCTCAGGACCAAAGTCCACCACCCTAACCACTAGGCCACTCCTCCACTGTTGCTACTATTTGAGATTGTTGCTACTATTTGAGAAGTCGGCCCTTGCAGATCACCAATGTGGCCGCGCAGGCTTCTGCTTCTGTGAGTCTGACGTCCTGCAGGACGTCAGACTCACAGAAACAGAAGCCTGTGCAGCCTTCTACATGGAATGTTGCTAGTGGAATAGCAACATTCCATGTAGAATCTCCAATAGTAGCAACATTCCACCTAGAATCTCCAATAGTAGCAACATTCCATGTAGAATCTCCAATAGTATCTATTTTATTTTTGTTACATTTGTACCCCACGTTTTCCCACTCATGGCAGGCTCAATGCGGCTTACATGGGGCAATGGAGGGTTAAGTGACTTGCCCAGAGTCACAAGGAGCTGCCTGTGCCTGAAGTGGGAATCAAACTCAGTTCCTCAGGACCAAAGTCCACCACCCTAACCACTAGGCCACTCCTCCACATCATCTTTTTCTCATTTCTGACCCAAAGAAGAAGGTATTACCTTCAAAAGCTAGTCAAAAAGTGTATTGTTAGTCCAATTTTTAAGAAAAGTTAGCGTTTATCTTCTTTTGTTTTTATGTTTTATTTCTATTTATTACCTGAGAAGAAATTAAACTGGTCAGTATCAGCCGGCAGCAGTCAGGGTTTCTTTAAACACTGGCTGCTGTCCACTGAATTAGACCCAGATACTCAGGGGTCCTTTTACTAAGGTGCGCTGAAAAATGGCTTGCCATGGTGTAGGCACAGTTTTTTTGCATGCGCCGATCCATTTTTAGTGCGTCTGTGAAAAAGGCCTTTTTTAAATTTTTGCCAAGAATGGACGTGCATCAAAATCAAAATTGCCCCGCGTCCATTTTGGGTCTGCAACCTTACCGCCAGCCATTGACCTAGCGGTAAAGTGTCACGCGGTAACTGGGCAGTAATGACCTACGTGCGTCAAATGCTACTTGGCGCGCGTCCAATATGCGGGTCCGAAAATAAAAATTACTGACCGTATTGGACACATGCCAAAAATGAAATTACTGCAAGAGCCACACGGTAGCTGGGTGGTAACTCCATTTTGGCGCACGTTGGGCGTGCGTAGACGCTTACATGGCTTAGTAAAAGGGCCCCTCAGTTCTGCCTCCTATCTGGGTGCTGGCACTGAACGTCTGGGTCTGGGGTGGCTGTCCAGGTAAGTATTGCTGAATATCAAGGTTGGACCCAATGAACAGAAATTGTCCAGGCAGCTGCTGCTCCTACCTGGATAACTCCCTTTGAAAACTGATACCCAAATTTCTAAAACTGTGTTTATTAATGCCCCAATTTTCCTCATTTCATAATTTTGCTGGCTGTCAAGTTGACGGATCACTTATTTAAATATCTGCCAACTTGACAGCCTACCACTGTGGTTTTTTTTGAGGGGGGGGGGAGGGAGTGATCTCTTTATTTAACGTTATTTTTATAATGATTCAGAAGTAAACACAAATAAGAAATAATATAGCATTGTACTGAGTCCATCTAAGGATGAGTTATATCACCTAAGGAAGCAAAAATAATTATCAATGCTAGACATACTACCCCTCTCCTCAAGTCGCTTCAGTGGCTCCCTATCCGTTTTCGGATCCTGTTCAAACTTCTTCTACTAACCTATAAATGTACTCACTCTGCTGCTCCCCAGTATCTCTCCACACTCGTCCTTCCCTACACCCCTTCCCGTGCACTCCGCTCCATGGATAAATCCTTCTTATCTGTTCCCTTCTCCACTACTGCCAACTCCAGACTTCGCGCCTTCTGTCTCGCTGCACCCTACGCCTGGAATAAACTTCCTGAGCCCCTACGTCTTGCCCCATCCTTGGCCACCTTTAAATCTAGACTGAAAGCCCACCTCTTTAACATTGCTTTTGACTCGTAACCACTTGTAACCACTCGCCTCCACCTACCCTCCTCTCTTCCTTCCCGTTCACATTAATTGATTTGATTTGCTTACTTTATTTATTTTTTGTCTATTAGATTGTAAGCTCTTTGAGCAGGGACTGTCTTTCTTCTATGTTTGTGCAGCGCTGCGCATGCCTTGTAGCGCTATAGAAATGCTAAATAGTAGTAGTAGTAGTAGTAGACATGGAACAATGGTTTTTCCAGTTCATAATCTAAGCTTAGATTCAGGTGCCACAATTTAAGGGAACAGGGTGGGAGGAGGGGGGTCTCTTGCATTCTGATGTCCAGTCAGTGCTTGCATATTGTGGAGAGACTGCCTGCTGCTCTCCTCAGATGGTATGTCTCCTTGACTTGGTAACTCCTTATCTTGTAGTCCTTGTAGGCTGTGACACCTTTTAAAGGACTAGCACGAGAGGTCATGGCGCTATGAATGTTTCAGACCACGCAGGTCCCTTGTTGAAATGTAATTGTGAAGGTTTCTTTATGGTCTTGAAAGCTTACGTATTAAAATCTCTTTTTCTTTTAATGCTAAGATAATCTCCCAAGGCTCCATTTTTATTCAGGACCAGTATGACCATTAGAATGTCTCATGTTATACAGGTTCCCTAATGCATGCTCAGCAGTAAGGGATCTGCAGCCTGCAGTTCATAATTTTAAAACAGCATTGAAAACTTCAGGCTCCAGAGAACATTTGGGTGGTAGAATGCTATTGAGCAAAACACAAATGCTGAAATTTATGGGTATTTTCTTGTTGGGGCTTGAGCTTGGATAGAGGTTCTTTTCTGCCTCCATCTGCTGGTTGGGAGACAACCCACAAGTCTGGACTGGTCTGGCAGGATTCTAAGAAAGGAAACTGACAGTAAGTACAAATTTCACCATATAAGCATCCAAGAGCAGAACACTAAGAAATGTGAAGACATGTCCACTTACATTATTTTTCTGATGTTTTTGCCCCCTTGCCTTTTGGACTCTTACAATATCAGAATATCAAGTCCAAGAAGCCAATTGCAATTTAAGTAAGAATTTTCATTCGATGTTTCCAAGTATAGGTTTTGGGCTTGATGGTATTGTATCCCTCCCAGAGAATACAAGTTTAACTCTACATAGGTGAAGATCAGTTTTACTTAACACCACTATAAAAATTGCTACAGGAAGAATGTGGTCTTTTTTGTTCTCAGAATATTGGACCTCATTTCCAAACACTGTCTGATAGGACGTGATATTGATCTTTGAAGTCAAATACTGTTGCAGAGCTCTCTGTGGTCAACACTGTTGCACATTAATTGAGCTGTAATAGAAGCTGAACTACTCCAGCTATTGCAATAAATCTTATGGCATCAGTATTTAGCCTGTGGTGGTCAGTGTTTTTAAAGTGGTGACCAGGTCTGCTGAGAGGGGGAGGGAGGGGTCAAGATTCCCTGGACCCAGCATCCTAGGAGGGTCCAATGCCGGAGTCTGTCTCTCTCCTGCTCCTGTGTGTCGGGACCCGGGTTCAGCGAGAGTGACAGACCGAGAGAGGAGAATAGAAGACTCACCACTATCACCTCTTTTTCCTGCTGACCATTTCTATCCTTATGATCTCAAGCATCTTTTTGGCTTTCGCCTTCACCTTTTCTGTCTGTTTGACTACCTTAAGACCATCACCTACGATCACTTCCAAGTCCCGCTCCTCTTTTGCGCACAGAAGTACTTCACCTCCCTATACCAGTATTTCCCAAACCTGATCCTGGAGGCACCCCAACCGGTCAGGTTTTCAGGATACCCACAATGAATATTCATGAGAACGATTTGCATGCACTACCTCCAAGGCATGCAGATCTCTCTCAAGAATATTCATTGTGGGTATCCTGAAACCCTGACTGGTTGGGGTGCCTCCAGGAACAGGTTTGGGGACCACCGCCCTATACTATACCACTCCCTTGAATTTTTGCAGCCCAATGCATGACCCTGATTTTCAGCATTAACTCTTAGCTGCCAAATTCTAGATCATTCTTAAAACGTCATTAGATCCTTTCTCATGTTATCAACACCATCTGAGGTGTCTACACTATTGTAGATTTCACTATTGTAGATTTTGATATCATTTGCAAAGAGGCAAACCTTTCCAGACAGCCCTTCCACAGTATTGGTCGCAAAAATATTTAAAAAGAAGCAAAGTACCGATCCTTGTGGCACACCACTGGTAACACCCTTATCTTCAGAGTGATCTCCATATGCCACCATCCCTTGTCGCCTACCATTCAACCGGTTTCTAACCCAGTCAGTCACTTTGGGAGCCATAGCAAGTTGCCCACGTGGAACCGTGTCAAAGCCTTGCTGAAATCTAAGTACACCAAATCCAGCACTGTCCCTCGATCCATTTCTTACCTAACGTAGCCTGCTTTCAGACCACACTTTCCTGTCATGCTTAGAAACCCGGGAAAAAGACTGTGAGTTTGCTGGCCTTGAACACAAGAAGTTTGTTTTTGTTACTTTTAATAAATGGGAATTAGGATCTGGCTCGCAGTGGGACACGTGCCTGGAAGGCAATCCTTCCACTCGGATCATTTCTCCTGCTAAGTTTGTATTTTATTTCCACTGAAATCAAGAATACCTTGAAAAGAATGGACTGTAGCCAGCTCTTATGCAGAATCCCTTCTGCTTAAATTGCCCAGACTTTGAAAGTACTGTTTATCATATTAATTCAGCTCCTGGCTCCAACTGAGTGATGACCTGAAACCTACTTAGACCTAACATGTTAGGATATGGTGCGAATTAGAAGCATCTAACTAACTTTTCTAGCAAGGAGGTGTGGTTTAATGGTCAAAGGTCAAAAGTAGAGACTGGAAGTCATGAATCGGTGACTTTGGCTGTGACCTTAAACCAGTGCTTATTGATCTTGTTCGTGGCTGTGACTTCTTATATAGCTTAGTGCCGCGCTCGGCAAAGTTTCTTAGGATCTAAGAGCCAGACCGAAAATCTAGGAGCCAGACTTGGAGTGACTGGAATTTTTATTTGCGCACATTTATAAATCGCACATTTGTAATGTCCTCAAGGATGCACGCACCGCAAGGTATTTATTAAAGTAGCAGGGAAAGAGTGGATAAGAGACAATTGCGCTCCCCATCTCCCACCTACCTAAAGTGTTATCTGGCAGTGGAGAGAGGTTTTAGTCTGTGAGGGCAGGGCTGCCAAGAGACTGGGCCGGGCCCGGGGCAAGGCTGCCCCTGGGACCCCGCCCCCCCCCCCCCCCCCCCAAGGTCACCGCCACCGCACCCCCCCCCTCCACCCGCCCCCTCTGTCCGCCACCGGGCCGGGCCTCCTGCATTGAAATCACAGCTCCTCTCGCCTCCGTGTGATCGCCTCCCTTCGGGCCTCCTTCCCTCCCTGTGTCCCGCCCTCGTGGAAGTTATGTGAGGTCATAGCAAAATGTCACCCTTCCTGTCAGTGCCTGAGCAGCAGTTGGCTCAGGCAATGACAGGAAGGGTGACTTTTTTTTTTAAGTTGCCAGCGGTCTAAACTGGCCCCTGATTTCCCTTCCTGTACCGCTTGATCTGACCCTGCTCCCTCCTACCCCTACCCCCGATATAACAGAAGAATTACCCTGGTGTCTCATGGCACTCCCACACCCCACCGTGGCTGGCTGCAGCCACTCTCCCACCCACCCCCCTCATCAGAACCAACCAGCCTTCTTCCCTCCCTCTCAAATGAAAAAAGAATTGTCCTAGTATCTAGTGATCCCTCTCCCCCCCCCCCCCCCCCTCAACATGACCGGCCCCCTCTCTCCCAACCTTCTGACTCTAAATAATTGCCCTGGAGTCTAATGGCACTCCTCCCCCCCCCCCCCCCCCAGGATGACCTGAATTAAAAAAAAAAGACCCTGGCGTCAAGTGGGAGCCCTGACCCCTTGCCTAGCCCCATACCTTAAACATGGCAACAGACAGGGCCAGTCTGCCATATAAAGGAAAAATTCCCATATATGACAGACTGGCCCCACCCATTGCATCCCAGGATGCACTGCATGGGGCTGGGCACTGCCATTTTGGACATGAGGTCCAAACGCAGAAATGAGTGGGCATTGCTCCTTCATCATTTAAGATAGGAGTCTGAGGAAGCAGAGCAGGATGGTCGGAGGTCCACACGACACCAGGGATTGTTTTTTTTTTTTTTAATTTAGGTCAGACGGGGAGGGAGGGTTGCCACTAGACACCAGGGCAAAGTCAAGTGAGAGGGAGGGAAGAAGGGGTTGGTTGAAGGGAGGATGGTGGCTGTTGCCGGTCATGTTGGTAGATGGGAGGGCCACTAGACACCAGGGAAATTATTTTTTTAATATCAGGAGGAGAGCAGGAGAGAATGGAGTCCTGTCAGGGGGGTGCCAGAGGAACATTATTTATTTTAAATTTTGATGGGGCATAGGGGAGAGAGATGGGGCTTATACTGACTATGGGGGATCTGCGCCACCTCAGATCTGGCAGTAAGTTTCTGGCATTGAGCTTGCAAGGTAGACTTCAGTGCACAGACCTGCATTGCGGGGGGCTCTTTAACATGCATTTTATGTATTTTACTAGCCATTAAGCCCGTAACAAAGGGCTAGTTTTTTGTTTTCCTATGGCCTCCCCCCGTCCACCAACCCTGCTCTCTCCCCTGCCCTCCCCCCATGCCCAGCAACCCTCCTCTCCCCCCTCCCATCTGCTCCATCCACCCGTGTCCATCAACTGTTCTCTCCCCTACCCTCCATCCTCGGGCTCCCATCCACCTTTGACCCCCCCCCCCCCCCCGGCGTCGCCCCCCCCCTCTTTCCGCCGTCATCGTGTCGTCAGTTCTCCATCACTGCGTCTGTTTCCCTCAGTTCCGCTCCCTCCTCCTCCGATTTCCACGCCCATGTCCAAGCCCTCCTCCCTATTGGGCTGTACTGCTGGTGGAGGCGGGGCTTGGACTTCTACACTCTCAGCGTTCCGACTCTACTGCGCATTTGCAGGTGAGTCGGTCACTTGCCGTTTATATGTTTGATGCTGTGCAGTGATGTCTGCTGCTGGAGTAAGCCTCAACGCAGAAACCCATTTAGTTTAGTTGAGATTTGATATGCCGCTTTGCCAAAAGGATCACAGCAGTGTACAATAAACATAACATCAATAATAAGAAAAGGAAAAGAACTCCATGAAACAAGCATTCATTCTTCGCACACACACACAAACGCAACAGCCATTACCAAGCAGGTAAACTGCTCGTTATCCGTGTGCTACAGTCCACAGTAGCGTTCTGCATCAGTCCCAGAGCGAGGGAGCCTGCACAGTAGTACCGACCTGCAAAAAATAATAAGTTAGCATTGGATGTTTAATTATAGCCAGCTTGGGACTTCCAAATATATGTTATGGGTAGGGGGTGGGGGAGAGGGTTACTAAGCCAACACCCACAGAGGGTGATCTTATTTCATTCTAATAAAGACCTTGTTTTGGATGGGTCATTTTATTTCATTCTAATAAAGACCTTGTTTGGGAAACACCATTTGTGCGAGGACCCCTTTTGTTTTGGATCCACTTGTTGTACATTTGACTTTCGGGGAGAGGGTTACTACACATGGGAAGCTGGTCACTTCATACTAGCTGTGTGATAAGTGGGAGCATGTGAAAGTGATAATATTCCTTGTGTGAGAATCTTATGAAATAGCACCTATTTGGCCTAGATATGAGAAAAATGCCTTCTCATAATAACTGCAGGTGAGTTAGAAGAATACAAGTGATGGAGGAAACAGTGCAGAAGATCCATGCGATCGGGTATGATAGAGACCTACTACTTAACTAATTGGATGGCGTAAATTGTAAAAGCGAAGGGAAAGGATTAAAAATGGACTAAAATGAAAAAAGTGCCAAGGGTGGATACACTCTCCTCCCTTTTCTTCCAGATCTTAAAGTAAAATTGTAAGTTGTTTTTGTAATGAGTGTGCTAAGAAGGTTTTGTATTCATTTTTATTAAAATTAAATATTGCTTATATATGTTTTTCTTTTTTAATTCTTAAATGCTTTGAGGGACTTTGCTTTATTCTGACTGCCTCTGTATTTCAGCAACATCAAACTGCACCCTCACCCGTTCCCGAATTCCTGAAACCAACTCCTGACCCTCCGGTCACACGATCTCCAATCGCAAACACTCTGTCCCCAGCAAAGCCAATGCCAACTCTGGTGAAGGTACGTCCCTCTCTCTGGCATAAATGATTATGTTGGATGCGTTATGGTGTTTAAATAACCAGTGTAAAATGTTTTAATTCTCAAGGAATGTCTTTCCAGAAAACGTGAAATATGTTGGTATGGATGATAGAGTTCTTACAAATGCACATGTGGTTTCTTGATGGCAAGCAGTTAAGTTGATGAGATAGGAATGATGACAATTTGTAACATCCTTTCTAGCTTTCACCTGTTCCCTCCATTTTATTTTTTTGGCTTTTGCTCACACCTTTTCAGTAGTAGGTCAAGGTGAGTTATATTCAAGTACACTGGGTATTTTCTTGTCTCCATGTAATCCGCCACTCCCTGTAAGCAAAAAAGGACGTGAACTGGTTTCTTCAGGGAGACTTTAGTCCAGGCCTATGTTCGTGACGTTTTTGACTTTGCATCTCTCTTTTGAGCTGATAGAAGAAGCAAGTCTGCAGGTACCATGATGTAAGGAGATGCCAGTCTGAAAACAAAACAGGGCACCTAAACATCTCTGGGCCTGATGCACAAAGCCTACTGGGCTAGCAATGTGCTTTTTTAAACCGGTTCCAGCCGGTTTAGCGAGCACGTTATTCAGCAGGAGAAGCACAGTGGTGTTCCGCAGGCTTTTTACCATGTGGAGGAGCAGACAACGGGAATCCTATGCTAATCTATTTAAATGAGCTATTAAACATTCAAATGTGTATTCAAAGCGATGCACAGCCATTTTCTGAGCGATGTACAGAAGCAGCCCCTACCTTTACCATGGAAAATTTAACGGGAGGTCTGGAGCTGTCGGTCCTGACAGTTCTTCCTTGTTGCAAGTACTCCACAGCATTTCCAGAGTTCACTGCCACTCCTGCAGGAGGAGATAGATCCAGCGAGAGACAAGACGCGCCGGAGCAGAAAGATTGCCGACCTTGGCAGTGAAGTGTGGGATTAGAGGCTGGTGCCACTTTTTCCTCACGCCCTCTCTCCCAGCGATGGGGAGGCAGGGAAGATGCTGGAGTCCCAACATGACAGTCCACCCATTAGCCACTGCTCCAGCCCTGGAAGAACACCTCACAGCAGTTTTGAGGGGAAAAAAAAGCTGCACTGGCTTTCATAGATGCAGCTTCTCTGTGTGTATGAAAGCCATATTCAAGCACTGTTCTGAGCATGTGCAGAATAGCCACGTTTGGCAATTGGCTGTTCTGCACATGCTCAGCTGACCGACTGGCTTCCCTCCTGTCGAGCTGCTCGCTGCTTTTGCTAGTAGCTCATTTCCATATGACTTGCTTTGGAATTTGCTCTGAATTTCCAAATCGGTCATTTTTACCAAGGTAGAAATACTGGGCGGTTCTTTCCAGGTGCCTTTGTGCATCTCCCAGTCTGTCCCAAAGCAGGGTCCCTTTACAATTCTTGGAAAAGGATACAGTTTAAGTGCTATATTTTATTCTTCAGGGCCTCTGTTTGCAAAGCCATGCATGCCATAACAGATTGAAACTGTTGATTTCACACACATTGTTGCTTTGATTCCTCAAAGGGTAGTAAATCATCTAGTGTAGTAATCTTATCCTTCCCTTAGAGACTGCTAGTTTGCTTTAGTTATCTGTGCTGCTTTCAGGTCAAAGATCATTGCAGAGGCCAGGCAGGGATATTTTTAATACTGGAATGGCACTGGTTAAGCTGACTGTGATAAAGAACAGCAGCACACACATACATGACAATAAGGGCAGTTGTTCTCATGCCAGATAGGGGTTTGTTGGTCTGCTTTGTTTCATTGTGTTTGATGTCTCATAGCAGTAAATTGCAGCAACAAGAGCAATGATTTCTACCAGAGGTGATTTTTCTGCTGAGTCACCCCAGGTCGCTGGCCCAGAACTTTTTTGAACTACAGCAAATTGTCGCCTGTTCAGCACTGTAAGCTCCATCTCTGGCCGTCTTCAAATCTAAGCTAAAAGCCCACCTTTTTGATGCTGCTTTTAACTCCTAACCCTTATTCACTTGTTCAGAACCCTTATTTTATCATCCTCACTTTAATATTCCCTTCATGTTCAAGTGTACAGCGCTGCGTACGTCTAGTAGCGCTATAGAAATGATAAGTAGTAGTAGTAGTCTTTGGGATTCCGGAATCTTGCTACTCTTTGAGATTTTGCACAGAATCTTGCTACTCTTTGAGATTCTGCATGGAATCTTGCTACTCTTTGAATTCTACACAGAATCTTGCTACTCTTTGGGATTCTGGAATCTTGCTACTCTGTGTCCTTGGCCCTTATTTGTCCTGTTTGTCTGTCCTAAGTAAGCTCTGTCGAGCTCATGTTCAAGTGTACAGCGCTATAGAAATGATAAGTAGTAGCAGTAGTCTTTGGGATTCCGGAATCTTGCTACCCTTTGAGATTCTGCATGGAATCTTGCTACTCTTTGAATTCTACACAGAATCTTGCTACTCTTTGGGATTCCGGAGTCTTGCTACTCTGTGTCCTTGTCCCTTATTTGTCCTGTTTGTCTGTCCTAATTAGATTGTAAGCTCTGTCGAGCAGGGACTGTCTCTTCAAGTTCAAGTCTACAGCGTGCGTACGTCTAGTAGCGCTATAGAAATGATAAGTAGTAGTAGCACTGCAGCCAGAGTAGAAGATGGAACTGCCGCTGCAAAACTCTTTCTTAGCCCACCAAGGTGACTCACACCACCACCACCTCATATAAAACAGCAGTTTGCAAGCTGTGGCTCAGGAGCATCAATATGTGGGGGTCACAGGAACTAGGCTGCTTCTTTCCTTCTTGATCTCCACTGTGACCCTAGTTCCATTAATGGCAGTCAGTATAGAGCCAGTGAACATGCCAGGTCTTGAACCTTCTTCCTTTGTGGGCTTTAGATTTGCTCACACCTTTTTCAGTAGTAGCTGAAGGTGAGTTATATTTAGGTACTTTGGATATTTCTCTGTCCCAGGAGGGCTCACAATCTAAGTTTGTACCTGAGGCAATGGAGGGTTAAGTGACTTGCCCAAGATTACAAGGAGCAGCAAGTGGGATTTGAACTGGCCACCTCTGGATTGCAAGACCGGTGCTCTAACCAGTGGCGTAGCCAGACAGCCAGTTTTGGGTGGGCCTGAGCCCAAAGTGGGTGGGCACAAAATTTTCTCTGCTCCGCCCTCCCTCCACCACTATACCCACCATTTCTCCCTCCTCTCCACCCCTATGCCAACCATTTCTCCCCCTCCCCACCTATCCCCTCTGTATGCAGCATGTGTCCTTCCCCTCCACCTCATACACAGCCAAGACTTCTCCCTTCCTCACCCCTCCACTCCTTTGCTGCATCTCCCTCACCCACCAACCAAGCCTCATCTTTCCATCTTCTCTTCCCCCTGTGCAGCTGCTGTGTCCCCCCCACCATCTTCCCCCCCCCCCCCATGCAGCTGCAGCAACTCACCCTCCTTGCAGGCCCGCCCAGCAGCAAAGGTCATGACGACGATTCCAGTCGCAGCGATTCCCACATGCTGCCTGCCGGCTGCCGCTCAACAATCTCCTCGCGCTACTAAGCGCTAACCCGGAAGTCTCTCCTGCAGAGGAGAGACTTCCGGGTTAGCGCTTAGTAGCGCAAGGAGATTGAGCGGCAGCCGGCAAGCAGCGTGTGGGAATCGCTGCGACTGGAATCGCCGTCAGGAACTTTGCTGCTGGGCGGGCCTGACCCGAAATTGGGTGGGCCCAGGCCCGCCCGTGGCTACGCCCCTGGCTCTAACCACTAGGCCACTCCTCCACTCCAGACTGGAGTGGAAATCCACACTGGCACACATGGTCCTGAGCTAACTGCGGCTACTGTTGTTGCTGCCTTCATAATTTGGATAAGTGGAGAAGGATGATGTGGATGAGGGAAGGGAACAGACTGAAGGGCTGCTATTTTTATTTTCATCATTATCTAGATTCATATTAACTTTTAAGTGTTAAAATGGGGTCACTTTGGATAAAGGTTTGGGAAGATTTACCATAAAGGATCACCATAGATGGATAATACAAATTACTATCACCACCACACATTTACATAGTAACATAGTAAATGACGGCAGATAAAGACCTGTATGGTCCATCCAGTCTGCCCAACAAGATTAAACTCATTTTACATGGTATGTGATACTTTATATGTATACCCGAGTTTGATTTGTCCTTGCCATTCTCAGGGCACAGACCGTAGAAGTCTTCCCAGCACTGTTCTTGTACTAAAAGTTCTGAAGCTAATGTTGAAGCCCCTTAAAATTTATACTCCAGCCCATCTATATCTATTCAGTCATGATCAGGGCATAGACCGTAGAAGTCTGCCCAGCACCGGTTTTGCTTCCCAATTACCGGCGTCGCCATCTAATCTCCGCTAAGATTCCGTGGATCCATTCCTTCTAAACAGGATTCCTTTGTGTTTATCCCACACACGTTTGAATTCCATTACCATTTTCTTTTTTTTTTAATTTTGTAAAGTTTATTGAACAAACCTTATAAGAGTTACATTACAATGTCTCATCCTAAATTCTGGTAACAACCATCATTCCCTCATCTGAACCTCAGAATACAAACATATATACAATAGAAAATGTCCCCTCCTATGTCTCCTCCATTTTCTCCCTCCCTATTTTAATCCTCCCTCCCCCCCACTCTCATTTCCTTGGTTCCTTTCTCCATTACCATTTTCATCTCCACCACCTCCCGCAGGAGGGCATTCCACATATCCACCACCCTCTCCGTGAAAAGATACTTCCTGACATTACTCCTGAGTCTGCCCCCCTTCAACCTCAATTCATGACCTCTAGTTCTACTGCCTTCCCGTCTCCGGAAAAGGTTCGTTTGTGGATTAATATCTTTCAAATATTTGAACGTCTGTATCACGTCACCCCTGTTTTTCCTTTCCTCCAAGGTATACATGACCAGTGTTAGACATGCCGGGGCCCCAGACGGAAACTCCTTCAACTTTAAGCATGCTTGGGGACCCCTGAGGCATTGGATGGGGGGCAGGAAAATTGCCCTAGTTATCTCCATTTCCTTTGGAGCCTTGCCTCCCTTGTACCCTGTGTGCCCACATCACCCGCACATAGCTTGCTACAGCCCTATAGATAACAGTAGAAGAAAATGGACATTTGCTGAATGTAGTTACCTCACTGGTTCAAGACATCAAGTCCTGTTGCATGCTGATTTGACAAGAGGCTCCCTGCTGTCTGATGGGTTTTTGTTTTCTTTTTTTTTCTTTATTCGGAGCTTGCATTCTGCTATCTATGAAAATGAGTTGGTCCTTTTTATGTTTTCCATTTTATGTCTGCACAGTAAGATTTTCCAGCACTTGGCAATTTGTACAAAATGCAGTCTCCTTTGTCTGCTAGCCATATCTCGTAATTCCACGCCAACATTTGCTGAGTTAAAGACAAGCTTTCACATGTACGATGTCCTGAGGGAAAGTACAGCTTAATTCAGCAAGGAGAAGCCTGGACCAGCAATAATTGCCTGTACCTTGTTCAGTGCAAAGGTCAGCAACATTCTCCAGTAAAAGCGGATGCGATATATATCCCTGCTAATAATCAAATTTGGCATGGACCACATCTTTTCAAATTCTCCTGCTAGTACAAACACATCTGTAAGAACATCAAATTGTTTTATTCCGTTATTTTTCGTCAATGCTTAAAGGAGATCACATGCACTTTATTTTTTTCGTTCCTTGCTCACCCCTGTCTCCTGCCTCTTTCCCATGGTCGCAGCTGCTTTTCCCAAGGAGCAGTATCAGCAGGCAAAGCAAGGAGTAGCAGGTGTAGGGCTGCAGTGCTAGGACACGTGCTGTCGGCTTTGCTGACCCCCCTGCCCTGGAAGAGGAAGTTGACGTCAGAGAGGCAGAGGATCAACAGAGCAAACAGTGCACGTTGGAGCAATGCAACCCTGCGCCTTTTACTCCTTGATTTGCCCGCAGCTGCTGCTCGTTGGGAGAAACAACAGCAGCAGCCGCAGGAGAGATGATGGATGGGAGAAAGGGGAGAGAGATGCTGGATGGGGGGAGAGGAGGCAAGGGGAGAAATGCTGGATGGGGAGAGGGGGGGATGGGAGAAATACTGGATGGGGAGAGAGGGGGAAGGGGAGAAATGATGGGGAGAGAGGGGGCAAGGGGAGAAATGCTGGATGTGGAGAGAGGGAGCAAAGGGAGAAATGCTGGATGGGGAGAGGGGGGCAAGGGAGAAATGCTAGATGAGGAAAGGGGGCAAGACGAGAGATGATGGATGGGAGAGAAGGGCAAGTGAGAGATGCTGAATGGGAGAGAGGGGGCAAGGGGAGATATGCCAGATGGGGAGAGAGGGGGCAAGGGGAGATATGCCAGATGGGGAGAGAAGGGGGCAAGGGGAGATGTGCCAGATGGGGAGAGAAGGGGTAAGGCGAGAAATGCCAGATAGGGAGAGAGGGGGCAAGGGGAGAAATGCTGGATGAGGAGAGAGGAGGCAAGGAAGAAATGCTGGATGGGGAGAAAGGGGGCAAGAGGAGAGATGCTGGATGGGGAGAGAGGGGAAAAGGGGAGAAATGCTAGATGGAAGTGGGGAAGAGAGAGGGGGAATACTGGTTGGTAGTGGGGAGGAGAGAGGGGGAAATGCTGGATGGAAATGGAGAAATGAGAGGGGCAAGCAGTCAAAAGAGGGGGAAGTGCTAGATGTAAGTGAGGAGGAGAGAGGGTCAAGCTGTAGGTAGACACTGTCAAAAGAGGGAAATTGAAGATTGGATAATAAGAACTAAATGTGAACAAAAGACAGAAAATAAAATTGAAGAAAACTGAAAGGAAAAGGAGGAGAGAAAAATGACAACCAGGAAGTCCTGGCAATATAGTTACGAGAAAACAAAGAAAGTAGAAACCAGAAACTGGGACCAACATAACTGAAAAAAAGTATGTGGTCAGACAGCAAAGGTAGAAAAAAGAATTTTATTTTTAGTTTAAGATAAAATAGTGTGGTATCTGTGTTAATTTTTTGTTTTATTTGTAGTTGTTAATTTGTAATGTAGTGAATGGGATATGTCAGTTTTTGAAATTTATGTTTGCTATCTTTATAACAGTAAAAGGGGAAATTACGTAGGGACTGGTGTACTATTTTCAATGTTGCCTTTTTATATGCTCCATGGCTGATAAACTGGGTGTGGCTACTGTGGAAGGGTGGCGGAGCTATAGATAGTGACCCTGCACTTAAGATTGGCCCTGTATGAGTGCCAGAACCTTTTTTCCGTCAAAAAAAGCTTTGCTTAATAGGGTCTCACTGACACTCTGTACATTTCCTTTAGGAAGAGATATCCCATCCATTAGTGATAAACACATTCGGCATCTGGGCAAAAAAACAGGGCTTTGTTTGAGGGGGTACTTGGGGTACCCTTTCCATTATCTGCTAAAATTGACCCAGTGTTCCCCAAGTTATAATGAAAGAGCTCAGGTTCTACACACCAATTCTGCTTTGTCATAGATTCTGTGACTGGTTGCAGGGGCTCTGGCTGTTGTGGGGTGGGTTCCTCAATGATCACCCCCACCCCTGAAGGGTGGCCTGGCATTTGAGTACCAGCACATTTTTTACTAGAAAAAAACGCACTGGCAAAAAACCTTTAAGGAGTGGCAAGATGGATCATTTACTAGGCATTGAAAAAGAGAGAAGCTGCCTTCTATGTGGAATTTGGCTGCAACAATTCTGGGACATACTTTCAATAGAAAAGCTTACATCCAAACCTAATGAGAAACCCTCTTATTTTGAAAACGTTAACGTCCCTTTTACTAATATTGTGCTTTATTCAACTGCAGCTCTGCCAGTTTCCCCTTTGTGCTTTTAAACTGGTTCTAATTTCTTTTCTCCTTTATGAATCCTTTTCGCTGAGTTGCATACAATATATTTTTGTGACATGTAACGCCACTTTCAGAATACTTATATAAAGGGGGGATTGGACAAGGGATCAGAAAGGAGGAGATTGGAACCAGAGAGGGTTTTGGGCAGGGGCATATCTGACTTTCCCTGGTAGGGGGGGCCAGAGCCCGAAGTGCGGGGGCCGTTTTTCGCCCCCCCCCCCCATAGGCTTCCATTGGCGGCACGGGGGGGTTGGCGGTGGTAGCGGGGGCCAGAGCCAAATGCAGGGGGACCAGGCACCCGTTGGCCCCATTACAGATACGCCCCTGATTTTTGGTACAGAGTGGGGGGATTGGATTGGGGACCTCAGTTTGTCAGATCTAGGCACCCGAGTCCTTAAATTAAACATTTAAATGTTTTGAATGTCATCCTGAATGTTTTAGGTTTGATCTCTTGCTGTTTCTTATCTGCCTCATAACCTCAGCCCTGCTACCTTGCAAGTGAGGCTTTGTAGTCAAGTTTCTGCCTTTATTTATTGCATTTATTTTTTTCAAGCTCATCTTCTTTGTTTCTTTTCCCTGAACTTCAAAACAGCAAAGTCAACCCAAGAGCTCCAGTGACAAGCACCGAAGTAAGAAAAGCAAGGAGCCCAAACCAAGGGTGAAGAAACTGAAATACCACCAGTATATCCCACCGGACCAGAAGTGTGGCAAGGATGAGCCCGAGATGGACTCCAATTATGCCCGTTTGCTACAGCAGCAGCAGCTGTTTCTGCAGCTGCAGATCCTCAGCCAACAACAGCAGCACTACAATTACCAGACCATCCTGCCTGCACCACTCAAGTATGTGCAGGCTTCCTGGGTGCTTCTGTTCTGTTTATCATCATTTGGTGTTTTTTTTTTTTCTTTTACTTTATTTTTTATTAAAGATTTGTTTATTTTCATTTTAATATTTTGGAGTGAATTTAAAGCATTCCTTAAGAATCCCATTGCGTTTCTGTGCTGTTCTGTGGGATTTCACGCCATTCACTCAATCCAGTGCTAGATAGACATTCCAGGTCACCATAAAGTCTGGAATGTCTGCCTAGCACTGGATTGAGTGAATGGTGCCATTTAAAAAGAGAAATGGCTACGAGATCTGGGAAGGAGAAAAAAAATGCCTGTTAAGACACTCTATTGATTTTCTGTAAGAGTAGTTTCTGTTTACCCATGGTGGCTTCTTGTTAAGTAATTGACATCAATAACATTGTAATGTATGCTTAGTGTCAATAAACATGATTGAAAAGAAAAGGTGTTAAAACTCCAATAAAAAGATAACACCTATGGCACATTGCAGAATTATTGCAAACTACTAGAAGTTCAAATGATTTCAAACCCTTCTGAAGATTGCCTACCTACCCAAAATTTAAAAAAAAAAAAAAACATTAAGGTACATCTCTTTTATTAATTTTGTGTGAGCTTTAATTCCTGAAATTTTAATGGATTAGAGAGCAAATTCTTTAAAGAGGACACCAACATTTAAGGTGCCAAAAAACATCCATAAATGCCAGAATACCAGTATATCCAAAACTGTACCCAGCATCATACACAACTCATATGTCTTAAACTACTTTGTAACACATGTCGTTTTAGTAGCATGGATCTTCAGAAATGACAACACAAATGCTGCAGAATCAACTTATCATAAGCAGAAGACTGTAACAGTGGCGTAGCAAGGGGGGGGGGGCGGGAGGGGCAGTCCGCCCCGGGTGTCGGGGGGGTGCTCCCTGCCAGCTCCCCCCCCCCCTCAGCGCATCGACCCCCCCCCCCCCCAGTGCCCACCCTCCTCCGTCCAACCAGCTCTCCCACCTTTAAAAAAATATCGGAATCCGAAGCGAGGCGCAGCGCCTCGCTCCTGCACGTAAAAGAAATGTGCAGCGTCTCATCGGGCCTTCTCTCGCTCTGTCTGTCCCGCCCTTGCGGAAATAGGAAGTTGCATCAGCGGAGGGCGGGACAGACAGAGCGAGGGAAGGCCCGATGAGACGGTGCACTTTTTTTTTTACGTGCAGGCACGAGGCACTGCGCCTCGCTTCTGATTCCGATATTTTTTTAAAGGTAGGGAGCTGGTTGGACAGAAGAGGGTGGGCACTGGGTCGGGGGGGGTGTCGATGCGCCGAGGGGGGGTATGTCATTGTGCTGCACCTGGGGGGGGGGGGGTGCAATGGCGAACCGCCCTGCCCCGGGTGGCAGCCCCCCTCCCTACGCCACTGGACTGTAAATCGCCATTGATCCAAATAGATTTTTCAAGAATTTTTTGTTTGAATAGCTTTGCAGTCAAAAATAAAGCTACTTAGCTTCAAGCTTCAAAAACAGTCAGAACCTCTGCCGACATGGCCAGGTTTCGTTTTTCTTCTTCAGGGAAGAGGTTTACTAGAGAAAGAAGCATAGCATTAATGTCCGTCTAAAAAAATGACACAAAGCAAAATATACAGCAGCAATTCACATTTAAATTCTTCTCGCTTCATTCTCGGCTTCAAAGAAGATGGCAGTGGTGTCTTTGGCCACTGCTAAAATAGCAAACAGCTGATTACATAGATTGAGGCAGCAAAACAGCTAATAGGGCAAACACAGCAATGATTGGCTGAAACCAGACAGCTTCTTTGACAAACGTTTGGAAAATGTCAACAGGATGAGTGGTGACTAATATTAAGGGATTTCCTTAAAAAAAGCAATTTAGTGAAACACGTGCCGTGTCGGAGTAAGCCAACTAGATCAAGTGTTATACTTTAAGATGAGTATTAAGCAATTTGAACAATAAAAGCTAGTTGATAAACGTTTGTTACCATAAAAGGTTTACTGAATAATTATTACATAGGAAAGTGGCGGCCAGTGAACCAATGATGATTTAAGTATGTAAGACACTCTATATGAGTGGATATAAGCACATCGCATTACCACCAAGGTTCATTGACCAACACATTTACTTTGGCTGTTCAGTTGGATTCTGTGGGTATCTGTGAAGAGCATTGGATATCCAAAGGATACCAGTATATGCATGCACAAAAGCCAGAATACCAGTGTATGCATGTACAAATAGATGAAGTCTGAGCGGAGCACACAGTTATGCATTTAGCAGCGGCGTACCAAGGGTGGGGCGGTCCGCCCCGGGTGCACGCCGCTGGAGGGGTGCAGAGAGCAGCCGCGCGTCTGTCGGCTCCGCTGTTTCCCTGCTCCCTCTGCCCAGAACAGGTTACTTCCGGGGCAGAGGGAGCCGAGAGCCGCGCGGCTGCTCCCAGCAGCCAAGAATGCACCTGGGGGGGGGGGGGGGGGGGTCGTGCTGCACCCGGGGGGAGGGTGCATCGGCGATCCGCCCTGGGTGACAGCCGACCTAGGATCGTCACTTGCATTTAGGCATCATTTTTAACAACCTAGGTGTGACCATTTATTCTAGCTCTGTGAGTGGTGAAAGTGCTCCTACTTAAAATGTAGTTGCCAGTTTGACCTGTTACATTAGTATTCTATAAAATAAAGTGAAATTAGAAAATGTTACTATGACAGAGCATGTAATGGGCATTTCCAGGCAGTAGACAAAAGAGAAAAAAAAAGAATGTACTTAAGCAGTGATGTGGAAATTGCCTGTTAAAACTGAATTCTTGCATCATTGTTGAATAGTGTAATGATATCTTAGGCTATTCTGCCTCGCTTGCTAAGTGCTTTGCTGGGCAGACTGGCTAGGCCATTTTGGTCTATATTTTCTTTCCTTCCATTCATTGCTGTGTTGTTAACGTGGTTTACATATTTTGTTTTTCTCTGTAGGCCATTGAATGACAAACCAAATAATAATGGGAACACAGCCACGAACACTTCAAGCAACAGCACTTCTGCGGCGTTAGGCAATGTAAACAGGCAGAACAATGTCCCCTGCAGAAAACCAAGACCATTGCCTTCCAACCTGGATGACATGAAGGTAGTAACCCAAATAGTGACATCTGAGAAATCCTTAGGGGTAGGGTTTATATCACAAGCAGAGTCAAGGTTTAAGTGCAAATACAGTTTTCCATTGGATGTTGTGATCTTAAATTCATGTGCATTAATGTGCCATTGATGCTGTTGGTGTATCTTTCCATAGGTGCCCAATTTAGCCTTTTCAAATGGATTACTGGGTACCGCTTTCTTGAGTTCTGGGCTACTTGTGTCTTAAAAGTTTCCCACCTTTGGTGAAAGAAAACGCATTTTACTAGGAATGATTACATTCAGGGTCGGCCCAAGGCAAGATTACTCCCCTGCCGTGGGGCGAGATGCCGCCGCCTCCCCCCAGGCATTTTACCTCGTCGCAGTGACATTCCATACCTGGCAGCGGCAGTGATTCCCATACGCAGCCTTTCCACCGCTGGCACCTGCCTGTTCCCTTTACTGCGGCTGCCTGAGTTTCTGATGAAACAGGAAGTTACTTAAGAGAGGCGGACGTAGTAAAGGGAAGAGGCGGGTGGCAGCGTGTGAGAATCGCTGCTACTGCTGTGTTTGGAATGTCGTGATGAGTTAAAACGCCGCAAAGCTGCCCCCCCCCCGCTCCTATACAGTGCCGCCTGAGGCCCCCGCCTCAGGTGTCCTAATGGTCAGGCCACCCCGATTGCATTTGTTGTTTTTATTCCATCAAAAGAATAAAGAAGTGGAGACAGATGGATTTCTAAAGGACTATCTGCAATGGGATCTACATATTTTTAAGGGTATATTAACAGCCTTAGCACATAGTAATATACTTTTAGTAAATCAAGGCACCGGATATGCACATATTCCATTAAAACAATAGCATATATATATATGCGCCTATGCGCTATTCTGTACACCAGGGGTTCTCAACCCAGTTCTTGGGGCTCACCTAGCCAGTCAGGTTTTCAGGATGTCCACAATGACTATGCTGTGAGAGATATTTGAATGCACTACCCTCCATTCTGTGGAAATGTATCTCATATTTAGTCATTGTTTCTATCACTACAAGGGTTACAATCACTTTTAATTAGTCACATGTATCATATACCCATCAATTTGACTAATTTTATATCTTTTACTATATTTAAACATGTAACAATATACAATCCTTCATTGTTATTTATTAATTAATATATCATTGCTTACATACTTTCAAACAAATAAATCTCACATTCCCCCACACTCCTTAAACAGCAATCATCTGGACTTCATAATATAATAGTGTCCCATACATCGTGTTTGTCCACAATAGTCTTACAAGGTACAACCCAACAGGTTACACCATCTCCTTATATTCAAATCCTGGCAACACCTCAATATATCCAGGGTATATATATATTCCAATGACAGCTCCACTTGGTCCAGTCGATGAGAACCATAAAATTGCTTCGCTGTAATCTTGATCTCAAACACCAACAGATGTGAAATCTTCACAAAACATACCTTCACAAGGAGACTTGTCTGGATCTTAGTCAACCGTTTCAATCACATTCAATCATCTAGTCTCTTCACAGGCCGTGTTTCATTTTACTTCCTCAGGAGACCTTTAACAGCCTCATTAGAGCGCTAGGCACACCAAGGCTTCCCTCTGTATTCCACGTGACAACCTCAAGGCCTGTGTAGAGACTAGATTGATGATTGAATGTGGAGGAGTGGAGGAGTGGCCTAGTGGTTAGGGTGGTGGACTTTGGTCCTGAGGAACTGAGTTCGATTCCCGGCACAGGCAGCTCCTTGTGACTCTGGGCAAGTCACTTAACCCTCCATTGCCTGCCGCATTGAGCCTGCAATGAGTGGGAAAGTGCAGGGTACAAATGTAACTAAAATAAATAAATAAAATTGAAACGGGATGTGACCTGTGGACTGGGTTGAGATCTCCTGCTGTATATCATTGATAATGCACAGTTTGTGATTGGGCATACTGCGCACAAAGTTAACATGCGTAATGTAGGATGTTATAAGTTATGCGCATATCACCTGAACTTAGGCACACATACTTTCACCAGCTCTGTGGCTGGCGTTACTGGTCATGCCTAGGTTGTATACGTGTATCTCACTTGTTACACTAGTCTAGTATTCTATAAAGGAAAGTAGGTTCCTACTCCATATTTCTGTATATAGTGTTCAAAATTGTGTGTGCAGATGTGGACACGCGCTTAAATTGTGCATGCAGTTTAATCCAATTACTGCTGATAATTGGGCGCTGACAATTAGCACTACTCTGCAATAATTGGAATTTATTGTCAATATTCTATAAAGATGTGTGTGTAAATTTTTCCGTGCAGATCCAAAAAGCGGTATGGTCATGGGAGGGGCAGGTAAGGGGCGTGTCTAGGATTTGTGCGCAGTGTTATAGAATTTGGGGGATCTGCGCCTAATTTAGGCGCGGGAATTTACACCAGGGTTCAGTTGGTGTAAATCTTTGTGCGCAAAAGTAGGTGTTGATCCCAGCGCTATGCACTATTCTAAAAATGGTACCCACCTTGCAGTTCCATTTATGGAAAAGCACTTACTGCGCATTTTTTTGGCACCCATATTTGGACACCGTTTACAGAATTAGGTCCCTAGTGCCCTTTTATAGACTAGGCTCCTATCAGATGCCTTGTTATAAAATAACCCCCTTTCCCCTAATGCTTTTTTTTTAATGTATGGAAGAAGTTTATTGAGAACCCAGACAGAATACAACCATTAGAAATCATTAAAATACAAAAGCAAACAACAGTGTCCAAACACTCCAACAATCAGAATTAAAATGTTAGGTATTATTAGGAAAGGAATGGAAAACAAAAATGAGGATGTTATAATAATGCCATTATATCGCTCCATGGTGCGACCGCACCTCGAATATTGTGTTCAATTCTGGTCGCTGCATCTCAAAAAAGATATAGTGGAATTAGAAAAGGTGCAGAGAAGGGCGACGAAAATGATAAAGGGGATGGGACGACTTCCCTAAGAGGAAAGGCTAAAACGGCTAGGGCTCTTCAGCTTGGAGAAAAGGCGGCTGAGTGGAGATGTGATAGAGGTCTATAAAATAATGAGTGGAGTTGAACGGGTAGATGTGAAGCGTCTGTTCACGCTTTCCAAAAATACTAGGACTAGGGGGCTTGCGATGAAGCTACAATATAGTAAATTTAAAACGAATCAGAGAAAATGTTTCTTCACTCAACGTGCAATTAAATTCTGGAATTCGTTGCCATAGAATGTGGTTAGCTTAGCGGAGTTTAAAAAAGGTTTGGCCAGCTTCCTAAAGGAAAAGTCCATAGACCGTTATTAAATGGACTTGGGGAAAATCCACTGTTTTTGGGATAAGCAGTATAAAATGTTTTGTACATTTTTGGTATCTTGCCGGGTATTTGTGACCTGGATTGGCCACTGTTGGAAACAGGATGCTGGGCTCGATGGACCTTTGGTCTTTCCCAGTATGGCAATACTTATGTACTTATGTACTTCCATCAGGGTTTGATATAATATTTTGGTGGTAGGTATAAAAAGAACAACAATTACACACCTGTAAAGCTGCGCAAAAGTCCAACAACCCCTCCCCCCCACCCCCTCATGGATGAGAAGAAAAATTCAAAACCAACCAACCAACAAAAATCCCTCCCCCCTCAAAACTGGGGGGGGGAGGTAGTAAGTAAAGGCTTGTTTCCCTCTAATTCTAGAAAATAGAGCTCCAAAATTTGCAACTAGTGAGCAAATGCGTGTGCGCAACTTATAAAATAAGGGCAGATGTGCCTTAATAATTTATTAATGAGCTGATAATTGGTGCTGATGAACAATTATAGGTTATAATTAGCACTAATGTTAGATACATAACTGCTCTTAGTCACAAATTTTTTTTTTTTATTTGTACCCCGCGCTTTCCCACTCATGGCAGGCTCAATGTGGCTTAGGTACTTATTTGTACCTGGGGCAATGGAGGGTTACGTGATTTGCCTAGAGTCGCAAGGAGCTGCCTGTGCCTGCAGTGGGAATCGAACCCAGTTCCCCAGGACCAAAGTCCACCACTACTACTACTACAACTACTATTTAGCATTTCCATAGCGCTGCAAGGCGTACGCAGCGCTGCACAAACATAGAAGAAAGACAGTCCCTGCTCAAAGAGCTTACACTCTAATTATGCTCTCAGGCCCAGATTCTCAAAACTCCGGCACTGAACAGGACATGTGTTGTACCACCATAAAGGGAAAAGAGATCAGTGTGAGACTTACTGATGTATCCTAATAATGCGGTTATTCTAGATAAATAAAATGTAATTCATTTGCATGAATATGTTTTTTTTATTGTTTTTAGGTAGCCGAACTGAAGATGGAATTAAAGTTAAGAGGGCTGCCAGTGTCAGGCACTAAAACGGACCTTATTGAGCGCCTGAAACCATACCAAGATTGCCATAACAATAGTGTTACTACTGGACATGCCACTGCAACAACCACTTCTACAGTTGCCACCAGTGGTGCAGGAGAATTAACTGTAGCATTCCCTATAGCAACCCTAAATAGTTCTGTGGTTACCTCCTTGCCCGGTTATTCCATGGACACGTCGTCTGCTGGCTCTTGCAGCAGCCTGGCAAGCCGAGAGAACTCCAGCTCCCCTCTACCCATGTCCCCGGCTCCGTCGGAACAATCCAGCCTCGGCACTGATGACACTAACATGACAGACACTTTCACAGAAATTTTGACCATGATGTCCCCTTCCCAGTTCATGAGCCATTCCCCCTTGAGAATGAACGTCAACGAAGACAGCATGAGTGGTCCTAATGGAAGTTTGTCGAACGTGGAACTGGAGGCCGCAGAAAAGGACCGAAAGCTTCAAGAAAAGGAGAAACAGATCGAAGAACTGAAGAGGAAACTGGAACAAGAGCAAAAATTGGTGGAAGCCCTGAAGCTGCAGCTTGAGGTTGAAAAGCGTGTCCAGCAGCAGCAGCAGACAATGCCATCTAACCCCGGAGCTACCTTGGATCAAAACCAATTCAAGGCTAATGTTAAGGATGAAAGTTCTCGTGCTGACTGTTCCAATTCCCCGCAGTCCATAATATTGACCAGTCATCCTCTTGGACCACCCGCCATGTCCACCAGTGGCCAGAACCATGCTGACAAACAAGGTGTTGTTGTTAAGCAAGAAGTACCTTTAGCCAAAGCTGAAGAGCAGAAGGTTATCTCACATTTTTACGTGAGTTCCCAAAGACAGCCACAGACTGCCATGGTTGCCCAGCCTCAGGCTTTACTAACTACCCAAACAGCTCAGCTGTTGCTGCCGGTATCCATCCAGGCTGGGAATGCAACCGGCTCGATGCAGTTACCAATGGTCAGTGTAAAACTGCAGGTGTGAAATTCAGCTTTTATTTCTGCCTTTTGTACTCTCGAATGCAGTTTATATTATAAATTTCTTCTGTGGTATTCTGGAAGCTGAGTAGGTTATGCTGGAGTCATTTTATAACAGGGCGCTTAAGTTAATGGGGCAGGAAAGCACCTTTTTCTATAAAACATAATCGGTTCCTGTGGGGCTCATTTTCAAAAGAGAAAAATGTCTAAAAAGTGGCATAAAGCCGCATTTGGACTTTTTTCTCACAAAAATGTCCAAATTGGTATTTTCAAAACCGTATTTTAGATGTTTTTCTATGAAGTTCATGAAAAGTGTGTTCAAATCACAAGGGGGCGTTTTGAAGGTGAGATTAGGGTGTGCCTAACACTTGGACGTTTTACAGCCATAACGGAACAAAACAAAAACGTCCAGGACTAAAACCAAGATGTTTTGGTCTAGACCTGTTTTCAGAACCAATAAGGCACAAAAAGATGCCCTAAATTCCTTCCAGGTGAGCCTGGAAGGAATCAGGGGTGACCCCAACCAAATCCCTCCAGTGGTCATTGACCCCCTCCCACCCTCCAAAAATGTGAATACAAATATGACTTATTAGCCTCTATGACAACCTCAGATGTTAAAGTCAGGTCTACTAGAGCAGCATGCAGGTCCCTGGAGTAGTGTAATGGTAGTTGCAGTACACTATGGAGTGGGGGACCCAGGCTCTATCTCCCTCTAACTGTCACACTTATGGTGGAAACTGTGACCCCTCCCAAAGTCACCAAAACCCTACTGTACCAACATATAGGTGCCCACTTCAGCTATAAGGGCTATTGTAGTGGGGGACAGTGTGTTTTGGGTGAGTTTTTGAGGGCTCAGGCCAGGGAACAAGATAAGGGAGCAAAGGTGAGATGTGTACCTAGGAGCATTCTTATGAAGTGCATGGAAGTGCCTTCTGGGATGCCCCATTGCTCTCCTGGGATGTCTGGGGACCAGTCTACTAATAATTCTGGCTCCTCCTACATCCGAATTGCATGAATCTGTACGTTTTGCACTTATTTGTTTTTCGAAATTGAACCAAAAAAAAAAACGTACAAAGCACAAAACCTTGTTCAATATAGTATTTTGGGGAAAAAAATAGACACTTTTCTTTTTCGAAAATTACCTTTTTTCCTCTTCAGATTTTGGACATTTTGTGCAAAACGTCCAAAGTCGGACTTAGATGTCATATCGAAAATGCCCCTCCATGTGTCTTTATAAAATACTGCACAAATTATGCGAAAATTGCACCTAAATTGAAGGCACAGGCATTACACCTGCTCAAGCGCAGACAATGTCATTGCCTACTTTATGCACATATTTTATGAAATATTCATGGAAATTGTGACTTTGCAACTCTAACTCTTACCCGAGTTTGTCTACTGTAAATGTATATGCCAGCTTGCACTGCCCATATTTTGGGGCATGACCTGATTTTGTGAGTCTATTACATGCCTAAAACAGCATTGTGGGCAATCAGGGAAGACAAAGAGGAGCATAATCGAACGGAGCGCCCAAGATTTCCTGAGGGCGAAGGGGCGGGGAAACCTGTATTATCGAAACAAGATGGGCGTCCAGATGGGCGTCCATCTTTCGTTTCGATAATGCAGTCGGGGTCGCCCAAATCTCAACATTTAGGTCGACCTTAGAGATGGTCGTCCCTGGTTTTCGGCGATAATGAAAACCGAGGACACCCATCTCAGAAACAACCAAATGCAAGCCCTTTGGTCGTGGGAGGAGCCAGCTTTCATAGTGCACTGGTCCCCCTCACATGCCAGGACACCAACCGGGCACCCTAGGGGGCACTGCAGTGGACTTCAGAAATTGCTCCCAGGTGCATAGCTCCTTACCTTGGGTGCTGAGCCCCCCAAAGCCCCCCAAAACCCATTCCCCACAACTGTACACCGCTACCATAGCCCTAAGGGGTGAAGGGGGGCACCTAGATGTGGGTACGGTGGGTTTCTGGTGAGTTTTGAAGGGCTCACATTTACCACAATAAGTGTAACAGGTAGGGTGGGGATTGGCCTGGGTCTGCCTGCCTGAAGTGCACTGTACTCACTAAAACTGCTCCAGGGACCTACATACTGCTGTCAGGGAGCTGGGTATGACATTTGAGGCTGGCACAAAATATTTTTAAAGCTTTTTTTTTAGGGTGGGAGGGGGTTAGTGACTACTGGGGGAGTAAGGGGAGGTCATCCCCGATTCCCTCCGGTGGTCATCTGGTCAGTTTGGGCACCTTTTTGAGACTTGGTCACAAGAAAAAATGGACCAAGTAATGTCGGCCAAATGCTCGTCAGGGACGCCCTTATTTTTTCCATTATCGTCAGAGGATGCCCATGTGTTAAGCACGCCCCAGTCCCACCTTCGCTATGCTTCCGACACATCCCCGGGAACTTTGGTCATCCCCGCGACGGAAAGCAGTTGGGGATGCCCAAAATTGGCTTTCAATTATGCCAATTTGGGCGACCCTCTGAGAAGGACGCCCATCTCCCGATTTGTGTCGAAAGATGGGTGCCCTTCTCTTTCAAAAATAAGCCTGCAAGCCATAGCAGAGAGATTAAATGAATTCTTTGCTTCAGTCTTCACCAAGGAAGATTTTGGAGAGATACCAGTGCCAGAAATGGTATTCAAAGCTGATGAGTCAGAGAAACTGAATGAAATCTCTATAAACCTGGAGGATGTAATGGCGCAATTTGACAAATTGAAGAGTAGTAAATCTCCTGGACTGGATGGTATTCATCCCAGAGTATTGATAGAATTGAAAAGTGAACTTGCGGAGCTATTGTTAGTAATATGTAATTTATCTTTAAAATCAAGCATGGTACCGGAAGATTGGAGGGTGGCCAATGTAACACCAATTTTTTAAAAAGTTTCCAGAGGAGATCCGGGAAATTATAGACCGGTGAGCCTGATGTTGGAACTGGGCAAAATGGTAAAGACTATTATAAAGAGCAAAATTACAGAGCATATTCAAAAGCATGGATTAATGAGACAAAGCCAACATGGATTTAGTGAAGGGAAATCTTGCCTCACCAATCTTTTACGTTTCTTTGAGGGGTGAGATATTATGTATCTGGATTTTCAGAAGGCGTTTGACAAAGTACCTCATGAAAGACTCCAGTGAAAATTAGAGAGTCATGGAATAGGAGGTAGTGTTCTATTGTGGATTAAAAACTGGTTAAAAGAGAGAAAACAGAAAGTAGGGTTAAATGGTCAGTATTCTCAATGGAGAAGGGTAGATAGTGGGGTTCCCCAGGGGTCTGTGTTGGGACCGCTGCTTTTTAACATATTTATAAATGATGTAAAGATGGGAGTAACTAGTGAGGTAATTAAATTTGCTTACGATACAAAGTTATTCAAAGTTATTAAATCGCAAGTGGATTGTGAAAAATTACAAGAGGACCTTACGGAGCTGGGAGACTGGGCATCTACCAGGACAACCTACCAGGATAATAGGAGCCAACTTTTCAGAATGATTGGGGGGGGAGGGGGAGGGTGCTAAATTTAACACAAATGACTATTCCTGGCTCCCACTATGCCCTCAGAAGTAGCACTAATACCAGAATTTTGTACAGCACAGCTCTGTTTCCTGTATAAAATGCTGTATATAACAAGGATAATTGTATAACCACCCACACAGGGGAGAGGTGGAGTATACACTTACTTATCACTCCACAAACTCTTCTGGACTTCGAAATTAAGTGTGCTTGTACTTTCAGTGTGAAAATTATACCAGGACATGTGTCTGCACACTTTTACATCTAATTTGTGTGGGTGGTTTTTCTGGGTAGCTATTTGCTTAGATGCATCTACTTCTAAACTGTATCCTAACACTTCCCATTATTGTGGGTCAGGACAAGAAAAAGGGTACATTATAGGGGCCAGTGCTATAAAATGACGACTGCAAGTAGGTGCGACAACAATCCGTGCTTAATGCCAATTCTGGGCCGGCGCTAAGGTGCACCTAACCTGTTGTAGAAAAGTAGTGCAAAGTTTCTTTGGCATGCCGAATTGTAGGTGCAGCAGCTTACGCAAGGTCAACGGGAAGCATCAGGTGGCACACCTAAGCGCACCTTGCAGTCCACCCATTCGATACTGTTCTATAAGGTGTGCGCGTTGCTAGGCAGAATGCCCATGACATGTCCATTTGCTGTTACCTGTCATCAGGGGCGTAGCCAGACTTCGGTGGGAAGGGGGTCCAGAGGCCGAGGTGTGGGGGCACATTTTAGCCCTCCCCTGGCGCCGCCAACCCCCCCCATTGCCACCCCCCCCCCCCACCACCAACTTTGACCCCCCCTGCCGTCAACCCCCCCCCCCCCCCCCCCCCCCCCGCTGATGACCCTCTCGACCCCTTCTACTGCCGTCGCTGTGGGCTACCTTTGCTGTGAGGGATCCCAACCCCTGCCAGCCGAGGTCCTCGTCATCCGGCGCAAGGCTTCGTTCTGTTTCTGAGTCATTGTATGTGCAGGACGTCAGACTCAGAAACAGAACGAAGCCTTGCGCCGGAAGAAGAGGGCCTCGGCTGGCGGGGGTTGGGGTCCCCCACCAGCAAAGGTAGGCGGGGGAGGGTTGGCGGCGGGAGGGGGGGGGTCGAGAGGGTCGTCGGCCGGGGGGTCCAGGGCCAAATCTACGGGGGCCCAGGCCCCCGTGGCCCCATGTAGTTACGCCACTGCCTGTCATGCAAGTGGCACGCCAGTTTTATAGAATAGCACCTGCTTATTCTTAGGGTAAGCAACATAAAATGCATTGTACTGTTTTAGGATCTTGCCAAATACTCGTGACCTTGATTGGCCGCTGTTGGAAGCAAGATACTGGACTTGATGGACCTTCAGTCTGTCCCAGTATGGCAAAGCTTATGTTCTTAAGGAAATGCCCACATCGGTAAAATTATATAACCTCTAACCATTCAGGTAACCTGCCACCAAAAGAATTACAATGAGCCCCACTTTCAAAATATGAGCTTCTCCTTTCAAGAGCTTAATTTAGTCTCTTGTATTGTAAAGTACTTTGCCTTGGCCGTTAGATGCTATTAAAAAGATTTTGTTCAAACAGCTGACCAGCTATTCGAAAGCTAGTTGCATCATGGCATACTTTCTCTACATGGCTGAGGATGACTTTGTTCATGCTTTGTGTTTGCAGAAAGTGTAATGGAAATACCACCTGGATTTGCTTCCTGCCCTTACATTTCTTCAAGAGAGAAATTAGCTTAAGATTTTGCATTGTAAATGCATTTTTAATTTTCCAAAAGCTTTTAAAATAAAAAAATCTAATAGCCTTTGCAAGATGTACTATCTGTAAACTTGAAATGCTTTTAATGCAAATTTATTGACATATGCTGCTGTGCTTGGATCCCTCAGGCTCATCCTCCAGCCGGAATTCAGACTCAGATGCAAATATCTGCTCCTACCACCACAAACTCTTCTTCTTCCTCCTCCTCCTCCTCCACCCCGGGCCTGGTGCAGACCACAGCTTCGCAGATACAGAGTCATCCGCTGACACAGAACACCTTCACCCAGCACGTGCTCAGTGCCAATCAGCAGACCAGGAAGGTTTGTAAACACAAAAAAGAGATTCTGAGGCAGAAATGGTAGTATATGACTTTTTGCCTCTTCTATTAGATTGTAAGCTCTTTGAGCAGGGACTGTCTCTCTTTGTTAAATTGTTTAGCGCTGTGTAACCCTAGTAGCGCTCTAGAAATGTTAAGTAGTAGTAGTTATTTCTGTCTGAGGCATGGGAGGGAGGCTGGAAAGGAAAGTCAGAAAATATGTATTTATTAAGAGCATGATGAATACCTGGAACAGCCTTTTCTTGGTGTGGGAATCAAAGCAGTGACAGAATTCAGGCATGCTTTTTTTTTTCTTTCTATATTAAATAAAATTGTGGTTGTACTGAGCACCTAACTGGATAAGTTTAGTGCTTAATTCGGACTGCATAAATAGCAGTTCTATCTTTAACCCGAGGGCGTAGCTGCTATGGGGCCACGGCCCCTGTAGATTTGGGCCTGGACCCCCTGCCGGCGACCCTCTCAAACCCCCCCCCCCCCCCTCCTGCTGCCAACCCGCCGCCTGCTACCTTTGCTGGCGGGGGACCCCAACCCCCGCCAGCCGAAGTCTTTTTCCTTCGTTTGGTTTCTGAGTCTGACGTCCTGCATGTACAACGTGCAGGACGTCAGACTCACAGAAACAGAACGAAGCCCTGCAGATCGCAAGGCTTCGTTCTGTTTCTGTGAGTCTGACGTCCTGCACATTGTACGTGCAGGACGTCAGACTCAGAAGAAAACAAACGGAGGAAGAAGACTTCGACTGGCACAGGTTGGGGTCCCCCGTCAGCAAAGGTAGCAGGCGGCGGGTTGGTGGCGGGAGGGGGGTTGAGAGGGTCATCGGCAGGGAGGGGAGGTCAAAGTTGTTGGAGGTGTCGGCAATGGCGGGCGGGGGGGGGAGGTGTCGGCCAAGGGGGGGGTCGGTGTCAGCAATGGGGGGGGGGGGTCAGTGGCACTGGGGGGGGGGCCTAAAATGTGCCCCCTCACCTCGGCTCTGGACCCCCCTACCGTTGAAGTCTGGCTACGCCCCTGCTTTAACCGCTAACAGATTAACCAGTCAGCACTGAATATCGGCTTAAATGGTTAATGTTAGCAGCCAAAAAAAAAGGATATTCAATGACAGCAGTTGCATATGGCCCGGCATTGAGTATCCAGGTTTATTGCTGGAGGTTAACAGCAAAAGCGCTGCCTGCTGAATATCGGACCCCTTGATTTTTTTGTTTACTGCACAAGATTCTCTAATTTCCTACTTACAGGAATGGTGTAATTTTTTCCTTATAAAAAAATAATGCAATTAAACTACTATATTACTTGGAATAGTTGTAGATGGTTTCCTAGTACATAGGCAAGTGAAACGCAACACAATTTTACTAATACGAGTGGCTTACAGTGTATATGATGCCTCAGTTGGACACTAGATGGCAGTATATGCTCTGGTCATGGTTATTAATGGAGCAATACTTTGATACATACAAACAGATGCACTTCTGGTTTGTTTCTAATCGGGATGGTATACACTGTTGCTTTTTTCCTGTGCCACTGGAAGACTTTATTTAATGCAGGCTATAGTCTAGAATTACACTGTAAGGCCACTGTATTTGGATAAACCAATAGAAACTAAACACTGTAGATATAAAATTGAGAGAAGACAGGCGTCCCTTTCGTACAGGGCTAATCAGTCAGGTTTATATATACAGCAGGGAGAAATAATTCAAAGATAGCACCTTATCTTCCGCAGCAGTCTGGTCAAGGGTGCGCAGATACTGCAGTAACAACTTTGAATTAACTCGTATTTTGCAGGGTTTTCCATCCACCACGACATCAAGCACCGCATTTTCGTTCCAAACTCAGCCAGTTACAGCAGTTTCACAATCTTTCGTCAACAACGTGCCAAGCAAAATCCTTAATTCCCCGGCCACTCAGCTGCCCACTGTACAAAATGAATCCAACCATCCCCAGAAGGTAAGGAGGCGGGAAGGAGGATTCTTTATCATTCTTTCCTTTTCCTATTTATTTATTACTTTCTTTGTAAGAGTAACCTCAGACAAAGTATGAGGATGAACGTTGTGGGGGTCATTTGGGAAACCTTTTGTGCCCATAGACTGCACTACCCCCTCCCCCCAGAATTCTGTATATCGCGCCTTAATTCCCATAGTGAAATCGAAGCGTATTCTTTTTTTTTTAATTGAATTTTAATTTTTACAAACAAATAAAAGTTTGTTAGGCAATACAGAGAAATTAATATATAAGAAAAAAAAGAAAAAAATTACAAGCATTATTAACTCTTCCTTAGACCACGAAAAGATAGTTGTCTGGGGGAGTGGTTTAGAAAACTTGAGGAGATTACAAATGAGGAAAAGCAAAAATAATTAAAGTCCAAATTGGCCTAGTCCTGTTTTTTTTTCCCATTATTATTAATTTATAGTTGTTTCAGATGTTTCAATCGGTTGGCTAGATGGGTTTTTCGAGTCCAGAAAAATCCGTAGTTGATTTGGTTCAAAAAATACATATTTAATCCCCAGCAAACGAATCAAGCATTTACAAGGGTAAACTAATGTAAAAGTAGCTCCTATAGTTTTTATTTTTGTTACATTTGTACCCTGTGCTTTCCCACTCATGGCAGGCTCAATGTGGCTTACATGGGGCAATGGAGGGTTAAGTGACTTGCCCAGAGTCACAAGGAGCTACCTGTGCCTGAAGTGGGAATTGAACTCCGTTCCTCAGTTCCCCAGGACCAAAGTCCACCACCCTAACCACTAGGCCACTCCTCCACTGTTGCTACTATTTGAGATTCTACATGGAATGTTGCTGTTCCACTAGCAACATTCCATGTAGAAGTCGGCCCTTGCAGATCACCAATGTGGCCGCGCAGGCTTCTGCTTCTGCTTCCGTGAGTACGTGCAGGACGTCAGACTCACAGAAACAGAAGCCTGCGCAGCCTTCTACATGGAATGTTGCTAGTGGAACAGCAACATTCCACCTAGAATCTCCAATAGTAGCAACATTCCATGTAGAATCTCCAATAGTATCTATTTTATTTTTGTTACATTTGTACCCCACGTTTTCCCACTCATGGCAGGCTCAATGCGGCTTACATGGGGCAATGGAGGGTTAAGTGACTTGCCCAGAGTCACAAGGAGCTGCCTGTGCCTGAAGTGGGAATCGAACTCGGTTCCTCAGGACCAAAGTCCACCCCCCTAACCACTAGGCCACTCCTCCACTGTTGCTACTATTTGAGATTGAAGTTGGCCCTCGCAGATCACCAATGTGGCTGCGCAGGCTTCTGTGAGTCTGACGTCCTGCACGTATGTGCAGGACGTCAGACTCACAGAAACAGAAGCCTGCGCAACCTTCTACATGGAATGTTGCTAGTGGAATAGCAACATTCCATGTAGAATCTCCAATAGTAGCAACATTCCACCTAGAATCTCCAATAGTAGCAACATTCCATGTAGAATCTCCAATAGTATCTATTTTATTTTTGTTACATTTGTACCCTGCGCTTTCCCACTCATGGCAGGCTCAATGCAGCTTACATGGGGCAATGGAGGGTTAAGTGACTTGCCCAGAGTCACAAGGAGCTGCCTGTGCCTGAAGTGGGAATCGAACTCAGTTCCCCAGGACCAAAGTCCACCACCCTAACCACTAGGCCACTCCTTCTTGCTTCTTCTCTTAAGGTCAAAAATTGTTTCCTTCTCTGTTGTGTTGTTTTAGTCACATCAGGGTATATCCAAATTTTTTGACCACAAAATAAAGCGGAGGAATATTTGAAGTATAACTTCATAATCATATTTAAGTCTTGTTCAAAGACGAAAGATACTATCAAAGTCCCTCTAGTTGATATTTCAGTCATTGATTCTTCTAAAAATGCTGTTAAATTTTGTATATCAGGTCCAATTCTTTGTGACAACGATGTATTCACTAGGTTAACTGAGTCAGGCGTATTCTGTAACAGTGCGCGTAACTTAATTGGTTAACTAATCAGTGCTGTCAGTTAGATGTTAACAAGCAGTTATCAGCACTAATTGGCATTAAATGTATGCACACAACTTGCTAAAGTATTCTATAATGTGGTACACGTAAATTCTAAGTTGCATAGCGAAAAGTGAGCATAGTTATGGGAGTGGGTGTTTCTAAAATTTATGTGCGTCATTATAGAATACACCTGCTCCATGCCTAATTTATGCATCAGGATTTATACCAGGTTTTAGTTGACATAATTGACCACAATTAAATTTATTCACACGTAGCAGCGCTCTTCATATTCTATAACACGTGCCTAAATTAAAGCGTATTTTACAGAATACACTTTGATTTCCACGCGGAAATCACGGCGCGATGTATAGAATCCAGTCCTATATGCACATAGGTATGTACTTATATAGTTACATCTCCAGGAATATGTGCTTCTGCATGCACGGGTTAATGTTCCTCGGGGAAAGTTAACGACCAGCGCACACTGTTATAAAATTACCTTTGTGGGGACAGAAAGTCTGAACCCTCTGACCGATTTCATGGAGGTGGTTGCAGCATCATTATCAGCAGTATGTAATGTGACAAAAGATTATAAGCACTGTTGAAGATCGGGTCAACCCAAGACAGGGCACATCAAATTATACTGAACAACAGGGGCAGCGGGGGCCTCGGGCAGCACTCTTCAGGGGTGGCATCTCTCCACTCCTTTGGAGAGTATCCCCCCACCTGTTTCGTCACGTTCCAAACACGGCAGCAATTCCCATACGCTGCCCTGCCGCCGCCACCCGCCTCTTCCCTTTACTGCGGCCTCCTCTCTGATGTAACTTCCTGTTTCGTCTGAGGCTCAGGCAGCTACAGTAAAGAGAAGAGGCGGGTGCCGGCGGCAGGGCAGCGTATGGGAAAGCCGTCTCTTCTTCAAGCTGAAGAGCCGTAGCCACTTTAACCTTTTTTTCATAGGGAAGGTCATCCCATCCCCTTCATCATTTTCATCTATGGAGCTCTGTGCATTTCCATAATGTTGTGGCTTGACATTCATTCAGCCCTCTGTGTATAAAGGTTGCCCTCCCCTGTGTTAGGTGCACCGATACGAGGCTGAAAATCTCTTCAGCCTTGTGCAGTTCACCTGACTTTGTATCAGATTTACACAACTATAAGAACAGCAATTCTGCTCCTTCACTTTTGAAGTTGCCGAGCAGATTACCTGCTGCCTTTGGAAATGACCACATTTATTTTTATTAAGGTGCTGCAGCTTTGGGGTACAAGGGATCCTGACTGGATAAAGGCACTGCATGGAAATATAGGATGACTCCACACTCACTTCCCCACTGCTAAGGATGCTGCGTTCTTGAGCCAATACTTTGTATAATTCATTTAGGAACCATTTTCCTACTCTGCCTAAGTGTTAAGTCTGCAGGTATTTCTTACTAAAGTGAAAGCACATGCGAACCTTCATTCTAAAATCGGGCGATGCATAAGGTACCCATAGACACTGGCACCTCCTTTTCTGTGGGAGGTTTATCCAACCAAAACATGCAGACTTTTGAAAATACAAATATACAGGTGTTGTTTCAGTTCCTCCCTGATCCCCACGCCCAGAAACACCACCTAAATGTATGTTGCAATGCACCCCTTTCAATGCAGAGACCCATTTCTCAAGGATATCCCTATGAATTGTGGCCTAAAACGGACTGTGCAAGGTCACAGGGGAGTGTCAGTAGGGGAAGTGGTTACCCTGGTTCCCATATCTACTTGACAACTCTTCCTTTTAGGGGCTTCAACCACTCACCCCAAATAATAAGGCTACTGAGGATTTAGAAACTCAGCTTATCTCTTCTACTGCGATCTCCAAGCTTGGGTATTAATGCTCTCCCTGCTTACAACTAGTTCAGATCATAGCAAGTTCCCCTGGTCAGGCATCAAACCGTGGTGAACATCAGGGGCGTATCTGGACTCCGGCGGTAGGGGGGGCCAGAGCCAGAGGTAGGGGGCACATTTTAGCCCCCCCCCCAACGACCCCCCCCCCCCCCGCCGCCATTGCCAGATCCCCTCACCAAGACTCTCCACCCTCCCCCCCCGCCGCCAACCCTCCCCCGCTGCCGTTGCTTACCTTTGCTGGTGGGGACCCCACCCCCCGCCAGCCGAGGTCCGCTCCTTTAAAGATATTTCTTCAGCTGGCGGGGGACCCCAATCCCTGCCAGCCGACCCAACGTCTTTAAAGCTCTTCGGCCTCCTTGGCTGTGCTGTAGTTGATAGCTGTTCAATCCAGTTCGGCGTCTGACGTCCCAGCACGTTGTCCTGTACGTACAACGTGCTGGGACGTCAGACTCCGAACTGGATTGAACAGCTATCAACTACAGCACGGCCACGGAGGCCGAAGAAGAACTTTAAAGACGTCGGGTCGGCTGGCTGGGGTTGGGGTCCCCCGCCAGCTGAAGAAATATCTTTAAAGGCGGCAAGTGGACCTCGGCTGGCGGGGGGGTTGGGGTCCCCCGCCAGCAAAGGTAAACAACGGCAGCGGGGGAGGGTTGACGGCGGTAGGGGGGTCCAGGGTGAAATCTGCGGGGGCCCAGGCCCCTGTGGCCCCACGCAGATACGCCCCTGATGAACATCAAGCAGCATCACAGCTATTCCCGACCAGGAGAACTGGATGCTCCAGAGGTCTTAGTTGGCCGTTGATTAAATCAGCTTTTCTCCTTCTGGAAGGGCAAAATCGCAGAGATG
This sequence comes from Microcaecilia unicolor, assembly GCF_901765095.1. Classification (NCBI taxonomy): domain Eukaryota; kingdom Metazoa; phylum Chordata; class Amphibia; order Gymnophiona; family Siphonopidae; genus Microcaecilia; species Microcaecilia unicolor. The sequence continues at coordinate 36,300,685 of NC_044038.1, forward strand.
TTCATGGAGAGCTTCAAAACTATTTCATTTGTTTGCCAATACATCCTTCTGCTAAAGAGCAAACATTACACAACCTCGGCCTCTCAGTTTTGCTGCTCCACCTGACTGGAGTTTAGTTTAACTTGGTTTATTAAAAATGTGCTTAACCATTTCTTCCAATCAAGCAACAAAGTGGTGAACAGACCAAATGTTATAACTTTTATACCTATGTGGAGTTATAAGTTTGAGGTAGCACATATCACGTGTTCTGAATGTTTGGGATTAATTGTCATGATGTTTAGGGGTTCTTTTTTGTTCAAGACTGAATATTTTGGCTCTTTTGCTTCACACAGCCTGGCTCACCTTCTCAGTCGCAACAGTATGTAAGGCCACATGCTGTGTTTAATCCGGTAACCAAAACGAAAGACCCTCCACGTTATGAAGAGGCTATAAAGCAGGCCCGTAACATGCAGGCTTCTCCTCCAGAGGTAAGTCACACCCAGGACCCGGTCGGCGTTTGATAGGGATCAGGGGATTCCATCGATTGATCATTTTTTGTGCTACTGATGCACCACCGCTGTTTTAGGAGTAACCCGAAAGGTACACGAGCAGCTACATCCAACACAGAAGCAAAGCGTTGAAGACCAAGTGTGTGCTGTTCTAGTATTGTCATCGTGGAAGATATAAAACCAGGAGGCAGATCGTATAAAAAGGTCATTTTTAAGGAAGTGAAAATGCTCCCAGGTCAATAAACATCTGTGCCTGACATGGCCATGTTTCTCCAACAAATACTGGCTGCATCAGGGGCAGTACGAACCAGCTAGTGTGAACTTCACACTTCACCTAGACTGGTCCAACACAAAGGTAAAAGATCTGCCTTCTGGATTTATATCTTCCACGTTGGATTTGGCGGATTTCTTGCCTTGCTGTTTTCTGACGCTAGTATTGTCATCTCCAGGTATTTATACGGAAGCAAATATGAGATATATATTCATGATCTGTGGGCCGATGCTTAGAATTCCCGCAGTAAGCTAGCGGTGCGGAAACCGTACCGCTGGAACAGCGCACTAACCTGGCTCACCAATGCTCAAATTATATGCCAGCTGTAAAAGCGAAAGTGGGGGGAACCTGCTCGGTGCATGTGCAGAAGAGTTTTGCATTAGCTCAGTTCTTGTGCGCATGCGCCTGGCAAAGCTGAACGTGAAGCACACATTGGCGTCTGTTTTCTGCGCTTTTACATATAAGCATTTAAATGTTTTTTTTTTCCCCAACTTGGAAGGCTTATCCCAGGTTACTGCCAGGTTAGTGCTGGAGCCCTTACTGCCACCTCAATGGGTGGCGGTAAAGGCTCCCCCCCCCCCCCCCCCCCAGAAATGGCCACACAGCAAGTGCTTCACTTGCCGCACAGCCATTTCTTTAAAAAAAAAAAAAGAAAGCCGTACCTTATACCCGAAGCCCCTCCCATGGCCACACCCATTTTGTGATCTGCATATTAGAATTTACATGCACCACTTTACAGAGTACACTTAGAAAGTTGCATGCGTCGATAATTGCTTGATAGTGACCACAAGAGCCATACGGTAGCCGGGCGGTAACTCCATTTTGGCGCATGTTGGGCATGCATAGAGCCTTACGCGGCTTAGTAAAAGGGCCCCTGAATTAGCACCTCTGAGAGGGCCCCTCCTAAACATTTGGACCCTAAGCGTGTGCCTGGTTTGACTTTGCTTTAATCCTGCCCTTTATTCCACAGACAAATTAAAAATTGGGAGTATAATACCTGCTGGTAGCCCAAATCCTTGTTTTCCCGTTCCTGTGTGTTGTTTGGTCAGTGACTGATAAATGCTGATCAATGGTTTATGTAAATGGTTCTCAACCTAATTCTCCAGTATCCTCTAGCCCAGTGATTCCCATGAGAGAGATTTCCACACAGTGCCTGTACTGGGGGTGCCTCCAGGACCAGGTTTGGGAACCACTGCTCTAGCCAGTCAAATTTAAGAATATCCACCATGAATACGTTTGAGGAGGGCAGGATGTACTCTTGTGGAAATTAGATATCTGTGTCTTGGAAACTATGGCATACATGCCAGTGTGATTTTTCGTATGAGAAAGCACATATGTAATAACGTACGCTTTTCTGTTTAAGGTTTCCAACGCACACAGTCAGCAGATGGATGACCTTTTTGACATACTTATTAAGAGTGGAGGTATGCCACAGACTACTGCGCTCAAATTTTGCCTAGTATATGTAAATGTCATTTTGAATTTTTTTCCTTCTTTTAAAAATCAAGTACACTGGTTTTATAATAGTAAAGAAAAAATTGAGGTAAGTGTGGGGCCCGCCAGAGAGTCGTCCCCCCCACCCACACACACACCAGGGGCGTAGCCAGACAACAAATTTTGAGTGGGCCTAGGCAAGAAGTGGGTGGGAACCAAGTGTTCTCCCCCCTTCCAACCACCACCAAAAAAAATATTTCAGCTGGCGGGAAAATGCTTCTTTCCATCTTGGCAGTATGCAGCAGGCATGCGCTGAAAACTGAGTGTATGCAGGTGCCAGTATCGTGGAGAATACCGTTTTTGTTACCATCAGGGGGCAGTCTTCAGCTGGCCGAGCTTGAGATCCCCATATGCTACCGCTAAATGTGTGCTACTGTTGGGTGGGCCTGAGCACTTAATGACCCACCCGTGGCTACGCCACTGCCCCATACACACACTCTTCTTAGTCAAAGTGTGCATGTTATGGGCCCTGATAACGTTATCTAAACTGCATGTTACTGCAGTTTTATACAAACATGATTCCAGGGGTGTAAGTTCAAAGTTTGAATCCCAAGTACATTTTTGAAAAGCCCCCCCCCCCTTGCACCCCCATGGCAGCAGAAGGTCAAGGGAACTCTCCTCTTTTCCCCTTATCTACCAGATGGAGCCTTAAGCCTCTATTGAGGTGGGCAGGAAGTGAGCTCAACAAACACCGAGCTTAACCTCCTACAGTGTCCCCACACTGTCTCCTGCAATCGAATTACCTGATCGGTCCTGACAGTCGGAGAAACATTTAAGTGCATCATCTCCTGCTTCAGTGGGGCCAAATCTTCTGATAAGAGCTGTGTGATTCTGTGTTTTTTATCCTGCAAAGAGTTCAGCTTAACGTGAGAGCAGGAAGTGAGTACTGCTAGAATAGCAAGTGGTGGTAACAAGTTTTAAAATGGTATTTGTGACTAAGGATGGGCTGTCTGTTGCAGTGTTTCCCAAGTCCGGTCCTGGAGTACCCCTTACCGGTTTTCAGGATATCCACAGTGAATATGCATGAAAGAGATATGCATATAATGGAGGCAGTGTATGCAAATCAAGTTCATGCATATTCATTGTGGATATCCTGAAAACCTGACTGGCAAGGGGTACTCCAGGACCAGACATGAGAAACACTGGTCTATTGAGATGATGAACCTGTCAAGGAATTTCTGCTCTGTAGCAGAGGGCCAGACTGAAGCTCGGACTGTGATTTTGGGGAATTATTGAGCAAGTAACTATTTTTAAAGATTTTTTGCATTTCTACATTTATTTATTTATTACATTTGTACCCCGCTCTTTCCCACACAATGCAGGCTCAATGCGGCTTACATAGTAATTTGAAATACAAAGAAATTTCAAAAACAGTAGTGAAACATTGTAAAGTTGGGCTTGGTAGTATATGATTAGGATAAGAGAGGGTAGTCAGGATAGGATAGTATGAATTGGGAGAAAGGGGTAAGGAGGGATAAAATTAAGGGGAGATGGAGAAGAGAAGGATGGGAGGTCGGTATCTAAGTCAGAACAGAATTGTAACCAACAGCTTGATATTAGTGGCACATAGCTGGGTATTATCCGGAGAATGCGGCTGAAAATCTGTACAGACCACCCTGGCACTATTCAGATAATACTGGTGCGGTCCAAGAGCGGAGCCTGGGTGGATCCGGGAGTTACCCAGAGACTAGTAATATTCAAAACCATTTGAATATCGGCTGGCAAGTGCCTGAGTTAAAAGAGGTAGAGAGGAGTGACCTAGTGGTTAGGGTGGTGGACTTTGGTCCTGAGGAACTGAGTTCGATTCCCACTTCAGGCACAGGCAGCTCCTTGTGACTCTGGGCAAGTCACTTAACCCTCCATTGCCCCATGTAAGCCGCATTGAGCCTGCCATGAGTGGGAAAGTGCAGGGTACAAATGTAACAAAAATAAAATAGATACTATTGTAGATTCTACATGGAATGTTGCTACTATTGGAGATTCTGTTGCTACTGTTTGAGATTCTACTTGGAATGTTGCTACTATTGAAGATTCTACATGGAATGTTGCTATTCCACTAGCAACATTCCATGTAGAAGGCTGCGCAGGCTTCTGTTTCTGTGAGTCTGACGTCCTGCACGTACGTGCAGGACGTCAGACTCACAGAAGCAGAAGCCTGCGCGGCCACATTGGTGATCTGCAAGGGCCGACTTCTACATGGAATGTTGCTAGTGGAATAGCAACATTCCATGTAGAATCTCAAATAGTAGCAACAGTGGAGGAGTGGCCTAGTGGTTAGGGTGGTGGACTTTGGTCCTGGGGAACTGAGGAACTGAGTTCGATTCCCACTTCAGGCACAGGCAGCGCCTTGTGACTCTGGGCAAGTCACTTAACCCTCCATTGCCCCATGTAAGCCGCATTGAGCCTGCCATGAGTGGGAAAGCACAGGGTACAAATGTAACAAAAATAAAATAGATACTATTGGAGATTCTACATGGAATGTTGCTACTATTGGAGATTCTGTTGCTACTGTTTGAGATTCTACTTGGAATGTTGCTACTATTGGAGATTCTACATGGAATGTTGCTATTCCACTAGCAACATTCCATGTAGGAGGCTGCGCAGGCTTCTGTTTCTGTGAGTCTGACGTCCTGCTGTGCAGGACGTCAGACTCACAGAAGCAGAAGCCTGCGCGGCCACATTGGTGATCTGCAAGGGCTGACTTTAATCTCAAATAGTAGCAACAGTGGAGGAGTGGCCTAGTGGTTAGGGTGGTGGACTTTGGTCCTGAGGAACTGAGTTCGATTCCCACTTCAGGCACAGGCAGCTCCTTGTGACTCTGGGCAAGTCACTTAACCCTCCATTGCCCCATGTAAGCCGCATTGAGCCTGCCATGAGTGGGAAAGCGCGGGGTACAAATGTAACAAAAATAAATAAATAAAATAAATCTCTGATGGAGTTATTCCAGTCTGAACAGTAGGTCTTTTAAGATGCATGTTCAAGGCCACTGCAAGCTGTTCAATCTCAGGTTTGTAGCCCTGGCAAGTTTGACATAAAATCAGCAATAAAGCAACAGACTTGACCTTCCTCAAGCATAACATATTGAAAAGATCAATCGTCAGAAAGTAAATCAAGAGCAAATGCTGGAAAGTATCAAGTGTGATTACTGAGCCAGAATCTAGGGCTGTCCTAAAATCAGCCGGCTGCCTCCCGTGGGCTGAATGTTAGTGGCGTGTAACTGTGGACACCCTGTTATATAGAATTAGGAGGTTAATGTTTTACTCCTTACCTGCTCAGGCACAAAGTAGTCTCCGGACATTACCGTCTTTCTTCTGTAATCATTACTTTCAGGACGGGAATCAAGGTGGTTTACAATGCTAACATTTGGTAGGACAGATGAAAGAAGAAGAAGCAGAAGGGGGAAGGGTAAACAGATACAAGGTGGATATATGAATCGTGCCACTGACATGCCACCCTGGACCTAAACTTAGGGTGCTCGGGGAAAGCTGAAGTTTTTAATGAGGCTTTGAAATGGGGGTAAGAGCTCTCAGCTCTGAGTTTGGAGCACAGTGCAATTCCACAAGAATGAGGCCATAAAAAACATAGGGAATACCTGGTGCATTGGAGTCAGGCACAGCGGACTGCAGGAATGGATAGCCGATACCCTGTAGAGGAGCGTAGGAGGCGGGCATGTCGTTACGGAACAATCAGGGAAGAAAGATAAGGGGGAGAAGTTCCCAAGTATAAAACCTTGTGTGTTAATGTCATGTCATTATGCTGGATCCTAAATGGAACTGGGAGCCAGTGATGATATTTTAGAAGAGGTGTGACACGGTCATTAGCACGTCAGAGAAGCCATACAGATGTATTTTGCACAGTCTGAAGAAGGGATGTCGGTAAGCCAGAATAGATGATAAGTATAGCCATACTGAGTCAGACCGATGGTCCTCTAGCCCAGTATCCTGCTTCCGGCAGTGGCCGATTCAGGTCACAAGTGCCTGACAGAATCCCAAATAGTTGCATACCCAAAGGGAACAAAGAACACTGTGATATAAATGAAAAAAAAAGAGGGAAAAAAGGAACCGGAGGCACCAGATATATATCAGTGGCCAGGCTATTAGGTCTTCCGTAGCGCAAAGCTATTCCAATCCCTTGAGCCTACGGCTTGTAATCAATCATTTGCCTCCAGGGACCAAAGCCTGTGCTTTTTATTTAAATAACTATTATAAAGACATTTAAATTCAAAAATAAAAAAATGTTAGCAGAAAAACTCATACTGCCCAAAAGCCTCTGAAATCACTTTCACTAAGGCTTTTAACACAGAGCCTCACTGAAATTTCAACCAAATTTGCAATAAGAAAAGAAGGAGAAAAGAAAAGAAGTGACTACTTATCCTGCATTTGCAGCTCAGCGCTGGTCAAGAAGTTCTACCCAGAGCCGTAGCGAGGGGAGCTGACACCCGGGGCGGGTCGCCGCTGCGCACCCCCCCCCCCCCCCGGGTGCAGCACGGCGCACCCTCCTCCCGCTGGACCGCACCCCCCTGGAGTGCATACCTCCCCCACCCCCCACCCCCACCCCCGAGCGCATACCTGCGGCGAGGGACGGGCGGGAGGGCCAATCCGCCCCGACTGCACGTTGCTGGGGTGTGTCGGCTCCGCGCTGGTTCACTGCTCTCTTTGTCCCGAAACAGGAAGTAACCTGTTCCGGGGCAGAGAGGGCAGTGCACCAGCGCGGAGACGACACCCCCCAGCGGCGTGCACCCGGGGTGGACCGGCCCCCCCGCCCCCCCTTCCTACGCCACTGGTTCTACCACCCAAATAGTAGCAAGATTCATGCTACTGATCCCAGGGGCAAGCAATGATATTATAAACAGAGTGATTACAGACCAAAGTTTGCTAACTGAGAAGTCAAGGAAAGTTTAAAAATTGCCTTTCCCGTGTACAACAAGGTCTTTCTTTTTTTAACATGGGAATAAACAGCTATTGTTCAGTGGCTGTCTTGGAGTTTCTTTGTTAATGGAAGTGTGGCAGACTTGTGTTACTAGCAGACTGCCCAGCGACGTGGACTCCAAGCCATATGGGCACCAATTGAATCAAGTAGTTTTTGCGCCAGACCAAAGCAAAGCAGCTAATAGCATAGTTCTCCCTTCCCTCCCCCCGCACTATTTTAGCAGCTAATGAGGAGGGAAGCAAGACTTAACACACAGGGAGATGATCAATTACAGCATTCACCAGAGGGAAATATTTGGAAAGATTACTTTTCTGGCCAACAGTCGACTCAAAGAGTTCTGTTTCATCGAGCTGTCATAACACTGCCGATGGTGAGTGCTGAGATCAGTTGATAGGAAGCAGCTGGAATTTCAATCACATGCCAACAAAACCCTGAACGTTTCACTTTCTCAAAACATAACTTTACAATGTGGAAGAAATCTGGACACAAGCTGTCCATTACGTGAGTATTTTAGACATATCTGACTGTGCAGACTAATTAGATGAAAAACCCAGTCTATACCGTGACTAGATGAGACAACTAAGTCAAGTAGATTCTCAAGAGCATCTTTGTAGCCTTTATCAGCGTTCCCATGCAGCCGATTGGGTGATTAACAAGTACAGGTTCAAGATTTCTGGGAACTGTACAATAATTGGAATTTATGCGCAAATTTTTTTTAGGTGTATCTTAAAAGAGGTGCACATAAATTCTAACGCATGACACAGAATCTGGTCCTGTGTGCATTAGGGGAAATGGGACTTGATATACCGCCTTTCTGTGGTATTTTGCAACTACATTCAAAGTGGTTTACATATATTCAGGTACTTATTTTGTACCTGGGGCAACAGAGTTAAGTGACTTGCCCACAGTCACAAGGAGCTGCAGTGGGAATTGAACTCAGTCCCCCAGGATCAAAGTCCGCTGCACTAACCACTAGGCTACTCCTCCACTCCACTCCACTTAGTGTACACTGCACCCAGATTCCACCCACTATCCCAGATAAACAAATACTTATAGAATGGCACATGTTCAGCATGTATGCACATATGTGCACACATACACGTGTACGTGCTAGTGTTCTGAACATTTGCACACGTAACAGGGCATGTACAAGTTAGCACCTCCTTTATAGATTTACCCTCATGGGTGCAAACCACTTGTCTTTGATCTAAAAATATATAACTGGCCACTGCTTAACTTTTGTCTACGTAAATCACTAATGCCATAAGTTAAGTATTTCAGTTCGGGCAGAGTGTGAGGCACTCCATAAACCAGCTGAAAACTTCTGTAGATATCCATACAAGTTAAAAATGTACAAGTGCCACCATACAAATATCAGGTGTAATTTATACAGGGCAGGAGTGACTGAAAATTGCTACTGCCCCTCATTAGACACCAGGGAGATCCCAGGGAAGAGTTAGAGGGTAGAGATCTTCATCGGGGAGTGGAGGCGGGGGCCCTTTTGTCGGTGCACATTCAGGGGGGTTGAATATTTGTGATGGTGGAGGGAGGGGCTTGAGGGATGGGAGAGGTTCCTTCAGCTTTACTCCTGCCCCTTCAGACTGGCACTTATGCATGCCAGATGTAAAGGCCAGTGTGGAAATGTTTAGGTCTCCACGTGTATTCCCCTTGTAAAATGAGACCACACCCTACCCATGGCCAAAAAGGCTTCCTTAAGATCTTTATGTGGTATAGATCTCCATGTGTAAATAACGGCTTTCTAAAATCTACACATGTGAAAACCACTATTTGCACACTGAGATGCTTCTAAAGTAACCTGCAATGAGTTAATTCTTACAGAAATGAAGGCAGAATAGAATGTGCGTGAAGTTTTGAACCTGGCTGGTTATTCAATATTTCAACAATGAACAATCTATTGGATCATTTTTCATATGTGTACTTTTGTTTTCCTTGTGTGTTAACACAAGTGTATAAATATTTTGAGCAATAAATTGATCAGACATACACCAGAAATTTGAGCCGCTCCTGTTTTATACCATGCACTTGAGGTACCAGTAGATGCATTATATTAAATCTCTAATAATTTCTTCTAATTTGTTTATACTAACAGAAATATCTCCCCTTATCAAAGAAGAACCTTCTCCTATTTTGAAGATGAGACCAGTTACAGCCAGTATCACCACAATGCCAGTGAACACTGTGGTGTCTCGACCACCACCTCAGATCCAAGTGGCACCTCCTCTGTCCTTGGAACCAACAAACAGCTTGTCCATTAGTTTGGAAAACCAACTGGAGGCTTTCCTGGATGGAACGTTGTCTTCAGGAGGTGACGTTCCTCAACTGACTGGCAGCAGTGAGGAGCAGGAACCTTTTTCCCTGATAGAAGACCTTCAAAACAACCTACTGAACCACTCCAGCATTCTGGATCACGCACATTCACCCATGGAAACTTCAGATCTACATTTCACATCAAATAGCACGTGCTTGTCTCTCGACCTGCCTGATGCCAACTTGGACAACATGGAGTGGTTGGACATAACTATGCCAAACTCTACATCTGGTCTTACACCTCTCAGCTCTACTGTCCCAAGTATGTTTTCTACTGACTTCCTGGATTCACATGATTTACAATTGCACTGGGACTAAATAACGGTAGACGAAGCAGCCTTCAAGCATTAAACAACGTATGCCTCTTTAAGGTCTGTAATAGCATGGGCCCGTTGTTGCAGATTTTTTCATTGCAACTCAGGCAAATTGCACTTCAGAACGATTTAAGAAACAAAACTAATCCAGAAGCTAATTCTGCACAGATGCTAAAGCATGAGTTCGATCTAAAGATGTTTCTCTGGTCTTTGCCATCCACTGAGTGATGAGCTAGTTAAGGAAGGATCCAGAGAGGAAGCAGTACCAGACAAAAGCGTGAAAATGAGAAGGCATCTAGAGTTTTTCATATTACACCAAACTGTACCATCTCCATGGTCATTTTAAGAAGTTAACGAAGCGGAATGTAGTTTAATCAGATTTTTGACACTCCCTCCCATCCTCATCCCTCATCCACTCCTCTGTCTGAGCAGGTTTGATATCATGCACTCGTTTGTTCCTGTGGACTGGCTGAGCCAAGGCGTGTTCAAACCGTGGTGTGGCCACTGACTGGTTCAGTGAATCTTTACCCGGCATGGAAATCTCTTCCCTTTTTCCTTACAGAAGCATGTCTTTGTACCTTTGTTCTTAGTTTGTGGATCATTTTATAACTCTTGGGTATCTTTGAATTTCAGTTTTAAAATGACGGATATTACGCGAGTGCATCCAAAGAGGTCTTTGTAGATGGTAACTGTAAACAGTCTGCCATAAAAAGTATTTTGAGAACTCTGAAATTCAGACAGCACGCTGGATTGTCCTTTTTAATATGTATATCAGACACTTAACAGTTACGCTGTTTGACAGTGTAACTTGTACAGGTTCATGGGTCATTTCTTTTTCAGGGGGTCACTGAAATCAGTAAACTGTGAGGTCAGACTAAGAAGGTTAGCTTAAGGTTTTTTTTTGTTTGTTTTTTTTACTGAATAAGAATAGGTGAAATGATTCAATTAATTTCAATGTGATAACAGATCTTGCATAACGAATGTTATAGTTCAGTAGGAAATAGAACAGGAATGGAGATGGCTTCTAAGCTGTCTAAGGGGTCCTTTTACTTAGCTACTTTAAAAAGTGACCTTAGCATACCCTTGCATGGGGTTTTCCCGCTCACTAAGGCCATTTTTACCGTAGCAGTAAAATGGCTGATTTTTTTTCCATTTTTTAAATTAATGACTGTGTTGTCGTTAGCACACGACCAATAAAAACAAATTACCACGTGTGCACTTCTATTTTGTAGGTGGTGTGGCCTCATATGGTCATAATGCACTAACTAGTTAGCATGCGGAACTGATTAGTACAGGAATGCCCATTTTCCACACCCCACCCCCGACATACTCCCTCCAAGAAAAAAAAAAGAAGTATTTTTAACATTCGATTAGTGCGTGCCGATTAGCAGTTAGTGCAGGACGCCTGAGTGCATCCCACGGTGCACCATTTTAAGCTATGGTAAGCGTGCGGTAGTGCTTACTATAGCTTAGTAAAAGGGCCCCTGCGTGATACACTGCTAGTTATGCTTGCTCAAGCAAGCCACGGGGTCGGAAACTTTCGAAAGACTTTCTACGTGTAAAACCTGGTTTTTCACGTAGAAAGCTGGTCATGCATGCCACATACACATGTAATGTTATACACAGGAAGCAGACCTATGTGTACTTTTAATGTGTATAAAGTAGGCATTCGTTGGGTGGGGTTTAGAGTTTGTGCCTGGCTGTATACTGATGCCTGTTGCAGAGCAGGCATGATTATACACATGTGCCTGCCAATGCTGGTCACAGGTATAAGCAATTTTAGAAGGGACAATATATATACATGCTCCCTTCTAAAATAGCCACTATTTACACTTATCCTGGCCACATCAACTTATGTGACTGGTTCTAAAATTGCTTCTTTTATTTCCTGTCAGAGTGGTGGATCAAGTATCCTGTAGAAAAGGATTCACTTGTTACCTGTGTCCCTGTGTGGAAGGCAGAGTTTTGTGCTATAAAATGATGCTGAAACCCCCTCTCTCCCCACCCCCCCCCCTCCACACACACACTTTTTTTGAAGTTGTGTGTAGGATAAGTAAATTTTAAAAAAATTAAAAAAGAAAAAAAAATCAATGCATTAACACTAATTAACTAGGAGAAACATATTACTTTAATTTCATGCTGGACAGCATATGGACAGTAGATAGGATGTGAGGCCATATCGCTCATTCAAATTTTCTTCGTTGATATTAAGAACACTGATATATTTTGTTGTTGTTTTAATGAAATTGGAGAGGAGAAAGCAAAAATGAAAGAGCACTGCTTTTCCTCTATTCTTCTGTCCTCACAGATCGGAACAAAGTATGTAGGCACCTTACGTTACAAGAGTAAACCCCTGTGTACCTGCCGCAAGGCAAACTTGGTGAAAATTGTCCCCAAAAGGAACATGAGGGGAGTAACAGTACTGAACTAATTTGCACTCATTCCACCCATCATCAATGCAGTAGAACATTTTATAAACAGAATTATAAATAGGAAATAAAAGTTGGTTTTTTTTAAAAACATTTGTACAAATGACCAAAGATGATAAACTAGGAAGACAAAAAGTCCCTACAACTACCTTGTGTTCAGATAGGCTGAAAATGATCCTACCTGGAACAGGAATATATTATGCCTTTAGCCAGTCCAGTATGCAACTAGCCAAATTTGCACTGGTCAATTTGCATTGTAAATAATTTCAAAGGAATCAGTCCACTCAGTGACAAATCTCATTGGTTTCATCAAATTTGTCAAGCAGCTTCCAGGATAGAATAACCATTGCGAAACCTTTCTTATCCAAGTACTGTACAGTGATTTCCACTTTTGTGCATTTCAGAATGTAAAATAGTTTACTTTAGAGTTTTGTGGAATGTGCAAGTGTTGTGTAGTCTTGCCACCTTTCAAAAACCTTCCTTGTTTAAATTTTATTCATTCGCTTTGCGCAGTGCCAATGTGTTTGCAACACGACACCAAGTTGAATTTCTGAAACAAGAAAGAAGTCATCCACCAAAGTTTCTGGACTACAGCAACAAAATGTTAAAACTTTGCCTTTTGGGTGAGGAAGTGGATGAGGAGAAGGAGGTTGAAAATGAAATAATTTGCGAATATGAATTATTTTGTAGCAATGGCTTAGGCAGTATCCAAAAGGAAAAGGGGATGGGATTTGATGTACCTAGGGGCGTAGCAAGACTTCGGCGGGAGGGGGGTCCAGAGCTCGAGATGAGGGGCACATTTTAGCTCCCCCTGGCGCCGCCGATCCCCCCCCCCCCCCCCCCCGCCATTGCTGACACCCCCTCCCCGACGCCGCTGACCCCCTCCATTGCCGACAACCCTCTCGACCCCCCTCCTGCCGTCACCGTCACCTGCCTTTGCTGGCGGGGGACCCCAACCCTTGCCAGCCAAGGTCCTCTTCTTCTCGCAAAAGGCTTCCGTTTCTGACGTCCTGCATGTTGTACAGCAAAGGCAGGCGACGGTGACGGAGGGTTGGTGGCGGGAGGGGGGGTCGAGAAGGTCGTCGGCAGGGGGGTCCAGTCCCCCCTGGCCCCACATTGCTACGCCACTGGATGTACCGTCTTTCTGTAGTTGCAATCAAAGCGATTTACATATTATACACAGGTACTTATTTTGTACCTGCGGCAATGGAGGGTGAAGTGACTTGTCCAGTGTCACAAGAAGCTGCAGTTGGAATCAAAACCTGTCCTCCAGGTTCTCAGACCACTGCACTAACCCTTAGGGTAAACATTTTCAAGCAGTCAGCAATCTTAAAGGCACCGACTGCCACAGGCAGGATGTGATTGGAACAGTCAATGCCAGACCTACTGTGAGCATCGGCATTGAATATCCAGGTTTTGGTCGGCTGCCAGATGATATTTAGACCAGTCCTCTAATAACTGGCGTTTTTGCTTTCCTAACTTTATCCGGGCATGTGGTCTAAAAATTGCCACTAAGGGGGTAAGTTACCAATATGGGTTACCATTAAGACAGGTTATTTTATCACAAATTGTGCTATTTTAGCACAGAGTCATATTGTATAGAATCTGACCTGAGCTAAAATAGCCACAAGTTAGAGGTAAAGTATCCCATCTTAACAGTAGCCCATGTTGATAACTTCCCCCCAAGGGCCAGAATCTATATATGGCGCTTAAAAAATCCGCACGGAAAACATTTCCGCCTAAACGTATTCTATAAGTGGCGTCTAGATTTAGGCGCGGTATATAGAATACGCTTAGTTGATATCCCAACACCTAAAACTACACGCTTCCATTTACACAGCGAAAACATGGTGTAAATTGCGGTACGTAGATTGACATGCACTGGACCATATTCTGTAACTACGAGCGTAAATTTTGGAACAACCACAATATGCCCATTTCCCCGCCCATAGCCACCCCCCTTTTGAACTGCATGCGTTAAAATTTAGGCGCATGTCATTACAGAATATGCTTAGCAAGTTGTATGCGTAAATTCTAATTATGACCAATTAGTGCTTATTATTGCTTGTTAAGAGTTGTTACAACGCTGAGTTACGCGCGTTGTTATAGAATATGCCTGGATTTTGGTTTGGATCTCTAGCGTGAGCTATATAGAATCTGGAGGTAAATGGGCAAATACAGATTTTCAGTTCCGTTTTATTGAACTGTGGTATCGGTGGATAGTAACATTAGAAGATTGTACAGAACCATATGCCTCTTTCCCCTTTTTAAAAAACAAAAGTCAGCAAGCAGACAACCTGTACCAAAGTTTTAACTCAAAACACATTTCTTCCCCGGGTTTATCTATTTGCATGTACTAGCACTGCAAGTTTGTGGGAAAAATTCCTTTTGGGATATTTTCGTTTTGATGTTAAAGAGAGTTTATTTATGTATATATATATTTTTTAATTGGTTGTGAAACAAGGTATCCCATGAATCAATCAACACACTAGTTAACCATTTCTAAAGTTTTATATCAAAATAAGAGGAAAAGCCTCATACATTGTGGCTCAACTCGGTACATTGACCGGACTTCCTGTATGGAAAAATCTTAGAGCTACACGATGAAAAAGTAATCACTGGCTCAAAAACCTCTTATAAAGGAATTCTGCTTAGTGACAAAAATTCTCAGCAATATGTCAATTTGAAAAAAGTCATTTGTCTGTGCTTTGTTGTATAATGCTGAGTCAGCTGCTCCAATGTTGTGCTCTTGCGGAGTGACTTAAGAGTATTTGCTGGTCTGATGCTCTTCAAGGGCACAGGTCACAGCAGCATACCCAGGTCATCTCCCAAAACATTTTAACGTACAGATGTATCCCCCACATATTAACACTAAGGTGTCATTTTACTAAGCTGCAGTAAGCACTGAGAGGTCTTTTACTAAGCCGTGCTCACGTTTTTGGCGCACGCTAAAATTGTGGGCGCGCTAAACATTAGAGACGCCAATGCATTCCTATGGGCGTCCCTAATGTTTAGCACGCCCACAATTTTAGCGCGCTAAAAACGTGAGCGTGCCTTAGTAAAAGACGCCCTAAGACTTGCTTACTGCAGGTTAAAAAGTACTACCTGAGGGTGCGCTCAGTTTTGGGATTGGCGCATGCTTCCCACACGCTAAAAAATACTTTTTGTTTTTTAGCGCCAGGGCAGAGAGTAGACGTGTTCTGTGCTAACCCCAAGATCCTATATAGCGTGGTTCTGTGCATAAATCTAGGCGTATTCTATAACTACGCACACAGATTAATTGTTTTAACAAGCTGTTAAGCATTAACAGCTCTTAACAAGCACTAATTGGCAAAAATTAGAATTTGCCCACGTACATTGCTAAGCATATTCTGTAATGTACTACGCCTAAATTCTAATGCGCGCAGGCAAAAAGGGCCGTGTTTAGGGGCGTGGAAATGGGTGTTTCGTGGGCGTTCTAAAATCTACGTGTGTTGTTATAAAATATGGGCCAGTGCGAGTAAATCTATGCGCAGGGTTTTACACCAGCTTTTCATTGGCGTAAATGGACACGCATAGATTTACATGTATAAACTATGCCTAAGCACATTCTAAATACCGTGTGTAGATTTATGTGCAATATTTAGAATATGCTTAGGCGTAATTGCCTAACGCACGTTAATTTTAGGCGCCATCTATACAATTGTGCCCTAATTGGTTAGCGTAACTACATCAGCACACACCAACTGATTAGCGTGGGAGCCCTTACTGCCTGCAAAAGTAAGGTAAGTGCTCATGCGCTAATGGGGAAATTAGCACATGGCTCTTAATACATACATGGAGTGGAGGAGTGGCCTAGTGGTTAGAGCACAGGTCTTGCAATCCAGAGGTGGCTGGTTCAAATCCCATTGCTGCTCCTTGTGATCTTGGGCAAGTCACTTACCCTCCAGTGCCTCAGGTACAAATTTAGAGTGTGAGCCCTCCTGGGACAGAGAAATATCCAGTGTACCTGAATGTAACTCACCTTGAGCTACTACTGAAAAAGGTGTGAGCAAAATCTAAATAAATAAATAGAGAAAATGGGAAATGCAGCCACTTTACAGCCTCTTAAAAGTGGCCTCAGCACATGGGAAAACCCTGCGCTAGTGATACCGCTGGCCACTTGATAACGCAGCTTAGTAAAAGGGACCCTAAATTAAGACACAAGCAGAATAAGCTAAGCAGCCCTTTAAAGGGCGGTTAAAAATCACAGCCTGCTTGTAGTTTTGATATATTGGTTTCTTGCTATTGTATGTGAACTATTTTTGCCTTGGCTGGATCAGGCTTCTCAGCAAAGGTTGCAAAGGGGGTTTCAGGATATCAGGAATGAATAATCATCAGGTGTATCCACATAGGTGTGGTCTAAGAACAAGGCTTATTTGGGTAGCTTGGTTACTCTGACCTTGCAATGGAGAACCCTCTGGGCTAGGTTAGGAAGACAGCTTTATCAGATTTTACAACCTTTTGCATGAGTCTAAAACAGATTGAAACTGTAACATGATCTGGCTGAAGTCTTCTGTCATTAGGATGGCAACTACTTAAATGTTGAACTAGTATTTTTTTTGGTCAGCTTGTATGGTATAGTGTTGCTTTCTAGAGATGGGCATTTGTTAGCACGTATTTGGTTGACTGGCTCTCCTTAAACAATGTAGCATGTGCTAAATGAATTTAATGCACTTTAAACTACAAATTAAAGTGGATTAAGTCAATCGGCATGTGCTAATAAGTTCTAATGTGCATTAAAAAAATGTAGTTATCGCATGTGTGAAATGAACCAAAACAAGACTGAAAATAGGGGAAAAGCCCAAACAAACTGAAAATGTTTGCTCTGTGCACATCTCTGTTGCTTTCATGGGCTGCGATCTGACTTTGTTTTCATGCTGACACTTGTGATTATTTGCTCTGCCCAGCACCAAAGTCACCCTGAGGTGACGCGAGAGCCTGAATGGCTTTTGCATGTACAGTACTCAGCTGCACTCTGCACATCCCAGAGCAAATCATTGTGTATTAATTGCAAATTTTGTTTTTGCAAGCTGCGTAATGTGCATTCTCAGAGTTCTCCCTGCAGTTAGACTGTATGAAAAGCAAGTTAATCACTGCCACATTACAATGAATGCGCAGAGAGCCGAACCAATAGCTTTAAATCTGGTGGCAGGGGAAAATCTTTTATTTTCTCTGCCGTGCCCATGAAATAGCGGCAATTGCCTTGGCACTGTCTGGATAGGGGGTAATTCTAACATTTATTTTACAAGACCAGTTAAGTGTTTAGAATATTATCTTATATGCACGTATGCTAGGACAGTGTACACTGGTAGGTACACTGATTTAGTTCTCACAGGGTCCCAGCTATTTGGTCAATTTTTGTTTTATTTATTTAGATGTTGCTCACACCTTTTTCACTAGTAGCTCAAGGTGAGTTACAGTCAGGTACACTGGATATTTCTCTGTCCCAGGAGGGCTCACAATCTAATTTTATACCTGAGGCAATGGAGGGTTAAGTGACTTGCCCAAGATCACAAGGAGCAGCAGCAGCAGTGGGATTTGAACTGGCCACCTCTGGATTGCAAGACCAGTGCTCTAACCACTTGGCCAATCCTCCACTCACTCAAGTATCTGGCAAGATCGCAAAACAGTACAATATATTTTATGCTGCTTATCCTAGACATAAGCAGTGGATTTTCCCAAGTCCATTTTAATAATGGTTTATGGACTTTTCCTTTAGGAAGCTATCCAAATCTTTTTTAAACCTTGCTAAGCTAACTGCTTTTACCACATTCTCTGGCAACGAATTCAGAGTTTAATTATACACTGAGTAAATATTTCTCCGATTCATTTTAAATTTACTACTTTGTAGCTTCATTGCGTGCCCCCTAGTCCTAGTATTTTTGGAAAGAGTAAACAAGCGATTCACCTCTACCCATTCCACTCCACTCTTATTTTATAGACCTCTATCATATCTCCTCTCAGCCGTCTTTTCTCCAAGCTGAAGAGCCCTAGTCGTTTCAGCCTTTCCTCATAGGGAAGTTTTTCCATCCCCATTATCATTTTTGTCGCCCTCCTCTGTACCTTTTTGTAATTCCACTATACCTTTTTTGAGATGCGGTGACTCGTTACTCAATTAAATTTGTGTGCACAAGTTTGTGTGCCATTTATATAAACACTGTTTGTGAGAACTAAATCAGTGTACCAGTGTGCAGTGGAAGTTCCATCCTCCAACCCTACGTTTTCCCATTTACTGTGGTAATTCCATAGGGGTATTGTGTACCTTCACTTAGATGGTTTTTCCTGCGCTTAAGTGCTATTCTGTAAATATGCACATCAGTTTGTATTTTACTTGTAGGCAGAATCTGCACAGAGCTTGGATGGGACTCACACATGCATAACTTATAGAATACTATGAGAGGCATTTTAGAAAGGATGTCCAAACCGAACCATGAACTTGATAGCCAAGTATGGACGTCTGAAGTTCCACTATTATCTTAGAACAGAATTGGGTGGCCATAGAGCCTGTTCTAAAATACACAGTGTAATGTATATTCATGTTCCTGTGATGTGCAGTTTGAACATCCAAAAATAGATATCCAAAATATCAAAAAGCCAGTACTGGAAATTGAGGGGCTCATTTTTGAAAGAGAAAAATGTCTCAAAAACAGCATAAAGTGGCATTTGGACATTTTCACGATTTTCAAAACTCGGATTTGAGACATTTTTCTCTGCAGTGCGTGCAAATTACAAGAGGGTGTGTTAGGGCCAGGATTTGGGCTTTCCCAAAACTTGGATGTTTTTCTGCCATAATGGAACAAAACAAAAATGTCCAGGGCTAAAAGTTAGATGTTTTGGTCTACATCTGTTTCAATCATGCCTAAGTCACAAACAGGTGCCCTAAATGACCAGATGACCACTGATCCGCCTTACTTCTCCAGTGGTCACTGAACTCCTCCCACCCCACAAAGATGTGAAAGAAACAGTACATATGAGTCTCTATGACAGCTTCAGTTATTATGGCCAGTCCTAGTAGAGCAGTACACAGGTCCATTGAGTAGCCTAATGGTTGATGCAGTGGACTGCAGAGAAGGGGACCCAAGCCCACATCCCACTCTGTTACACTTGTAGTGAAAAGTGTGAGCCCTCCCAAACCCACCAAAAACCTACTTTACCTACATATGGGTGACACTTGCACTCATAAGGGCTATTGTAGTGGTGCACAGTTGGGTACAATAGGTTTTTGGTGGGTTTTTAAGCGCTCCCCAAACAATATAAGGGGGTATTAGTCAGATGTGTACCTGGGACCTTTTATGTGAAGTCCACTGCACTGCTCCCTAGGGTGCCCCACTGCTGGGATGTCTGTATGGCCAGTCTACTAAGAATGCTGCCCCCCCCCCCCCCCATACATTCCAATGGTTTGTTTTTGTACATTTTTCCCTTGGGCTTTTTTTCCCCCTAAAAAATGGTCCTAAAAGAGACACTGAGTACAAAAACATCTAGCAAATGGCCATTTTTGAAACAAAACAGATGTTTTTCTGGTTTGAAAATGACCATGTTTGCTACTGGAGTTTTGGACATTTTTCCCAAAACGTCCAAAATTGGATTTTGACATCATATCGAAAATGTCTCTGGCAGCATTTGAACATTTAGCTTATGAAATGGCAACATAGACATTCAGATGCTGGAATATATTATATCAGCCTTTTTAGAAATATAGATGTCTGTTTCTTCTGAAGCTGTCACAAAGTCCTGTATTCCTTGCCATTTTTGCTTTTTTGGGGGAGGGAGGGGAGGGACAAACTTCACTGAGGAATGGAGAAGATGACCTCCCCTAATCCCTCCGTGTGCACTTTTCTGAAACCTGGATGTCCAGGGTAGCAGGCCGAGTTTCCGACAGCTATCATTTTGTACATTCTGAAATGGGGAATAAACGTCTAGTTTTCGGGCTCACCCAAAACTTGCCCAGGCCACGCCCCTGTGCCATTTGGACATTCCATGGTTTTAAACGTCCATATCCCAGCTTTGTAAAATCGGAAATTAGATGTCTATGCATGATAGATGTTATGTGTGCATCTCTCGCATACACCAAAGAGTAGGGTAGGTAGGCTCTTCCAAAGGACACAAGGGAGACACAGTGATTCTGTTTGTGATGTTTTATTAGAAATACAGCAAAGGACTTCACACAGCAGCTGTAGTTGGCTGCCTCAGGAGTCTAAGAAAAATATGTATATATAAATAAAACAAAGCAACTAGAGGGGGTAATACAGTATACACAAAAAGCAGACAAAAAAGAAGAGCACAACTGGGCCTTCAAGACTGAGACAACAGGAGGCCTTTATTGAGTGCAGACCCGACACGGGCCGTGTTTTGGCGTCAACAACGCCTGCCTCAGGGGTCTAGGTCTAGTATCAAAATACAGAAGTAGGGGATTCAATTCCCCACTAGAGAAAAATATATAAGAAACCTCCGTAAAACGCCACCGGTCTGTAAAGACAGCCCAAATAGTTTGCAGAACTCCTATAGAGCGCCGCTTGGTTTTCACTGTCCGACAGCGCTCTACAGGAGTTCTGCAAACTATTTGGGCTGTCTTTACAGACCGGTGGCGTTTTACGGAGGTTTCTTATATAATTTTCTCTAGTGGGGAATTGAATCCCCTACTTCTGTATTTTGATACTAGACCTAGACCCCTGAGGCAGGCGTTGTTGACGCCGAAACACGGCCCGTGTCGGGTCTACGCTCAATAAAGGACTCCTGTTGTCTTAGTCTTGAAGGCCCAGTTGTGCTCTTCTTTTTTGCATAAATAAAACAATACATAAACATATCAAATATTTAAAAATAACAATTGTGTTCATCTCTGGCATTAGGGTGTGAACTCTTAACAGCAGCTGTATGGCTGGCATACAAAATTGTACCTAACAGCATGTACGCATATATATAGCTAACTAGTATCCAATGAAGCCTGAACCTAGACACACCGGTATAGAATTACCCCTATAGTACCGCTGAACGTCATTACAGATCAACTTGGCACTATCCGGGTAGAGCTGGGGTGAAGTCAGCAACGATCTGGATAGCAGCGACATTCAGTGCCACTATCCACCTAATGTAGGACAGCAGAAACGTTCCTACGTGATCCAGATATTGTCACACTGCCCGGAGTGTCCAGATATCCAGAGCCAGCCACTATCCGGATTATTTTCAGCTATGGTGGCAGCATTTTGTAAAAAAGCCGACCACCAAGGCTGAATATTACCCTGCCTGTGTTCAAGAATAAGTCATGGGCAGACCAAAAAAGCCAAAGATAATTCCTGTAATCCAAAATTAAATGTGGACAAAGGGGGAAAAGAACATATATAAGAGATGAAATGCTCATTGGTGAAGGAATAGTGGCAGAAAAATCATCACGCACTAATAGAAAACCTTTTGTAAACACATGACCGTAAACTCTTTATATGAACATTAAATATTGTTTGTACCATGCTGCAAGAATTCAGACTCAAAAAGTATATTTATAATAACTAGAAACTTTTCAGAATAAAAACAAAAACAAATGGGGTGATTCTATATGTTAGCACTTCAGTTTAGGTGTCCCAGTGCCATTCGCTTAGTGCCAATTCTATACTGGTATGTTGGCATCAAGATTCTAGCATGAGTTGCATTTATAGAATTCTATAAACCATGCAAACAACTGGGAGACACACCCATGGCCTGCCCACACATATGGCTCCTTGCAGTTAGACATGACCTTAAAGAATAGCACCCAGGCACCCACCCGCTGATTACCTGTGCCTTTGACGCATGTAAGTGGCGTGTATTTCTAGGTGCCAGTTAACAGAATTGCCCAATAGTGTTTCAGATTCTGCCTAAAGCTTCCTTGGTCCTAGAATGAAAACCTTTCTCTTTTTTTTTTTCATTTTAATTGTAAACAAAAAAAAAGTTATTTCATCTTTCTACGAGGATTAGGCTTATAGATAGGTGCTGAAATTATACAATTACCTTGATTTCAGAATGATATTTCTGCTTTTTAATAGTTATAAGCCATTCAGAAAGGTACAGTGTGTGTTACCATAACAAAAGAAAACAGCAATGCTAAATTGTGCCTTAAATGAACCACAGTGACTGCCAAACCGTACTGCTAATGTGAGGCACTTTAAAACCGAGAACATGCTGGTAGAGAAGGGCACGAGTGATGCAGCTTAACCCTCTACTTAGCAAGCACTAAAGCTGAAGTTGAACTGCCTCATTTACCATGCCTCTTCTTGTGGTGTAAATCTGAACAGGATGTTCTCTCTGGGATTAATTTTTCCTCTTAGTTTCTTCGGGAAGAGATATTAAAGCCATTAGCGCAGACTGGGCCGCCCAATCACACTGAATCGCCATTTGGGAAAGGGGTGGGGCTTACACCTCTTGCATCTGGATCATGACTTGTGTTTTGCAGTTTGTAGATCAAAAAGTAATTTTGTTCAAAACCTAACTGCTCTTCAGGTAAAGCTTGGTTTTCTGCCTTTATGGGGGAAGGGGAATTCTCTGCTGATTAAATATCAAACGGTGCCCACAATACACAATGCAAACATGAACTTATGATAAGTAGAAATGCATGTATCTTGCCATTTCAGGTTACGGATAGAGTGAGCAACAGCAGTCCAGAGACGGAGCTGAGAGTTATCTGGGCACTGCCAGTATTCAATGCCAGCTCTCCTAATTTGCCTGGATGACTGGCCAGGCACTGGCCTTGAATATTGGCCAAATCCGGATACCTTGTGACGGCCACTGATGTACCAGTGTGGTCTCTGGATTTGGATTTAGCACTAAGGGGTCCTTTTACTAAGGTGCGCTGAAAAATGGCTTGCAGTAGTGTAGGCACGGGTTTTGGGCGCACACCAATCCATTTTTCAGCGCGCCTGTAAAAAAGGCCTTTTTAAAATTTTTGTTGAAAATGGACATGCAGCAAAATCAAAATTGCCGTGCGTTCATTTTGGGTAGCCATTGACCTAACGGTAAAGTCTCATACGGTAACCGGGTGGTAATGACCTACGCACGACAAATGCCAATTGGTGCGTGTCCGATATGTGTGGCTGATGTGTGGCCAAAATGTAGTTACCGCACAGTGCTTTGAAAATACGCCTCCCTGAGTGTCTTTACAAAATGCTAAGGTAAGCATCAGAAAACAGGCCTACATCGTGGGTACATTTACACTTGCTTGAAAGCAGATGTAAAAATGTCTGTGCCTAGATTGTTTACATATGTATGTAAATTAGTGTACAAGCCACCCTCTGAAGCAGGTAACAGTGGACAGCTGCCAAAAAAAAATTACTAAAAAAAATGAAAGAAAAATATAAAAAAATTAACAGAAAAAACAGTAAAACAGAAAAATAGGCATTAAAACAGCAAAAATGTATGAATACATACTGTACATGCATGCAGCAGGGGTTTATTCAAAATACTTCCTGAAAATATGAAATATTGGGAGCAATGGACACTGCCCCCCTCCAAAATCCACCAAACTTTGCCCGTATACACACCAGCAAAGCACACAGCATTGATGTTCACACTTCCACACCTGTCATACCAGCACTAGGGGGCAGCAGTGAAGTTACCAAGTAAATTTAAAACAAACCAGAGAAAATATTTCTTCACTCAATGTGCAATTAAACTGGAATTCATTGCCAGAGAATGTGATAAAAGCAGTTAGCTTAGCAGGGTTTAAAAAAAAGGTTTGGATCATTTCCTAAAAGAAAAGTCCAGAAACCATTATTAAGATGGACTTGGGAAAATCCACTGCTTATTTCTAGTATAAGCAGCATAAAATCTGTTTTACTGTTCTGGGATACTTGTAACCTGGATTGGCCACTGTTGGAAACAGGATACTGGCTTGGTGGACCTTGGGTCTGTCCCAGTATGGCAATGCTTATGTTCTTATGTCATAATTTTATACTAGGCCACTTATACACACACATACTTTATAAAACTATAAAGTACGTGTCCCTAGCTCAACCTCCCTCATCACCTCCCCCCCAAAAAAACATATGTTGCTGTTTTGGAAATGGTGGATAAAAAGTGAAAGCCACAGATACTTCTGAAATTTTTTTAATGCACATGACTGTTGCTCGTGTTTTGTTCTCTGAGAAACAGAAGCCCTTTTTCCTTGTCCCAGGTAGTAATCTATTTTTCTTTCTCTGCCATTGCTTTGGCGATTGGAAAGCACATGCTGTCATGGGGGGGGGGGGGAGTGGAGAAGGGGCTTCTCTTCATAGTACCATTAAAGTCTTAGCATCTCACAGTATATAAACAAAAGAAAGACCTGATGTCTTTAGAATGCATCTTAGCACTGGTGTATTCAACTGAAATGGGCTACTCGGTGTGATAACCACCATCCAGAATGGTGTCCATTAGTGTCATTGCCTTTCTATGGGAAACTTTGATGCCTTCGTATTTGCCGTTTGCCCCTGAAATTGATTCCATGTCATGTTTCAATGCTGTATGTTTTGCACAGTGTATATATGTAATACATATTGTATTTTTATATGTATAACACATCCTCAGATATTTTGTATAGTGGCGATGTTGTAGCTACTGAGGAAATGTTTGATATATCTGCATTATTTTTTTTGTCTCCCAAATAAAATAATATTAGATGTACCGTGAGGACTTTTTTTTGTTGTAGGTTCTGTATACATATTTAATCGCGAGCTTACCAGATTACTAAGGACACTGGAATGAAGATTTTGGTCAGGAGGGTCATTGTTCAATAGACTCTGATAAACGGAGAACTCTGAAACAGCTTCATGGAAACCCTTTCATCATTAAAGTTGTTCAGGCTGTTTGCCAAGGAATGAATGGTCAGTAAATCACCCCCAGATGTGTATTAGTAATAAAAGCCACACACACACACAAAAATTGTTCTACGCTTTCCTCATAATGTTAAGTGTCATGGACAAAGCTGCTTTCAATGATGGCCAGTTGGAAGTCTTCTGAGTGGTTTGGCTCATTCACTACATGGTAGTGAAAATACTTTTACCAAAATTCAAGAGATTAGATGTTTTTCTTTTTTTTCTTTACCTTTAACCCAGATTCTCTCAAAGTTTTAACAAGAAGATTGGGACAGGTAAAACTTATTAATGAAACCTTTTTTTCATATATCAAAATACTTTTATTATAAATACAATCTAAACATTTAGATATTATAAACTAGGGAAAGGGGATGGGACTTGACATACTGCCTTTCTGTGGTTACAATCAAAGTGGTTTACATCATTTTCTTATTTTTTTGTTAAATTTGTACCCGGCGCTTTCCCACTCATGGCAGGCTCAATGTGGCTTACATGGGGCAATGGAGAAGCCTGCAGAGGCTTCTACATGGAATGTTGCTAGTGGAATAGCAACATTCCACCTAGAATCTCCAATAGTAGCAACATTCCATGTAGAATCTCCAATAGTATCTATTTTATTTTTGTTACATTTGTACCCTGCGCTTTCCCACTCATGGCAGGCCCAATGCAGCTTACATGGGGCAATGGAGGGTTAAGTGACTTGCCCAGAGTCACAAGGAGCTGCCTGTGCCTGAAGCAGGAATCAAACTCAGTTCCCCAGGACCAAAGTCTACCACCCTAACCACTAGGCCACTCCTCCACTGTTGCTACTATTTGAGATTGAAGTCGACCCTTGCAGATCACCAATGTGGCCGCGCTGGCTTCTGCTTCTGTGAGTCTGACGTCAGACTCACAGAAGCAGAAGCCTGCGCAGCCTTCTACATGGAATGTTGCTAGTGGAATAGCAACATTCCACCTAGAATCTCCAATAGTAGCAATATTCCATGTAGAATCTCCAATAGTATCTATTTTATTTTTGTTACATTTGTACCCTGCGCTTTCCCACTCATGGCAGGCCCAATGCGGCTTACATGGGGCAATGGAGGGTTAAGTGACTTGCCCAGAGTCACAAGGAGCTGCCTGTGCCTGAAGTGGGATATACAGGCACTTATTTTGTACCTGGGGCAATGGAGGGTTAGCGCCCAAATCAATTTTTTTCAATAGTGAAGCTACTTTTTTTCTATCATTGCACATACACTACATAGTTCAATATAAATCCACAGTTCATATATTCAAAACTGTACTTATCTTTAAGCTGTTAATTTCTTAAATCCTTCATACAACTATCTTGTCACCTTGTATACAAATATCATTGAGATAGCTAAGGCACCTATAGCCCCCCAAAAAGGATCCATATTTTGTCATGAAAATGGCTTCATCAGGGGGAATGTTTATTTAAATCTCTGCTCAGACTTCGTCCCCATCACAAACAAGCAGTCCAGAGGAAGAACTCGGTGCTGGGGAATTGAAGGTTTCTGAATATCTTCAATGTAATTTAGAAACTAGTTTATCTCTGGCATGAAGAGATGCACTGGAAGCCAAAATTACTGAGTTGGAAGTATAAAATGTTATAGTCTCCTTACCTAAAGGGAAGGTGGCTGGCCCTGATGGGGTCCCATCAAAACTCTGTAAGACCTTAACCCACCAATCTCTCCTTTACTTACCAGGGTACTGCATGGAATTTGGTTAACAAGTGTGTTACCTAAATCTCTCACTCAAGCAGTCACTACTTGCTTACTGAAACCTGGCAAGAACCCAACAGTCTGTGGTTCTTGTAGCCCAGTTGTTCTCAAACCTGGTCCCACAGGCACTCCAGCCAGTCAGGTTTTCAAGATACCCACAATGAAATCCATAAGAAAGATTTGCATGTAGTGGAGGTAATGCATGCAAATCTCTCTCAAAATTATTCATTGTGGATATCCTGAAATCCTGACTGGTTGGAGTGCCTCTGGGCCCAGGTTTGGGAAACCACTGTTATAGGCCAATATCACTCCTAAACACTGATGCCAAAATCTTAGCAAATATTTATGCTAATAGGTTGAATTCTATATTGCCCAGCATCATACATAGTAACATAGTAGATGACGGCAGAAAAAGACCTGCACGGTCCATCCAGTCTGCCCAACAAGATAAACTCATCTGTGCTATAGATATCAAATTGGCTTTAATGGCAGGAGATTGTCCCCGGATAACACCTGTTGCAGTGGTGTAGCCAGACAACAGATTTTGGGTGGGCCTAAGGAAGAACTTGGTGGGCACCAATTGTTCTCCCCCCCCCCCCCCCCCCCCACAACCACCACCCAAAAAATATCTCAGCTGGTGGGAATACGCTTCTTTCCACCTTGGCAGTCTGCAGCAAGCGTGCGCTGAAAACTGAACATACGCAGGTGCCGGTATCATGGAGAGCAGCGTTTTCGTTACCATCTGGAGGAAGTCTTCAGCTGGCCGAGCTTGGGATTCCACCAGCTACCACTAAACGTGTGCTGCTGTTGGGTGGGCCTAAGCCCTAATTGGGTGGGCCCTGGCCCACCCAGGCCCACCTGTGGCTACACCACTGACCTGTTGGCTTCTAAATATCCTGCAATATCTAAAATCTCACTTAATGTCAAACGCTCTTTCTTGCAGTTGACTCTGAACAGGCGTTTGATTGAGTCGAGTGAATAAATTGCCTTGCATAAAAAAAATCATCTGCTAGAACTGGAAGCCTGACAGAAAGCTCTGGTTGGCAGAGAGGAACCAGGAAGGATTGCCCTCTCTCACCACTTCTATTTGCATTATCATGCAAGCCCTTTGCACAAGCCATACGATGGGACTCTGGTTTGGAAGGCATGGAAATAGGGGTTATCTGTCATAAATTAGTGTTCTCACTAAAGATGCCCTCCTTATGCTTAATGGGAGTAACACTTCCACCCTATATATTCTTGCACTATAAAGTACATTACCCCAAGCTTTGAAAAGGATTAAGTCGGACCTGAGGAAGTGGAGCTTTCTTGCCTAATCTATTAATACCAGAATTAACGTCATTGAAATGAACATAGCCCCAAGAATATTGTATTCATTTATGTCTGTTCCATTTGTGATCCCTGATAGTTTTTTTTTGAAGAGCATAATACAGCCATATCAGCATTCATCTAGGCAAGGAAGTTGTCCTGTTTGTCTGTCCTAATTAGGTTGTAAGCTCTGTCGAGCAGGGACTGTCTCTTCATGTTCAAGTGTACAGCGCTGCGTACGTCTAGTAGCGCTATAGAAATGATAAGTAGTAGTAGTGTTTGGGATTCCGGAATCTTGCTACTCTTTGGGATTCTGCACAGAATGTCACTACTCTTTGGAATTCTGCATGGAATCTTGCTACTCTTTGGGATTCTGCACGGAATCTTGCTATTGTTTGGGATTCCGGAATCTTGCTACTCTTTGTCCATATCCCTTATTTGTCCTGTTTGTCTGTCCTAATTAGATTGCAAGCTCTGTCGAGCAGGGTCTGTCTCTTCATGTTCAAGTGTACAGCGCTGCGTACGTCTAGTAGCGCTATAGAAATGATAAGTAGTAGTAGTAAGGAAGAAGCCAAGAATATGGCTAATATGGTTTATGCTACCTATACAGCAAAGTGGATTGGCTCCTCAATTTAAATAGGTTCTATTATGCAGCCAATCTCCATAATATTTACTTTTGGAGAGCAAAGAGGTATGATCAGCACAGGTTAGAACTAGAGGAGCAGGCCATATCTCTGAACAATCTTCACGCAGCCCCTTTTTAAAATTTTGCACAAGCACTGAGATGGTTAACAGAACATTCCATACCTTGGTTCACATGTTTTATGTGACACAGAGTGGGATGCAGGTTGAACTTTCCCATATGACTTATATAATGGGAAACCCACTGCTTCCTCCTGGATTTGTGTCAGCTTTGATTGACTATGGCAAAATTAAGATCCCTAGATCAAATCCTAGAGAAATGTGCTGTCCCCCTAGTCCCACTACTATTGGTGCATTTTTTGACACTCATAGCCCATGCCGCCAGACTCATAGGAGTGGCCTAGTGGTTAGGGTGATGGACTTTGGTCCTGGGGAATTGAGGAACTGAGTTCAATTCCCACTTCAGGCACAGGCAGCTCCTTGTGACTCTGGGCATGTCACTTAACCCTCCATTGCCCCATGTAAGCTGCATTGAGCCTGCCATGAGTGGGAAAGCGCGGGGTACAAATGTAACAAAAAATAAAATAAATATTTGGAAAAACTAAATATGAAAGTGCAAAACCCCTAAGAGAGAAACTTCACTGGCTCCCACAGGAACGCATCACGTTCAAGATCTGCACAATTGTTCACAAAAATCATCCACGCAGATGCCCCAACCTATATGCTAAACCTCGTGGACCTGCCTCCCAGAAATGCCAAAAGATCATCCCACAAATTTCTGAATCTACACTTCCCCAGCTGTAAAGGACTAAAATACAAGCTGATGCATTCAACTACCTTCTCTTACATGAGCACACAGTTGTGGAATGCATTACCTACTACCTTGAAAACTATAGACGAAATAACCAACTTTCGTAAATCTCTGAAGATGCATCTCTTCAACAAGGCCTACAAAGAAAACCAACAACCTTACTAAATCCACCCAGTTATGAAAGTCTATATACCTATCCACCTAAATCTTCTCTTCCTTCCCTTACTTAATATTTTCACATCACTAATTGTATCTGACATCCTGGAATGACAAAGCCATAACAGGACTCTGTAAGCCACATTGAGCCTGCAAATAGGTGGGAAAATTTGGGATACAAATGCAATAGATAAATAATAATAATAAAACTTTATTTGTAGCTTTCTATATGTAAGTCATTCTAAGCAGGGAACAAAATTACATACAAAAATAAAATACAAACAAAACATATAATATAAAACTGATAGCAAACCATGTCATACTACCTTCAAGTAAACTGAACAGCCTAATCCCGTTCTGGATCCCCCTCCCCCATTGTAAACACAAATTTGCTTGTACTTCTAACTGAAAGCAAGAGGAAAATCAAAACTACAAGCAAATCCATGCAGGTACTGGGGCAAGCAAACAGCCTTTTTCATGTGACCTGTAGTGAGATGAGGACACAGCTAGCAGGAGCATGAACGTTAGGAATCCGGTGTCCCTTTCTTTGTTTTACAACGGTCTGTATTGACCGCTTGGCACAACGCTGCCCTTACAGGTTAAAAAGAAAACCTCTACTACTGCAGTGCAGCCAGACACCTTAGTGCTTTTAAGAGGTGCAGTGGCAGGAGGTGACTAAAAACCAGCGCGTGAGGGCAGCTCTTCAACTCTATCATGAAAAAAAAAAATGATGGACCGTGTAGAGTGCAGATATTAGGCTCAAGTCGGACACGTCATAGAACGCAGGCGTGGTGGCCAAGTGGTAAGGCGTCGGTCTCGTAAACCGAAGATCACGGGTTCGAACCCCGTCCGTGCCTTCACTTTGGAGCTCGTTTTTAGGGAGAAAATCGTACATTCTTGTTCTAATAAAGGGGATTTTGAACAGAACCTTAGGCTTCGTCACAAAATAAACATCTGAATACCTTCTGTTCGAAATATATTCATCAATCATTCCTATAACGTGGCGTTATTGCTCCTCTTGGAGCAGGTATAAGTGATGAAACTGCACCATCCTGAAAACTTACGAATATGTAGGAGTCTCACAGTAATGAGTCTGTTCTGCCAACCTTCTGGAAAGGAATGATACATGCTGAAAAGGGCACGAAGGCTCTCCCATGGTGAAATGGTTCTGATAATAAACTGTGCCGTCCATAGTAGGGTAGGTGGAGTCCATCCTACAAACTCTCTCTGTGAAAGGCAGTTGTGTTGTGTTTTTCAAAGCAGTGGAGCTGGGACGGTGGCAGGCATGACTCTGGGTGGATTGCAAAAATTTTCTCTCTTCCTTCACCTCTTCCTTCCAAGGAACTACTTTTTTCTAAATTAATATTTTAACAGAAAATAAAATACTATCACCGTTGGTGTCTCTGCTTTGATTTTCTGGCTCATTTTTTTTTCTCATTCGCTGTCCTTTTCTCTTTATAACATTTTCTCTCTCTCTCTCTCTCTCTCTCTCTCTCTCTCTCTCTCTCTCTTTCTTCCTTCTTGCTCTCTTTCCTACTACTATGCATACTTTAATACTTCTTTCTTTATCTCTCACATTCCACTTGTCTCTTCCTACCTGCTTTCCTTCCTATTCTCTTTCCCCTCTTTCTCCCACATTCACTCTTCCCTTTAAACCAGGGTCCTCTTCACCGTTTCCTACAATTCCTGGTTCTCTCTCTCCCCCTCACATCTATCTCCGCCTCTCTTGCACTCCCTTTCCCCCAATCATATGCTCTCACTTCCCTATCTTGCCCTCTCCTTTCTCCCTACTCTTTCTCTCTTCCTTTGCCTGCCCCTCTGTTCCATCATTTTCTCTCCCCTCATTCACCCCACGATTCTTGCTTTTCTCTCTCTCAAATACACACTCTTTTTCTCCTCTGACCATCTCCACACCCTCCTGTCTGTCCAACAACTCTTGGTCTCCCTCTCACATACACATTTTTTTTCTTCTCTGGAGAAAGCGCCTCCCCATGCCTCTTATTTCAACCAACACTGTTCTATACATGTAGTGACGTACATGCCAAGAAAGCAGAGAGCTGTAGTCAGCAGGCAGGAGTAATTGGGCTTTAATTCTGCCCTTGAATACTACTACTACTACTACTATTACTTATCATTTCTAAAGCGCTACTAGATGTACGCAGTGCTGTACACTTGAACATGAAGAGACAGTCCCTGCTCGACAGAGCTTACAATCTAATTAGGACAAACAGGACAAATAAGGGACAAGGACACAGAGTAGCAAGATTCCGGAATCCCAAAGACTACTACTACTACTTATCATTTCTATAGCACTACTAGACGTACGTAGCGCTGTACACTTGAACATGAAGAGACAGTCCCTGCTTGACAGAGCTTACAATCTAATTAGGATAGACAAACAGGACAAACAAGAGATAAGGGAATATTAAAGTGAGGATGATAAAATAAGGGTTCTGAACAAGTGAATAAAGGCTAGGAGTTAAAAGCAGCATCAGAATACCTCAGCAGACCCTGGTATGAGAGGGGGGTGGGATGTGACACTGCCATATCTGGTGTGGGTGGGAGAAGGCAAAGAGGGCCGGGAGGCCTGTGGGTG
Organism: Microcaecilia unicolor; assembly: GCF_901765095.1. Classification (NCBI taxonomy): domain Eukaryota; kingdom Metazoa; phylum Chordata; class Amphibia; order Gymnophiona; family Siphonopidae; genus Microcaecilia; species Microcaecilia unicolor. The sequence goes on from NC_044038.1 coordinate 36,333,005, forward strand.
TATTTTTATTTATTTATTCATTTATTACACATTTTCCTACTAATACCACTTAAAGAGAATTTACACAACAATTCTGGTATAACCTCTGACTCCTAGAGGTATTTTTAAAATATATATATATAATATATGGTGCTTATCTTTCCACTAGCAAGGTGTCAAAGTTATCTAGCATATGAACCACGTGCATCACAAGTTTCGGTTGGGGGGCCACACTTCTGAGCCCCGACCCGTCCTGCATTCGGTTCTTCTCTCGGTAAACCACAATCGGGATCACGTGACACAGAAGCAGTCGGCAGAGAAAAAGCATTGCCGGTCACATGTTTGTCCCTCCTATTCTTAAATTCCTAAAATTTGGATGAATGAAAGCCTAATCTGGCAGGTCACTGTAACAGCTCAAACTATATTTGCATATCAGCAAACACAATATCTTGTGGTTGAATTTTTTTTTTAAACCTCTGTTTGCATTTGCCTGATATTATGCTCTCACAGTGGGAAAAGTAAATACAGGAGCGTCTTTCTGAAATAATATTTTATGAAACTGCATCAGTGAATACATAATGAAATGCTGAGATGCACACATTCTTTTAAACCTAGAAGAAATATTCAGCTGCCATTTCTTTAAATTGTGGATGATTTCTGCCTATGATGGGCAATCGAGTTCCATTTATAAAAGTCTCTAAAATCTAAAGTTGCAAATTTGCGGATTTCTGGAAACCACAGCAAAATAACTCCAGAAAAAAAATGAAACACCGTCATCTTTAGCTCCTCAACTTCCAGCATTTTCCAATAACAAGAAAACTTGTTTTTATTTAATAGGTGTATATCCCAGTAATCCAAAATAGGTGCTCACAACAGACTGCAATGAAACATAAATAAAAAAACACAAAAGCATAATTGAAAAAGTCAAACAAGACCTATAAAGCAACTGATGGAAGTTAGTGATTTTAAAAAAATAATTAGTGTTTTATGGTCGTTCTAAGTATTGAGGAATACCTTATTAAAAACTCTCATCTACCACAACTATCAATCAAAAGGACAAAGAAAAATCCATACACACTCGCACATACAGATAACAAAATTAACAATTCAATCTTATTACTGGCATTCAGCCACCCGCACCTCTCACCTTAACTGTTTCCCACCTGCCTTCTCGGAAGGTAGCTGTTCTCTTTGTCCTTCTCAGTTGTGATAGGTAATCCATCTATTTGCATATATTTTAGAAAACCACCATAGTTGAGATGGGTATTACATGTCCAGTGCAACAGATTGACTTTTCCTCTAGTAGGTGTGTAATGCGACACAACTTTAAGCCTTAATTATCCCAGGCAGCTTTGGAATCCTAACAACTCAACGTTTGGATCATTTATTTATTTATAGCATTTATACCCCGCTCTTTCCTGCTCGATAGCAGGTTCAGTGCGGCTTACAAGGTATGGTACAAAGTATCACAGAGATAATACAAAGTATGGTACAAAGTATCACAGAGATAACCCAGTTATAGAGAGTGGAGCAATAGGAAGAGATGTGGGGGAGAGGATTGGAGTATGGGTAGTGCTAGTGGTGGGGATTAGGTTCGAGAATTAAGTTGAGTTGTTTGGGTAGGCTTGTTTGAAGAGGTAAGTTTTCAGCTGCTTTCGGAAGGGTAGATGTTCTTTGGTGTTCGGATGTGTCGAGGTATTGTGTTCCGAAGTTGGATGCGTAGTAGGTTTTGTATCTGAGGCCTTTGCAATTGGGAAGATGAAGATTGAGATATGTTCGAGAAGATTTGGACCCGTTCCTGGTTGGTAGATCAATCAAGTCGGCCATGTAGCTTGGAGATTCGCCATGGAGGATCTTGTGGATCATTGTGTGGGCTTTGAAGTTTATGCGTTCCTTGATAGGGAGCCAGTGAAGTTTTTCACGTAGTGGTGTTGCACTTTCAAATCGTGATTTGCCAAAAATGAGTCTGGCTGCTGTGTTTTGTGTGGTTTGGAGTTTTGTTTCGTGATTTGGGCTCTGCAGCCGATGAAGATGCTGTTGCATGACATAATGGGCTAGATTCTATATATGGCGCCTAAAAACTCCATGCAGAAATAAGCGTATTCTATAAAATTAAGGCGCGGTATATAGAATACATCCTATCAATACTGCAGCACCTAAAGCTACGCACGTTCATTTACACCAATAAAAACCTGGTGTAAATGCATGCGTGTAGATTTAGGCACACTGAAGCGTATTCTGTAATTGCATGTGTAACTGTTGGAACGCCTATGGAATGCCATAAACACACCCCTTTTCAGCTATGCGCATTTATTTTGAACTGTGTGTTTTGCAATTTAGGTGCAGTTCTTTATAGAATACGCTTACCATACGGCAAAGGGGGTGTAGTGCCCCCTCATTGAAACCCTTTAGAGCATGCATACAGTAGCAGCAGGCACCTGGAGAAGGGGAGGGGGCAAGGAGGAGGGGGGAAATGTTAATTAAATTAAAAAAAAGAAAAAACCAGGAGGAGTTGGATTTTTTGGTTGTAAAGCCGATGTTGGCTATGAGAATAAAATGTTGATGGGGGAAAAGATGGGGATAATTGAATATATACTGTATATGAATGTTATAAACCCCTGAAGGTATGGTGTGATGTAAATCTCTTTCTGGTGTTAATAAAGATATTTAAAAAAAAAAAAAAGAATACGCTTACCAATTTCCATGCATAAATTGTAATTATTGCTCATTAGCGCTCATTATTGCTTGTTAAGAGCTGTTAAAAAGCACTAATTTATCTTGTTTCACCAATTAAGTTATGTGCTTATCTCCACGCGAATCTAGGCACCATATACAGAATCTGGGGGAAATGGGGATAGTTCTCTATGGACTGCCTAAAGTTAGACACCATGATGGCACATAGCAGTAAGCACTATTCTATAAACGGCGCTTAAAGTTAGGTGCCATTTACAGAACAGTATTTAGCACCTGGAACCGTGACTACATTTAGGTATGTAAATCCCCAGGCCTGAATTAGCCATGGATCCCCCTTATTCTGTAACAACACATGTAAATGAAAAGAATGCCCCGATACTCATGGTCGCAACCCCTTTTTGGACGTGTAAATTTTAATTGATTCCAATTAGTACCAATAATTGTTTGTTTAGATCTCAATTATCAGTGCTAATTGGCTTGTTCTTTAATAAAATTGCACAGCCAAATGTGTGCATGCAACGTTTAGAGCTTTTAATAGAATTTGGGGGTAAGTGTGAATTCTATTATCAGCATTCACATGCACAATTGCTGTTCTAGAATACTCCAATATTCTACTGATATTCTTCTTATATTTCACTTATGACTTATATTTTCCTTAAAGTTTAGGGGGATAAAGACCTCAGAAGTTCAGCAGACTACCTTATATCAAAGGTTGTACTGCAATGAAAAACAAATTTTCAGCTGAGCGGGCTTCCGTATGAGTCTCTAAAAAAAACATTCTCTCAAATTTATTATTTTTAATTTTCATATTATTTTGCATCAATTATGATGAATCTTAATACTGAGACATCAAAATGAGAGCACTTATCTGAAAACTCTCGCCAGTTCACTCAACAGAGACTTGTATGCGCAGAATATTGGGTACTTTTTAAGAAACAAGTCTACAGCCTATTTTCGTTATTGTTCTAGAATAATACCATAAGTCCTCAGTTACATGCTTAACTTTAGGTGTGAGAACCTAAGCTAGCTCAATGGCTTTTGTAAATGTCCACGCTAGCAGTTAGGTGCATAACTGCTACTATTCTGTAACCTGTGTGTGCAAGTGTTATCCCCCCCCCCCACCCCCCCAGGTTCACTCCTCTCTTGAATTTACATGCTTTGGATTTTGCTCACACAGGGCAAGATGCACTAAACTAAATGAGCCTTTAACGAACAGGTTTTAAACCGTGGCACGCACTAATTTCCGATGGCAGTAGCAGCTAACGAAAACGGAATGCAGATGAGCAAATTGTGCAGAAACTCTATTGTAATGAGATGCACTAACCTTTTCCAATTGCCTTAACGGTGGAAATCGCTGGAAAATTTAACGAGAGGTTGTACCTCTCGTTGGGGCTGCGCTAGATCGAAAAATTGTCAAAAACGTATGTCATATACGCCGCCCGAAGACGCCGTGCCGCTCACCTCCCCGTTTTTCAATCAGCTGATATCGGAGAGTGCAGTTGAAAGCGTCCATCAGAAAAATAGCCTTCCATTTTGGCCGGGGTTTTCAATCAGCTGATATCGGAGAGTGCAGTTGAAAGCGTGCATCACAAAAATAGCCTTCCATTTTGGCCATTATTCACACCCAAATAATAAAAACTTCCTTTTTGGCCGTGCTTCACTCAGCTGAGAGACCTGGAAGTCTCTGAGTCAATCACAGAAGCGTGATTGGCTCAGAGACTTCCAGATCTCTTAGTTGACTGTGAAGCACGGCCAAAAAAGACGTTTTTATTATTTGGGTGTGAATAATGGCCAAAATGGACAGCTATTTTTGTGATGCACGCTTTCAACTGCACTCTCCGATATTAGCTGATTGAGAAACGGGGGGTGAGCGGCGCAGCGTCTTCGGGCAAGGTGATAGCATAGGTTTGGCGATTGTGCGCATGCGTTTCCTATTCCGCTGGCGGAGATTACACCAGATTAACGATACTTTCATGCATCCGATGTTTGAATACCGCGCCGAACATGTGCGTCTTTTTTTTTTTTAGTGCATCCTTCGTTTTTTCTAAAATGGTAATGACTTTTATATTTTCGGTTGTTTTACGTTTTGTTGATGCATCTTGCCCACAGTTCCTAGAATACTGATGTAGGGCAGTTGTGTATATGCTAATTAGGCCCAATTAACATCAATTATCACCAATTACAGCCAATAGTTTAGTTTAGTTTATTAAAGCTTGATATACCACCACGGTGGTGGGAGAGGGTTGGTGGCGGCGGGACGGGGGGGTTGAAAGGGACGAGGGAGGGGCGGCAGTGCCGGGGGAGTCAAAAGTGTCGGGGGGGGGGTGGCACCGGGAGGGGGGCTAAAATGTGCCCCCTCACCTCGGGCTCTGGACCCCCTTCCCACCAAAGTCTGACTACTCCTGCTCTCAACCCACTGCTCTAACCATAAGACTACTTCCTTCCCTTGATATAGTGGCAGATGTAGGCAAGAATTAATAACATATAACTTTTAAAGCCAAAAAGGGTCATCCTGGAGAACAAGAACCCCCCCTCCCCCCCCCCCCCCCCCCCACACACACACACAGAAAAAAAAAGCACTGCTTCTTCTGTGCTTCTTTTGACATCTGACACTTTTTTGTATTCAGGTTTTACATCCTCACGGGAGTCTTATAGAAGCAGTGTGCAAGATCCAGCACTGACTGTATCTTCAGATGTTCAAAGTCAATGGCTTATAGATGTTTTTGAAACATGACAGCAAATTATCCACCGTGGCTGACCTCCCTATATTTTCTCGCCGCTTTCATGCTGGTGTCTCTAGAGACACAGGTTCTCTAACATTGAATAGACTTTTGAAAATGATATCTTAACGGTGAAGAAACTTTAAACAACTCCTCATGCAAGCACACACCAGCTAAATTCAATTTACATCCAAATGTGTGGAAGGAAATCTACCTCTCCTCCCTGACGGAATAAATGTGCTAGTTTGGTAACACGTCTTGAAATAACGTTAGTCGGGAACCCAGGTCAGATTCAGGATTTCCCACAAGTGGGATAAAGGGAGGACATCGGCATCTTGTAGGTTTGCCCCTTGCCCATATGCTAGGGGAAGTTAATATATATATATATTTTTTTTTAACAATGATGGGTGACCTGAGTATTACGTAAGGTAAAATATCATTCAGAGAGAAAGGATATGCTGAACCGTGATCTATTTCGAGCATTCTAAAATAGATTGTTAATCAGACATGATGTAAGCAAACTGCATAAATTGTCATTTTATCCTAAATCCCAACAGGGAAAACCATCCCTGTAAGTGTGCAGCCTCCTCTCCTCCTCCAATAACTTATGAATTGTTTATCCAATTTTATTCACATTTCTGTCACAGATAATAGAACAGCCTCCAACCCCAAGGCAGGGCTAGTCTAAGGGTATTTCGTACCCTAGGTGAACCAACAGCCACGATAGGCCACTATCTCTCATTCCCTATCCCCCTCCCCAGGTGTTCAGCATCTCTCTCTCCTTCCCTTCCCTCTCCCCACTCCAAGGTGCCCAACATCTCCCTCTTCCCTTCACCCTCAAGAATCTAGCATCTCTCCGTCCCTTCCATATCCCCCTCTAAGGTCTCCAACATTTCCCTTCCCTTTCCTACTTCCCAGTAGTCTAGAATCTCTCCTTCCCTATCCCCTTTTCTTCTCTCCCCAGTAGTCTAGCATCTCCCCTCGCTAGGTGTCCAGCCACTCTCTCTTTCCCTTTCCTCCCCCCATCCCATGGTGTCCAACATCTTCCTCTTCTCTTCACCCCAAGTGTCCAACATCTCTCTTCTTCCTCCTTCAACCATATCAGGATCGCTTTCCCCTTCTCTTCCTCCCCCTAACCAAAGTGTCCAGCATCTCCCCCCACCTTCCTTTCCCCCTGCTGCCATCACAACCCTATATGAACCTACATAGAACAGAAAAGAAATGGTGGAGGTGGGCCTCTGAACATCTATGTGTAAGCTCTAGGTCTTCTGTGTCCCACTCTCTCTGATATTCTGTTAGAGGGAGTGGGGCACAGTAAATCTTGAGCATGTAGTCTGCTGCTGACAGTGGTTATAAGGACTGCTTTGCTGGCAATACCAGCAGTGTGCTGCCACCCCCTGAAGCCTGCTGCCCTAGGAATATTTCATTTCATTTATTTAAACTTATATTCTGCTTTTGTCCAAAGTGGAGTACAAATAAATACGCCTGCTTTGCCCACAGACCCCTATATGCTGTGTGCCATCAACACCCCTGATACTTAGAATATCTGTTTCACTTTCTCTGATGAGAGTGAAAGTGGAAGAATACAAACTCTTCTTTGCCCTTGGTATAAAGAATCAAAAGAAATTCTAGTAACAAGGCAGATTCTATCCAAATTGGTTGAAATGCCAGAGAAATCAAAGGACCAATTAAAGTGATTGGTGTGGCTTTTCAGCATTGTTATATGTATGGCAAATGCAGTTAAACTCTTTTATTATTTATTTATTTATTGCATTTGTATCCCACATTTCCCCACCTATTTGCAGGCTCAACGTGGCTTACATTATGCCATAATGGTGATCACCATTTCCGGGTTAAAAAATACAGAGCGGTATTTCATTAGAGCACATAAATGGTAGAGTAGATTACAAAGTGATGTTACATAGAAGTTCCTAAATGATAGAGTAGATTACAGAGTGTTTTAAACAATCAGCTATTAGAAAATTCAGTTCTGGCATGAGAGATAAAGTGGTAGTGGGTAATTCGTAGTGTTCATCCTTGATTGCGTAGGTTAATCAGTCTAGTGTAGAGACGTTGGTATTGTCTAGTTCAGGTAGGGTTGAGTTGTCTAGTAATTAGGATGGATCGTTGTATGCCTTTTTGAACAGGTTGGTTTTCAGTAGTTTTCGGAAGATTGTTAGGTCGTGCATTGTTTTTATGGCCTTTGGTAGTGCGTTCCATAGTTGTGTGCTTATGTAGGAGAAGTCGGATGCATATGTTGATTTATATTTAAGTCCTTTGCAGCTGGGGTAGTGGAGATTCAAGAATGTACCTGCTGATCTTCTTGTGTTCCTGGTTGGTAGGTCTATGAGGTCTGACATATGGATCGGGGCCTCACCGTGAATGGTTTTGTGGACCAGGGTGCAAATTTTAAGTTTTCCATTCTGCAACTGAATGTGGCCACTAAACAGAGAACTTTAGTGTCACCACCAAAATTGAGGAGCAGGGAGAGGAGAGAAATAGATGTCTCCTGAAGTCTTTCTGCCCTAAACCATACCCAATTTAAAATGGATAACTCTGGCTGTTTATTGGTTTAGGAGGTAATTATGAAGCTGTGTTATGGCTATAAAATGTGCTATTTTGTCCTTAACACATACTAAACAGCACTAACGCTAGTTATATTACCATATCACAGTTATTTAATGTTACCATGGGTAACATAGTATTGACATGGAAAGCATGCAAATCCATGCAGAATAGCTCATTAATATGTAATGGGACTTGTGGTGAACACCACAAGCTGTGTTACAGCTGGACAAATAACTCCATAAGTGGCAACTTAACCCCTAAAGTTACCGCCATGAGACTACTGCCATATTGAACCCAGCACCAGCAAAGGCAGCGGTGACAGGGATCACTGTGCTTGGACCCTACTAGATCCCAAGGATATAAAATTGGAAGTAATTTTATAATGCTTTTTCTGCATTTAAAGGTCATTTTCCATACAAAATAAAAAGGACTTTCCTAAAATTCTATGGCTGAATAACTAGACAACACAAAAGGAGACTCTTCAAGTCTGCAGCAAATCACAAATGCAAACACCAAAGCAGACAGGAGTCCAGAAGATTCTTTATTGAAAAAGTCCCGGCCTGGCCACGTTTCACCAAAATGGATGCATCAGGGGTATTACCAAAAACATTAAGCAGGGCCTGAAAGAGTGGAGGAGTGGCCTAGTGGTTAGGGTGGTGGATGTTGGTCCTGGGGAACTGAGTTCAATTCCTGGCACAGGCAGCTCCTTGTGACTCTGGGCAAGTCACTTAACCCTCCAATGCCCCATGTAAGCTGCATTGAGCCTGCCATGAGTGGGAAAGCGCAGGGTACAAATGTAACAAAAATAAAATAGATACTATTGGAGATTCTACATGGAATGTTGCTACTATTGGAGATTCTACATGGAATGTTGCTATTCCACTAGCAACATTCCATGTAGAAGGCTGCGCAGGCTTCTGTTTCTGTGAGTCTGACGTCCGGACGTCAGACTCACAGAAGCAGAAGCCTGCGCGGCCACATTGGTGATCTGTAAGGGCCGACTTCAATCTCAAATAGTAGCAACAGTGGAGGAGTGGCCTAGTGGTTAGGGTGGTGGACTTTGGTCCTGAGGAACTGAGTTCAATTCCCACTTCAGGCACAGGCAGCTCCTTGTGACTCTGGGCAAGTCACTTAACCCTCCATTGCCCCATGTAAGCTGCATTGAGCCTGTCATGAGTGGGAAAGCGCAGCGTACAAATGTAACAAAAAAAAAAAATAATCCCCAGCTATCAAAAGAGCATGACTGTAGTCAACAGCTCCTAAATATCTTAAAGAATCCTCAGCAGAGCAACAGCTTCCAGCCTCACTTCCACTCTTTCAGGCCCTGGTTAGTGTTTTTGTAATACCCCTGATGCAGCCATTTTGGTGAAACGTGGCCATGTCGGGACTTGTTCAATAAAGAATCTTCTGGACTCCTTGTCTGCTTTGGTGTTTGCATAACTGTAGGTGTAGGGAGAGAATGCGCTTACTTTTTCATGCTCTGAATGTGGGCATTCTTGGAGGTATAGGTTGGGCAGAGCAGAGAAGGATTTGTGATATAAACACATATTTATTAGGTACGCTCGTATATTTACCTACGTTGTATTTATAAAATAAGTGCCCCTTTGGGGCTTCTCATGTAAGCATCATGTTATAAAATTATCCCTAAGGAGTAATTTTCAATTGGTTAATTGAAAATTGCCCACCTTTCTTGCAAGAAAACCCCTTTTTTTTTGGTTCACTACCTCAGGCAAGCCACAGCCCAGGGCAGCAGTATATACAGTGTTATAAATAAATTACTACAGGCTGATGGTTCTTTTAGTTTATCTGGCTGTCATGATCTGTTGTTTTGCTTTGACTGCTGTTGCTCTTTGTCACCCACCCAAAAGGTGTCGCCCTAGAAAAACTGCCTTGCCTGCCTAATGAGTAAGCCAGACTTGCATTCATAATTTTCCCCTCTAGAGGGCCCTGGATAAGGGCATCACTATTATAAATACATTCTAATCCCTCTACATAATAATCAATCAGTCTCTTTAAGGCATTAAAGACCTGATAAATATGAAACTCTTACCATTCTGGTCTGTTGGAAAAGGGCTTAATAATTCAGGCCTTAAAGATTCTATGGCACTGCAAATAACAGAGATGACCGGGAGGGGGGGGGGGCCTGTCGGAGGAGTTGCAAAGCCGGGACTGGGGTGTGCTTAAAAGATGGGTGTCCTCGGCCGATAATGGAAAAAAGAAGGGCTTTCCCGACAAGCATTTGGTTGACTTTACTTGGTCCATTTTTTTTCATGACCAAGCCTCATAAAGGTGCCCAAACTGACCAGATGACCACCGGAGGGAATCGAGAATGACCTCCCCTTATTCCCCCAGTGGTCACCAACCTCCACCCACCCTAAAAAAACGTATTTTTTTTGCCAGCCTCAAATGTCATACCCAGCTCCATCACAGCAATATGCAGGTCCCTGGAGCAATTTTAGTGGGTGCAGTGCACTTCAGGCAGGCGGACGCAGGCCAATCCCCCCCCCCCCCCTACCTGTAACACTTGTGCTTGTAAATGTGAGCCCTTCAAAACCCACCACAAACCCACTGTACCCACATGCAGGTGCCCCCCTTCACCCCTTAGGGCTATGGTAGTGGTGCACAGTTGTGGGTAGTGGGTTTTGGGAGTGGGGGTGGGGGGGCTGAGCACCGAAGGTAAGGGAGCTATGCACCTAGGAGCAATTTGTGAAGTCCACTGCAGTGCCCCCTAGGGTGCCCGGTTGGTGTCCTGGCATATGAGGGGGACCAGTGCACTACGAATGGTGGTTCCTCCCACAACCAAATGGCTTGGATTTGGTCGTTTTTGAGATGGGCGTCCTCAGTTTCCATTATCGCCGAAAATCGGGGACGACCATCTCTAAGGTCGACCTAAATGTTGAGATTTGGGCTTCCCTGACCGTATTATCGAAATGAAAGATGAACGCCCATCTTGTTTCGATAATAGCGGTTTCCCCGCCCCTCCGCCGGGACGTGCTTAGAGATGGTCGCCCTTAGAGATGGTCATCCCCGTTCGATTATGCCCCTCTAAGTCTACTAGAGCAAACCTGCTTTGGCATGTCAAAAGTTAGGCACAATCACTTAGTGCAAGGCCAATGGCTGGTGTAAGTGGGTGTGCCTGTGCCTAGGTGTGCAAATCAACGTGTGAGGCCGATGATGTTCTATAAGTTGTACATCCATAGACCATCACCTTAGAGAATAGGACCTAGTGCATATTTCCTCATCACTGCTGATTATTGGTGCTAATGACTTGTATGGTGCCTGTTTATAGAATTGCCTTCATAGATCCCCACAACTTCACTAACTTAAAGAATCAACAACAGTGGAGGAGTGGCTTAGTGGTTAAAGCACCAGTCTGGTTCAAATCCCGCTGCTGCTCCTTGTGACCTTGGGCAAGTCACTTAACCCTCTATTGCCTCAGGTACAAACTTAGATTGTGAGCCCTCCTGGGAGAGAGAAATATCCAGAGTACCTGAACATAATTCACCTTGAGCTACTACTGAAAAAGGTGTGAGCAAAATCTAAATAAATAAATATGTGAGAATCTACATGGAATGTTGCTAGTGGAAGAGTAGCCTAGTGGTTAGTGCAGTGGAACACAGAATGTTGCTACTATTTGAGATTCTACATGGAATGTTAATGTTGCTGTTCCACTAGCAACATTCCATGTAGAAGCCTGCCCTTGCAGATCAGCAACGCGGCCATGCAGGCTTCTGTTTCTGTGAGTCTGATGTCCTGCACATATGTGCAGGAGGTCAGACTCACAGAAACAGAAGCCTGCGCAGCTGCATTGCTGATCTGCAAGGGCAAGCTTCTACATAGACTGTTGCTAGTGAAGGAGTGGCCTAGTGGTTAGAGCACTGGTCTCACAGTCCAGAGAGGGCCAGTTCAAATCCCACTGCTGCACCTTGTGATTTTGGGCAAGTCACTTAACCTTCCATTGCCTCAGGTACAAACTTAGATTGTGAGCCCTCCTGGGAGAGAGAAATATCCAGAGTACCTGAACATAATTCACCTTGAGCTACTACTGAAAAAGGTGTGAGCAAAATCTAAATAAATAAATATGTGAGAATCTACATGGAATGTTGCTAGTGGAAGAGTAGCCTAGTGGTTAGTGCAGTGGAACACAGAATGTTGCTACTATTTGAGATTCTACATGGAATGTTAATGTTGCTATTCCACTAGCAACATTCCATGTAGAAGCCTGCCCTTGCAGATCAGCAACGCGGCCATGCAGGCTTCTGTTTCTGTGAGTCTGATGTCCTGCATATATGTGCAGGAGGTCAGACTCACAGAAACAGAAGCCTGCGCAGCTGCATTGCTGATCTGCAAGGGCAAGCTTCTACATAGACTGTTGCTAGTGAAGGAGTGGCCTAGTGGTTAGAGCACTGGTCTCACAGTCCAGAGAGGGCCAGTTCAAATCCCACTGCTGCGCCTTGTGATTTTGGGCAAGTCACTTAACCTTCCATTGCCTCAGGTACAAACTTAGATTGTGAGCCCTCCTGGGACAGAGAAATATCCAGTGTACCTGAACATAACTCACCTTGAGCTACTACTGAAAAAGGCGAGAGCAAAATCTAAATAAATAAACAACACATTATTTTATCAGCAGAGCCGGTGGTTGGGAGGCGGGGATAGTGCTGGGCAGACCTCTACGGTCTGTGCCCTGAAAATGACAGATACAAATCAAGGTAAGGTATACACAAAAAGTAGCACATATGAGTTTATCTTGTTGGGCAGACTGGATGGATCATGCAGGTCTTTTTCTGCTGTCATCTACTATGTTACTATGTTATGTTTTATCAGCAGAGACACCAGACACGCAGATACATAAAAAAAAAAGTTTAAAAGTATAATGTTCAATTATACACTGTTGTATATAATTGTGGGTGGAGTAGTGTTGGAATTATCAACTTCTGGGGGGGGAGGGGGCATCAAGCTGAAGGTTGCCTAGGGCATCCAAAACCCTTGCTCCGGCTCTGGTTACCAGGACATGTTCTCTGGCAAAAAAAGTGAGGAGAAGGCTGTTAATTTTTTTCTCCACCACCGCTACCTCCAGACCGTCCCTTCTGCCTCGCATCACCTTATGCCTGGAACAGACTCCCCGAGCCCATACGCCATGCGCCCTCCCTGCCCATCTTCAAGTCCTTACTCAAAGCCCATCTCTTCTCCCTTGCTTTTGGCGCCTAACCACCTTCCCCATTCATGATACCTACACTGACTACATAGCTTGTTACCTTTAGATTGTAAGCTCTCTTGAGCAGGAACTGTCCTTCCCCATGTTTTAACTTGTACAGCGCTGCGTAACCCTAGTAGCGCTATAGAAATGCTAAGTAGTAGTAGTAGTAGTTGTTCAATGGGCTGAGAACCTGGGGAACTGGCTTGAATCCCCACTATAGTTCTTAACCCTTCATCGCTCCAGGGACAGAGAAAGTACCTGCAAATAATAAATGTAACCTGCTAGGCAGTATATCAAATCCATGACCCCCTTTAACTAGCCCTCCCTTACCCATGCTACCCATCTAGTTTTCCTTGGATGATTGCTATACTTAAAAGACCTTAATCTTGCACTACTGAACAAGAACACAAGAAAAGCCATGCTCTCGTCTTTCTCGCTTAACAGTTGTTCATCACTGTAACAGCCTCAAACGATTTTTTTTTTATTTAGAATTGCTTAGAAGCACGAGTACACTTCTAGCCAGATTCGAATTCAATAGTGGCTTTCACCACTACAATATAAGCTATGATCTCACCTCCAAGTACTTCTTACCTGCCAATTAAACCAGTTTGGGGCTGCAAAGGAAGACTCTATGAAACTCGTGATTGCCTATCATAGAGAAAAGACTTGTATAAAAGTTACAACCGGCCTACTCTAGAAACAAGTCGCTTATCCAAGAGTGTAGTCCTCCAAAGGTCCACAAGAAGGCGCCCGTGCAAAAGAATTACTTTCCTTTCCTGTCTTGGATTTTTTGCATACACTGACTGATCTGAGAAACTGCTACTGCTGCGTTCACATCTCCCTAGTAAAAGGATGATCTGCTTGCCAAGGTAACGAGGAATTTGAAGGAAGTGGTTATGGTCTGGCTGTGTGCATATCGCGATCAGCCCAGTCCCCTAAAAATATACCTGCTGCAATCACCAAAGTGCCTGACGCATCATTAGCATAGTTTCAATTGGAGAAAGTGACACGCCTCCTAGTTGCCTGTCCTCAGACGCTGCTAATAATTAGTTTGTAACCCATCCTTCTCTGTAATTGCTTTGTTTTCAGTCCAGGGGCGTTTCTTATTGGAACGGTATTGTGAAGGTTTTTCTTTTTTAAACTCTATTTTTCCTTTTCGTCTTTTAAGCACATTGAGGATAAATTCAAGCAAGGTTCCTGGATAACAATAATCATCAAATTCTGCACTCTCCATTTCTTCAAGTTTCACACTCTGCAAACTTCTGCCTAGGACACCGCCCACAGGATCCTCTTTAAAAGGGCTGGAGGAGGGTAGGAGCTGCATCCTGAGGTTTGCACACACTAGTCTCCTGAAACGTACCTGCTAGCTGTATGTCTAGGTGCTCCCCGTTCTCCTTTTCCAGCACCAAATGATGAAAAGGCTTGCAAGCCCCTTCTTGGGTCGCTTAACACTTTTCTGTATCATAGGGCGAGGGGCGCGGGGGGCCCTCTGCAGGAAGTGAGCGGAATTTCAGGATTCTTTTCTGACGTCTCCCGAATTTCTAGGAATGCCCCTTCCCTGTTACTATATTTGGAGGTGGCCTCTAGGAAAATGATTTTTTTTTTGCAGATGATCTGGGCTTCACGACACCTCCATGTGCAAAACCACTTTGGGGAGCAATCTTCGGCAGCTTTCAAAGGAGCATCATTGTCAAGCACCTTGGGGTCAGCTGGAAACCATTAGAGAAGAAGACGCTTTCTATTCTTCAAGAAAATGTTACCTAAGCAAAACTGAAAGTTGAGGGCGGTGTTTATTTTAAGAAGGGGTGCAACTTGCTGCACATTCTGAAGAGTTAAAGTCGAGTGCTGCTGATTTAATGAAAATACTTCGGGATCCTTTTTCTCTCTGGCTGTATTGGATATTTCCCCTGATCTGGCCTCCTGTCAGCTCTGTGGCGTGACCATGCTGAAGAAATGGTTCAGAACCAGCCTGCCAATGTGATCTTTATACAGCAGTCGGGGTTTGCCAGCGAAAAACGCAGGGTTCAGGATCGAGCCTTCTTCTCCAGAGAATGACAAGACGAAACCCTCGGCTCTGAGCCGAATCCCTCCCCTCCCCCCCCCCCCCCCCCCCACGGACTGACAGCTCAGTAAGTTTCTCTCGTTTTAACCCCCTCCCCCTCCTCCCTTGTGTGTGCGTGTCTTAAGCTCTGGCTTAGTTTGGCCGGGGTTAGACCATCGATCGCGACATTGGGGGAGAGACTGGTGTGACCCTGCACGTCTTGCTTCCTATGTTCTCCAGAGCAGGTGTGCAGGGGGTGGACGGGCCAGACGGGAAAGCCGAGGAGCGCGAGGGCTGGTGGCAGGAGGAGGCTTCGCACTGCTCCGTGATCGCTGTCACTTTCGTGCAGGGGGTGGATGAGGAGCAGAGGTTGCACAGGGGTGGCTGGGGGCTGTGGATGCCGTCGTCGCCCCGGTACCTGCAGTCCCCTGGGACCCCGCGGTAGACACCGCGCGATCCAGCTGCCGTCACCTCCCTCGGTCCCCTCCATAGAGCGAGATGCTCGCCTCTTTTCCTCCCTTTCAAACCATAACAGCCTTTTCAGCTTTTAATAACCCGAATTTATTCAGCTACTAGTTTTCTGTACAAGATTCGGCTTAATGATCCCCTTCCACCGTAAGCTCCTTTTAAATTCGGCCACGTTTTGTACTGGGAGATGAGGCATATGACTGGTATTAGAACTCTGTAAAGGATTGTTACTTCGGACTCAGAAAATGAACACCCCCCAGTCTGATCCCAGGTAAAACGAGAACTATAGAAACTAGATTCTTTTTTTTTAAATAGGAATCTCTTTCCAGCTGAAGATTTCACCCAATCTGTTTGAATGCATGAATTTATAGTCTTATCAGCCATCGATTGATATATTATTTCAGGTTTAGAAATGAAAGAAAATTAGGCAAGTTTTAAAGTTGATAGGAGGGACAAATAGATTCAGATATGCATTACACCTATGCTGTCATTCTGTAAAAAAAATATCAGCAGAAAATTATTTAAACGTAATAATACAGAACGTCCTGAAAAGCGACTGACCATATTTCAGTTTTTAGCTTACACTTTTCTGCTCTCCTGCTTTCAGGCACTTCTCTACTCTTAACGTAAATTATGTGTATAAAAAAAAACTTCCCGACTAGTAATTTATAGCAACTGTTTTATTTTATACAGCAACAGAATTTTATTTAATCAATCTGATATTCTGCTTATGATAAAAGGCCTAAAACATGTTACAGCCCAGCAATTATAGATCAGAAATACATAAGCAAAGTAATCAACAATAATAACGATCTCTAACTGTGTAAACCCTCTCCAGATATTTAAATACAATAACAAAAACGTAATCCTATCAAACTTCTTGATATCGGAGTAGCATCAAAGTTCATGGTAGTTTCGCGTTTTTAAAGCTCATTACTGTACTTGGAATCCCTTGTTAAGTTTGAATAAGAAGTTGAAAAAATGATTTTGGTTTCCTAAGGATCCCTAAAGATATAATAAATCTTTCAGCAATGTTCCCCCTTTGCATTACTTTTCAGGTGGCCCAAAGACTTTAATACAATTGTGATAGAGTTCTTATAGTGTAAAAGCTGTAATTATTGCTGATAATATATTTTAAAAAAAAGTTAGGGACTCTGCAGGCTGACCAGCTGCAGTGAAGGCCCTGTAAGGCCTCGTTTCTGTAAAAGCTGACTCTTACAGTCCTAACTCCAAAAGACTTTTGCTCTTTCTGTGGTTGTGGAAGAAAATGTTTGGAAAGTGGGACCCCCCCCAAAAAACTCGCAATTTAACTCACATTCATCTGGACTGTTACACTTTGAGTTAGAAGAGGGGTGACAGAATCTGCATCCTACTGTTTGGTTTCCTTCCTGTGTCTGTGTCATTCCCTAAGTAGCTGTGCGAATCTTTTCAAAAGTAATTTGTGTGGCTGACGTGATCTTGCTTTAGAGAAACCCTCTTGTACTGCAGCTTGACATTGGTGGCACTGAAAAGGGGGATTCCGCAGGAGATGCGGTAAAGAGTCCCAGGCAGTGATCAGATAATCCCTCTGCCAAAATCAAATGCCGCAGTCCTCCATGGGAAGCATTAAGCTTTTTAAACTGTAGTCTTAAAAATCAAATAATGGGTTTTACATGTGTATTTCTCACAACAGGAAATAATTTGTAAAGCAGGAATTTAAATTTATGACTTCCTTTGGTAGCTTTTTAAAAATATCTTAGTTGGATTCATGTATTGAAAATGTCGAAATCTGTTACTAAACAAAGTGGTGTCGGAAAATACCAGATGGCAGTAAAATGAAGCAATTGGGCCTTAAAAGTAAAAAAAAGGAACAAAACCAGTCGAGATCTGGTGGCAATTCGTGTCCCGAGCAAAGGAGCAGAAATATGAATTGTCATTTTTCTACTCGCCTTTGGTATTGCTGGGAGCAAGAACAAAGAGAGAAAATCCCTCACTGAGGTTTCAATTAATTCAGCATGGTGTGGAAAATAATATTTTAGTGACTAATGATCTTCGGAAGGCTGTGGTTCCGGAGTCGGGATTTTGGGGGCGAGATGTGCTGATTTGTTTTATCCAACTGGCCCGCAAAGTCCCGCTTCTGGTGGCCGCCTTATTCTGCACAAATTAAAGTGACTTTATCCAGTGGGCCCCATCTTAACCAGTTACGTAGCGCTGTACCGCGGCTTCAGTTAAATATATTAGTGTCATCATTGTGTTTTAACTACAGTGTTATCAGGCACACGGGCAAAGGTCTACCAAATGCACTGGGACAAAAACTATTTGCTGAAAAAGTCTAAAAGCTTAGTAGGAAAGTTGCTGACATATAGTTAATGAGTTTGGTAAAGACGGACTTTTTTTTAGTTGAAAGAAAGAAAGATGCCTGTTTCAAACTGACTCTAGTGAACAAGTGAAGGGCACACAATAACTTAATTTGATAATCTTATGTATTGTAGAAGGATACGGTGAGATTATTTTATTTTTCTTGAAGTGTTCACAGTGTATGCAGAGCTGCAGCAACATCTGAGGTATGAAACGTAACACTTTTCCATATCGCTGAGACTGCCTTTTGTTGTTGGCACAATACGGATTTCTGCTATAGATGCAGAAAATATTTTATGAATAAGATCCATGCACTTGAGATCAGTCAGACATTATTAATTTAAAAGGAATTCTGGATATGCCATTGATATCAGATACAGATATTTCTTTTCCGAGACAGAAAAATCTCAGTTATGCTAGCCTTTTACTAAATCAGATGCAAAGTTGAAAGAAAGAACTTTGATTAATGTAAGATTTTAAAACGGGACCTTTTTGCTATTCTGTGCTATATATTAAAAAGAGTCATTATCAGTAAGGCCCTTCTCTCATGATTATATTTGGCCTTGTACATGTGTTTCTATCTGTGCAATGACACCCGGTGCACAGGGGATTAAAAAATCTAAGTTTTTCAGCTAAATCCAACATTATAGCACACGCTAGCAAAACAGAGACCGAAAAAAATTGGAATATAAAAATAGATACAATTTATCTTCAAGGATATAGAGTATGTGTATATTTTTTTTTATTTGTGAAGATGGTTTTTATTTGCCTTTTCTCAGAAGTGCGAGTCATAGAACAACATAAAGACATAGGGCCTATTAACAAACCTGAGCTGAGGCTTTGAGTTACTCCACAGTAACTGCAGAACCTCTGTATTCAATGCTGGGAGTGTTTAGTCAATGCAGATGAAAACCTTTTAAGGCGCACTACAATATCCTGAGTGGACTGGAGGTGAATCGGTTTTTCGCTTATTCAAAAAGTACAAAGACTAGGGAACACTCAATGAAATTGCATGGAAATACTTTTAAAACAAATAGGAGGAAATATTTTTTCATGCAAAGAATAGTTAAGCTTTGGAACTTGTTGCCAGAGGATGTGGTAATGGCGGTTAGTGTATCTGGGTTTAAAAAAAGGTTTGGGCAAGTTCCTGGAGGAAAAGTCCATAGCCTGTTATTGAGATGGACATGGGGGGAAGCCACTGCTTGCCCTGGGATTGGTAGCATGGAATGGTGCTACTAATTGTTTCTGCTGGGTACTTGTGACCTGGATTGACCACGGCTGGAAGCAGGATACTGAGCTGGATGGACCATTGGTCTGACCCAGTATGGCTGTTCTTATGATCTTATGAATGGCAGGTCATATGATGCAGTTAGCCACATCTCTAGAAGTAGCGTAAACTGTATCACATTATTTATTTATGTGTGACATTTATATCCCACATTATCCCAACCAAGTTTGAGTTCAATGTGGCTGACAATAAACAGTATACGATACATAACAAAGAATAATGCATAAGAAAGTAATTTGTTGTAAGAATCCAATTTTACAGTACAGTATCATAAACATACTGGGATAACTATGGAAGTTTAACATTTAGAAAATCGTGAAGCAGAGAGAAGGTTAATGGTAAATAGAGTAATAACCAATTCAAGTAATAATTAGTTGTTTGAGATATGGTAACTACCTCCATGGTATCTGTAGCATTCAGTTTCTACACATTCCCTGCCTCTTCCACATTCGGTGGTTAACATGAAAATTACTGCATATTAACTGTAAAGGTATCCATGTTAATTACTTTCTTAAGAGTTAACATGTCTTAGTAAATAGGAGCCATAATAGACACAGTAAAACAAGCCTGTTCTAAACACAGATACACTTTCATTTAGGGAGTCTTGGTAAATTTCAATATTTTTTAGCAGTGAATGCAAAGCAGTGTATTGGTTATGCGCAGGCTCATATGTACACGTGATTTCTATTGGTTGGGCCTAGTGATTTTTCTTCTCTCTTTGTTGAAAGGTATCATTTTATGGTTCCAAAAGTGATAAAGGCAGATATTTATACACTAACAAGGTAATTTTTTGCACTTATATGGCCTCTATTTCTGACTGCCATAAAAGTATGCACAGCACATATGTTTTCTAGTAGGTGTGTAAGGAGTTGAGCTGGGCACAGCATGGGCAGAGTTTGCAGATATGTGTGTAGATGATATAAAATACCCTAATTTCTATGCGGACTTAAATAATCAAGACACATTTACAGCTGCAGTGTCAGTTCGATTTCTTCCACTTAGGCTAGTAGTTAATAAAGACTAAAATTAGATATCTATGTGTCTTTATAAAAAAAAAGCACTTAAGTAGGTGCCCCCTTATAAAATTGCCCTCTTATCCCCTCATTCTATAACAGGTCACCTAAAATTAAGCTCTTAAAATTAGGCACTTACATTTCTTGAATTTTGCCATTTGCATGGGTAAATGAGAATATTGTGCCTATCTGCTACCCTGTAATTAGGTGATACAATGACATACCACATGAACGCAAGGGGGCGTGTTCACAGGGGAAGGCCATGGGTGTGTCATAGGTATGGCATGATTGCTGCTTTTAGGGATTCTCATTTATACCAGCCATAGACCTGGCATAAATTTGTGTGCTTAGAAATTCAGATCACGAAGACAGGCTCTCTTGATATAAGAACATAAGAGTAGCCATACTGGGTCACACCAATGGTCCATCCAGCCCAGTATCCTGTTTTCCAAACAGTGGCCAAGCCAGGTCACAAGTACCTGGCAGAAACCCAAATCGTGGCATCACTCCATACTACAAATCCCAGGGCTAGCAGTTGTATTAAAAAGCCTGATGTGGCCACGTTTCACTCAGCTAGGGGCTGCATCAGGGGTTAATCCTGAAACAGAACTTTAATACTATAAGAACTGAAAAAAACATCAAAAAACTTTTTAAAAACCCATGATAGTTAAAATATATAATAAATATCGATATCAGTAATTATAGTATATTAATAGATAACTTGCTTAAATCAATAACCAGCTCTGGTGTGTTCAGACATGCATTGTATGAATGTACTAATAGTATACTGCATTACACAAATTTGGGCACGATAATGCTGGTTTACACTAGTCATTCTAAATCTGTAAGAACACACTTAGGTAAGTGTGTTCTTACAGATTTAGAATGACTAGTGTAAACCAGCATTATCGTGCCCAAATTTGTGTAATGCAGTATACTATTAGTACATTCATACAATGCATGTCTGAACACACCAGAACTGGTTATTGATTTAAGCAAGTTATCTATTAATATACTATAATTACTGATATCGATATTTATTATATATTTTAACTACCATGGGTTTTTAAAAAGTTTTTTGATGTTTTTTTCAGTTCTTATAGTATTAAAGTTCTGTTTCAGGATTAACCCCTGATGCAGCCCCTAGCTGAGTGAAACGTGGCCACATCAGGCTTTTTAATACAACTGCTAGCCCTGGGATTTGTAGTATGGAGTGATGCCACGATTTGGGTTTCTGCCAGGTACTTCTATAAACACACTCAGGTGAGTGTGTTTATAGAATACTAGTAAAAGAGGCCCGTTTCTAAGCAAATGAAACAGGCGCTAGCAAGGTTTTCGTCGCCAACACCCCCCCCTCCTGCCCAACCCCTTCGTTGTTCTGCCATTGCTCTGCCCTCAACGTCATGACGTTTGATGCGAGGGCGGAGCCCGGAGCGATTTCGCAACCCCCCCGCCTCCCTCCCTGTGATCCCCTTGGTTGTTCTGCCATCAAGGTTTTCGTCGGCAACACCCCCCCTCCCTGCCTCCCTCCCTCCCTGCCAACCCCTTCGTTGTTCTGGCATTGCTCCGCCCTCAACGTCATGATGTTTGATGCAAGGGCGGGGCCCGGAGCGATTTCCCACCCCCCTGCCTCCCACCCCCTTGCCAACCCCTTCGTTGTTCTGCCATTGCTCTGCCCTCGAGGGCGGGGCCCGGAGCGATTTTGGTGGCTTCACCACCACGAACCTTCGAACCTTTTTGAAGGAAGTCAGGGCTTGGCTTCACTGACGTCACTGTCTTCAGAACGTTGAGGGTAAGTTTTATATATATAGATGCTCACTACCAGTGGAAATATGGCACCTAAATGTTGCCTGTCCCGTTACAGAATTGTCTCCATAGTGCATGAAACACCATTGGTAACAGACTAGAGCAGGGGTTGGTTTCCAACATATCCACAATGAATATCTATGAGATACACATCTACACACAGCATCTCCATCCTTAACAAATATATCTCACACTATTCTTTGTGGGTGTCCTGAAAACTGACTGGCTGGGTGTGTCTCGAGGATAGAGTTGAGAACCCCTGGGCTAGAATGACTCCCATCCCAGTACTGCACTGTACAAGCCTCGATTTCCAAAATGTTTTTTTCATTCAGTACATTTTGGAAACATTTCCAGAACAAGGCTCAGGAGTTTAGGAAAACAATCTTGACAGTAATCCATTCCAATTTAATAGACAAACTGTATACTAATACTTCTTTTATGTGGGGTAAAGATGTTCATTATCTGAGAAAGGGCCCTGCTCATTAGAACATCCTACAACTTAATTGAATTTGCTTAGAATATTTCTAGTTATCTTTAGTTGTAATTATAGATATAAATTCCTATTGGTGTGAATGCACGTGCCTTTAATAAATGACCCTTTGAGTTATGGAATCTGATTTTATGCATTTATTGTAAGACGGGATGCAGTACTAGAAGTGTGAGGGGATGAAATCCTGACTGGCAGAGATGGAAGAACTTCCGACATAGCATTTCTCCAAGTTGTAATAGAGAGTTAAAAGTTCTTTTTGGTTTAATAGTAGCACTTAGCTTTCATTTAGCAATTCCATACAAGCAAGGTGAATATCAAGTATAGCAGTAAATGGCTTTTCAATTCAAGTGCTGGAAAACGCAGCAGCTATGGCATGGTTTGAATTCCATTAGCACTTTTCCACTACAACCCAGCATTAATTTAGTAAGGCTGTGTTGTTGGTTTGAAGCTTGCTTTGTTTTACCTAAGAGCCGAAGACATTCGGATTTTCAGGCCTCCTGCCCTTCCAGAGAAAAGTACCTCCTTGCTTCTTAGTGAGAAGACAAGCTATGTGAGTATTTCACACTATATTCTTAGGGTCCTTCGATATCAGTTTGAACTGATTTTTCAAACAGGAATTTTGCAAAGGTTTCTTACTCCTGCATTTTGGATGTTTTAGGTAAGGAGGAAGGGGCAGCATGGTTCCAAACAGCTTTTAGAAAGTTTGGCTAGACCAGTACCCATAATCTCGTTGTGTTCTTGCAATGATTAACAAGACACAGAGCAGTACTGGCCCTGTGTTACAGAGAGCTGCCAGGGGTTGATAGGAGAAAGTAAGGAATGGAGGGGCTATGGGTGGTGAGGAGACTGAGCAATGGGGACAGAGGGCACAAGCAAGACAGGCATCTGCATAGCTAAAACAAACACCGATATTCAACTGGCAAAATAAGGAGTCATTTTTCTCCACTGATTATCTCCCGTTTCTGTCCTTATTAAAAAAAAAACATTAATGAATTTCTGGAAATAAAATAAAAACTGAAAATGAAAGTTCCTAGCTATGGACAGTTAATTAGAAACAGCAAATACATAGGGTTGTAACTTTGCTTATTGCATGGAAGTTTCAGCAGTCCTGCCACAGGGCCTCTGGGATCAGAATCTCGTAAAGAGAGGTGCTGGAGGAATAAAGCACTCATGTAAAATTACATTGCCAATCCTAAAGTGTGGTTAAGCCCAAGTATTTAAGAAATGCAGTTTATCTGCCATACACAATGCTGAAATAAGAAAAACTGAGAAACCTTCGTGCACACCCCAACAGTGATCAGTTCAAATGTTTTACGGTGCTGTAGTTCAAATGTCGGCAGTTTTCCATTGCAGTGAAAGCGCTTTACCCGTTCTTGTTGCAGGACAAGTGTTATTCTGGATATGTTTTTAAAACATCTTTCACGTGGAAGACTGAAAACAGTTCTGAAAGATGTGTTTTTATTTTTTAAAGTGACATTGGCTTCAGTTTTAGGTTGTGCCAGAGACAAGGTGGTTAAAGTTCTTGTTGCAGAGAAACTTTGTTTCTTACAGAAGAAAACAAAATATAATGAATGACCTGTGACAACCTGATTCCATGGTTGGCTTGGCAAAGCCAGGCAGGCAGGTAGCATGATACAGAGTCATTTCTATTAGGTCCAGAAAAAAAATATGTACTTATGTTTGCTGTTGCTGCTGAATGCAGCATTTGAGTAAGACATTCAATACTTCCCTACACCCCTAAAAGCCTGTCATTTGAACAGTATTACAGGTTTTTGGTTCTGTTATGGGCAAAAGAGGTTAAGTCATGGAAGTAAACTTTCAGATAAGACATCAGAATTCTACTGCTACTAAACATTTATAGAGTCTATGTGGAGGGGCATTTTCGAAAGGAACGTCCAAGCTCCGATTTGGACGTCCTTGCAAAACAGCGAAATCCAGGGGCGTTGAAACCCATATTTTTGAAACAAGATGGATGCCCATCTTTCATTTTGAAAATGCCGTCAGGGATGTCCAAATCGTCCAGAAACATCCTAATGCAAGACATTTGGGCATGGGAGGGGCCAGCATTTGTAGTGCCCTGGTCCCCCTATCATACCAGGACACCAACCGGGCACCCTAGGGGGCACTGCAGTGGACTTCATAAAAGGCTCCCAGGAACACTACCCACAACTGTACACCACTACCATAGCCCTTATGGGTGAAGGGGGGCACCTAGATGTGGGTACAGTGGGTTTTTGAGAGCCCGCTGTTTTCTCCACAGATGTAACAGGTAGGGGGTATGGGCCTGGGTCTGCCTGTCTGAAGTGCACTGCAGTACCCACTAAAACTGCTCCTGGGACCTGCATGCGCTGTCATGGACCTGAGTATGACATCTGAGGCTGGCACAACATATTTTTAAAGATGTTTTTTGAGGGTGGGAGGGGGGTTAGTGACCACTGGGGGACTAACGGGAGGTCATTCCTGATTCTCTCCGGTGGTCATCTGGTCATTTCGGGCACCTTTTTGTGCCTTAGTCATAAGAAAAACAGGTCCGGTTGAAAACGTCCAAGCGTTCGTCAGGGACGTCCTTGTTTTTTTGATTATGGACCAAGGATGTCCAAGTGTTAGGCATGCCCACGTCCCGCCTTTACTACGCCTCCAACATGACCCCTTGAACTTTGGCCGTCCTTGCGACGCAGTGCAGTTGGAGACATCCTAAATCGGGTTTCGATTATACCGATTTGGATGTCCCTGGGAAAAGGACGTCCATCTTCCGATTTATATCAAAATATGGACGTCCTTCTCTTTTGAAAATCAGCCCAAAAGTGACACTAGGGCACATTATGGTACCAAGGGTTTAAAAAAAATTGAAGTTTATCAGCTAAATTCAACATTATAGCACACGCTAGCAAAACAGAGACAGAAAAGACTGGAATATAAAAATAGATACAATTTATCCGCAGATGTAGAGTATATATATTTCTTATTTGTGGAGATAGTTTTTATCTGCCTTTCTTCTGAAGTGCAAGTCATAGAACAACATCGAAAGATAGGGGCCTAGGGATAGGCTGTCGTGTGCCATGAGATGGGAAATATTGTTAAACCCCCAAACAAGCAGAAAAACCTCCCATTAAAAAAATTCATGGTTTTTCATTGTCCAATAATATTGTGCACTCACTTTCAAAGAATGCACACTCATTTCCTGATGCTGTGCCATTGCACATATGTGAGCCATCACGCAAGCGTGAACCACTGCGTGTGCTCGAATAGCACGTGTGCAAGTGCTATCAGGAAATAAGTGCACACTCCTTTGGAAAGAGTGTATCTTTTTTCCAAACAGGGTGCACTCTTTCGAATGAGTGGACACTATGCAACTTTGCTCCTGTGACAAAAAAATGGCCAAGGACACTCTAAAAAGTGGCTGCTCTGCTGTGATTTTCCTGTACGCTTAGGCCACCTCTTAGCGCATCTGCCAAAAAGCCAAACTTCTATTTATGGCAATAATAGCCAGGTGCTAACTCCAAAATTAGCACCTGGCTATTTTGTGCATGAGCCCTTACCACCTCCTATTGACTTGGCAGTAAGGACTCACGCTCTAACCCCGTGGTAATCGGGCAGTGTGCAGCAATAGTGACCATGTTGCCAATTACTGCCAGGAATGCCCCCAGTGGTAGAAAATAGAAAATTATTTTCTGCAGTGGGAAACTGCGTGCTTCAACTCAGGGCCGCCGAGAGAGTGAGCGGGGCCCAGGGCAGGGCCGCTGCTCCCCCCCAGGATCGCTGCCACCCCTCCCCAGAATTGTCATCGCCCCCGCCCACCTGAAGTACCTTGGCTGGCTCCGCCAGCTGCAAGCAGTGCGGCTCCTTCCTCTGCTCAGCATTGCCTGCCCCTGTGGCTGCTTTCCTCAGGTCATACATGCTCGGTCTCAAAACTGAGCATACGCAGCCTGAGGGCCCAACAGCTGCTAGGCAGGCAATGCAAGGGGGGGAGCCCAGCGCTGGAGTTTTCTCTCTCCTGCTCCTGTCAGGACGCGATCACCCGGGTCCCGTCAGGAGCAGGAGAGAGAGAGACCCCGGTGCTGGGCCCCCCTTGGAGGCACGGGCCCAGGGAATTTTGCCCCCCCTGCCCCCTCTCGGCAGCCCTGCTCCAACTTTGAAACTATTGTCGGGCTCCTGTGGTACCCCAGCGGTAGGGCCATTTTGGCTTGCTCTACCTGTGTGTTAGCCCTACTGTGCCTTTCCCAAAAAGAACTGAAACAAACATTTCCAAGAACGACATGACAAGAAAAATTTCTGGTTCTCCATCCGTAGTGTACAGACATATAGAGGAGACAGCCCCTGTTTTATGGAGTTTACAATCTAGTCGACAGACAGAGGACAGAGTTTGCTTTGCTCTCTCCTTTCTAGAGTTTGAGAGCAGAGGGGTGGATGTGGGCCCTGGGAGGGGGTGTGGAAAGGACCATTTTTCTTCTGCTTGTTAGGGTGAATCATACGCAAACATAGCTCCTGTAGACAGAATGTAGTCAAGAGGTTTTGCCAAAATTTGGTGTCTTTCATCTTCTCCCCTTCATCCTTTATGAGATGGGTGGGTCACAGTGGAATTTTGTAATGGAATCTATAATTCCCACTATACACCGTAATTTGTCTGAATCTTTACCCAGCAGATGTAGAGTACAGAAAGGTTTCTCCTGTTTTGGGTCAGATTCCAAATGAAGATTTTAAAATAGACACAAAATGGGTGGACCAAAACCTTTATGGGAAATTTCTTTGGGCAATTGTCCCATATTGCTTAGAAATAGAAAGGTTGATCCTTATAAAACAGGCCTTGGTTAAAATAGATAACCCTGTCCCTAAAGAAATTCTTGCAATTATTGTTACTACAAGCAGGGCTTTGCTACAACAGATCAGTTTGCAGGATGAGATGAGGCAGTGGAATACTTTCTTTCTAACCTTCCATCTTCTTTTAAATCTTCTTTTTACTTTTCTTTTTTGAGTAGAGAGGTGTGGTAGCCGTGTTAGTCCACTTTTAAAGGTAATCAATAGAAATAAACCAAAATAAAACATGAAAAAGAAAATAAGATGATATTTCCGATCTGACGAAGAAGGGCGACCTTCGAAAGCTAATCAAGAAATGTACTAAGTTATGTCCAATAAAAAAGGTATTATCGTATTTTCTTTTTCATGTTTTATTTTGTTTTATTTCTATCGATTACTTTTCTTTTAAAATTTCTTTAATTTACTAATGCTTATTTTTTTCTTTTTTAGACTTTCCATTTTTAAACTTTCGTTTTCTTTATTTAAGATTTGTAAATTTCATTTTTGTTTTTATACTGTATTTACCATGTTTTATTGCGAACTCCTTTATTGTGTCTTAACCAGATATGAAAAGTGGTTATCAAATATTAAACTAAACTAAACCATTCTCCAGCCCTGCCCCCAAGCCCTGTAATTGCCGATGCTATGTTGGATAAAATATTAGTAGGTCATGGCCTGAGTGTCTATGATACAAAGTACACATTACACAGATACACAACATTGAAACTATTTTGATCTGTGGGTAATCATCTCCCTGATCCTTAGAGGTAACATTTGTGGCTGCATGAGACATGTGCCATTACAGTTTTGATCTGCAATTTTCTTTTACTACTACTACTACTACTATTAAACATTTCTATAGTGCTACTAGATTTACGCAGTGCTGTTCAAATTAATATGAAAAGACAGTCCCTGCTCAACAGAGCTTACAATCTAAATTGGACAGACGAACAGACAGCTAGGGGTGGGGAAATTGCAGTGGTAGAGGTGATAAGTGAGGGTGTTGAGTAAGAGAGTCATGGTTAGGAGTCGAAAGCAGTAGCAAAGAGGTGGGCTTTAAGCCTAGACTTGAAGACAGCCAGAGACTGAGCCTGACATACTGGCTCAGGGAGTCTATTCCAGGCATAGGGAGCAGCGACAGGAGCCATTTACCCAGCGAACGGAGTTCACGGGGAGGAGTGTAGGGAGAGATGAGAGCGGAAAGGTACTGAGGAGCTGCGGTGATTTAACCAGAGCTGACATTGTGATGTCATAATGCCTCAGTCCACCAATGCCTAAGAGCCAACCTCATCAGTGATGTCACAATGGCTTGACTGTCCTATACTTGGCTCATACTACTACTACTACTATTAAACATTTCTATAGCGCTACTAGACTTACGCAGCGCTGTACAAATAAACATGAAAAGACAGTCCCTGCTCAACAGAGCTTACAATCTAAATTGGACAGACGAACAGACAGCTAGGGGTGGGGAAATTGCAGTGGTAGGGGTGATAAGTGAGGGTGTTGAGTAAGAGAGTCATGGTTAGGAGTCGAAAGCAGTAGCAAAGAGGTGGGCTTTAAGCCTAGACTTGAAGACGGCCAGAGACTGAGCCTGACGTACTGGCTCAGGGAGTCTATTCCAGGCATAGGGAGCAGCGAGATAGAAGGAACGGAGCCGGGAGTTAGCAGTGAGGGAGAAGGGGGATGACAGGAGACATTTACCCAGCGAACGGAGTTCACGGGGAGGAGTGTAGGGAGAGGTGAGAGCGGAAAGGTACTGAGGAGCTGCGGTGATTTAACCAGAGCTGACATTGTGATGTCATAATGCCTCAGTCCACCAATGCCTAAGAGCCAACCTCATCAGTGATGTCACAATGGCTTGACTGTCCTATACTTGGCTCATACTACTACTACTACTACTATTAAACATTTCTATAGCGCTACTAGACTTACGCAGCGCTGTACAAATAAACATGAAAAGACAGTCCCTGCTCAACAGAGCTTACAATCTAAATTGGACAGACGAACAGACAGCTAGGGGTGGGGAAATTGCAGTGGTAGGGGTGATAAGTGAGGGTGTTGAGTAAGAGAGTCATGGTTAGGAGTCGAAAGCAGTAGCAAAGAGGTGGGCTTTAAGCCTAGACTTGAAGACGGCCAGAGACTGAGCCTGACGTACTGGCTCAGGGAGTCTATTCCAGGCATAGGGAGCAGCGAGATAGAAGGAACGGAGCCGGGAGTTAGCAGTGGGGGAGAAGGGGGACGACAGGAGACATTTACCCAGCGAACGGAGTATATTTTCTTTTGAAATAATGTTGCCAACATTGTCAGGACCAGGTCAAAATATTTCGTCATCAGATATTAGTAGCACAACTCCTGCTTAGGTGGACCCATTCTGGGGACTTTTTTCCAAAATTGTTCCTTGTGGATCCTTAGGGTTCCTTTTACTAAGGTGCGTCGAAAAGTGGCCTGCGCTGCCGTAGATGCGTGTATTGGATGCGGGCAGGTCCATTTTTCAGCGCACCTACAAAAAAGGCCTTTCTTTAGCCAAAAATGGCCATGTGGCAAAATAAAAATTGGTGCACATCCATTTTGGGCCCGAGACCTTACCGCTACCCGTTGACCTAGCGGTAAAGTCTCACGCATTAACTGGGTAGTTAGTAATCGCCAGCATGCATACAATGCTGATTACCGCCTGGTTAGTGCTGCATTCCAGAAATTTTCCGGGCCGCGTAGTGGGCGCACATAGAAAATGAAATTACCACCCGGGCCACGTGGTAGCTGGGTGGTAATTCAAAATTGATGTGCATAGGATGTGTGTAAGAGCCTACGCAGCTTAGTAAAAGGGCCCCTTAATTTGAACCAAATTGAAAGTTGAGGTGGTAAAGATTTCTCAGCGTGGTCCCACTTTCCTTCACCTAAAAAACCCTCTTTTTCACCCTTCCCTCTCTCTTATCCCTGACATTATTATTTTTAAAACTTATAGTCCCTTATTTCCATTGATCAAAGTAGATTTCAACAACAATACATACATAATCAATTTAAAACAATGCAATATAACAATACATAAAATGAAAAAAAAGACATTAAAACAATATAAAATTATAAACTAACTTGTTCAATTGTATCACTGCATCCCTGTCTGCTTCATTATGTATAATTTGGATATGCAAGATAATAAATGCATCTTAAGATGTTTTCTAAACTGTGATAAATCAGAAGTTTGGCGCAGATGTAACAGCAATGCATTCCGTTACATAGGTGCTGCTACTGAAAAGATCCACTCTCTAGTTTCCCACAGTCACACATGCTGGTAGGTTGGCACATCCAAAAGACGATGATCTAAGGGCTGTAGTTGGTCTATAAATCCTTAATAGGGCAGCCACGACTTCAGTAACCTCATGATTAAGAGTCTCATGCACTAAGAAAAGAATCTTATATTTAATACAGTAAGCAATAGGTAATCGCCTTGGTGTAATGTTTATAGACGTGGCTGGTGTAAGTACCTACACGCATACAGTAACTTCAACTTCTTGTACCAAAGGCCAGAGGGAGAATTCCTGCTAAATAGTAATCTCATATCAGTGAACATCACCTCTAGTGTGGCAACCACGTTTCGTGATGGACTCATCTGCTTCCCCTATGTCACCTAATTGGACAGGAGACATGAAAATGAGTCTTCAGTGTTCTGCCCTCCTGAAGTTGGCTTTATTGCCAGTTTTGCTTACTATTTGTTTGCAAATAATTGTATTCATCCTGTGGAACGGCTGTTCCTCAATCCTGACCTCCAGTAAATCAGTTGCATGTGACACTTTTTGTGGAGGTCTTACTGTGGCCACCAGTGATGTTTTGATGTTGGCTCTGATTTTCAAGTGTTTGTTTCTATATAGCCCAGCCTTCTTTGAGAGATTAGTGTGTATGTTCTGATGAGAGGTCTGTGCTGTACAGGATAATGTCTATTGAAGCTGGGAGCCCCCACCGAAGTGTATACTGTTCCCTCTAAGCTGAGCGGGAGTCCTCCAGCCGCATTGCTACCAGTAGGGGGCAGTGCTTTCAATACTGTGTTTTTAATTGTTAAGGACAGGCAGGTTTCCTGGAGTCCTGCAGAGCTTGCCTGTCCCTCACTATTGAAAATTTGGTAGTGAATCAGGCCTGTAGGTGAAGGACTCCTGCTCAGCTTAGAGGGAGCAGTATAGCAGATATTAAGAATCTGGCCTTTTCTCTACCTGTCCCTCAGTTGTGGAATGCACTGCCAAAAGAAATCCAGACGATAAGAGATTAGTTGTCCCTTTAAGAGTCCATGCAAGTCAGTTCTTTTTCCTTTAGCTGATTTTGTTGGTGACAATTGGAGACAGTTTAGATTTTCAAGAGTCTGCATGGGATGCTGTAACAAGCCTATTCAAGATACAGTATGGTATGTGTGTGTTATAGGATTGATTATTAATGAAGAGGTCAGAGTGGAGGAGTGGCCTAGTGGTTAGGGTGGTGGACTTTGGTCCTGGGGAACTGAGGAACTGAGTTTGATTCCTGGCACAGGCAGCTCCTTGTGACTCTGGGCAAGTCACTTAACCCTCCATTGCCTGCCACATTGAGCCTGCCATGAGTGGGAAAGCGCAGGGTACAAATGTAACAAAAAAAAAAATATTCAAAGCAATTTAACTGTCCAGAAGTAGCTCCTGGCTGGTTAAGTGACCTGTTCAGAGCTAACCACTGGTTATTGCCACTGAAAATAACCGGTTAGTGCCAAACTGTAAACCAGCTATTTTGGAGGGTGTTCCGGGGCAGAATCGCACTCGGCTGGTTAAGTACCAGTATTCACTTAACTGGCCGGGTTAACCGCATCAATAATACAAAGCCCTATTTTTATGTGGTAACCCATAGCTGGTTAATTAATTAATTTATTTATTATCTCATTTATACCCCACATTTTCCCAACTGTGTCAGGCCCAATGTGGCTTACATCACACTGCAAAGGTGGACGCCAATGCAGTAAATTAAGCTAATACATCATGACACCTACATAAGAAATAAAGGAGAGGATAGGGAAGAAACGAAAGGAACAGGGAATTGCTTCAGAAACCCAGAAATTCAATGCCGGTGCCTGGACATGGTCCAGCATTGAATTTCTGGGTTTAACTAGCAGGCAGTCTGCAAAAGGCCGATCACTGCTGGCTGAATATTGAGCCCAAAGTTTGCCTGTATGGTTTTATGTGATTTTATTCTATTGCTTTTATGTTTGATATGGTAAGTGTACACTGCTCTGGTAGAAGGATAGATAACTGGAAGTACTTGTAACAGCGGTTAGTGTATCTGGGTTTAAAAAAAAGGTTTGGACAAGTTCCTGGAGGAAAAGTCCATATTCTGCTATTAAAACAAACATGGGGAAGCCACTGCTTGCCCTGGGATTGGTAGCATGGAATCCGGCTTCTAATTGGGCTTCTGTCAGGCATTTGTGACCTGGATCGGCCACTGTTGGAAACAGGATACTGGGTTAGACGGACCATTGGCTATTTTTATGTTCTTATGTATTAATATTAGCCGATATCCTTATTGTGTAAGGGGCTGATTACTGAAGTGTGTTAATTTTTTGACCTTACCAGGCATTACAGGGGTTATTCTATAAGGAGCTGTCTAGTTTTAAGTGGCAGAAAGGTGCATAAATGATGGGATTCCACTTCTTTTCATCAAAAAGTGTTATTTTATAGAACACCATCTAGTACATAAATACATACCATTATTTGGTGGTGCATACTTAGCTGGTGAGCGCTGAGCAGAGCGGTGCAGATGACATGGATAAATTATAGAATTCAATTCTTCATGTATGTTTTTCATTTTCCGCCAGAGTCGCTATGCTCACATTAGCCCTCTCCTTAAGTCACTTCACTGGCTCCCTATCCATTTCCGCATTCAATTCAAACTTCTCTCACTGACCTATAAATGCATTCACTCTACCGCTCCCCAGTACCTCTCCACTCTTGTCTCTCCCTACGCCCCCTCTCGGGTACTCCGTTCTGTAGATAAATCTCTCTTATCTGTCCCCTTCTCCTCTACTGCTAATTCCAGGCTCCGTTCCTTTTATCTTGCTGCACGCCTGGAATCGACTACCTGAGCCTGTACGTCTAGTCCCGTCTTTGGCCGTTTTCAAGTCCAAACTTAAAGCCCACCTCTTTACCACTGCTTTTGACTCCTAACCACCACTCACCTGCCCTGTCCTTTTATCCTCATCCTTATTGTTCTGTCTGTTTACCTGTCTTATCTAGATTGTAAGCTCTTTGAGCAGGGACTGTCTTTCTGTGTATGGTGTACAGCGCTGCGTATGCCTTGTAGCGCTATAGAAATGATAAGTAGTAGTAGTATGTTTATGTTCATTAAGCACAAACGTTTACACCAGCTATAGAACTTGAGTAAGCGGACAGACCTTAAACATGTGTGCTTTCTGCCATTTGCATTCTATAAAGAAAATTTAGAGCCATAACCCATGCTTTTCTTAGGATCCCGGTTATAGAATTGCCCTCCACTTCTCTGCCACTCCTTCCCCATTCCCTGCCCCATCGCATGTTAAACCCATACCTTGGATTTTAACATGCAGTGGGATCTACAAACATATGTCTGTTATTTCCATAAGTGACCAAACACTTATCTCCTACAGCCAAAACTTTAGGCTTTCGACTGCAGGAATTGTTTTCTACGAAGATGCATAGGTGGTCTGGCCACATCAGGAAATATCAACTGCCCACAGAATGGAATCTGTTTCTTAGAAAAAATGAGAGTGAAAGGTCACTGATAAAGTAGTGGTGATATGATCTTGCGATGACTTCAAAAATTGAGAACTATCAAGACTATTTACTGATATAATCTGACCCCCCCCCCCCCCCGCCCTTATCTCTGGTCACCTTAGAGCACCCAGCATATATACTCAACTGACAAACAGAGAGCTTGAGAATAATGCAAAATTTCTTTAAAATACATTTTTAGAAGTTCCAATGGGGCGGAGTAGTGGGTCATTGCAAAGTTCAGAATCCTAAGATTCCTTGAACGAGAGCGATTTTTCCATAAGTTCCAACTGAGCATGGACAAGCAAACTATCTCTTAACCGTAGACACAGAGGCTGGCTGTAAAGTAATGAGAGCACGGCACTTTCTTTAAAGACCCTTCAATGTCTAATAATCTCAGTCTCATGAGGAGATGCTCAAATCTTTGGCGCTGTGCAGAACAGTGCGGGGGAAAAACTGCAAGAACAGCACAGTAAAATTACTTCCCATTGCTCAGCACTAATAGTATGCAAAAGATAGGCGTGCTGTTAGTGTTGAGCATTGGGAAGTTAAGGAAGAAGAATGTGCCTGGCACAAGAGCTCTGCACTATGCAGAGCTCTTGTGCACATGCTCAGTCAAACTGGGGAGCAGGGAGCTTCTGATTGTGAGATCATACAGTGCTTTTAAATTTTCTCCCTCACTGCTTCAAAAACAAATCAAATACAAACACACAGGGGGGGGGGGGGGGGGGCTTCCAGGATCAGAGTCCACACATAGCCCAAGCTAAGCAGCCAAAGGTAGTGTTTCCCCCCTAAGCAAAAGTTTGAATGTGTGACAGTGACACTGAAAACCCTCACTTCAAGCTGTACAAATTTGAATGCGTGACAGAGATACTGACTATCATCCCTTCCAGCACCCTAGGTTCTGACGCTAGATCCTTCTAAGCATTGTTCACAACTTAACAGGGAGTGCTGTTTCTGTGGTAATTACCTCTAACACCAGTCTTAGTTCTGAACATCGGCCTATCAGAGAACCTAACTGCGCCTTCCTGTGAAAATGTACATAGTAAGGAAACAAAACCTTGTATTCCTTCTTGTTATCCTTCTAACAGCCTGCCAAACATCTTGTACAGTTTCTTGTTTTTCTTGAGAAGCTGAATCTTCTGGAGCAGAATCAGAGTCCGTCAGAACCAACTTGGGTATGGGGGGGGGGCTTTCTGAGAGCCCTCTACTTCCAGTGGTTTTCCAGATGCTCCACTCATTGCGGAAATAAGTAATAAAGAGGCTTCTCCTACTGAAGAAAATTTCCCAGGCGGAGGGGGTGGAGTCTGTTCCTGCGAGAGAGGGAAGCAGTGATAGGGGGAAGATTACTCACAGAGCTGATTGTAGAAATCGTTGGGCCCCACTTCACATGTAAGTCCATTGGGCCTCTTATAGCAGAAGTAGAAGAAACTGGACTTTTAATCTTTCGCTTTTCTCCATAACAAAACAGCTGATACTTTCCTGCTCTCCACTCTTCTCCACTCCTCTGAGCTCCATAGGGGCGTTCTGTGCCCCTTTGGCCATGCCCCTTCGGATATGCACCCACGGGCTGCATACCCTAGCAGGGGGGTCAGATTTCATAGCAGGGGGTCAGATTTGAAGCACTTCAGGCCCTGATGATGTCACACAGAATGTCCACGGCAATGCCTGCTCTTTGCACAGCATCAGTGCAATGGTATGCACTTACCCCAGCCATAGAGCTTGCACCTAGATTCAGGAGATATGCACATAACTTTTTGTATTCTATAAGTTACCCACATAAGTGTCACATAAGCCCACTCACACTCTGTCCATGTAAACACCCACCTGCAAAGTATGCAACATCAAAGATACGCACATATTTACAGAACTGTGCCTGAGTGGATTTATAAGTACTTAAGTATTGCCATACTGGGAAAGACCAAAGGTCCATCAAGCCCAGCATCCTGTTTCCAAAAGTGGCCAATCCAGATCAAAAATACCTGGCAAGATTCCAAAAAAGTACAAAACATTTTATACTGCTTCTCCCAGAAATAGTGGATTTTCCCCAAGTCCATTTAATAACGGTCTGTGGACTTTTCCTTTAGGAAGCTGTCCAAAACTTTTTAAAACTCCGCTAAGCTAATCGCCTTTACCACATTCTCTGGCAACGAATTCCAGAGTTTAATTACACGTTGAGTGAAGAAAGATTTTCTCCGATTCATTTTAAATTTACTACATTGTAGCTTCATCGCATGCCCCCTAGTCCTAGTATTTTTGGAAAGCGTAAACAGACGCTTCACATTTACCCGTTCCACTCCACTCATTATTTTATAGACCTCTATCATATCTCCCCTCAGCCGATTTTGGCATTTATGCATATATGTGCACATGTATATGTATGTGTGTCTATCATCTCGTCATTTATGCACAAATTTGCTGCATAAGGGGAGTATGTATCAATGTGTGTTAGTCTTAAGATGTGTTATTTTTCTGCTAACCCCAGTTATTAGGAACTAGGTCTCCTTCTCCTCCTTTCCTGCTATCACCGTAGAGGAAACCGCCCATCTCCTCTCCTCCTCGAAAGCCACCACCTGTTCCTCTGACCCCATCCCCACTAACCTACTTAACACCATCACTCCTACCATCACCCCCACCATCTGTCATATCCTCAACCTCTCTCTCTCCACTGCAACTGTCCCGGACACCTTCAAGCATGCTGTGGTCACTCCACTCCTCAAAAAACCATCACGACCCTACCTGTCCCTCCAACTACCGCCCCATTTCCCTCCTACCCTTCCTCTCCAAGATACTTGAACGCGCCGTTCACAGCCGCTGCATTGATTTTCTCTCCTCTCATGCCATCCTCGATCCGCTTCAATCCGGCTTTCGCCCCCTACACTCAACAGAAACAGCACTATCTAAAGTCTGCAATGACCTATTCCTCGCCAAATCCAAAGGTCACTACTCCATCCTCATCCTCCTCGACCTTTCCGCCGCTTTTGACACTGTCAATCACAACCTACTTCTTGACACACTGTCCTCCCTTGGGTTCCAGGGCTCTGTCCTCTCCTGGTTCTCCTCTTATCTCTCCCATCGTACCTTCACTCTCATGGTTCGTCCTCCTCCCCTATCCCGCTCTCTGTTGGAGTTCCTCAGGGATCTGTCCTTGGGCCCCTTCTTTTTTCAATCTACACCTCTTCCTTAGGCTCCCTGATATCTTCTCATGGTTTCCACTATCATCTTTATGCTGACAACACCCAGCTTTATCTCTCCACACCAGAAATCACTGCGGATACCCAGGCCAAAGTCTCGGCCTGCTTATCCGACATTGCTGCCTGGATGTCCAACCGCCACCTGAAACTGAATATGTCTAAGACTGAACTTATTGTTTTCCCACCCAAACCCACTTCCCCTCTCCCTTCACTCTCTATCTCAGTTGATAACATCCTCATCGTCCCCGTCTCATCTGCCCGCAACCTCGGTGTCATCTTCGACTCCTCCCTCCCCTTTTCTGCGCATATCCAGCAGATAGCCAAGACCTGTCGCTTCTTCCTCTATAACATTAGCAAAATTCGCCACTTCCTCTCCGAGCACACCACCCGAACTCTCATCCACTCTCTCATTACCTCTCGCCTTGACTACTGCAACCTACTCCTGACCGGCCTCCCACGTAGCCATCTATCCCTCCTTCAGTCCATCCAGAACTCTGCCGCACGTCTTATCTTCCGCCTTAACCGATATACTCATATCACCCCTCTCCTCAAGTCACTCCACTGGCTCCCAATCAGATACCGCATACAGTTCAAGCTTCTCTTACTCACCTACAAATGCACTCGATCTGTGGCCCCTCCTTACCTCTCTACCCTCATCTCCTCTTACGTCTCTACCCGTAACCTCCGCTCTCAAGACAAATCCCTCCTTTCAGTACCCTTCTCCACCACCTCCAACTCCAGGCTCCGCCCCTTCTGTCTCGCCTCACCCCATGCCTGGAACAAACTCCCTGAGCCCATACGCCGTGCCCCCTCCCTACCCATCTTCAAATCAATGCTCAAAGCCCACCTCTTCAATGTCGCCTTCGGCACCTAATCACTACACCTCTTCTCAGGAAATCTTAACTACCCCAACTTGACATTTCATCCTTTAGATTGTAAGCTCTTCCGAGCAGGGACCGTTCTTAATTGTTAATTTGTACAGCGCTGCGTAACCCTAGTAGCGCTCTAGAAATGTTAAGTAGTAGTAGTAGTATTTCATAAAATGGGACCTGTGCTAAAATAGCAGTAAGTTAAATGATAAACTAACACATTGATACCTTCCCCCTAAACATTAGCTCCTTTTTGAGAATTGCCTAAGTATTTAGCTGACGCAATCACCATTAGCACGTGCTCAAATGCGCATCTGGAGGGGAATTCTATAACGGTGCACCTAGATTTAGGAGCCTATTCCTTTATGGAAAGTAGACGCCTACTTTCAAGGTTGAAATGTATTTGATATAATATTCTACTAAAAATCATAGCCCTTTTATTAAGCTGTGTTAGATGTTAACAAGCACCTAACACAGCAGAAATGGCCCAACGCGTGATCCGTAAAGTGTCCTGTATTACTATGGTCATTTGTGTATGAGAAGCATGCAGCATTAATTTTTTTTTGTTTTTTTGAGGGAGCATGTCATGGGCAGAGAATGGATAGAGATTAGGCGTGGAAGCAGTATCCAGTTAGCGCGTGCACCTTAGCATACACTAAATGGTTATCGCGGGGTTAACACAGGAGCCCTTAAATAGGAGGTGGTAAGGGCTCCCAAGTTAATTTGTTTTAATGGCTGCAAGATTTATTTATTTACTTATTTGTGGCATTTATATCCCACATTATCCCAAACTAGTTTGCGTTCAATTTGGCTGACAACAAACAGTATACGATACATAACAAAGAATAATGCATAAGAAAGTAATTTGTTGTAAGAATCCAATTTTACAGTACAGTATCATAAACGTACTGGGATAGCTATGGATGTTTAACATTTAGAAAATCTATTATGATTGAGAAATGGTACATGACGCAAAGAGAAAGTTAATGGTAAATGGAGTAATAACCTATTCAGGTAATAATTAATTGTTTGAGATATGGTCGTTCTTTTTGAGGGTTTGTTTGAATAGGAATGATTTGAGGATTTTGCAGAATCTAGTATATTCCTGTATATTTCTTATTTTGGGTGGTAAGGAGTTCCATCATTTGGTTCCTAGGTAAGTGAAATCTGCAGAGTGGCCAGTTTTGTAGATCACGTTTTTGCAATTCGGGAGGTGTAGTCTGAGATAGTTTCTTGCGTCATATTTAGTGTTTCTTTGAGGTAAGTTTATTAATGGTACCATATAGTCTGGAGCTGTGCCATTTAGGATTTGAAAGATAAAGGTACATAATTTGAAGAAGATTCTCACTTTGATTGGAAGCCAGTGTGATTTGATTAATAAAGGGGAGGCACTTTCAAAATGAGTGATTTTATATATGAACCATGATAATGGTAACATTAGCACATGGCCATAAATGAAACAAATACAAAAAATGCTTTCTCACAGCCACACAAGGAATGGGCGTAGCACATGTGTTAGAGCCATACCAGGGTGCGTTAAGCCTATTTCTTGGTACAGCTTAGTAAAAGAGCTCTTAAAGTAAGAGAAGAGACAAAGATGGGTACAGAGGGAGTACAAAATAATAAACATATCCTAAATAAGATAATAATTATAAAATTAAAATTAAAAACACAAACATTGACAATTAAAATGACATCAAGCTAATAATTAATCAAAAAAACAAAATGATGGGGGAGAAATGACTCTGGGCAAGTCACTTAACCCTCCATTGCCCCAGGTACAAAATAAGTACCTGAATACAGTGGGGGAAATAAGTATTTGATCCCTTGCTGATTTTGTAAGTTTGCCCACTGACAAAGACATGAGCAGCCCATAATTGAAGGGTAGGTTATTGGTAACAGTGAGAGATAGCACATCACAAATTAAATCCGGAAAATCACATTGTGGAAAGTATATGAATTTATTTGCATTCTGCAGAGGGAAATAAGTATTTGATCCCCCACCAACCAGTAAGAGATCTGGCCCCTACAGACCAGGTAGATGCTCCAAATCAACTCGTTACCTGCATGACAGACAGCTGTCGGCAATGGTCACCTGTATGAAAGACACCTGTCCACAGACTCAGTGAATCAGTCAGACTCTAACCTCTACAAAATGGCCAAGAGCAAGGAGCTGTCTAAGAATGTCAGGGACAAGATCATACACCTGCACAAGGCTGGAATGGGCTACAAAACCATCAGTAAGACGCTGGGCGAGAAGGAGACAACTGTTGGTGCCATAGTAAGAAAATGGAAGAAGTACAAAATGACTGTCAATCGACAAAGATCTGGGGCTCCACGCAAATCTCACCTCGTGGGGTATCCTTGATCATGAGGAAGGTTAGAAATCAGCCTACAACTACAAGGGGGGAACTTGTCAATGATCTCAAGGCAGCTGGGACCACTGTCACCACGAAAACCATTGGTAACACATTACGACATAACGGATTGCAATCCTGCAGTGCCCGCAAGGTCCCCCTGCTCCGGAAGGCACATGTGACGGCCCGTCTGAAGTTTGCCAGTGAACACCTGGATGATGCCGAGAGTGATTGGGAGAAGGTGCTGTGGTCAGATGAGACAAAAATTGAGCTCTTTGGCATGAACTCAACTCGCCGTGTTTGGAGGAAGAGAAATGCTGCCTATGACCCAAAGAACACCGTCCCCACTGTCAAGCATGGAGGTGGAAATGTTATGTTTTGGGGGTGTTTCTCTGCTAAGGGCACAGGACTACTTCACCGCATCAATGGGAGAATGGATGGGGCCATGTACCGTACAATTCTGAGTGACAACCTCCTTCCCTCCGCCAGGGCCTTAAAAATGGGTCGTGGCTGGGTCTTCCAGCACGACAATGACCCAAAACATACAGCCAAGGCAACAAAGGAGTGGCTCAGGAAGAAGCACATTAGGGTCATGGAGTGGCCTAGCCAGTCACCAGACCTTAATCCCATTGAAAACTTATGGAGGGAGCTGAAGCTGCGAGTTGCCAAGCGACAGCCCAGAACTCTTAATGATTTAGAGATGATCTGCAAAGAGGAGTGGACCAAAATTCCTCCTGACATGTGTGCAAACCTCATCATCAACTACAGAAGACGTCTGACCGCTGTGCTTGCCAACAAGGGTTTTGCCACCAAGTATTAGGTCTTGTTTGCCAGAGGGATTAAATACTTATTTCCCTCTGCAGAATGCAAATAAATTCATATACTTTCCACAATGTGATTTTCCGGATTTAATTTGTGATGTGCTATCTCTCACTGTTACCAATAACCTACCCTTCAATTATGGGCTGCTCATGTCTTTGTCAGTGGGCAAACTTACAAAATCAGCAAGGGATCAAATACTTATTTCCCCCACTGTATATGTAAACCACTTTGAATGTAGTTGCAAAAAACTCAGAAAGGCGGTATATCAAGTCCCATTTCCCTTTCCCTTATGACATCACAATATCAGAAGTGAGCCAAGTATCCGGCAATCAAGCCATTGTGACATCACTGATGAGGTTGGCTCTTATTGGTGGAATGAGTGGAGGAGTAGCCTAGTGGTTAGTGCAGTGGACTTTGATCCTGGGGAATTGAGTTTGATTCCCACTGCAGCTCCTTGTGACTGTGGGCAAGTCACTTAACCCTCCATTGCCCCAGGTACAAAATAAGTACCTGTATATAATATGTAAGCCGCATTGAGCCTGCCATGAGTGGGAAAGTGCGGGGTACAAATGTAACAAAAAACAAAAACAAAACTATATAGCCTGTCCCACCAAAAGTGCAAGAGAAGAAAAAAAACCCCTAAGGCACAACTTGTCCAAAGGAGGCATCAAAGAAATAGGTTTTAAGATGAGCCTTGAATTTGATAAAAGAAGATTCGAGTCTTATATACAAGAGCAGTGAATTCCATAAAGTGGAAGTACTGGTACCAGTGATATGAAAACAGAGCTTTCTATGACAGGAAACAGTTAATAGGTGTTGTTGTGAAGAATGGAGAGATCTAGCTGAAACATTAAGAATCTGAAAAGTGGAAAGGAAACTAGGCAGGTCGGAGTAA
Organism: Microcaecilia unicolor; assembly: GCF_901765095.1. NCBI lineage: Eukaryota > Metazoa > Chordata > Amphibia > Gymnophiona > Siphonopidae > Microcaecilia > Microcaecilia unicolor. Next base: position 36,375,289 of record NC_044038.1, read on the forward strand.
TAAACCTGATATGTAATAACACGACTTTTATAAGAAACACGTGAGGATACTGGCAGCCAGTGCTCAGCCAAAAGAGAAAGGGGGGGGGGGGGTACACGATCTTTCCTGTAGAGAATACTAGCGTAATGGTATGCAGCTAGGCATAGAGCTGATGTAAATGCTCACGCCAAAATCGCTGGAACATGCAACACGCATGTAATTTCTAGTATAATTTACAGATGCAACTATACATCCTGCTGTATTGCCAGTGGCGTAGGAAGGGGGGGCGGTGGGGCGGTCCGCCCCGGGTGCACGCCGCTGGGGGGTGTCGGCGCCTCGCTGGTTCCTTGCTCTCTCTGCCCCAGAACAGGTTACTTCCTGTTCCGGGGCAGAGTGAGCAGGGAACCAACGAGGCGCCGACACCCCCCCAGCGGCGTGCTCTCGGCGGATTGGCCCTCCCACCCGCCCCTCACCGCCTTCCAGGTATGTTCTCGCGGGCGGGGGGGGTGTTGCGCTACGGAGGGGGAGGGTGCGTTGCGCTGCACCCGGGGAGGGGGGGGGTGCGCAGCGGCGACCCGCCCCAGGTGTCAGCTGCCCTCGCGACGCCACTGTGTATTGCTTAGGTACTGCAGCCTGCTCGCTTGATCACCACAGACTGTTCACCGAATAAAATACTACAGATTCTTTTTGGATTCGTATTGAGTAAATGAAACTCTTTATTCAAATGGAGAGTGAGTGATTTATACGCTCTCCATTTGAATAAAGAGTTTCATTTACCCAATACGAATCCAAAAAGAATCTGTAGTATTTTATACGGTGAACAGTCTGTGGTGATCAAGCGAGCAGGCTGCAGTACCTACGCAATACATTAGTGGTGCTGTGAGCAGGATTCGTAGAGGGGAATGGAATTTTTTAAGCAAAAAAAAAATTGGGAAGAATAAAGCGGAGAGTGTTATCCTGCCCACACTCCAACCCTATGTATACTTACCTGTAAAAGAGGGTCCTTATGTATGATGTGTGCATATTTATAGCACTTAGACTTACTTTTGGCATATATTTATTTACTTAGATTTTGATCACACCTTTTTCAGTAGTAGCTCAAGGTGAGTCTGGGTGTTTCCCTGTCCCTGAAGCAATGGAGGGTTAAGTAACTTGCCCAACATCACAAGGAGCAGCAGTGGGATTTGAACTGGTCATCTCAGGCAGTCAAGACTGGTGCTCTAACCACTAGGCCACTCCTCCATTCCTATAGACATATACACTCATATATGTCAGTATTCTAATCATTTGTGGGCTTATTCAGGGTGTAAACGTTAGCAGCTTATTTATACATTTGCCCGCATATGGGCAATTCTAGAAAGGATGCTAAAAATTAGGCACCCAAAATCTGTGCATTATGAGGTCTTTTATTAAGCCACGGTGGTGTTTTTCTTTCTTTCTTTCTTTATTTATTACATTTGTATCCCACATTTCCCACCTATTTGCAGGCTCAATGTGGCTTACAATGTATCGTTATTGTTAGATAATAGATTTTTAGCTCGCGGTAGAAATCAACTGGTGGTAAATTCCAAGACGCGCATAGGGATATAATGGCTATCTCGGCATTTATCACCTGCTGATTTCTACTGTGAGCTACAAACCCTACCATGGCTTAAGAAAAGACCCCCTAAGAAAGTGTTATATAATGGCACCTAGGTGCCTGTGATCCTTTATAGAATAGAGCGTAAGTTGGCATTTAGGTGCAAATTGCAGTGTTCTATAATAGTGGCATAGGTATGGGGGGACGAGGGCCTGGGCCCCCCCCCAAATTGGATCCAGGGCCCCTGGTTTGGTCAGGGCCGCCGAGAGACTGGGCCGGGCCCAGGGCAAGGCCGCCCCCGAGGCCCCGCCCCTGCCGCCCTCACTGCCCTGCCCCTTGAGGTCACCGCCGCTCCCCCTGAGATCGCTGCAGCCAGTGCTCCCCCCTCTACCCCCCCCCCCCCCCCCGAGGTCACCACCGCAGTTTCCCCCTCCACCCCCCCCCCCCAAGGTCGTCGCCGCTGCTCCCCAGCTCCATCCGCCACTGGGCCGGGCCCCCTGCATTGAAATCACAGTCTCACCTCCATGAAAGCAGCGCTGCAGGCAGCAGAACGCCTCCCTTCGGCCCTCCTTCCCTCCTTCTGTCCCGCCCTCGCAGAAGTTGCGGTCGACGACAGAGGGCGGGTGGGACTGCGGTGCCAGGCCCCCCTTGGAGGCCTGGGCCTGGGAAATTTTTTCTCCCTGCCCCCCCTCTCGGCGGTTTGGTTGACAGGAGTCCCCAACCCCTGCCAGTTGAACCTCTTCTCCAGGGCTGTTCTCTGCACGTTGCCTGTCCTGCTTTGTCTCACATCGCATGCATGCTTGGTTTGAGTGAAACCGAGCATGCGCGAAGCAGGGCAGGCAATGTGAAGAGAAGAGCGCTGGAGAAAGGCTTGAGCTGTACGTAGATGGGGCTGTGGCGGGGCGGGGTTGTGTCAGGGAGATGGGCCAAATTGTGCCCCCCCCTCCACTTTGGGCTCTGGACCCCCTAAACATTGAGGTCTGCCTATGCCCCTGTTCTATAAGTTTGCCCCAGATTCTATATATGGTGCCTAGATTTGGGTGCGCATCCTAGATGCGCAGGAGCTGTTAACAATCAATAATTGGATGCTAACAACAATTACAGTATTAATGTTAATTGGCACCAATTAGGATTTGCATGCACATCTGGCTACACACTATTCTATAACGCTGGGCGCCTAAATCCCATTGCGCACAACCCAAAAGGGGGAATGGCCATGGGAGAGGCACAGGCAGGTCAGAGGTGTTCAAAACGTTGTGCACAATGTTATACAGTAACAGGCCTCTGCACCCAACTTGGGTGCCAGGATTTACACCAAGTTTCAGCAGGCTTAAGTCTGGCGCCCAGATTTGAGCATGAAAACCAGCTCTAAGAACTATTCTATAAAGGGCCTGAACCATTTTTAGAATAGCACCTAGTCCTGAACTTTTCTGCTGCCCATGTTTCAGTGCCATTTATTGAATTCTCCCCTTGGCACCTAAGTGAGTGTCTTGCCCATGCCCCGTCCACATGTGCATCCCCTTTGCAGTTATGCAGTGTTTCCTAAGTTCAGTCCTGGAGTCAGTGATGATCCCAGGTCGGCTGCCACCCGGGGCGGATCGCCGATGCGCACCCCCCCCCCCCCCCCCCCCCCCCCCCCCGGGGTGCAGCATGACACACACCCCCCGGCGCATCAACCCCTCCCCGGTGCATTTTTAGCTGCTGGGAGTAGCCATGCAGCTCTCGGCTCCGCTGGCTCCCTGCTCCCTCTTCCCCCAGAACAAGAAGTAACCTGTTCCGGGGCAGAGGGAGCAGGGAACCAGCGGAGCCGACAGGCGCGTGGCTGCTCTCTGCACCCCCCCAGCAGTGTGCACCCGGGGCGAACCGCCCCCACTGCCCGCCCTTGGTACGCCGCTGCCTGGAGTATCCCTTGCCACTCAGGTTTTCAGAATATCCACAATGAATATGCATGAAAGAGATTTGCATGTAATGGAGGCAGTGTATGTAAATCAAGTTCATGCAAATCCATTGTGAATATCCTGAAAACCTGACTGACAAGGGGTGCTCCAGGACTGGACTTGGGGAAACACTGGTCTAAAGCACTTAGACACTGACTTATAGAATAGCGCTTAAGAGCAATTAAGTACCTAATTGCCGTTTACCCGCATTGGACACCTAACTTCTGTTTGCGTTCCTAAGGTCTTGGAGTTCTGTGCATTTCAAATCAGTGGTCCCTTATGGTCTGTGTTCTGTATGTGTGACTGAGGTGAAGGATTCAGCTAGAAATGTATTCACTCTGCTGCTCCCCAGTATCTCTCCACACTAGTCCTTCCCTACACCCCTTCCCGTGCACTCCGTTCCCTGGATAAATCCTTCTTATCTGTTTCCTTCTCTGCTACTGCCAACTCCAGACTTCGCGCCTTCTGTCTCGCTGCACCCTACGCCTGGAATAAACTTCCTGAGCCCCATCCTTGACCATCTTTAAATCTAGATTGAAAGCCCACCTCTTTAACATTGCTTTTGACTTGTAACCACTTGTAACCGACTACCTACCCTCCTCTCCTCTTCCTCTACACATTAATTGATTTGCTTGCTTTATTTTTTGTCTATTAGATTGTAAGCTCTTTGAGCAGGGACTGTCTTTCTTTCTTCTATGTTTGTGCAGCACTGCGTACGCTTTGTAGCGCTATATAAAATGCTAAATAGTAGTAGTAGTAGTAGTATTAGTAGAATCTGATATTTATGTAGAGACCTCCAGCAATTTGGCTTGTTTAATTTTCCTGATGGGAGGTGTATTGGTGCTCCAGGGGATAGCGTAATCTTTGCAGTGCTACTATTTGAGTTCTAGGTGATAATGCTGGTTTGGTGTGACAGCTTTCCTACATATTTGCTGAATGCATTTTTTCCACAGGGTTTTATGTTTCACAGTCTGCCTGGCAGTGGAAGGAATTTTATGGTAAGTTTTAAGGGGAAGTATCTAGTATTTTACACTCTGCAGTTCTGTCAGGGTTTTGATCCCAGTGGTTTTCTGGTATGGTGATAATATGCCTTCAGTCCACCTCTGAATGCTAAGAGATGAAATGTAACCAGAGACACCATAGGTAGAAAATTGTTACTGTCTGAGAGTAACAACACATCAGTGTAAAATGAGCACAGTGGCGTACCAAGGGGGGGGGCGGTGGGGGTGGTCCGCCCCGGGTGCATGCCGCTGGGGGGTGCCACGGCGCGCGCCTGCTCTGAGTTCGCTGACTTCTTCACGCGCTCGCTGCAGCTCCCTCTGCCCTGGAACAGGTTACTTCTTGTTCCGGGGAAGAGGGAGCAGGGAGCCAGCGGAGCCGAGAGCTGCACGCCTGCTCCCAGCAGCTAAAAATGCACCGGGGAGGGGGAGCTGCAGCGAACACGCGAAGTCAGGGAACTCTGACCAGGCGTGCGCTGCGGCACCCCCCCCCCAGCGGCGTGCACCCGGGGGGGGGTCCGCGCTGCATCGGGGGGGGTGCTGCACCCGGGGGGGGTCCGCGCTGCACCGGGGAGGGGGAGCTGCAGCGAACACGCGAAGTCAGGGAACTCTGACCAGGCGTGCGCTGCGGCACCCCCCCCCCCCCAGCGGCGTGCACCCGGGGGGGTTCCGCGCTGCATCGGGGAGGGGGGGGTGCTGGACCCGGGGGGGGCGGGGCGCCGCCCCAGGTGTCCGCCCCCCTAGGAACGCCACTGAATGAGCAGGGCCCATTTCAATGTCTCAGGACCTCAGTCTATGTTCCCCACAGTATTCACATGCTGGCGACAGTTTTGTCAGTTGATGTGGCTTGTCTGGTGCACAATTAATTATTTTCTGTGTGGAACATACCTGCCAGTTTAGGACTTTTTTGAAAGGATCTTAAATAATGTTGTTTATGTTTATTATGAGTGAATTAAATATTTTGAGTAGATTGTAAATTCATGAGGAAATTCACTCAGAGAGAGGACTCATGTCTTGCCTCATCCCTGGTGACCTAGAGTTTCCCAACAGAAATCTGCTCAGCTAAGCGTAGACTGAATATACAGAAGTGATATTAAAACTGCGTATATTGTGATATGATGTGTTTTAAAAATATATATATTTAAGCAAATAGGGTGAAGTATTTCTTACTGTGAAGACATTTAGGAGGAAATTCTATAAAGCAGGTACTAACATTTATGAACTGAATATGTGCATAAATGTTTCAAATACCAGCATGCATGCCCATGCACGTGTCAATGCTGGAAATCTGGCTACATGCTATTTTATCTGCCGCCGCCACCCCGATGCCACCACCTCCGCCCCCCCCCCCCAATTGCTACTCAGGCCGCTGGCGCTGCTGTCCCCAGTCTCCACCCACCCAGCCCCATCGACAGCCCCCCTCTGTCCGCCACCGGGCTCCCTGCATACAAATCGGCAGCGCCTCACCTCCACGTGAAAGCGGCAGATGACCTCCCTTCGGGCCTTCCCTCACTTTGCCCCGCCCTTGTGGAAACAGGAAGTTACATCAGACGAGGGCGGGACACAGTGAGGGAAGGCCTGAAGGGAGGCGATCTGCCACTTTCACACGGAGGTGAGGCACTGCCAATTTGAATGCAGGGGGCCCGGTGGAGGGGGGGCTGTCGACAGAGCCGAGGGCGGGAGGTGAAACCGGGGACTGCAGCGCCGGCGGCCTGGGAGCAGGAAAAGGAGAGAGACCCCGGCGCCGAGGAATGTTGTCCCCCTGCCCCCCTCCCCCCCTCTCAGCGACCCTGGGGGGGAGCACTTCCTGCCACCCACTGAGGTGGCGGTAAGGGTTCCCGCGCTAACCTGGCAATAACTGGGCAGCATGTGGCGCTGCCCGATTACCCCCCTGTAACTGCTGTAGTAAAAAATAGGGACCTATTTTTCCTAGTGCCAGAAATGGTGCATGTTGTGGGTGGAAATACTGCCGGCACCCACATCGGGCTGGCGTATTTCCAGATTGCCTTGTGGTAAGCCCACAGTGGGCTTACCACTGCTTGGTAAGAGGGCTCCTAAGGCTGGTATAAGTGCTGACGCCTAAGCGCATATGCACATATAATATTCTATAAGGGAATGAAGGGGCTTACATTCCTTTGTAGACCAGACTCCACATACAACCCCCTTCCCTTTATGGAATTGTCCTCTTAAATTACAACAGCATCACAGTTAATGATGAAGGGCAAATATGTTGCTTAATATCTATGCTCTAACTAATGTGTACAATTTTCCTTATAATTTCACTTTAGATGTTTCAGTATGTACCACTTCCTGTATGGCTGTTTACCGCAGGGAAAATGAGGGACTTTTGGGGGCAGATGTGTTTTGGTTACACTATCATAATGCCCCTAAAAATCCTTATTGTTCTTGCTGTGCACGTCTGTGTTTCTGAGCCTGGTGTGAGCTGCTGAACTGGTGGAGACGATGGAGTTTTAAGAGCAAAATTCACCCAGTGTAGCTGCAGATTTTTACCCCCATCTGCGCTTAGGCAGGTGGACAGCCAGCTGGCTTTATCCCGTACAGATGGTAGAACTCCACAGCTGGATTTTTTTAAACAAAAAACAAAACAAACCCCAACTTATTTACAAGTTACTGCAGCTGGTGACGTAAAACATATGATTCACAGAGCAGGGAAGCTGGTTGGCCCCACCCAGGGGTGATGTCCATAATTAGGTGCCTACTTTGCCCTGATGGGTAAATGTGCCCTAATCATTGTCAATGTGATGTGGTATATTTGGCACTGAAGGGTAACCTGATAATGAGGTGGCAGGGGCACTGAAATAGAACCTTCCTCAAGAAACTTTGGGCCTGATATTAAAATGATTTAAATGGCTCCTGGTCAGTTAAATCAGTGTTTCCCAAGTTGGTCCTGGAGTACATCCTTGCCAGTCAGGGTTTCAGGATAGCCACAGTAAATACGCATGAGATTGATTCGCATACTCTGCCGCCACTGTATGCAGATCTCTTTCCTGTATATTCATTGTGGATATCCTGAAAACCTGACTGGCAAGGGGGTGCTCAAGGACCGAATTGGGAAACACTGATTTAAATCGCCTGTTGGGCTAACCAGACATATTCAGTGATAACTTAATCAGATGTGCCACTGAAAATGTCTGATTAGTACCCAAGCCAGCCATTTTGGGGGCATTCTGGAGGTAAAGTGGGTCCTTGACACGCACCCTTTATAGAATAACGCTTAGTGGCAATTTTTTTTGGCATTCATGTCTGACCACTATTTAAAGAATCCCCCCCAACTGTGTATGTGTGCATTGTTTTATTTAACTCATAGTCCTGGACAACTATGGCTTTTACAATGGAACTTCAACACTCCAAACCCGCTGTCAAAACAGCAGCAAGTATGATTTTGATCCAATGACATAACCCAGAGGTGTTTAGTGTATGTCCCATGGGCCAAATATAGCCTGTTTGGGATTTTAGCATATATTTGTTGGCTTTACCTAATTATTGAGTACGCATGATTTTGAAGAACTGCAGACCTATCTGGCGAGTGTAAAGTCACGATTTCAGAAAAGATTCATAAATTTTGGTAGTATAAGTCATGCTACAATAGTGTAAAACATTCATGTGGCCTGCACGCATGAATTTCTGATTTATTTATTACATTTGTACCCCGCACTTTCCCACACATGGCAGGCTCAATGCGGCTTACATAGTAACAATATAATGGATTACAAAGTCGTAAGAAGAATATACAATTTGCAGTAAACGCAGTATTAATGGGGTTAACGGATAAGTAAATTGAGCATGGGAGGAATTGGGTGCAGAAGGAAATGAGCGTAGGGAGGTAGGCATAGGAAGATGGAGAGGAATGGATATGGGGTAGCAATAAGGATAATGGGAAACATGGACAATGTATAACAATCGTCAATAAGAATCATGCGGGCAGGCATTGGTTAGGTTGAATTGTTAGGGTAGGCTATCTTGAAGAGATGGGTCTTCAGTGCTTTTTCTGAAGGGCAAAATAGTCATAGATCATATAGTCCACTATAAAAAAAACATTTAGGGGCCCTTTTACTAAAGAGTGTTAAGCCTGAATGTTCACTTAGCAAGTGAAAAACAGGCTATCGCAAAATCCATTAAAGCATTTTGTGGTGTTGTGCCTGTTAGCATGTTACATATTTTTAAAAATATATACTTTTCTATGGGGCATATTATAGGTGGAGAATGGGCATGGATGCATTAACTAGGTATCGTATTAGGATTACTGACACTAACTGGTTAATGCAAGAGCACTTGGCAACATTAGTGCTCAACACGCAAAATAAATTTGAAAATGATATCTGAAAAGACCACGTAATTTCTACATTTAGTGTGTGGGAAAGACCTGCATTAGGATACACTATACTAAGATTTGACTGCCCTTTAGTAAAAGGGTCTCTCAGTCCGCAGACATATGGCCCTCTGTTGAAGAAACTTGGATGCCCCTGGTTTAACCAAAATCCTGATCAGTATTTTGCCTTGCCAGTTCTTCCTAAAACCCTTCCCTGATATTCTGTTTTTTTTTTTTTACCTGAAAGCAGTACTAGCAAAATAAATATTTAGATAATTCAGCAGCCTGTTCAGTGTTTCATTCCACACCATGATTTGCATTTTACTCCTCCTACTTAGCCACACCCACCTTGGTGACAGTATGCTAATCAGGGCACTGCTGTGCTGATCCATATCAGAACCCCAGGCAGGCTTTCCAGGACATGAACACAGGACAAACAGCTGAAATCAGAGGAAGAAAACTTTCAACAAGGGAGGGAGGAGGAAGCAGGATATTATATGTGGAAGAGAAAGCATGCCTAGAAATAAGCAAAAGAGATTTACCAGCTCCCTTAAACTGAAAGACATAATTACAGGGAAGGTGATACTTTGAAGGACTGCTCAATGTGCGGCTGCAGCGAAAGCAAACAGAATGTTAGAAATTATTAGGAAAGGAATGAAAAAAGAATATTATAATGCCTCTGTATCACTCTATTCTGTGACTGCATCTTGAATATTGTGGGCAATTTTGGCTGCTGCATCTCAAAAATGATATAGCAGAATTAGAAAATGTATAAAGAAGGGTGCCAGAATGATAACGAGAATGGAAAGCTCTCATATAAGGAAAGGCTAAAGAGGTTGGGGCTCTTCAGCTTGGAGAAGACACATGGCTGAGGGGAGATATGATAGAGGTCTATGAAATCATTAGTGGAATGAAATAGGGGAAAGACTAGGGGGCAGGCCTTGAAGTTACATAGTAATACTTTTAAAAGAAATAGGTGGACATATTTTTTCAGTCAACGTATAGTTAAGCTCTGGAACTCATTGCGGGAGGATATAGTAAAAGCAGTTGGTGTAGCTAGGTTTAGAAAAGGTTTGGATAAGTTCCTGGAGGTAAAGTCCATAAACCGCTACTAAGGCAGACTCGGGGAAAGCCACTGCTTATTCCTGGGATTGGTAGCATGGAATCTTGCTACTTTTCTGGGATTCTGACAGGTACTTGTGACCTGGACTGGTCACTGTTGAGAATAGGATGCTGAGCTAGATGGCCTTTTGGTCTGACCCATTATTGCATTTCTGATGCTGTTATATGAAGACAGCTCTTATGATCTAAATAGAATGTTTGCTTAATAAAAGGCTGCATTGAGTGTCTTTATTTCTACCATAAGGCCAGGTCAGTTCTTGTTTGTATCACCAGTTGACACCTGTTTGCTGTTTTCAATTTGGAGGGATACAGCAGGCGGACGTCATGAGGTAGTAATTGTTTATAGAATGCCAAATCTTTTTAAGCCCAAGGTTGAGATGTTTATGAGTTGCTGATTCCCACTTCTGCATGCTGTCTTTAGCATTTATAACTTGCAACATTACATTTAAATAAAGGAAAGGGATGGGATTTGATATACTGCCTTTCTGTGGTTACAATCAAAGCAGTTTACATATTATATACAGGTACTTATTTTGTACCGTTGTCCGACAAATGAATTAACAGGTTTATGTGTGCTGTCTGGCTTTTTAGATGACAGTTGCACTGGGTCAGGATGTTTGTTCTTCCAGTTGTCTGTTCCAGTCCTTATGCCCCACCAGGGCCGATCTTAAGCAGGGACAACAGGGGCGACCGCACAGGGTCCTGTGCTCCTAGTGGCACTGCTAGGGCTTAATTTGTGTCATTTTCTTCTAGTGGTCACCAATAGGAAGCAGCAATTCGTACACACTTCTCAAGCTGACCCCCAGAGCCTTCTCTCTGATGCAACTTCCTGTTTTGCCCAGGTGGAAAGTGTCAGAAGGCTGTACGGGATGGTGCAAGCAGTGTGTATGAATGATGCTGGTGAATGCTGGAGAGAAAGCCATCTTTAAAAGGTACCCAGTGTGTGGAGGGGGGGGGCTTTGAGAAATAAGGGAAGGGGACAGAAGGGAGAGACACAGGACCATGGGAGAGGAGAGAGAAGGAGAAATGTTGGATCATGGATTGGGAGGGTTGGGGAACCACACAGGGCCCTACTATTGCTAAAGCTGACCTTGGGCCCCACCAACAAGTTTGGTTTTCAGGATGTCTGCAGTGAATAGTCATAAGATTATGTCATGGGTGAATGTGCAGGTTTTGGTTATCTTGTAAACCCAGAGTTGTCAGCATATATGCTAGTTCCATTAACCCATTAGTGGCTAATGTTCTAACCAACTACAGGCCAGTAGCATCCATACCTTTGATAACCAAGCTAACGGAAGGGTTGGTGACCAAACAACTCACAAACTATTTAAATAAATTCTCAATACTCTACGACTCCGAGTCAGGATTTCGGTCTAACCACAGTACTGAAACAGTACTAGTCACTCTCATGGCCAAATTCAAACAAATGATTGCAACTGGAAAGAACATACTACTTCTACAATTTGACATGTCAAGCGCTTTTGATATGGTTGATCATGGAATACTATTACATATCCTTGAGTACTTCGGAATTGGAGGCAACATTCTCAATTGGTTCAAGGGATTCCTAACCACACGATCATACCAAGTGACATCTAATTCGACCACCACAGCCACACGGACACCTGAATTCGGAGTCCCACAGAGATCCCCCCTTTCACCGACTCTATTCAACTTAATGATGATACCCTTGGCCAAACTATTATCAAACCACAACCTCAACCCATATATATACGCAGATGATGTAACGATTTACATTCCATTTAAACAAGACCTAAAGGAGATTCCAACAACATCAACCAAAGTCTTCATAGCATGCATTCATGGGCGGATGCATTTTGGCTGAAACTTAATGTTGAAAAAACCCAATGCCTAATACTCACCTCTCAACATAATAAGAACAAATTTACCGCCATTAATACACCAAATCTGAACCTTCCAATTTCGGATACCCTAAAAATTCTTGGAGTTACCATCGATCAACACCTAACACTCGAGAACCATGCGAAAAACACAACCAAGAAGATGTTCCACTCAATGTGGAAATTAAAAAGAGTAAGACCTTTCTTCCCAAGGACTGTTTTCCGTAACCTGGTGCAATCAATGGTGCTCAGTCATCTAGACTACTGCAACGCACTCTACGCCGGCTGTAAAGAGCAAATAATCAAGAAACTTCAAACAGCCCAGAATACCGCAGCCAGACTCATATTTGATAAGACAAAATATGAAAGTGCTAAGCCCCTACGAGAGAAACTACACTGGCTCCCACTTAAAGAACGCATCACGTTCAAAATATGCTCCCTAGTTCACAAAATCATACACTGAGATGCACCAGCCTACATGTCAGACCTGATAGACCTACCACCCAGGAATGTCAAAAGATCATCCCGCACATTCCTGAACCTACATTTCCCTAACTGCAATGGTCTAAAATACAAACTAATGCACGCGTCTAACTTTACTTACTTGAGCACACAGTTATGGAATGCATTGCCGCGCAACATAAAAACGATTTACGAACTAATGAACTTCCGCAAACTATTGAAGACCCATCTCTTTAACAAGGCATACCACAAAGATCAACCAATGTGAATATACACAACTCCTCCACATATATTCAGAACTGTCTTATAATAGTTGCTAGAATAAGGATACCAAAAAATATTTATTCACATGAAAATAAAAATGATGTAAACAGTATTAAAAATGACCCGACACAGCCGTGTTTCGGCCCAAAGGCCTGCCTCAGGGGTCTTTATAACCTTGGTAATATATGACTTAGAATATATGCTCCAAGGGAAATAATGAAACGAAACTCTCTTGGGTCTCCTCTCTTCAAACAGTATTAAAAAACAAAACAACTTGTACTCCTCTCCGAAGAGATGTATACAAATATGACCAGGAGCCATTTAAATCATTTTAATACTGTTTACATCATTTTTATTTTTCATGTGAATAAATATTTTTTGGTATCCTTATTCTATCTCCTCACTTTTTGTTTTATATCTCACGGTCCTGTGAGGGTTTTTACCTCCTTTTTTGTTCCAGTTATAATAGTTGCTATCATGTTTTATCATTATCATGTTCCCAAGATCCTTCTGTATCACTAATGGTCTACCTTCTAATATATGTCCACTGTTCATGATGTATTGTAAGCCACATTGAGCCTGCAAAGAGGTGGGAAAATGTGGGATACAAATGCAATAAATAAATAAATAATAAGCCATATGGGAACATTGGGCACTAATGGGTTAAAACGCCAGTCACATTTCAGTGTAGGAATACATTATTCACTCTTTCATGATGACTGGATCATCATTTATGGGTTCGCTTCCTCCTCCTACTGCTCTTTGACAGAGCCAAACGCTTCTTAATGTGAATGTGGGAGAATCCATTAGTACATTTCTCATGGGGTCATGACAAAGCCAGTGATAATTTACACAAAAGGAAATCAGAGTTTTCAGTGCCTGACAATATTTTAAAAGACAGAAAAGACGTGCTTTGTGTACAGTATGAGGAGTCCAAGCTTTGTGGTTTTACCTTATTGATTTTTCTGTCCTTATTTCAGTAATCCGCAAGTGCAAGCTTGTCATTTATCAACCTGGAAATAAGATGTACATTAAACCAAAACTTCCTGAACTTTCAATCCGAGCGTCATCCCAAAGGATGTGCGAATGATGCAGCCTCACGGGGCACATATATGGAGAAATGCAAAATTTTGCTCCCAGTCTAATCTAATCGAATCAAATCTAATCAAGGTACTTTTAGATCGCTAGCTCTGAAAAAGGTGCAAAGTGGTTTACATTAAGATAAACTGAACAAATTATGATAACAATGACAATTTACAATAAATATTTCTGGAATAGACGGGCTTATAGATTTTGGTGGAAAATCATATGGATGAGCTGTACTTTGGAGGAGGGAGTTCCAAGTTTTGGTTGCCTGACAAGAAAATGACTTTTCAAGTATCTTCTCATAGCGTACTTTTTTAAATGATGGAAAATTTAAAGCACGATGATCCCTTAGGCTAACAGTACCGTTAACATGGGGCAAGACAAATCAGGTGACATATAAACCCAGATGTTGGCCCATGTAAAGCGTTAAAAATAAGACAGGCTAATTTCAACTCAGTTCTACCAGTAACTGGCAACCAACGGAGGTCCACTTTCTCCTGATCGGTGATGGTGGCATGGGGAAGTGACAGTGATGTGTTCAGTACAATACTGCTCAGTCCCATTCCCCAATTTAAGGGTCCCTTTTATTAAGGGGTCTTTTTACTAAGCTGCGGTTAAAAAGGGCCCTGTGCTAGCAGCGGTGTCCATTTTTGCCGTGCACTGAGTCCCTTTTTACTGCAGCAGGTAAAAAGGCTGAAAAAATAAATGGCCAGGTGGTAAGATTGCACTTACTGTGTGGCCATACAGGAGGGGGAGGGAGCACTTACCGCCACCCATTGAGGCGCCCCAACCCCCCCCTCCCGCCGCCAACCCGCCGTCGCCTACCTTTGCTGGCAGAGGACCCCAACCCTCGCCAGCCAAGCCGAGGTCCTCTTCTTCCCAATCCCGCGCAAGGCTTTGTTCTAATCTGACATCCTGCACGTTGTACATGCAGGACGTCAGACTCACAGAAACAGAATGAAGCCTTGCAAGGCTTCGTTCTGTTTCTGTGAGTCTGACGTCCTTGCAGGGCTTCGTTCTGTTTCTGTGAGTCTGACGTATGTCAGACTAGAACGAAGCCTTGCGCGGGATTGGGAAGAAGAGGACCTGGGCTCGGCTGGCGGGGGTTGGGGTCCCCCGCCAGCAAAGGTAGGCGATGGTGGGTTGACGGCGGGTTGGTGGCGGGAGGGCGGGTCGGGTGGGTCGGCGGCAGGGGGGTCCATGGGGCCCCCGTGGCCCCATACTGGCTACGCCACTGCCACCAGGTAACTGCTGTGGTAAAAAAAATAGGAACCTCTTTTCCGTAGTGCCAGAAATGGTGCGAGCTAGGGGTAGAATTACTACTGGCATCCACATTGGGCCAGTGGTAGTTCCAGATTGGTGCATGGTAAACCCGCGGTGGGCTTACCGCCACTTAGTAAAAGAACCCCTAAGGTATGGTGAAATCTAGGCTAGTTTGTGCTAATGTGGGACATTCTTGTACGCTAAGCTCAGATTTACTGCAGCTTTTTCTTTTCTATTTTTTTTATAGGTCATGGGTTAATGTATCCTCTATACTAATACAGAGCTGAACGGGGCTAGATCAACCCTAAATGTTGAAAATATGTGGTATCAGTTTAAAGGCTTTTTTTCTTCTGTTTATAGTGGAGAAAAAGACCTCCATAGTCATAGCATGGCGATAGAACAGCGAATGCACTCAATGCCAGCATTTCATTGACTCCGTTATTATCACTGGTCATAAAAAAAACTCCACTTGTGTGTAAATGTGGGCTAAGAATGAAATGAACTATAACCTGTCAAAGATAGTCAGAATCGTGATGTTTAACACTTGCTTAAACAAATAATGTTACTTAGCTTTTGCAATTTTGCCCTGATACCACATATTTTCAACATTTAGGGTTGATTTAGCCCCATTCAGCTCTGTATTAGTATATTTGCTATGTTTTTTGCTGAATTTTTGTCTAGCATTATCTTAGTGTATCCTCTATACATTGTTTTGTAGCAGTTTTATTCTCATTGCAATGTTTAAACACGGAACCAGTGCCCCCCCCCCCCAAATTTCCTCTTGGCCCCTGGTTTTGCTGGCGGGGGTCCCCAACCCCTACCTGCTGAAACGTTGTCCAGCGCCGATCTCTGGCGCCACTGCGTTGACAACGCTTCAGCTGGCAGCGGTTGGGCACTCCCGCCAGCCAAGGTATTTGCTGTGGCAGTGGGTGGGGAGCGGCAGGGCTGTGGGGGGTGGTGAGGCAGCGGGGGGGGGGGAGGGGGGTGGCAGACCAAAATGTGCCCCCCCCACCTTCGGATCTGACCCCCTCCCACCACGAGGTCTGGTGACGTCCCTGCACAGAACTTGGCGCCTTTTTTTGGAGTCGCACCTTATCCGTTTTTTAATTCACCGTCCTTTTATTTGACTGGCTTATCATCTGACCGGCCTTTTATGTTACCGGCTTTTCATCTTTACAGATAGTTTATCGTTCTGGCACCCTGTTTCTTGTTTTTTTTTTTAGTAAGTTTGGCTCTATATGTTTTAATACATATGTCTTAACTCCCTTTAGTTATGTCCTGTTCTCCATGAGATAGTGCTGCCTCTGCATTTTAAAAACATTATTTTGGTTACAAAGGTATGTTCCTGTTCCTTTAGGCCACAGGCACATTTGTTTTAATGTTAAAAAAAAGTTAAAAGTCCATTAACAGTTCAGTCCACTGTATAATATAATTTTGTATCTTTAATTTATTATTTCTTGTGGTTTCTATGCACTTTAGTCCTCTCATATTGGTTACATGCCATTTGTACTTTTGGTTTTAAGGTGTATGTACTAAGATATTCTTTTATGTATGACACAAACACACTTATATATATATATTTTTTAGAATGTTATTGTGACCCCTGAAGCAGGCGGTTTGTGCTGCCGAAACATGGACCGTGTCGGGTCCTTCCTTACAAGCAACAAATAAAGCGCTTTTTAGCACCATTTCCTGTGTTGCATCATCCTTTTGCCAGCCTCAACTTTCTTCTGCTTCTTCTAATGTGCCCATTAGCATGTGGCAGCTGCAAAAAAAACAAAAACAAACCAACACCTGGGAGCACGTACTGCCTGGATAATGCAGGAATGCCCACTCTTTGCACATGACAGGCCCCCTGTAGAAAAGGATTTTTAGAAAATAGTTAAAGTGCACTTAGCACACACAAACAGACATAATACTGCTAAACTCTTAGGCCCAGATGCACAAAACTTTAACAACCCTTTAACCACCCTTTATCGAAGAAATTGCCAACTGTTTCATGTACTAAAGCCCATTTTCCGAGGACCGTAGCAGCTAACGAAAATGGAATGCAGATGAGCAATTAGTGTAGAAACCCTTTTGAAATGACATGCACTAACGTTTTTCGATTGGTTTAACCAAGGAAAACGACGAGAAATCTAACGAGAGGTCTGTACCTCTCGTTAGGGCTCTCCGGCTAAAAACTCTAACGTAGAACTAAAAAAAAAAAGAACTAGGGGGGTGAAAACACGCGCCAGGGGCGTCCTTTATTGACGCCCCAGGTCGCCGCTGCTCCCCGCTCCCTCTGCAAGCAATCCAGAAGTTAAAAAATAAAGGACCGGGAGGGGGCAAAGGCGCTCGTCAGGAGCGTCCTGTTTGAACGGCCTTGCCCCCCCACCCCGTCCGAGATCGCCGCTGCTCCCCGCATTATAAATTTAAAAAGCAAAACGAAGAAATCCTTACTTTAGAAGCCCCGGCCGGCCCCCCTCCATTCCTCTGTACTCTTCTGTCAACCCCACAGCTCTGCCTCCTGACTGACACCCTCCGCCCTGTGCCCCGCCTCCTCCGCGGGTCCTCGCCGCCATTCCCCCCCTCCATCGGGCCCCCCTCCCTCTTACCGGGCCCGTGCAGCGCCTCTCACCTCTATGTGAAGGCGCTGCACGGGCAAGAAGATCAGCTGACGCCTCTGTTTTCCATTCTTCCTTCGCGTCTCTCTCCTTTTGGGCCCGCCCCCGTCTGATGTAAGTAACCAACGTCAGACGGGGGCGGGCCCAAAAGGAGAGAGACGCGAAGGAAGAATGGAAAACAGAGGCGTCAGCTGATCTTCTTGCCCGTGCAGCGCCTTCACATAGAGGTGGGAGGCGCTGCACGGGCCCGGTAAGAGGGAGGGGGTCTCGATGGAGGGGGGGAATGGCGGCAAGGACCCGCGGAGGAGGCGGTGCACAGGGCGGAGGGTGTCAGTCAGGAGGCAGAGCTGTGGGGTTGACAGAAGAGTACAGAGGAATGGAGGGGGGCCGGCCGGGGCTTCTAAAGTAAGGATTTCTTCGTTTTGCTTTTTAAATTTATAATGCGGGGAGCAGCGGTGACCTCGGACGGGGTGGGGGGGGCAAGGCCGTTCAAACAGGACGCTCCTGACGAGCGCCTTTGCCCCCTCCCGGTCCTTTTTTGAGTTTTGTTTTTATTTTGGGAGCCATGTGTTTGGTTTTTTTTTTGTTTTGACAGTGGCATGCGCAGAGCAGCCAGCATAACGCTTGGCTGCTCTGCGCATGCTTTAGGGGCCTTTTACCGACGGGGATTACGGATGTATGATACCTTGTACTTTTCAATACCGCACCGAACATTTCTGAGCTGTTTTTTTAATGCATTCTTCGTTTTTTTAAAATTCGCTAAGTACTTTTACGATTTTGATTTTTTTTACGTTTGGTTGATGCATCTGGGCCTTAATACCATAGCCTGTTTTTCCTGCACTATGCACGGATTAGGTCTTAACACCCTTTAGTAAAAGGGCTCCTAACTTTTGCCAAGCACAAGTTTGTGATATAACCAGTTGTTATACCGGGAAAAAAAACCTGTGAGGAGTACCATATTGTGTTTCTGATGTTGTGTCGTTCTGTGATGGTGGTGAGGAAGTGGGTCTTTCAAGGGATTTAAGCCACAACTATTCCAGGAACCGACTCTGCCTTCAGAGGACTGGAAAAAATTCACTTGCTTTTCCTGAACAAAAGACCATTGTAACGGAGGGGTCCTCGGTAAGCTCTTCAGGGTGGAGACTCACCATGATAGCCTTCTTTATTCATCATAATACCTGTAATTTTATTGATGTATTGCGATTTTTTTCGTATATTGTTTTAGTGTGTTTATTGGGAATCCACTGCAACTTGATGTGTTTTTGAAGAGTGTGGAATATGAATATAATTAAATCAAATTATTTTCAAATCCATTCTTCACATCTTGTTTCCAACTTAATATTCTATTCATGACTTCACATGGTAGGGTAGCTGTGTTAGTCCACGTTTTAAAGGTAATAACTAGGAATATTTATTTTTTTTCTGAATTTCTGATCTGAAGAAGGAGGGGTATCTTCAAAAGTTCATCATAAAAATGTATTGTTAGTCAAATAAAAAAGGTATCATCTTATTTTCTTTGCTGTTTTGTTTTATTTCTACCTAACAAGAAGTTGAAGGCACAGTAGTTATACACACATTTGCTTCCCCTCACTTTAGGCTCAACTCGGGCATTCGGCACACACTCAGACACATCAGCCTACGCTTAACCCAAATACCACTCGGCAAGCCAACATCCTTGTTCGATTTTGGATTTATTATGGCCGCAGCCAGGTACGTTATATATATTACAACTTAAATCCAACATATTTAACATCTTGAAATAACATTAACTACAATATTAATACACCACCAATAAACCTTAAATAACCATTAACTAAACATTATATAACACTAGTAACGAAGGCCCGTTTCAAATCGCAATGAACCGGGCGCTAGCAAGGCTCCCCTCCGTCCCTTTGTGTCTCCGTGTGTCCCTGGCCCCCCTGCAGCCTCCGTGCGAGAGATACAGTGCAGTACAACGTTGGAGCTGAGAATGTGCTCCGCCCTCAACGTCATAACGTTTGACACGAGGGCGGGGCCCACAGACTGTGATTTTGTGTGGCTTCAGAGCTTCGAACTTACGAACCTGGCTTCAGTGACGTCAGTGCAAATAGAAAGTTGAGGGTGAGTTTTATATATATAGATGACATTAACATTACATTATGCACATATTTCTACCCAGGGTACATAGCTCCTAAGCATAGTTACATCTTCCGAGCCCCAGGCGACCATGCACCTGGGTCTCACGTTGCCACCTGGCGTCTCCCGTTGAAGGAGGCACCTACCACTGGTTACCAGGTGATGCTCACGGCCTCCGAGCCGTCTAAGCCAGGAGACAAGCAGTGCCCACGTTGCTTGCTTATCATAAGGCTGCTGTATTACCTAACAAGACGTTGAAGGCACAGTTATACACACATTTGCTTCCCCTCACTTTAGGCTTTCTCACTTTAACCAGTCCTAAACCAGCTGTCCAGCGCTGCTTGTCCCTGCCTTCAAACCAGTGGCGTAGCCAAGGGTACCAGCATAGCTATAATGTGGCTGGCAGGGATCCCCAAGCCTCACCAGCCGAAAACTCCCAACAACTGTCCCTCTTGCATACCTTGTAAATAGCAGATCTTCGCCTGAAGTGAGCAGTGACTGATGCATACTGCTCGCACCAGCCCCATAGCCTTCGCTCAGCAGTGTGTATTAGTTGCTGCCCGTTGCTGGTGAAAATCTGCTGTTTAAAAGGTATGCGGGAGAGGGAGGATATTTGAGAGACCATATGGCATGCAGGTGAGAGGAGAGACCACATCATCTGTGGGATGAAGCGGGGTCTATGCCCACTCAAAATTGGGTGTCTGGCTACGCCCCTGCTTCAAACAACGCAGGATCCTGTGGGGTTGTTCACATTCAGGACTGTTAGCCATGATGTGAAATACCTTTTTGTCTTCTTCTGGTCTCTGGAAGCCCAAACGTTTTCTAAGTCACACCAGGGTGTGGCTCGGTGATTCAGCACTTTTCCCTGCTCCTCAGAGTTCATTTATCTTATGCTTGGAGTTATGGAGCCTGAGTTAGAAGAGGGGAGCAAGCATTTCCCTTATAGGTCCCAAATGAGCCAAAAGACACGTATTTTGTGCTAGAAGCTGTTACTTAAGCAGACTTACTGCTATTAAAAAAAACAGGCATGTTGGAGGCGTGTTTTGGGTGGGACTACGACAGGCCAACAATTAGGATGTCTTTCAGCAATAATGGAATGGGAAGAAACATCCAAGGCAAAAAACCATCACTTTAGCTGAGAGTTTTACCGGTTTTCCCCTGTAAGAGCCCTCTTGAATTTCTATCTCCTTATAGACTGTTTGGTTTGATATTGAGAACTATCGCTTGCACAAAGGAACTCAGTGGATAAAACACAGAGACTGTAGTGATTAACAGTTTTGTCAGTGCACAGGCTGGATTTCAATGGTTAAAATTAGTTTGAATCACTCACTGTGTATTTAATGTAAGAATGCAGAGTGGTGTGTGGTATGAATGTAAGTGATTGAAGCAGTGAAGATAAGTGAGTTTTATGGATTTGCAAATTTGTGAAGGTACAATAAATAAATAATGAATTGTTAAAAAGTAAAAGAAGGTTAGGGCTCTTCAGCTTGGAGAAAAGGTGGCTGAGGGGTGATACGATAGAAGTCTACAAGATAATGAGCGGAGTAGAGCGGACAGATGTGAAGCGTTTGTTTACACTTTCAAACAACAACAAAACCAGGGGACACAAGATGAAGCTAGAATATGGTAGATTTAAAACAAATAGGAGAAAGATTTTCTTTACTCACTCAGCGTGTAGTTAGACTCTGGAACTCGTTGCCGGAGAATGTAGTGACAGCAGCTGGCCTTACGGAATTTAAAGGGGGTTTGGACAGATTCCTGAGGGAAAAGTTCATTGAACATTATTAAAAAAAAATTTTTTTTTTGGGGGGGGGGGGGGGGGTGGTTGCCGGGTTCTTGAAGCCTGGGTTGGCCGCTGTCGGAGACAGGATGCTGGGCTTGATGGACCCTTGGTCTTTTCCCAGTGTGGCGGTGCTTATGTACTTATGTAGTCAAAGTTACTGGGAAAAGTGCTTATATTATTAAGGGGATCTTTTACTAAGCCACAATAGCGTTTTTAGTTCATGGTAGAAATCAGCTGTTGGTAAACACTGAAACACCCATAGGAATATAATGGGTATATTCATGTTTACCGCCAGCTGATTTCTACTGTGAGCTAAAAACGCTATCATGGCTTAGTAAAAGACCCCCTCAATATGTATTCATTCTTGTGCGTGCTTTCAGTTGGCTGAGCCACTGTTGCACATTTTCAGTTTGAAGACAGGAAACCAATAAAATAAAATGCACAGAATCCGGGACCCAGTGCAGAGGGATCCGCTCCTTAAGCTGATCAGAGACAGGGAGCAGAAGCTTAGCCAGGTTGTGACTGGGGGGGGGGGGGGGGGGGGGGGAGCGGAGAGCAGACTGCATAGGCACGGACCACATGAAAAGTAGGTGCCTCTGCTGTCAGAAGTCTGTTTGGAGGGGGGGCGGTTGCTCCCCTTGTACCCTCCCCAGCTACGCCACTGCAGGGTAGGCTGTGGTAGCAGCATTTGCAGCCTCTGGGGATACTTTGGAGAAGGGGGAGGGGTTTATGAAGTAGGCACTGATTGTTGCATATGTAAATATTCAAAATACTAGCATATACTCATATATGTGCGAACACGTGTGTATTTCCAGAATAACACTTAGACATATCTGGCATATATGTGCATATCTTACACAGTGCATATTTTACATGAGCAGACTCTGGATGGAGCATGAGTAAGAGCGCATATTTAATACTACAAGTTATCCCCTGGACTGTATATATGGCGCCCAGATTTGGCAACCAAAAAAGCGAACGCAATGCTAGGAAATCTTAAGAAAGGAGTAGAGAATAAAACAGAGAAAACCATAATGCCTCTGTATCGTTCCTTGGCAGGACCAGATATTGTGTGCAATTCTGGTCACTGCGTCTCAAAAAGGATGTAGTGGAATTGGAAAAAGTACAACGAAGGGAAACCAAACTGTTCGTTGGGATGGAACAACTCTCATATGAGGAAAGGCTAAAGAGATTAGGGCTCTTTGGCTTGGAGAAGAGACGGCTGAGGGGACATGGGATAGAGGTCATTAAAATCCTGAGTGGAGTGGAATGGATAAATGTCAGAGCATGTAGTAACAGTGGTTAGTGTATCTGGGTTTTAAAAAGGTTTGGACAAATTCCTGGAGGAAAAGTCCATGGCTTTTGAGGCAGACATGGGAAGCAACTGCTTGCGTCGGGATTGGTAGCATGGAATTCTGCTGCTAATTGGGTTTCTGCCAGGAACTTGTGACCTGACTTGGCCACTGTTTGGAAAACAGGATACTGGGCTAGATGGATTATTTTTCTGACCCAGTAGGGCTACTCTTATTGTTTACTCTATCAAAAAGTACAAAGACTAGAGGACACTCCATGAAATTACATAGTAGCATATTTAAAACAAATAGGAAGAAATAGTTTTTCAGTCAACACAGCTGAATTCTGGAACTCATTGCCGGATCAAGTGGTAAAAGCAGTTAAACAGCTTGGGCTTAAAAAAGGTTTGGACAAATTACTGGAGGAAAAGTCCATAAATCAATATTAAGTTAGCCCTTGGGAAAGCCACTGCTTATTCCTGAGATTAAGTAGCATGGAATATTGCTACTTTTTAGGACTCCACGTGCTTGTGACTTGGTCTGGCGTGGTTGAAAACGGGATACTGGGGTAGATGGATCCTTGGTCTGACCCTAGTACAGCACGCTTATGTTCTTATGAATATAACATTTGTGGAGTGCCGCCCCCCCCCCTCCCCATGCCTACCCTAAACTATGCTTATGGCATGTATTTTTTTTTCTTGTCACTTAGTTCAGATAAACTTATGTGCATTTGTAGACTATATGCAAACATATTTCCATGCATAGTGAAAAGACTTTTATATAAAATCCTATTTTTGTTTGTAAAAACACTGTTTTACCTCTGGAAATGATTTTTTAAAGTGGCTAAATTTAGGGTCCATAATTGGAGGCCTCTAGAAAGAACTCGGATGCAAGGCCCCAGCCTAGGACTCTCAGTGCAATGACGGGACTAAAGCAGGGCCTGATTGCCGAATGCAGCCTTCCATTGAATTTTATGTAGCCCATGAGACCATAAGTATACTCAGAAAATGTCATTAACCAGAGTTTTAATGATTGTAAATACTGTACTTCACAAATATTATCAGAATAGCTACTCTCACAGTTTGTTTCCATTATTTTTAGTTAACTTTTTATTTATTTATTTATCACAGGTCTATGGAGTTCTGTGCATTTGTGGTTCCAACATTATATAATGTTGCAGCCTGGTAGGGATACTACTAACATTAATGTGACCCTCTGTGTATAAAGGGTGCCCTCCCCTGCCCTAAGCAAACCATCAGCTGTGCCAACCTCCTCTTTTGTTGTGTGCTTCTTCCCTTGCATCCCTTCCCCACCCTCTTCCATTAATTTTTGAAAATTAATATGAAAAAGTCAGCATTTAATACACATTTATTAGAGTCCAGCAACTTTCCTCCTCTCTTTCCTCCCCCCATCTGCCTCCCTCTCTCTCTCTCCTCAGTGTCCTCCACTCTGCCCCTTGTGTTCATCAACTCTCCCCCTCTTTTCACTCCTTCAGTCCACTCTCCCTCCGCTCTTCCTCCTCCTCCCCTACCCTTCTATGATCTGACATCTCTCCCTCCTCCCCCCCCCCCAAGGTCTGGCACCTCTCCCCCTTCCTCTTCCTCTCTCCCTCACCCACCCACAGTCCTCAAGTATCTTGGGTGGTAGCGGCAACGATTAAGCCAGGTCACCTTTTGCTGGCCCTGGGACCTTCTCTCTGCTCTGTCCTGCCCATGCCGCAACAAGAAGTTGCATTAGAGGCAGCAGGCTGCAATAAAAGGAGGGCTCCAGTGCTGCCCACAGGTGGCCTGGCTTAATTGCTGCTGCTACCATTAAAGGCACACAAGTTTGGAGGACTGCAGGGGGGAAGGAGAGAGAGGGAGGAGGAGGGATGCCAGACCCACAGAAAGGGGAAAACGGAAAGGAGGGAGAGAGAGAGAGATGCTGAGCCTGGGGTCAGAGGAGCAGGAGAAGGGAGAGGATGGGTGCGAGAAGCAGGGGCGTAGCCAGACAGCAGAGTTTGGGTGGGCCTAGTCAAGAAGTGGGTGGGCACCAAGTGTTCTCCTCCCCCCCCCCCCCCCCCAATGCAATGAGGCCAGTATCAGCAGCTTAGGAAGCTTAGACTGCTAAAGTGGAGAGCAGTGTTTTCAGCCCCATCAGGGGGAGGTCTTCAGCTGGTAAACTTGGGATCCCCACTAGCTAGCACTAAATATGTGCTGCTGTTGGGTGGGCCTGAGCCCTAAGTGGATGGGCCCTGGCCCACCCAGGCCCACCTGTGGCTACGCCACTGGTGAGAAGGACCCTTTGGTGTGTGAGTTGGAGAAGGGGACCAAATGCATGTATCACAAGCCTAATGTGTGTGACTTGGCATGTCTGATTTGCCACCCTAGGGAGCTGCCTAGTTTGTCTAACCCAGACCGGCCTTGGACTAAAGTAAGTACTGGGGGAGGAGATTCTAAATAGAGAGAACATCCCAGGGTAGTTGAGAATGATAGCTGATGACACCAAGTTCCAAGTCCTGGTTTGGACTGAGCTAGAAGAAGTGGAAAAGAGCAGGAGGAAACAGCTAGGTTAAAGAACCCACTGCACAAAATTTGCAAGCTTATGTCCATCCAGTACAAAAGAATTCTAATACTGTTTGTGGGGGAAAAGCAATCTTTGTGAAACAAGCTCTTCACTTTTGTGCATCTCATCATTCAGGCTCCTGTGCCACACAGCTGGGAGGTGTTCAAAAATTATGCAGAGGGGTCAGGCCAAATATTCCCCCGGCCAGCCCGAACAGCTTTCTTGAACATGAGAATATAAAAAAAAGCATTGGCCAGACTAAAATGCTTCCAGAATGTCATCTGTATGCACGGCTCTGGAATTTTACCGATGCGTCTCATTTCCTTCAAACTTTATCGACTGGATCATAAAAAGTCAGTTACAGTGAATGACCATCAAGCTAAACCAGAAATGTGAATGGAAAGTAAAACAGACCTCTTCAGGCAGCTTTTTCATTTAATTTATACATATTTAAATAAAAATCTGAAGTAACAGAGAATTCAGATTAGCATCTTAACAATGGAAGGGATCCAGTAGATGTAGTTTTCCGTGGTGCAGCGTGAAATCCTTACTGCTTTCAAACATGTTAAGGGACATACAAATGGGGAAAGTACAATGAATTTTGTAACACTTCACACAGTCTTGGCCCTCACTGAAAGAAAGCCCCACTGCCTGTTCAGTGTGTGTATGATTGTTTCTGAAGCATTTCACAGGAGTGGCCTAGTGGTTAGGGTGGTGGACTTTGGTCCTGGGGAACTGAGGAACTGAGTTTGATTCCCACTTCAGGCACAGGCAGCTCCTTGTGACTGGGCAAGTCACTTAACACTCCATTGCCCCATGTAAGCCGCATTGAGCCTGCCATGAGTGGGAAAGCACAGGGTACAAATGTAACAAAAATAAAATAGATACTATTGGAGATTCTACATGGAATGTTGCTACTATTGGAGATTCTAGGTGGAATGTTGCTACTATTGGAGATTCTACATGGAATGTTGCTATTCCACTAGCAACATTCCATGTAGAAGGCTGCGCAGGCTTCTGTTTCTGTGAGTCTGACGTCCTGCACGTACGTGCAGGACGTCAGACTCACAGAAGCAGAAGCCTGCGCAGCCACATTGGTGATCTGCAAGGGCCGACTTCAATCTCAAATAGTAGCAACAGTGGAGGAGTGGCCTAGTGGTTAGGGTGGTGGACTTTGGTCCTGGGGAACTGAGGAACTGAGTTTGATTCCCACTTCAGGCACAGGCAGCTCCTTGTGACTCTGGGCAAGTCACTTAACCCTCCATTGCCCCATGTAAGCCGCATTGAGCCTGCCATGAGTGGGAAAGCGCGGGGTACAAATGTAACAAAAATAAATTACAGACAACTTTTACAATGTCTGAGGGAGGAACATTTTTCCCCATATGCTAGGCCTGTATACCTGATGTAAAAGGGAAAGGGTATGGGATTTGATATACCGCCTTTCTGTGGTTACAATCAAAGTTTCCAAGTCTATTCAAATTTGATATACCGTTCAAACAAAAATCTAGGTGGTTTACAACAATAGAATCCTATAAAAATTAGAAAAGAGCGCCATCATTGACAGGAAAGCATTAGGAAAACAAAGAAAGAGGGAAAGACAACACATCAATTTTCGGGGGGGGGGGGGGGGGGGGCGGCGAACATTTCAAATCCCGGAGGCTCCAAGGAAATCACTCCTGAGTACAGTGAAAGGAGGGAAGCAAAAGGGCAATCATGAACTAAAAGCAGTTGGAAACAAAAATGCTTTTCGCTGTTTCGTAAAAACAGAAAGGGACTCTTCCTGGCGGACGTTCAGAGGTAAGATGTTCTAAAGCATAGGCTCCCAAAGCAGTAAAGGGGGGGAGGGGGAACTACCCGAAGCTGCTGAGAGGAAGACAAGGTCCGAGTAGGAACATTGGAGACCAAGAGGTCCAAATGATACAGAGGACCAGCAGTAGCAAGAACCTTATAAGTAAGATACAAAATCTTTCCGTGTGGTTTACATATTATATACGGGTTCTTATTTTGTACCTGGGGCAGTGGAGGGTTACGGGCCTCTTTTACAAAGCCTTGCGGTAGCATTGACACATGGATTTGCCATGCTGTGAGGCTTCCTTTTACTGCAGCGTATTAAAGGCTTTTTTTTTAAAGAAGGAAATTCGCTGTGCTCTGAGCCCCCCCCCCCCCCTTTTACCACAGCGAGGTAGCAGGCAGCAGGGGCTCCCACGCTAACCCGGCAGTAACCGCAGGGTAAGCTCCCAGTGTTAAACAATATTTTTTAAGCAGTTGAATTGGCGCATGCTGGGGCAGGCTCTACTGCTGGGCTACTGCAGCAGCCGGGTGGTAGTGCTGAAATGATGCGCAGCAAAATGGCAGTACAGGTATTGCTGTTCAGTAAAAGGGGCCCTGTGTGACTTACCCCACAAGGAGCTGCAGTGGGAATCGATCCCAGTTCCTCAGGCCACTGCACTAAGCCAAAAAACAAAGGAGACAATACTCAGAACCCACAGCGGTCAGCAACCTTAATGGCACTGACTGCCTGATGTGGTATCATATAGAAAGATACCTTTGGTCACCTAGCTTAGAAAAACGACTTTGTAGGACCATTCATGCATTCACTACTAGTATTTTATTTTTTAAAAAACTTGGGGTGCACGTGCTAAACGTTAGAGACGCTCATATATTTCTGTGTGTGTCTGTAGCATTTAGCATGTACTAAAGCCTGTGTAAAAGACCCCCTTGGGTGAATGTGGAGCCATATATGAAATGGGCTGTGCTGCTTCATTTAATTACAATGCATTTGACAATATTTTTTGAAAATTTTGTACAATGTGTTTTAAATGTCCCTCGTTTAGACCCCTTCTGGACTTTTCCAAATGGGGAGGGGAACCTCTTAAGTTCATCCAGAAGATTCTTTATAGTTTCCCTCCAATCCCAGGGTGGTTGGTTCTGGGGAGGCATCAGAAGGCGTAATTCAAAACTGATCCCCATGACCTCTGCTTTCTGCCTTTCTGGATCTAGGTGTATTCTGGGCCATTTATGTTCCCACATATAGTCTATTTGAATCTATCAGTATTTTGTGCACAAAATGAGTGTCTGGTGTGGGTTTAGTTTAGTTTGTAAAATAAGTAACAGGCAAATGAATACTTGAAAATGAAGACAGAGATAGGTTTCAGATAGAAGGTATTTATTCTTACCAAAGTTTCAAAGTAGTACAGACATCGGACAGATTCTGGGTTCAATGGCACAGCGCTCTGCCGTCTGAGATGCGTTGGGGACGACTCCGAACTTAAGCCAAAATCACCCTTCTTTTATACTCTCATCTCTCTATTGAAGTCTATGGCAGCACCTATTTTGGGACCTGTTTTTTTCAAATATTTCTCAATTTCTGCGGTTAAACTGTCGCGTACTGCCATCTGTGCTTTTTGTACCCAGCTCTTCCGTTCCATGTATTTCACAAGGTTGCAACATTTTCCGGTAATATCAACATGTTTTTTTGGAACAAACTGTTTTTGCGGTTACTAACATTTTTTTCTGTTGAGATACCAGTTTCACATATTTCATCAACAGCTTTCACAACACCTTCTGATCTCTGTATCAGTATCATTTTATACAATAATATACTAAAATAGGCCCCATTTTGAGAACCACATTTTATTCATTTTATCCATCATTCTTTCATTTCAGGTGCTATATATTATTTGAATATTGTACCTGTACCTGTTTGTGTCAAGACTCATTGTTCAGACCTGCTTTCTGCAGATTCTCAAATATTAATTCATTTGTTACTTGTTTGGCCTAATCAGTACTTTTTCAGATGTTTTTGGCTCTGTGGCTTTGTCCATCACAATTCCAGTGGCAGATCTAAAACCAGGCCATATATTAACATTCCCCTCTTCACCCTATCCCATAGGGTGACACCAGGGTAAATATACCATGGTACCATCCATTCCAGAAGGTATCCTACAAGGCCATAAAATTTTCAATGTCTCAATGCAAACCGGTACAGTCTGAATTATTTGGTTTCAGATTACCATTCTGGCACCACTTCAATTATTTCAATCATTTCTACTTATCAATATCTATGGTTATACAAAAACTACTATACTTCTACCCTTTAACATGCAAATTCTATCTTATTCTTACCTATTTAATCATTAATTCTTTGGTTATATACTGATTATATCTTATCTTATAAAGCTTTATATGGTTAAATTGTATCCCTGTGTGTGCTATTACCTGATTATACAGATGCAGACATTTCTCGAGTGTCTCTAGCAGTTGCATAGCGATTGGTCCTTCTCAGAGGGAGATAGTCCAATGTGTCATCTCCCGTGGTGTTGGGAAGGAGATTTTCGTACAGGACATATTGTCCTGCTGTTGTCTTTTTCGTGATTGCGGTTTCAATTAAGCGTTCTACTAAGCCTCTAGCACAAGGGATTATGCAACACCCTACTAGCACAAAAATTGCTACCACTATGATTATCGTTGTGGCTGCTGAAATGATAAATGTCTTCCATTTACCAAAAGCTTTATCCATCCAACCGGTCCAGGATGTATCAACCCCAGAGTTCTCTGCCAATTCTTGTGACAGTGAGGTCAAGCCTTCCAAAGCTCTGGTGATTGATCCATCTGGAGCTGTATTGTTGGGGATAAAGGTGCAACACTGTGTACCTATTTTATGGCACACTCCGCCCTCTGCTGCCAGAAGTTGGTCAAGTACTAATCTGTTTTCCAACGTCATCCGGCTAGTGGCGTCTAATTGCGCTGCAATTCCTTGAACTGCATCCCTGGTATAATTGACAAATCTCTGCTGGTTGTAATATATATAGTTTATCCAGTCTACATTTTTATTTATCGTCGCCCACCAAAAGAAGGCAGATTCGAATCCTGCAGCTATTTGGTTTCTGGCTTTGAACTCATCAGGAACCCCTCTTGGAACTCCAATTGCATCTATATAGACCCGATCATCAAAAGATCCAGGCATTGCATTTCTCTTCACTCGTGAGGAAGAGCTGCTGTGAGGAGGGAGTAAGGATGCTATGATGATTGGAATCACCAATTTTACTAGGGCACATCTGCCTTTCCAACGTATGTGAAGTGTATGGTGGATAGTATGGGCTCCACAGTACCACCATATGTCTGCTCTAGCTTGTGAAAAGTTTGTGAGATTAAGATTTCGCAGACTCTCTTTTCCTAAGGTTGTGTTGCAATTAGTCAAATTTCCTAAAAACCGTGTATTTTTCCCCTCATATCGTTCTATACATGTATGATATCTGGTAGCAGGATCTGGAATCCTGAATGCAGGTGGGACCCTCAGCCGAGGGGGTAAGTAGGGGTGGTGCTTGTCAAGATGCTGACAAGACTGATTGACTTTGTCTTTTACCTGCAATAATTCTAACATACACCAAAAACCATCTGGATCATTGTAGAGATCTAAAGGGAAAGGAACTACAGTTGGTTCTGCTCTTGCATGGGCACAAAAATAACAATTAGAGACATTTGCAAAGCATACAGCTAGTTATAGATTTGTTAATATTTATTTATGGATTTAGCTCACACCCTTTTTGGGGGTAGCTCAAGGTGAGTTATACTCAGGTATTTCTCTGTCCCTGGAGGGCTCACAATCTAATTTTGTGCTTGAGGCAATAGAGGGTTAAGTGACTTGCCCAAGATCACAAGGAGCAGCAGTGGGATTTAAACTGGCCACCTCTGGATTGCAAGACCAGTGCTCTAACTGCTAGGCTACTCCTCCACTGTGTCCCCTAACTCATTTTGTATATCAGGGGTAAGTATCTGGAAAGCCCCACTGCAAGACGATTCATGCAAGACTTGCTTAAATGTTGGGCCATTCATCACTTTGATATTCCTGATGCCTGCTCATACCTCACAGTCCAGACAACTGATTTAAAATTTCTGCTGTGCAACAGGAAATTCTGTAAAACCGGGTTTCATGGGTGTCACTACAACCACTAATTTGTTCCTCGTTCCCCTGAAGAACAAGGAGTGCAAAAAAATGAAAGATTTTGTCCTTAATTAAAGAGAGAGGTGTGGTAGCCCTGTTAGTCCACTCTTAAGGTTATCAATAGAAATCAAACAAAATAAAACATGGAAAAGAAAATAAGATGATACCTTTTTTATTGGGCATAACTTAATACATTTCTTGATTAGCTTTCGAAGGTTGCCCTTCTTCATCAGATTGTCTTTAATTAATTAACCAGTCCTGCCTTCTCTCTCTCCAGGCCTTTGTACCTGAAAAGACATATTTTAAGTAAAGCGACTTAATTTATTACTGAAAGCCAATTCTTTTCCAGAAATGGTTTAAAATTAACTTTGGCAAGAGTTGATCTCCTTATGCTATCAAATGGTGTCCTTCGGATGCAGAACCTTGTGTGGCTAAAAATGATAAAATTATTACACACAAACACATAGACAGTTTGATGCATGAAATACAGCATTAAAAAAAAAAATTGGGTTCTCAATGTGTGCTCAGTCTCTAGAAACCTGCATCTTTTCTGAGAAACTGGGTTATCTTTTCTCAGGCAGTTGTGGAAGCCAGACAAGTTTCTTTTCAGTGAGTTGTGAAGTAGCCAGGAATGAGGTATCGGGCCAGAAGCCCTGGGGGAGAAGCTGCTGACACCTTTGGACCCAAAGGGAGAGAGAAGCTTTGTGTTTGGGTTATACCGTATGCCTGAAATCCCAAGGCTGCAAGATTTCCCCAAAATACACAGCTCATGTTTCATTTGAGTAAAGGGAATGTGGAATGAAAATAGATTCCAGCGCGTATTACTGGAACAAAACTCAGATCTGTAATCATCAGTTTCATGAAGCAAAAAAACCCATAACCCGTTTCTTTGCAACATGAAGGATTGTAGTTCAAATTTGTTCTGCCAGCTCCTGAGAGGAAAGTTTAAAAATACTCTGGAGCTGAACCAAATGCTATATTTTTAGAAACTTTTACACTTTTAAAATGGTTTTCATTTTTACGGCTATTCAGTTAACCCATTAATTTTGCGTTCACTATAAACTGTATATTTTTCTTACAACTTTGTAATTCTTTATATTGTTACTATATAAGCGGCATTGAGCCTGCCATGTTGTGGGAAAGCGCGGGGTATAAATGTAATAAATAAATAATACAGTCTGCACCCATAAAATCTCTTTTTTTTTTTGAATAGTGTTGAAAGTCACACTTATCTAAAGCTATATTAAACTCCAAGCATGCAGTGATTGTTAAGTTACTGTTTTCAGGCTCCAATCTCTTGATAAAGCGACGGCGAAACGGATGTCCCTCGGGACCTAGTGAGCCAGAGATAAATGCTGCCCTGCATTGTTTTTCCAAGTTTATCGCCAGTCACTCAATTCAATATTTATTGTTTTGACTAATTTATTAAGTAGAGTATTCAAATAGTAATCACATTTGGAGACACACATTATATGGACGGAGGGGAGTATTTTGTCAATGATTATACCAATCACTACAGGGTTTTCCAAATAAATCTCCGCAAAGCGAGCAGTGGAGTGTTGACCCGGTGATAGATGAGACCTTTTCCCCCATCTCTCCATATATACATATATCTGTTTTCACGGTGAACTATTTCTCCACTATTTGTTAATACGTTACCTTGACATGAATGGACTGTATTAAAGAGCCTTTTTTTGACAGATAAAATATTAAGTAACCTTAGTGAAAGGCCATTAATATTTTTAAAAATAGAAAATAGCCCATTTTATGGCTGCAATAAAAATGGCCTTAGGGCTCCTTTTATCAAGCTGCGGTAAAAGGGGGCCTGCGGTGGATTCGCCTCATGCCGAGCCCCCTTTTTACTGCAGCGGTTAAAAGGCTTTTTTTTTTTTTTTTTTTAAAGGGAAATGCCCTGCGGCAAGTGAATCATTTGCAGCTTGGCCATTTCCCGGGGTTGCCCTTACTGCCAGCCATTGAGGAGGTAGTAAGAGTTCCCACGCTTACTTGGCGGCAGTGACGATCCTAGGTTGGCTGCCACCCGGGGCGGATCGCCGATGCACACCCCCCCCCCCCCGGGTGCAGCATGACACCCCCCCTGACGCAATGACAACCCCCAGCATATCAACCCTCCCGGCGCAATGGCACCCCCCCCCCCCCAGCACATCAACTTCCCCCCGGGTGCATTCTTGGTTGCTGGGAGCAGCTGCATGGCTCTCGGTTCCGCTGGCTCCCTGCTCTGGAACAGGAAGTAACCTGTTCCGAGGCAGAGGGAGCAGGGAAACAGCGGAGCCGACAGGCGTGCGGCTGCTTTCTGCACCCCTCCAGCGGCATGCACCCGGGGTGGACCGCCCCCACCACCCCGCCCTTGCTACACCACTGCTTGGCGGTAACCGAGCAGAGAGCAGAGCTGCCCGATTACCGCCGGGTAAGCCCCTGGTGCTAGAAACTAAAAGTACATTCCCTAGGACCAGAGTTGGTGCATTGCAGAGGCCAGGACTACTGGCAAGCTCCTGCGGTAGGCTCTGATTTGCCACGTGCCAACCCGGCAGTAGCTCTATCGCCCTTTAGTAAAAGGGCCCCTTAGTGCACAGGAAAGACTAGGTTAAGGTCATGCGAAGGCTACTTTTTGCCACATGTTAGTAAACGGATGCCCTAGTGATGGTCCCATTTTATTCAAAGGAACCTAACCCTGAATTTTATATACCAGGCTGAAAGTTGCATGCCAAATTTTGGATGTGCGCCTAAGATGCGCACACAACAGCCTTGATTAATGAGCCCTTAGCTAGCAATAATTGAGTGCTAACAACCAATTATTGCAGTTAATTGGCTTTGATTGGCAGTTGCATGCGCATCTTGCTGTGCGCTATTTTATAAAGATCCGCGTGCAACTTTTATAGCGTGTTTCTGCAAAAGGGGGCGTGGCCAGACGTGTTCCCAAATGTTGCAGGTGGAATTATAGAATTAGGTTGATCCATGCCTAAGGGGGCCTTTTACAAAGCCGCGCTAGCGTTTTTAGCTCACTGTAAAAATCAGCTGGCAATAAATGCTAAGACGCCCATAGGAATATAATTTATTTATTTATTTATTTATTTATTTATTGCATTTGTATCCCACATTTTCCCACCTATTTGCAGGCTCAATGTGGCTTACAGAGTTTTGTTATGACATAGTCATAATGGGTGTCTCGGCGTTTTTTGTTGGTTTGCTTGCAAAATTCTTTATTGTGTTTAACAAGCTACAGCAACATACAACAAATACACCTTTATTTAGGAGATATTATCAGAATATAAACACAGAACCAGGGATATTCTTTTTTTTTTTTAAGTATCTTTATTGAGTGTACCTGCACCACCAAATGAGCTCTAGCTGTAATGCTGAAGGAAGCTGTGCAAAAAACATGAAAAGGAATCTTTTATGTTTTAATTAAAATGTTGTGGGAAACTGTACCTATTCACAAAACTTCTTGCTGCCAAAGGATTTCATGCCAGAACTTTTATGCAAACTCTGGCCACTGGTTTCAAAACCAAACTGCTCCGGTCGCCAGAATTAATGGTAAGTTTCTTTTATGCCAAATGCTGTGAATTGGTGAGTCATTGACAGCAAGTTTCTGGAGAGCCAGAGACCACAGACTGAAAGCAAACTGTCCTGTTGCCCATTAGATCTGCAGGAGTTGGGCATTTGAGCGTCTGCATAATATCCATGGGGTTCCTGGTGTCAGGGTGATCAGGAGGAGAAATTTCAAGTAAGGACCTGCTCTGTGTCTGGGGCAGAATTATGGAAAGCACTCCACAATGTGTTAAGACATTTTTCTTTTTAAAGTCAATACTTTTTTTGGATTTAGGCAGCTTTTTATGTTTAGACTTTGTTGTTTTGTTGCTTTCTTATATTTTAAAATTCTGAATATGGGGCCCTTTTACTAAACCACAGTAAAAAGCAGCCTGCGCTAGGTTTGGCGTCCGAAGGTGGTGCGTGCTGGGCTACTTTTTACTGTGGTGGGGAAAAGGCCTTATGGGGCAGTCAATGGCCGTGTGTTAATATTAAAATTAGTACGCGGCAACTGCCTGAGCCTTTTCCACCACCTATTTAACAGCGGTAAGGGCTCACGTGCTACCCCCGCGGTAATCGGGCAGCGCACGGCAATGTGCCCGCACTGCTGATTATTGCCAGGAATGCCTCCTGCGGTAGAAAATAGAAAATCATTTTCTACTGTGGGGAAACTGCATGCGACAACTTCGGATCTACCGCCGGGCCCCCATGGAGCACATGGTTGATCTGTCGGGTTCTAAATGTCTTTAAAAAATAAATAAAATAAAATATTTTATGCAAATAATTTGGAAGGATGAAAGTTCTGGTTTTTTCAGTTTTTGTTTGGATGAAAGAATTTTTGACAATCCGTTCAAACTAGCCCTTCAGGGGTTTGGGGATTTTGTTTGGCAAGAGCTTCTGTCTGCCAATTTTTAAATTGTATTTTAAGGCATTGTTCCAAGCGTCCTGTGGTAGTGAAATCAGTTAGCTCTATATCTGCAGGAGCATGCAACTTTGCACTATCATAGCACTATGGGGGGTCTTTTAAATTGGGATTACCAGCGGCCCAACACGACCACCGGTGGTAGTTCCACCCCGAGCGAGCACCATTTCCGGGGGAAAAAGAAAACCCCTGGAAATGGATTGTGCGGCGGTCATAGGAGCCAACTTTTCAAAATGATTAGGGGTGCTGAATTTTTTTGTTTTTTTACAGGTGGTGCATTCCCCCCTCCCTCTCCTCCTCCCTCTCCCCCTCCCTCTCCCCTGTCCCCCCTCCCTCCCCCTCCCCCCTTGTCCCCCTCACCTGTCCCCCCGTCCCCCCTCCCTCATTCCCCCTCCACCTCCCTCCGATTTCCAGGTCTCCCTCCCCACTCCCTCCAAGTTCCAGGGCCCCCCTCTCTCCCAGTTCTAGGGTACCCCCTCCCTCCCTCCCAGTTCCAGGGATGTTGTCCCTCCCTTCCTCCCTCCCTCCCTCCCTCCCTTCAAGTTCCAGCCCCCCCCCCCTCAGAATTTTAAAAGTCATCTATCTTACCTCGTCGGGGTTAGGGCAGCAGCGGTAAAAAGCATACAAGCTCGACTCGGTGCTTAGTTGTTTTCCCTTCCCTCTCTCTCAGCTCTGGTCCTGCCCTTGCGGAAACAGGAAATGAGGGCGGGACCAGAGCTGAGAGAGAGAGAAGGGAAAACAACTAAGCACCGAGCCGAACCTGCATGCTTTTTACCACTGCTGTTGCCCTAACCCTGACAAGGTAAAATAGATGACTTTTAAAATTTGGAGGGAGGGGACCTGGAACTCGATGGGAAGGAGGGAGGGAACCAACTTCTGGTGGGTGAACGAACTTCTGGTGGGTGAAATATTGGGGGTGCTCGAGCATCCACAGCACCCACGGAGTCGGCACCTATGGCGGTGGTAACCCAGCGGTAATCGGGCATCGCTTTGGGCTGCCCAGTTGCCACTGGGTTACCATGGGAACCTTTATTGCCAGCTTAATGGGTAGCGGTAAGGGCTATCTGCCGCATGGCCACACGGTAAAAATTCTCTTACCGTGTGGCCATGTTTGGGGACTTTTTACCCACAGCTTGGTAAAAGGACCCCTATATGAGTTGTGATTTCAGTGGGGTCATTTTATAAGGATATAAATTTAAGGCATATTTTCAAAGCACTTTGGGAGGCTAAGTTCCATATGTTTCTATGGAACTTTGGGAGGCTAAGTGCTTTGAAAATAAGCCTCAGGCACCTATGGCACCCATTTTTTAAGCAGATGAACATCTCAAAACGGCCCAAAAAAGGTCCATCTGCCAAAAACATACAAATTGCAATTTTCAAAAGGCAGAATTTAGACCTTTCCATTGCAGTTCATCCAAATAGCGAGGGGGCATGTTGGAGGCGTGTTTCGGGTGGGACTACGACAGGCCCACAATTAGGACGTCTTTCAGCAATAATGGAACGGGAGGAAATATCCAAGGCAAAAAAGAAGGATGTTTTTATCTAGACCTGTTTCCATCATGTCAAGGGTACGAAAAGGTGTCCTGGCTGTGCAGCTGACCACTGGAGGGATGAAGCCAAGTGTTGTTAATTTACCACTGTAGTCGGCTACCTGTGGGACTGCTATACTGCAGGCTGCTGACTCTCCCACACCTTGATTACTCCTCTCCCCCCTTAATAAAAATAATTGGGTCAATCTCATTTTTACACATCATTCACAGCAGGTAACTAAAACACAGATATTCAGCGCTGAATATTTGTGCAGTGTGGTCACTGCTGTCATTCTCCAGAGGGAGGTGACCCTAAGCTTACTAGCTGCATAGTTAACTCGATCATTTTTCTAACTTTATCCCAGCAGTTATCTGGAGAGCGATCTGAATATCGCCGCTTTCCAGAGAGTTCTCGGCTCCATCCTCACTCCGTCCATGCTCCACTTTCTGCACACTTACTGACAGCTAAGGAAAATATCCAGACAATGGTGGTAGTAACCTGGATATTACCCTTTGAATATTAACCTGACTATTATTTATATTATTATGGTGATTTTTATAGTGCATACCAGATGCACACAGTGCTGTAGAAAAATTCATATAGTAGATCAAATGGAGTTTTAGCCATACCAGCAAATGTTTAAGTGTTTGGCAATAAGTTTTTTAAATAAAATGTTTTGTCTGATTTTCATGAGCTATTTTGCAGGTTTATGTTTATGTAAAATCACCAAGTTTTTTTTTCTCTTTGAAGTGATGTGGCGCAGGATCGTGTCCCACTCTACTGTGTTAGCAAAACAAATGACAAAAATCTGTCCTTGCAGTTGGGAGAATTCAGTTCAAGCGTGCACAGGTGCTCCATATACAAATGTGTTCTCTGAGGGAAACTAAAGCAGCCCAAGAATAATGCCATGATCAGGAGCATCCCAAGCCAGAAACACGCCACGTGTGACATGTCCCCTAGCGCTCCCATGCCACCCACTGTGTCAGAGCCAAGCAAGAAAGGTAATGGGCAGTGCTCCATTTTGGTACCTCTGCCTGCCTTACGCCCTGTGCAGCTGCCTTGTTCACACAGAGCTCACCATAGGCCTGGCCACGAACATACAGTATACCTGCTGGAAAGACCCTATTTTTCTGATAACAAAGGTTTCTCTTTGGCCCTTTACTTCCTAAGGGGCCTTTTTTGGTAAGCTGTGGTAAAAAGGGCCCTGCACTAGCAGCAGGGGCCGTTTTTGCCACGCACTGAGGCTCTTTTTACTGTAGCAGGTAAAAAGGCCGAAAAAAGACAGGGCCATGCGGTAAGATTGCTCTTACCGCATGGTTACCGCATGGCAATGCAGGGGGAGAACTTACTTTGAGGTGGCAGTAAGGGCTCCAGCATTATCCTGGTACTTCCTGATTACCACTGGGTAACCCCCTGCGGAAATACTTTTTGAATATTTCCACTAGCACCGGAAATGCCACGCTGGGGGTGAAATACCGCCGGCACCCGCTTTGGGCAGGCGGTAACTCCCGATTGGCACGCGGTAAGCCTGTGGTAGGCTTACCGCTGCTTAGTAAATGGGCCCCTAAGAGTGTACAGCCTTGCCTTGGGCTTCTTGCATTTGAAGATCAAGAATCCCTCCTCCCGTGCCTGTTCTGATTCAGCAGCAAATATTTTTTTGAAACCGTTTATGACTTGGAAGAAACACCATGAAAGTTTGATTTCCCAACCAGCCTCTGTGGGTCCATGTTCTAGTTTTAAAGTTAAACTTTTATCTGTTTCAAAGGTCAGTCCTGTGCTGTCTGATCTTCAAGGCTAAAGTAAGAAACGGACACAGACCTTCTCACAAAAAGCTATTTTATTTTTCCATGAGCAGGACTTCAGCTAATGAAAAAAATCTCTATATTAGAGAGTGGCCTAGTGGTTGACTTTGGTCCTGGGAAACTGAGGAACTGAGTTCGATTCCCACTTCAGGCACAGGCAGCTCCTTGTGACTCTGGGCAAGTCACTTAACCCTCCATTGCCCCAGGTACAAATAAGTACCGATATACAATATGTAAGCCGCATTGAGCCTGCCATGAGTGGGAAAGCGCAGGGTACAAATGTAACAAAAATAAAGACTAAATTCAAAGAAAATAAGAGTTACCATAAAAGCTGCTTTTCTGAAGCAAATGTCAAATATATTATAATTATTATTATTGTTTTGGTCCAGCAATTGTCTCATGTTCCTTTGGGATTCCAACTCAATCAGGATCAGCCTCTGCTAGGGTATTTATTTATTTATTACATTTGTACCCCGCGCTTTCCCACACATTGCAGGCTCAATGTGGCTTACATAGTTAATACATTTCCAATTCCAATTAGAATAGCAAGGTCTTAGAGGAGAATAATATAAGCAGTGAAAGTGAGGTTTTGAGAATGAGTGAGTTGAGTATGTAAAGGTAAACAAAGGTAGGATAAGCAAAATTGAAAAGAGATTGGGAGGGGTGAGGAGAGGAAGGATGGAGAGGGAAAGATAAAGGGCAAACGATGGAGAGGAAAAAGATAAAAGCATAAGGAGACTGGGAAATATAGTCTAAGGTACAGTAAACATCAGTATCGGGATTAAGAGGAAGGGTTTAAAAGTTAAGTAGAGTCATTCGGGTAAGCTGTCTTGAAGAGATGAGTCTTCAGCATTTTCCTGAAGGGTAAATGGTCGCCAATTGTTCAGATGGATCTTGGCAGAGCGTTGCAAAGCTGGCTGCCCAGGAAGGAGAAACTGGATGCATAGAAGGTCTTATATTTAATACCTTTACAACTGGGGAGGTGTAAATTGAGGTGGGTACGGGATGATGATGGTCTATTTCTGGCTGGGTATGACAATGTGGGCTTTCATTCACAGCTAACCAGTATATTTTTCCAGTAGTGAACTTAGGGGCCCTTTTACAAAGCAACAGTAAGCCCAACAAGAGCTTACCGCACACTATCACAGACCTACCGCCGGCCCAATGTGCCCGCCGGTGGTAGTTCCAGCTCCAGCGTGTGCCAAAAACTTTTTTTATAGCACGGCGCTAACCCAGCGGTAATCGGACATCGCTGCACACTGCCTGGGTACTGACGGGTTACCATGGGAGCCCTGACTGCCACCTCAATGGGTGGTGATAAGTGCTCTCTGCCGCATGTCCATTTGGTAAAAGTTATCTTACCGCATGGCCATTTTTTGGAGGGGGGGGGAATTTTACCCACTGCGGTAAAAAGGGCCCTGGTACATGGGAAAAATGCCCCCCCCCCCCCCGTTGCTACTGCAGGGCCCTTTTTCCTGCAGCTTAGTAAAAGGACCCCCTAGTTAATATGGACAGTAAGTCCAGTCAGTAGGTATCAACATCGAGCCATAGCTGAGTCTTAGTGTCTTGGTGTATTAGATCATATATGCTATCTGCTGAATTTCATTGGTGCTGCAGTGCCAAACAGCCCAGCTGATCTCTGCCTTTCCCTTCTCTTCTTCACAACTGAGAGTCCTCTGTGCTTATCCCAGGCTTTCATGAGTTCCATTACTGTTTTTGTCTCCATGATTAGCTATTCCTTGTATACACCGTTCTTTCTGTGTTGTTAAGTCTACCTCTTTAGAACGTTATATCATGATATCTTGTCCTTTTGCATTCTTCACTCTGAGAAAGGTTTGTTTCTTGTGTTGTTTATACATTTCAGGTACTTACATCTCTATCAAAGCTTTTTTGTCTTTTCACACAGCATATAATTAAGCTATGGAATCTGTGGCCAGAGGATGTGGTTGAAGTAACTAGCATAGCAATATTCAAAACAAGATTGGATGCGTTCCCGAAGAAGTCCATAACAATTATTAGCCAGGTAAACTTGGGAGAGCCATCGCTGGTCTCTGGAAATGAGCTAGGAGACATGGATCTACTTTTTGGGATCTGCTGGTAATTGTGACCCGGACTGGACAATGTTGGGCTTGATAGTCCTTCCTCTGACTCAGCATAACTTTTCTGGTGTTTTATGTTCTTATCATGTTCCTCCTGTTTTTCTTCTTTAGGTCATACCTGTTTAGATGTGTCTCATCTCATAGGGCTTTTGGTTCTTTTATTTTATTAGGATTTAGGAATATTTATTAGGATTTATTTGCAGCCTTTTTGAAGGAATTCACTCACGGCAGTGTACAGTAAGAATAAATCAAACATAAGCAATAGACAATTAGAACAGTAAAAATATTTGTTTACTTATTTGTTACATTTGTCTCCCACATTTTCCCACCTATTTGCAGGCTCAACGTGACTTACATAGCGCCGGAGGGGCGAATGCAGACTCCGGTGTAAACAAATACATAGTGAAGTTCTGGTAAGATAACGTTCATGTGGTATAGCCCAGGGGCGTAGCCAGACACCCAAATTTGGGTGGGCCTGGGCCCAAGATGGGTGGGCAGAAGTAGTCCACCTTGTTGTCCCACAAGTGATTTCATCTCTCCCTCTCTTGCCTGCATCCATATGGTCTCTCAGACATCCGCCCTTCCCTGAATACCTTTTAAATAGCAGATTTTCACCGGCAGCGAGCAGCAACTAATACACACTGCTCATGTTGACCCCACAGCCTTTCCTCTGATGTAACTTCCTGTTTCCTGTAAAGGTGAAAATACATCAGAGGGAAGGCTGCAGGGCCGGTGCAGACAGTATGTATCAATCGCTGCTTGCTGCAGGCAAAGATCTGCTATTTAAAAGGTATGCAGGAGGGACAGTTGGGAGTTTTCGGCTGGTGGGGCTTGGGAATCCCTGTCAGCCACATTATAGATGTGCTGCTACGGGGTGGGCCTAAACCCAAAGTGGATGGGCCTGGGCCCACCCAAGCCCACCCCTGGCTATGCCACTGGTATAGCCACATAAGGGGATTGTGCTCGGAAGGGTTGTGTTATGTCCATTAGGGTTTTTTGTTGTTGTTGCAGAGAGCATACATTTATGTTGGATTGGTACAGTATACCTTTTTAAACAGGTAAGTTTTTAGTGTTCTCCGGAAGTGTAGGTGGTCGTACGTACTTTTCAAGGCTTTTGGTAATGCGTTCCACAGTTGTGTGCTTATGTAGGAAAAGCTGGATGCGTAAGTTTATTTGTATTTGAGTCCTTTGCAGCTTGGGTACTGCAGGTTTAGGTACGTTTGTGTTGATTCAAATGTGTTTCTAGTTGGTAGATCGATCAAGTCCGTCATGTATCCCGGGGCTTCACCGTAGATTATTTTGTGAACCATAGTGGATATTTTGAAAGCAATGTGTTCTTTGATTGGGAGCCAGTAAGAAAGAAGAGCAGGGCAGCGAACGTGGCTGCCCGGAGACCGGCGCTGAAGAAGGCTTCAGCTGGCGGAAGTTGGGGACCCCTGCCAGCCAAACCAGGGGCCCGGATGAAATTTGCA
Source organism: Microcaecilia unicolor (assembly GCF_901765095.1). Classification (NCBI taxonomy): domain Eukaryota; kingdom Metazoa; phylum Chordata; class Amphibia; order Gymnophiona; family Siphonopidae; genus Microcaecilia; species Microcaecilia unicolor. Next base: position 36,417,829 of record NC_044038.1, read on the forward strand.
GGAGCCCAGGCCTCCGTGACCCCCCCTGTAGCTACGCCCCTGGTGTGTACCCTAGTCTTCTAAACATTTATTCACGTATCCAGCACATAAATGTTAGCACCTGATTTATGGAATTAATCCCTAAATGAAATAGTACATTCTATTATGAAACAAATGAACACAAAAAAGCACATCCCTAGTCGACAGGGGAAACAGGCAGATGGGTCTTGCATATTTTCTGTTTTTATGCGTGATCAGTGCAGTCAGATTTCTTCAGTTCTTGTACATAATGGACTATTCTGTGATTCATAGGCAGACAGTTCCAAAGCTATTGCAGACCTATTTGAAGATAAGATTCTTGCTTAGGGTTTAAAGACATTTGCATTAATTAGCTGCAGATGAACAGTCTTAAGTGTATCACTAGTCAGGCTTCTGTATCTTGTGTACAAGATCTTAGAGATGCATCAGAGGAAAGGGGCAAATATCATTTTCTGCTATTTAGCATACAAAAGCTTTCCCTCCCCAACAACACTAGCATGTTTAATATAATTATATATACCAGTAAGCACTGCTTTTTGCACGCTACAAATGCCCTGCCTGTAGGGGGGAGAGTCCCTCAGTTTAGTTGTGGAGTATTTTGCACTTTGCTCTACTAAATTTTGGTACAGAAGTCTATTCTTAAGTAGTGTCAGAAGTCTAAATAAAGGGCCCCCATGTGACAATTTTGGAGAGTCTCCAGAAGGATCAAAATCAGCTGCAGGTGCCCCCCCCCACCCCACCCCCAGGGGCTGCTCAGGTGGAATTTGAATCACCTGCTCGTAAGAAATGGGCAAAACATCCGAAATCAAAAAATGAACCAGGTGAATGGTAGTCTGGATTGAATTTCATGAAAATTTGGGGACATTCCCATCATTCATCGAAATTTTCCCAGTGCATCCCAGGAAAATTCCGCCAAATGCAATAAAGGTTGCCAGGTCGGAGTGTGTCCAGTGGATACATAAATGCTGAAATTCAGCACTCAGGTTCATAGGATGAGCACATTTAGGATGCCGCTTGCTAGAAAAAACAACTTTAAGCCCTTGTGGATTGTGTCAGAACACGCTCCCAGTAGCCGCTGATAGATTCCACAGGCTAGAGATATGATTGTGGTCTACAAATTCCCGAGTGGTATAGAACGAGTAGAAGTAAATTGATTTTTTTTTCTCTTTCAAAAAGTGCAAAGACTAGGGGACACTCGACGAAGTTACATGGAAATACTTTTAAAACAAATAAGAAGAAATATTTTTTCACTCAACGAATAGTTAAGCTCTGGAACTCATTGCCGGAGGATTTGGTAACAGCGGTTAGAATATCTGGGTTTAAAAAAGGTTTGGATAAGTTCTTGAAGTAAAAGTCCATAGTCTACTAATGAGACAGACATGGGGAAGCCACTGCTTGCCCTGGGATTGGTAGCATGAAATATTGCTGCTCTTTGGGTTTCTGCCAGGTGCTTTCGACCTGGATTGGCCACTGTTAGAAACAGGATACTGGGCTAGACGGACCATTGGCCTGACCCAGTATAGCTATTCTTGTATTGGAGTAACCTAGTGGTTAGTGCAGTGGACTTTGATCCTGGGGAACTAAGTTCGATTCCCACTGCAGCTCCTTGTGACTCTGGGAAAGTCACTTAACCCTCCTTTGCCCCTGGTACAAAATAAGTACCTGAATATATGTAAACTGCTTTGAACGTAGTTGCAGAAACCTCAGAAAGGCAGTATATCAAGTCCCATTTCCCTTTCCCTATTTGAGATTCTACATGGAATGTTGCTACTATTGGAGATTCTAGATGGAATGTTAATGTTGCTATTCCACTAGCAACATTCCATATAGAAGCCTGCCCTTGCAGATCAGCAACGCAGCCACGCAGGCTTCTGTTTCTGTGAGTCTGACGTCCTGCACATACGTGCAGGACGTCAGACTCACAGAAACAGAAGCCTGCACAGCTGCATTGGTGATCTGCAAGGGCAGGCTTCTACATAGAATACTGCTAGTGGAGGAGTAGCCTAGTGGTTAGTGCAGTGGACTTGGATCCTGGGGAACTAAGTTCAATTCCCACTGCAGCTCCTTGTGACTCTGGGCAAGTCACTTAACCCCCCACTGCCCCTGGTACAAAATAAGTGCCTGAATATATGTAAACCGCTTTGAATGTAGTTGCAGAAACCTCAGAAAGGAAGTATATCAAGTCCCATTTCCCTTTCCCTTTCTTATGATAGCAGCACCCGCAGACAAGCAATACTTTTCCAAACATAGAGGGATAGATTAGGCGTGAAAAGATGGGAGCTAAGCACTCTAAGCTGAGTGGGGGGTCCTCCAACTGCATTGCTGCCAGTAAGGGGTGGTGCTTCAATATTGTGTTTTCATTTGCTAGGGACAGGCAGGTTCCCTGAAGTCCTGCAAAACTTGCCTGTCCCCCACTATTTATTTATTTATTTTATTTATTTATTGCATTTGTATCCCACATTTTTCCACCTCTTTGCAGGCTCAATGTGGGTTACAATACATCATGAGTAGTGAAAAGTATATAAGAAGATTGACATTTGGTATTGCAAAAGGATCTTGGATATCATGATAATGATAAAACATGATAGTAGTGTAACAAGCAAATATTGTAAGACAATTCTGGATATGTGTGTAGGAGTTCACATTTGTTGATCTTCGTGGTATGCCTTGTTAAAGAGACGGGTCTTCAGTAGTTTGCGGAAGTTGGTTAGTTCGTAGATCGTTCTGATGTTGCGCGGCAGCGCGTTCCAGAATTGTGTACTCAAATAGGAAAAGGTTGGCGCGTGCATTAACTTGTATTTTAGCCCTTTGCAGTTGGGGAAGTGAAGATCAAGGAATGTGCGGGATGATTTTTTAGCATTCCTAGGTGGTAGGTCTATCAGGTCTGACATGTAGGCTGGGGCCTCTCCGTGAATGATTTTATGAACTAGAGTACATATTTTGAACGTGATGTGCTCTTTAAGTGGAAGCCAGTGTAGCTTTTCTCGTAGGGGTTTAGCACTTTCATATTTTGTTTTACCGAATATGAGTCTAGCTGCAGTGTTCTGAGCTGTCTGAGGTTTTTTGATTATTTGTTCTTTGCAGTCGGCGTAGAGTGCGTTACAGTAGTCTAGATGGCTGAGTACCATTGATTGTACCAGGTTGCGGAAGATGGTCCTTGGGAAGAACGGTGTTATTCTTTTTAATTTTCACATTGAGTGGAACATTTCTTGGTTGTGTTTTTCGCGTGACTCTCAAGTGTTAAGTGTTGATCGATGGTAACTCCAAGTATTTTTAGGGTGTCCGAAATTGGAAGATTCAGTTTTGGTGTGTTAATGGTGGTGAATTTGTTCGTGTTATGTTGAGAGGTGAGTATTAGGCATTGGCATCAGCCCAAGCATGCATGATATATATATATTTTTTGTTACATTTGTACCCCGCGCTTTCCCACTCATGGCAGGCTCAATGCGGCTTACATATTGTATACAGGTACTTATTTGTACCTGGGGCAATGGACTTCAGGCACAGGCAGCTCCTTGTGATTTGCCCAGAGTCACAAGGAGCTGCCTGTGCCTGAAGTGGGAATTGAACTCAGTTCCTCAGTTTCCCAGGACCAAAGTCCACCACCCTAACCACTAGGCCACTTCTCCATTGAAAATGTGATAGTGAAACAGCACCCCCCCACTGGCAGGACTGTAGGTGGAGGACTTCTGCGCAGCTTAGAGGGAACAATGGCACTAAGCACCAATTCTATAGCGGCAATTGGGCATGAAATTGCCATTATAGAATAAGTTGTAAGTCAACCTGTGTGTGCCTAACTTTAGCCACAAGCACTTACACCCTGTCAAAGGCTTGTGTACATGGTCAAGCCTAAAACTGGCGGTTGCATGCATAAACGATAGTATTCTATAACTTGCGTGCACAACTGCAAGATATGCCCTGATCCACCCATGTGCATGTTCCTATAGCATTTAGGAGGAAATTCAACAAATGGCACCAAAAAGTGGGCGCCAAAAAAATTGAGCGCTAAGTATTAGTCTTTAAAGGGAGCACGCTCTTTATAGAATAACGTTCAGCAAGGATCCGGCGCCTAACTTTTGGGTACTGTACTTCAGCCCTGCTAAAAGCAGGTGTAAATGCCAGCACTCAACTTAAGTGCACTTCGGATACAACGCACACAACTTTTTTAAACACCCCCGACACCCCCCACCCCCTAACCACATCCTTTTAAAAGATACACACTATGAGAATTAGGAGCCGAGCCTTATAAAACAGCATGCGCAAATTCTAATTGATGTGCCCGAATTCTAATTGATATATGCAAATTCAAATCACTGCCAATTAACTGCAATAAGTGCAATAAGTGCCCAATTATTTCTAGTTAAGTGCTTGCACCCAAATTTAAGCGTGCAACTTTGGGCATCATATATAGACTCTAGGGGTAATTTTATAGAATAGCACCTAAGCACAGTTACGTGCGTAATTACAAATTAGTGCCAATTAGCACCAAGTAACACCTTTTAAGGACTATTAGTAGTACTTAAGGCCAATTGGTGCCTAATTTAACAATTAAGTTAGACTCACAACTGGCACTATTCTAGAACTTGCGCACCCAAATTTGCACACTAATCGGAAATTTAGGTACACAACGGTATAGAATCCGGGAGAGAATGTCTTTTAATACAATGTTATTTTCTCCTTTTAAGAAGGTGTAATGCAAGACGTTTAAAAACAGAAGAACATAAGCATTGCCATACTGGGACAGACCGAAGGTCCATCAAGCTCAGTATCCTGTTTCCAACAGTGGCCAATCCAGGTCACAAGTATCTAGCACGATCCCAAAACAGTGAAACAGATTTTACGCTGCTTATCCTATAAATAAGCTGTTGATTTTCCCCAAGTCCATCTTAATAATGGCTTATGGACTTTTAGGAAATTATCCATACCTTTTTTAAATCCTGCTAAACTAACTGCTTTTACCACTTTCTCTGGCAACAAATTCCAATTTGTCTTTACTTTGTGAGCTAACCTGCCTACTGAGAGAGTATTCATAACAACAAGGCTTTTTCTCTGTTGAAATGCAGCTGAAAAATGATCAGGATGCAGGGACCCAGATGAAAGCAGGACCTTTACAGGTTTCTATCCTGCTTTCTTGGTTAAGAAGTGTAAAGATACAAAAATTCATCAGGAGATTCAACAGTAAGAGAATTTGCCTTGAGGGAACAGGCAGTGGTATTTTGCCCCTTCCGACAATAACTGTTGACTCATGCTTTTCAAATATGAGAAAACACGTCTGTCTGCATCTGGGGCAGAAATGCAAGAAACGGAAAACAAGCCGTACATCAGAGTCTTTAGGATCTTGGCTCTTAGTCTTAAGCAAGTTCTTTGCATTGGTTCCAAAAACATTTGCGAATGCACAGTGAAGATAAATGTTTACATGTTGTATTTGAGCAAACACCCCCATGCTGGACAGCTTGATAAGAGCTGGGCAGCTTGAATCCAGTTATTCTGTAGTTAATGTTTTTAAAGGTCTGCTATGTTGGTATGCTTTGATCTCTATAGCAAGAAAAAAAAAATTTGGTGAACACCCTAAAGTCTACTGCTGCAGAAAGATGTTTACTTGTATTACTAAGCATAGTTCTTGAGGTCTTAGTCAACTTATCTCTTATCAAGAGTTCAAAAGGCTAGGGGTAATCATTTAATTCCTCTGCTCTGTAGCTGCCGGACACTCTGATGTCCTGATGGTTTGTTTGGTATTTCTTCTTTTTTTTTTTTCTTTTTGAATTAAGGATGTCATGTTTACACTAGATTACAGCTTCTTTACGGGTCTCTCTCAGCTGGCATTATTTTAGTGATATGCCTAACTTGGGGTGCATGAGTCGGTGATGATTTTCTGCTAGATCATTGTTATGGAACCTTGTTGAACCTGCTTCCTTATCCCATTGCAACTGAAGTGGAAGCTAGAGGCCGCTGCTGGCGCCAACCTGGGACCCTCTTCTTTAGAAAATTACTGCTGATATGGAAGGTTATTTATTTAGCAGGTAGCCCTATGCACACATTTTACCTCCTATTGTATGAACACAATGAGGGCAGATAGTCAAAAGTGCTTATGTGGTTATCAGCAGTGTCAGCTGCATAATTGCTTTTTTTGTTTTTTAATGATCAAGGGTTAGAAACATAGAAACATGACAGCAGATAAAGGCCAAATGGCCCATCCAGTCTGCCCATCCTCTGTAACCCCTAACTCTTCCTTTTCCGAAGCGATCCCACGTGCTTATCCCATGCCTTTTTAAATTCTGACACAGTCCACAACCTCCACCAGGAGGCCATTCCACGCTTCCGCCACCCTTTCTGTCTAAAGCATGTGATATTTAGTGCCTAACGCACAAAGGGGTTCTGCGTGGCTTTAACCATTTGCCGTAGCAGCTACCAATCATCCAATGCAAATGTGTTACAACAAGCTCATTAGTATTAAAATGAGCATTCTGTGCAATGCACAGAAAGGAGCACCAACATTTAATGTGCAAAATTTTTCGGCAGGTCTGGAGCTGTCGTTGTGTGAGGGCGACTTCTGGGAGGAGCAGTCTGCTTGCATTTTTCAATAGCGGGAGGGACAAAACAGTGTGGGAGAGCTGAGAACAGCCTAGAGGGGTGGAGAAACAAAAGCAGACAGCCAATCAGCTTGAGAAAGCCCTTATGATGTCAGCTGGGGGGGGGGGGGGGTCTTTCAGCAAGGAGGAGATTCCCAAGCATGCCAGCAAAATCTGTTGGGGGCAGCCAGATGGAAAGCAAGTAAGCTACAGGAGGAAGGTGCAAGAGAGCACTACAGGGGAAAGGAGAGAGTTGGGGCAGTGGAACCAGCTTCAGAGCACTGCAGGGGACGAGTGCAGCAGCGAGACAAAATGATTCCAGGGCATGCGCAGAACATGGACCCTTACCGAGAGACTGTTCCGTGTATGTGCTAGGCACTTTCCCTACTGAGCCGCTTGCAGAATTTCCGTGTGTCCCATTTGCATGCGATTCCCTTTCAGCATCAGTCGCTGTTTATGACTCGGTAAATTCAACTGTGGCGACCTTGATTCCTCTATCTGGTTTCACTTAGGCGGTTAAATGCGGAATATCAGATCGGGGATAGCCGGCTGCATAAATACGGATAGTCAATGCTGGTGCCTGGACATGATCCAGTATTCAATATCCAAGCAATAACACTGACGATGGCCAAAAAAACCTGACTGCTGCTGGCTGAATATTTACTCCTAAATATTTAAATTCCCTATTCATGCATTAGAATAGTACCACTGAGGATTCCCTCTAAACACCCCAGGGTTAACTGAATAGTGGTGGAGAGGAACAAGGGCGGAGTAAGGACATGTTGTCTAGCTGGCCAGAGAAAAAGCATCCTAAATTAAGCTGCTAAATTATACTGATAGAGGCTGAATATCGCTGCTAGATATATAGCCACCTGTGGCTATATATCTATATATAGATAGATAGATATAGATATATTCAGCAGCATTGACTCTCTGGATAATGACTCTGAGGGGAGAAGTTATCAATGTGTCAAGATGTTATTTTACTGTTAACCCCAGTTATTAGAAATCAGGTCTCATTGCATAATATGGGACCTATGCTAAAATAAGAACATAAGAGTAGGTATACTGGGTCAGACCAGTGGTCCATCTAGCTCAGTATCCTGCTTCCAACAGTGGCCAATTCAAGTCATAAGTACCTGGCAGAAATCCAAATCGTAACAACATTTCATGCTACAAATCCCAGGGTAAGCAGTGGCTTCCTCCATGTCTGTCTCAATAGCAGACTATGGACTTTTACTCCAGGAACTTGTCCAAACATTTTTTTAAACCAAGATATGCTAACCGCTGTTACTGCATCCTCCGGCAAAGAGTTCCAAAGCTTAACTATTCGTTGAGTGAAAAAATATTTTAAAAGTATTTCCATGTAACTTCTTTGCGTGTCCCCTAGTCTTTGTACTTTGGAACGAGTGAAAATTTTACTTCTACTCGTTCTACACCACTCAGGATTTTGTAGACCTCAGTCATATCTCCCCTCATCCATCTCTTTTCCAAGCTGAAGAGCCCTAATGTCTTTAGACTTTCCTCTTATAGGAGGAATTCCATCCCCTTTATCATTTTTGTCGCTCTTCTTTGAACCTTTTCTAATTCCGCTATATCTTTTTTGAGATACGTCGACCAGAACTGAACGCAAAATTCACATTAATAGTAAAATAACACATAGTAATGGTAGCCCACGTTGATAACTATACCCCTGAATGTATGTGCTTTAAATAAAAATACAGCAATGAGTGTTTTTTAAAAAATCTGCTGACTGCTGCAGCTGGTTATGGACACATCTGTTGCTATCATTGTCTTTGTCTTCTCTGGTGGGAGGTTGTTCCATGCTTCACCCTTTCTGGGAAAAGTATTGACAAATCACACTCAGAAGGCAACCAGAAACAGTAGCTAGAATAACCCGCATCACCACTTTAAGCATCAAGCGTGAGAAGACATTGGCTAGGGTCCATAGGAATGACCCTAATAACATGATGCCTGCTGTCCTCTTGTGATCAGCTTAGCATGTGCTAGCTCATTCTCTGAGGTAAACATTGGGTTTCCTTGTTCCACTACAGAACTGGAGAGCTATCTCAGTGCCACAAGAAAGGCACCTTCATTTATACAGCTCAGTTCAAGGAGATGGACAGCGGCAGGGAGTTGAGCTTCACTCAAACAAGATTATACTTCCACAATGGAGGGACCTCATACCTACCATTTGCCCCTCCCCCTCCCTCCCAGGGACCTGTGTCTGATTCTTTACACTATGCAAGCTTGTGTTTCCTGCAAATCATCTACCTAGTGGGCTGGATTCAGTAAATGGGGCTCATAATACAACATGTGCCCTTTATAGAATCGCATTTAGCATCGATTCCTGCACCTGGTGAAAATGCTGATGCCCAAGTTAAGCACACATTCTATAATTCTGCGTGCAACTTTTCAGAATGTCCCTGTAATGCCCATGGCCACACCCCCGTTTGAGTTACGCGCTAGTACAATTAGGCGCCATGCCATGCCTTATAGGATAGCATACAGCTAGATGCGTCAAAAATTGTTGTTAGCACCTAATTACTGCTAGTTAATGGCTTGTTACTCAATTAATTTGCACGTGGGTCTTAGACGCGAGAATCTGGGTTTCAGATATAGAATCCAGAGGAGTGGTGCCTGTAAAAATGCCAACAGCACAGAGGCTAAAGAAACCTGCAACATTTCTCAGCACTGTTTATAGCCTTTGCAACATGAAACCCTGTCACCAGCACAGAAAATAAGTGGAACAACTTACTAGAAGATACAGGACAGCAATGTTTGGACGTGCAAAATGTGTGCTTACCTTTAGAGTGTGTGAGGCTGTGAGCCATTTGTCACAAAGAAGGAAAGGGACGGGGATGGGATTTGATATACCGTGGTTACAATCAAAGCAGTTTGCATATTATATATAGTTGCTGATTTTGTAACTGGGGCAGTGGAGGGTTAAGCCCAAAGTCACAAGAACTGGTTCTCAGGCTGCTGTACTAGGCTACTTCTCCATGTCATGAGATAAGTGCTATTTTTTTTCTTTCTCGAGTTGTACGGAAGCACATGATTTCTTGGCCTGTAACGTTCATGCATATTGGAACTGTACAACACGTCAGCTAAAAACATTTGTGTGAGCCACATTTTTGAACTGTATGATACATCAGCTAAAGATACTCGTATGAGCTGCTGTGTGTTATATTCTGTAACAGTGGCATTGCTGAGATTAAGGATATCTTGAGTTTTACACTTTTGAATTATGGACATATTGTGAATTTTCACTGTGAGTCACATGCACATGTCTTCTGAGGAGGTTTTTTTGACCAGTGATTATGAACGGAGGTCTAAACCTGAGCCAAGGAGGTCTTTTTCCTCCTTTAGTATAATTTACTTATGAATGTAGTAAAAGTATCAATAAAAACAACACACAACCTGACAACCGTCCGAAAATTATTAAAGACCTACTTATTCATAAAGGCTTACAATAAAGATTCCCCATAACGATTTGACTTCCTAATTATTCCAATCACAACTATTAAGGAACCCTCCTATCTGTTCATCCTAATTACGTCCTCTCGACTGAATATTATATCTTGTCCTGATATCATTATGTTACGTTGATCTTTCAATCCACTTCCAATCCAATATGATCTACTTATGCACTCTTATTTGTAACAATTGTAAAATTATTATTCCGCTGATACTAAAGCACCGGGGGCCAGTTTTTTTACTGGCATACCCATGCAAATGTATGATAAGATATGTGGGTAACAAATATGTTTTCTATGAACCGGATCAGCTGAAAAGTTTTATTGCTTTAAAGAAAATTACCAAATGACTTTTGGGACTAGTGTTGAGTAAAGTAATTGTAAAATAGCCCGTGGTTTGGGTCCAGGCCTTATTGCCTATTATGTACTAATATGATATATGTTCTCCTCAACTTTACTGACCTCCCCCTCTAAATTAGTGGTCTAAGAAAAGAGGAATAATTACGTTAGAATATTTTCTTGATATTTCAGATAATATCTCTGTGTTTCTTGTGCAAGATATATCTTGTGAATAAGGTTTGAAATATTATAAATAAATACATTTTTAAAAAATTATTATTCCGTTAATATGATTGCTATGATATTCTATGCACCCATCTGTATTTATATTCTGAAATTCTTATCCTATAATGTGTACATGTTGTTATAACATTTTGTAAGCCACATTGAGCCTGCAAATAGGTGGGAAAATGTGGGATACAAGTGCAGCAAATAAATAAATAAAAATAATAAATAGTTTTTCTCAGTGGCGTAGCAAGGGCGGGGCGGTGGGGGCGGTCCGCCCCGGGTGTCAATGGGTGGGGGGGTGCATCCGTCCACCCCCCCCGGCGCAGCGCCTCCCCCCCGACACTGTCCCCACCTGCCTACGAGCTCCATCCATCTGCAGCGCTGCTGTAAAGAAGAAATCGCTTCGTCGGCCCTTCCCTCACTCACTGTCTCCCGCCCTTGAGGAAATAGGAAGTTACGTCAGAGGGCGGGAGACAGTGAGTGAGGGAAGGGCCGACGAAGCGATTTCTTCTTTACAGCAGCGCTGCAGATGGTTGGAGCTTGTAGGCAGGTGGGGACCGTGTCGGGGTGGCGCTATGCCGGGGGGGGGGGGGGGGTGTCATGTTGGTCTGCACCCGGGGGGGGGGTGCAGCGGTGATCCACCCCGGGTGGCAGCTGCCCCCGCTACGCCACTGGTTTTTCCTTTATTGCTTGGCTATCTGATCCACTATCAGTTTATTTTGTGTTACACGTTTTTACGTTGGTGAATGTTTTTTCTAGTATATATTGTACTCCTCCACTCCTCCAGTACATGTGGAGATCACATGTACCACAGCACTATTTACAACAACCCATACTATTGTGATAAGGCAGGGCTTTTGTTCAACATGTTTTACAGATCTGATGAACAATTATTATTATCAAATCAAATCAGTTCTTGTAAACCACTAAAATCCCCTTTTCAGGGTTCAGGGGCCCTTTTACTAAGGTGCCCTGAAAAATGGCCTGCGCTGGTGTAGGCACGTTTTTTGGACGTACGCAGGTCCATTTTTCAGCGCACCCGGGAAAAAAGGCCTTTTTGTGTGGCCAAAAATGGACATATGGCAAAATTAAAGCCAGCACGCGTTCATTTTCGACATGAGACCTTACCGCCACCCGTTGACTTAGCAGTAAGGTCTCACACGCTAACCGGGCGGTAAGTGTCAGCACGCATAAACTGCCAATTACTGCCGGGTAAGTGCCACACGATACAAAATAGAAGATAATTTCTACTGCGTGTTTTGAATGCGCATCTAAAATGGAATTACCGCCCGGGGCACGCGATAGCCGGGCAGTAGTTCCAATTTGATGCACGTTGGACATGCATAGGCGCCTACATGCCTTAGTAAAAGGCCCCCTGAATATGGGTGTGACAAGGTAGTGAAAGACAGATAAAGTAAGTACAAAAGTCAAGAGAGCTTAATCAAGCAAACTGGTAGATAAAAAATGTGGAGGACAATGTCATAATGGTTTGTTATCAAGCGGTCTTTGGAAAAAGAAAGGATTTTAGCCTCTTCCGGAAGCTAAGGTAGTTATTATCTGATCTAATGGTCACAGGAGTGGAGGAGTGGCCTAGTGGTTAGAACACCTCCAGAGGTGACCAGTTCAAATCCCACTGCTGCTCCTTGTGATCTTGGGCAAGTCACAACCCTCCATTGCCTCAGGTACAAACTTAGATTGTGAGCCCTCCAGGGACAGAGTACCTGAATGTAACTCACCTTGAGGTTCAAAACTCTGCTGCCCGTCTCATCTTCCGCCAGGGTCACTTTACTCATACTACCCCTCTCCTCAAGACCCTTCACTGGCTCCCTATCCGTTTTCGCATCCTGTTCAAACTTCTTCTACTAACCTATAAATGTATTCACTCTGCTGCTCCCCAGTATCTCTCCACACTCGTCCTTCCCTACACCCCTTCCCATGCACTCCGCTCCATGGATAAATCCTTCTTATCTGTTCCCTTCTCCACTACTGCCAACTCCAGACTTCGCGCCTTCTGTCTCGCTGCACCCTACTCCTGGAATAAACTTCCTGAGCCCCTACGTCTTGCCCCATCCTTGGCCACCTTTAAATCTAGACTGAAAGCCCACCTCTTTAACATTGCTTTTGACTCGTAACCACTTGTAACCACTCGCATCCACCTACCCTCCTCTCTTCCTTCCCGTTCACATTAATTGATTTGATTTGCTTACTTTATTTATTTTTTGTCTACTAGATTGTAAGCTCTTTGAGCAGGGACTGTCTTTCTTCTATGTTTGTGCAGCGCTGCGTACGCCTTGTAGCGCTATAGAAATGCTAAATAGTAGTAGTAGTAGTAGTAGAGCTACTACTGAAAAAGGTGTGAGCAAATCCAAATAAATAGGTAGAGAGTTCCATGTTTTGACTCCTAGTACTGGGACTGTGGTGCCGAAGATCTTCTGGTATAGGATTACCTTATGATATGGTGGTGTTAGCATCATTTGTTCTTTTAGTCTGTTGGACTTGACCAGACATAGTGAAGCGATTCTCGTTAACATTCTGATGTAAGACCCTGTAAGATCTGGAAAATTAAGAAGGCCGCTTTAAACCTTATTCTTTCTGATATAGGAAGCTAGTTAAGTTTTATTAGATAAGATGATACATTAGAATATCTGTTCAGTCTAAATATTACCCAATTATTATGCTTAATCCCTTTTGGGCCTGACATTAAGTTGTTTTTAATGACCCTATTAGAGGAGCTAAGGGCCAAAGCAAAGCTGAAAGCATTCCATCCAGAGAGGGAAAGGGGAAATGGGACTTGATATACCGCCTTTCTGAGGTTTTTGCAACTACATTCAAAGCGGTTTACATATATTCAGGTACTTATTTTGTACCAGGGGCAATGGAGGATTAAGTGACTTGCCCAGAGTCATAAGGAGCTGCAGTGAGAATTGAACTCAGTTCCCCAGGATCAAAGTCCACTGCACTAACCACTAGGCTACTCCTCCATTATCTGCTAGCAAATTAGATTGTCCAATAGGGATGCTACTGGGATAACTTACATTTGTTTTCTCCGTTTTTTATTGCTTATAATCGTGTGATTTGGTTCTATCAATGAAACATTATGTATAGGCGAAATTGAGGCGTAGCTGCGTATCAGCCAGAACAATGGGATGCCAATCTGTAAAACCAGTAGAAATCCTGTTTGTGCTGCTCCTCCTGACTTCAGTCAGGTCACCCGTTTGTTGCTTTCGGCTCACAACTCCCGCGCTAAAGCCAACAGCGTACACCCCAGACCACCAGAACAGCACAGAAAAGCTTGTCAGTGCTCAAAGGAAATGGTATTCAAATTATACGCACACTGTAAAAGTGAAAACAAGGGAGAACGTACTTGGCTCACGCAGCAGAAGAGGTTCATGGTAAGTGTAGCACATGCTAGGTGTGCTGAGGCGGATAAGAAAGCAAATAGATGTTAGGTATTATTAGGAAAGGAATGGAAAACAAAATGAGGACGTTATAATGCCTTTGTATCGCTCCATGGTGCGACCGCACCCCGAAGATTGTGTTCAATTCTGGTCACCGCATCTCAAAAAAGATATAGTGGAATTAGAAAAGGTTCAGAGAAGGGCAACAAAAATGATAAAGTGGATGGGACGACTTCCCTATGAGGAAAGGCTAAAGTGACTAGGGCTCTTCAGCTTGGAGAAAAGACGGCTGAGGGGAGATATGATAGAGGTTCATAAAATAATGAGTGGAGTTGAATGGGTAGACGTGAAGCGTCTGTTTACTCTTTCCAAAAATACTAGGACTAGGGGGCATGCGATGAAGCTACAAAGTAGTAAATTTGAATGAATCAGAAAAACTTTTTCTTCACTCAATATGTAATGAAACTCTGGAATTCATTGCCAGAGAATGTGGTAAAGGCAGTTAGCTTAGCGGGGTTTAAAAATGTTTGGAATGCTTCCTGAAAGAAAAGTCCATAGACCATTATTAAAATGGACTTGGGGAAAATCCACTGCTTATTTCTGGGATAAGCAGCATAAAATGTTTTGTACTTTTTTGGGATCTTGCCAGGTATTTGTGACCTGGATTGGCCACTGTTGGAAACAGGATGCTGGGCTTGATGGACCTTTGGTGTGTTCCAGTATGGCAATACTTATATACTTATGTATACTTATATTGGCACTGCTCTTCTGCGCCTTTAAATATAAGCTTTTCAACATTTTTTTTTACTTGGAAGGCTTATATTTTAGTGTGGTTGAGTATTGACATTGGTAAATATTAAGTCCTTCTGCATTGACCAAATAGCCACCCACAGCCAACCTGGTTGGACAGGCAACATAGAGATAGAAATAAATTAGATTTCTTACTAAGCAAGGGCATCTTCTCAAAGGGTTCTAGGGTAGTTTGTTTAAAACGTTTGTAGGTATTCACTTTTCATGGCATTCCTGCATTGGGATTCACCTATAGAAGAACAGACTTCCTGTCGCTAAGATGCTTGAATGATGGAAAAATCAACAGCCATGGTGTCGGGTGGATGCTTATTTTCATTCTTATGTTTAGATTCTGCACAGACTGAATGAGTTGGCTTCCTCTCTTGGTTTTTGGCTGTCTAGCACTGTGAATAAGGATAATGAAGCAAAGGTCTGCCTGAACATGCTTCAGACACAGCCCAAACATACACACAGGGTGGACCCCTGCAAC
Organism: Microcaecilia unicolor; assembly: GCF_901765095.1. Lineage (NCBI taxonomy): Eukaryota > Metazoa > Chordata > Amphibia > Gymnophiona > Siphonopidae > Microcaecilia > Microcaecilia unicolor. The sequence goes on from NC_044038.1 coordinate 36,433,136, forward strand.
TGGAGACATCCAGGCATCAGGTAGAAGAGAACACAGGAGCATAGCATTCCAAGTAACAACCACCAATGTCACTTTATTGCTATTAAATCTTGCATTTAACCAGAATGGTGCAAAATACAATATTAGGGCTAGATTTCAATATGTGGTACACTGTTAATGCACACTGTTTAACACAAGCCCCATTATTCTTAATGGGGTATACTTCACATTAATGTGTGTTAACACATTAAAACTTATCAGTAGATCTATCCGGTAGCTTGCAACAAGCATGCATGGAATTCTTTCCAACTCCTCTGTGTTTCAGGAAGGAACCCCCCCCCCCCCCCTCCCCAACTGGAGCACAGATGGACTGGCTAGGCCCAAGGCAGAGTGGAGGAGTAACTAGAACTCTCTTCCAGTGCTCCACCCCCTCAGCTTTCCCATTGGCTGAATCCTACTCCAGGTCTCTCCACTGCTTGCTATCTTTAAAATATTGACAGCAGGCTCACTCACACAAGGGGGAGGATTACAGAAATGCAGATAGAGTTGTTAAACTCTGAAAAATGTCCAGACATATTAGTCATCCTTCTAGCTGCTGGACATGAATAAAAAAAATCAGCAGAATCCTGAAAAGAGCCAGGAAGTTGTCAATCTCAACCTCCTGGGTCATGAGGGTGTCTGGCAGGGCTCCTGTAAACTTTAGACCTTAAGTAAGTTTGCCAATGTCTTAATCTAGCCCCGCCCATGGCAACAGAATATTAGTTGGCACTACACATAGCAACCAGTAAGAATGCAATACAATTAAATCAGAATGTTTGACAATAAAAATAACATGAAAATGAAATATTTATATATGAATAACTTAAAATGCAGTGTATCACAGCTAAGGAATTATTTGTAATCCCTCTGCATATGTGTGTGTGTGTGTGTGTGTGTGTATCTTTGTTGTGTGCTCTGCATGTGTTGTGTTTGTGTAGGGTAGGTGGGGGTGGTAGTGGTAGGACATTTTGTGTTGAAACCGTTTGCAGGGTGCTGGTGCAGTGTGAGGTAGTTTTGGGGAGTAGGAGCTGCTTGCTGCTAGTGGTGCAATTTGCAGCAGATCGTTTTTGAGAGTGGTGGCAGTTGCAGGGTGATGGGGCAGTTTGTGTGGTGGTGAGGCAGTTGTTGAGGGGATATTTGGAAGTGGGGGCAATTTTCAAGGTGGTGGGGCAGTTTCCGGGGGTAGATTTTGTGGGTGGGGCAATTTTCAGGGTAGAAGGGTTGTTGCCAGTGGGGTAGTTTTTGGGGGTAGAGAGGTTTGCAAGGTGGGGGGGGGAATTTACAGGGTGGTGAGGCAATTGCAGGAGTGAGTTTTGGAAGTGGGGGCAGTTGCAAGAGAATCGTTTATGGGGTAGGGTAGTCTGAAAGGTGGTGGGGCAGTTGTGGAGATTTTATCATGTGGGGGGGAAGCAGTTTGTGGTGTGGTGCGGCAGTTGGGAGGTAATTTTGGGGGATGGAAATTTGTTTGTGGGAGTAGTTTTTAGGGATGGGGCAGTTTCAGGGTGGTGAGGCAGTTGGGGTAGATTTTGGGGGTGGGGCAATTGCAGAGGTGATGATTTTGGGGTTGGAGCCATTATGTGCAGGGGTAGTTTTTTTTGGGGGGGTGGGGCAGTTTGGGTGGTTGAGAGAGTAGAGAACAAGGAAAGGCAATTTGAAAGACGCAATTCCCTAAATGCTATGTTTATCTGCTACAGAAACTGGAACTCCTCTTCCACAGAAATGTACTGAGCCATCTAGGGGGCAGGGGGTTATTTATCTGGAACCCTGGTCCAGTTTGGTCCATTTTTGATGTACTTTTTTTTACTAGTTTTTCCCACATGGTAAATTCCATCCCATTCCATTCAATTTTCAGAAACATTTTGCCCCCAGACAGACAGATCCCTTGGGTATAATTCTTTCCAACTTCACTGAATAAAAAAGTTCAGTATAGCAGGAGGATTGATTGTTCAGCAAAACCATCTTAAGGGACTGTGGCACCTTGAGCAAACTGGGGGTTTGCTGCCCTAGGCTAACTTATGGTTTGGTGCCCCCCTAGTGGCACCCCCTTTTCTTTCTCAGACCAACTTCCCCCATCTACCTTTAAAAGTGGTTTTCCCCTTCCGAGCACTGGTAGCGTTTCACCTAAAGTTACCTGCCCCAACCTCGGTGTCTTTCCCCTGTAGTGCCCATGCAACCTCGGTGTCATCTTCGACTCCTCCCTCTCCTTCTCTGCACATATCCAGCAGATAGCCAAGACCTGTCGCTTCTTCCTCTATAACATTAGCAAAATTCGCCCTTTCCTCTCTGAGCACACCACCCGAACTCTCGTCCACTCTCTCATTGCCTCTTGCCTTGACTACTGCAACCTACTCCTCGCTGGCCTCCCACTTAGCCATCTATCCCCCCCTTCAGTCCGTTCAGAACTCGGCTACACATCTTATCTTCCGCCTGGACCGATATACTCATATCACCCCTCTCCTCAAGTCACTGCACTGGCTTCCGGTCAGGTACCGCATACAGTTCAAGCTTCTCCCACTAACCTACAAATGCACTCGATCTGCAGCCCCTCCTTACCTCTCTACCCTCATCTCCCCTTACGTTCCTACCCGTAACCTCCGCTCTCAAGACAAATCCCTCCTCTCAGTAGCCTTCTCCACCACTGCCAACTCCAGGCTCCGTCCTTTCTGCCTCGCCTCACCCCACCCCATGCTTGGAATAAACTCCCTGAGCCCATACGCCAGGCCCCCTCCCTGCCCATCTTCAAATCCTTGCTCAAAACCCACCTCTTCAATGTCGCCTTTGGCACCTAACCACTACACCTCTATTCAGGAAATCTAGACTGCCCCAACTTGACATTTCATCCTTTAGATTGTAAGCTCCTTCAAGCAAGGACTGTCCTTCTTTGTTAAACTGTACAGCGCTGCCTAACCCTACTAGCGCTCTAGAAATGTTAAGTACTAGTAGTAGTTACATTAAATGGGATGGGATAGAGCAGAGGGAAGACACTGAAATGTGTACCAGTGCTCTGGAGGGGAAAACCACCTTTAAAGGTAGACAGGGGGAAAGTGGACTGAAAGAGCGAGGGGGGTTGCTGGACCCAGATATGGAGAGAAATATGCTGGAGGCATGGGACATGCCTGCCACTAACTGGAGGAGCAGGTTTTGGCCAATGCAGGGGAGCAGGTGAGGCAGGCGTTTTGGTGCCCTGAGCTAGGGCCTCCTCTGGTCCATGCCTTGAGCAGGGCCTGTCATTCAGAGCAACCACAGTGCGATTTAAGAATTGTTAGATTAATAATTCGAGCCAAACAGAGAGGGTAACCAGCATACATAAAAAGTACACAAACAAAAAAGCAACACTGGGTCTTCAAGACTGAGACAACAGGAGTGTTTTATTAGTGAATGACCCGACACGGGCCGTGTTTCGGCGTAAAGCAACGCCTGCCTTAGGGGTCAGGGTTTGGCATAAATTATGTGAAGTATATATGTATCCAATGCCTCTGAGATTAAACGGAGAGAATCTTTAAAGCCAAGAGAGCCTGTCACAATGGACAGCAGCGATTTTAAAAGAAACCACCTGTTTTAGTCTCCTGTTTTGCAAAAGCAAATAATTCCACAGATTCTAGTTATCTTATTTGTCAATCAATACCATGAAAAGTTTACAACCCATAAATGGTTGTACAGTGGGGGAAATAAGTATTTGATCCCTTGCTGATTTTGTAAGTTTGCCCACTGACAAAGACATGAGCAGCCCATAATTGAAGGGTAGGTTATTGGTAACAGTGAGAGATAGCACATCACAAATTAAATCCGGAAAATCACATTGTGGAAAGTATATGAATTTATTTGCATTCTGCAGAGGGAAATAAGTATTTGATCCCTCTGGCAAACAAGACCTAATACTTGGTGGCAAAACCCTTGTTGGCAAGCACAGCGGTCAGACGTCTTCTGTAGTTGATGATGAGGTTTGCACACATGTCAGGAGGAATTTTGGTCCACTCCTCTTTGCAGATCATCTCTAAATCATTAAGAGTTCTGGGCTGTCGCTTGGCAACTCGCAGCTTCAGCTCCCTCCATAAGTTTTCAATGGGATTAAGGTCTGGTGACTGGCTAGGCCACTCCATGACCCTAATGTGCTTCTTCCTGAGCCACTCCTTTGTTGCCTTGGCTGTATGTTTTGGGTCATTGTCGTGCTGGAAGACCCAACCACGACCCATTTTTAAGGCCCTGGCGGAGGGAAGGAGGTTGTCACTCAGAATTGTACGGTACATGGCCCCATCCATTCTCCCATTGATGCGGTGAAGTAGTCCTGTGCCCTTAGCAGAGAAACACCCCCAAAACATAACATTTCCACCTCCATGCTTGACAGTGGGGACGGTGTTCTTTGGGTCATAGGCAGCATTTCTCTTCCTCCAAACACGGCGAGTTGAGTTCATGCCAAAGAGCTCAATTTTTGTCTCATCTGACCACAGCACCTTCTCCCAATCACTCTCGGCATCATCCAGGTGTTCACTGGCAAACTTCAGACGGGCCGTCACATGTGCCTTCCGGAGCAGGGGGACCTTGCGGGCACTGCAGGATTGCAATCCGTTATGTCGTAATGTGTTACCAATGGTTTTCGTGGTGACAGTGGTCCCAGCTGCCTTGAGATCATTGACAAGTTCCCCCCTTGTAGTTGTAGGCTGATTTCTAACCTTCCACATGATCAAGGATACCCCACTAGGTGACATTTTGCGTGGAGCCCCAGATCTTTGTCGATTGACAGTCATTTTGTACTTCTTCCATTTTCTTACTATGGCACCAACAGTTGTCTTCTTCTCGCCCAGCGTCTTACTGATGGTTTTGTAGCCCATTCCAGCCTTGTGCAGGTGTATGATCTTGTCCCTGACATCCTTAGACAGCTCCTTGCTCTTGGCCATTTTGTAGAGGTTAGAGTCTGACTGATTCACTGAGTCTGTGGACAGGTGTCTTTCATATAGGTGACCATTGCCGACAGCTGTCTGTCATGCAGGTAACGAGTTGATTTGGAGCATCTACCTGGTCTGTAGGGGCCAGATCTCTTACTGGTTGGTGGGGGATCAAATACTTATTTCCCTCTGCAGAATGCAAATAAATTCATATACTTTCCACAATGTGATTTTCCGGATTTAATTTGTGATGTGCTATCTCTCACTGTTACCAATAACCTACCCTTCAATTATGGGCTGCTCATGTCTTTGTCAGTGGGCACACTTACAAAATCAGCAAGGGATCAAATACTTATTTCCCCCACTGTATATTATATTGTAAATTTTATGTTGCCAATAACCCAAAGCAACACTAAATTCTGCTTTCAAAAAGTAGCAGATCCTGTCTGATTTTCCCCCGAAAGGAGTCTGTCCAGCTAGAGTCCTCTATGGAAAGCTAAGCCATTCTTCTGGGCTTTCATAAAATTACAGCCACCCCTGCAGATGACAGTCAGTGTTAACTCTGAACTCTGCCCCCTAAAGGTGCTGTGAAAGACACTGCAGCAGATACAGGCCCTGACTGTTACATTAGTGCAGGCTAGGTCTGTAAACCGAGCTGGTGACCTTCTGTAACACTCTCATGGCAAGGTCTCTTGTGTCCTTCTGTCAGGAACATACTGCAGCTCCACACACCAGATGTGCAGTAGATACTGACCTGCTGAAGAAAGATTATCTCTGTTTTTCACTTTCTGCTGCTTTCACTGTGGGTTGGCCATCAAAAAGGGAGCTGGTCTGACATGACCCTCTTCTGTGAAGAACAGATTTCCAGTTCATCCAAGCTCTCTTTTGGAGAGTACTTTTAACCTTCCAGTCTGACGTTCCCACTGGGGAAAGTGGTTGTTGAATAATTTTCTGTTACCATTTGTTTTTAGCAATATTAGATATTTAAAAAACAAACAAACAAACAAACGTGTCCAATAAAAGCCACAGGCAAAGCAAGCTGAAATTGTAATTCACATTTAGCAGAAACAAGATTGATTTACATTTACTCTCATTTACAGACTTTTATCATAAATCTGTCAAAACTCTTATAAAACTAGAAATGTTCACTCAAATTAAATGCTGCATCACCCCGAGCGATGCCCACTCAAAAAAACAAACAAATCCAACACTCAGAGCATTGGGGCAAGCCGCAGACAGCGGTGCAGCTCCGTGCAGGAAGTCCAGAACCGCTTCTGGAGTCACAGCACTGGCCACCAACAATCTCTGGGAGCCCAGAGCCTCTCCCAGACCCCAGGTAAAAATAAAAAAATATATATATAACCCACCGGGTTACATCAAGATATTTTAATAGCCTATAGAGTAGGAGAGGGCAGAGCTCTTAAGGAAAATAAGAACATAGGAGGAGACCTTTGAACAAGTTTTTAATGCAATGGTAAATACCAAAACAGAACCCGAAGGGACCTTAGTGGCTGGGCCAGGGAAGGAGAAGCTCAGAGATTGATGAGGGTCTGTGACAACTTGGGGGCGGAGACACTAGTAATGGAATGTGGCCCAAGCTGCACCTCCCATGTTTCTGTAGATTTGTAATAAAGAAATCCGTCTTCCAAGGACAATTATCTCTTTCTTCTTACCCCCATCTGATCTCTGAGCTGTACACTCCACAATTCCCTTTAAAAAAAAAAAAAGATTTCCTTTGCACAGGACTGGACCCAGCTAGGTTAGTGTTTGACCACCCCCAATATTGCAGAGGATGTGTCCAGGGAGTGGTAATTTCCATTGGGTTTAGCTCTCCCAATCATTCTGAAAAGTTGGCTCCTGTGTACAGTGCAGTTTGCAGAGCTGGGTCATCAGGTCTCCCCTGATGCTTGTTAAATGCATGTTCCTGAATGACCTTATTAGGGGGAGGGAGGGGGAGGAAGGGGAGTTGTCCAGGGAGTGTTTAACATTAGCCAAAGAGAATTGTGATTAGTTAATGATAGAAAAAAAAATCCATTGTGCAGTTACTGAGCTGCAAAAAGTAAAGATAAACAGGAGCATGCTTCTTGGTTTACAGTTTAACAGCATGCTTCAATCCCAGCCAGACCTTACAAAGTATCTGCACTGGAATATGGGACACATTCAGGTCTATCTTTCAATCTGACTGACAGACAGCTGCAGAGTCGGCCTGCGTTTCTTATACCTCCTGTGATTTTCATGTGCTAATAACACTCAAGAAATCTCTGATGCTTGTTCAGACGGCTTTCAGTTTAATTGAGTGAATATTCTAGCATTCATTGTCAATCTTTATTTATTGCTTTAATTCAGGAGTGTCAGACTGCAGTCCCGGAGGGCCACAAACCGGTCAGGTTTTCAGGATGTCCTTAATGAATATGCATGAGATACATAAGTGGAGGCAGTACGTGCAAATATAAATACGTCTCATGAATATTTATTATGGATATCCGGACAGCCAAAGTGGTTTGTAGCCCTCCAAGATTGTTGTGTACTCCTGGGGGAATTCTCCTACCTCCGCAGACTGTGGAGAATTCTGCCTTTCCCACGCATACATTTATACAGTCTTCTTTTGTAGCGCAGAGTGGCACAGAGAATCATTTTTTGGCTGTCCGCCTCCCTCTCAGCACACTTACCGCTCCAGTGTGGCAAGAGAAAGAGCTGATCAGCCACAGATTAGACTGCTTCCTCCTCTGCTACCTTGGTCCCTGTTGGTTCCTTTAAGCCACGCAGCTGTACGGAGGCCCACATGGCCCAAAAGAACAATTGGGTCTGGGACAGCAGAATAGCAGAAAGCAACCCGATGTGCGGCTGTGCAGCTGCTCCTCTTGCTGCACTGGAGAGGTGAGTGTGCAGGGAAGGAGGTAGGGAGTGGGAGAAAGGTCTGGAAAAAATAGAGTGGGAGGGTTGGCAAAAAGGTGGATGGGATGTATAGGTGGCTGGGAAAAAAGTGGATGGTGTATGCGTGTGCAGGGAGGGGGCTGGAAAAAAGATGGATGGAGTGGGGGGGGGGGGGGCTGTGCCATAGGAATGGGGTGGAGGTCTGCAGGAAGGTGGATGGGAAACTGCTGTGGTAGTAGTGGAGGTGGTGGTGGTGGGGGGGCAAATTTCATAGTAACATAGTAGATGACGGCAGAAAAAGACCTGCACGGTCCATCCAGTCTGCTACTCACATGTGCTTACTTTTTGTGTATACCTTACCTTGATTTGTACCTGTCCTTTTCAGGGCACAGACCGTATAAGTCTGCCCAGCACTATCCCCACCTCCCAACCACCAGCCCCGCCTCCCACCACCGGTTCTGGCACAGACCGTATAAGTCTGCCCAGCACCATCCCCACCTCCCAACCACCAGTCCCGCCTCCCACCACCAGCTCCGGCACAGACTGTATAAGTCTGCCCAGCACCATCCCCGCCTCCCAACCAGCAGCCCCGCCTCCCACCACCGGTTCTGGCACAGACCGTATAAGTCTGCCCAGCACCATCCCCACCTCCCAACCACCAGTCCCGCCTCCCACCACCAGCTCCGGCACAGACTGTATAAGTCTGTCCAGCACTATCCCCGCCTCCCGCCACTAGGAGGAGATACCAGCTCTTATAATGGGGAAATTCTTCACATAATATTACAAATATAGAGGTTAGTAAGCTCTTCCGCGGAGGTGTGCTTAGGTACCCTGTGGTAGTTCGGGCATCTGTGCATGCTTTCCTGGCGCTAAAAAGTATTTTGCATTTTTTAGCACCAGAGACATGCCCCACACTAATCAACTAATGCAGCTACATTGCTGCGCACCAGCTGATTAGCACATGTTAGCGCTTGAGCCCTTTCCACCTACTAAATAGGTGTCAGTAAGGACTCGTGCGCTAATGGTTATGCACCAATTTGGAAATTAGCGCCTGGCCATTAATAGAAAAAAATGAAAGAAGAAGCTGTGCTGAAAGAGGACAACTGGACTCAGATCACAAGACCCTGCAGGATCTTAACCGTGACTCCACCTGCCCTCGGACTGAAGAACCGATATGCAGCCCTGGAAGCGGAGGAGGTGAGAGCGTCCCAGAGAGGAGGAATCGGAGCTCGAAATCCTCAGAGTTGATGGATCAATGACCATTAAGATGCGAAAGGTAGTGGTGGCTGGCGATTATCTTCTGAGGGGTACAGAGGCATCCATCTGTAGACCAGACATGATGTCCCAGGAGGTGTGCTGTCTGCCATGTGCCAGAATTTAAGATGTTACAGAGAGCTTGCCAAGACTCATGAAACCTAATGACTATTATCCCATGCTGCTCAACCATATCGGCACAAATGATACTGCTAGATACCCCTTCCGAACTTATCAAAAGTGACCTCATGGCTATGGGAGAGAAGGCAAAGCAGTTAGGTATATAAATGGCATTCTCGTTGATCCTTCCTATTAAGGGTAAAGGCCAAGACAGAGAAGCTCATATCCTGGAGATTAATATTTGGCTGCACAAATGATGTCATCCAGAACATTTTGGCTTTCTGGACCATGGGATGCTTTTCCAAGGGTTGTTGAGCAGAGATGGTATCTATCTATTAAAGAAGGGAAGAAGTGTCTTCAGCAGCAGACTGGCTAACCTACTGAAGAGGACTTTAAACTAGAATTGTTAGGGCAAAGCCCTCAGGTAAGTACAAGCCCTCAAGTAAGTGAAGCATTAAATATCTCTACTCAACCGGGGAAAAAGGGGCAATATTTGGAAAGCAGTATATACTAATGCCCGAAGTATGGGAAATAAGGTTTTAGATCCTGAGGCTGTGATGAAAGAGGCTGATTTAGATTTAGTGGTGATCACAGAGACATGGTTTACAGAGAACCATGACTGGGATATAGTTATACCGGGCCATAATCTGTTCTGGAAAGACAGGGTAGGAAGAAAGGAAGGAAGGGGAAGTGGCATTATATGTTAAAGATAATATTAAAGCCACACAATTGCAGTACTTACAGGGTAAGGAAGAGGCACTGTGGGTCAGTCTGGAAAGAGGGATTGGCAAATGTGTTTACATTGGTGTGAAATACAGGCCTCCTTCACAGACAGAAGAAATAGAGAGAGATTTAATTGAAGACAAAATATAGCAGTGAAAGGGGAAGTACTACTAATAGATGATTTTAATACGTCAGATGTTGATTGAGGTATCCCTATTGTGGGGTCTTTTAGAAACAGGGAGATCCTGGATTCCTCCTTGTGACTCTGGGCAAGTCACTTAACCCTCCATTGCCCCTGGTACAAAAAATAAGTACCTGAATATATGTAAACCGCTTTGAATGTAGTTGCAAGAAACCTCAGAAAGGTGGTATATCAAGTCCCATTTCCCTTTCCCCCTTTCCCTTATGACATCACAATATCAGAGCCAAGTATTGGGCAATCAAGCCATTGTGACATCACTGATGAGGTTGGCTCTTATTGGTGGAATTAGTGGAGGAGTAGCCTAGTGGTTAGTGCAGTGGACTTTGATCCTGGGGAAACTGAGTTCCATTCCCACTGCAGCTCCTTGTGACACTGGGCAAGTCACTTAACCCTCCATTGCCCTGGTACAAAATAAGTACCTGAATATATGTAAACCGCTTTGAATGTAGTTGCAAAAAACCTCAGAAAGGCGGTATATCAAGTCCCATTCCCCCCCGTGGGATGGGATCATACTGGACTTAGTGCTTGCTAATAAGGAAAGTGTTTCTGATATTATAGTATGTGATCATCTAGCAACCAATGATCACCAGAGGGTGTGGTTTAGTATTAAGATAGGTGTGGAAAGGGTTCGTTCAAAAGTGAAAGTTCTAGACTTCAAGAAAACTAGCTTTGTTCAGATGGGGGATTACCCCTAGGAATTGTCTGGATGGGGACATCTGAAAGAAGTTGGAAAGCAGTGGGCAAAACTGAAAGGAGCTATTGTAAGGGCAACGAACCATTTTGCAAGGAAAATAAATAAACATAAGAGAAAAAGGAATGCTGCTTTGGTTTCAAAAGAAGTAGCTGAAAAGGTAAGGAAAAAGAAGTTAGCCTTTACAAACTACAAGAGATAGCAGAAAGATGAAGACAGGCGACAATATCTGGAAAAGCTAAGAGAAGCTGGTAGGCTAGACAGGAAAGCAAAGATGCAAATGGAAGGAAAAAAATTACCAAAATAGTAAAATGGGGAGGACAAGACATTTTTTTTTTAGGTATGTTAGTGATAGCAGGAAGTGCAAAAGTGGTATTGTGAGACTTAAAGGTGAAGGGGAGGAATATGTAGAAGCTGAAAAAGATAAGGCGGAATTGCTTAACAAATATTTCTGTTCTGTGTTCACAGCTGAAGGACTAGCAGCAGGACGGCAGAAGACAATCACAAATAGGAATAGAGGCAGGGCCGTGCCAACACAGTAAGCGTGGTAAGCGCCGCAGGGGGGGCGCCATGCCGTCGAGTTGTATTTAAAAAAAAAAAACCTTACTCCTTCACTCCATCCCCGATTCCCCGGTGCTTTAAATTTACCTCGCTCCGCCTCCGACATCTGCGCAGCGTCAGTGAAAGCGCTGTCTGTCTGACGTCTCTCCACCAGCCTTCCCTTCGCTCGTTTGTTCCCTCTGTGTCCCGCCCTCAAGAAAATGACGTCAGAAGAAGGCGGGACACAGAGGGAACGAACGAGCGAAGGGAAGGCTGGTGGAGAGACGTCAGACAGGCAGCGCTTTCACTAACGCTGCGCAGACGTCGGAGCCAGAGGCGGAGAGAGCTAAATTTAAAGCGCTGGGGAATCGGGGATGGAGCGGAGGAGGCTCAGGCCAAACCCAGCCATTTCCTCCATCATGCCCCAGACGGCAGCTTGGGGGAGCAACGCTCGGCTCTTTGGCACCACCCAGCTCTTCACGTGCCTTGGAGCCAGGCAGGTCCGGGGGGGGGGGGGTGCGCGTGCACCAACTAATAGTCTGCAGGGGAGCGCCAACTGATGGTCTGCAGGGGGGCGCCAGAGACCCTAGGCACGGCCCTGAATAGAGGGATGGTAATCCCTGAAGAATTTTCAGAGGACTGTGTTCATGAGGAGCTGGCTAAACTAAAGGTGGACAAAGTGATGGGGCTGGGTGGCATACATCTGAGGATACTGAAGGAACTTAGGGGGTCTTTTACTTAGGCACACTGGCGTTTTTAGCGCGCATTAAAAATAGGTACACACAATTCCTCCAATAACAAAGATATTCTATATATTGAAAAGACCAGGTATGAAGGAGAGTGAAGTCCAGAGTGAAATACAAACAAATATCGATGTGAATAACATATCCGCTATTCTGGAGCAATCATTGGAAATAGTATCTGAACGAGCCAGTGGCGTAGCCAGAAGTCAATTTTTGGGTGGGCCAACAGGTTGGATGGGTGGGCACTAGACAGTGGTGTGCTGGTAAATGTTTAACAACAGGCTCTCTCCCCGGTCCACCTCTGCGCCCGTCCACCTCCCCCCCCCCCCCCATCCACCTCCCCTCAAAATTGCAGAGCTGGCTATAGCCGGGGAGAGAGCCTGGGGGGGGGGGGCAATGCATTACTGTCTCTAGGAAAAAAAAATTAAATGATCCCAGGTTCCAATTTAATTCATGTTTAATGTGGGATAAAATGCCATAAATAAGTAAATAAATATAAACTTTTAATGTTGAGCACCTGATTCTCAAAGTGGACATATTCCAAACACTATAATGAAAATAAAATGATTTATTCTACCTTTGTTGTCTGGTGACTGTTTTTCTGATCATGCTGGCCCAGTATCCGATTCTGCTGCTATCTGTCCTCTTAACTCCGTTTCCAGGGCTTCCTTTCCATTTATTTCTTTACTTTCCTCCTTTCTTCTTCATTTCTTGCTCTATATCCATAAGTAAAAGCTGTCCTCTGCAGACTTGACTGTCTAGTGGATCCAGCTTCTGCCTATTTTCTTCATCCATGTGCAGTTTTTCTCCTCTCTTCCTTTTCCCTCATCTCATCTCCTTCCTCATTCTTCCATCCCCTCCATCCATGTCCAGCATTTCTTCTCTCTCCCTTCCCTCTCTTCCATCCATGTCCAGCAACCCTCCTCTCCCTTTCCCTCCATCCAGCAACCCTCCTCTCCCCTTCTTCCACCATGTCCAGCAACCCTCCTCTCCCCTTTCCTTCATCCAGCAACCCTCCTCTCCCCTGCCCTCTCCTCTCCCCTTCTTCCACCATGTCCAGCAACCCTCCTCTCCCCTTCCCTCCATCCAGCAACCCTCCTCTCCCCTTCTTCTACCATGTCCAGCAACCCTCCTCTCCCCTTCCCTTCATCCAGCAACCCTCCTCTCCCCTGCCCTCTCCTCTCCCCTTCTTCCACCATGTCCAGCAACCCTCCTCTCCCCTGCCCTCTCCTCTCCCCTTCTTCCACCATGTCCAGCAACCCTCCTCTCCCCTTCCCTCCATCCAGCAACCCTCCTCTCCCCTTCTTCCACCATGTGCAGCAACCCTCCTCTCCCCTTCTTCCACCATATCCAGCAACCCTCCTCTCCCCTTCCCTTCATCCAGCAACCCTCCTCTCCCCTGCCCTCTCCTCTCCTCTTCTTCCACCATGTCCAGCAACCCTCCTCTCCCCTTCCCTCCATCCAGCAACCCTCCTCTCCCCTTCTTCCACCATGTGCAGCAACCCTCCTCTCCTGTCTGCCCTGTTTCCTTCCAGTCCCCCCCCCCCCCCGCCGTACCTTTAAATATTATAGTTTTGCTGGAGTCGCGGGCAGCCGGCATTGAAGACATCGGCAGGCTTACGCCGGTTCCAGCAGCCTTCCCTTCCCTCGTTGCAAGTCGGATGATGGCTCCGCCCTCGTAGAAACAGGAAATACGTCAGAAAAGGGCGGAGCCATCATCCGACTTGCAACGAGGGAAGGGAAGGCTGCTGGAACCGGCGTAAGCCTGCCGATGTCTTCAATGCCGGCTGCCCGCGATTCCAGCAAAACTGTAATATTTAAAGGTACGGCGGGCGGGCGGCGGCGGGCAGGGCAGTGGCGGGCTGGGGAGGCAGATGCGGGATCGGAGCTCAGCCTGCTCCCTCCGCTCCGCTGCCTCCACTGCTGGGTGGGCCTGAACCAAAACTGGGTGGGCCTGGGCCCACCCAGGCCCACCCGTGGCTACGCCCCTGGAACGAGCTACATTAGTTGTTACTTTTGTCTTTCAACAAGATCTAGATGCACTTTTGAGACTATATTTTAAATTGCCTAAGACCCCTGTTTGTGGGGGGGAAAATATGGATCTATCCGGATGTAACTCGACAGACTCAAGATCGGAGAAATGAAAATGAAACAAGAAGTTTTGAAAATGGGAGGGACTTTTTTTCTTGCATACCCTTGCAAGTGCTTAATCCGGTTTGCTGATATTAAATATACTTTTTTTGTTCCTGAACAGTTAAAGAGTTTTCTAGATTCTAAACGACTTTAATAATGTTGGGTTATAAAAGACTAGTCATCACGCGTAACCTTTAATTTAGTTTCAATATTCTGCTGATAATCTTCTATAAATCTGTACGTGCTCCTCATTTATAGTGGTCTAAGAAAGCGACAATTGAATAGTATGTTAATTTTGGGGAAGGAAAAATTTTCTTTTTGTTAATGATCTACGAATTGACCGACTTCCGCAAACAATTGAAGACTCATCTCTTTGAGAAAATTTATTGCAAGGATCAAAACAAATGAACTCCATACACACTAATAGAAATGCATCAATACACTCCCTTCTGAATTTCTCTTACCCTGTATTTTTACCTCACTTCAAACTCCACCCACAGATAAAATGTTATAACCTATGTTCTCTTGATATTGTTCTATCACCTTATCTTTTCCCCATTGTAACATCCCATGGTTTCTACGCCCCAACGATTTTTGACTTGACTTTGTCTTCCCATAACTCCTCACAATGTAACCCATAATCGTACTAAAACACACTGTATTTCCATAATTCACAATATATTGTAAGCCACACTGAGCCCGCAAATAGGTGGGAAAATGTGGGATACAAATGCAATAAATAATAATAATAATATTCTTTTGATTTGCTGTATTTCCAAAACAAGTATATGCTTGTTAAGAGTTTGAAAAGCTTAATAAATAAATTAAAAAATAAAATAAAATAAAAATAGGCACATGCTAAACGCTAAAGACACGCATAGGAATGCATTGGTGTCTTTAGCGCCTTCCTATTTTTATTGCACACTAAAAACGCCAGCACTCCTTAGTAAAAGACCCTCTCAGAGAAGTTCTAGCGGCTCCACCTACTTACCTTTTCAATGCTTCTTTAGAGTCGGGAGTGGTCCCGGAGGACTGGAGAAAAGCAGATGTGGTTCCTCTTCACAAAAGTGGAAGTACGAGATCTATTTGCATGCACTGCCTCCATTGTATACAAATAGATCTGATGCCTATTCATTGGGAAATCCTGAAAACCCAACTGGGTTGCAGCCCTCAAGGATCAAAGTTATGACAATTTGACATCTCTGCTGCTTTCGATGCCGTAGGCCACGATCTTCTACTGGAAAAACTGGGTGAGATTGGGCTGTCGGGGTCAGTGTTTAACTGGTTCCATTATTTCTTGATGAACAGAAGCTATTGCGTCTGCAAAAACAAAGAGATGTCACAGTTCTGGAAACCATCCTCACCACTCCGAGTCCTCTTCAACTTGTTCATGTCATCTCTCAGGCAAAATCAGGCAGTAACTTTGACTTTGATGCATGTAGGCGATTACCGCACGGTTAACACGAGAGACCTTATCGCTAAGTCAATGGCTGGCGGTATTTTCATTTTTTACGCGCGCCAGAAAATATATTTTATTTTCTGCCGCACGGTGAAAATCAGGCAGTAACTCTGACTTGACGCATGTAGGCGATTACCGCACGGTTAACACGGGAGACCTTACCGCTAAGTCAACGGCTGGCGGTAAGATCTTAGACCCAAACTGGATGCGTGGAAATTTTTATTTTGCCACACGTCCACTTTCGGCAAAAATTTTAAAAAGGCAGTTTTTGCAGGCAGGCTGAAAAATGGATCTGTCCGTGCCCAAAACCCGCACCTACACTACTGTAGGCCATTTTTCAGCATACCTTAGCAAAAGAACCCCTTTTACTGAGGACCCCATGTGCTATTCTATTTATAGAATAGCACTTTGAATCTTGGCAGTTATGCCCCTCTGTGCACATATTCTTAGTAAAGAACTTTGTCTTCATATTTCCTCTGAGCTTCCCTCTGTCCATCTTTATATAATGACTACTATTCCACAATTTTTTTTTTCTATGGGAAATTTCACCTTGCCGTGATTTATTGAAACCTGCCAAATATTTGAATGTTTCTATCATATCTCCTTCCTTTCCTCTAGCAGTACTGAACATTAAAGCATTACAGTATTTTAAATAAATATGTTCTCCTGAGGGTGTCTCTCTGTTTACAGTTGACTTTACAAAACTCTGTTTTGTTGAACCTACAACTAATCGGAGACCATTTTCTACCATGGGAGTTCCCCTCTCGGCATGGTCCCATGGGAGAAGAGTCCGTGATACACACTAGAACATCAGTCAAATGACACGGGGGCATGCTGGTACCTGCTAGAAAGAGATGCCAAGCCATCTAGTCAGACTAAAGCAGAGTATGCTTAAAGCAAGACGTCTGTATGATTTTAGAGGTGGTTTTCTTTCAGGTATTTTTAACCTTGAGGGACACTGGGCTGGGGGAATCAGTATGCATTCTTTCAGCTCCCTCCTATTAATGATCCAGTTGCAACATTTCCACTTGTACAGAAAATCGGTAAGCATTTTCTCACATGCACATACAAACATAGGTCATCTTTTGAAGGCTTTTGCAGCGTTTGTATATGTAAATATTGGGTTTATATGTGTAAATGGCCCAATGCATTGAAATACATGATCATCCATATTGAGATAAGTGCTTCTTTTCCCACATTGATACCTATATATAAAGCATGATTACAAAAGAGGAATCTTTTTACTTCAAGTATATAAAAAGAAATAAGGAATATTTATGAAAGTTTAATAAAGAAAATTTACAGGTACTGATACTGGACCTTATTTGGAGGTTTTTTGAAGCCAAAGATTGAGAAGAACTGGAAGTAATTGGGATATTGTTTATATTCCCTTTGTCGCTATTGAGCATTTCCAGCAACCACTAAGGCTTTTTCCTCCAGAAACGTAGAAGTTCAGTTTTGTATGAAGTATATTGACTCCTCTCAGTGAAGCACATTTATTATTCCACTGTTCTAATTGAGTGTGTATTAGACTTTGAAGTGGAATATATTCTCCAATTATGCGTTGTATTGTTCCAATGCATTTGTATGTTTGGCCTCTAGGGGTAGTACTGTGAGACTACAGCTAAAGCTCACTCCAGTCATTTTAGCCACAGGAGCCACTAGGGGCAGGAGAGAACAGGGATCGCTCCTGCCCTGGATATCCCACTGGACCACCAGGAATGTAAGGTAGGCCCCTAGGGGAGGATGATCACAGGAGGAGGTCTATTTACAAGGAAGGGCTTGATCGTGTGGGAGGTCTGTTCACAGGGAGATCTATGCACGGGAGGGGGGCTGATCATGAGGGGGGGCAATTTCAAGGGTACTGAACAAAGGGAGACCCAAAGGGGGATCAGAATCAGCAGGGAGGGTGGAAAAGGGGGGGAAAGAAGAAACTGACAGATGCACTTGCACTTATACGGCTCCTAGCCAATCTTCTGCAGGGATCCACATAAGCCTCAGCTGGATATTGGCATGGCCCACATACATTCAGGCAGTCAGCCAAAACCCAAACCGAAAACTCAAGTATGGTTGTGTGAATGTGAACCAGTAACAGTGGCTGGGGATTGTCAGAGCTTGCAGTATGAATCCCTCTACGAAACCCACAGTATTCAAGCCATAACATAATTTAAATAATGAAAGACCGTATTTTACCTCCAAGCAAAATAGTCTCCACACACATGGACTGCAACTAATGAAAACTGAAATTAAAGCCCTGGTTCTTTTACAATGGCTGGCTTTGGGCCACACTTGGAGTGACAACTGACATCATAATTCTACAAAGAGGCTAGTTCCTAAGGAGTTAAAACTCTAATGTCGCACGCTATTGAAGCTACAATCTTGGCAGGTTGTGCCAAAAGACAGCACATTTTTATACCTCAAATTCCTCTTATTCCATCTGACTATCAGATACAGTTCAAAAGACTACAGTTTCCAGTTCAACTAGCCTTTGCAATGTTGATAAATAAGACTGAAGGTCAAAAGTTAAAAGTCACAGGTGTCACATGGGCAATTACTGTATATGTCGCCTGTTCATGAGTTGGCTCAAATACGTCTTTATAAGAGCTTAAACGAGCTAAACGTGTGCCATTACATAGCTTTGGAGCATTTTGATTTTGTAGCAGTATGATTGGCGAACCAATTTTTAAGTGTAGTTGATGTGGTGCTATTCCTGGTGGATGCGGTGAATTTAGAAATTCAACCAGATAATTTACAATGTCATTAGTGTCTTACATTGTGTCAATGGATAAATACTCTTTAGTTTCACCTGGTAGCATTTCTTGGATTTCGTTGTTCATTTCATTGACGTTTACGTTTTTTGGAGCTAGAATTGCTCCTTTACAATGTTGCATAAATCTGGAGTTAAAGTTAGTTGTCCTTCAGCATCACATTTTATTATTCCTTCTCCTAACTCAAGCTTTTTTGAAAATAATTCAACAGATTTGTTGCCTAAAGATTTTGTTCGCATATTTTAGGTCTGTTTTAAATGCTGCACAGAAATCCAAAGCATATAGGACTTGAGGCAAGCTTTGAGTTCATCATACATCGTACCTTTTTGAATGACAGGCTATGTTTGTCGAAAGTCAACAGAAGGGACTGTAACATTTACTCCCATCAAATTCTCATGACTTCTCAAGTCTTGTAGGCTTCTGTTGACTGCTTCTAGAGCTTGTTATGAGCCATGGTGCATTCATCCCAAACAATGAGGCTACATTGTTGTAATAATTTGACTAGGCCTGTTCCTTTGTTTATTTGACGAACTGAGTTCTCAGTATGAGCTAAGTTAAGAGGCAATTTAAAAGTTGAGTGAGCAGTTTGGTCTCCTCGATGTAATATAGCAGCTATACCAGAAGACACAATGGCAATAGCAATTTTGCCTTTGTTTCTAACCATGGCTAGTAAACGATTTATGAGAAACGTTTTGCCTGTTCCTCCTGATGCCTCAAGAAAGAAGAGAACCCCAGCTTGTAGATCTATAGCTTGTAAAATTGAAGAATATGCTTTTTTTGTGGTCTGTAGTCAAGTGAACATTTGCAGACAATGTTCATTTTGCTAATGCTCAATTAAGGAGACTCTTCATATTCGTTCATTGAGTTGTAAGAAAAAGCTGCCCCTTGTAAATTGGACTTCATTAATAGTCTTCCAGTGGCTTCTCTTTTACAATTACTTTCTAAATGTTGAGCATTTTGCTATCCAGTCTTTTGGGCTCTGATAGCAGCTTCTGTTTGTCTTTGGTACAGAAGTTGTATTTCATTTTCTTGTTGGTTTTCAATACTCCTTATTTGAGCTTGCCTTTCCCTTTGGTGTACAAGTCGCCTTTGATTTTTAACTGGCGTTTCATCAACTCTTAGTTTAGCCCGCTTTTTTGCTGATCTCCAAGCCGTATTTCATTTACTGTTGTAGTTTCAACCACCCTGGATAGAAAACAAACTATTTACTATCTGGATCCATGACTGGCCCAAAAACTATGGTCTGCTTTAAATATATTTTACTTTAAGTGAGCCTTAAACACTGACAGTGCTGAGGGGTGTGTGAAAATGGCTGAGTGGGGGTGTACTGCTGAGAGTGAGTGTGAATGGGTATGTTAGAATGGGTGAGTGTGAGTGAGGGTGGCGGTGTGCTACTGAGGAGTTGTACTGTTGAGGGGAGGTGTGAGAATGGGTGAGTGTGAATAGGGGTGTGGTACTGAGGGGGATGAGAATGTGGGGGTGTACTACTGAGGGGGGTATGAGAATGAGTGAATGGGGGTGTGCTACTAAAGGGATGTGAGAATGGGTGTGGGGGTGTACTGCTGAGGGGTGTGTGAAAATGAATGAGAGTGAATGGGGTGTACTGGTAAAGAGGGTTTGAGTGGAGTAGCCTAGTGGTTAGTGCAGTGGACTTTGATCCTAGGGAAGTGGGTTCAATTCCCACTGCAGCTCCTTGTGGCTGTGGGCAAGTCACTTAACCCTCCATTGCCCCAGGTACAAAATAAGTACCTGTATATATGTAAACCACAGAAAGGCAGTATATCATTTCCCTTCCCTTTTCTGCTGAGAGGTGTGCAAGAATGGGTGAGTGTGAGTGGGGTGATTTGCTGAGGGGTGTGTGAGAACGGATGAGTGTGAGTGTTTTGCTGAGGGGTGTGTGAGCATGGATGAATGTGAGTGGGGGTGTGCTATTCTGTGGTGTGTGAGTGGGGGTGTACTGCTGAGAGGTGAGTGTGTGTGGAACTGTGTTACTCTGGGGTGTGTGAGAATGGGTGAGTGTCAGTGGGGGTGTGGTACTGAGGGGTGAGTGAGGGTGTCCTATTCTGGGGAGTGTGAGTGGGGTTGTTTTGCTGAGGGGTGTGTGAGAACGAGTGAGTGTGATTGGGGTGTTTTACTGAGTGCTGTATTAGAATGGGTGAGTGTGAGTGGGGGGAGGATGAGAATGTCTGAGTGTGACTGGGATGTTTTGCAGAGGGGTGTGTGAGAAAGGGTGACATTGACATTGAGTTTAATACTCCCTTAAATCAGAAAATGTGGAGACTGGATCCCTACCTAGCACCATATTTTCTTTTCCAATCAATTTCTTTTAGGTTGATTTTCTTGATTAGTTGTTTCTTTCAGTCCGGCAAGTGCCTGCTGTTTGGCTTGCACCATTTTCCTGTCAAAACACAGCCTTCTTTTCAAGGACATATTGAAATTCAGTTTCCTGCCCTTTTCGAGGAGCGTTCCTCTGGCCGGGTAGTGAATTCATTAACACACACACACACACACACACACACTTCCTAGTCTGACCTCCAATATTTTCTCCCTACCCTGTACCCACCAGTCTCGGAGCCTCCCTTGTGCTGAAATTGTTAGGGAAGAGGGTATTAGAGAGGGGCAGCTGCACAGCTGCTGTCCGTGTTTCTCCCCATCAGTCTCTGAGCCCTCACCCTGTCCCAAACAGTTTGTCATTTGGCAACAGCAAGAAAGAACTTTCCGTCCTGCAGCCTATTCATTTAATGGATAGAGGTATTGCTCCCCCTCCCCTGAGTGCCCCCATGAACCGAATAGCTTCAAACTACACAATAACCTCGGCAACGGTGGGTAAAATCTGCTTGCTGGGTTTGGTGGCCGTAGCTCTTCAAGGGCCAGAAGAGTTCGAGCACAAACAAACAAACTCACGCGTCTGCGTTATATATATAGATCATGTAAACATACACATAAATATAAGCTATGGATGTTGTTGATGGGTAGCTGTTATTAGCAATGTAGGCTTGGGAAAGTCATTGGTTATTTCTGGGTGTGAGCAGTATGGAATAGATCTGTTCCTTGGGATACTCTTAGGTACTTGTGGCCTGGATTTTCCACTGTAGGAGACATGATATTGGACTCCTCCCTCTCCTTCTCTGCGCATATCCAGCAGATAGCCAAGACCTGTCACTTCTTCCTCTTTAACATCAGCAAAATTCGCCCTTTCCTCTCTGAACACACCACCCGAACTCTCGTCCACGCTCTCATTACCTCTCGCCTTGACTACTGCAACTTACTCCTCACCGGCCTCCCACTTAGCCATCTATCCCCCCTTCAATCTGTTCAGAACTCTGCTGCACGTCTCATATTCCGCCAGAACCGATATACTCATATCACCCCTCTCCTCAGGTCACTTCACTGGCTTCCAATCAGATACCGCATTCAATTCAAGCTTCTCCTTCTTACCTACAAATGCACTCAGTCTGCTGCCCCTCACTACCTTTCTACCCTCATCTCCCCTTACGTTCCCGCCCGAAACCTCCGTTCACAGGACAAATCCCTCCTCTCAGTACCCTTCTCCACCACCGCCAACTCCAGGCTCCGCTCATTCTGCCTCGCCTCACCCTATGCTTGGAACAACCTTCCTGAGCCCTTACGCCAAGCCCCCTCCCTGCCCATCTTCAAGTCTTTGCTTAAAGCCCACCTCTTCAATGCTGCGTTCGGCACCTAACTCTTACCGTTCAGGAAATCCAGACTGCCACAATTTGACTGCCCCTATCGGACTGACTGTTCACTTGTCTTTTAGATTGTAAGCTCTTTGAGCAGGGACTGTCCCTCTATGTTAAATTGTACAGCGCTGCGTAACCCTAGTAGTGCTCTAGAAATGTTAAGTAGTAGTAGTAGTATTACATATAGCAGTGATTTAACCAGAGCTGAGATTCTGATGTCATAATGCCTCATTCCACCAATGCCTAAGAGCCAACCTCATCAGTGATGTCACAATGGCTTGACTGTCCTATACTTGGCCCACTTCCCCCCTTAGTGTGAAGAGTTTCAGTCTCTGGTATCCAGAGCTGAGATTGTGATGTCATAATGCCTCATTCCACCAATGCCTAAGAGCCAACCTCATCAGTGATGTCACAATGGCTTGATTGTCCTATATTTGTCTCACTCATCTATTAGATTGTAAGCTCTTTGAGCAGGGATTGTCCCTCTATGTTAAATTGTACAGCACTGCATAACCCTAGTAGCGCTTTAGAAATGTTAAATAGTAGTAGTAGTAGTTGATGGACTTTTGCTCTGATCCAGTATGGTACATCTTATATTCTTATGTGCATTGTCATACAACAGTCCTTGTCTATCTCATAAACTTGTTAAGTAAATAAAAAGCTGTTTGCAATGTAGATTTGTTATTTAGCTAACTGACTTTCAATATTTTAAAAAGCTTAGCATTGTTTGAAATGTGCCGTACAGCTTTTTTTTTTTTAAAGTACAGTTTGATCCAAAATCTTAAATATGAGCCAACACAGGGGAACAAAGAGACACGTGGTTAAGGATGTGATCGGTTGATTTCCTGCATTTTCTGCAGTTCTGTTCTCGGAGAGTTTCTTCTTCTGGGAACTGGGAGTTTCCTCCTGGAGTTTTCTTAAGTCACATAATTCATCGAAGCCTCTGTTCTGCAAAATATCATGAGTTATGTTTATTTGGCTAAACATCTGGAGATGTTTTCCCTGTGATATTTTTTTTTTAACTCTTGCAGCTTTGTGGGTATCTTGCCCTTCCCTCTAGATGCTTCCTAGCCTTGCTGTGACCTCCTTCTACACCTTGGGGCTGGGATCTGTTGGACCATCGTTCACAATTACCTGGAGATTTTTGTACTCCTGTACTGTATCCCCCCCCCCCCCCTTTCACTTTTGTCCAGGCATGATAGAACAAAACATTTTGGGTGAGATCTGGATGAAAAATCTAATTGATTGACTGCAGGGCCCCCAAGGGACAAAAGCAGGCCTGGAGCAAACATTCTTGGGGGCCCCTGACCCTGCCGCACCATCATTCAAGAAACACAAGGGTGTAGCCAGCAGCAGTGCCATAGCCACAGGTGGGCCTGGGTGGGCCAGTGCCCACCCACTTAGGGCTCAGGCCCACCCAACAATAGCACACGTTTAGCGGTAGCTGTTGGGGATCCCAAGCTCTGCTAGCTGACTTCCCCCTGATGGTAACAAAAACGCTGCAATCCACGATACTGGCACCTGCGTATGCTCAGTTTTCAGCGCATGTCTGCTGCAGACTGCCAAGGTGGAAAGAAGCATTTCCCCACCAACTGAGATATTTTTTTGGTGTCTGTGTGTGTGTATGGGGGGGGGGGGGGGGAGAACACTTGGTGCTCACCCACTTCTTGCCTAGGCCCACCCAAAATCTGCTGTCTGGCTACGCCCCTGGCCAGCAGCCCATGGGGGGAAGGGACTCTGGGGCCACCCATTCCTTTTTTGCTCTTTCCCTGACTCCATTTCCTCCCCCCCCCCCACCCATTAAAATTGTTACCTTTGCTGGCGGGGATGCCCATACCATGCCAGCCAAATAGCTTCGCAGCCCGAACTTCACCTGGAAGTCGGCAGCATGCTTTCTAACCACCAATGCTTTGAAGCTATTTGGCTGGCGGGACTTGGGTATCCCCACCAGCCATTCAAGGAATTGCAGTTGGGTGGGCATGGAGGTGACCCAAGCCCTCCATGCCACTGGGCCAGCCGGGCCTGCCCCACCCCTGCTCTGCACAGGCCTGATGGGCTGGAACTGTAGCAGTTGCTTATTTATTTATTGGGCCGTATTAATCACCTTCATGAATAGATTCGCCCAAGGTGGTGCACAGCAGCTGCAGTTTAATATAAAACTTACAATTTTGTTAACAGCATAACAATAGTAAAATAACCAAATATAATCATAAATACAATCAATGAGGTAAACGTAGAGATGACAAACTGTAACCTAGTAATACGACTAAAATGAAAGTATGAAACAGTATTTAGAAATATATAAGTACATAAGTAGTGCCATACTGGGAAAGACCAAAGGTCCATCTAGCCCAGCATCCTGTCACCGACAGTGGCCAATCCAGGTCAAGGGCACCTGGCACGCTCCCCAAACGTAAAAACATTCCAGACAAGTTATACCTAAAAATGCGGAATTTTTCCAAGTCCATTTAATAGCGGTCTATGGACTTGTCCTTTAGGAATCTATCTAACCCCTTTTTAAACTCCGTCAAGCTAACCGCCCGTACCACGTTCTCCGGCAACGAATTCCAGAGTCTAATTACACGTTGGGTGAAGAAAAATTTTCTCCGATTCGTTTTAAATTTACCACACTGTAGCTTCAACTCATGCCCTCTAGTCCTAGTATTTTTGGATAGCGTGAACAGTCGCTTCACATCCACCCGATCCATTCCACTCATTATTTTATACACTTCTATCATATCTCCCCTCAGCCGTCTCTTCTCCAAGCTGAAAAGCCCTAGCCTTCTCAGCCTCTCTTCATAGGAAAGTCGTCCCATCCCCACTATCATTTTCGTCGCCCTTCGCTGTACCTTTTCCAATTCTACTATATCTTTTTTGAGATACGGAGACCAGTACTGAACATAATACTCCAGGTGCGGTCGCACCATGGAGCGATACAACGGCATTATAACATCCGCACACCTGGACTCCATACCCTTCCTAATAACACCCAACATTCTATTCGCTTTCCTAGCCGCAGCAGCGCACTGAGCAGAAGGTTTCAGCGTATCATCGACGACGACACCCAGATCCCTTTCTTGATCCGTAACTCCTAACGCGGAACCTTGCAAGACGTAGCTATAATTCGGGTTCCTCTTACCCACATGCATCACTTTGCACTTGTCATTTAACAGCACTGTTGAACAAAAATATGATAAATGTCAGTATAATACGAATGATACCATAATAGCCAACATGGAAAAACATTCAAATAACATATGTTATGATGACAGCATAATACCAAAGAAACAACTAATAAGCACACGTGGAGGGGCATAATTGAATGGCGCCGGCCAAATAGATGGCCGGCCAAGGGGGCGGAGACAACCGTATTTTCGAAATACAGTTGGGGCCGGCTAAATTGATCGCCGGGTTTAGAGGAGATGGCGGGCTTCATTTTTCAGCCATAATGGAAACCGGGCCCGGCCATCTCAAACCTGGCGAAATGCAAGGCATTTGGTCATAGGAGGAGCCAGCATTTGTAGTGCACTGGCCCCCCTCACATGCCAGGACATCAACCGGGCACCCTAGGGGGCACTTCTAGAAATTAAAAAATAAAAATAGCTCCCAGGTGCATAGCTCCCTTACCTTGGGTACTGAGCCCCCCAAATCCCAGCCAAACCCCACTCCCCACAACTCTACACCATTACCATAGCCCTAAGGGGTGAAGGGGGGCACCTACATGTGGGTACAGTGGGTTTTGGGTTTTTTTGGAGGGCTCAACATTAACCACCACAAGTGGAACAAGTAGGGGGGAGGATGGGCCTGGGTCCACCTGCCTGAAGTGCACTGCACCCACTAAAAACTGCTCCAGGGACCTGCATACTGCTGTCAGGGAGCTGGGTATGACATTTCAGGCTGGCATACAGGCTGGCAAAAAACTGTTTTTTTTTATTTATTTTGGGTGGGAAAGGGTTGGTGACCACTGGGGGAGTAAGGGGAGGTCATCCCTGTTTCCCTCCAGTGGTCATCTGGTCAATTGGGGCACTTTTTTGTGACTTGGACCTAAAAATAAATGGACCAAGTGCAGCCGGCGAAATGCTCATCTGAGCTGGCCATCTTTTTTCCATTATGGGGTGAAGCTGGCTATCTCGTAACCATGCCCCCCCCCCCCCCCCCGCCCTCTGTACCCTTCCTTGAAGGTTGGCCGGCTCCGCGATGAAAAGCAGTTGGGGCCGGCTAAAATCGGCTTTCGATTATACCAATTTGGCCGGGATCAGGAGATTGCTGGCCATCTCCCAATTTGTGTCGGAAGATGGCTGGCGATCTCTTTCGAAAATAAGCTCAATTAGGACCTTCAAATAACATAGTTATGATGCTATTGCTGTTCCTACAATACAATAAGACATCTTAATAGATAGCTGAGGAGCCAAGTGCAGTGCAGATGTATAGAAAGGATAAGACGAATTGTGGAAAGTCAATTGGGATAAATAGGTGGCTAAACTGAAGGCAAATTATATGTACAGTTGAAAAAGATATGAGGAACAGGTCTAAGTTACAGTGTGTGGAGCAAGTTAGTCCAGGTGCGGAGTGGTGTATAGTGAGTCACACTACGTATTAAAGGCTTGGGAGAAGAGCCAGGCTTTCATCTGCTTCCTGAAAGGGGGGGGGGGGTAGTCTCGAGTTAAATGTAGTCCTTCTGGAAATAAGGTGGTAAGGCTTGTCTTGAGAAAAGAAATGCACCAATCGAGGTTAAATATTCTCAAACGCGTTCTTCCTATATATTGAATTTCAAAAATATTTCTGAAGGACATGTTGGAAAATATTAGAAAAAACCCCATAATATATTTTAAGAGAAATTAGAAAAAAATAATGCCATTCTACTCTAGAATTTAGATCCACGGGCTCCACTGTTTAAATATTCATTCTTGTTCACATTATAACAAAAACGTCCTTTGATCTCCCCTCATTCTTTCAAGGGGATGTGATCGTACAAAGTGGGCCACCATCAGAGTTTGTTGATTAACTAGGCTGTGCAGGGGCCTAATTTCTCTGCATGGGACCATCAGTATCATAGTGATATACTGTCCATAACCTTGACCAATAAGTAAAAGTGTTCACTTCTGTGTGTTCTAGATATTATATTCTTACACTGCAGTGTTTCCTAACAAACTTCATGGACAAGCAGACCAGGCCTCCAGTAGCTGTATTGAAATGTTTGCGTTCTTTTAGACCGAAAATTTAAGTGCTGGAGGCCCTGAAAAGCTGCACATCATAGCCAAATGCTGAATGGACTAACAGGTTGAGAAAACATTTCAAGCACAGCCAACTCACTTATCATGCTTCTGAGCAGAACTTTTGCAACAGGAAGACATTCTGTAAGAAAATGGTTTTTCTCTTCCTATTAGATTGCCGTGTGCTGTATTCAACAGCTAAAAAATAGGGAATGGTTATTTATGCTGTTAAAGAAATTGAAGTCTATTCAAAAATATTTTGAGATAACAACCTTTCATCTTGTAGTGCAATCATGACTACTATCCAGTGCTTTTTTTTTCTATTAAAAAAGGGGCCGGTACTCAAATGCCAGGCAACATTTCAGGGGTGGGGTGACCACTGAAGGACCCACCCACCCCACAATAGCCAGACTCCCTGCAACGAGTCACAGAATCTATGACAAGGCAGAATTGTCGTGTAGAGCCTGAGCTCTTTCATTTAAAACTTGGGGACCATGGGTCAATTTTAGCAGACAATGGAAAAGGTGCCGCTACTCAGTACCCCCAAGTACCCCCTCAAAAAAAGCCCTGCTACAATCTAGGACAGACTGCTGTAATGTTGCTTATGTGGTTTGCACAAAATGATTACTAAAAAGCTACAAACTATTCAGAATCTAGTTCTTATTTTTATAAGCTTCACTGGTTGCCTGTGGCAGCAAGAGCAGTTTAAATTATGTACTTTGATTTGTAAGGCTCTTTATGGAAATACCCCAAAGAAAGCTTTGGACCAGGCCACAAGCAGCATATGTGCAATGTTGCCACTGCCAGGGACCATCAGACGACCACCTTTAAGGTAGACCGGTGCATGCGGGTGATGTTGAATCGCGGGTGGGGATGAAAGAGGCCAGATCACGCTGAGGTCAGGGGTTGGAAGAGAGCAGAAGAGATAGAGGAGACAGGAGACCCTGCAATGAGATTAATTTTTTAATTAATGCATTCATCGTACAATTAACTGCTATTAACTTGCAGCAGCTTTAAAAAAAAAGTAATATTCAGAATATTTGTGTGTTATTTCATGATTTTTACAAAAAAAGTTTCTTTGGTTGAAGAAGATTCTAATGCAGGTGGAAGAATGTAAACCACAAATACATCACTTTAGAAATATTTTTAAATAAAAATTGCTTTTGTGTTATATTGAATTGAAAATTAAAGGTAATTCAAAGGGTTTCTTATGTATTGTAAAACTGACTCTTTGTTCTTTGGCAATTCCTCTGAGTCAAGGTTAATGGTCTTCCATGACAGTCTGTATTCATCGACCTGAAGAATGCTGATAAGACTGATCACAGGTTGACAGATTATCACAGATTTGGCATGCTTTCCAAGCTGGAAGGGTGGCCTTGAGTTGACAGTTTGTCATTCCTGCTTTTCCTTTTTCTACCTGTGGATTCTTGCTGGGGGGCAACCAGCAATATTATGACCTTTTGCAGAAATATCCACTGTTACCTACAGCGCACAGAAACTGGTCCATTAGGTTGTGCAATACACTTTTTGCAGACCAACTGTAAGAGTTCTTATCAGGGATTTGTGACTTCATAGGTTATTAAGCAACCAATTGGAACATGTTTTGTAAAACAAAATATTTCCACACCAGCTTTACTAGTCTTAGCAGAGGTTTGTGACTCAGAGGGTGATAAAATACAGATGTTCTCCTCTAAGCCAGAGGGATGGCTCCACTGTTTAAAATCAGCCGCCTGTAAAATGTGCATGAAGCCTGTGGTTTGCAGGTTCACATTCCAAGCAAGGATGACTCAGCCTTTTACCCTTCTGAGTCAGATAAAAATGATGACTCATGGCAGTGGGGCAAAGCTTGTTGTATGCTATGTCTGTACAGAACAATGACATAAAGCTACAGCTGTATCTAAAACATGAGAGTTACATGCCTAAATATGCCTATGCTTGACAAGAGAAAAGACGGAGATACGACAGATATGTTCAATAGCCTCTAAAGCTGCCAGTAATCATGAGCCAAACATTTTTTCCACAGTAAAACAAAATGTCACCATTTGAGGCTACAAGGAGGTCGGTTTCTTTACAAAAAAGGTGGTGAATATGTGGAAGGGAGGCGGTGGAGACAAAGACAAGAACAGAATTCAAGAAAGCCAGGGACAAAAAGAAGATTCCTAGCTGTGAAGAAATGAAGGAGTCTGTGGCAGAGCACCAGGAATGGAACTGGGCAGACCAGATGGACCTCATTGTCCTCATCTGCCAACATATCTTTCCAGTAATGTTTATTATTGTTTGTTTAAGGAACTCGATAAGTGGTTTTTACTAGTTACATTGGCAAGTTGAGTTGGATGCAGTGTATTTCTATTTTGCCTACTAGCAATAAAAGTGTTCGGAAATAAAGGATTCCAATCTGCCCTGCAGAATGTTTACTCTAGAAACAAAATATCCTGATAAATAAAGAGACATTACCCTTTACGTTAGGAGCGCTACCATGTTTAGGGGACCTTCTATAGAGCGGCGCTTACCCCACGATAATCTGGAACTACCGCTGGCCGAATGCAGACACTGGAGGTAGTTCCAGCCCTGGCGTGCACCATTTGCCATGCTATATAAAAATAACTAGCTATATTTCAGTGCGGAGCTAACTCAGCAGTAATCGGGCAGAGCCGCACACTACCTGGTTACTGCTGGGCTAGCGCAGAAGCCCTTAATGCCACCTCAATGGGTGGCGTTAAGTGCTCCCCCCCCCCCCCACCGCATGGCCATGTGGTAAGTAAAATCTTACCACATGGTCATGCCATTGTTTGGCCTTTTTACCCGCTGCGATGAAAAAGGCCACAGCGCATGACAAAAACAGCCCCTGTCACTAGCGCAGGACCCTTTTTTACTGCAGCTTGGTAAAAGGACCCCTTAGAGAGGTATAGCTACAGTCCTGAATAAACTATCCAGCTAATATTCAAAATGATGTAAATGGATGCCAACCAGTTAAATCTCTTGTTCGCAGCTCCAGTTATTTTCAGTGGCACATACTACTACTACTACTTATCATTTGTAAAGTGCTACTAGATGTATGCAGCGCTGTACACTTGAACATGAAGAGACAGTCCCTGCTCGACAGAGCTTACAATCTAATTAGGACAGACAAACAGAACAAATAAGGGATAAGGACAAAGAGTAGTAAGATTCCGTGCAGAATCCTAAAGAGTAGCAAGATTCCGGAATCCCATAGAAGCAAGATTCTGTGCAGAATCCTAAAGAGTAGCAAGATTCCGGAATCCCATAGTAGCAAGATTCTGTGCAGAATCCCAAAGAGTAGAAAGATTCCGGAATCCCAAGACTACTACTTATCATTTCTATAGCGCTACTAGACGTATGCAGCACTGTACACTTGAACATGAAGAGACAGTCCCTGCTCGGCAGAGCTTACAATCTAATTACATAGTAACATAGTAACATAGTAACATAGTAGATGACGGCAGAAAAAGACCTGCATGGTCCATCCAGTCTGCCCAACAAGATAAACTCATATGTGCTACTTTTTGTGTATACCTTACCTTGATTTGTATCTGTCATTTTCAGGGCACAGACAGTATAAGTCTGCCCAGCACTATCCCTGCCTCCCAACCACTGGCTCTGGGACAGACCGTATAAGTCTGCCCAGCACTATCCTCGCCTCCCAACCACCAGCCCCACCTCCCACCACCGGCTCTGCCACCTAATCTCAGCTAAGCTTCTGAGGATCCATTCCCTCGGAACAGAATTCCTTTATGTTTATCCCACGCATGTTTCAATTTCATTACCGTTTTCCTCTCCACCACCTCCCGCGGAAGAGCATTCCAAGTATCCATCACTCTCTCCGTGAAAAAATACTTCCTGACATTTTTCTTGAGTCTGCCCCCCTTCAATCTCGTATCGTGCCCTCTAGTTCTACCGCCTTCCCATCTACGGAAAAGGTTCATTTGCGGATTAATACTTTTGTTTTAGTGCTAAATTTGTGGCTGATAAACAAAAGAAAACGCATAAGGATGGGCATCACCTAGATATGATTGCACCATCCTATAATAGTGTAAGAAAGGCATTAGTAGGTACTTGGTCTACATCAGCTATAATTTGGTCTGATCATTATTAGAATTTATGCTTAAAGTGGAGGAGAAAGGTGAAAAGTGTGAGGGAGGAGGGGAAGTGGAAGCAGTGTAGACCAAGGACAGAAACAAAGAAAAATGTAAGCAGATAAAGACCATATGGCCTATCCAGTCTGCTCATCCATGCCATCTACTCTCCCTATCACTCTCTTAGAGATCCTATGTACTTGTCCCAAGCTCTCTTGAATTCAGACACTGTTTTCGTCTTCACCACTTCCACCAGGAGGCTGTTCCACAAATTCACCACCTTTTCTGTGAAGTAGTATTTCTGAGTCTATCCCCTTTCACCTTCATCCTATGCCCCCTCGTTCCAGAGCTTCCTTTCAACTGAAAGCCTCTCCTGTGGTGCATTTATGTTGTATAGGTATTTAAATGCCTCTAAAATATTTCCCTTCTCCCATCTTTTTTCCAAAGAATACATACTGAGATCTTTATGTCTGTCCCCATACGCTTTATGATGAAGACCACTGACCATTTTAGTAGCTGCCCTCTGTACCAACTCCATCCTGTTTATATCTTTTTGAAGGTATGGTCTCCAGAATTGTACACAATATTCTAAATAAGGTCTCACCAGAGTTTTATACAGGGGCATCACCACTTCCTTTTTTCCTACTGGCCACTCTTCTCCCTATGCATCCAAGCATCCTTCTAGCTTTCACCATCTTCTTTTCTACCTGTTTGGCCATCTTAAGATCATCAGGTGCGATCACCCCCAAGTCCCGCTCTTCTTTTGTGCACAAATAGTTCTTCACACCCTAAAATGTACCGTTCGCTTGGTTTTTTGCAGCCCAAATGTTGACTGTTTTCCTCTTTCTGCAGAAAATTTTTTGGTGTGGTTCAGACATCGATGGGGTTGGAGCACAAACCAGTAGGAAATTTCTTTAATAAATGGAAAGGAAATATGATAGTGTTTTTAGATGAATTGGCCCCTTTGAACTGCAGATGGTCTCAAAGGTCAAAAACTCCATTCATCTACTAAAACAAAAGCAAGAATGTAGGAAATTGGAAAGACATTCATTAGGGTAAAGTGGAAAAAACAGCTTAACTGCTGTAAAAGATTGATCAGGGAGGAGAAGGAACAGTAAAGTAAGTATGAATAGAGGTAGCAGAAGAGCTGTTTCCAGTGCTGAAGCAGTTGTCCCAAGCACCAATTTGGGCAGTACAACAGAAATAACACATTGCCTGTTTTTTTTTCTTTTGAGGAAAAGTAGTTAGATTGACAGGGATCTCTTGGAAATCATTAAGCAGCAAAAATCCAAGGACGGAGTTATCCACAGGAATGAAGGAAGGTAAGGTTGAGGACTTATGTGCAACCTTGGCATGTTGTTTGTGGGAATGGCTTTCACATATGTCTATATGGGAGGTTGCTATGTGGGTAAAGAAATTTGAAAAATGGCAACAAGTTGATAGCTAATTAATACTGTAAAGCAAGAAGGGTAGTATATCAAATGGTGTGAATAAATAAATCTCTATCCTAGAAATGTATTTGATGAATTATCAATGGATTTATTGTGCTGGTTGATGTTTATTAATAGAGCCCTATAGGACAGCTGATTCCACTAGAACTTGGATATATTGGGGGTAATTCTACAAATAAAAAAATTAACATTTACTCACAAATATACACACAAATGATTAGAATACTGGCAAATACTTTCCTTTAGTCACAGCAGATGAATCCATCAACCGATGGGCTATGTCCGCCCACCAGCAAGTGGAGACAGAGAACACCGAAAAACCACAGTGCTCCACGGACGGCTAGCTCCATCTGCCCTCAGCATTTGAAACTTCCAAAGCAGAGTGTATCCTCAAAGTAGAATAACATGAACTTTCCTCACAGCGAACGAATGCCCCAGAACAGTAGCAATAATCGCACAAAGAAGGAACGATCTCAACCTCCTGTAACAGAACAGAAATCCTGAAGACTATTTTCCAACTTCTCCCTATGAGGGAGAAGTAGGACAGACAAACAGGACAAGAGATAAGGGAATATTAAAGTGAGGATGATAAAATAAGGTTCTGAATGAGTGAATAAGGGTTAGGAGTTAAAAGCAGCATCAAAAAGGTGGGCTTTTAGCTTAGATTTGAAGGCGGCCAGAGATGGAGCTTGACGTAGCGTCTCAGGAAGTCTATTCCAGGCATATGGTGCAGCAAGATAAAAGGAACGGAGTCTGGAGTTAGCAGTGGAGGAGAAGGGTGCAGATAAGAGAGATTTACCCAGGGAACAAAGTTCCCGGGGAGGAATGTAGGGAGAGATGAGAGTGGAGAGGTACTGAGGAGCTACAGAGTGAAAGCACTTATAGGTCAATAAGAGGAGTTTGAACTGAATGCGGAAACGGATAGGAAGCCAGTGAAGTGACTTGAGGAGAGGGCTAATATGAGCATAATGACACTGGCAGAATATTAGTCTTATCTTCACTGAAAATGACTGGTTAGCACTGAATTCAAAAGTGACTAACTTCTGGGCATTCCAGGGGTGGAGTTTGGTCATGTACCAATAATCAGCCTCTCACTACATAAGTAAACCGCTTAAATCGAGCCATATAAATAGCAGTCCTATCTTTAGGCTTATGCGGTCAAACACGGAATATTAACTGAACTGGCTCAAAAAAAAATGGATATTCAATGCTGAAGCCTGGACAGGGCCGGGCATTGAATATCTGAGAATAATACCAGCGGTGGGCAGCAAAATGCTCACCGCCAGCGGCTGAACATCCGGGGGGGGGGGGGGGTATCTGTTTAACAGCAATTCAAGAATGGGCAAAAAACAACAAACTTTGCCTGAAACCAAGTAAAACTGAATGAATTTCTTTCAAAAAGGCAGTAAATAAATTCTAATAAATAAATACTCAAATGTTCTCTCAAATTTTCTTCATAGAAATGAGAATGCAAGATTGGAAAGGTGGACTTCATGAAGTAATTTCCAAAGGTGTTCTTTATGCTGCCCTTTCAGTGTAATTCTCCTAGGGAAGTCTCTGTTCCCCTCAGAGCTCCCCATGGACTCCATTTTGCCAAACAGCTATATGCATACTAATGCCCACCTCTCATCTCTCCTTCTCCCCTAGGTGCAGAGCTCTCTCTCTTTCTCTTTCTCCCATTTCCCACTCTTTTTCTCTTCCTTCTGCTTTACCCTCTCACTCACTCTTCCACTTCCCATGTCACCCTTGTATAAGCCTCCCTCTTCTTTTATTTTTTTATCCCTTGTATAAGCCTCCCTTCTTTTATTTTTTTATCCCTACTCTATCATCTCCTCTCCTTCTTCAGCCCCTTCATTCTTCCCTTCCCCCCTTTTCCTTTGTCATTTCCTTCCCCACCATCTCATGCTGTTCCTGTTCTCCTCTCCCAAACTCCTCTTACTCTTCTCATGTCCTCCTCCACCTCCTTTCTCTCTTCTTTTGTCTCTTCCTACCCTTGCTATAGCCATCTCTTCCTTTATCTCCTTTCCCCCAACATTCCTGCAAAACAGCTTTGAGCTGCATGGGAGTCCTCCACCAACATTCCTGTTGGGGAATCACAAGGGACAGGCCTGCCTATGCAATGTGATTGGACCCCCCCCCCCCCCCTCCAATAAGCAGGAACCGTGCCTCCCACCCTTCCCAGCCTAGCAGTGGACTCCTAGACTCATTCAAGGTCAAAAATTCCCCCTCCTCCTGGGCTTCCCAATGTGTTGTCTCCTGGGCAGGGTGAGCCCAACCATTAGGCAAACTAGGCATCTGGCTAGGGCATTCGTTTTCAGGCGGAGGCAGCAAAGAGCAGGTGCTGTCAAAGCAAAATAATAGGTTCTGACAGCCACACCAACTCATTCATCAGTGCATATTTTTACCTGCAGAAAGAATGGGCAATTTTCAAATAGACCATTTTCCCTTCTAACTAGTTTTTGGAAATTGCCACACATCTCAACACCAAACAAGCAAAAAAACAACAACAACAAAAAAAAAAACCCATGGGAGCAAAGCATCAGCACCCAAAAGGCTAGGGGGGACATTGGCCAACCAAAAAAAGTTGTAGCTCGGGGGTGTAAATAATCAATTTCTTGATAGGACATCCTCCAGCACTTTTGCAGTGCATGTATGCCGGTACGGCTTTGGATTCTAGTAAGCTTATCTGTATGCAATTCAACTTGAGCAAGTCTATATGATATAGATATCACATGTAAGACTTATTGACTCCTGACATAGATATCTTGTTGCTGAAACATGGTTCCACGTCGAGTCTGTATGTGCCATGATATCCTATCAATAAATTGATTATTATATACCTCTGTACTATACCTTTTTTGGCTGGCCAATGTTCCCCCCCCCCCCCCCCCCCCCCCCACTCTTTTGTAAATTGTCCTCATTATATATATATATATATATATATATATATATATATATATATATATATATATATACAGAATAAAGTATAATATTTCAAAATATGATGTCCACATATATGTTTTTATAGGATTATTCTGGGAGTGATAATGTTAGATGATTATGATTCTTGAGCTTAATTAGCAAGTCTTGGTGCGGAGGGGGATAGTTAAGTTAATTGAGAGGGATGCAAAGGAAAGTCTCCGCCTGCTGCAACTAATCCCCTTGTACTGAACATGTTCCTGAGTTCCAACTGAGACTTAAGATACTCCATCTTCTCCTAACTGCAGACATGCCAAATCTCACTCATTAGGCATGTGACACATGCGAATGAAGGCTATCTCACTCTCTCATGCTGTGACCTTTCTTTCTCAGGCACCAGAGCCACTGGAAGCCAGGTGAAGAGCTGTGATTTTTAGGCATCAACCGTTCCTCTTCAGTTTCCTGATAAGGTTCCCATTTCCAGGACTAGACCCATTCAGGAAGGGCCCAGGAGTCAACTGGTTAAAGCAGTACATAAGTATTGCCATACTAGGAAAGACCAAAGGTCCATCAAGCCCAGCATCCTGTTTCCAACAGTGGCCAATCCAGGTCACAAATACCTGGCAAGATCCAAAAAAAGTACAAAACATTTTATACTGCTTACCCCAGAAATAGTGGATTTTTCCCAAGTCCATTTAATAATGGTCTATGGACTTTTCCTTTAGGAAGCCGTCTAAACCTTTTTTAAACTCCGCTAAGCTAACCGCCTTTACCACATTCTCTGGCAACGAATTCCAGAGTTTAATTACACGTTGAGTGAAGAAAGATTTTCTCCAATTCATTTTAAATTTACTACATTGTAGCTTCATCGCATGCCCCCTAGTCCTAGTATTTTTGGAAAGCGTGAACAGACGCTTCAACTTCACTCATTATTTTATAGACCTCTATCATATCTCCCCTCAGCCGCCTTTTCTCCAAGCTGAAGAGCCCTAGCCACTTTAGCCTTTCCTCATAGGGAAGTCGTCCCATCCCCTTTATCATTTTCGTCACCCTTCTCTGCACTTTTTCTAATTCCACTATATCTTTTTTGAGATGTGGCGACCAGAATTGAACACAATATTCGAGGTGCAGCTGCACCATGGAGCGATACAAAGGCATTATTATAACATCCTCATTTTTGTTTTCCATTCCTTTCCTAATAATTCACAGGGTACAGATTGGTTAGGTCTGCCGGTAAGTATATGCCTAAGTATTTAAGAGTTGTGTCTGCCCATTGGAGAGGGAATTGCCCATTCCATTTCACCCTCACCCCTTCTTCGTTTGGGAGGGCCTTGGATTTTTCCAAATTTAGAGTAAATCCAGAGAATTGACCAAATAAATGTATCCCTGAGCAAGTTACATCAGATTCTGTCTAAACTAAACAAACTAGCTATATAGCACATATTTTCTAAAAAAACAATTTCATCAAGTCGTTATTTACATGTGGAAATCCACACTCCCTTCAGATATTCGAAATGAAATATCTCTGGATAAATTTTAAAATAAAATTAAAAGCCTATTGTTATCATTTGGCTTTTGAAACAAACTGGTTACTATCCTAGACTGTCTCCTGTGGCAGATTTCAGAGAATTAATTAGTTGGAATGGATCCACAGAAGCTTAGCTGAAATTGGGTGGCGGGGGGAAGAGGGGTTGTTGGTTGAGAGGCTAGGATAGGGGAGGGCAGACATATACGGGGTCTGTGCCGGAGCCGGTGATGGGAGGCGGGACTGGTGGTTGGGAGGCGGGAAATACTGCTGGACAGACTTATACGGTCTGTGCCCTGGAAAAGACAGGTACAAATCAAGGTAAGGTATACACATATGAGTTTATCTTGGGCAGACTAGATGGACCGTGCAGGTCTTTTTCTGCCGTCATCTACTATGTTACTATGTTACAGAATTTGTTTCAACTTTTAAATTTTGTGTTTTATAATATTCTACTTTAATTGACTTTATTTTACCTGATCTGTTAGTTGAAAGTAGTTCTGTTTCCTGGTTTGAATGGCATTCCTTTTCATCTCAATTTGATTTTATTGTAAACCGCTTTGACCTTGTTTGAAGTAATGGCGCTACTGGTAGATCAAGCTGGAATAAACATAAACTACACAGAGATTTCAAGAGAGCGTGGTTTGGGTGAGGCTTGGGCAGGACCCAAATCGACACCGTTTTACAAAGGAAATACATGTGTGTGGGGAACAAGTTCCCAGTCAGCTTCGACACCTGCTCATGACACATATAGGTTTTTAAGTAGTGCTTGTTTTGGTAAGAGCTTTACATGAAGGATTAAGGGAGTCATTCTTTTCAATCCAATGTAGCTTTTATCCACCTCCAAAATGACTGTAGCCTTTCTACTTAATTAGTAGCACTTACAAGTGTAGGTTGGTAAAAAGAGGGAACTACATGTGGACATGTCAGCACTTACACGTGGAAGCAGGGTCAAATTAAGGCATAGGCAAACTAGGCACTTGCATAGGTCCCAAAGTGGGGGCCCAGTCAGATGTGCCAGGCAGGGGCGTAGCCAGACACCCAATTTTGGGCCCACCCAAGCCCACCCTTGGCTACGCCACTGGTGCCAGGACTCAAGAGGCAAGGCTGCCAACAGTCTGGATTTCATAGGAGTCTGTGGATTCATAATGTCTAGAAGCCTGAAAGATGGCCAACATTTTCGGATATTTTGAGGAGTTTAGTCCTCTCTGGCTCTCTAATCCTTCCCCCTTCCAGTGCAGAGACTGTGGTAGGATCCAGCCAATTGGAAGGCTGCACTAGTCACAGGAAGGAGGGGCTGAGTTGGGGGGAGATTCTTGTACAGTTCAAGTGCTGTGGGGAAGAAAGAGTTCTGCAGAAGGTCTTGGAGACAGCCTATGGATCCAGGAGCATCCCGGAGTGGAGATGAACACAAGAACAGCCATACTGGGCCAGACCAATGATCCATCTAGCCCAGTATCATGTTTCCAGCAGGGGTGTAGCTACTATGGGGCAACGCGTAGATTTGGCCCTGGACGCCCCTGCCAATGACCCTCTCAACCCCCCCTCCCACCACCCCAACCCGCCGTCGCCGTCTGCTACCTTTGCTGGTAGGGGACCCCAACCCCCTCCAGCCGAAGTCTTCTTCCTTCGTTTTGTCTCCGAGTCTGACGTCCTGCACGTACAACTCAGAAACAGAATGAAGGAAGAAGAGGACCTCGGCACAGCAGCAGAAGAGAAACAGTGTGTGTGTGTCCGTCTGAAAAGTGGCAGAGTTATGTACTGGGTGCACCTGAAGAGTAAGAGCACATATATGTTCGTATGTGAAGAGGAAGAGGAGTAAGCATGTGTCTGAAGATTGAGAGCATGTATCCATGTGTGTATGTGCAGTGCCGTAGCGAGGGCAGCTGACACCCGGGGCGGGTTGCCGCTGCGCACCCCCCCCCCCCGGGTGAAGCACGGCGCACCCTCCCCCTCTGGAGCGCACCCTACGAAGCGCACCCCCCCCCCCCGGAGCATGTACTTACATAGGAAAGCGGCGAAGGACGGGCGGGAGGGCCAAACCGCCCCGAGTGCATGTCATTGGGAGCTGCGTCGGCTCCGCTGGTTCCCTGCTCTCTCTGCCCCGGAACAGGAAGTAACCTGTTCCGGGGCAGTGGGAGCAGGGAACCAGCGGAGCCGACACCTCCCCCCAGCGGCGTGCACCTGGGGCGGACCGCCCCACCGCCCCCCCTTCCTATGCCACTATGTATGTGCATGTATCTGAAAAATGAAAGTGTGCAAGTGTGTGTCTGAAGAGTGAAAGTGCGTGCATATGTATATGTGCATATATGAAAAATGAGAGCATTTGTGCATATGTCTGACACATGACAGTGCACATATGTGCATGGGCGTATGTCTGAAAAATGAGAGCAAAAAATATATATTACACAAAACCCACTGTAATACTCAGTCAATCCTCTCAAAAAAGTCCTCCAGAAACAGTGATCCTTAATTTTCAATATTCTATTTATTTATTTATTGTACTGCATTTGTGTCCCACATTTTCCCACCTTTTTGCAGGCTCAGTGTGGCTTACAATAAGTTGTGAGTGATAGAAATACAATTTGTTACTACTCGGTTATGGATTACATTATGAGGAGTTATGCGAGACAAACTCAGAGTATCATTAAGGAATATAACAATGGAAAAGAGCAGTGAAACAATGGGGGAAACAACGGGAAACTAAAAGGGGCAGTACATAACAACAAGAAAGCATATGGTATACATTTTCTGTGAGTAGAAGTAGAAGCCCTCCCGCCCGTAGAAGTATTGTCTTTCAGGGGATAGAAAAAGCCTCAGAAAACAGAGCAGCTTTTTAAATTTTTTTAAATGCTTCAATGCTTTCTACTCCCCACTTTTCAATTATTGGCATAAAAACCTCACCACATGTTCATAGTTCATAAATTCAAAATGTTATTTGGGGCATGAACGTGTAGGGAGATTTTTATGCCGAAGACAGAAAAGTGGGGAGTAGAAAGCATTAAAAAAAAAAGCTACCCTCTTTTTTTAGGCTTTTCCTACCCCATTAAAGACAATAGTTGAATATTGAAAATTGAGGATCAATGTTTCTGGGGGACTTTATTGAGATGACTGACTGAATATTATAGTGGGCTTTGAATATCTTTTGAAAAAATGAGAGCATTCATGCATATTTCTGACAGGTGAGAGTTTATACAGTATGTGTATGTGTATCTGAAGAATGAGAACATGCATGCATGTGTCTTTAATGCATGTATGTGTATGTTTCTGTCTCTGGTGGGGGTCAGTCTCATATAAATGGAATATTCCTTTGAAAATTTAGGCTGCATTGGATAAGTCCACTGGTAATTTTCAGTCTGGGGAGTTTACCCAGCTAACCATTACTATACCTTGGCAAATTCCTTTCAGAAAAACCAAAGAAATTTAAATATGATTTTCTTTAGCTTCTTTCATTTGAGAAGCTTTTTCTTCATTTCTATAATTTTGTAAACTTAGAACTCCGACACATTTCATTCTTTGGGGCGGTTCACCTTTGGCAACTCTGGTTTGTACCAGAGGCAGTGGAGGGTGCAAATGACTTGCTCAATGTCCCTGGTTCTCAGCCCACTGCCCCAGAGCTGCCAAGTTACCCAGTTCCAGGAAAGACACTTTTTGTCCAGTCTTGTTGTAGCACTTACATTCCAATTCAGTGTGCTGTATGTAATCCCTGATTCCACCCATTGAAATCAGCACTACAGCTTTCATAATGCATCAGGACAAGATTGTCAGAAATCCAGGACTGGCCTAAAATCTCTCGCTTGGATCACTTGGCAGCTCTGCAGCTCCAACCATTAAGCTAGTCCATGTGCCCACCTATGTAATAGTGATCATAAGTACATAAGTAATGCCACAATGAGAAAGACCAAGGGTCCATCGAGCCCAGCATCCTGTCCACGACAGCGGCCAATTCAGGCCAAGGGCACCTGGCGAGCTTCCCAAACGTACAAACGTTCTATACGTGTTATTCCTGGAATTGTGGATTTTTACCAAGTCCATTTAGTAGTGGTTTATGGACTTGTCCTTTAGGAAACTGTCTAACCCCTTTTTAAACTCTGCTAAGCTAACCGCCTTCACCACGTTCTCCGGCAATGAATTCCAGAGTTTAATTATGCGTTGGGTGAAGAAACATTTTCTCCTAATTGTTTTAAATTTACTACACTGTAGTTTGATCACATGCCCCCTAGTCCTAGTATTTTTGGAAAGGGTGAACAGATGCTTCACATCCACTGTTCCACTCCACTCATTATTTTATATACCTCTATCATGTCTCCCCTCAGCCGTCTCTTCTCCAAGCTGAAAAGCCCTAGCCTCCTTAGTCTTTCTTCATAGGGAAGTCGTCCCATCCCCGCTATCATTTTCGTTGCCCTTCGCTGCACCTTTTCCAATTCTACTATATCTTTCTTGAGATGCGGCGACCAGAATTGAACACAATACTCAAGGTGCGGTCGCACCATGGAGTGATACAACGGCATTATAACATCCTCACACCTGTTTTCCATACCTTTCCTAATAATACCATATGATTTGATATAAGGGCAAAGGCACAGTGTGGACGCACAAAACTCAAAGTACTGGATTTCAGACGTACTGATTTTGATAAAATGGGGGAATACCTGAAAAAGGAGCCGTTGAAGTGGGAAGGCGTAGGAGAAGTGGAACATCAGTGGTCAAAGCTGAAGGCTGCTTTAAATATGGCGACTGATCTTTACGCGAGGAAAGTAAACAAAACCAAGAGAAACAGGAAGCCTATATGGTTTTCCAACCAAGTAGCTGAGAAAATAAGAGCAAAAGAGGCTTTGTTCAAGAAATACAAAAGAATGCAACAAGGGGATCATGGAAAAGATTATCGGATTAAACTCAAAGAAGTGAAGAGGGAAATACGGCTAGCGAAAGCGCGAGTGGAAGAAAAAATAGCTAAAGATGTAAAGAGAGGTGACAAGACCTTTTTCAGATATATTGGAGAAAGGAGAAAAGATAGGAATGGAATTGCGAGACTGAAAGATAATGTGTGGTTATGTGGAAAGTGAGGAGGATAAAGCGAATGTGCTAAACAATTACTTTTCTTCGGTGTTCACGGAGGAAAATCCTGGAGAAGGACCGTGGTTGGCTGCTGAAGGAATATTTGGGAATGCAGTGGATACTGTGCCGTTTACGGAAGAAAGAGTTTATAAACAGCTGGAGAATCTGAAGGTGGACAAAGCTATGGGGCCGGATGGGAAACATCTCAGGATACTGAGGGAGCTCAGAGAGGTCCTGGCGGGACCTATTAAAGATTTATTTAATAGATCTTTAGAGACGGGGGAGGTTCCGCGAGATTGGAGACGAGTGGATGTGGTTCCTCTTCACAAAAGTGGAGACAGGGAAGACGTGGGAAACTACAGACTGGTAAGTCTCACGTCGGTGGTAGGAAAAGTAATAGAGTCGCTGCTGAAAGAAAGGATAGTTAACGTTCTAGAAGACAACGGGTTACAGGACCTGAGGCAACATGGCTTTACCAAAGGAAAATCCTGCCAAACGAATCTCATTGACTTCTTTGACTGGGTGACAAAAGAAATGGATGAAGGCTGTGCGCTAGATGTCATCTACTTGGATTTCAGCAAAGCCTTTGATACGGTCCCCCACAGAAGACTCGTGAATAAGCTGAAAGGGCTGAACGTAGGACCGAAAGTGGTGAACTGGATAGAAAACTGGTTGACCGACAGGTGGCAGAGGGTGGTGGTAAATGGAATCCGCGCGGAGGAAAGGATGGTGAGCAGTGGGGTCCCTCAGGGGTCGGTGCTGGGCCCATTTTGTTTAATATATTTGTGAGAGATATTGCTGAAGGGTTGGAAGGAACGGTTTGCCTTTTTGCAGATGATACGAAGATAGCCAATAGAGTGGATACCCTGGAGGGAGTAGAAATGATGAGAAGAATGGTTGAGGGTCTGGCAGTTAAAAGTTAATCTATCACAAACTGGGAAAAAATTGTTTAACCCTGAGTACTCACTTAAAATACTATATCAAAAAAACGTACTCCTTGTTTAAATAACAATTCTAATTTATTGATACCACTCTATATTTCATACAACCTCTCAGATATCTCAGATAACAAGGAGTACGGTTTTTTTGATAAAGTTAAAATTTAATGCCAAGAAGTGCAGAGTGATGCATTTGGGGTGTAGAAACCCAAAAAAGAGATACCGAATAGGAGGGGAGAGATTAGTAAGCTCGACTCAGGAGAGAGACCTTGGGGTGTTGGTGTCGGAGGATATGAAGGTGAAGAAACAATGTGACAAGGCGACGGCCGTGGCTAGAAGGATGCTAGGCTGCATAGAGAGGGGTATAACCAGCAGAAGAAAGGGGGTGTTGATGCCCCTCTACAAGTCGTTGGTGAGGCCCCACTTGGAGTATTGTGTTCAGTTTTGCAGGCCGTATCTGGCAAAAGATGTAAAAAGAC
This sequence comes from Microcaecilia unicolor, assembly GCF_901765095.1. NCBI lineage: Eukaryota > Metazoa > Chordata > Amphibia > Gymnophiona > Siphonopidae > Microcaecilia > Microcaecilia unicolor. The sequence continues at coordinate 36,476,922 of NC_044038.1, forward strand.
TGGAAGCGGTGCAAAGAAAAGCTACGAAAATGGTATGGGATTTGCGTTGCAAACCGTATGAGGAGAGACTTGCCGACCTGAACATGTATACCTTACAGGAAAGGAGAAACGGGGGTGACATGATACAGACGTTCAAATATTTGAAAGGTATTAATCCGTATTTGAACCTTTTCCGGAGACGGGAAGGTGGTAGAACTAGAGGACATGAATTGAGGTTGCAGGGGGGCAGACTCAGGAGTAATGTCAGGAAGTATTTTTTCACGGAGAGGGTGGTGGATACGTGGAATGCCCTTCCGCGGCAGGTGGTGGAGATGAAAACGGTAATGGAATTCAAACATGCATGGGATAAACACAAAGGAATCCTGTTAAGAAGGAATGGATCTATGGAATCTTAGCGGACATGGGTGGCAACACCGGCATTTGGAGAATAAAACCGGTGCAGGACGGACTTTTACGGTCTGTGCCCTGAGAAAGGCAGGGACAAATCAAACTTGGATATATATATAAAGTATTACATACCATGTAAAATGAGTTATCTTGTTGGGCAGACTGGATGGACTATTCAGGTCTTTATCTGCCATCATTTACTATGTTACTACGTAAATCTTGAGGAAATATGTTCCAAAGTTGTGCTCCAACACATAGAAGCAAAGCTTGAAGCAAAAAATTTTGAGAATGGGAAAACCCAATTTATAACCCCAATGATCCATCAACTGATGGAAATATCAGTAATTCTGTTACACCTTCAGAATTAGTCCCGAAAAGTGATTTGTAAACAAGACAGAGAATTTTAAACTCACACTTGTTTATCTTAAGCCAATGAAAATCATGATAAATTGGTGAAATATTACCCAAATGTTTGAGACCACAAATCAATCTAATTAAGTGCTTCTTAGGTCCAATAATTAAATCATTGGCACCCATTATTTAGGCAGTTCAACTTCTGATGAAACTCCAGCACAGTGTGACACGGTATCATGTTCTGCCCCCTACTAGGACTAGGGGGCATGCGATGAAACTACAGTGTAGTAAATTTAAAACAAATCGGAGAAAACGTTTCTTCACCCAACGCATAATTAAACTCTGGAATTTGTTGCCGGAGAACGTGGTGAAGGCGGTTAGCTTAGCAGAGTTTTAAAAGGTGTTAGACAGTTTCCTAAAGAACAAGTCCATAAACCACTACTAAATGGACTTGGGAAAAATCCACAATTCCAGGAATAACATGTATAGAATGTTTGTACGTTTGGGAAGCTTGCCAGGTGCCCTTGGCCTGGATTGGCCGCTGTCGTGGACAGGATGCTGGGCTTGATGGACCCTTGGTCTTTTCCCAGTGTGGCATTACTTATGTACTTACTTATGTACTCATGGTTATTCTGTTCTTTGGTATCTTCTCATCTTTTCTGCAACAGGACAAAAAAGAGCAATATTCGCTTTAATAATTAGGTGTTATAAAGATATGTAGCGGCTGTTTCATCCGGTCAGCTATTAGAAATGAGATTTCACGTGGCCTATTTCATACAATATGAATAATTCAGTTAGTTTATTGCAATCATATATTTCCTTCTGTTAGCATCTCAGCTTTGTCATGGAATTTAATCTTTGCTTAGCTCTTGCACATACATTGGTATCTGTTCTATGAAATCAAATCTTGAAACACTGTTGTTGTTTTTTTTGGTTTCTGTATTTATTTCAGGTATATAACAGCAACTTAAATTTTCTGGTATACATTAACATTTTGTAACATTAGAACCATCAAATTGTAACAATTATGTACTCGAAGTTCACTGTACTGTATTCACAGTTCACTAGCCACAACTTCATTCCTTTAGAATCTTTTCCAGGAATGTTTTAAGTCATTTGGTTTTTCCAAATGTCAGGCTATTGTTGCATGTAACTTTTACCTTTGCTGGGAACTGTTAATTTGATGCTGTGATTACATTGTTGTGCGCAACGTGGCATCGTGGATAATCTGCTCTCTGTCACTTTTGAGCTATAGAATAAAATAATTTTTGCTCCTTTGCTAAGTTATCTCTAGTTTCTTTGTAGAGTGTCATCTATTTTGGTTTCTCTGTGTAGTTCAAACTTCTCGCTGTGGGTGGTTGTGGTCTACTGGTATCGTCCCTCTAAGATTCCCATGTGACACATTGTTTCCACTTGCAGAGGGTTTTGTGTCCGTGGCAGTTTCAAGTCTCAAATTGTCTCAAGTAGATCTTGCAATTAAATGTTATTTTTCTTGATCTTCAAAGCAGTTCCTTAACTTCTTATTTTAAGTCTCCATGCATTCATATCTTCCATCAAATCTTCTTGTTGTGATATGCAGTGTTCTACATCTTTTGCATCTGTATTTCTAGCCCTCTCTAATCCCACTGATGGACAATTCACAATTTATCTTCTATTACTGTGATTAAGTGCCTTGTGAGTGCCGTAACGGCTTCTTAGAATGGAGAGAGGTTGCATTTCAGTCATCACAGTCATTTCTGGCTTTTTTTTTCTCTCTCTAGGCTCCGCTTAACACAAGGAGGCAGGTGAAAACTTGGCTCTTCAACCAGGCCTTTAATTGGAGAAGTAACTAAGTTGTTAGTCTCACTCACACACACACAAGGAGTGACACGGGCTACACATACTGCAGCGGGACATGTTTATCCACTCCTACCCTAGCTGAGATAATATTTAACCATCTCTCTGACCTCATGTGCACCTTATTCTCTAACTCTTCTTACTCTCTCTTACCTATCTATATGCTCCATTTTTGCTTTACCCTTCACTACCAATTAAAATGTTCTATTACGTATTGAGGGGCATAATTGAACGAAAACGTCTATCTCCATGGGCGTTTATCTCCGAGAACGGGTCCGTGAAGGGGCGGACTGAACCGTATTTTCGCAAAAAATAGACGTCCATGTTTTATTCGACAATTTGTGAGCTGGGCGTTTTTGTTTTTCAGCGATAATGGAAAATGAAAGCGCCCAGCTCAAAAACGAATAAATCCAAGGCATTTGTTTGTGGGAGGGGCCAGGATTTGTAGTGCACTGTCCCCCCTCACATGCCAGGACATCAACCGGGCATCCTAGGGGGCTCTTTTACAAAAACAAAAAAAAAGGTAAAACAGCTCCCAGGTGCATAGCACCCTTCCCTTGTGTGTTGAGCCCCCCAAATCCCCCTCAAAACCCACTGCCCACAAGTCTACAACATTACTATAGCCCTAAGGGGTGAAGGGGGCATCTACATGTGGGTACAGTGGGTTTGGGGGGTTGGCCGACTAATACTACTACTACTACTTAACATTTCTAGAGCGCTACTAGGGTTACACAGCGCTGTACAAATCAACAATTAAGGACGGTCCCTGCTCAGAAGAGCTTACAATCTAAAGGACGAAATGTCAAGTTGGGGTAGATAAGTTTTCCTGAGAAGAGGTGTAGTGATTAGGTGCCGAAGGCGACATTGAAGAGGTGGGCTTTGAGCATTGATTTGAAGATGGGTAGGGAGGGGGCACGGCGTATGGGCTCAGGGAGTTTGTTCCAGGCATGGGGTGAGGCGAGACAGAAGGGGCGGAGCCTGGAGTTGGAGGTGGTGGAGAAGTGTACTGAAAGGAGGGATTTGTCTTGAGAGCGGAGGTTATGGGTAGGGACGTAAGGGGAGATGAGGGTAGAAAGGTACGGAGGGGCCGCAGATCGAGTGCATTTGTAGGTGAGTAAGAGAAGCTTGAACTGTATGCGGTATCTGATTGGGAGCCAGTGAAGTGACTTGAGGAGAGGGGTGATATGAGTATGTCGGTTAAGGCGGAAGATAAGACGTGCGGCAGAGTTCTGGATGGACTGAAGGGGGGATAGATGGCTACGTGGGAGGCCGGTCAGGAGTAGGTTGCAGTAGTCAAGGCGAGAAGTAATGAGAGAGTGGATGAGAGTTCGGGTGGTGTGCTCGGAGAGGAAGGGGCGAATTTTGCTAATGTTATAGAGGAAGAAGCGACAGGTCTTGGCTATCTGCTGGATGTGCGCAGAAAAGGAGAGGGAGGAGTCGAAGATGACACCGAGGTTGCGGGCAGATGAGACGGGGACGATGAGGGTGTTATCAACTGAGATAGAGAGTGAAGGGAGAGGGGAAGTGGGTTTGGGTGGGAAAACAATAAGTTCAGTCTTAGACATATTCAGTTTCAGGTGGCGGTTGGACATCCAGGCAGCAATGTCGGATAAGCAGGCCGAGACTTTGGCCTGGGTATCCGCAGTGATTTCTGGTGTGGAGAGATAAAGATGATAGTGGAAACCATGAGAAGAAATCAGGGAGCCTAAGGAAGAGGTGTAGATTGAAAAAAGAAGGGGCCCAAGGACTGATCCCTGAGGAACTCCAACAGAGAGCGGGATAGGGGAGGAGGACGAACCATGAGAGTGTACTCTGAAGGTACAATGGGAGAGATAAGAGGAGAACCAGGAGAGGACAGAGCCCTGGAACCCAAGGGAGGACAGTGTGTCAAGAAGTAGGTTGTGATTGACAGTGTCAAAAGCGGCGGAGAGGTCGAGGAGGATGAGGATGGAGTAGTGACCTTTGGATTTGGCGAGGAAAAGGTCATTGCAGACTTTAGATAGTGCCGTTTCTGTTGAGTGTAGGGGGCGAAAGCCGGATTGAAGCGGATCGAGGATGGCATGAGAGGAGAGAAAATCAATACAGCGGCTGTGAACGGCGGCGCGTTCAAGTATCTTGGAGAGGAAGGGTAGGAGGGAAATGGGGCGGTAGTTGGAGGGACAGGTAGGGTCAAGTGATGGTTTAAGCAGCACAATTGTAACAGGTAGGGGAGGGATGGGCCTGGGTCCACCTGCCTGAAGTCCACTGCACCCCCTAATAACTGCTCCAGTGACCTGCATACTGCTGCCAGGGAGGTGGGTATGACATTTGAGGGTGAAAATAAACAGTTGTGAAACGGCATATTTTGTGGTGGGAGGGGGTTTGTGACCACTGGGGGAGTCAGGGGAGGTCATCCCCGATTCCCTCCAGTGGTTATCTAGTCATTTAGAGTACTTTTTGGGGCCTTATTCGTGGAAAAACAGGGTCCAGGAAAAGTGCCCTAAATTCTCGCTAAAAACGCATATTTTTTTTTCCATTATCGGCTAAAAGCGCCCATCTCTGATTGGCCTATAACCACGCCCCAGTTCCGCCTTCACCACGCCTTCGACATGCCCCCGTCAACTTTGTACGCTTCCGCGATGGAGTGCAGTTGAAAACATCCAAGTTCGGCTTTCGATTATACCGCGTTATTCGTTTTTGGGAGATAAACGCCTATCTCCCGATTTTGGTCGCAATATAGGCGTTTTTGTCTTTCGATTATAAGCTGGATTGTGTTGACATTGTAAGTAGTATACCACGTTATACTTTTTATTGTTGTTTGAATATTTTTACTGCTGTAATTGCCTATTGCTCATGTTTGATTTATTCTTACTGTACACAGATTTGAGTGAATTCCTTCAAAAAGGCGGTAAATAAATCCTAATAATGAAATAAATAAATAAATAAATAATAAATAGTCTGACTGAAGAAGGAAGCATATAGCACATAGAGGCCCTTTTAATAAAGCTCAGCATACACTAATGTACGTTACCATTCGCTAAGTGCCAAATGGCCCATAGGTATAAAATAGGATGCGCAGCATTTAGCGTGCACTAATTCAGTTAACGCATGCTAAGCTTTTCAAACCCAATCCCTTCAGTCTCTGAAGAAACTCCTATCTTCAATGAAGCCCACCTACTGCTCATGTGACCCTATACCACCTTCGTGGCTGAAATTAGCTAACCCCCCCTCCCCCCCCTCTTTGCCATTTCCTCCCGCATTCCTATCGCATATTGTAGTTCCTTAGGTTTGCCTCTTCTTCATCTACCTTTCCCCTTCCTCTCTCCTGGCCCCTTCTCTAACTGCTATTAGTTTACCATTTGCTCCCCTCTTTAATTCTTATATACCACCTAGATGGTTGTCCAGTCTACAGTATATCAAGTTCTAAATAAACTTGCATGAAACACACTGCAATATTCTTTACCATGTGTTAAGACTGTTTGCAATTAGTGTGGATGCCCATAACTAACCTGTCCCTAAAATCGAGTGTAGTACCGGAAGACTGGAGGGTAGCCAATGTTACTCCGATTTTTAAGAAGGGTTCCAGAGGAGATCCGGGAAATTATAGACCGGTGAGTCTGACGTCGGTGCCGGGCAAGATGGTCGAGGCTATTATTAAGAATAAAATTGCAGAGCATATACAAAAACATGGACTGATGAGACAAAGTCAGCACGGATTTAGTGAAGGGAAGTCTTGCCTCACCAATCTAATGCATTTTTTTGAGGGGGTAAGCAAACATGTGGACAATGGGGAGCCGGTTGATATTGTATATCTGGATTTTCAGAAGGCGTTTGACAAAGTGCCGCACGAAAGACTCCTGAAGAAATTGCAGAGTCATGGAATCGGAGGTAGGGTATTATTATGGATTAAGAACTGGTTGAAAGATAGGAAGCAGAGAGTAGGATTGCGTGGCCAGTATTCTCAGTGGAGGAGGGTAGTTAGTGGGGTCCCGCAGGGGTCTGTGCTGGGTCCGTTGCTTTTTAATGTATTTATAAATGACCTAGAGATGGGAATAACTAGTGAGGTAATTAAATTCGCCGATGACACAAAATTATTCAGGGTCGTCAAGTCGCAGGAGGAATGTGAACGATTACAGGAGGACCTTGCGAGACTGGGAGAATGGGCGTGCAAGTGGCAGATGAAGTTCAATGTTGACAAGTGCAAAGTGATGCATGTGGGTAAGAGGAACCCGAATTATAGCTATGTCTTGCAAGGTTCCGCGTTAGGAGTTACGGATCAAGAAGGGGATCTGGGTGTCGTCGTCGATGATACGCTGAAACCTTCTGCTCAGTGTGCTGCTGCGGCTAGGAAAGCGAATAGAATGTTGGGTGTTATTAGGAAGGGTATGGAGTCCAGGTGTGCGGATGTTATAATGCCGTTGTATCGCTCCATGGTGCGACCGCACCTGGAGTATTGTGTTCAGTACTGGTCTCCGTATCTCAAAAAAGATATAGTAGAATTGGAAAAGGTACAGCGAAGGGCGACGAAAATGATAGTGGGGATGGGACGACTTTCCTACGAAGAGAGGCTGAGAAGGCTAGGGCTTTTCAGCTTGGAGAAGAGACGGCTGAGGGGAGATATGATAGAAGTGTATAAAATAATGAGTGGAATGGATCGGGTGGATGTGAAGCGACTGTTCACGCTATCCAAAAATACTAGGACTAGAGGGCATGAGTTGAAGCTACAGTGTGGTAAATTTAAAACGAATCGGAGAAAATTTTTCTTCACCCAACGTGTAATTAGACTCTGGAATTCGTTGCCGGAGAACGTGGTACGGGCGGTTAGCTTGACGGAGTTTAAAAAGGGGTTAGATAGATTCCTAAAGGACAAGTCCATAGACCGCTATTAAATGGACTTGGAAAAATTCCGCATTTTTAGGTATAACTTGTCTGGAATGTTTTTACGTTTGGGGAGCGTGCCAGGTGCCCTTGACCTGGATTGGCCACTGTCGGTGACAGGATGCTGGGCTAGATGGACCTTTGGTCTTTCCCAGTATGGCACTACTTATGTACTTATGTACTTATGTAAGAACATAAGAATAGCCATACTGGGTGAGACCAATGGTTCATCTAGCCCAGTATCCTGCTTCCAACAGTTGCCAATCCAGGTTACAAGTATCTGGCAGAAACTCAAACAATGGTGACATTTCACGTTACCAATCTCAGGGCAAGCAGTAGCTTCCCCATATCTATCTCAATAGCAGACTATGGACTTTTCCTCCAGGAACCTGTCCAAACCTTGTTCAAACCCAGAGATATTTATCCAGTTCCCACACCCTAACACAGCACACTGTTAGCACATGAATTAGCATGTGCTATCAGACCACTGTGGTAACAGTTACCAGGGCCACCGAGAGACAAGGCCAGGCCCGGGGCAAGGCCGCCCCGCCTCCACCCCCCCGCCACTGCCGCCCCGTCACCCCCCCCCCCCCCCGCTGCTGCCACCCCTTGTTGCTCCCCCCGCCGCTGCAGTCCGCGGTCTCACCTGCCTGCCTCCACGGCTCCGGGCCCCCTGCATTCAAAGCGGCAGTCGCAGATCGTCTCTCTTCGGGCCTTCCCTCCCTGTGTCCCGCCCATGTCTGATGTAACTTCCGGTTTCCGCAAGGGCGGGACACAGGGAGGGAAGGCCCGAAGGGAGGCAATCTGTGACTGCCGCTTCAAATGCAGGGAGCCCGGAGCCGAGAAGGCAGGCAGGTGAGACCGGAGACTACAGCGCCAGCGGCCTGACCCCAGCGCCAGGGCCCCCTTGGAGGCCCGGGCCTGTAGAATTTTGCCCCCCCTGCCTCCCCCTCTCGACGGCCCTGACAGTTACTACACTTGTGCAGTAGCACTACTTTGCATGGTAACTGCAAAACATACTAGTAAAAGGGTCCCTTCACGCACATTAATTTGTTGGTTAGCATACACTAATTATGATGGGACAGATAATTATAACATGGGACTATTACTGTTCATTTTAAACTCACCGCAATTGTTCAAAAAAATATGAAAGTCCTTTATTCATTTAAGCTCATTTTTAATAGCATATGGCTGAAACTGTCAAGCATCAATAAGTGGATTTAGTTTTTGGTAATTTGAACTTGAATTGACAAAACATACATTCATTTCCGGGTTAAACATGCCAATCATCTTCCCAAGTGCTTCAGAGTACTGTAGGATAAGTGTTTGGGGTGATATTCGAGTCAAATCTTACAAAACGTAGGGCTTTTAGGGCTTCAGGCTGGAAGCAGTATCTTCAGACATCCACTTCGGCTCATCACATAACCCCCAGAGCCCCATCTTTGGTCTGGAATGAAGAAAGAACTGTGGGCGGAATCAATTATGTTCTGTTTAAAGCCACGGACTAATGTCTTAGTCATTCTTATCTCTGTCTCTTTTTTTGTGCCTTCACCTCACCAGCCCTTGCCAGAAGCAAGATATTCAAGCCCTCCCTACCTAACTGTAATGACCCTGGATTCCAGGCCAGCTGAGGTTCAAACAACCAAAGACTTTACACTAGATAATATCGGCTTTGTTATTGCTAGAGTTTTGCAGTGGTACATCTAGGAAAATGTTTAATGGATTATCAGAGAGGGTTAGTTCTCCAAACCATTGGGCCAAGAATCCTCAATCTCTGTATAAGACACAGTCAGTCAGAAGCCTATCACAAGACTGCAGCAGATCTTGTGCTTTACAAACAGCAGATATGAATAATAATCACAGTGACCTTCTGTCTGTCATCCAAACCTCCTTTAGCTGTTGTTCATATGTTCGGTTTGTTTTGTTAGTTTTTTGAGGGGGGGGGGGGGGGGGACATGGCAGGGTCAGCAGGGTTCACAGCAGAACATTGTTTGGAATTTGGCCATTTTTTCTAAGATCATGAAGATTGTTTGTTTCCCTTAAATTTGATAAAGCGAGTTGCTAATTTCTCCCAGGTAGAAATACTCCATAAAGGGTCACATTAAATTTGCCTGGTCATTATTTTCAACCTGGCCAGAGGTCATACACAGAACAGATTCATATCCCCTTTGCTTTAATCTTATCCCTGCCTCCTCCCAAACATTTATCTGGTGAGGGACGTTATGGTACTGGGGCCGCTTGATAACAGTGATCATAATATGATCAGTTTTGATAACAACCTTGAAGTATCTATACACAGGAAGTCAAATACGTTAGCGTTTAACTTTATGTTTCAATAATTTTTTATTGATGAAATGCCAAACATACAATTAACATTCTCAGCATGTATCCAATGTAACATAACATAGTAGATGATGGCAGAAAAAGACCTGCACGGTCCGTCCGGTCTGCCCAACAAGATAACTCATATGTGCTAAGCAAGTTGAGTGTGAGCATAATGACTATCTCATCACCGTTTTAACAAATCCCCCCCTCCTTCCAACTCCCCCTCCCACCCCTTCAAGTATATTAATGCCATTTGTGTACTATACGTCAATCAAACATTTAAGAGACAGCAGTACAGTCAATTTCTGAAACCATCAACATTCTAGACAAAGAAAAAAAAACATGGAAATCTTGGCTTCTTATAGCTCTCCACCGTCAGTGACGTAGTGTTATTCTATCAACAATTCCCCCCCCCCCCCCTCCCGTTTCTTGCTAAGATTATGTGGTTGATGTTAACATCTCTATCTCAAGCAGTGGAGGGTGTATCCCCACCTCCATGTCTTCCTGTCAACTTGCGGATGATTGGGCGCTTGGACGCGGAATGCAGCGTATTCCAAAATTTCTCCCAGACCTTTCTAAAGTCACTTGGGTCTTTCCCCTGGTCAACTAATGAGGCCACTCCGCAAAGCTCCAGGTGTAGTAATTCTGTCATCTTTGATCTACACAGTTTTTTTTTTTTTGTTACATTTGTACCCTGCGCTTTCCCACTCATGGCAGGCTCAATGCGGCTTACATGGGGCAATGGAGGGTTAAGTGACTTGCCCAGAGTCACAAGGAGCTGCCTGTGCCTGAAGTGGGAATCGAACTCAGTTCCTCTGGCCGCACAGGCTTCTGCTTCTGTGAGTCTGACGTCCTGCACGTACGTGCAGGACATCAGACTCACAGAAACAGAAGCCTGCGCAGACTTCTACTTGGAATGTTGCTAGTGGAATAGCAACATTCCATGTAGAATCTCCAATAGTAGCAACATTCCATGTAGAATCTCCAATAGTATCTATTTTATTTTTGTTACATTTGTACCCTGCGCTTTCCCACTCATGGCAGGCTCAATGCGGCTTACATGGGGCAATGGAGGGTTAAGTGACTTGCCCAGAGTCACAAGGAGCTGCCTGTGCCTGAAGTGGGAATCGAACTCAGTTCCTCTGGCCGCACAGGCTTCTGCTTCTGTGAGTCTGACGTCCTGCACGTACGTGCAGGACATCAGACTCACAGAAACAGAAGCCTGCGCAGACTTCTACTTGGAATGTTGCTAGTGGAATAGCAACATTCCATGTAGAATCTCCAATAGTAGCAACATTCCATGTAGAATCTCCAATAGTATCTATTTTATTTTTGTTACATTTGTACCCTGCGCTTTCCCACTCATGGCAGGCTCAATGCGGCTTACATGGGGCAATGGAGGGTTAAGTGACTTGCCCAGAGTCACAAGGAGCTGCCTGTGCCTGAAGTGGGAATCGAACTCAGTTCCTCAGTTCCCCAGGACCAAAGTCCTTCACCCTAACCACTAGGCCACTCCTCCACTAGTTCTCTAGTCGGAGCCTGTTCTTCCCTCCATTTATGCAGAATCACTTTTTTCCCAATCAATGTCACTCTTTGTAAAAATCCAGCAAACCCCGATTACATAGGTTGCACAGTTTTAAAGATGTCAAACAGAAGCAATGGGTTCACCTTTACCCTCCGCTTCCAGTACTGTCCAGTTTCTGCGATTATTTGTATCCAAAATTGTCTGATCTCCGGGCATAGCCAGAACATATGTCCCAAATTTGCCCTCGCCGCTCCACACTTGGGGCAATTTCCCTTGCCAAAGCCTGCTTTCTGCGCTCTGGCCGGCGCTATATAAGCTCTTAGGACGAACTTGTATTGTTGCTCCCACTGTCGAATGAAGAAGGATCGGCACAGAATTGCCGACAAGAAACTCTGAAGCATTTCAACAGTAAGCTCAATCCCTAGCTCCTGCGACCAGCTCATCGCGATGTTGCAATAGTCAATGTCCTCTGTAGTATCCAATAGGTTTCTGTGATGGAAGCGCAAGGGCACTATATTATGGGATCCCAATGTTAGTGCTGTCGAAAGTGTGTCCTGCACATCCTCGCTCAAATTGAACGCTCCCAAAGAGTGAGCATAATGTTTTACCTGAGCGTATGCGCAAAAGTCTGTAACCGGTAATCCATAGTCCCTCTGCAGCTCCTCCAAGGACTTGAGCTGCCCTTCCTCATTCAACAATTGATATAAATAATGTATTCCCTGTTGCCTCCAGAGTGTAAAGGCTTTTTCCGTTGTCCCTGCCGGGAAATCTGGGTTCAGTCTCAATGAAACAAACGGAGTAGCCGCTGCAGAGAAATCATGCCTTCTACACAACCATCTCCACATTGCTCTCGCCGAGCGCACAAACCAGTTCATGGGGGTGACCTCTGTAGTATCCTGACGGCGGCAGCGGGGGAGGGTTGATAGTGGTGGGGGAGGGTCAGTGGCAGGAGGTGAAAGTAGGGGGGGCCAGGACTAAATCTATGGGGGCCCATGCCCCCATGGCCCCTCCTAGCTACACCCCTGTATGGCGCCTAAGAAATCGGCGCTGAAATCAGTGCCGGCTAAATGTATTCTATCATCTGCGCCTATTATAGAATAAGCTTAGTTGATATTTCAGTGCCTAAAACTATGCGCATACATTTACACCAACAAAAATGTGGCGTAAAGTCCAGCGCAAAGATTTACACAGACTGGGCCATATTCTATAACTACAGGCATTGTGTGCGTAAATTCACATCAGTGCCAATTAGTGCTCATTATTGCTTGTTTAGTGCTGTTATCAGCACTCATTAGCTTGTTAAGTTACGCGCATTGTTATAATCCGTGCCAATTTCAGTGCGGATCTCTAGGTGCGCTATATAGAACCTGGGGGTTAATGAGACAGTGCCCCTAACTACCTATCAAAAATGATTAAACTTGATGGTAGTTAGGGGAGAGTGAGTCCCCTACTGTTGTGGGTCTTCCGGCACTGCCCTATTGTCCCAATGGTCAGTCCACACCCTGGTGTTTGCAGAGCTATCCGGACAGGTAGGGCTGCACAAAAAGCTTAGATATGCAGGTACAGCACTATAACCCACTTTGGATTAAAAGCAGGATATAAATACAATAATAAATAAATAAATAAATGCCTCCATAGGAAACAGAGAGTGGTGTTAAATGGGCAGTATTCACAATGGAGAAGGGTAGTTAGTGGGGTTCCTCAGGGGTCTGTGCTAGGACTGCTGCTTTTTAATATATTTATAAATGATTTAGAGATGGAAGTAACCAGTGAGGTAATTAAATTTGCTGATGACACAAAGTTATTCAAAGTCGTTAACTCGCGACAGGATTGTGAAAAATTACAAGAGAACCTTATGAGACTGGGAGACTGGGCGGCTAAATGGCAGATGACGTTTAATGTGAGCAAGTGCAAGGTGATGCATGTGGGAAAAAAGAACCCGAATTATAGCTACGTCATGCAAGGTTCCACGTTAGGAGTTACGGACCAAGAAAGGGATCTGGGTGTCGTCGTCGATAACACACTGAAACCTTCTGCTGTGTGCCGCTGCGGCTAGGAAAGCGAATAGAATGTTGGGTATTATTAGGAAAGGTATGGAAAACAGGTGTGAGGATGTTATAATGCTGTTGTATCGCTCCATGGTGCGACCGCACCTTGAGTATTGTTTTCAATTCTGGTCGCCGCATCTCAAGAAAGATATAGTAGAGTTGGAAAAGGTGCAGCGAAGGGCGACTAAAATGATAGCGGGGATGGGACAACTTCCCTATGAAGAAAGACTAAGGAAGCTAGGGCTTTTCAGTTTGGAGAAGAGACGGCTGAGAGGAGACATGATAGAGGTATATAAAATAATGAGTGGAGTGGAACAGGTGAATGTGAAGCGTCTGTTCACACTTTCCAAAAATACCAGGACTAGGGGGCATGTGATGAAACTACAGTGTAGTAAATTTAAAACAAATAGGAGAAAATGTTTTTTCACCCAAAGTGTAATTAAACTCTGGAATTCGTTGCCAGAGAACACAGTGAAGGCGGTTAGCTTGGCAGAGTTTAAAAAGGGGTTGGACGGTTTCCTAAAGGACAAGTTCATAGACCGCTACTAAATGGACTTGGAATAAATCCACAATTTCGGGAATAACATTTATAAAATGTTTGTATGTTTGGGAAGCTTGCCAGGTGCCCTTGACCTGGATTGGCCGCTGTCGGGGACAGGATGCTGGGCTCGATGGACCTTTGGTCTTTTCCTAGTATGGCATTACTTATGTACTTAACTTCTGGACATTTCTGGTGACCCGGGTATTCAGTGCTTGTGCCTTAATATGACCTGGCAGTAAATATTCAGGTCTAATTTAGCCAGTGGAGGTCAATGTTTAAGAAATGGTGATTGCTGAATATTGGCCCAAACATTCTTTTCAGTTGTCCAGTCTGTTGGCCCTAGCTTAAAAGTTTATCACTTTTTCATACTGAACTATCATGATTTCATGCTGCACAATGAAACTAAAAAACAAAAAGTGTATTTAGTGAACTGCCTTCTGGTATCAAAGCAATTCTTCAGGAAAAGAATGCCTTCAGTGTGAGACGTGGTGTGCCTTTAAACAAGAGACAGCTTTTGTAAAAGATATCATTCTCTCATGCAATTTGCTTCTTGGTTTATAATGTCCGTTACCACATCTAAAACAGTTCCGCAGTTGAAGAGATTATTGCATGGAAAAAGAATCACAGTGCAAGCTTTCATTCTTGAAGAGATACAACATCTTGCTGCTAGCAGAATTTGCCGTTTCCTCATTAACTGTTGTGTGACATTTTTTGTAATCAGAAAAGACCAGGATATTTTGCAAATGTCAGTTTCTTTGTGTTGGGGCATGCACAACAAATTAAAACGAGGACCTCCACACCCTGCTCTCTTCTTTGGTTAAAGATAAGGGGCATGGATAGTGTGCTGCTTTTTTGCATTATTGGCCTTTTAACTCAAATACTTTTGCAGGGATGGGTCTTGGGTGCAGGCAATAGCAGCAATCCATCTCTCCAGGTTTCTCAGAGTTACAGTTTCTGCTGAGTCTGCTGCAGTTGGATTGCTGCTTATCTTCTCTAGGCCAAGACTAAGGGCCTAACACATATTTGTAACAATTGTAAATTATTATTCCGTTAATATGATTGCTATGATATTCTTATGTACCCATCTGTATCTATACTCTGAAATTCTTATTCTATAATGTGTATATGTTGTTGTAACATTTTGTAAGCCGCATTGAGCCTGCAAATAAGTGGGAAAATGTGGGATACAAGTGCAGCAAATAAATAAAATATACTACAGTTTGAAGCAGGGGCGTAGCCACGGGTGGGCCTGGGTGGGCCCAGGCCCACCCAGTTTTGGTTCAGGCCCACCCAGCAGTGGAGGCAGCAGAGCGGAGGGAGCATCTGCCTCCCTCACTCTCACGGCAGCGCTTCCCAAACGCTGCCCACCGCCGCCACGATCGCGGGATTTACCTCCCTCCGTCTCAGCACTCAGCAGCAGCGGTAGCAAATCATACACGCTGCCTCCTTCTAACCCGGAAGCGGAGACGCTAATGGCGTCATTAGAACACATACAAGTTGGCCGCTGGAATGCATAATTTTTCAGACTCTTTTAGCGTCTTTTACACAGGTTTTCCGCATTTTTGTTGATAAATAACGATTTTAGGTCAGCAGAGCCAACTGCATCTAGTTCTGAGTTGTGAGTAGTGTAACAAATTTAGTAAATTCGTCAAATACGCTTTTGAAGTTACTTAGGGCCCCCTTTCCCAAACAGCGATAAAAGGTGCCTTGCAGTGGCATTGGCGCATGGGTTTGCCGCACACTGAGGACCCCTTTTACCATCACCAGTAAAAGGCTTTTTCTTCTAAGGAAGGAAATGGCCGAGCGGTAAGTTAAACAGTTACACACAACCAATTCCTGGGGGAGCCCTTACCGCCTCCTATTTAGGAGGCGGTAGGGGCTGAGGTGGTAGCCCAGTGGTAACTGGGAACGTGTGACGCTGACTGTTGCCATTATTTATTTGTATGATTTTAATTCATTTAAATGTTTGTGCTGCAGCTTTACCCCTGATGCATCCTTTGGGTGAAACATGGCCACGTCGTGTGCTTGTTTTAATAAACCACACATTTCTTCAAACTGCTGGTCTGCTCCATGTTCTGCTGCTTTGCTTATTTGCAGATCATCACCTTCCATCATTTGCCTGTGTCAATATTTGAGGTAAATCCACCCTTCTATTCTCTACCTTTTATACCATTCCCCCCCATTCTCCTTCCCTTTACCTATCCTATCCTTTCCTTGTCCACCTCCCCTACTCCAATTCATTATTCTTGGGCAATGTTGCCATTATATTTACCACAGTTTATAATATTCTTCTTACGTGTACTTTGTAATGCTTTTCTTTATTATGTAAGCCGCATTGAACCTGCTGTATGTGGGGAAAGCGCGGGGTACAAATGTAATAAATAAAAAAAATAATAAAAATATTCAGTGCAAATTGTGACGTATTCCACATCGCAATATAGAGTTACACAAGACAGACCACTTAAAATAAAATCAAACTATTCAGTACAATGGAGGTTCTTGTGGGAGGCTCACAGAAATTCATAACTATTTTGCTATCTGCTCCATACAATTCTTACAAAGTCAAAACTTCTTTAAGAAAATACAAAGTTATTTCTACTGGAAAGTTTCCAGTGGCCTCATTTATACAGTTGTCTACAACCCAAGCCATGAGTCTATAATTTTTTTCAGGGCTACGTGGTTTCCTCAATTGTCCAGAAGAAGATTGCAGCATCCCCCGAGTGGGAGCACAAGATACGGAAACACACCAAGCTCTCCAGTTATATGGAGCAAATAATTACCCCTCCCCCTTCTTCCCCTCTTCCTTGTGGGCAACCAGGGAGCCATTAATGCTGAAGTGATCTATCTACTTTTGTTCTTGTGACCTGAATTGGCCACTGTTGCAAACAGAATACTTGGCCTGATGGACCTTGATCTGACCTAATATGGCATTTCTTCTGCTTAAAATGCTTTTATATCAACAATAACATTTATAGAAAGCAAATAAATAGTTTTATCAACTCTCTATAGTTGCATTAGCTTCCTTTCTTTCTCATTGGGCTCTGGAAATTTTACACTAATGGTCTATGGATTGCTGTCCACTTGCCTATCAAATGACATCCTCATTCATTTCAATATAGTTTTTCCCCTTTCATTTTATGGCACTCATCCTGTTTTTATTTTGTCTTCCCATTTAATGTGTCTCTAAAACAATGCTGAAGAAATTTAGCCAGAGAAGAAATTGCTACCAACATAATATGCTTAGACAGAAATAACAGCATAGGCCCCAAAACGTTTGCCCTTAGATTTCCTATACTCTTGTGTGGCTTGATTTTTCGTGAAGAACTCAGCAAAATGGCCAAGAGAGTCCTTTGAGATCTCTGAGTTTCAGACAAACGAGGGCAGTTACAGCTCTCTGAATTCTAAACTAGATGTACAATAAACTGTGAAGTTATTACTCTATTCAAAGAGGTGCCAGCAGTGGAACGAGCTGTACTTTATAGGAATGCACGAAGGGAAAAACTTTTATGCTTGCTTCCAGAAAATTTGTATTTTTCAGCCTTCCATACTTTATGGCACACTATCAGATATTTGAATGTTTCTGTCATATCCTCCATTACTGCTTTCTTCTAATGAGTACATTTTCTCTCTTAAATGTATGTAGAATTTGTGTTGTGGGCCTTCTAACATCCTAGTAACACATTCCTGAGCCATTTGTATTCTCCCAATGTCCTTGCAAAAAGTATAAGCTCCAGAAATGAACGTATTGCTCAAGCTAGGTCTCACTTGCGACTTATACAAGGCAGGGGCGTAGCCACAGGCGGGCCTGGATGGGCCCAAGCTCAGCCACTTTCCCTCCAGGCCCGCCCATCCAACATCCTTCGCTCGCTGTCGCTGCCTTTTCTTCCGCTGCTCCGGGTACGGCCATCTGGGAGGCAGCATTCAGCGTTGCCTGCGTGCCTGCCTGCCCTGAAATAATTCTTCTCCCCAGGCTCCGCTGCATCGGTCCCTGTATTTTCTTTCTTGCCCGTCGCACAGCGCTGCCATTCACACAGGCAGCTCCGCTCCCCCCTGCCACGTCCATCTGGCCCTATGTAAACAGGAAGTGCATCAGAGAGGGCCGGATGGACGCGTCAAAGGGGAGCAGAGCTGCCTGTGTGAATGGCAGTGCTGCGCGACGGGCGAAAAAGAGAATGCAGGGACCGCTGCAGCGGAGCCTGGGGAGAAGAATTATTTCAGGGCAGGCAGGCACGCAGGCAACGCTGAATGCTGCCTCCCGGACGGCCGTACCCAGAGCCGCAGGAGAAAAGGCAGCGACAGCAAGCGAAGGATGGGTGGGCCTGGAGGGCAGATTGGACACCTCTTTTGTTCTGTGGGTGATACCTCTGCTTATTCAACCAACCACACTTAGCTTTCCCTGTTGCTTTAGTATGTTAGCTGGCGATCTTCAAGCATAGCAGAACGGGGGTGGGCCAGTAGGGCCTTGTTCCTGTCAATTTTGTGCCCCCACATGGAATCAGCAAGTAGAGAGAGAGAGGGGGCCAGGATGAAGACTACTGTGGCCCAACAAAAGGAAAAGATGTTTTACTGCCCCTATCTTGAAGTGATCTGAGATGATTGTTCCTAGATTGCATTCTTCTCTAATGCTAACATGCCTATTGGAATGTATTGTTGCATTAGCGTTTAATGCGCCTTAACATTATAGGCGCGTTAAAAAATGCTAATGCGCCTTATTAAACAAACTCCTAACTTTTTCGAGTTCATTGTCCTTCTGATATGTGACTACTGGATTTTTGTATTACAAATGTATGATTTTACATTTTTTATTTGGAATTCCATCCTCCATTTTCAATACGTTTTTTCAGGCAAGATAGTTTTTTCATTTTCTTTTATTTTTTTTTCCTATTATCATTTTAACATTATAGCACAGCAAATATCATGCAAGAAGTTTGCTACAGAAATACATGTGTGTTATAAAACAAAATAAAGGTAAGAAATATTTAAATATGGCCTTCCTAATGTCGTAATAGGGAGATCAAAAAGTAGAAAAAGTGAAAGGATAAGGAATTAGAAAAAAAAGGGAGAAGAAAGGGGTCCTTATACTAAGGTGTGCTGGAAAATGGCTGGTGGTAGTGTAGGCATGGGTTTTGGGCACGCCAATCCATTTCTCAGCGAGCCTGTAAAAAAGGCCTTTTGTTGTATTTTTGCCGAAAATGGACGTTCGGCAAAATCAAAATTGCCATGTGTCCATTTTGGGTCTGCAACCTTACCGCCAGCCATTGACCTAGAAGTAAAGTTTCACGCGGTAACCGGGCGGTAATGACTTACGTGTGTCAAATACCACTTGGTGAGCATCCGATGCACGCGTCGAAAATAATTTTGGCTGAGCGTATTGGACACGTGGCAAAAATGAAATTACTGCAAGAGCTATGTGGTAACCGTGCGGTAACTCCATTTTGGCGCTTTGAGCGTGCGTAGACGCTGATGCAGCATAGTAAAAGGGCCCCAAAGTTAATAATAAAATAGTAGCCCAGTGGTTAGACTACTGGGATGACAACCAGGGGAGCCTGTGTTGCTCCCTGTGATCTTGGGCAAGTCACTTAACTCTCCATTGCCTCATGTACATAAGCACAGCCATACTGGGAAAAGACCAAGGGTCCATCAAGCCCAGCATCCTGTCTCCGACAGTGGCCAATCCAAGCCTCAAGAACCTGTCAAAAACCGAAAAACAATCAAAAATGTAAATTAATAATGTTCAATGGACTTTTTCTTCAAACCCCCTTTAAACTCAGCAAGGCCAACTGCTGTCACTACATTCTCCGGCAACGAGTTCCAGAGTCTAACTACGCGCTGAGTAAAGAAAACCTTTCTCCTATTTGTTTTAAATCTACCACATTCTAGCTTCATCTTATGTCCCCTGGTTCTATTATTGTTAGAAAGTGTAAACAAACGCTTCACATCTGTCCACTCCGTTCCACTCATTATCTTGTAGACTTCTATCATATCACCCCTCAGCCGCCTCTTCTCCAAGCTGAAGAGCCCTTCCTCATATGGAAGTCCTCCCATCCCCTTTAACATTTTCGTCGCCCTTCTCTGCACCTTCTCCAATTCCTTTATATCTTTTTTGAGGTGCGGCAACCAGAACTGAACACAATACTCAAGGTGCGGTCTCACCATGGAGCGATACAACGGCATTATAACATCCTCGTGTTTATTTTCCATCCCTTTCCTAATAATACTCAACATTCTGTGGGCTTTCTTAGCCGCCGCAGCACACTGAGCAGGAGTTTTCAACGTCTTATCAACGATGACTCCCAGATCTCTTTCTAGGTCTGTAGCTCCTACAAACTCAGATTGTGAATCATTCAGGGACAGAAAAATATTTACTATACCTGACTGTATACCTCTCCAGTGACTTGGAAGCAGAGAAGTAACCTAGTGGTTAGAGCAGCAGGCGGTAAATCAAAGCAGCGGGAAGCCCACCGCGGGCTTACTGCGCAGCAATCCAGAACCACTGCCGGCCCAACACGGGCACCAGCAGTAGTTCCACACACAGGGCACAGCATTTGAAATTCTAGTGGAAATATTTGAAAAATACTTCCGCAGGGGATTACCCGGAGGTAATTGGGCAGCGCTGCGTGCTGGCTGATTACCACCAGGTTAATATGGGAGTCTTTATCGGCAGTAAGTGTTCCCCCGCATGGCCACACAGTAAGTGCAATCTTACTACATGGCCATTTCTTTTTTCGGCCTTTTAACTCGCTGCTGTAAAAGGGCCTCAGCGTGCGGCAAAAATGGCCACCACTGCTAGCGCAGGGCCCTTTTTTACCACCGCTTAGTAAAAGGCCCCTCAAAGAGACATGAGTATAAATCTCACTGCAGCTCCCTGTGACCTTGGGCAAGTCACTTAACCCTTCTTTACCTCAAGTACAAACTTAGATTGCAAAACCTCTGGTGACAGGGAACTACCCAGTGTACCTAAATGTATCTCACCTTGAGCTACTACTGAAAAAGGAGTGAGCTAAATCCAAATTAATGTTTCCTGTCCCATATGCAACAGCCTCAACATTAGAGGCACTAACCTTTCCAAGGTGATTAGAATCAAGGAAATATTGCAACTGTGAAGGCTCAAAGAAAACATGTCTTGCACCTCCATATTTCACAAGACATTTATGTGGAAAATAAGCCTCCGTGTTTCTGCCAATTTCAGAGACTGCTTGACACAGAGAAACTTTCTCCTTCTACCATGCGTAGCCTTAGAAAGATCTTGGAAAAACTCATATCCTTTACCCCAAAAAGAAAACGTTCTCACAACAGAGCAATAAATGGAAAATTCTCTACCTTTACGCCTCAATGACAAAGGAAACTAACAGAATCCCTCTTGGACCCATTATCAGCTCAACCTTTGAACTTGTAAGTCCAAACTGTCACTTGATATTCCAGGATCTTGCATGGCTCCAGTTTTTTTTTATCCAGAGGTAAGAAAAAAAAATAAACTCTATTCACCAGAGGTATAACTTTTGTAGCTAGGAACCTCCCTAAAGCCTAAAGTACTTCTTCAATGTACTTCAAGGTATTTCCAAGTAGAAAATGACACAGGGAAGGGGACCCGCAGTAACCACGGGGATGGTGATGGGGATGGGGACAGAGCCCGTAAGGATGGGGTCAAACTTTGTCACATGTCACTTTCTACCTTGAAGCCCTGTTAATCAACTGAACTGTTATTTATGTTTGATTGATGCAGACGACAATATTTTTTCTATTTGTAATTTAAACACAACAGTTACACAGCATATTGTTCCTTTTTTATACTTTAATAAAAAGATTTAATTATAAAATCATAAGTGTTCCAGGCATCTGCAGATGAGAACAGAGCCCATGGGGATGGGGACAGAACCTGCGGGGATGGGGCAGGGACGGAGATGGGGCCTGCGGGGACAGGGTGGAGACAGAGACAGAACCCACAGGGACGGGGACAAATTTTATCCCTGTGTCATTCTCTATTTCCAAGGAATAAAGGTAAACATAGTCCCCCGTACTTAAGTACCAAGTTAAGAAAAACTTATGGGGACTGCAATTTGTGTGATAGTTTCCTGGCAAAGTGTTAGAAAGGTTGCTTTCCATTGCCTGCCCCTGTTAGTTTTACCCCTGGCTAAGGTCAAGTGCTCATTTATGAACTGAAAGTGGATGGATAGCTGAGTTGGCCGTAGGCTGGCTACCTGACAAAAATCCCAGTGTGGGATTTGAACTCAGGTTGTAGGCAAGCAACCCACTAATTTAACCACAAGGTCAGGGGGCCTTGAAAACATTAAAGAACCTTAAATTCAAATACCTATAGCAGGGGCGTAGCTACGGGTGGGCCTGGGTGGGCCCAGGCCCATCCAATTTTGGCTCAGGCCCACCCACCCACCGAAGCGCACACACTGCAGCAGCCTTTTATCACATGTTTTCTACTGTGTGACGTGAGTCATCGCGTAGCATACCACGGCAGACGGCACCCGCTCAGCTGATCTCTAGGCTCCAGCGAGTCCAGCCCACCTATCTTTCAGGCTTGCAGAGGCAGACTCGGAGTCGGCAGTCGGCACTGAAATGCAGGTCACGTCGCAGCACAGCTCGTTGTTCCATCCTACGCGGTATGATCCAACCGTATGACATGGCTGTGCGCAGCGGCGTGCTCAGCCTCGTTCTCGCTCCGCTCCGCTCCGTCCGCTCGCTCGTGGCCATCAGGGCAGGCTAAAAAAATAGCTGCACGCAGGGTTGAGCTGCTGAGCATTGAACTAGTGCGAGCCTGGCCCTGGAAACGTGGGGACGGTTCTTCGAGAATCGAGTTCCAGTCTCATCGGTACCGAACCGTGGTGTAACTTTACTGCCAAGCAGCTGCCAGCCCAGCCCACTAGCCCAGCACAGCAGGTAATAAAAATTTTAATGCTTTTTTTTTTACATCATAATTTTAACATCATCGTCTCTCTCTCTCTCTCTCTCTCTCTCTATATATATATATAGATAGATAGTGCCCACCCATATTAGCTCTGGGCCCAGCCAAAATGTCAGGTCTGGCTACGCCAAAATTGGGAACTACAGTCATATTTCCCCCCAAGACGTTTGAGACAAAAAGTGTATTCCCCTCTACCACAACACCAAATGCTAAACTTGAGGGGAGTGGGACCATAAAGCCAACAGTTGACTGCTATGCACTGGGGCTAAATCTTGGAGGCTCAGGTAGCGGGCTCTAGACATTCCCCTTTCTTTTAACCATCATGGAAAACCAGATAGAAAAAGTTGCACCAGCAGAGAAGTAGTTTCATGACCTGTCTATGTGTCCACATCTTGCATCCCTTCCTTTCATTTCTGTTTTAATGAACATGTATAAAGGTTGACAATCCTGCTTGTTGCCTTTAGTCAATATATTATTGCAAACTCTTGAACTCTGGAATTCGTTGCCAGGGAATGTGGAAAAAGCAGTTAGCTTAGCGTGGTTTAAAAAGGGTCGGATGGCTTCCTAAAAGAAAAGTCCATAAGCCATTATTAAAATGGACTTGGGGAAAATCCACTGCTTGTTTCTAGGATAAACAGCATAAAATGCATTGTACTGTTTTGCATCTTGCCAGGAACTTGTGACCTGGATTGGCCACCGTTGGAAACAGGATACTGGGCTTGATGGACATTTGGTCTGTCCCAATATGGCAACACTTATGTACTTATTTATGTGCATTTACCTTCAGTGAACTGCACATGTATTTAAACTCTTTCTAGAGAAACATCATTCTTGAATTACACAATAGTGGGTTTAACGTAACTCCTTCACTCAGCATTGCATCCTTCTTTTTCAGTATATTTTCCTTTTAGGATGGCTCTTTCCTTTCCTTTCCTTTCCTTTTTATGAGTTTGTGTGAGTTGTTGCCATGGAGGGTCATTATTTCCTTTCATAGCACCTTAATGTAGATCCTGGTGATACGGGGCGTGAGGCACCTCATTTAACATTTATTTTCTTCTCTCTGACTGTGAAGGCAAGTGCTGTAAGAGCTGCATTTTTTAAATTTAAAGTGCTGTTCCACTGTTTCTGTCCCAAATGCTCCACCTCCTTGGTAAGTTGTTAGGCAATAATTATCATTGTGTGTATAATTTTCCTCTCTATTTTTGTTGTTATTTTAGCATGATATGTATAAATTTAGCATGTTTATGTATTTTAGAAAATTGTCATGCTGGAAGGATTATTTATTATTATTATTTTTTAAATATTTGTACCCCGTGCTTTCCCACTCATGGCAGGCTCAATGTGGCTTACATGGGGCAATGGAGGGTTAAGTGACTTGCCCAGAGTCACAAGGAGCTGCCTGTGCCTGAAGTGGGAATCAAACTCAGTTCCTCTGGCCGCACAGGCTTCTGCTTCTGTGAGTCTGACGTCCTGCACGTACATGCAGGACGTCAGACTCTCAGAAACAGAAGCCTGCGCAGCCTTCTACATGGAATAGCAACATTCCATGTAGAATCTCCAATAGTAGCAACATTCCATGTAGAATCTCCAATAGTATCTATTTTATTTTTGTTACATTTGTACCCTGTGCTTTCCCACTCATGGCAGGCTCAATGTGGCTTACATGGGGCAATGGAGGGTTAAGTGACTTGCCCAGAGTCACAAGGAGCTGCCTGTGCCTGAAGTGGGAATTGAACTCAGTTCCTCAGGACCAAAGTCCACCACCCTAACCTCTAGGCCACTCCTCCACTGTTGCTACTATTTGAGATTGAAGTCGGCCCTTGCAGATCACCAATGTGGCCGCGTAGGCTTCTGCTTCTGTGAGTCTGACGTCCTGCACATACGTGCAGGACGTCAGACTCACAGAAACAGAAGCCTGCGCAGCCTTCTACATGGAATGTTGCTAGTGGAATAGCAACATTCTATGTAGAATCTCCAATAGTAGCAACATTCCATGTAGAATCTCCAATAGTATCTATTTTATTTTTGTTACATTTGTACCCTGCGCTTTCCCACTCATGGCAGGCTCAATGCGGCTTACATGGGGCAATGGAGGGTTAAGTGACTTGCTCAGAGTCACAAGGAGCTGCCTCAAAAGGTTCTGCAACCTTTTGCATTAATCAAAGACAACGGGTAGTAATTCTGAGGGGGGAACAGCCTCTGGCGGCTGCCTCAGTACATTCATTTTCTAAATGCCAAAAACAATGCGGGAAATTCTGTATATATGGCGCCTTAAAAATTGGCGCCATAAAACTACACAGCCTGATTCTACAAACTACGCCTAAAGTTAGGTATAGTTTATAGAATACGCTCACATGCCGTTCTTGCGCCTAAAATTTAGGCGTACCCATTTAGGCCACCTAAAACCAGGCCTAAATACCTGCATCTAAGTTAGGCGCAGATCGGGTGTATTCTGCAATAGTGCACATAGATTTTTGAAACGCCCACAACCTGTCCATTCCACACCCATGGCCACGCCCCTTTTCTACGGTGCACATTAGAATTTATGCGCACCGTGTTATAGAATATGCCTAGAAAGTTGTGCGCACACATTCTAATTAAAGCCAATTAGTACCACTAATTGGTTGTTAAGGACCAATTATTGGCGCTGATTAGCTTGTTAATCGATTAAGTTGTGCATGCAACGTGACCACATTTCCCAAATTAGCTCGCACAACTTAAGGTGCCATATATAGAATTTGGGGGAATGATCCAATCATTTGAAGACAACTTATGTGATAAAAAGTGACCTAGTTTCAAAGATCACATATCAAGCAAGGAGGAGATTAGGTGATGGGAGCCTGAGTCATCTGTTGCTGAATCAGGTAGTGCTTCACTTTGCAAAGGGGTATGACCACAGGTAATTACACTGTATGATCACAGTGAGAGCACAATTGGAGTAATTGAGTGTCTGAGGAATTTGCAGCCACTGGGGGGAGGAGTGACAGGAAGAGCAATTAGCCTGGAGAAAGTCTGAGTGGTGTAGAACGGGTAAAAGTGAATCGATTTTTTAATCTTTCAAAAAGTGCAAAGACCAGGGGACACTCAATGAAGTTATACGGCAATATTTTTAAAACGACTAGGAGGAAATAGTTTTTCATTCAACAAATAGTTAAGCTCTGGAACTCGTTGACAGAGGATATGGTTACTGCGGTTAGCATATCTGGGTAAAACAAGGTTTGGACAAGTTCCTGGAGGAAAAGTCCATAGTCTGCTATTGAGACAGACATGGAGAAAGTCACTGCTTGCCCTGGGATCAGCTGCATGGAATCTTGCTACTGTACTATTTGGAATTCCGGAATCTTGCTACTCTCTGGAATTTTGCCAGGTACTCGTGACCTGGATTGGCCACTGTTGGAACCAGGACACTGAGCTAGCTGAACCATCGGTCTAACCCAGTATGGCTAGTCTTATCCTCATATATTCTTATACAATAAAACTAAAATAGAGATTTGGATTTTAGGAGTCCTTTCACTAAGGTGCACTAAGTTTTTTAGTGCGTGCTCATGTCTAGTGTGCGCTATATGATAAGATGCCCATTGTATTCCTATGGGCATCATATCAATTAGCTTCCACTAATCATTCGCGCATGCTAAATCTGTTAGTGTACCTTAGTAAAAGGGCCCATTAATTATACGTCTGCTCAGATCTGACTTCACGCCAAGCTATATTCAGTTACAGTAGGTATTTCTGTTCCCCAGAGGGTTTACAATTTAAGGCGCTGATGTACTAACTCATGAGATTTCCCACGGTTAGTCACCTCGTTCCCATGCAATGTTTCTCCCCATAGAGATGAGCTTGGCACTTGAATTGTTGCTCCTAGAATAGCCAAAGACACGAGTAGTTTCAGGTACACAACGTTGTCATTTTGCAAAAACTATTTGCAAAATGTAAAATTAATAAGATGCTTTGCAGACGTTTGCTTCATAGCAGTTCATTATTTTTTAATTTTAACAAGGTTATTATCACAACGTTTTTTGAAAATGGGACCTATGTGTAAAAAACACACAAACAAAATGCTGAAATGTCAATCTTTTGTACCTTTATTTTGTATGTAGACTCCTTTTCTGAAAAGAAACCTCACAATTTATTACACTGAACCCTATGGGAATAGTTTTATAAATGTCTTCAATGCATAAAGCCTGTTTTACAGGCATAAAGGGGGAGATTCTATATATGGTGCCTAGAAAATCCACATGGAAATCATTTTCACCTAAGTATTCTGTAAGACTTAGGCACGGTATATAGAATTACTGCATGGCTATGTGGGGAGGAGGGAGTGCTTACCACCACCCATTGAGGTGGCGGTAAGGGCTCCTGCAGTAACCACTGGGTTAGCGCTATGCTAGGAATTACAGAATTATTTTCCGTAGTGCCGGAAATGGTGAGCTCTCGAGGCAGAACTATTGCCAGTGGTCGCATTGGGCCATCAGTAGTTCCAGGTTGCCGTGCAGCAACCCTTTAGAAAAAGGGCCCCACTAGGCGCAGGCACTTATGCTAGCCAAATAACTGGTGTAAATGCTCACACCTACCTGTAGGCAGCTAGGCACTTAACTGCAAGTATTCTATAAGCTGTGCACATAAGTGCCAATTAAAACCAATGAAAGCCAATTAACTTTTAATTATTCAATTAAGTTACATGGCCTTATTCTATAACATGCATGCTCAACTCTGCACGCTAACCCCCAGATTCTATAAAGGTCACCTAAAGTTGGGCACGATCCTCAGATGTGTGCACAACTTAGGAGTCCTTTTACTAAGGCATGCTAACGGATTTAGTGCGCTAAATGATAAGACACCCATAGGAATATAATGGGCATTGTAGCATTTAGTGCACACTAATTGTTAGCACAAACTAAATCCATTAGAGCACCTTACTAAAAGGACCTCTTAATTAGTTAACGAGCCAATTAGAGTCAATAATTAGATGCTAACAATTATTGATGATAATTAGCACTAATTTGGATTTTCAATGTGCGTTTGCCAGCACACTTCTACAACCTTGGGCACCTAAATCTTATAGCATGCAACCCAAAAGGGGGCATGACCATGGGAGGGGCGTTCTGAAAATTTGGGTGCAGTGTCATAGAAAAGCGCCACTTACATGCCCAAATGCCATGAGTTGGGCACCAGCATTTACACCAGGTTGCAGCTGGCATAAATGCTAGCGCCCAAATTCGGGGTCAGAAATCAGCGCTATGCGCTATTTGATAAAGAGCACTCAGCTTGGAGCGTCTTTGATAGAATAATGCTTTGCACCAATTTTTTTCTGCACTGATTTTTGTGCACCCTTTACTGAATCTGGCCCTAAGCGTCAAGTTGGGTGTGCAAGTTTATAGAATGAGGGAGCTATGTGTATTTACAGAATAGCCTCACAAAAGGCAGCTACTGGGATAGGGGAGGGTTAGAGAGTACTGGGGTGGAGAGTGGAAGGAGAGAAAATGTGTCCATGCATGCTGGGCTCAGGTTCACCTAAAATTGACTGTCTGACTATACCACTGCTTTGCAGTAGCCGGATATTCAGCAGCAACCAGCAATACAAAAAAAAATGCAGCCGTGAACTGAATATTGTGGGGTTGCCTTAAGAAAAAGAGAAATAAAAAATAAAACAGCATGCCCAGGCATCCCTTTGAAAGGGCAATTTCTGTATTTTTAGCTCTCTCTGGCAGTCTGAATCGATTTTCTCCTCTGAGTTTCTACTATATTTATTTTTGCATTTGCTTTCCAAATTGCCTCATTTGAAACATTACCATCTTGGTGAGAACATTTTTGCCTTACAGAGATTGCCCTCTAAAGTAGAGAGGTGTGGTAGCCGTGTTAGTCCACTTTTAAAGGTAATCAATAGAAGTAAAACAAAATAAAACATGGAAAAGAAAATAAGATGATACCTTTTTTATTGGACATAACAATACATTTCTTGATTTTTTTTTTTTGAAGGTTGCCCTTCGTCAGATCGGAAATAAGCAAATGTTGGTAGATGACAGTATATATGAGTGAAACATTAAAGCATTTCAGTGACAGTCTATATGCATGGAGACAGGGGATGAGTGAAACATCAAAGCATTTCAGTGACAGTCTAACAGGATGGGGGTGGATAGGTGAGAGTCAGGGAGACAGGAGAGCAATATAATTTACAAAGCAATACAATTTTATGCTTTGTAATGGGCTAGAAAACCCAGATCTTTGTTAAGTCCTGTCTGGTGGGTGTCAAAATATTTAATCATTTTGACTTCAAAGGTCTTACGTTCCTGTATTGTTTTAAAGTTCCCTTTCAGGATTCTTACCATGAAGTCACTGGTACAGTGTTCTGGTTTTGTAAAGTGCTGCCCCACAGGCGTGACATCTTTGTTTGTACTGGCATTTTTCATATGGTGTCTATATAAATTAAATCTCTTCTTTAGCATCTGACTTGTTTCTCCAATGTAGCAGCCTTCGTTGCATTTTTTACACTGAATGATATATACCACATTGGAAGATAAGCATGTGAAAGATTCCTTAATGTTGAATATTTTTCCTTTGTGAATGATCGTGGGGTCCTGTGAGATATTTTGGCATAGTTTGCAGCTGGATATATTGCAAGGATGTGTGCCATTCTTTTCTTTTTGAGTCTGTGTTGGGATGGGAGCTTACTTCTAATTAATTTCTGTATTAAGTTGGGTGGCTGTCGGAAAGCCAGCACTGGTGGGGATGGGAATATCTCTTTCAGTTATTCATCCTCCTGGAGTAGAGGCTGCAGATCTCTTATGATTTTTCTTAATTTTTCCAGCTCTGGGTTGTATGTCACTATAAGGGGGATTCTGTCCTTGGCTTTTTTTTCTTTGTACTGTAGCAGATTTTCTCTGGGTGTTTTGAGGGAGGAGGCAATATTCTTGGAGATTACTTTGGGGTTGTAACCTTTCTGTTTCAAGGATGCCGTCAGGATTCCGAGGTGTCTGTCTCTGTCCCCTGGGTCAGAGCAGATGCGGTGGTATCTTGTGGCTGGGCTGTAAATAATGGATCTTTTTGTATGTGAAGGGTGGAAGCTGGAGTTGTGGAGGGAGCTACATTTGTCTGTGGGTTTCTTGTATATGGATGTTTGTGTATAGCCATCGCTGATTGAGACTGTGGTGTCCAAAAAATTGACTTTTTCTGGGGAGTAGTCAATTTTGAATCTGATTGCAGGATGGTATGTATTGAAGGAATTGTAAAATTGTTTCAGAGTTTCTTCCCCCCCAGTCCAAATCATAAAAATGTCATCGATGTACCGGCAGTATTTTAGGGGTTTGGTCTAATGAACCTTCGAAAGCTAATCAAGAAATGTATTAAGTTATGTCCAATAAAAAAGGTACCATCTTATTTTCTTTTCCATGTTTTATTTTGTTTTATTTCTATTGATTACCCTCTAAAGTAAGATTCATGAAAAAATAGAAGGCAGGATTCCTTTTGTATTCTTCCTAAAGCTGTCCATGGGAAACCATAAGGGGACAGCAGATTTGCCATTACACTGTTCCCGCCAGAGGTAAAAGAAATGTCTAGGATGCTAAGAAATCTAGCGGAATTAAGACACTGCCCAAGAACATTTCATGTAGAAAACTAGCAATTAGATTCCATAAAGATTTACATTTTGTTTTTTTTAAACATAACCTTCTCTATTCAACGTCCAAAGAATAAACTGTCCTCTTTACATAGCCTGCCATATGTAAAGCTGTTCATGCAGTTCTTTCTCCTGCAATCTCCTTAGTGCTATGCTCTGTATTTAAGAATATAGACTGTAAGTATTGTGTTTCATTTTCTGCTCAACGCTTTGAAATCTGATATGTAAAACCAGTTGGGAGGGCCACTCAGAAACCTTAAATGTACATAGATCATTTTTTTAAAGGCTTTTACTTCTTGTTGGGCCCGTTTGTTTTTATCGATAAGGAAAAGGGAACCTCATACTCTAGGCAAATGCAGGAGCCAAAGATGTTTGGTACTTTTATGGTTCAGTGGCCTTTTCTCCCACTTTTCCATCATTTTTTTTGGTTCATGACACACATTTGTTTTAATAAATGCGTTTTAACCTCATGCTGGAACTTTTTTTTTTTTGAAAGCTCGCGATATTTATTGAAAATATTTTTATTAAATTTTTTCGTGGAAATCCAACTATAAATTACAACATTTTTCTTCCTCCCACCCCCCTCATTTACAAACATCCCCATTCCAATACAGCGGGAGGTACATCACATTATGTCTACCATCCAAAGCTAGGCTAATCCTTTTGTCGTAATGATAATTAACCACCTCTCAGGTGGAATAATGCAGACCCTGTCTGCCAGCATAGCTTATACTGCGCAAAATCACATTTGTCTTCCCCATCATATGCATTGTATTGACAATACCATTCTTCTCCCTTCTCCTAATACCCCCCCCCCATTCCCTTTCCCCCCCTTACCTCCCCCCTACCCCTCTACCCCTCAAGGCCTGGTATTCCTATGCAAAGAGTGGTTGTTACTTGCTCATTGCTGATGGTACTCTGTTTCACCGTCATAAACCTCCTAATTGATTGAGAACCCTACTGCGTGCCCTTGGGGCCAAAACTTGTATGTAAGCTTTCCATATCAGATAGAACTTTTTTTGTTTCTTAAAGTTCCATTGAACTTCTCTCAGCTCCATGAATAACAACGCATGTATTCTATTACGCCATTGCCAATATGAAGGCGCCTCTTGACTGACCCAATTTGTTAAAATGCATTTTTTCCCTATTAAAAACGCTCTGTACAATAAAAGATCAAGATGGGCATCACCAGGACCTCCCATTGTCTCCTTACCTAATAATACATTTTCTGGGCTCATTGTGATAGGTCTGTGCAATATTTGTGTCATAAACCTATGTATCTCCCCCCAGAATTGTTGTATATTGGGGCAATCCCACATGGCGTGAAAGTATGTGCATTGTGGTCCTCCACACTTTCCACACTGCGGGGAGTCTATTCCTCCCATACAATACAGTCTATATGTGGAGGTATAGGCCCGGAACAATACTCTGCCTTGGCACTCTCTTAACTCTGCATTACTTATTCTCTGTGGAATATGCCTCATACTACTTAGTACTCTTTGTGCAGTGATTCCTTTGTTTAAGTCTTCTGTCCACTTCTCCTGTAAGTGTGTTTGCATTCTATGTGATATACTAAGCATAAGTCGTCTCTGTATTAAAGAAATGGTTATAGGTTCCTCTGAAGGTACCTCAAACAATTTTTCTATCATGGTAAGTACATCAATAGTTAGAGATTGGCGTGGTAGACTTTCAATATAATGTGAGATCTGTCGATATGCAAATTTGTCTATCCACTGAAGCTCCCCCAAACCTAACGATTCCAATTTCTTGACACACCCATCCGATTCCACAATGTCCTGGAGGAGAGTAAGCCCGTGCTGCTGCCATCGTCTAAATCTTGGGCCATCTATACCCGGTAAAAATTCACCATTCCCTATTATAGGCAGTAGTCTACTGTAGTGTTCATCAAACTTCCAAATCCTGCCCAAATCTCGCCATACCAATCTAAGGGGTCTGATCACCACACTCCTCCGTAAATGTGCTGGCAACAACTTTAACTTTGCTTGTAGCACATATTGTAATTTCAGGGGGTGTACCCACTGCTCTTCCATCGTCCTTGGGGTATAATGTGAGGTTCCCATCACCCAATCCCCTATATGTCTCAGCAAACTCGCTTTGTTGTAGCGTGTTAAATCTAACACCCCAAATCCTCCTCTACTCCATGGGTCCAATAGGTTTTGCCATTTGATCTGTGGACGTCTCCTAGTCCAAAAGAATCTGGAAAGGAGGCCCATCAGCTTTTTCCAATCTCTTTGTGTCAGATACAGTGGTAAGATCTGAAAACAATACAGCCACCTTGGAAACAAGATCATATTATACAACGAGATCCTCCCTGATAATGACAATGGTAGATTTATCCACCTCTCTAGCATCTGTTTCGTATGTTCTAACAATTGAGCTATATTTAATGAGTACAATTTGTCCGGATCTCCTGGTAGCTGTATGCCAAGATATTTAAACGAACAATTCGTTCTCTTAAAGGGGCACCCTAAGTTTGCCCATTCCTCCTCAGACATCCATAAGGCCTGAGCCTCCGACTTATCTAAATTTAAGCAGAATCCTGAGTAATCCCCATATTCCCTAAAAATTTCCAAAAGTGTTGCCAATGAGTCTTTTGGGGTCCTAAGAATGACTAACAGATCGTCCGCAAATGCTGAGATTTTAAATTGTTCCGTCCCTATATTTACTCCCTGTATCTCCTCTAGATTCATAATATCCCGAATTAAAGGGTCTAACGCCAGTACAAACAGGAGTGGCGAAAGTGGGCAGCCTTGTCTCGTGCCTCTGTAAATTGAAAATTGACAAGAGGTCACTCCATTTACGGATATCTCTGCTATTGGGTTCTTGTATAAAGCCTGTATGGCTTCCTTAAAAAATCCTCCTATACCATATTCCTCTAAGACCCCAAACAAAAAGTCCCATCTCACTCTGTCAAATGCTTTATGTGCATCAAAGCTAATAAGGAGTGAGGAGGTTTTCATGTATTTGACCTGCTCCAGCGCCAGTAGTATCTTTCTCAGATTTTTTGCCACTGATCTTTCCCTAACAAACCCCACCTGTGGGTCTGATATCAAGTGTGGGAGGAATCTGGCCAGTCTGTTGGCCAGTATCTTGGCCAACAGCTTAGCTTCAAATGATAACAGAGAAATGGGCCTGTAAGATTCTGCCTTGCTGGGATCTTTCCCGGGCTTCAACAGCACAATTATTTGTGCCAATCTCAGCGAGGTCGGCAACTCTCCTCCAAGGACATGCAAGTTAAGTGCCCTAGTCACACAGGGAGTAATATCCTCCACCAAAATTTTATACCACTCTGCTGTGAACCCATCCACTCCTGGCGATTTATGCAAGGCACTAGCCCTTATATTCCAACTAACTTCATCCTCTGTGATTTCCTCCTCCAGGACTTCTTGCTGACTCCTCAGAAGCCGTGGTAGTTTTAGCCCCTCTAAATATGTCTTTGCCTCTAACCCCTCCTCCACAGGTGGTGCATACAATTGAGCATAAAAGTTTTCAAATACTTTTCCAATCTCCATATTCTTGTGATGACTCACTCCCTGTTTATCCTATATATGTGATATCCATCGTCTGCCTCCCGCTTGTTGCGCCAGCCTCGCCAATAACTTCCCCTGCTTGTTAGCGTGTTTATACAACTGGTATTTGTAATATGTCTGAGATTGCTGTGTGCGGGTGTGCACTAAATGATTTAATTCAATCTGTGCCATCAAATATGCTTTTTTATGAGCAGTAGAATGGGTTTGCCCATAAGTTTGCCTCAGCGTGCGTACCCTTGCTTCCAGCCTAAGCATTTCAGCCTCTCTTACTTTCTTTCTATGGGCGGAATATGAGATAATATGACCTCTCAATACCGCCTTGGCAGCCTCCCAAAAAAGCACGGGGTCAGACTGAAAGCTGGCTCTATTTAGCTCTGCATAATCCTTCCATTTCTCCTTCATAAAGGAGTGGAATTGTGCATCATAGTAAAGCTTCCTCGGGAATCTCCACCTAAACGGTCTCTTTGGTGAGTCCCCCCACTCTATTGTAACCCAAATCAAAGCATGATCTGACACTTGTGTGGGCCCTATCGCTGCCTCTACCAAATGTGTAGCACTATTCTGTGACGTAAGTATGTAGTCAATACGGGACTGCGTCCCATGGGCCCTGGAGAGATGCGTAAAATCTCGCTCTCCTGGATGCAGCAGTCTCCAGGAGTCCACCAAGTCCAGGCTCGAGCATATCCAGGGTACCCCCTTACTGTAATTCACTGGTCTTACTCGTGTGGGACCCGTGCTATCCATCAGTGGGTCAAACACCATATTAAAATCCCCCCCCATGATCGTTGGGAGTCGCCCAAAACTTTGCACTTGCTTAACAAGGGTCTGGTAAAATGCTTTGTCATATTGATTTGGAGCATATACATTAACCAGCAAAAGAGGTTTTCCTTGTAGGGTGATATGCTGAATTATATATCGCCCTTGTAGGTCTACCATTTTACGGTTTAAGACATATTGTAATCCTTTGCGGAACAGTATTGCTACTCCTGCCTTTTTATTTGGTGCTGGACTATCTATCACTTCATTGACCCACCATTTACCCAGCTTCCTATGTTCCAAAGAGTCTAGATGTGTTTCCTGCAGAAAGGCTATTTGCGCTTTATGTCTATTCAATGTTTGCAGAATCTTAGATCGTTTGAGAGGAGAGTGTATCCCCCCCACATTCCATGAAATTACCTTTACCATTACGTTTCTTTTAGCCTCTCGGCTACTGATATGGCATGTTGATTATACTTCCCTGTTGAAGAGAGGTATCCCAGCTTACCCCTCCTCCCATTTTTCTCTTGTAACAAATTGTTCCCTCTTTTTATCCGTAACATCCTCCTCCTCTTGGCCTTTTGAAATCCCCTAACCCTCCCTCTCCCCCCCCCTCCCTCCCTTGTCCCCCATATTCCCTTCCTTCCTCTGCCCCTTGAGTTCTATATGAACTCCTCACGTATAGGCACCCTCCCTC
This sequence comes from Microcaecilia unicolor, assembly GCF_901765095.1. Lineage (NCBI taxonomy): Eukaryota > Metazoa > Chordata > Amphibia > Gymnophiona > Siphonopidae > Microcaecilia > Microcaecilia unicolor. The sequence continues at coordinate 36,512,325 of NC_044038.1, forward strand.
CTTCATTTAAATTACTTTCTATATGTTTAACTGGTAACATCTTTCTAATCCCACCCAGCTATACAGTGCACAACCCGCAAACAAATTAAGAAATAACAGAAAATAAATATAACAGTCAACAAAGAACTGTGTCACTAGTCTCAGCTCTGCAACCTTACTCCGCAGTGATTATCCATTTGACCTTTGAATGGAGGTTGTTCCCGTTGTGGACTCTCTCTGCCATTCAGGATAGTTGTTCTATATCTTAGTTGTTTTATGTTCAGACCCCAATTCGTAATGTCTCATGTCTTGGTCACTACTTTCTGTAACCAGTTCCAGGCACTTTACTGTAAATCTCCGTTTTAAGTCTGATTCCAGTGTTATGTTATTTGATATTCCAGCCGTGCTTCGGCTCGCCGTCCGCCAGTTCCATGTCACTCTCGGCCTTCAATCTTTTTACTCCTTTGTCTTTGGCAGTAAGCTGTTAACAAATTCTTGCGCCTTTGCTAATTCTTCAAATGCTTTCTCTGATCCTTCGTGGGTCACCCATAATTTAGCGGGGTACACCAGTGCAAATCTGATCTTTCGGGCATGCAGTTCAGCACATATAGGCGCATAAGCCCTCCTCGCCGCCGCCACTCTGGCCGAATAATCTTGAAAGCAGAGCACGTTGTTCCCTTCATATTGAAGCTTTTGGCCCGATCGCATAGCTCTCAATATCGCTTGTTTATGTCCATAGTTTAAAATCTTTAGGATCACTACTCTCGGTCTGCTATTTGTATTTCTTTTCGGCCCTACTCTATGGGCCCTCTCCACTCTTAACGGCCCCAACGCAACGTTTAGCTGTAAGGCCTTCGGGAGCCACCTCTCCAGTAACTCCACCAGCTCTGAATCTCTCAGGTGCTCCGGTAATCCGATGAGACGTAAATTGTTACGTCTGGACCGATTTTCCAAGTCGTCCAGTTTTTGCTCAAGCTCAGCCATTTTTCTCACCATCTCCTCCATAGGCTTCGCCGTTTCTATGGCTTTGTCCTCCACATCACTAAGTCTCTGCTGCAGGTGGTCTAGGTCTAAGTGAAAACCGTCCAGCCGTTCATGGGCTTCTTCAGCTCTATCATATAGGGCTTGCAGCTTCTTATCTAGCGCAGCTTCTACTGCAGCGGTTACCTCCGCTGTTATCTCCGCCGTCCATGCTGAACACACCGAGGAGCAAGGTTCGTCCGCCATTTTGTTCTCCCCGCTCTTATGCTTGTCCCTGTCTTTCCTCGGTATTCTGGAGGCCATTATAGCGAATTTTGCCCAGTAAGTGTTGGTTGTCTCTTCTTTAACTTTCCGCACTGTTCCAGTCGTTTCCTCGGGTCGGATCAGGCCCTTATTTGTTCGATTAGTGAGTTCGATTCTCTGGAGGGTTGGGAGCTTCGCTTCTCAGCGACTGCTCTCTCCCATGGCACCACGTGATTTCATGCTGGAACTTTTTTAATGTGAACAAATTGTACACATGTGAATTTGTAGGTTAATGCATGTTAAATCAATTTTGCACAAACAAAAATTTTTAAGGCACATTAATGAACCAAATGAATGCCTACGAATGCCCCTCCCTAGTATACTCTGATCTGAAGGGTACTATTTTTCAGCTCCATTGATATACTGCATAGATATTCAAGTAATTCCTTTAACAAGTTAGTTTTCTATCGCAATTTCCTGTGTCCTGCACCAGGCACTGAGAGTGCAAGAAGTATTTTGTTCGTTCCTTCTAACCATTCATATGCCTTGCCTTTCTTGATCAGGTTTGTGGTGTCAAGTGAATGGATTGGTAGCTAAATGAAGGATTGGCTAAGCTAATCATGGTTAAAATCGTGTCTAATGAGTTAATGAACTGTTCTTGAGTATATCCTATGTGTACGTGTACTAATGAGCATTTTTCCAAGTCATCAAGTGGAGAAACTTCACTGTAAATTCTCTGAGGCTTAAATGAGGACATCACGTCTTTTAATTACAACTGTTAGTTTCTCTTGGAATTATAATGAATTGGAAACAGAATAACACACTGATTACTTGACTGCTGCCTTCTTGTATAGCTTAAATGGGCATTGACTTCATAAATTGTTGAGTTAATTTGATTGGAACCAAAGCAATGGTGATTGTTTGATATCAAGTTTACCTCACTGATTGTATTTTATTTTTTATATTTGGTCATTTTACTATTGTTATGTTATTAACAAAATTATAAGTTTTATGTTACACTGCTGTACATTGCCTTGGGCGAATCTCTTTATAAAGGCGGCTAATAACTCCCAATAAATAAATAACTAACAGGTTTATGCAGTTGTTGCATGTGGCTTAATGGTGTGGTGATCTGTACTGTTCTACCTTGAAGTATCTTGTACTGAAAGAGCCACACTTAACAATGATAGCAAGAGATAAATACACAATTGTCCCTTAAAAGAAGGAAAAGCCTCAAGGCACTCAAGACTCAAAGGTCTGATGAGCCAATAGCGATCAAAACTGACTTTAATATTGGTCAAACGATCTGTTCCTCATCATTGGCAAAAATCTTTTATTTTAAGGACACATTGGAATATCAATCAAAGTGTGTTCCTAGGTACCGGCTACACACTTAGATGCCCCTCTTCAGTTCATTTTCACATTCACTTGAAGTCAGAGAGTCATAGAGTCATAAAGTCCAACACTTATTGTACTTAGCTGTATATGGTCATCTCAGCCACTCACGTTGCTCCTTTCATTCAGAACTGCGTTATTCCAAATCTCTGCGGTCCAATGCCCTGAACTCAACCAATGGTGACCAGTGTTTCGCTAAAGCTGACTTTAAGCAAAACTGCTTCAGGGTTCTCTCGATCAGGGGCTGCAAGAAAACAAAACACCGTTAACTGTGATCAGCATTTTGCTAAAGCTGCTTCAGGGTTCTCTCGATCAGGGATGCGCAAAACACTTAAACTCCCCGCTTCACTCTGACGACAGCTAAGTACAATAAGTGTTGGACTTTATGACTCTATGACTCTCTATGATGGTTCTTTGAGTCTGTGTGGCTGTCAGGATCTATTGTTTTTCTCGCTGGTCCTCTCTAGAAGCTGCTACCCTAGGTGACTGCCTAGTCTTGCCTAATGGTTAGTAGTTGGTACACATTAGCTTCTCACCCCCATCATATACCCATCCCTCAGATATCATCATCTCAGATGCTTGACTCTGAACGCTTGTATATTTAAATTTAGCTTCAAAGATTCAACTGCCTCTCAAGCTTTCTTATATCATTTCTTATTCTATCAGGATCTTCAGAGGTTTCCCCTCTGCTGTATATCTTAGTGTCATCTGTAAAGAGGCAAACTCTCTTTCTAACCCCTTTGCAATATTCCTTACAAAGATATTGAAGAAAATCAGCTCCAGGACATTTTTCTCCTTAATGTCAGTAGAAATCTACTGATTTTGCTGGCAATGCAGACTTATTGGATGGACTCCCAGGAACCAAAAGTACCAAAGATTGTAGCAAGATGCGAAATGCATGAGACCACAATGCTAGAGATTCCCAAAAGTGGGTGCTGCGCTTGCGTGGAGAGGTTCTGGTCATGGGGGATTGGCAAATGGCCTCTAGGCAGAGTGTCATTCAGTGGAACATACAGAAGACTTTTTTTATTATTATCATTTAAGAGTTCTGCAATTTTAGTGACCCCTGATGCAAGTGCTCGGTCGCCGAAACACAGCCCGTGTCAGGTCTTTTCAATAAAGAACTCTTCATTGTCCTGTTTTTGGAGATCAATGTGTGCTTCTCTTTTTGTTTTGTTTTGCAGAGATTCCAAAATGTCAGAGATTTGGGTGCTACAGAAGGGGCGAACATGTAAATGGTCCTGGTGCATCTCTTAAAGAAATAAAGAAATAAATGTGAACCCTAGATTCTAAGTCATCTTGCTTCTCCACAAGGTGACTCAAAACCCTGAACCAGCGCCAGGCTTGATCTAAACTCAGCTATTAAAATAATCTAGAGATGGTTTCGGGCCACTTTAACAAACTTTACTTTCAAAGATGCAGGGTGGAGAATTTTGAAACCTGTATGTTTTGTGACTAACATCATTATAAATGCAGCCTTTGTTGGCCACAGAAAGTCTACTTGGTATGAGATCCTTGTCTAGCAACATTTAATAGAATGAGTCACTTTCTAGCCCAGAAAACTGCCTGCAGAGATCAGGAAGGTGTTTTGCACAGAGTCTATAAAATCGGCTGGATAGAATTCTTGTGAAAAGTGTTAAAATATAAAGCCAATATACATTTTGGAAAATAAATTACTTTTTAACAAAAAAAAAAACAAATAAACTGCTTTCTTGGTAATTTCGTAGGGTTAGTCCTGAGTTCGTTACATAACTTGCTGTCTTCCAGTATAACATTCTATTGGGAAGCTTTTCAAATGCCTGGCATCCTAGTCAGGCCTTTCCTGATGTGGAAACACCACTGAGGACAAAGCTCAAATTTTCTAGTATTCGGTAATCTCCAAAGTCTTTATTTTATTTTCCTACAGAGGATGTAGCACTATATTTAAAAATTATAAACTACCAATCAAGCAAGTCAGCCTAACCACTAAGACCCAGAAGCACTCATTATAAATTCACCTTTTGTAGATAGATCATTTTCTTGTACAGGTGTGGTCATATGATTGCAATTATCTCAGTGGGAAAATATTTGGTATTTATATTTTATATTAATTTATGCTAGCAAGAGAGTCTGTTATTAACATAACAGCCTGACAGAGCCTCAAGAGTCAACTGGCAGTGTTGGAGTAAGTTGTTTTAAGAGAAAGCTGTACCCTCATGCATGTGCAACATTTCAGAATCACCTGTCTGCAAGCCATAAAACTCTCCAACATCCATTAAAACAGTAAATGCTAAGTCATTATTTTTCAAGCTTTATAAGCTGCCCCATAAACAAACTTGTTTGGAACATTGCCCTTATATGGAATGCAACCAGATTGGTTTATACAATGTTTTTGTGATGCTGGTTGTTAACCAATCAGATGCAGTCAGTATGAGTCATGACTTGCTAACATGCCTCCCTTTCAACAAGGATTCCCAAAGCTTCTCTGGTGACTCCACCCAGGATAATTTTCAGGATAACTATAATGAATATGCATGAAACAAATTTGCATATACTGGGTCTTCATATGCATTGCAGTTAACCTGAAAGCAGATTGACTGTGGGATCAACAGGGCAGGTTTTGGAGGGCCTGCCCTAGAGGTCAAGGAGTAATTGAATTATTTTTTTTAAAGAATTAATGTACAATGCTTAGTATAAGACAGTGGTTCCCAAACCTGGCCCTGGAGGCACCCCATCCAGTCTGGTTTTCAGGATATCCGCAATGAATATTCTTATTTGCATGTACTGCCTCCACTGCATGCAAATCTCTCTCATGAATATTCATTGTGGATATCCTGAAAACTTTCCTTAATCAGTCCAAATGTGAATCCATTTTCTTTCCCACCCCCAATTGCCCAATCCCCTCAGCCCTAACTATTGACAGCCACCCTCTTTCCTTCTGCGAGTCAGTTGGGATCCTTGAGGTAGTTTTCGATTGTAAACTTACATTCAAAACACATATCGTTGCTGTTTGTTTGCTGTGCCTTTTTTTTTATCTTAACTGTATTCATGATATCTGTTCTTTCCTTTCCTCTCAGTCTATTTACACCCTTCTCCTCTCTTTGGTAATTTCTAAAATCGACTACTGTAACTCCCTCTATGCCAATCTACCCTTGCAATCCCTGAATCGTCTTCAATTTATCCAATCAACAGCAGTTAAAATTATTCATCGTGCACTCTGCTTCGATCACACCACTCCTCTTCTCCGCCTTGAACACTGGTTACCTATCTCTTTCCATATCCGCTTCAAGCTTCTAATGCTAGTTATCAAAGGACATCTCCCCTCTGCACCTGCCTACATACATCAGCTTCTGATTTTCCTACTTCCCATCCCGTCTCCTGCACTCCGCTTCTGATCACCTTGTTGTGTGCCCCTTCACCTAGTGTTCTTCATCTTATGATCTCTCGTGACACTGCTTTCAGCTATCTGAGCCCAACGCTTTGGAGCTCTTCCTCCCTCCCTTCCTTCTTTTAAAGTTCTTCTTATGACTCACCTTTTTCCCCTAGCTTTTGAATCCTCCCCCTCTTAGGGCCTTCCTTGGTCTCCCCTCTTACTCTTGCTAGCATCTTCATCTGCATTGTACTAGCAAATGTTTCTGTAAGCCATTTAGTTACCTGTTTGGATCTATTTTGTGGTATATCAAGCCCAGATAAATAAATGAAGCAGGTTGCCTGACTATTCAATAAAGAGTTCAGTGAAATAGTTAGAACGCCCATGCCCTGCCCAGCCCCCCATGTGAACTCCTCCTTTGTAGTTATGTGCTAGAACACTTAGGCACCAAGTTATAGAATAGTGCCTAAGTGCACTTAGACGTCTAACTCCGTTTCACACCCACGTCTACGCTTGACTTCCATTAACTGTCATTTGAGTGCCAGAGGTTTAACGCCTAACTTTTGACACATAATACAGAATTACCTCATTTATGTGCCTCAACCTAGGAATTAACACAGGTACAATTGATTAGTGCACATTACAAAGATCTAATGTATGTTTTTAAAAGGTTATTAAAACAAATGTGTGAAATGAACTGGAAAAACCACCTAAAGATTAGGGGGAAAGCCTAATAAACTGAAAATGAACAAAGCATTTTTGGTCTGAGATTATCTCTACTATTTAATACATATTAAACATGGACCCAGCAATGTGTTGGACCCAGTTGGTGGTGCCTTCCATGGGCTGCCGCTGCCAGGCCCTCCCTGCCCGCACTTGTACAGTTTTCGCTCATGCGAGGGAAGGTGGACGTCCCTCACACATGCTCCGTTTCATTAAGACTAAGTTTGAGTGGGGCATAGGCGTAGTTTGACTGTTTCATTTGGGGGGGCAAAGGAAGGGGCGGGGCATATTAGCATATTCATTTGCATATATGTATATGCAAATTATGCTAATATGGAGGAAGGAAGGGAGCAAGAGCTGGCTTTTTAGGGAATAACCAGTGTTCGTTTGCCAATGGATAGCCACTGAATCAGAGAGGCAGCGGGTTTGGTGACAGGCAGTGGTGTGCTGGCAAATGTTTAACAACAGGCTCTCCCCCCAGTCCCCCTCTGCGCCCCCCCCCCCAAATTGCAGAGCTGGCTAAAGCCGGGGAGAGAGCCTGGGGGGGGGGGGGGTATAAATAAGTAAATATAAACTTTTAATGTTGAGCACCTGATTCTCAAAGTGAACATATTGCAAACACTATAATGAAAATAAAATGATTTTTTTCTACCTTTGTTGTCTGGTGACTGTTTTTCTGATCATGCTGGTGCAGTATCTGATTCTGCTGCTATCTGTCCTCTTAACTCCGTTTCCAGGGCTTCCTTTCCATTTATTTCTTTCTTCCTTTCTTCTTCATTTCTGGTCCTCAGCTTCTGCCTATTTTCTTCAAATATGTGCAGTTTTTCTCCTCTCTTCCTTTTCCCTCATCTCATCTCCTTCCTCACTCTTTCCTCCCCTCCATCCATGTCCAGCATTTCTTTTCTCTCCCCTGCCCTCCATCCACCCAGTCCAACAGTGACCCTCCTCTCCCCTGTCCCCATACCCAGTGGCCCTCCTTTCCCCTGCCCTCCATCCACTCAGTCCAGTAGTGACCCTCCTCTCCCCTGCCCCCGTGCCCAGTGGCCCTCCTTTCCCCTGCCCTCCATCCATCCAGTCCAGCAGTGACCCTCCTCTCCCCTGCCCCCATACCCAGTGGCCCTCCTTTCCCCTGCCCTCCATCCACTCAGTCCAGTAGTGACCCTCCCCTCCCCTGCCCCCATGCCCAGTGGCCCTCCTTTCCCCTGCCCTCCATCCACCCAGTCCAGCAGTGACCCTCCTCTCCCCTGCCCCCATACCCAGTGGCCCTCCTTTCCCCTGCCCTCCATCCACTTAGTCCAGTAGTGACCCTCCTCTCCCCTGCCCCCATGCCCAGTGGCCCTCCTTTCCCCTGCCCTCCATCCACCCAGTCCAGCAGTGACCCTCCTCTCCCCTCCCTTCATTCCGCCCTCTCCCCGTTCCTTCTCCCCCCCCCCCCCCCAGCAAGCCAGTTCTCCTCCCTCCCTCCGGATCCGTCCCTCACCAACGATCTTCGAATTTTTCACCTGCCCGGCCCGCTAGCGCTGACTCTCCACTGCCGGTTCACGCTTCAAAATGGCCGCCGAGACTTCTCGCGAGGCCGCCTCTGAAAGTCTCGGTGGCCATTTTTAAAGCGCGAACCAGCAGGGGAGAGTCAGCGCTAGCGCCTAGCGGGCAGGCAAAGGATTCGAAGATCAGGTCGGTGAGGGACGGATACGGAGGGAGGGAGGAGAGCCGGCTCACGGGGGGGCCAGGGGGGGAGGAGAAGGAACGGGGAGAGGGTGGGGTGAAGGGAGAGCTGCCTGCCGGCCCTGCGTTTGGGGGGGCATTGCCCCCCCTCGCACCCCCCAGTCTATGCCCATGGAGTGGGGGAAGGGGGGATCTGGCACAGTGAGGCAGACTGTTAGCCCCAGGTGATGCGCCACCAAACTGGTCTGCGCAGGGCCCTGGAAACATTAAGACTGGCCTTTTTTATTCACCTCATATACCCGGGTTTAGGTGAGTAAATCTACACATTCATTTTCTCCTACTCCAAGTGCATTACCTGAAGTTTTCCAATTTTATATCTCAAACAGTGGCGTAGCCACAGGTGGGCCTGGAAGGGCCAGGGCCCACCCACTTAGGGTTCAGGCCCACCCAACAATAGCACATGTTTAGTGGTAGCTGGTGGGGATGCCAAGCTCCAGCAGCTGAAGACTTCCCCCTGATGGTAACTCTACTTTCCGGCTACTCTCCACAATACCGGCACCTGCGCATGCTCAGCTTTCAGTACTTGCCTGCTGCAGACTGCCAAGATGGAAAGAAGTGTTTTTCTGCCAGCTGAGATATTTTTTGGGTGGTGGTGAAGGGGGGAAACACTTGGTGCCCACCCACATCTTGCCTAGGCCTACTCCAAATTTGTTGTCTGGCTACGCCCCTGATCTCAAATGCTACTTGCCTGCATCCCTGCCCATTTGTTAGGTATATCTTTGGCCCTACATTGCATTTACTGTGCGACACAGTTTGGTGTCATGCATAAGGCAGTAACACAGCTGCATATTTATTTCTATAGATCAGGGGTTCACAACTTGTGTTCTTGAACGATACAAACAGTTTTCAGGATGGCCATGATGAATTTCCATCAGGTATGGCTCTTTGTCCTTGGTCGAGAACCAAGGTAATTTGCATATTTTAGTTAGTTAGAAAACCAGGCCTGGTTGTGGCTCATGAAGGCTGAGGTGGAAAAATCTAGGCCGTAGACACAAACAAAGATATTTCGGCAGCAATATTTCAAGCACAGATACCAGTGGTGCCCTTTATATCATGCTGTTCTGAGCTAAGAGCATGCCACTGTGAATCATTGCTTCCAACCCTAGTCCTGAAGGCACACCTAACCTGATGGCATTTCAGATCAGCTGGAATGAATATGCGTGAAGAAGAATTTGCATATACTACTAAGCTGACGTATTTAACTATAAAGAGCTGTGCAGAAAGGGGTTTGCTTCAAAAATATGCAAAAAAAACCCCCAAATTATGGCAGTTCTATGCTTATACTGGATCTTTTTTGCCTTCCTGCTAGAAACCTGTGTAAGTGGTATCCTTAAAGCTATCAACCAGTAATGTAATAATGTTTAAGTTAAAATTTTATTGGCCCTGTCTACTGCCTAGAGCTTATTCCTGCATTAGAAAGTGAATTTAAATACTTCAGCAAATTGTCTCCTCAGGTTTTGTAATGAACTATGCATTTTGTGACTCGATTCAGTTGTAATGACGCCTTGCAGCTCATTTTTAATTTGAAATTAAATAAAAGAAGCCTCACAATTAAAAAAAAAAAAACCTACATACCTGGGACTCATAATTCATCAGCCCTGTGCTATTGGAAGTGGGCAGCTAGTCAGAAAATATACAGGCTGATATTCAACAGAGGTTATCCCCCAAATTCTCTAAATGGCACTCAAAATTGCGCATGCAAAGTTGGGCACATGCCTAATTTGGCCATGCAATTTAATTGAATGAGGCATTTACTGCCAGATTCTATATATCACGCCTAGCGTTCTGCGCTGAATTCTAAGCATATTCCATAACTACTACTACAAATCATTTCTATAGCACTACCAGTCGTATGCAGCGCTTCACAGTTGAACATGAAGAAAAGACAGTCCCTGCTCAAAAGAGCTTACAAACTAAATCAGGACAGACAGACAGGACAAATAAGGGATGAGGGTAGGACAGACAGATAGGACACATAGGGAAAGGGGACTATTGAAGAGAGGAAGACAAGATAAAGGTTACGAGCAGGTGACACGTTAGGAATTAAAAGCAGCATCAAACAGGTAGGCCTTTAGCCCGGATTTGAAGGCGGCCAGGGATGGAGCTTGACGTAATCTATTCCAAGCATAAGGTGCGGCGAGATAAAAGGAATGGAGTCTGGAGTTAGCGATGGAGGAGAAGGGTGCAATTAGGAGATATTTGCCTAGTGAACGGAGTTCTTGGGAAGGAGTGTAGGGAGAGATGAGGGAGGAAACGTAGTGAGGGGCAGCAGAGTGAATGCACTTATAGGTCAATAAGAGGAGCTTGAACTGTATACGGAAACGGATAGGGAGCCAGTGAAGTGACTTCAGAAGAGGGCTGATATGGGCATAGCGACTTTGGAGAAATATTAACCGTGCAGCAGAATTTTGAACAGATTGAAGAAGAGAGAGATGGCTGAGTGGAAGACCTGTGAGAAGCAAGTTGCAGTAGTCCAAGCGAGAGGTGATGACAGTGTGGATGAGGGTTCTGGTAGCGTGCTCAGAAAGGAGAGGGCGAAGTTTGGTGATATTATAGAGGAAGAAACGACAGGTTTTAGCAATCTGTTGAATATGTGCAGAGAAGAAGAGGGAGGAGTCGAAGATGACATAACAATGTGCGTAACTTAATTGAAAGCACCTGTTATGCCTATTTTATAACAGCACCTGAGAAATAACAGCCAAGCCAATATTCTAAATATTTCTCTCGATAGATAGATAGTGACCCCTCATTTAACTGGTTAACTTCCAATCACATCTATTTCAAATGAAAGTCACATGTTTCTTTAACATCTTCATCACTAGCATTAAACTAATGTTGATGTTGGATGCTGTATTCCAAAAGTCGATAATATAGCTGTGTTCAAATGACTATGACGTTCTTTGAGATACTGCAAAATAGTTTGCTTAGCGTGTCCCACATAGATCAGCTTATGTGGGCACATCAGCACAAAAATACCAACCCCTGAATCACAAATTTGGAAACAGGTGCTCACTTTGATTATGTCTCCAGTTGAGTCCCTCCACAGTTGATGATGACAAGAACCATGCCAAATGGTGGAACTCAATACCAAAAGACATTAGAAGTATCACTGACTATCTCCTGTTCAGAAAAAGCTATGAAAACCTACCTAATCAAAACAATCTACAACTAACTATATAAACTATGGACAACCTCCCTATGTCACAAATGTAATACAATAATGTAACCCTACCTGAATGTAAATTGTAAGCCACTTTGAACCAAAACTTGTTTTTGGATAACAGTATGATACAAGAATGTATAAATAAATAAATGCCCACATACAAAATGTTGAATTTCTCCAACATGCTCTCCTGAATATGATTTAGAATTGCTGAATGGGGGGGGAACATAATCTCCAATATTTTTACCCTTTCTAAATGCAATCAAGGGTGGCTGCTCAAAATTATAATGGAGAGATAACATTTGCCAGCATATTTGAATAGGCTTCACCGTACTGGCTGATGACAAGGAATATGATAGAACAAAATCCTGTACACATTCTCTATCATTCAACAGCCATTCTGGCTGTGCGTACCACGTGCACAGGCTTTAACATACTCCAGGGATAACCCCTGCCGCAGACACGTCTCTGTCAATTCTATTCTTTTTTGCTTGAAATCATCAGATCCGATGAAGTCTCAAATATTGACTAATCGGTAAGCTCATATGTAGTTTCCAGAGAGAGAAACTATTATACGTCAAAGAATTGTTACAGTCTACTTCCTTCCAGTATTGAGACATCATAGAATTCCAGCTTGCTTGACAATCATGATATCTATGAATTTGGTGGAGACCAAATTAGAGGACATCAGGAATTTCAACTTAAAATTCAGTCCATTTAGCCAATTTGAAAAGTCACCAATAACTACTTGGAAGCTGTTATCAAAAGATCAGTTCCAAATCTGAAAGTGTTGCCAGTGCCACCGTTCCAAAGAGTATAAATATTTATCTTCTAAAGTTGTCTTACATAAAGTTGCTACAATTGGAGCCAGCACAGTTCCCATGACAGTCCCATGTGTTTGAAGATTACACCCATCTTCAAACCAAAAATAATTGTGTTTGAGGACCAGCTGAGCTAATTGCATAAGGAAGATCAAAGGAGCTCTACACCCATTCTGATTTTCTTCCAAGATTTTGCAAGTCATACTCGATGCTTCATCCTGCAGGATGTGAGCATAAAGTGAAACCACATCAAAAGTTACTAGCCATATCTCCTCTGTTACCTCATGTGATTCTTGTAGCTCTCTCAAAATCCGTAACATGGGTAGTATCCTTAAGAAAGGACATCACCTAGACAGCCTTCTGTTTTGAAAAAAAAAACATCTACAAAAATGGTTAATGGTTCCAATACTAAACTCTTCAAGGGTACAGTTTGTCATTTGGGAGGGTTTACTAAGGTTTTGTGAATGTTCAGGAGCATATAAGATGACTGGTTGGGCAGACTTGCAGTACCTCTCTGGTACTATGTAAGCCGCATTGAGCCTACAAATTGGTGGGAAAATGTGTGATATGTGGGATATCCTCCCTATCCCCCCTTCAATCCGTTCAGAACTCTGCTGTGCATCTTAACTTCTGCCTAGACCGATATGCTCATATCACCCCTCTCCTCAAGTCACTTCACTGGCTTCTGATCAGGTACCACATACAATTCAAGCTTCTCTTATTAACCTACAAATGCACTCAATCTGCAGCCCCTCATTACCTGTCTACCCTCATCTCCCCTTACGCTTCTACCCATAACCTCCGCTCACAGGACAAATCCCTCCTCTCAGTACCCTTCTCCACCACCACCAATGCCAGGCTCCGCCCTCTCTGCCTCGCCTCACCCTATGCTTGGAATAAACTCCCTGAGCCCATACGCCAAGCCCCCTCCCTGCCCATCTTCAAATCCTTGCTCAAAGCCCACCTCTTCAATGTCGCTTTCGGCACCTAACCATTATTCATCTATTCAGGCAATCTAGACTGCCCCAATTTGATTGACTGCACATTTTGTCCATTAGATTGTAAGCTCCTTCAAGCAGGGACTGTCCTCTGTGTTAAATTGTACAGCGCTGGGTAACCCTGGTAGCGCTTTATAAATGTTAAATAGTAGTAGTAAATGTAACAAATAAATAAATAAATACTGCAGATGCCACTTTGCTGTACCTTGGTTACCAACATTGTGGTTTTTCTCCATATTATTTTGAACTACCCATCAAGTTGTGACCTCTGAAGAAGGCACAATGCTGAAACACGGACCGTGTAGGGTCCGAATGGTGTATGATACTTTTATTGGAGAATAAACTTTCCTTTGAAGACATTGAGACTTCCGGTTTTCCTTGGAATTATTTCTTCCACTCTTGTCTTTTGATGTGAGGGAATTTGACCATTAAAAAATCAGCTAGTGAATGTACTAATTGTCAATTCTTCATCAACAACAAATTTAGTGGTTTTTTAACTAAATGTTAGCTCACGTTATCTGCAGCAGGTCCCATTTTATTCCTATGGGCTCTGCTGCAGATACCTCAAGCTAATCTTTAGTAAAAGACCCCCTTAGGGCCCTGTTTACTAAGGTGCGCTAACATTTTTAGCGTGCGCTAACAATTAGTGTGCGCTAACCATGTAGACACCCATAGGAATATTTTGGGCATCTATATAGTGGAGGAGTGGCCTAGTGGTTAGACCACCAGTCTTGCAATCCAGAGGTGGCCAGTTCAAATCCCACTGCTGCCCCTTGTGATCTTGGGCAAGTCACTTAACCCTCCATTGCCTCAGGCACAAAATTAGATTGTGAGCCCTCCTGGGACAGAGAAATATCCAGAGTACCTGAATGTAACTCACCTTGAGCTACTACTGAAAACGGTATCAGCAAAATCTAAATAAATAATAATATGGTTAATGTAAAAAGGGCCCTTAATCTGATTCTGCACCTCTGGTAGGTCCAATGATTGTAAACCTGTAGGAGGAACTGAAGAAATGCTGGTTGTTCTCTGGTTATGTGAAGGTGCACTATGGGTGTTGTTATTCTGACCAGATGTTGGGAAGGATCCTCAGTTGGTGTTGCTTTTTTTTTTTTAAACAAAATATCTTTATTAACTCAGAACAGAGGTAAATTTGATTAAGGCAATGTGATAGGCACCTATCTTTTCTTCATAAAATTTTTAAAAAGTTCAAAATTATGTCAGAATTCCTAATGCAATCAAAAATTGATATGAAAGTACCAAACCAGAAGACCAAACCCTCAAAATATCTTTTTTGTTTTTATACATAAGTGTCAAGTAGACTATCATGAATAAAATGGGACATCAAGAGGATAATTCTATAAAGTGGATGCTAACAAGTAGAAAGATGAATACACACATCCCAATTGGTGGCAATTAACATCAATAATTGTCACCACCCAATTATTGCTGTTAATTGGCTCATTAACCAATTAAGTTGTGCACACATCTCAGGATTGTGCCCAAAGTTCAGCGCCCAATTTTGGGTGCCATATATAGAATCCAGGGGATAATTCTCTACAGAATCCATCTTTACACACAAGATGCATCATTTGCGACTAAAATTAATGATTTTATATAGCATATATCCAAAATATATTTTCATAACTTTAACAGCAGTAGAAACAGCACCTGTTTTCAATAACAAGCATACAAAATTAAAATAGTCTGACCTTTCAAATAGCACAGAAACTGAGAGATGAACTGATTGTACTCAGCAGTATTACATTAACACTGCCCTTGATTTAAAGTCACAGCACCAATTAACAACATTTAATGGCAGCTGTCACATGTAAATCGAAGGAACATTACCAAGGTCTCAAGTATTATTTAATAAAAGTCTGGGTTGCCCCTCCAAATCATATGCTCCAGTAGCCTTGAATTGTGTCCAGCTCCAAAAATAATCCCCCTAGTCTGACAACAGAAAATCAGGTTACTGGGAGCTCCCGCAAGGTTCCTATTTGAGATTCATGACTGCTAGAAATGTGGTTCTGGCTTCTCTGGTGAGAAATCAGTTTGCAAACAAAAAAGCATCTGGATGCCTTTCAGTTGCTGCAGAGCAATTTCTAGTTTCGGTTGGGTATGTTCAGATATTTAATTTCCTGTTCTTTTACTTCCTGTACAGTGAAAGAAGACTCTCCCTTGCAGCATACTTTTTTTTCCCCCAAAGAATGTTCCACATTGATGTCCAGAGATTTCAAAGTGTATCTTATGACAACGCAGGTTTCCCTTTGATAGATCTAAATGTTTCCTGTTGGTTGGAATCACTGTTCTGATCTATCATGCTTTTTTAAAGCTTACAATATGCCATAATTGAGTCAAACCAAAGGACCCTCAAGCCCAGCGTCTTGTCTCTGATAATGATGGTCAATGGAAGTCATCAGGAAGAACTTGGTAGACCTCAAAGAGTGGATCCAAGCATATCTGTTTAATAATGGTTTAGGGTGTACTTTAATGGTTAGAGCAGCAGGCTGATAATCAGGGAAGCCAGGAGTCAAATGCTACTGCCACTCCTTGTTATCTTGGGCCAGTTACTTAACCCTCTATTCCCTCAGGTACAAACTCCAGGGACAAGGGATACCTACCATATCTCAATATAACTCATTTTAAACTTCTACCAAACAGGCATGAGCTAAATCCAAACATATCATCAAATCAACTTGATGCTCTTTCCTTTCAGTCAGTCCAATTAGATGAATACAGAGCTTCAATTTTTTATATTATAGGACCGAAGGTTTGGAATAAGATACCTGCCTCCTTGAGAGCACTCAAAAATTTCAAGATCCTTGAAGACTTATTTATTTCAGTGTACTTTTCAAGATGGTGCCTAAAGTGAAGACATGATGACTCTTAAATAGTCTGATTTTTAATGTATTATTTAAGGCTGCAAGTTAATCGCAGTTAACTATGTGATTAATGCAGTCATCATTAATCGTGATCAAAAAAAAGTAATTGCAATTAAGAAATTTTACCACATTGCAGCATCTCCTGTCTCCTCCAAACATCTCTTCTGCTCTCTTTCACTCCTGACCCTGTCCTCAGCATTGATCCAGCATCTTTCTTTCCAACCAGGATTCAACATCAATCCCTGCACATCAACCTAACTTAGAAATGGTCTTCTGTTGGTCCCCAGTAGCGGCAGTGGTGCACATATGCTACCTGTGGTCTGCTCCAAAGCTTTCCCTTTGGCCTGTTCTGCCTTCTCTGATATCACTTCCTATTTTTGCATGGGTGGGATTAGCAGAGGGAAAACTTCAGATCTGGCCGCAGGCAGCCGCTGCCAGGGACCAAAAGAAGATCACCTTGACGGAAGACTGGGGAGAGAGGGGAATTAAGAGGGGGCAGATGTTGAACCCTGAATAGATGGGGTGGAATGAGCTGCAGACCTGCAAGCAGAACTGGAGGAGTCACCAGTGGAAGCTATTGCCAAACAGAGGCGTATCTGGACTCCGGCGGTAGGGGGGCTAGAGCCAGAGGGAGGGGCACATTTTAGCCCCCCCCCCCGGCGACACCGACCCCCCCCGCCGCCACCACCACCGATCCCCCCCCCGCTGCCATTGCCAGACCCCCCTGCCACCAACGACTCTCTCCACCCTCCTCCCGCCGCCAACCCTCCCCCGCTGCCTTCGCTTAACTTTGCTGGCGGGGGACCCCAACCCCCCGCCAGCCGAGGTCCTCTCTTCTGTTGCAGGCTGCAAGTTGCAAAGCTTCCTGTAACTTCTTCTGAGTCTGACGTCCTGCACGTACAACGCGCAGGACGTCAGACTCAGTTTCAAATTCTGAGTCTGACGTCCTGCACGTTGTACGTGCAGGACGTCAGACTCAGAAGAACAGGAAGCTTTGCAACTTGCAGCCTGCCTCAACGGAAAAGAGGACCTCGGCTGGCGGGGGTTGGGGTCCCCCACCAGCAAAGATCGGCGACGGGTTGGTGGCGGTATGGGGGTCCAGGCCAAAATCTGTGGGGGGCAAGGCTCCTGTGGCCCCATGCAGATACGCCCCTGTTGCCAAAGCAGTGAGCTTCAGCAGCCATGAAAATTACTTTGTTTTGCTCACTACCAAGTTTATGTTGCTACTCATGAGGGTGGAGGGGAGGGAGGGTGAGGTGCTGAACAATAGGAGGGAGGGAGAGAGAAAGAGATAATGGACATGAGGGAAGAGGACAGGGAGGGGAGGAAAAGAAAGGGAGGGAGATATGTTGAATCTGGGGGGGGGGGGCGGTAGAGAGGAAGATTATCATTCCTTTAGGGAAGGGAAGAGGGATGGGATTTGATATACCGCCTTTCTGCGGTTACAATCAAAGTGGTTTACATATTATATACAGGTACTTATTTTGTACCTGGGGCAATGGAGATTTAAGTGATAAGATTTAATTGTGTGATTAATTGCGATTAAAAAATTTAATTGAGATGCAGCCCTGATATTGTTATTTCTGTCCTTGAAAACAGTAGATTGTGCATATTATACATTTTATAAATAAATAAAAGTGCAAACCCCTTTAAGCCCAGCTCTGTTAACTACCTTGATCACATTCTCTGGCAACAAATTCTACAGTTTACCTGTACATTGAGTAAAAAAATATTTTTTTCTTTGATTTGTTTTAGATGAACACTCTATTAATCCATCACCACCTTTGTCTCTTCATCCCCCAGAACCCATTATCAGCATTCTCTTCCTTCCCCTCCCACATTACCAGCATTGTGTTCCCTTACCCCCTCCCCAACCCATCTCTGCCACTCTCTGACTGCTATTCTATAAGACATCTGCAGCCTTGTTAGATCTGCAGCTTCTCAAGGAGGCAAAACAATGTGACAAGGCAGTGGCCGTAGCCAGAAGGATGCTAAGCTACATAGAGAGAGAGATGACCAGCAGGAAATAGGTGTTAATGCCCCTGTACAAGTCATTGGTGAAGCCCCACTTAAAGTATTGTGTTCAGTTTTGGAGGTCATATCTTGCTAAGGACATAAAAAGACTTGAAGCTGTTCAGAGCAAAGTGACAGCAATGATATGGGGTTTACACCAAAAGACATAAGAGAAGAGAATTGATGACCTGAATATGTACACCCTACAGCAATGGGTTTCAACCCAGTCCTTGGGAACACTCAGCCAGTTAAGGTTCCAGGATATCTACAATGATATCCACCTTTCTCTATCATCGCAATTCCTCGTTGATTTAAGACAAAAAAAACATTCAAAGCATCCATTAACAGTTGAAACAATCCAACGACCCAATGGGTCACGGTTCTCTAAAAACAATCTTGGTCAATAAATCCCGAAAAAATAAGTTCAAAGATGATGATGTACTTATCTTTTAACGCTGAAATAAATGAATCAGCGATGACAGAAAGGGTGCGGTAGATTCCTATCATTAGTCCTTCCCCAACTTGGATCCAGGTTTTGAAATTGCTTGCTTCATCAAGTGGATACCTCGACATAAACAAAAATATAAATCAAAAATTCTTACTTCACTATCCATGTAACAATACTCAAATTATAAAGTAATTCATACAGAAGTAATCAGTCATCAGGCTTCAAAATGTTGTCTTAAATCAATGAGGAAGTGTGATGATAGAGAAAGGTGGCTATTTATGTGAGTTTGTTCACTTTGGTGAAGTGGCTTTTCTGAGCACCTTCACTTATAATTTTTAAATTATATTTTGTGCTACCCTGGTAAATACATAGTAACATATAGTAACATAGTACATGACAGCAGAAAAAGACCTGCACGGTCCATCCAGTCTGCCCAACAAGATAAACTCATATGTGCTACTTTTTGTGTATACCTTACCTTGATTTGTACCTGTCCTTTTCAGGGCACAGACCGTATAAGTCTGCCCAGCACTATCCCCGCCTCCCAACCACCAGTCCCACCTCCCACCACCGGCTCTGGCACAGACCGTATAAGTCTGCCCAGCACCATCCCCACCTCCCAACCACCAGTCCCGCCTCCCACCACCGGCTCTAGCACAGACTATATAAGTCTGCCCAGCACCATCCCCGCCTCCCGCCACCGGCTCTGTCACCCAATCTCGGCTAAGCTCCTTAGGATCCATTCCTTCTGAAAAGGAATAATGATATAAATAATAAATAATAATAAATAAATAAATAAATAAAATAATATATAATAAAATATATATAAAATAAAACAATAACATAAATAAATAATAAATAAATAAATAGGAGTAATGATATGGTTTGTTTTCCTGGGTTTTTGAAAAGGAAAAAAAGAGATTCAGTAGTACTTAAATCCCATTATTTGATTCTTTTCAATGAATATACATAAGATAAATTTGCATGCACTACTTCCTGAAAACCCAACTGGCTAGGTGCAACCCAAAGACTGGGTTGAGAACCACTGCCCTAGAGAAAATGAGGGATAGTGGCCATATGATACAGACATTTAAACATGTGAAGGGTATTAATATATAAACAAATGTTTTCCAGAGACCGGGAAGCGGTAGAACTAGAGGACATGAATTGAGGTTGCAGGAGAGGGGGAGTTGGGAGGAGGAGAGTCAATTTAGGAGTAATGTCAAGAAGTACTTTTTCATGAAGAGGATGGTGGAAATCTGGAATGCCCTCAAGTGAAAGGTGGTATAGACAAAAGTGGTAACTGAATTCAAAAATGTGTGAGATAAACACAAAGGATTCTTATGCCCTTTGTTCCCCGCTTAGACTGCTTCAGA
Source organism: Microcaecilia unicolor (assembly GCF_901765095.1). Taxonomy (NCBI): domain Eukaryota; kingdom Metazoa; phylum Chordata; class Amphibia; order Gymnophiona; family Siphonopidae; genus Microcaecilia; species Microcaecilia unicolor. The sequence goes on from NC_044038.1 coordinate 36,532,424, forward strand.
TACAGCGGGTTAGAAATGTATTTATTTAAATTTTTGCTCACACCTTTTCAGTAGTAGCTCAAGGTGAATTACATTCAGGTACACTGGGTATTTTTCTGTCCCTGGAGGACTCACAACCTGAGGCCCCTGTTTACTAAGCCACGTTGTAGGCGTGCATACCTTTTAGTGTGCGCTAAAAATTAGTATGCACTAACACTAGAAACACCCATAGGAATATAATGGGTGTCTCTATCATTAGGCGTGCTAAAAGGTTAGTGTGCCTACAGCTTAGTAAACAGGGCCCGTACCTGAGACAATGAAGGGTTAAATGACTCACCAAAGATCACAAGGAGCACTGGCGTACCAAGGGGGGGGGGACGGTGGAGGCGGTCCGCCCCGGGTGCACGCCGCCGGGGGGGTGCCGCACGCCGGTCTGCTTCCTTCGTTTCTATGCTCCCTCTGCCCCGGAACAGGTTACTTCCTGTTCCGGGGCAGAGGGAGCATGGAAATGAAGGGAGCTGACCGGCGCACGGCACCCCCACAGCGGCGTGCACCCCGGGGGGGGGGTCTTTCACCGGGGTGGGGGGTGTCAGGGGGTGTCACGCTGCAGCGGGGGGGCACTGCACCCGGGGGGCGGGGCGCATCACCAAGCCGCCCCGGGTGTCAGCCCCCCCAGGAACGCCACTGACAAGGAGCAGCAGTGGGATTTGAACTGCCAGCTGTAGATGTCAAGATGGGTACTCAACCCACTAGGCCACACCTACAACAGAATCAAAATAAAACTTAGTGATGCTAAGACGGCAACTCCAGGAGCTGGGAAGTAAGACCTATGCCAGGCAGACTTCTACAGTCTGTGCCATGAAAATAACAAGAATAGATCAAGATCAAGTATGTTATATGTTATATCACAAATCCAAGAAAACAGGAGGAGCCTCCACGGAGAGTCAAAGCAAGACAGCAAAAGTAGAGGCTGACAAATGCGCAAACCAATAGGGGGATAATATAAAAAAAACAGTTTATTCAGAATATTCATATCAAGGACCCTCATATGCTATGAGTTTATCTTGTTGAGCAGACTGGACAGACCATGTAGGTCTTTGCTGCCATCATCAACTATGATACTATGGTGGTTACTTTAGAAGTTCTATTCTTGTTTTGGATCTCTGAAAATCAGCATTTAGATGTCCGTATTGCATGGATGTCCAAATCCCAACTTATAAAGTCAGGATGTGGATGTCTAAAACTGTAGTACATCCCTATGGCACAGAGGCTTGGTCTGGGCATGTTTTGGGCAGGACTAGGGAGAGGACAAAATATGGATATCTGATCTCAGAAGGGAAAGGAATGATGTCTAAAAAGATGGAGGTTTTTATTTAGGCCCGGTACTTGGCACATCCAGGTTACAGAAAGGTGCCCTGATTGAGCAGCTGTCTATTGGAGGGATTAAGGCACCAGTGGCGTACCAAGGGCAGGGCGGTGGGGACGGTTCACCCAGGGTGCATGCTGCAAGGGAGCGCAGGGAGCAGCTACACGGTGTCAGCTCTGCCGGTTCCCTGCTCCCTCTGATGTTACTTCCTGTTTCGGGGCAGGGAACCGGCGGAGCCAACGGCCGAACAGGCTGCTCCCTGCACCCCCAGGAGGTGATATGCCAGGGGGTGGATGTGATGCGCCAGGGGAGATGTGATGCACCGGGGGAGGGGGGGTGATGTGCCAGGGGGGCATGCATAGTAGCAATCCACCCTGGCTGGCAACCAACATAGGAATGCCAGTGTAAGGCGCATCACTTCCCTAATTCCACACTGGTTGCTGTCCCTCCTCTTCTCCCCAAATGCAAAACTGGCAAGAGTTACCAGAACAGATCTGCATGAAGCTCTATTAAAAATTATAGTGCTTCATGCAGATCTGTGATTAGTACAGTTGTCAGAGAACCAAGGGACCCAGGTTCAAATCCCACTTCAGCTCATTGTGGGTTTTTTTTTTCTATTTTTAATTGTGAGCCTTCCAGGGACAGAAAAATATTTACTGTACCTGGATATATAAGATTGAAATCTGGGTCTCCTGCTTCTCAGCCCACTGCTCTAGCCATTAGGTTACCCCTCTACTCTACATGGATGTCTGCGTAGGTATTTTATAACATGGAGGTTCCTTTGCTGCCACAGAGAGGTTCATGTTCGTTATTTTTCCCTGTTCATAATTTGGGCATTTCAGTTTGTAAAATGGATTTTCATCCATTTCTCATGTATTTTAGAACATGCTGTATGTCGGTAGATCCTGTTCTAAAATACATGGGACATGGACATCCATATTTTTAGTTGGACATCCTTTCTGAAATGCTGTTCCATGATACTATGTAAATAAAGTGCTACAGAATGCTTAAAGTGACACAGTCCATATCACTTTTCAAAGATTCTAGATTTTTCCAGGCCTTAGTTGAAGAGTGTCCAAAACAGAGTGAATCAGATAGACAGATGAGCAGCCATTTGTGAATAATCGCTATGTAGATGACGGTCATTTATGAGTAACTTTGTAGGCCCCTTAAGAACGAAAGCTGGGCAGCATTAAGTCCAAACTGCTTTGAGCTGAATAAGAAACCAGGATGGCAAGTGGTGATTACAAGAGGAGAATGGAAAGGTATTATTCACCTGACCAGAGTCCCATGACAACAGGACTGGGGAAGCAAAGCCAAAAGATAAATGACAAAGGACACTTGCCAATTACCATAAACCAAAAGTGAGATGAGACCAGGAAGAGCTGTAATTAATACAGTACAGGCAGCACAATGAAATTCCAGACACTAATTCTGTTCTACAGGAGCTGGTGCATTTGTGTTGCTATTATGGGAAAAGCAAATTGAAAAATCTTGCTAAGAGGTGTGTGTGTGTGAGGTGATGTACAAATAGCCAGGACCCCTGCGAATGACGCCAATCCATTTCAGCTTTTCAGAGCCAATAAATCACACTGAGAACTTCTGAATATCGATATACTGTGATCTGTGTATTTATTGCTCACAGCTTGCCCGGTCAGGATAATGAGCATTGCTGTGATTTTGCAGCTTTTGAGGAGGTAAAAATGTTTTTCTTTATTTAAGGGCCCCTTTTATTTCTTTTACATAATGATGCAAAAAAATTATTTGGGAGTGAATAAAAGACTCAGGGGCCCTGCACCCGTCATGCAGCTAGCACCCAGGGCAGACCTCCCCCACTGCCCTGCCCCCGGTATGCCACTGACCGTGGGGTTAAAGTGGGAGCCCTTAGCGCCTACAAAATATGTGGTGGTAAAGGCTCGTTGCCATTAATGGCACAAACAAAATTGCAACCATTCGACAGCCACACTAAAAGTAGCCGCAGCCTGTGGGAAATCCACACGCTAAAGGGCCCCTAAAACTCTTCACTTTGGCCTTGTCTTCCCTGAGTGCCCCTTTTACCCCTCAGTCGTCTAGTGGTCCAACTGATTCTTTTACTGGCATCTTGCTTCTAATATTCCTAAAAAAGGTTTTACTAGGTTTTTTGCCACCAACGCAATCTTCTTTTCAAAGTCTTTCTTTGCCTTTCTTATCTGTGCTTTGCCATTCTTCATTCTGTTTCCTATTTTCAGTCTGATCCTTGTTCCCTTTTCTCAAGGATTTCCTTTTAGCTTCCTTCACCTCACTTTTTAACCATGCTGCTGTCATTTGGCCTTACTTCCTCCTTTTTCAATACATGGAATATATCTGGTCTGGGCTTCCAGGATGATATTTTTGAATGACATCCACACCTGAAGTAAAGTTTTGCCTTTTGCAGCTGCTCCTCTAAGTTTTGTTTGTTTGTTTTTTGACCATTCTCCTCATTTTATCATAGTCTCCTTTTTGAAAGTGAAATACTAACTTATTGGATTTCCTGTGTGTACTTACTCCAGAGTTTATATCAAATCTGGTCATGTTATGATCACTGTTATCAAGTGGCCCCAGCACCATTACCTCCTGCACCAGATCCTGTGCTCCACTAAGGAGTAGGTCTAGAAATATTCCCCTTCTTGTCAGTGGCGTAGCAAGGGCAGGGCAGTGGGGGTGGGGGTGGTCTGCCCCAGGTGCACGCCGCTGGGGGGTGTCGGCGCCACTGGTTCCCTGCTCCCTCTGCCTCGGAACAGGTTACTTTCTGTTCCGGGGCAGAGGGAGCAGGAAATCAGCGGAACCGACACCCCCGAGTGGCGTGCACACAGCAGGCAAGAATGCACTCGAGGGGGGGGTTGATGCGCCATGGGGGGGGTGATGCACCGAGGGGGGGGTTGATGTGCCAAGGTGGGGGGTGATGCGCCGAGGGAGGGCTTGGGTGATGCGCCGAGGGGGGTGTCATGCTGCACCCGGGGGGGAAGTGTGCAGCGGCGAACTGTCCCGGGTGGCAGCCGCCCTCACTAAGCCACTGCTTCTTGTGGTTTCCTGAACCAGCTGCTTCATAGAGCAGTCCTTGATTTCATCAAGCAAATTTACCTCCCTAGTATGCCCTGATGTTGCATTTCCATCATATTTATGATCAGTTTCTTGGTTCTACTATTCATATTTTCCTTGATCTTGCTCAAGTGATGCAGAAGTGCAGAAAGGACTCTTGGTTTTGAGGCAAAAGGCACCACATTTATTTTAAAATTTCCTGCTATGAGGAATTGTTATTGATACTATTAGGTTGTTGGGACTGTCCCCCTATGGAGATGGTACTTGTTGTTTTTTGGGATTACTGCTTTAATACAGAGTGGGGGAAGGGTGGGTCAGGTTGGGTGGGAGGGGGAAATAGGGGGATTACTATTGGGAGGGGGTAGGGAGGGTTATAATAACAAAAACTTGAATTACCTCATCCAATAATGGATTCTTTTGTATTCATTTTGTCGTCTTGTTTGCTTAGCTTCTCTCGGAAGGTGTGTGTTCTATCTTATTGTTTATTTGTATGATGGTGATTCTTTAGTAAAATTGTTAAGGCACAAAATTTCCTGCTAAATGTTGTGTAACGTTCTGCTCAAAATTATATTTTTCTTTGAGCCTCAGTAACTGTTAGAATACTGTTGATTTGAGGCCAACCTTAAACCCTACCTGCTGCACACTCACTCAACTCTTCCTCCATATACAGTATGCCCAAGAGATAGCCAATATCCCTCTAATTCTATATAGAGTGCCAAAACTTTAGGTGCCCCTTTGGCATATAACTTCCACAATACAATGGAAGTAAAGCAGTAAAATGTTGGTGAAATGGCAGGTACATGTGTAACATACTTACGAGCTGTTTTGCAACTTGGTGCCTACATTCTTCAGCTCTCAATATTCTGGTTCATTCCCTAGTAATTTTGAAACTTGACTACTGTAATTCATTTAATAAAGGCTTGAGACAGAAAGCTCTACGGCATCTACAAATGATACAAACCACTTCTATTAAATTAATTTCAGGTTCACGTCACACCTCTTCTTATAAATGCACGCTGGTTACCGTTTACACATCGTATCACATATAAAATGCTTCTTTTGTTTTTCAAAACTAAAAACTCTGGATCTCCTCCCTGTTTAGCGAGATTGTTAACTCCATATGCTCTCACATATGCTCTTCGTTCATTCTAACAACACCTATTGGTTGTGCCATCTTTTTGGCATATTAGACATGAAGCTACCTGGGACGCTATTTTTCTGTTACCAGTCCTTCCCTATAGAATGCATTACCATTATTCCTAAGATCACAAACTTCCCTGACTCAATTTAAGGTAGATCTCAAAACGTATTTATTCAAGGATGCTTTCATACTACCCTAGGCACTGTCCTCTAGTTGAGTCTGATGGATCAGTCTAGACTTGCCCCCTTCCCTCTTTGAATCCATCCTTACTTCCTTGACTATCTGACAATGGAGTTCCTTTTCTATCCCTCCCTGACCCGTTCCTTTTCATTCTTAATCTCTAGTTTCTTTCTTGCCTATCTATTTTAGTATTGTAAGCCGCATAGGCATTTCTATTGATGTGTAGGATATTGAGTATTAAATAAACCTTGAAACCTCTAACACAGCTGAAAGGAGGGCATTCATGAGGAGAGGCATGGGCATTCTTCCATTCCAGCCTGCGCTTTCTAGAGTACTGTCAGTTGTGTACACATCTAAACTTGTCATAGAGAAGGCGTAAGCATTCAGGCCTAAATTTAGGTGCATCATTGCCAAATTAGTACACAAATTTGATGTTATCGATTCCTAACTTAGTACTCGGCAGAGGAATAGCTTAGTTGTTGGTGCAGTGGACTTTGATCCTGGGGAACTGGGTTCAGTTCCCATTACAGCTCCCTGTGACTCTGGGCAAGTCACTTAATCCTCCGTTGCCCCAGGTACAAATAAGTACCTCTATATACTATGTAAATCACTTTGAATGTGGTTGCAAAAAACCACAGAAAGGCAGTATATCAAGTCCCTTTCCTTTTAGCAGCCTTTCTAGATTTGCCTCTATATGCAACCATCATAAATCTTTCCTTGTTTTGAAGCCTTACTGCTGCATGCTAAATCATTAAAGCAAGTAGAATGATAAGATCTGTGAAAAATTATCCCTGACCACCGTGCCAGATACCCCACCTCCTTTACCTGAACAGTAACAGCATGCTGGAATAGTGTGTTTGCAGTGTGAACCAGAAACAACCAGTAAAAAGAAAGTGTAAAGAAATATGTTTGATGTTGTCATCTTGTTTATTTATTTGTTTGTTTGTTACATTTGTATCCCACATTTTCCCACCTATTTGTAGGCTCAATGTGGCTTATATAGTACCGGAGAGGCGTTTGCAGACTCCGGTGTAAACAAATACAAAGTGATATTGTGGTAAGATAAAGTTCATGTGGCACAGCCACATTAGGGAATCGTACAACGGAAGAGTTGTGTTATGTCCATTATGTACTTTAGTTTTGTTGTTGCAGAGATCTGGCATTTATGTTGGGTTGGTAGGGTGCCTTTTTAAACAGGTTAGTTTTTAGTTTTTGATCAATGAGAAAAGGAAACTTGAACATTCCCTCTAACAAATCATCTCCCAGTAAAGGGTCATGGATTTGATAACTTCTTTTCTGTGGTTCAAGCAAAGTGGTTTATAATATATATTAGAATGAAGGTATTTTTTCTGTCCTTAGTGGGCTCATGATTTAAGTTTTGTACCTGAGGCAATAGAGGATTAAGGGGCCCTTTTACTAAGCCATGTACTACTATAAACTACTATAAATCACTTCTATAGCGCTACCAGTCATAAGCAGCGCTTTACAATTGAACATGAAGACAGTCCCTGCTCAAAAGAGCTTACAATCTATGCGCACCCAACAAGTGCCAGAATGGAGTTACCGCCTGACTACCGCATGGCTCATGCAGTAATTTCATTTTTGGCGCAAGTCCAATACAAATGTCTGAAAAATAATTTTTAGTGTGCGTAATGGACACGCGCCAAGTGGCATTTGATGCGCGTAGTTCATTACCACCCAGATTCTTTACTGATGTGTCAATGGCTGGCAGTAAGGCCTTAGACCCAAAATGGACACGTGGCAATTTTCATTTTGCCACGCGTCCGTTTTCGGCAACCCCCCCCCCACACACACATTGTTTGTAGGTGCGCTGAAAAATAATTCTGCGTGCCTCCAAAACACGCGTCTATACTACAGCAGGCCATTTTTCAGCACACCTTAGTAAAAGGACCCCTAAGTGACTTCTCCAGAGTCAAAACAAGCAGTGGTGGGAGTTGAACATGGTTCCCCAGCCCACCTCACTAACCACTCCTCCACGCTGGGCCTGATATAATACTGCCTTCCTAGAACTGGGTTACTTGGCAGCCAGTGGTGTGCTGGAAGGGGCTCTCGCAGGCTCGCAAGAGCCGTTTGTTAAGTTTTAAAGAATTTTGGGAGCAGGTTGTTAAAGTAGCCCCCCCCCCCAAAAAAAAAAAAAAAAACGCTCCTGAATTCTCTTTTACTTTGCTGGCAGGGATGCTGAGCCCTGCAAACCAAGTAAATAGACTACTGCTACTCCCCGCTCCTTGTTAACAGCTCTGAGCAGCAGGCTGGAACTTCTCGTGCATGCGAGTCAAGTCCCAGTGTGCTGCTCAGAGCCAGAAACAAGCAGTGGGGAATGGTGGCAGTCCATTTATTGGCTGGTGGGGCTCGGCCTCCTGCCAGCAAAGGTATGCCTAGCATGCCCCCACGAGGGAGGAGAATTGAGGCATACATTACCCCCACCAGTCCACCCCTGGACCCCCCAAATTGCAGGGCTGGCTACGCCCGGAGAGAGAACCCATCATTAAAAATTTACCAGCACACCCCTGTTGGCAGCTATGTCTGAACTACAGGTCAGGGTGATTACAGAGACTATTTTGCAGTAAGAAACTGCCAGGGGAGGCAATGGACCAACCAGAAGGAACCACAATAAGCTGAGGGCCATGACTATGCAGGAGATATCCAGAGATGCCAAGTTACCCAGTTCCAGGCTGGAGATTTTGGAACAGTCCTGGGTTTGAACTTATATCCCAAAGTAGTGTGGGATTTGGAGTGTCTGATCCTGTCCATTGAAATCAGTGCTGCAAGTCCCATAAGCAGTGGCATAGCTACATGGGGCCACGGGGGCCTGGACCTCCCCCCCCCAAATTTCTTCTGAGCCCATAGTTTTGCTGGTGGGGTCCCAGCATGCTCAATTTCACTAAAAGGAGCATGCACGATGTGAGGGGAAGACAGAGCAGGGCAGGTAACGCGGCAGCGCCGGAGACCAGCGTTGGACAAGGCTTCAGTTGGCGGGGGTTGGGGACCCCCGCCAGCCAAGGTATTTGCTGCGGCAGGACGGCGAGGTGATGGGGGGGGGCGGTGGTGGGAGGGGTGGCAGATCAAAATGTGCCCCCCCATCTTGGGCTTTGGCCCCCTCCCACTGCAAGGTCTGGCTACGCCCCTGCCCATAATGCACTAGAATAGGGTGGTCAGAAAACCAGGACTGTCCCAAAATCTCCAGCCTGGAACTGGGTAACTTGGTGTCTCTGGATATCTGCAGAAGGCTGTGTAAGTCTACTGTGAGAATGCAGAAGCTATGAAAAAGGTACTTTAGACTGACCCATAAAGTTGATGTCAGCCTATAGCTAAACCCAGCTGGTATATGCATGTAATGACCCTTATGCTTCTGGGTTAAATTGTATTTTCTGTGGAGGATCAGACAGAATACCAAGTTAAAGGTGTTATTTTACTGCATGTTCCTGACTGTGTGACTGTGTTTGACAAACAATTCTAGAAGAGAAAAGAACAACTTTGAAATTTCTTTTCACAGCAAATATATTAATCAATGCAGCTACTCTATCACCTAAGGCCTTTCATCATAAAAAATCTAGCACATGACCAGTTCACTCAAATTTACCACCATCCAAAATCTCATATGTCAGATATTTGTTTCTTTTTAAAGAAAGAAATGATATACAGTGGTGGAAATAAGTATTTGATCCCTTGCTGATTTTGTAAGTTTGCCCACTGACAAAGACATGAGCAGCCCATAATTGAAGGGTAGGTTATTGGTAACAGTGAGAGATAGCACATCACAAATTAAATCCGGAAAATCACATTGTGGAAAGTATATGAATTTATTTGCATTCTGCAGAGGGAAATAAGTATTTGATCCCCCACCAACCAGTAAGAGATCTGGCCCCTACAGACCAGGTAGATGCTCCAAATCAACTCGTTACCTGCATGACAGACAGCTGTCGGCAATGGTCACCTGTATGAAAGACACCTGTCCACAGACTCAGTGAATCAGTCAGACTCTAACCTCTACAAAATGGCCAAGAGCAAGGAGCTGTCTAAGGATGTCAGGGACAAGATCATACACCTGCACAAGGCTGGAATGGGCTACAAAACCATCAGTAAGACGCTGGGCGAGAAGGAGACAACTGTTGGTGCCATAGTAAGAAAATGGAAGAAGTACAAAATGACTGTCAATCGACAAAGATCTGGGGCTCCACGCAAAATCTCACCTCGTGGGGTATCCTTGATCATGAGGAAGGTTAGAAATCAGCCTACAACTACAAGGGGGGAACTTGTCAATGATCTCAAGGCAGCTGGGACCACTGTCACCACGAAAACCATTGGTAACACATTACGACATAACGGATTGCAATCCTGCAGTGCCCGCAAGGTCCCCCTGCTCCGGAAGGCACATGTGACGGCCCGTCTGAAGTTTGCCAGTGAACACCTGGATGATGCCGAGAGTGATTGGGAGAAGGTGCTGTGGTCAGATGAGACAAAAATTGAGCTCTTTGGCATGAACTCAACTCGCCGTGTTTGGAGGAAGAGAAATGCTGCCTATGACCCAAAGAACACCGTCCCCACTGTCAAGCATGGAGGTGGAAATGTTATGTTTTGGGGGTGTTTCTCTGCTAAGGGCACAGGACTACTTCACCGCATCAATGGGAGAATGGATGGGGCCATGTACCGTACAATTCTGAGTGACAACCTCCTTCCCTCCGCCAGGGCCTTAAAAATGGGTCGTGGCTGGGTCTTCCAGCACGACAATGACCCAAAACATACAGCCAAGGCAACAAAGGAGTGGCTCAGGAAGAAGCACATTAGGGTCATGGAGTGGCCTAGCCAGTCACCAGACCTTAATCCCATTGAAAACTTATGGAGGGAGCTGAAGCTGCGAGTTGCCAAGCGACAGCCCAGAACTCTTAATGATTTAGAGATGATCTGCAAAGAGGAGTGGACCAAAATTCCTCCTGACATGTGTGCAAACCTCATCATCAACTACAGAAGACGTCTGACCGCTGTGCTTGCCAACAAGGGTTTTGCCACCAAGTATTAGGTCTTGTTTGCCAGAGGGATTAAATACTTATTTCCCTCTGCAGAATGCAAATAAATTCATATACTTTCCACAATGTGATTTTCCGGATTTAATTTGTGATGTGCTATCTCTCACTGTTACCAATAACCTACCCTTCAATTATGGGCTGCTCATGTCTTTGTCAGTGGGCAAACTTACAAAATCAGCAAGGGATCAAATACTTATTTCCACCACTGTACTAGTACAGAGGGCTAAATTATGATCCAGGAGAAGTCTTGTGACATGATTTGGAAATTCTCCTCGACATGTAACTTTTTATTTTGACCTTGGATAAGTCATTTCATCTCACATTGCTTCCAGGATGCAGCTGAAAAACAATTGTAGGTTATTGTGTGAATTGCAAATTGTTTTCACATGGATTTGTCATTTACCACCATGAGGAGTCCTTGTGACTGAAAAGGCAGGATATAAAACCAAAGGGAAATAATATGTTTTTTCAGTCAGCAAACAGTAAAAGGCATATTGAACAGGTGTAAGGGGAAAAAACTTTGCCCTTTTACAAAAATGTGGCAAGCCTACCACGGGCTTACCGTGTACGAATTCAGCACTACTACCGGGCTAACACAGGAGCCCGGTGGTAGTTCCTGCCCCCACCATGCACCATTTCTAGCGCTTTAATTAAAAAACAATTTACCACCAGGTTGCTGCGGGAGCCCTTACCACCTCCTAAATAGGTGGTTGAAAGGGCTGCCCCAGGAAATGCTCGCAGAGCAAGTGTTTACCTTACTCCATAGCCATTTCTTTTTTTTAAATAAAAAGCCTTTTACATACTGCAGTAAAAGGGGGCTTCAGCACATGGCAAATCCACGCGCTGATGCCACCACAGGGCTTCTTTTACCACAACTTGGTAAAAGGGGCCCTAAATCTGTTATACAAACGAGAGAAGGTCTCTACTGTCTGTCTTCCAGAGAGTGTTGTAATTTGTAGTAGATAAGGTATAGATGTGTCCTTCACCTTCCAGTATGACAGATAAACCTCAACCAAACCTCCGTAAAACCAGGTGAACTCTACCCTCCCACCATCCAGTGCAGTCACAATTGTTGGCTAGTACCAAAGAGTGTCAGAGAGACTGCAATGCCATTCATCACTCCAGAGGAAGAATTCCCTGAAAATCTATTCTTCCTATTTTTTTTTTACTTTATATTTATAATTTTAACAAAATTATCAAGAATCCTTGGCAACAGGAAAACTACCCTCACAAAAGAAAAAGAACAAAAATATTTCAAGTTTAAATACTGCAGTCTTTCATTGTAATGAATATTAAACAGACATAACCAAGAAATAAAGAAAACTAAGGGGTAGGAGTGAGAGAGGAGCATTAAGAAAATGAGTTAAGCAGGAGAGTATTTAACTAACATTAAACTAGAGAACACGAAGAAATTTCTTCCATCACTGATCTACGTTCCTCCTCTAGGCCAATGTAGAACTGACTGACAGAAAGCAGGGACACTGAGAGGGGGGGGTTGGGGGGCAAGATCCCCCCCCCCCCCGGCTTGGCCTGCCAGGGTTGCTTGGCACAGGCAGTCCAGTTGAAATCCAGCATATTTTCCTCCCTTCCAACACCCCCTCCTATCCTCTACTTGCCTGGAGTCAATAAATGGCAGGCAGCAGCGATCGAGACTGCTCTGCCAGCCATGGATCCTTCTTCCTGCCATGTCTTGCCTATGCGGAAACAGGAAGTTACTTCAAAGGAGGCGGGATATGGCAGGAAGAAGGATCCGTGGCCAGCAGAGCAGTCTCTCTTGATTGCTGCTGCCTGCCATTCAATGACTTCAGGCAAGTAAAGGACTGCAGGGGGGGGGGAGCTGTGGTGGCAACAGACCCCTTAACATTGTTCGCCCCAGGCTCCTTAACATTGTTTGCCCTGGGCCCGGCTTTGTCTCTCAGTGACTCACTCTGTAAAGTCAGCTTGGCTTGCAATGGTACAAAGACCAGGTTGACATCAAGTTTTCTCTAATGTATAACCCCCCCCCCCCCCCCGCCCCCCGATATTCAGCGCTATTTAACTGACCAGGAATGGCTCCTGGCCAGTTAAATAGTGTTTAGCCAGCTAGCTGCTAATATTCAGTGGGAGATAGCTAGCTATCTCCACAGAATATTCACGGTTAGTACATCTGATATTCAGCGCTGGGTTTAGCGGTTAAATAGAACCCCATAAATAGCAGTCCTATCTTTAACCACTAGGAACTTAACCAGTTAGTGCTGAATATCATACTGGGACAGAATGAAGGTCCATCAAGACCAGCATTCTGTTTCCAACAGTGGCCAATCCAGGTCATAAGTACCTGGCAAGATCCCAAAACAGTACATTTTATGCTGCTTATCCTAGAAATAAGCAGTGGATATTCCCCAAGTCATTTTAACAATGGCTTATTGACTTTTCTTTTAGGAAGCTATCCAAACCTTTTTTAAACCCAGCTAAGCTAACTGATTTTACTACATTCTCTGGCAACAAATTCCAGTAAAGAAATATTTTCTCCGATTTGTTTTAAATTTACTACTTTGTAGTTTCATTGCGTGCCCCCTAATCCTAGTATTTTTGGAAAGAGTAAACAAGCGATTCACGTCTGCCCATTCCATTCCACTCATTATTTTATAAACCTTTATCATATCTCTCCTCAGCCATCTCTCATCCAAGCTGAAGAGCCCTAGCAGTTTTAGCCTTTCCTCATGGGAAAGTCATCCCATCCCCTTCATCATTTTCGTCACCCTTCTCTGTACCTTTTCTAATTCCACTATATCTTTTTTGAGATACGGTGACCAGAACTGCACACAATATTCGAGGTGTGGTTGCACCATGGAGCAATACAAAGGCATTATAACATCCTCGTTTTTGTTTTCCATTCCTTTCCTAATAATACCTAACATTCTATTTGCTTTCTTAGCCGCCGTCACACACTGAGCAGAGGGTTTCAACGTATCATCAACAATGACGCCTAGATCCCTTTCCTGGTCAGTGACTTCTAATATGGAACTTTGCATTATGTAGCTATAGTTCGGGTTCCTCTTTCCCACATGCATCACTTTGCACTTGCTCACATTAAATGTCATATGCCATTTGGATGCCCAGTCTCCCAGTCTTATAAGGTCCTCTTGCAAGTTAACAACTTTGAATAACTTTGTGTCATCAGCAAATTTAATTACCTCAATAGTTACTCTCATCTCTAGATCATCCATAAATATGTTAAAAAGCAACAGTCCCAGCACAGAACCCTGGGGAACCCCACTATCTACCTTTCTCCATTGAGAATACTGACCATTTAACCCTACTCTTTTTCTATCTTTTAACCAGTTTTTAATCCACAATAGTACACTACCTCCTATCCCATGACTCTCCAGTTTCCTCTAGATTCTTTCATAAGGTACTTTGTCAAATGCCTTTTGAAAATTCAGATACACAGTATCGACCAGCTCACCTTTATCCACATGTTTGTTCACCTCTTCAAAGAAATGTAATAGATTGGTGAGACAAGATTTCCATTCACTAAATCCATGTTGGCTTTTGGGCTCATTTTCAAAAGAGAAGGACGCCCATCTTTCTACGTAAATCAGAAAATGGGCATCTTTCTCACAGGGTCGTCCAAATCGGTATAATTGAAAGCCAATTTTGGACGTCCCCAATTGCACTCCATCGCAGGGATGGCCAAAGTTCAAGGGGGCGTATCAGAGGCATAGCGAAGGTGGGACTTGGGCGTGCCTAACACTAGGATGTCCTTGACCCATAATTGAAAGAAACAAGGACGTCCCTGATGAACACTTGGATGACTTTACCTGGTCATGTTTTTCTTACGTCCAAAGCACAAAAAGGTGCCCGAAATGACCAGATAAACCACCAGAGAGAATCGGAGATGACCTCCACTTACTCCCACCCTCAAAAAACATCTTTCAAAATATTGATTGCCAGCCTCAGATGTCATACTCAGGTCCATCACAGCAGTATGCAGGTACCTGGAGCAGCTTATCCCCTCCCTACCTGTTACGTTTGTGGAAGAAACAGCGAACTCTCCAAAACTCACCACAAACCCACTGTACCCACATCTAGGTGCCCCCCTTCACCCGTAAGGGCTATTGTAGTGGTGTACAGTTGTGGGTAGTGGGGTTGGGGGGGGGTTGGGGGGCTCAGCACACAAAGTAAGGGAGCTATGTACCTGGGAGCAATTTATGAAGTCCACTGCAGTGCCCCCTAGGGTGCCCAGTTGGTGTTCTGGCATGTCAGGGGGACCAGTGCACTACAATGCTGGCTCCTCCCATGACCAAATGGCTTGCATTTGGTCATTTCTGAGATGGACGTCCTTGGTTTCCATTATCACCAAAAATCAGAAATAACCAAGTCTAGGGACAACCATCTCTAAGGACAACCAAATTTCAGGATTTGGGCGTCCTCGACCATATTATCAAAGCGAAAGATGGACGTCCATCTTGTTTTGAAAATACAGGTTTCCCCGCACCTGGATGAGACGTTTTGCGAGGACGTCCAAATCAAAACGAGGACGTCCCCTTTTGATTATGCCCCTCTTTGTCTCATTAATCCATGCTTTTGAATATGCTCTGTAATTTTGTTCTTTATAATAGTCTCTATCATTTTGCTCAGCCCCGACATCAGGCTCACTGGTCTATAATTTCGCAGATCACCTCTGGAACCTTTTTTTTAAAAATTGGTGTTACATTGGCCACCCTTCAATGCTTGATTTTAAAGATAAATTACATATTACTAAAAATAGTTCTGCAAGTTCATTTTTCAATTCTACCAGTACTCTGGGAAGAATACCATCTGGTCCAGGCAATTTGCTACTCTTCAATTTGTCAAATTGCGCCATTACAAATGGAAGAGTATCGGCTTAACTGATTAAGTTCTGGTGGCCAAAAATGAAACCACATATTCAATCCCGGTCACTGGAAATGGCCCAGCATTGAAGATCCAGTGTCAGGGCTGCCTCTCACTGGCTGAATATCGACCCCTAAATGTTTTTGCATAGTCAAATGTGGGGCCTATATTGAAAGGTTTGATCCAAGCCTTATGTTTACAATGAATCTTGTGCCTAATATGCTAAGATATATATACAGAATATCAAATGAATCAGAAGAGCAGAATGAGCCTTTGGTATGGATACTTTCATGGCACATATCATCTTCAAATGTTTGCTAGTCTAAAAGAGAAGGGATTTGGGATTTTTCAGTTATAGCTCATGATAAGTTACATTCAGATATAGTATATATTTTCCTGTACACGGAGGACTCACAATCTAAATTTGTACCTGAGCTAATGGATGATTTAGGGACTTGCCCAAGATCACAAGGCGCCCCAGTGGGATTTAAACCCTGGCTTCACGGGGTCTTAGTCTACTGCTTTAACCATTTGGCTACTCCATTCTCTGTAGACACCAAATTTCCAATATATGAAACTTCACCTCATCCATAGTCATTAAAAATATCCTGAAAACCCAGCTGGCTTTGGTTTACCTCATCGTACCACACGAATATCATTTTCCTCTAAAGCATGGCCAATGGCCACACTCTTTCCCCGCTAGTTTATACACTGAATGCAAATGAGTCAAAACTGTAAACCAATAGCACATTACTTATCAAGGGGCTTTTTCTTTCTTTTTTTTGTATATGGTGTTATGGTTTCAATAATTCACTGCATCAGGGAATACATTAAATCAGGAGAGAGACGTTAACTCAATATTCTAGGGTGAGAGGGTGAAACTACCACTTACTACTACTACTTATCATTTCTATAGCACTACAAGATGTATGCAGCGCTGTACACTTGAACATGAAGAGACAGTCCCTGCTCAACAGAGCTTACAAGAATAATATCTGTCTCTCACATGGAATAAAGATATGTACACTTTCTATTTTGCACGGATGTACTTTCTTTGCGTGATTTTTAACAGCATGAAACGGACTTCGCACTCCGAGTACTGAAATCCATTGAAATCAAATCAAAACAGTACATAAAAAGTCCAGGTTAGCAGGAGTTTCATTTCTTATAAACAGAGGTTTTGTTCCACTGAGGTACTTTGGAAAGATCTAATCCTCCATGTCAAGAGCTGCACTTTAACAGCATTGCCAGAACAGGGTTCTAATGCACAGGGTATAATGCACACAACAGAACTATATCACTCTTTTGTGCACATCACACTATGAATAGTAAAGTGGAAGACTACTGAGACACTGACACCAGAAATGTGGGTGTGGTCTGCATCTCCCCGTTCAGAGAGTTTCAAAATATAGCCACGCTGCTGTTTTCTCTTTATCTCAGAGTTGAGACATGAATGGCTGTACCAGCAAAAGAGGCTGTTTGCAAAAGCATGTGCTTCAACCTGTGACTTCAGTGTTTATGATGACTGCAGGGAAGGTTCTGCAAAGCAATGCTGTTTTTGCTGGAAAATGAAACATCCTAGTAGGCCAAAGAATAGTTAAAGAGCTCTGAGAGAAAACATGCACACGTTGCGAGACAATTATATAATACTAGTAAAACAGGCCCGTTTCTGACACAAATGAAACGGGCGCTAGCAAGGTTTTCCTCGGAGCGTGTATGTTTGAGAGAGTGTGTGTGAGAGAGAGAGAGAGTGAATGTGCGAGTGTGTGTGTGTGACAGAGAGAGAGTGAGACTGCTGGGTGCGAGTGTGTCTCCTCTGTCCCCCCTCCAGCCACCCAGCGAGTCTCCTCTGTCCCCTGCCCCCCTCCAGCCACCCAGCGAGTCTCCTCTGTCCCCTGCCCCCCTCCAGCCACCCAGCGAGTCTCCTCTGTCCCCTGCTCCCCCTCCAGCCACCCAGCGATTCTCCTCTCTCCCCTGCCCCCCTCCAGCCACCCAGCGATTGTCCTATCTCTCCTGCCCCCCCTCCAGCCACCCAGCGATTTTCCTTTTTCCCTTGCCCCCTCCAGCCACCCAGCGATTGTCCTATCTCCCCTGCCCCCCTCCAGCCACTCCTCCACTTTAATCAGCATATATTAAATTCCCCCCATGTGCTACAGAAAATAACCGAGCACATCCTATAGAATAAAAAGCACCTCCAACATTCTGAAGCCATAGTTCCAGAAGGTTGCAGGAATGCTTCAAGGCTTGAAGGCTTCACTTTCTCGGCTTCAGAATGTTGGAGGTGCGTTTTATTATATAGGATATTAATACTGAAAATAAGATGGAAAGTGAACACTTGCAATATGGCACAAAGATACATTTTACCGTCCTCCATCTGAACACTCGGGTTTCTCTGTGTGAGGGACTCACTGGGGAGGAAGCATGGTATCCTATATAATAATTCTCACCTCCAACGTTCTATGCTTGGGACCGTGGCTCCCTGGCTGCAGGTGGACTGCGAGGCAGACACGCACGGACGTCAATGACGTCAAAACAGCTGATTCCAAGGCAAGGAGAGGAGTAGGGAAACACGCGCAGAGTGTTTCCCTACTCCTCCTACTGCCTCGGAATCAGCTGTCACCCCCCGCGCTACGGCCCCCTCGAAACCCACCCCCTTCCTGAACCTGTCAATCCCCCCCACCGAAACGCCGAAAACCGCACCCCCCGCCGCTGTTGTGCACTACTTGTGCTGACAGCCGAAGTGTTGTTCTGCCCTTCGGGTGGGTTCCTCAATCATCTTCTCAGAAAGTTTAACTCCGTGCGTCTGACGTCAGACACATGCGTGCGTCTGACGTCAGACGCATGCAGAGGAACGTCCCGACAAGATGATTGAAGAACCAACGGGAAGGAAAGAACAACACTTCGGCTGTAAGAACAGGTAGCACAACAACGGCAGCAGCGGTGGCGGGGGGCAGTTTTCGCTGGAACAGGGGGGGGGGGAACGACAGATTCACGGAAGGGAGGGTTCAAGGGGGCCGTAGCATGGGGGGGGGGGGGGAATTGCCTGCCTAAGGCCCGTTTCCTTGCCTACAGAAACGGGCCTTTTTTACTAGTGTTTCAATAAATTGACAGGGAATATGTAGATTGCTGTGTACACATAGAGGGCACAGTCGCCAACATTTCAAAGTGGTTGGGAATTGCCAAACACAATAACAAAGTACTGCTCCCTGGACACATAGAGGAGCTTGCTTAATATGGGGGATGCTCAGCACTTCCTCGCACCCACAGAGCTGGCTCCTATGATGGTGTATGTGTGCAGTAGTGGATGGTGCATTTATATTTATTTCTTTGGGGAGGGTATAAGAGTAAATTTAGGGAAAGTGTGGGTCAGTGCATACTGTGTATCTGGGGAATCGGTGTTTTGTGTAAGGGCATCAATAGGAATCAAACAAAATAAAACATGGAAAAGTAAATAAGATGATACCTTTTTTATTGGACATAACTTAATACATTTCTTGATTAGCTTTCGAAGGTTGCCCTTCTTCGTCAGATTGGAAATAAGCAAATGTGGTAGCTGACAGTGTATATAAGTGAGACATCAAAGCATTACTTTGACAGTCTGACATGGTGGGAGGGTGGGGGGGGGGGTAGGAGGTATATGCATGGGGACATCAAAGCATTTCATTGATACTCTAACAGGATTATATAAGACAAGATTCAATCTGCACAGACATCACATGAAGATAGCCGGTGCCAGTCAGGTTCCCACCCCGGTGGGCCAGCATTTTACAAGACCAGGACACTGCACCAGTGATTTCATAGTTAGAATCCTGAAAGGTAATTTTAAAACAATACAGGAACGTAAGACCTTTGAAGTCAGAATGATTGAATATTTTGACACCCAACAGACAGGACTTAACAAGGATCTGGGTTTTCTAGCCCATTATAAACCATAAAATTGTATTTCTCTGTTTATTACCCTCCTCTCACCTACCCACATCCATCCTGTTAGAATATCAATGATATGCTTTGATGTCCCCATGCATACCTCCTACCCACCCCCCCCTCCCACCCTGTCAGACTGTCAAAGTAATGCTTGGATGTCTCACTTATATATACTATCTGCTACCACATTTGCTTATTTCCGATCTGACGAAGAAGGGCAACCTTCGAAAGCTAATCAAGAAATGTATTAAGTTATGTCCAATAAAAAAGGTATCATCTTATTTTCTTTTCCATGTTTTATTTTGTTGGATTTCTATTGATAACCTTAAGAGTGGACTAACACAGCTACCACTCCTCTCTACTTAAGGTGTAAGGGTATGAATGTGTGTATTCATGTATGACAGGTGGGTGGGTGTAAATTCTTTGAGCAGGGATTGTCTTTCTATGTTAAATTGTACAACGCTGCGTAACCCTAGCAGCGCTTTAGAAATGTCAAATAGTAGTAGTAGTAGTGTATGAGTGTGCACATCCTCAGGACACTGTGTTTGGTTGTGCATGGAGGATTGTGAGGGTAGCATGTATGGGGAGGATGCATGAACTGGGAATGGAAAATGCATGAATGCATGGGAAAGTGGGTAGGGGTGGACAGGTGTATGGGTGTGCCATATTCTTTCCTCTTCTTCCCCTCTCCCCTGCATTCTACACTTTCATAAGTACATAAGTATTGCCACACTGAGACAGACCAAAGGTCCATCAAGCCCAGCATCCTGTTTCCAACAGTGGCCAATCCAGGTCACAAATACCTGGCAAGATCCCCAAAGAGTTCAATACATTTTATGCTACTTATCCTAGAAATAGCAGTGGATTTTCCTCCAAGTCAATTTAATAATGGTCTATGGACTTTTCCTTTAGGAAGCCGTCCAGACCTTTTTAAAACCCCGCTAAGCTAACCGCCTTTACCACATTTTCTGGCAATGAATTCCAGAGTTTAATTACATGTTAAGTGAAGAAACATTTCCTCCAATTACCCAATCCCTTTCTCCCTACACTCTCCCCTTCTATCACTCCCTCCCTTTCTACATCCCTAGTTCTCCCCTAGCCCCTTCCCCTTCTCCTCCCCAAATGCTCCTCTTTCATATCCCCCAAAATCTGCTAAAACACCTTCATTTTCACAGTCGTTAGGCACCAAGGACCGTGAGGCAGAAATCAAAACTCGGGCCGAAGTCGGGCCGTTGACAGGGAAACGCGACTACAAGGCTGTCAAGATAAGTGCATCTTAGATCCTTTAAGATACTAATAAGTAAGATTCAAGCTTGAAATTTCACATTTTATAGGTTTTTAGCCTATGATGAATGAAAGGTGGCTCCCTAAAGTTGTTAGAATTATCAACAAAGGAGTGCTCCTTAGCATTTGAGGCTTTTCCTCTTTCAAACATAAAAGAAACAACTAATCACATATAGAGTATTTGGATATCTTTTTATACTTTATCATTGACTGATATTTAGTGATTATCCAAAGCCCTGAATTTGATATTTAGAGTGTAAATGGGTGTGCCATGCAATGTGTGTAACTTATAATCTACTATAATAAAACTCACCCTCAACGTTCTGAGGACACTGACGTCAGTGAAGCCAAGCCCTGACTTCCTTCAAAAAGGTTCGAAGGTTCGTGGTGGTGAAGCCACCAAAACCGCTCCGGGCCCCGCCCTCGAGGGCGGAGCAATGGCAGAACAACGAACGGGTTGGCAGGGAGGGAGGCAGGGAGGCGGGGGTGGGTGGAAAATCGCTCCAGGCCCCGCCCTGCCCTCGCATCAAACGTCATGACGTTAGGGGTGGAGCAATGGCAGAACAACAAAGGGGTTGGCCGGGGGGGGGGAGTGTTGGCGACGAAAACCTTGCTAGCGCCCGTTTCATTTGCTCTGAAATGGGCCTCTTTTACTAGTATTCTATAAGTTGCACATGTGAATTGGAGCTATGTCCATGCTCCTCCCATGCTCCACTCACATGTAGACCCTCCTTGCAGTTATATGCTATAGCAATTACATGCAAGCCACATGAAACTGCATTCCCCCAGTTTCAGAATTGCTTTTATAGGTTCTTCTGAACATTAGCCTGTCTTATATTTATCTCTATGGCCCCAGCTTTTGGATCATACATACAGCTTGCAAACTGAGAATTAGGTCGGCTAAAGCTTGTATAAGGAGAATCATTCCAAGTTTGCCATAGAACAGGACATGTTTCTTAGATCTGGATCTGGAGTCTGTGTCTTGTCTGCAATAAGAAGGTTGTGTGGCCTGTTTAGGCTATTCTCCTAGAGGTCAGGAGTAAGAGAGATTTTCCTTGGTTCCAGAAATGTGAGACAATCCAGCTTATAATTGAAAAAGAAAAACGCCTATATTGCGACCCAAATCGGGAGATAGACGTTTATCTCACAAAAACGAATAAAGCGGTATAATCGAAAGCCGAATTTGGACGTTTTCAACTGCACTCCGTCGCGGATGCGGACAAAGTTGATGGGGGCGTGTCAAAGGCGTGGTGAAGGCGAAACTGGGGCGTGGTTATCGGCCGATCAGAGATAGGCGCCTTTCGCCGATAATGGAAAAAAAATATGCGTTTTTAGCGAGAATTTAGGGCACTTTTCCTGGACCCTGTTTTTCCACAAATAGGGCCCCAAAAAGTGCACTAAATGACCAGATGACCACTGGAGGGAGTCGGGGATGACCTCCCCTGACTCCCCCAGTGGTCACAAACCCCCTCCCACCACAAACATATGCCGTTTCACAACTTTTTATGTTCACCCTCAAATGTCATACCCACCTCCCTGGCAGCAGTATGCAGGTCACTGGAGCAGTTATTAGGGGGTGCAGTGGACGTCAGGCAGGTAGACCCAGGCCCATCCCCCCCACCTGTTACACTTGTGCTGGTAAATGGGAGCCCTCCACACCGCCCCCCAAACCCACTGTACCCACATGTAGGTGCCCCCCTTCACCCCTTAGGGCTATAGTAATGGTGTAGACTTGTGGGCGGTGGGTTTTGAGGGGGATTTGGGGGGCTCAACACCCAAGGGAAGAGTGCTATGCACCTGGGAGCTCTTTTACCTTTTTTTTTTTTTTTTTTAAGTGCCCCCTAGGGTGCCCGGTTGGTGTCCTGGCATGTGAGGGGGACCAGTGCACTACGAATCCTGGCCCCTCCCACGAACAAATGCCTTGGATTTATTCGTTTTTGAGCTGGGCGCTTTCATTTTCCATTATCACTGAAAAACAAAAACGCCCAGCTCACAAATTGTCGAATAAAACATGGATGTCTATTTTTTGCGAAAATACGGTTCGGTCCGCCCCTTCACGGACCCGTTCTCGGAGATAAACGCCCATGGAGATAGACGTTTTCATTCGATTATGCCCCTCCACGTGAAACGTTGGTTTATCAGTAGGCAAGATTTATTTCTTGCTACAAGATACATTTTGTAATGAATCTACTGCTAAAAAACATTGCTAATTATGCCTTTATTTGCTGCATTTGTCATGCTTCAACAAATCGTAATACTTCCAGAACTATATTTTTCCTCAGCCTTCTTACTGTCAGCCAATAGTGGAAACCTGAAGCCGAGGTGTAAACAATTTCCCTAGCCACTGCACTCCTCCCTACAGAATATACTGCTTCTCAGTCGTAACCAGCTTTCAAGTTTCCTAAACAATGATTCAAATGATCTGTAATCACTGAATGATCTTTATGTTTATGTTTAAGAAGGCTTCATATGCTGTCTTTCAGTAGTGCTATCAAAGCGGATTAAAAAGTAATTAAAATCAGATTTGCCCAATGCACAACATATCTGAATATCATCTGGGTGTACCATCTACTTAACCCATGCCTTATCTTAGTCAAAGACTGCATGTATATATTAAACAGAATGGATGACAGCATTGACCTCTGGGGAACACCAGACTTCAGGAGGTTAGGCTGGGATATCACCGAACTCCATTTTACATGCTGTGCGCCCAGATATTTAAAATAAGTAAAACAATATTAATTGCAAGACAATGGAAACAAATAGCGGCACCCACGGTGGACCAGGTGCTGGCTAAGGTGGACTATTGTTGCTTGATGGATAAACTCACAGCCTTGAGGCGAGGAGGCATGGTGAGATTCTTAAAAACATGGACACCATATCTGGAGTGGCGAGGACTAAACACGTGAGCTAGGAACAATGGGGGACCTCTAGCTTCGACAGAGACTGACATAGACCTGAGATGCCCTGGGGGGGGGGGAGGGGGAGGGAGTGGGGAAACTTGATGTTGTATAAAGGGGTTTTTGTTTAGGATGTTACGTTAGCTCTGAGTGCTGCTATGTAACGTTAAAGAAACTAATAAAAACATCTATAAAATAAAATAAGTAAAACGCTCTAAAGCTGTGCCTTTTAATACCACAGCACTGAGGCCTAGAAAGCAGCAAATCACGGTGCATTGTGTGAAAGAAAGCCAGCATCTAAGCTTTTGTATAAATTGCCAGTCAGTGATAGTAGCACAGTTTCCATACTAAATTATGCATGCTTTTAAGTAATCTGCTTGGGACCAAGCAGAATATAAGTGAATAAAACCAAAAACCCTTTAGGGAACCCAGATTTTTCGTCTTCTAGGAGGCAAATTCCAGCCTTCTTTTAGAATCGCTTGTGCCATGTTTTGAAATGCAATTCTGACACGTCTGTTTGGTCCTAACCACAGTGGATCTCCACAAGTTATTCTGCCAGATAGGTGGATTAGAGAACTTAAGTTGATGATTGCCCTTTTGCCCTTTCTTCCTTGAGTAAAAGAATGGTTCCTGGAGAGTTCAAGTAGGCAGTATTGCTTCCATCTTTGAGGAAAGGCTCTTCAGTATCAGACAGTCCTCTGGCCTATAGACCTATAGAACCTAATTCTATATGTCACCTAAAAGATCGACACCGATCGAAAACACCACAAGATCATCCCGCAAATTTCTTGACCTGCACTTCCCCAGCTGTAAAGGACTAAAGTTCAAGCAGATGCATGCTACCACATTCTCGTACCTGGGCACACAATTGTGGAATACACTGCCTACAGACCTGAGAACAATGACGAAACAAATATCTTTCGTAAATCTCTGAAGACATATCTCTTCAACAAGGCATACAATGAGAACTAAGAGCCACACCAATTCACCCGACAACCCACTCAGTCAAGATAGCTCACCTAATATAACTACCTTAATCAATCCTTTCCTTCCTCTTTCTACCCTTATTTAACCTCGGCACAATATTAAATGTAACTGTCACCCTGCAATGACAATGTTAACAAAACTATGTAAGCCACATTGAGCCTGCAAATAGGTGGGATAATGTGGGATACAAATGCAATAAATAAATAAATAAATATTCTATAAGCCACATCTAACGTTAGATGCGGTTTATCAAATGAAATGAAACCAATTCTTGTATACCGCTAATATCCCCAAATGAACCAGGGACAGAGGACTTCTTCTGCTGTGGACCTCCCATTATTTTCTATGAGAGAAAGTTTAACAACCTTCTGAGCGGAGGTTTCCCCAAGCACTTTTAAATGGCTGCACTGCTTTTCCTGCTTGATGGATCAAATGCTCAAGTGAGAATTCTCTCTTGGGAGCTTTTCAATTTATGCAGAATATAGGCATGAGTTATCTTCCAGAAAATTCCCCCAGCTGCACTGTTACAACCATTTTTTAAAAATTAATTTATCTATAAAAGGTAAATACACTATCCTCTAGATTCTATATTTATTTATTTATTAGGATTTATTAACCGCCTCTATGAAGAGATTCACCCAAGGCGGAGTACGGTAGGTACAGTTTAACATCAAACCTACAATTTTAACAGCATAACAATAGTAAAATGTACAAGTATAAACATGCATACAATGAAAGAGGAAAACTTGAAAACAGCAAGTTGAACCCTATTAATAAGATTACCATGAAAAAGGATCAAAAATATACACATTTAACAGCACTAAAATTCAAATAACAGAGATATAATACGATGCAAGCATAATAGTGATGGAATATTTAATAGTCACACAATTAGAACACTCTAATCAATCTATCTATATCCATTTATAGTACACTTAACATTGCACATGCAAATCTGAGCATATTCTGTTTTGTGCATGCAACTTAATTGGCTAACAAGCCAATCAGCGCCAATAATTGGATGCTAACAAGCAATTATCAGTATAAATTAGCATCGATTGGGATTTATGCGCTTAGCTCACTAAGCATATTCTATAAGGCAATGTGTGTAAATTGTACTGCATGGATCTCAAAAGAGGGCATGGCCATGGTAGGAGCATAGGTAGGCATTCCTAAAATTTACTCATAGTGTTACAGAAAAACCTGTTCCAAGCCTACATTTGGGCATGGGCATTTACACCAGGTTTTCACTGGCGTAATTTGCTACGCCTAGATTTTAGTTGCATGCACGGCGTTACAAATATTCTATAAACCACGTCTAAACTTTAGAGGCATGGATGGTGTTATATTCTATAAACTGCTATGACCACTTCGCTATGTTTGGTCCTGTTGAACAGACTGAAAGAATAACTGATGCTAGCGTCATCGTTTCAAAAGACAATTGGAAATCAAAAAGATTTTCAGCTCTCTATTCCCTGTACTTGGAGTTAAAATATGGAACTCTCCACCTATTGCCATCAGAACAGAACACATCTACCTTTGCTTCAGGAAGAGGCTAAAAACCTTTCTCTTCCCAAAGACGTCTTCATAACAATCCATTGACTTCTACCTCCTAGTATCATCCATTATCCTTTCCTATAATGTTTTTGGTCTCATGCATTACACCAATGGTCTCTAATTGTTCTCATACCTCACACTAACATTATTGGCTTTTATCTCACTTACAATGTAAACTGCACTGAACCCTGGAAAGGGGATATTAACGGTATACAAGAATTGGTTTCATTTCATTTGATAAACCACATCTAACGTTAGATGTGGCTTATAGAATATTTATTTATTTATTGCATTTGTATCCCACATTATCCCACCTATTTGCAGGCTCAATGTGGCTTACATAGTTTTGTTAACATTGTCATTGCAGGGTGACAGTTACATTTAATATTGTGCCGAGGTTAAATAAGGGTAGAAAGAGGAAGGAAAGGATTGATTAAGGTAGTTATATTAGGTGAGCTATCTTGACTGAGTGGGTTGTCGGGTGAATTAGTGTGGCTCTTAGTTCTCATTGTATGCCTTGTTGAAGAGATATGTCTTCAGAGATTTACGAAAGATATTTGTTTCGTCGATTGTTCTCAGGTCTGTAGGCAGTGTATTCCACAATTGTGTGCCCAGGTACGAGAATGTGGTAGCATGCATCTGCTTGAACTTTAGTCCTTTACAGCTGGGGAAGTGCAGGTCAAGAAATTTGCGGGATGATCTTGTGGTGTTTTCGATCGGTGTCGATCTTTTAGGTGACATATAGAATTAGGTTCTATAGGTCTATAGGCCAGAGGACTGTCTGATACTGAAGAGCCTTTCCTCAAAGATGGAAGCAATACTGCCTACTTGAACTCTCCAGGAACCATTCTTTTACTCAAGGAAGAAAGGGCAAAAGGGCAATCATCAACTTAAGTTCTCTAATCCACCTATCTGGCAGAATAACTTGTGGAGATCCACTGTGGTTAGGACCAAACAGACGTGTCAGAATTGCATTTCAAAACATGGCACAAGCGATTCTAAAAGAAGGCTGGAATTTGCCTCCTAGAAGACGAAAAATCTGGGTTCCCTAAAGGGTTTTTGGTTTTATTCACTTATATTCTGCTTGGTCCCAAAGCAGATTACTTAAAAGCATGCATAATTTAGTATGGAAACTGTGCTACTATCACTGACTGGCAATTTATACAAAAGCTTAGTAGGAGTAGGAGTAAATACTTATTTTATTTATTAGGATTCCACCTTTTTGCAGGAATTCACTCAAGGCGGTGTACAGTAAGAATAGATCAAACATGAGCAATAGGTAATTACAGTAGTGAAAATAGTCAAAAACAACGCAAAGTATGGCATGGTATACTACTTACAATGCCAACACAATGCGTAATAGAGCATTGCAATTGATAGTGAAGGGTGAAGCGAAGAAGTAACATATAAGTAGGTATGAAAGTAGGAAGAGTTAGAAAGTAAGGTGACTGATTTAAAGAAAGTTGCACACGAGGTCAGAGAGATGGTTAAATATTATCTCAGCTAGGGTAGGAGTGGATAAACATGTCCCGCTGCAGTATGTGCAGCCCGAGTCACTCCTTGTGTGTGCGAGTGAGACTAGCATTAGAAATACCTATGCCATGATGGCTGAGTCGCTGTATTTGGATAAATGAATGTTTGTAGGCAGGAGTGTGGACAGAATGATAAGTGTTAATGGAGTTTTCATAGTGTCTCTTCCTCTTCTGTGATATCAATAATTTTTTTCAAGGTCTGATCATTTTTGTTTTTCCAAATCTCTTCTGAATATAATAATAATAATAATATATCTTTTACAACAGCAGCCATTAGGTTTTTGGCTATTGTTCGTCCCCCCGGAGGTCAGAAAGAATTTGAAAGAATTGAATCCTTAATTCCGCAGCAAAGTGGGGGGCAATGTACCAGTTTACTTTCGACATAGCAATCAGTGAGTTGGTGTGTCATCACATTCCATAATCTAGCATATTTTAAACTGTCGGGGCCTATAGTGAGTGAAAGCAAATCTGGAGTTGGAAGTGTGGATAGTAAGTGATAAAGGATGTTGAGGATATACAAGAAAAAGCAAAAAAAATAGAGTTTCTGGTTCTTCCAGGCAGAGGCGTAGTGAGGGTGGCTGCCACCCAGGGCGGTTCGCCGCTGCGCACCCCCCCCCCAGGTGCAGCATGACACCCCCTCCCGGCGCATCACCCAAGCCTCCCCTCAGTGCATCAACCCCCTCTTGGTGCATCAACCGCCCCCTCGGCACATCAACCCTTCCCTCGGTGCATCACCCAAGCCCCCCCCCCCCGAGTGCATTCTTGCCTGCCGTGTGCACGCTGCTGGGGAGGTGTCGGTTCCGCTGGTTCTCTGCTCCCTCTGCCCCGGAAGAGGACTGTTCCGGGGCAGAGGGAACAGGGAACCAGCAGAGCCGACACCCCCCCCCCCCCCAGCAGCATGCACCCGGGGCGGACCGCCCCCACCACCCCGCCACTGCTTCCAGGCCTCAGTGAGAGCTACTAGCAAAGAGCAGTAAATGATGGCTCAGGCATAGGGGGCTCCTTTTACTAAGCGGCGGTAAGCCCAACACAGGCTTACCATTTGCTATACAGGAAGTACCACCGGGCTACCTCAGCAGCCCGGCGGTACTTCCCACCCCTAGCGTAAACATTTACTTTAACATTTATATACCTTGTCTGGCTGAGTTATTCACAGGGCTACCTCCCCCCCCCCCATAACCCTCGCCTGGGGTATCACAGAGCCAATTAGTGCCAATAATTGGGTGCTAATCGACACTAATTGTATCAATTTGAAATTGGGCACCCATTTTGTTATGCGTTATTCTATAACAATGGGCAATCATATCCTATAGCGCGCAACACAAAAGGGGGGGTGTGGCCATGGCAAGTGCATAGCTGGGTCAAAGGTGCTCCTAAAATTTGTGAACAGTGTTATAGAATACTGGGGATGTGTGGCCAAATTGGGCGCTGGGAACTACAGCTGGTTTCAGCAGGCGTAAGTCCTGGAACCCGAATTTGGGTCCTGACATTGGGACTGCACTGCTCAGCAGGGCCGCCGAGAGACTGGGCCGGGCCCCCTCTGCCCCGCCACCACTCCCCCCGAGGTCACTTCCGCCGCCACTCCCCCTGAGGCCGCCGCCTCCTTCCACCCATCCCCATCTGTCCGCCACCGGGCCAAGCCCCCTGCATTGAAATCACAGCGCCTCTCACCTTCGTGTGAAAGCGCTGCAGGCAGCAGCAGATCGCCTCCCTTCAGGCCTCCTTCCCTCCCTGTGTCCCACCCTCGTCTGATGTAACTTCCGCAAGGGCGGCACACAGGGAGGGAAGGAGGCCCGAAGGGAGGCAATCTGCTGCTACCTGCAGCGCTTTCACACGGAGGTAAGAGGCATTGTGATTTCAATGCAGGGGCCCGGCCCGGTGGCAGACGGTTGACGATTGAGACGAGGGCGGGTGGGACTGCGGCGCCAGGCCCCCCCCCGGAGGACCGGTCCCGGGGAATTTTGTCCCCCCCTGCCCCCCTCTCTTGGCGGCCCTGCTGCTCAGCAGTACTTATCTTTCAGTGCCCATTATAGAATAACATTGAGCGCCGTCCCTGATTTTAAAATACCATTTACTGAATCTAGACCATAACGCGCAGCATGGTAAAGGTGACGTCCCTGGGGGAAAAAACAGCTTCTCTCTCCGTCCCAGAAAAAGGTGGAGAAAATTAATTCAGGAGTGCATGCTTCGCACTGTTGTGCCTTAGATTTCACGAATAAGTTATATATTAATTCTTTCTCGTACAAAAGAAATATACCAAAGGTCTCACTGTATTTTTTTTCTCATATTCTAGAGATGTCATGGAAACAGCATCTGCCAACTATTGGAAAAAGAGAGGTTTGACATACAGACCTAACATCTGAAAACTCTTAAGCAGAAATTTGGTAAACACAAGAAATATCCTAGACTTCCTTTGAATGATGAGGGGAATTTTGAAAAGGAAGTGGAAAAATTGGGGGTTTTTTTAACTCATGGAAGTGGGAGGAGTAGGTAAGTCTAAGTTAATAAAAATAACAATATACACTGCAGAATTCTTTATACTGTACTTCTTCATGTTGCATGAAATTTTAATAAAGTCTTTATTTTGGAACAAAAAAAAAACAGGCTGTGTATCATCAAACTGACATTCTTTTCTCATCAGTTAGGCAACAGAGGTTGAACGTGAACTTTTCCGTTGTCAGAAAGATCACCTTTCCCCAAGATAGCATCACTAACACAAGGATGGCGTTCACGCATTAACATTTCAAATTTTTTGTTAATACACCATCAGGGCAATTCTTTAAACTGGCACTTATCAGAAACACCAATAATTTGCAGTTACATGCAGTGGCATAGCCAGGAATTTCCTTCTCATGGTATCTCTCCCTTCCTGTCCCTGAAAAGATCTGGCAATTCCCTTCCTTCCCCCACCTCCAATCTTCGCTCAGGCAGGCCAACTGCAGCAGTGGTACTCATAAGCTGCCTTCGGCCTGCACTGGGGCTTTCCTTCTGAACCATCCCACTCTTCAGAAAACAGGAAGTTGCATCAGAAGGGGCGGGATAGTTCATAGATAAAGCCTCGGTGCAGGTCGCAGGCAGCCTATGGGTGGCACTGTCTGGGCCAAGACTGAATGTGATTTTAAGGTACAGGGTGGAGAGGAGTGAGGGAGAGATGTGATGGGAGGGAGAAGGGAGGAACTAACAAGAGGTGCATAAGCAACACACGCACCTTGGATGGACACATCACTGATTACGTGCATATATACACTAGGTACTATACTATACTATAGTGTCTAAATGCTATAGCACATAAATGCAAGGGGTGTGTAGATGTGGGTAGAGCATGAAAGCATCATGGGCATGTCATCAAGCAACATACGTAACATGTAGAATAACTATCAGTTGAATGCACTGCATGGTGCCCTTAGGCAACGCCAACTTGTGTCAACCATTGACCTGGTTTACGTGAGCGCACTTAAATTTCAGTGCACCAAAGCAGCTTTAGGCTAGATTTCTTTAATTCCTTGTGTGTGCAATTTAATTGAATAACAAGTCAATTAGCACCAATAATTGACTTTTTAAGAAGCAATTATTGGCACTTTAAATTTAATTGAACGTTACGTATGTAAACATAGGCACAATTTGAAAAAGAGGGTGCAGAAATGGGTGGGTCATGGGCAGAACAGGGGCATTCTTAAAATTTACACGCATTGTTATAGAAGAACAGAGATATATGCCTAATATAGGTGTATTCATTTGCATCACGTTTCAGTTGGTGCAAATGGCCATGCCTAAAGTTAGGAGCGATTCCCGGGCATAAGCACTTCTATAAACCACACCTAACTTTAAGCGTGGCTTATAGAATAGTGCATTTTTTGGTGCTGATTTTTTTGACATTATATAGAGAATCTAGCCCTAAGTGCACCCCATTGTGGAGCCTGTATTGAAGGGTCAAGTTATAGAATTGCCCCTGCTCCCATGTTTTATCACACACTATTATGTCCTCTAGACTAGCATTTCCCAGTCTTTTCAAGTCTGAGGTATTCCCATATTAATGGAAGTATTTTACAACACAACAACCTCCATGGAACAGGCAGGGTGGACTTTGAAAATAACAATATGGCTTTGGCTTTCCACGTGCTGGAGTTTATACTGTAACCATGAAAGTGACATATGTAGGATAACACATGTGCAGAGAAAAACTTTCCTGCAGTTTAAGACGCCCTATTACTGTCTCTCGTTACTGCTGAGGTTGGGATCCAGGGCTGGCCCTTCCATAGCAGACTAGGCATTCACCTAGGGCAGCAGAGATCAGGGGGGTAGCAATGCAGTGCAGTCAAGACAGCAGTGATGGGCCTTTAAGTACCTACACACACTTGAAGTTGGGAGCATCCTACCCCCTCTGACAGAAAGTTTGCTTTGGAGGGGCTGAGACACTGCAGGCCTGGAGGTCACATGGGTATGCAAAGGCATGAGTTTCCTACTTGGGTACAGAGGATGGAGGTAAGGTAGTGGTGGGTGTAGCATGAGGAAGGAAAGTAGGAGACACAGTAAAAGGTAAGGGTAGAGGGAGAAAGGGGTGCTGGACACAGTAGGAAGAGAGAGGGAAAGAGAGATGCTAGATATGGTAAAGAGATGGAAGGAGAGATGCTGGACTATGGAGGGTGTATATGTAATGTAATAAGCAGTGGGATCGATGCCCACATTCTCCACAAATAAAATGTAATGTAATAATATTTTCCACCAATTAAATATAATGTTAAAAATAAGAATAAATGTAAACATAATATGTAAGAAAAGGGGAATGAACTAATATATTTGTTGAATTACATTAACCTGCACTGTAACGTTTAAGGACATGTGCTCAGACCATATATTTAACTTTAAAATGTTTATTTATAATACAAGTAATGTAATAATGTTAAAAGAGAGGCAGTTTTTAGGGATCTTTCACAAAGGAAATGTGCTTCACAAGATTAGAAAGTCTGAATTATAAATTAGGCTGGATTAATGGTAACTCACTTTGATGGAGGCTGCTGGTTGGGGTGATGAAGGAGGTTCTTGCTGGAAAAGAAGTCTTTTTGTTGCAGAGTTGTTGCTGGAGCCTGGAGATAGTCTTATCTTAGATGTGTATGAAGTCCAGCAAGGCTCAGTGAAGGTCCACAGGAAGCGGCAGAGAGTCAGGAGGCCAGAGAGAAGAGTGAAAGAGGGTGAACTGAAAATGTTCCAGGCTTTTTATAATCTCTTGTTGAACCATAGGCTGAAGTCAGGTGTGGTGTCCAATGAAAACTCAGGGCTAGCTGAAAACTAGTTTCATCTAGTTTTAAGATAGAGCATGGTAACTGGTCACAAGCTTAATGACATCATATGACTTTCTGTCTGGACATCTGCTGGTAGACACACATACAGGATTCATTGTCTGAGAGTAGGTGGGCTTCTTTTGTCAGATTAGGTGGGTAGATAGGCTTTTCAGTCTCTGAGTCATTGTCTAGCATAGGTGGAGTTTCCCTGTCTTTTGTTAACTCCAGTCTCCGTGATTGCTGTCCATCTTCAGATTTTTGTTCTTTGGAGATGTGTTGATGGACAGTAAGTATCCACCCGGCTAGATTTTGTTAAGGGAGGGTGATGGTCAGACCAATTTATCTGATACTGTTCCAATAAGTCTTTGCAGCTGTGTGTGTGTGTGTGTGTATATATATATATATATATATATATATATATATATATATATATATATATATATATATATACAGTATATATATATATACATACACACATACACATATATATATATACACACATACACATTTATATATACACACATACGCATATATATATATATACACACATACACATTTATATTGGACTCCAGCAAAATCAATAATTCTGGCAATTAAACTTATATCATGCTACATATATGGCTGAAGATTTGCTTAGGATATTAGGTACTCTTGGGCTTGCCCTCCCAGGGATAGATGCCAAGTGCAAGTCTAGATCTGAATATCAAGCAGTGATGACTGTTCTGTGGCACACCTGATCAGGTCTGTAGGCACACTAGTGCCATGCATGCTTGTTGGAAAACATTGCTCAGATTTGCTTCTTGCATACTTATAAGCTCAGGAGCAGGGGATGCTACTCTGAAATGCTGACAGAGGAGATCATCCTTGGAAGACACAGAATCATGACTGGAGGCTGGGGAAAAACAAGCTGTGATCCATCACTACTATCTGTGGTAGTCCTCTTTTCTCCTACATCCATGCTCTTAAAGATGAACAGCACCCTCCAGACCAGCAGGCTCCCTCTAGGAAGGCATTACTCTGCTTAATGGAAAACCTGGCCTTGCCTCTATATGTACAGTGGGGGAAATAAGTATTTGATCCCTTGCTGATTTTGTAAGTGTGCCCACTGACAAAGACATGAGCAGCCCATAATTGAAGGGTAGGTTATTGGTAACAGTGAGAGATAGCACATCACAAATTAAATCCGGAAAATCACATTGTGGAAAGTATATGAATTTATTTGCATTCTGCAGAGGGAAATAAGTATTTGATCCCCCACCAACCAGTAAGAGATCTGGCCCCTACAGACCAGGTAGATGCTCCAAATCAACTCGTTACCTGCATGACAGACAGCTGTCGGCAATGGTCACCTGTATGAAAGACACCTGTCCACAGACTCAGTGAATCAGTCAGACTCTAACCTCTACAAAATGGCCAAGAGCAAGGAGCTGTCTAAGGATGTCAGGGACAAGATCATACACCTGCACAAGGCTGGAATGGGCTACAAAACCATCAGTAAGACGCTGGGCGAGAAGGAGACAACTGTTGGTGCCATAGTAAGAAAATGGAAGAAGTACAAAATGACTGTCAATCGACAAAGATCTGGGGCTCCACGCAAAATCTCACCTCGTGGGGTATCCTTGATCATGAGGAAGGTTAGAAATCAGCCTACAACTACAAGGGGGGAACTTGTCAATGATCTCAAGGCAGCTGGGACCACTGTCACCACGAAAACCATTGGTAACACATTACGACATAACGGATTGCAATCCTGCAGTGCCCGCAAGGTCCCCCTGCTCCGGAAGGCACATGTGACGGCCCGTCTGAAGTTTGCCAGTGAACACCTGGATGATGCCGAGAGTGATTGGGAGAAGGTGCTGTGGTCAGATGAGACAAAAATTGAGCTCTTTGGCATGAACTCAACTCGCCGTGTTTGGAGGAAGAGAAATGCTGCCTATGACCCAAAGAACACCGTCCCCACTGTCAAGCATGGAGGTGGAAATGTTATGTTTTGGGGGTGTTTCTCTGCTAAGGGCACAGGACTACTTCACCGCATCAATGGGAGCATGGATGGGGCCATGTACCGTACAATTCTGAGTGACAACCTCCTTCCCTCCGCCAGGGCCTTAAAAATGGGTCGTGGCTGGGTCTTCCAGCACGACAATGACCCAAAACATACAGCCAAGGCAACAAAGGAGTGGCTCAGGAAGAAGCACATTAGGGTCATGGAGTGGCCTAGCCAGTCACCAGACCTTAATCCCATTGAAAACTTATGGAGGGAGCTGAAGCTGCGAGTTGCCAAGCGACAGCCCAGAACTCTTAATGATTTAGAGATGATCTGCAAAGAGGAGTGGACCAAAATTCCTCCTGACATGTGTGCAAACCTCATCATCAACTACAGAAGACGTCTGACCGCTGTGCTTGCCAACAAGGGTTTTGCCACCAAGTATTAGGTCTTGTTTGCCAGAGGGATCAAATACTTATTTCCCTCTGCAGAATGCAAATAAATTCATATACTTTCCACAATGTGATTTTCCGGATTTAATTTGTGATGTGCTATCTCTCACTGTTACCAATAACCTACCCTTCAATTATGGGCTGCTCATGTCTTTGTCAGTGGGCACACTTACAAAATCAGCAAGGGATCAAATACTTATTTCCCCCACTGTAGGTAGGCAGTGAGCAGATGAGAATACAACTGGTTTAACCTTTTTAAGCTTAACTTTTATTGTGGCGTTTCAGAAAAATGAAATATTCCTTCTCTTCTTTGTTTTGCTAATGAGTCAGAAGATGTAGGTTAAGTAAATTACATTTATTTTTTTCAGGCATTAATAAAACTACCCCTTTCTTTCTTTCTTTCTTTCTTTCTTTCTTTCTTTCTTTCTTTCTTTCTTTCTTTCTTTCTTTCTTTCTTTCTTATTTATCTTCTTCCAAACTATTTGATATTAAATGGTGCAGTATGGTTTCTACTGAAAAATAATGTAACTCCATAAAATCCAGGGTATCTTACCCTTCTTGAAAAGGCAAACAGAAACTGAGAACACACTAAGGAAAGATTAAGGAGCTCAGCATATAATTGCCATCAAGTTGTGCTATGTTTATTAAGAGGACACACATACAGAAACATAGCAATCTCATAAGCTAGTTTAATTCATTTAAAATTTGAAATACCGCCTTTCGTTAAAATTCAGCAAAGTAGTTTGCAATATAAAATACGTATGAAGGTCATCACAAAGACAACCAAGGCAGAACATTCACAAAATTACAAAAGATAAGGAAGATAAGTAAAATGAAGGAGGCAGTCTGGCCCAGAAGTTAAGCCGCCCACAGACAGTGTTGTTCAAAGTACTAGGCCAAAGCACTAAAGTAAAAATAAGTGTATATTTTAATACTTTAGTAAAAGTAAAAAGTACAGTGAAGAACCAATTAAAAAATGTACTTAAGCAAAAGTTAAAAAGTTATTGCCTAATGTAATATGTTTTGAGTAAGAAGTACAAGTACTGCAGATACAATGATTACAATTATTATTAACGGTTTTACCCAACAACGTTATTGCTCTACAATTCAATCCACTTTGCTTTTAGTAAAACTAAATTTTTGAAAATGACTCTCACTTATGCAAGTGTGCTTGTCAGTCATTAATCCAGCACAGCTAAAAAGGTTCAACAATTGCACTAACAGAAAGTGGATTGTTCAGTCTAATAAAAAGTTCCTTCAAATCATCAGACCAGGTTGCAATATTACTGATGTCTTCTGACTGGGTCTGCAGGTTATGATCAAGGGAATCTCTGAAATGCTTGACTTCCATATAGCAAAGACTACTTTATCATCATTACTGCCATGATCATCAGCATTAGAAGTAGTGCTGTCTAATTCATCACTTACATCTTCATCTTCATTATCATCATCGTGCTGTTCAATTACGAAGAAGGCTTTCACAAAGTTGGAATCATTGTCTGTTGTTGTTCTAACAGTTTTTCATCTGATGGCAAACTGCACATTTTTGAGAATTGATGCAAGAACATCAAATGTGTGGGAACCCTTCAGTCTTAACCCCAGCCAACCAGACTTCCTCCCTAAAGACTCGTATCAATCCAGTGGACAGTTACCCCAATGAAAAATTTCCCATGAGATGATGAGCAGTCTGTTGTGGCAGAGACATGTCTGTTCGCCAAGAATTGCTACCAGCTTCAGCTTCATCTCCATTTTAAAGTGACCCAACTCATCACTGTTCTGTTTGGCTGGAGGCCAGTAATCAGTTCAATAAACACAGGCAACTCCACTGTTCTTATAGGTTATATTTAATAACAGCAAAATTTAAGATGAGATGATCCACTGTTTGCATGACAAATTTGCAATAGCAAAATCATATTCACAGTTTTGCTGTTTCACTAGGTTTACTGAGGAATAGTCATTTATATCTCCCTTATGCTTTTACTTTTGCATCAGATGTAACTACGTAAAAGCAGTAAAAATTGGCAAATTTATTACTTCAATAAAAGTAAAAGTAACAAATGTTATCCTGTACTTCTTTACAAGTAAAAGTAATAAAACTTTTACTTAAGACACGTAAATAGTTACATTTACTTAGTTACTATACAACACTGCCCATGGGAAAGCAAGAGACAAGAACAGCAACTTTCAATCACGTTTAAAGTTCCACAAGATTTCAGCTCAAAGAGAAGAAGGCAATAATCTGAAAAAGCAGTCCGACAAGTGACTTCTAATTATTGAATAACTAAGAGAAGCAACTGAGAGAAAATTAACGTGTTGCTAGTGAAGTGAATGTGATGGGGTACACGGTGTTTTAGTGTGGAATGCTCTGGGTGTTGTGGAGGGGCATAATCGAACGGTGCCGGCCAAATAGATGGCCGGCCATCTATTTGGCCGGCACCACAAAGAGCAGTCCCGAACCCTATTATCGAAAAAGATGGCCGGCCATCTTTCATTTCGATAATACGGTTGGGGTCGGCCAAATGTCACAGATGGCCAGGTTTGAGATGGCAGGCATCGTTTTTCGCCGATAATGGAAACTAATGCTGATGATCTCAAACCCGGCCAAATCCAAGGCATTTGGTCATGGGAGGAGCCAGCATTTGTAGTGCACTGGTCCCCCTGACATGCCAGGACACCAACCGGGCACCCTAGGGGGCACTGCAGTGGACTTCAAAAATAGCTCCCAGGTGCATAGCTCCCTTACCTTGGGTGCTGAGCCCCCCCCCCCAAATCCCCCCAAAACCCACTCCCCACAACTGTACACCACTACCATAGCCTGTAAGGATGAAGGGGGGCACCCACATGTGGGTACAGTGGGTTTTGGGGGGGTTTGGAGGGCTTAACATTTACCACCACAAGTGTAACAGGTAGGGGGGATGGGCCTGGGTCCACCTGCCTGAAGTGCACTACACCCACTAAATACTGCTCCAGGGACCTGCATATTGCTGTCAGGGAGCTGGGTATGACATTTGAGGCTGGCAAAAAAATATATTTTT
Source organism: Microcaecilia unicolor (assembly GCF_901765095.1). Taxonomy (NCBI): domain Eukaryota; kingdom Metazoa; phylum Chordata; class Amphibia; order Gymnophiona; family Siphonopidae; genus Microcaecilia; species Microcaecilia unicolor. Next base: position 36,570,983 of record NC_044038.1, read on the forward strand.
TGGGGGGGTAGGGGGTGGGAGGGGGTTGGTGACCACTGGGGGAGTAAGGGGAGGCCATCCCCGATTCCCTCCGGTGGTCATTTGGTCAGTTGGGGCACCTTTTTGAAGCTTGGTCCTGAAAAAAAAAGGGACCAAGTGAAGCCGGCGAAATGCTCGTCAAGGCCAACTTTCTTTTTTCCATTATCGGGCGAAGCTGGGCATCTCAAATCACGCCCCCGTCCCGCCTTTGCTACCCTGCTGAGACGCCCCCTTGAAGTTTGGCCGGCTCCGTGATGGAAAGCAGTTGGCGCTGGCCAAAATCGGCTTTCGATTATACCGATTTGGCTGGGTTCAGGAGATCGCCGGCCATCTCCCGATTTGTGTCAGAAGATGGCCAGCGATCTCCTTCGAAAATGAGCTGGATAGTCAAATTCATACTTAAAAATTATATGCACTGAACAAGAAGCCAATTTTGAGAAATCAAAAGTGGAGTTACATGGTCACATATTTGAGCATTGAGAATCAGATTAATAGCCAGGTTTAGAATAAGTTGAAGCAGATGAATAAACGACAAATTAAAACCAATACATGGAGAGTTGCTGTTCTGTGATGAGAGTTAGAGAATGAAACTTTTCAGGTATCAGGAAACAAAAAGCTCTTACATTTTTGGCAGGCAAAATTTTCCAAAACCACAGGTATTTACTCTCTATGCATGTTCACTGCCACACGGGTTGCTACGATTAATTAAACAGCACTACTTGAACACAGACCTGCTGAGTTCTTTTAAACGGAACATTTGGAAACTGCACTAGTGATAATTCATTTCCTGCCATTTTGTGACCTGTCTTGTCTTGTTTTTATCTCTTAAACTGTATTGGATTCTAAACCGCACGCTGTCAATTTTATTGTTTGAATGGTGGTATACCAAATCTTGATAAATAAATAAATCCCTTTGACTCAGACATGCTAGAAAAATTCTCAAACACAATTTATAAAGTGGATAATTTTGTCTGCATTGTTTTGAGGGGCTCTAGAGGGTAAGGATAGGACAAACTACGCAGCAACCCAAACAGTTTTATACAATCAGAACTGACAGGGAATAATGTTTTTCTTACACAACAATAACAATAATATATTCCCACAACTATAAATTGTCTTCAAACATTTCCTATATAATAATTCTCACCTCCAACGTTCCATGCTTAGGACCGTGGGTCCCTGGCTGCAAGTGGTCTGCGAGGCAGACACGCCGGACGTCACTGACGTCAACACAGCTGATTGCAAGGCAAGGGGAGGAGTAGGGAAACACTAGGGAAACACGCGCAGCGTGTTTCCCTACTCCTCCTACTGCCTCGGAATCAGCTGTCATCCCCCCCCCCCCCCGTGCTATGGCCCCCTCGAAACCCACTCCCTCCCGCGAACCTGTCGACCCCCCCCCAGAACGCCGAAAACTGCCACCGCCGTTGTTGTGCTACCTTCCCTTCCCTTCCCGTAGGTTGTTCAATCATCTTCTTAGAAAGTTTAACTCCGTGCGTCTGACGTCAGACGCACGGAGATAAACTTTCTAAGAAGATGATTGAACAACCTACGGGAAGGGAAGGTAGCACAACAACGGCGGCGATGGTGGCGGCAGTTTTCGGCGTTCCGGGGTGGGGGGGATCGACAGGTTCGCGGGAGGGGGTGGGTTCGAGGGGGCCGTAGCACGGGGGGGGGGGGGATTGCCTGCCTAAGGCCCGTTTCCTTGCCTACAGAAATGGGCCTTTTTTACTAGTATTATATATTGCAAGATATTTAAAATCTCATACCCACCATTACATCAATATAGTGCTGTCTATATACATATTCCCTTCTACAAATTGCACTACACAGATAACCAATTTAACAGCATGTGACCCCCACACCCTCAGAAATATAACCAACTCCCATCATACAGTGATGTCCATCGAATCACATTGCAAATGCCAAGATGTGATATCAACTGTCCACATATGTTCCATAATTAGTATAATGATGTGTTATCCAGTCAAAATTTTTCTGAGAGGAAGGGACCATAATCAAATCAAAATGGCCTGTCTAGTTTTGCATTGAATACTGGTGCTGGAGATGAAAACAAAATTCAAAATTGCATGGGATAAACAAGTGGCGTAGCCACAGGTGGACCTGGGTGGGCCGGGTCCCACCCATTTAGTGCTCAGGCCCAGCCAACAGTAGCACACATTTAGCGGTAGCTGATGGGGATCTCAAGCTCGGCCAGCTGAAGACTGCCCCCTGATGGTAACGAAAACGCTACTCTCCACGATACTGGCACCTGCACACACTCAGTTTTCAGCGCATGCCGGCTGCATACTGCCAAGGTGGAGAGAAGCATTTTCCCGCCAGCTGAAATATTTTTTTGGTGGTGGTTGGAAGGGAGGAGAACACTTGGTGCCCCCCCCCCCCCCACTTCTTGCCTAGGCCCACCCAAAACTTGTTGTCTGGCTATGGCCCTGGGATAAACATAATGGAATCCTGTATGGAAAGAATGAAACCAAACAAACAGCAGTGCTTAGATGCCAACTCCCGTAGTTGGGAACAGGGGCGTAGCCAGACTTCAGCGGGAGGGGGGTCCAGAGCCCGAGGTGAGGGGGCACATTTTAGCCCCCCCCCCGGCGCCGCTGACCCCCCCCCCCCCCGCCATTGCCGACCGCCGCCGCCACCACCACCAACAACTTTGACCCCCCCCTGCCGACGACCCTCTCGACCCCCCCTCTCGCCACCAACCCTCCCCCGACATCGTCACCTACCTTTGCTGGCGGGGGACCTCAACCCCCGCCAGCCGAGGTCCTTTTCTTCCAGCGCAAGGCTTCGTTCTGTTTCTGAGTATGACATCCAGCACATGCCTCCTTTCATTGCACTTTCGTAAAAGAACCCCTCAGTTTTCCTATGGTGAGACCCTACCATCAGTATTTTGTGCAGCTGTGGACATTCTGTCTACAAAAAGACATTGATAAAGTGGAGGAAATTCAAAGGAAAGTCATCAAAATGTTGGCTGGACTCCACCGTAAGCCAGAGATAGACTTAAGGGGCAAATATTTAGGGGCCCTTTTACTAAGGTGAGCCAAAAATGGCCTGCACTGGTGAAGGTGTGTGCTTTGGACGTGCGCAAGTCCATTTTTCAACGTGCCTGCCAATAAGGCTTTTTTGGGGGGGTGGGGCCAAAAATGGACGTGCGACAAAATAAAAATTGGCGTGCGTCCATTTTGTGCCTGAGACCTTACCGTCACCCTTGGACTTAGCGGTAAGGTCTCACGCGTGAACCGGGCGGTAATCATCAGCGTACGTACACTGCTGATTACCACCCAGTTAGCATCATGTGGTAGAAAATAAAAAAATATTTTCTGCCACACATATCGGACGCGCGTAAAAATTAGAATTACCGCCCGGGGCACGCGGTAGCCAGGTGGTAGTTCTAATTTGATGTGCATTGTACATGCGTAGGCGCCTAAGCGCCGTAATAAAAGGACCCCTTACTGTGCAGAGGAAAGGAGGGAAAGAGTAGATATGATACTAGCAGCCTCAATAAAATATCAGAAAGTATTATTTCCACAGAATGAAAAGCTCAAGCACAAAGCAAAACGAGAGAGGTTTTAAAATCATTTATTTATAATTTTTCATTTTACAAGGGTCACTTGCAAACAGTAATACAGAGATGACTGTGGAGGAGTGGCCGAGTGGTTAGGGTGGTGGACTCTGGTCCTGAGGAACTGAGTTCGATTCCCACTTCAGGCACAGGCAGCTCCTTGTGACTCTGGGCAAGTCACTTAACCCTCCATTGCCCCATGTAAGCCGCATTGAGCCTGCCATGAGTGGGAAAGCACAGGGTACAAATGTAACAAAAATAAAATAGATACTATTGGAGATTCTACATGGAATGTTGCTACTATTGGAGATTCTGTTGCTACTGTTTGAGATTCTACTTGGAATGTTGCTACTATTGGAGATTCTACATGGAATGTTGCTATTCCACTAGCAACATTCCATGTAGAAGGCTGCGCAGGCTTCTGTTTCTGTGCAGGACATCAGACTCACAGAAGCAGAAGCCTGCGCGGCCACATTGGTGATCTGCAAGGGCTGACTTCAATCTCAAATACTAGCAACAGGGTAGGGCTAGGGTAGTGGACTTTGGTCCTGAGGAAATGAGTTCGATTCCCACTTCAGGCACAAGCAGCTCCTTGTAACTCTGGACAAGTCACTCAACCCTCCATTGCCCCATGTAAGCCGCATTGAGCCTGCCATGAGTGGGAAAGCGCGGGGTACAAATGTAACTAAAATAAATACAAGATAAGAAGAAAACAATCCCAACTAGATATATGGATTATATACAATCTTTCTCTTTCTTAGACCACAAAGTGAAGAAAAATAGGGAGAGTGAGATAAGACAAAAATTAAACAGAAAAAAAGAAAACATAGTATTAAACTGATTATCCCCAGATATTACTCATCTAATTCATTTTTTCACATTGATCATCTGGTTGGCTTCTTAAAGACCAAACACAGTGTATAGTCAATAGGAGAGAGATTTTACAAGAATGTGAGGAGTGTGGTAGCCGTGTTAGTCCACTCTTAAGGTTATCAATAGAAATCAAACAAAATAAAACATGGAAAAGAAAATAAGATGATACCTTTTTTATTGGACCTAACTTAATACATTTCTTGATTAGCTTTCGAAGGTTGCCCTTCTTCTTCAGATCAGAAATAAGCAAATGTGCTAGCTGACAGTGTATATAAGTGAAAACATTCAAGCATTACTATGACAGTCTGACAGGGTGGGAGGATGGGGGTGGGTAGGAAGTATGCATGGGGACATCAAAGCATATCATTGATATTCTAACAGGATGGGTGTGGATAGGTGAGGGGAGGGTGATCAACAGAGACATACAGCTTTATGGTTTATAATGGGCTAGGAACCCCAGATCCTTGTTAAGTCCTTTCTGTTGGGTGTTAAAATATTCAATCATTCTGACTTCAAAGGTCTTACGTTCTTGTATGGTTTTAAAGTTACCTTTCAGGATTCTCACTGTGAAGTCACTGGTACAGTGTCCTGGTCCTGTAAAATGCTGACCAACAGGGGTGGGAGCCCTACTGGCACCAGTATTGTTCATGTGATGTCTATGTAAATTGAATCTTGTCTTAAGCATCTGGCTTGTTTCTCCAATATAGCATCCTTCGTTACATTTTTTACACTGAATGATATATACCACATTGGAAGATGAGCAAGTGAAAGATTCCTTTATGTTGAATATCTTTCCTTTGTGGATGACTGTGGGGTCCTGTGAAATATTTTGGCATAGTTTGCAACTGGATAAATTATAAGGAAGTGTGCCCTTCTGTTCCTTTTCAGTCTGTGATGGAAGTTTACTTCTGATTAGCTTGTGTTTTAAGTTGGGTGGCTGTCGGAAGGCCAGTACTGGTGGGGATGGGAATATCTCTTTCAGTAATTCATCCTCCTGGAGTATAGGTTGTAGATCTCTTATGATTTTCCTCAGTTTTTCCAGCTCTGGATTGTATGTCACTACAAGGGGGATTCTGTCTGTGGATTTTTTCTCCTTGTACTGTAGCAGATTCTCCCTGGGTGTTTTGAGGGAGGAGGCAATATTCTTGGAGATTATTTTGGAGTTGTAGCCTTTCTGTTTGAAGGATGCAGTCAGGCTTTTAAGGTGTCTGTCTCTGTCCCCTGGGTCAGAGCAGATACGGTGGTATCTTGTGGCTTGGCTGTAAATGATGGATCTTTTTGTATGTGAAGGATGGAAGCTGGAGTTGTGGAGGTAGCTGCATCTGTCTGTGGGTTTCTTGTATATAGATGTTTGTATACAGCCATCACTGATTGAGACCGTGGTGTCCAAAAAATTGACTTTTTCTGGGGAGTGGTCAATTTTGATGTGAGAATGTGAGAAAACCCTATTTTGCTGAGATGAGGCCAGACTGACTCCTAGCACAGATGCTTTCTCTGTGGGTCCAGTGGGTACCCCTAAAATTGAGCAAACCTCCTCAATGTGTCCAGGGATTGACAATTTGTGCTGTATTTAGCATCCCCGATCATTTTGAAAAGTTAATTTCGATAACTCCCAGAGGAGGATACAGGAGCCAAAACTGTGGCTGAATGCAAGCATATACGAGATAGATACAAAGGGATCTTTGTGATGAAGGAGGGAGAGGACCAGAGATCAAGAAGAATCTCTAACAGACAAACACAACTGGCCCTGCTTTTCTGCTGACATTTACTATGTTTCCATCAAGAACAACAACCAGAATCTGTATTAGTACAATGCTTTTACATGGTTGGTTTGGATCAGGCCTTTCCACAGAGAACTGTACTCAGTGAGAGTTACAAAAATATACCTAATCACTCATGTACAAATTCATTTTGCTGCTAATAAACTCTTGTTTTTGGAGTTCTTTGAACAACTCCCCTACTGGCAATGTGTACTTTTGAAATATGGCACGGCTATGCAAGAAATTCACATTTTCTTGTGAACGCACTATTGAGCCATAATGACAAACCTTCAACGTTGTTAACAGTTTGCAATGGGCAATCATGCTACGATATTGGCCAGATGCTAAAGAACAGTTGTGGCAGCTACATGCCTATGATCCATGGTAAGAATGAAAGTGTGGAAAATGTTAAGCCACATTAGGCTAGATTTTATATAGCACACCTAAAAAATCAGCGCCAAAATGAAAAAAAGCCTAAGCGTGTTCTATAAAGTACGCTTTACTAATCATTTCTATAGCACTACTAGAAGTATGCAGCACTGTACACATTATACGTGGGTACTTTCTCTGCCCCTTGAGGACTCACAATCTAAGTTTTTGTACCTGGGGCACTGGAGGGTTAAGTGACTTGTCCAAGGTCACAAGGAGCAGCAGTGGGAATTGAACCCAGGTTGCCAAGATCAAAGCCCACCGCACTAACCATTAGGCCACTCCTAAATTTCCACATGGTTTATGGAATACACCAAGTGTCCGTTGAAGTGATTAAATTTAGCCGTGGCCATTTACGCCATATTTTATTTGGTATAAATATGCGTACACTTAAATTACGCATGGAGCGGGTGTATTCTATAACAATGCACATAGATTTTAGAAACATTATCGGAGCAGACAGCAAGAACTGAATCACTGCAGGCGCCGGGGATGCCTGTAAGGTACGCCAGGGAGGGACGGATTCAGCGACAGACAGGCAGATGCCAGGATGCCAAGGAGGAGGAGAGATGTTGATGTGGGGTGCTTTAAAGTAATTCTTCTTCCAAGGCCAAGCGCCTTAATGTGCTAGAGCCAATTTGTGGCTGGCTTAAATGTTGCTTTAAATATTGCTCAATCTTTTACTCCCCTTTTCAAATGATCTTCAGTTGATACCACAGTTTGCACTCCGGATGGAAACATAGAAACCTAGAAAATGACAGCAGATAAAAACCATGTGACCTGTCCAGCCTGCCCATCCATACCAATTTCTAATCTCTACTATCCCTTCCTCAACCTTAGAGATCCTCTGTGTTTGTCCCATACTTCCTTGAATTCAGATACAGTCTTTGTCTCCACCACCTCCACTGGGATGCCTTTTTATGCATCCACGATGCTTTCTGTAAATAAGTATTACCTTTGATTACCCCTTTCTTGTAAGAATAAATTATAAACTTGGAATCACCAACAAGAAAGGTAGATGCCAAATAAAATTCTTAATTTCTATCCCACACTCAAACTTATTAAATTTAAAAATATATACTTTGGAGCAAACTGCATAGAAATGTGAGTATACAGATAAGGCCTCCAAGTTTATCCCAATCTGCATTTCACCCCAGCATACAGACATAATCCCTCAGATTCTATATAGCGTGCCTAGAGATCTGTGCCGAAATCCAAGTGGATTCTATAACAATGTGGGTAACTTAACAAGCTTAATAAGCTAATGAGCGCTGATAATAGAACTTAACAAGTAATAATGAGCACTAATTGGCACTAATTAGAATTAACGTGCACAACTGACTAAGCATATTCTGTAACGAAGTGCACTGAACTTGTAATGCCTGCAGGCAAAAAGGGACATGGTTATAGGCAGGGAAATGAGTGTTTTGTAGGCATTCTAAAATGTACACGCGTAGTTGTAGAAAATGGCCCAGTGCACGTAAATCTACTCGCTGGGATTGACACCACATTTTTGTTGGTGTAAATGGAGTGGAGGAGAAGCCTAGTGGTTAGTACAGTGGACTTTGATCCTGGGGAACTGAGTTCAATTCCCACTGCAGCTCCTTGTGACTCTGGGCAAGTCACTTAACCCTCCATTGCCCCTGGTACAAAATAAGTACCTGAATATATGTAAACCGCTTTGAATGTAGTTGCAAAAACCTCGGAAAGGCGTTACATCAAGTCCCATTTCCATTCCATATCTATAGTTTTAGGTGCTGAGATATCAACTAAGCATATTTAATATACCACGCCTAAATTTAGGCACCGCTTATAGAATACGCGTAGTCAGCACTGATTTCCACGCAGATTTTTTTAGGCACCATATAGAGAATCTCCCCCAATATATTGAAAAGATCTGATTATGTTATAACCTTTTTTGAGGGGGAATTTCTTATGAGCAATGCTCATTTGCTAAGTACATAAGTACATAAGTAATGCCATACTGGGAAAAGACCAAGGGTCCATCGAGCCCAGCATCTTGTCCACGACAGCGGCCAATCCAGGCCAAGGGCACCTGGCAAGCTTCCCAAACGTACAAACATTCTATACATGTTATTCCTGGAATTTTGGATTTTTCCAAGTCCATTTAGTAGCGGTTTATGGACTTGTCCTTTAGGAAAACGTCCAACCCCTTTTTAAACTCTGCTAAGCTAACCGCCTTCACCACTTTCTCTGGCAACGAATTCCAGAGTTTAATTACACGTTGGGTGAAGAAAAATTTTCTCTGATTTGTTTTAAATTTACTACACTGTAGTTTCATCGCATGCCCCCTAGTCCTAGTATTTTTGGAAAGCGTGAACAGACGCTTCACATCCACCTGTTCCACTCCACTCATTATTTTATATACCTCTATCATGTCTCCCCTCAGCCGTCTCTTCTCCAAGCTGAATAGCCCTAGCCTCCTTAGTCTTTCTTCATAGGGAAGTCGTCCCATCCCCACTATCATTTTAGTCGCCCTTCGAAATGTTTCTTAAGGTCAATGCTGTAATTGAAGCTACTAAGGAATGCCAGCATAAGGGAGTGGTTTGGGTGTGAAAATCCCTCATTGTTTATCATCTCTTCAGACCTGCTTAAAGAGCTGTAGTGCCTGCTAAGCAAGTTAGACCAGCTGATTGGCCTGCCCTCTCAAGCTAAAACATGACCTTTCAGATCTTCTGAAGACCTAGCAGGTCAACGTTTAACTTGTATATTAAAATCTAATAAAGCATAAAAGGTGGTAGCAGTGGTGGTGATGGGGTGTGCATGAAACAGAAGTTTAGGGTGTCTTTCTGAGAACATCATAGATTGAGCTATCATTGAAGGTAAATGGTGACAGCCCCATTATTGATCTTCGCTTCTGACGAGTGAAGAGTACTTCCTTCTGTTTGAGCTCAGGGTGTTCATTTTCTTGGTTTAGCACTCTGAGGTCACATGAAAAGCTAATTGAATTTTGATGGAAAAATATTCACCTCCCTTCCCCCCGCCGATGTAGTAGAATATATGGTAGCTTTTTTGAGAAACGTATTTAACCGCTATAAAGAACAACGGCATTCCTTAAAGGAACATCTGTTTAAATAAACGTCTTTAGATTAAAAGTACTGGGCAGCGTTCTAAAATCGGTAATCAGCGCAGTGCAGTGTTAATCCCCTTTCAGAGATGGACAAAATTCTACTGCCCGTTTGACACTGGTTAGTTGGGTGTAGGAATGACTCAAACTCACATTAAGGGAAAACAAATGTGCTGCTTTTGCTAATTGGATCCAGGTTTATGAGATCTTAAGACTTTAATCCTGTCAAAAGAAAAAATCCCGTTGGGAAGAAAAAAAGGTTTTGCAGCCCATTCTGCATTCTCCATTCATTTTTTTTTCCAAAGAATGCAGAGCACAGAAATCAACTTTTCAAAATGATTAGTGGTACCAAACTCCACACAGATTACCTTCTTCAATTCCCCCAGCCCCTAATTTAAAAAAAAAAAACAAGTAAAATAAAAGCAAGCAAAGCATGTCATAGACATAACTGGCCAGCTTGTAAGTGTTCACAGTAGAGCAGGTGGTACGTATGAGGGATGAATTGTTAACTAAAAGAGCAAAGAAAGCACTGAATATCCTGTCAGCCTCTCTTCTACACAGCCCCCCAGCTCATCCACAGCAGTCTCTTTCCCCATCTCCCTACTCACAGTACATCTAGATTCTTTCCACCTTCCTCCAACTTGACCCATTCATACCTTGCCACAGTCTCCCCCCCAGCCAGGCCTCAGCTCTCTCTCTCACCCCTGCAAGCCCATCTATACCACCAACTCCCTCTTCTCCTAATCTTTTCGTCCTCTTTCCCCCTTCTTCTTATCCTTTTCTCATCATCCCATCCTTACCCCCTGCTGATTTGAACTTTCACTGTCCTACATAAACAACAAAGTTTGAACTTCATATCTGTTGCAGTGGGTATACTTCCTCCCAACATCTTAGCCTGTTATAAGCCCCACTTCTTAACCTGGCCTGCTCTGTTGACCTTCCAGCATCTCTTCCCATTCCCAGATTTCACCACATTCTTTGCTATTCAGTTTCTCTCCCCTACAGGCTTGGTTCATCCTCCCCTCCCTCTCCTCCTTCCAGAGCGAATTAGGCTTCCCTAAAGCTCAGCTCCCCTCTATTCCTAGCCTCTATCCCCAGCATCTGACTTCTCTCACTATCAGGTCAAGGAGAAGGGAGCAGGACAAGTAGGCTCTATCCTATGTTCCTTGTAATTACATCGTATAACAAGGAAACGCCAGGTTATCACATTATAAGACTCCTAATGCAGGCGAAACATGGCAGCTGTGTCGAGTCGTTCGATCGTTCAATAAAGATTTGGAAACTCATACGTCTCCCTTGTGTTTGGATAGAGCCTACTTGTCCTACTCCCTTCTCCTTGACCTGACTACTTTTCATAGGAAATCAGTGCACGTCCACTGTATGTGGTTTCTGCCTTCTTTCTCTCACTATCATCCAGTTCCTCCACCTTTTCCATCCTCTCGTTACTTCATAGTTCCTCACCAGCTTACTCAGCCAACAACCCTAGCTCCTCTCATAACCCTCACAACAGTATTCTCTGTCCCAACAAATTTTTCTTTAGTTATATTTTTAAACATGCCTTTCCAAAGCAGAAGGTACCGTGCAAAATTTATGCCAAAATACAAAATGTATCCCCTTCTAGTTCCCCCTTCTCCTCTCTTAGCCATCATCTCCTTCATCACACAAAAAAGATATAGTGGAATTAGAAAAGGTACAGAGAAGGGCCACGAAAATGATAAAGGGGATGGGATGACTTCCCTATGAGGAAAGGCTGAAGCGGCTAGGGCTCTTCAGCTTGGAGAAAAGACGGCTGAGGGGAGATGTGATAGAGGTGTATAAAATAATGAGTGGAGTGGAACGGGTAGACGTGAATCGCTTGTTTACTCTTTCCAAAAATTCTAGGACTATGGGGCATGCGATGAAGCTACAAAGTAGTAAATTTAATATGAATCGGAGAAAATGTTTCTTCACTCAACGTGTAATTAAACTCTGGAATTCGTTACCAGAGAATGTGGTAAAGGCGGTTAGCTTAGCGGTGTTTTAAAAAGGTCTGGACGGCTTCCTAAAGGAAAAGTCCATAGACCATTATTAAACTGACTTGGGGAAAATCCACTGCTTATTTCTGGGATAAGCAACATAAAACGTATTGAATTTTGGGGGATCTTGCCAAGTGTTTGTGGCCTGGATTGGCCACTGTTGGAAACAGGATGCTGGGCTTGATGGACCTTTGGTCTGTTCCAGTGTGGCAATACTTATGTACTTATGCACTCTCTCCACCAGCTCCACCACCTTCTTGCCCCACAGCCCCTCTTTAACATTCTTTTAGGTTTCCTCTCCCTTTCTCATAACTGCCCTTCCCCTTTCTCATTCCCTTTCCCAGCATTTCTCCCCTTCCCTTCCCTCTCCATTAGCAGGAGAGGGCAGACAGGAAGTGTCTATCCTAGAATAGGGGTGGGCATCCCCCAAAATTTTGTTTTGTTTTGTTTCCTGTGTCATTTTCCAATTCAGGGACAATGTCGTTAAGTGTGTGCCCTCTTTGCAAAGAGAGCGCCTTCTTTCCTGAGAGTTCATGTCTGCTTGCACAAAATTTGTGTATCTTCTTTTCCCAAAGTGTTGCCCTCTTTGCAAATAGTGTATACTGATATTGCCAAACAAAAGAGAAAAAAAAGTGGCTCATTTACAAAGAACATAGACTTACAAAGTTGCATATGTTTCTATCTAACATAATAAGTCTATAGGTACCAGGGGCGTATCTGGAATCCGGCAGTAGGGGGGGCCAGGGCCAGAGAGAGGGGGCACATTTTTGCCTCTCTCCTCCCCCCCCCCAACCGCCGCCGCCACTCTCCCCCCCCCCCCCCCCCGCCGTCAACCCTCCCCCGCTGCTTACCTTTGCTAGCGGGGGGCCCCAACCCATTGAATCCAGTTCGGAGTCTGACGTCGCAGCACATTGTACGCGTGTACAACGTGCTGCGAAGTCAGACTCCGAACTGGATTCAACGAATCAGCAGCGTTACTTACAGCATGGCCACGGAGGAGTCGGAGGAAGACGAAATATGAAGACTGCGGGTCGGACCTCGGCTGGCGGGGGTTGGGGCCCCCCGCCAGCAAAAGTAAGCAGCGGGGGAGGGTTGACGGCGGGGAGGGGGGCCATGGCGAAATCTGTGGGGGCCCAGGCCCCTGCGGCCCCACGCAGATACGCCCCTGATAGGTACTTTGAAAATGAGCACCAAAATGTTGTGTTTTTCCTGCTTGTTTTCATTTAACAACAGCCCGTCCCTATCCTGTACTAGCCGTTGAGCCCGTGTAAACGGGCTAGTTTTGGAATGGGGGGGTCCGAGGCCCCCCCTCGAGGTCGCCACTGCCCCCCCCCCCGGCCCGAGCACTGTCTGTTATTGAACTTACATCGCACCACGCAGACGCAGCAGGCACATCAGCAAAGCTGCAATCGGGACGGGCTTCCTTCTCTGCCTGTGTCCCGCCCTCATGTGACGTAACGCGGCGAGAGCGGGACACAGGCAGAGAAGGAAGCCCGTCCCAACGGCAGCTTTGCTGATGTGCCTGCTGCGTCTGCGTGGTGCGATGTAAGTTCAATAAGAAAGACAGTGCTCGGGCCGGGTGGAGGGGCGGCGACTCCGGGTGGGGGGAGCGGTAGCAGTGACCTCGGGGGGGGGGGGGAGGGCAGAGCGGTTGCGAGTACGTCTGTGGCATGCGCAGTAGAGACTTCCCGCTCTGTCCCGCCCCCCCCTCATCACGTATTGATGCAGGGGCGGGGCAGAGAGGGAAGTCTCTACTGCGCATTTGCGAGTGAGTACGACACTCGCCTTTTATATGTTTGATATTGCCACTGTGTGCTCCTTCCCTTGCAGACCATTGGTCATGCATTCCTTAGCCAGCTGATAGGCTGCAGGGGGAGATGGAAGTAGCAGCAACATGACAGAAGCACTTTATTCTTGCCCTCCCCTGTAGACCTCCCACATAAATTGGACGGACGGACGGACAGACCCTCCCTAAAAGGCTCTATTGCCTAAACAGAATTGCCTAACATGTTCTCTTGCTGATCTCTGTTCCTTATTGGTCTCTGTTTCTTTTCACAGCAATAAGACTACAGAATATTTCCATCACACACAGAGAACGACACAGGGACAAAGTTTGTCCCCGTTCCGTCCCCGCAAGCTTTGTCCCCATCTTCTCTCCGTGAGCTTTGTTCCCGTCCATGAGAGCTCTGTCCCTGTCCCTGCCCCGTCCCTGCAAGCTCTGTCCTCATCCCTGCCCTGTCAAAGCAGCTCTGACCCACCATCTGCAGAAGCATAGAGCTTTGCTGGAATTAGTCCCTCCCCCCCAAGAGAAACCTAGGACATTCTAAATAACAAAATATCATTGGTTTAATTGCTCTCACAGTGCTCTGATCTCACCGATGTGCAGAGTTCAACGTAACTTGCTCGGCCTAAATTTGATGGGTCTTACCATGCCTGCAGCCACTCCAGACTTCTGAAAAATCACAAAAGCCACATCTCTCTCCATGATCCTAGAACATAGCTGCCGAGAGGGGGGGTGAAGGGGGGCAAAATTCCCTGGGCCCGGGCCTCCAGGGGCGGGCCCAGCGCAGGGGTCTCTCTCCTACCCCTGATGGGACCCGGGTGATAGCGTCAGAAGCAGGAGAGAGAAAACTCCAGCGCCAGGGCCCCCCTTGCATTGCCTGCCTAGCAGCTGCTGGGCCCTTAGGCTACACATGCTCAGTTTTGAGACCGAGCATGTGCGACCTAAGGAAAGCAGCCACAGGGGCAGGCAATGCTGAGCAGAGGAAGGAGCCGTGCTGCCTGTAGCTGGCGGGGCCAGCCAAGGTACTGTGGGTGGGCAGAAAGGGGGGCAGTAGCGGCAGCAAAGATGATTTTGGGGGGGGCACAGCCAGTGGTGTGCTGGTAAATATTTAACAACAGGCTCTCTCTCCAGTCCACCTCTGCGTCCCCCCCCCCCCCCGGTCCACCTCTGCACCCTCCGTCCTTCTCAGCGCCCCCCCCCCCCCCCCAATTGTAGACCTGGCAATCTCCAGAGAGAGAGCCTGGGGTGGGGGGCATGCATTACTCTCTCTGGGAATTTTTCTTTTAATGCTCCAAGGCTCCAATCTAATTCATGTGGGATAAAATGCCATAAATAAGTAAATAAATAGATAGAAACTCTGAACATTAAGAACCTTATTCCCATAACATGCTGTCTGTTTTATAAGCCCTTTACCCGGAGAAAACAAATCTCTGCACCAATAGCAGGGTTAGGTGTACTTATAACCAGCCCCTCTAAATGACACACTGATTACAATTTATAACAAATTACTACTCTACGTATGAAAAGTTATTCCCTTATTATACTTCCTCTGTGTACATCCCTATGCACAAGACAGTGGCATTTTTAAGAACTTTTTTTTTTTTTTTACAGTATCCTCCCCACCCCACCTCACCTACCTATTGAAGACCTCCTCCCCAATCCCCAGAGCCGAAGGGTCCCACTCTCAGCACATACCTGAAGGCAGTGTCCCTGGTGGTCTAGTTGATTCTTCGGGGCAGGAAAGATCCCCAGTCTTTCCTGCCCGCTGCCGGCGCTGACCCTCTTCCTGCCACATCTTCTTTAAAATGGCTGCTGAGACTTACAAGGGCAGCCTCGCAAGACATCTCCTTCCTCTTTCTTCCCTCCCCTCCATCCATATGTATCTCCTTCCTCTCCATATCCAGCTTTTTTCCTCTCCCCCCTCCATGATCCATGTCCAGCATTTCTCCTCTCTCCTCCCCTCCATCTATGTTCATCTCACTTCCTCTCTCTTCCTCCCCCCATCCATGTCCAGCATTTCAACTCTCTCTCCTCCCCTCCATCCATGTGCATCTCCTTCCTGTCTTCTCTCTCCTCCATCCAGGTTCAGCATTTCTCCTGCTCTCCCCTCCATCCATCCATGCCCAGTGATTCTCCTCTCTCCCCTCCCCTCCCCTCCCATCTATGTCCAGCGATTCTCCTCTCTCCCCTGCCCTCTTCTCCCATCCATGTCCAGCGATTCTCCTCTCTCCCCTGCCTTCTCCCATCCATGTCCAGCGATTCTCCTCTCTCCCCTGCCCTCTTCTCCCATCCATGTCCAGCGATTCTCCTCTCTCCTCTGCCCTCCCCTAACCATCCATGTCCAGCAATTTCTCCTCTCTCCCCTCCCCTCCATATCCAGCGATTCTCCTTTGCCCCCATCCTCCCCTCCCATCCATGCGCAGTGACTCGCCTCAGCCTGCACCTGCCCCCCCTTTTCAGCCCCCAAGACGAGTTCCAGTTCCAACCCACAGCGCCAGTTCACCTGCCCACCCTCAGCTCCCCGATAGCCCTCCTTTCCTTCCTGCCTCCGCCCTGCCTTTAAATGTTTTATTTTACCTCGAGTCGCGGCACAGGCACTGAAAGCAGCAGGCTCAGCTCGCCTCCAGCCTTCCCTTCCCTCTCGGTGTCCCACCCTCTTCTGATGTATTTCCTGTTTCCCCTTCCTTATCAAAGCCCCAACCTGCACATCAGGCCTCGTCAGCTTCTTAGCTGCAATTATGTATCTGCTAAGAGCAACATCCTGCTAGTGCCCTCTGCTTTAATTTTCTGTAAGGAGCCCTAACTAGAAACCTTAGCTATCATACATTCGCAGAGTGTTCAATTCAAAGTATGGTCAGGCGACTAAAGTGTTCTGCACGTCAAGCACTTCAGAAAGCTGGCAAATCAGAGCAGCCTATTCTTCCAAGCTCTGATTAATTTCCTCGCTGGAGAAACAGGAACAGACCCAAAAGCAGTTGTGCGAAATTAAGGGTTTTTTTTTTCCTGCAGATACTAGTTCCATGTTAATAATGTCAATTGAGTATGTCAGTGAGAGAACTCCCAAGGATAGCTGAAATGTTGCCATACCAGATGTAATTTGCCTAATGCATGGTTTCCTTTACTGTTAGCATTGGCTATGGGATGGGAAAATCTTCCCATTTATCAACTTGGGCTACTGTTAAGACAAATTATTTTACTTTTGCCATGGGTTAATAGTAACTAGGTCTCATTGCATGAAAAATAACAAGCAGAACACATACATAGCAAGACTAAAAATCAACTTATAAATATTAAACAAGCTTTTGCATTTATAAGTTGATTTTTAGTATAAGAATTTTTAAAAATGTCTTTGTATATTTTGGATTAGTAGGTCTTGTTTTGTATACATTGTGATTGGTTTTATTATTATTTATAGGTGTGTATCTGTTCCTTTCACAAATATTTAATGTACCCCTGATGCAGGCAGATGCTCCTGCTGAAACATGTTGGGTGATTATTGAGAGACCTATTGATAGGACAGTGCATATCACACCTTGGGCCTGTTTTAGGAGCCCTTTTACTAAGCCGTATAAGCGTCTACACACTCCCAACCGCGCCAAAATGGAGTTATTGAATGGCTACCACATGGCTCTTGTTGTATTTTCATTTTTGGTGCGCATCGGACACGCGCGCCAAGTGGCATTTGGTGCACAAAGGTCATTACTGCCCGGTTACCGAATGAGACTGGCAGTAAGGTCTCAGACCCAAAATGGATGCGTGGCAATTTTCATTTTGCCGCACGTCCATTTTCAGCAAAAGTTTTAAAAAGGCCTTTTTTACAGGCGCGCTGAAAAATGGATTGGCACGCGCCCAAAACCCGCACCTACACTACCAGAAGCCATTTTTCAGCACACCTTAGTAAAAGGATCCCTTACTAAGCTGCGTTAGCAATTCCCGGCACAGCCAATGAGAGGAAGCCCATTCAATGCCTATGGGCTTCCTCTCATTTGCCGTGTAGGAATCACTAGTGCAGCCAGGGGCAGACTGAGAGTGGTCTGGACCCCCGGGCACTGAGGGCAGGGGGAATAGCGGCAGCACAACGGGCAGAAAAGAACAAGTTCCTCCCCGCAGAGGCCACTAGATCACCAGCAGAGTGCCTTTAAAGGTAGGCCCAGGGAGGGCTATAGTGTGCAGCGGGCATCCAGGCAGAGCCTCTGGGCCTCCTAGAGCTTCTAGGCCCTCGGGCACTGCCCGGTTGCCCGAATTGTCAGTCCGCCCCTAAGAGCAGCTTAGTAAAAGAAGCCCGTTGTGTTGGAAGATTCCTGCTAATAAACTGCGGTAGGCACTAGCTGGTTTGCCTGGCTGCTTTTTCTTTGGCTTATTGGGCCTACACTTATGCACCACATACACAAATCAGAAGTGTCAATATTATTAATGTGTCCTTTACAGATGTGTGTCATAAAGCATCATTTGGACAAATTTCTTCTCAAAACGTCCAAATCGGTATTTTTCAAAACGTATTTTGTAGTCCTTTGTCTATGCAATTCGTCTGCAGTGCGTCCAAATCACAAGGGGGCACATGTTGGGACATTTTGAAGGTGGGATTAGGGCGGGCTTTGGGCGTGCTTAACACTTGGACGATTTACAGCCATAATGGACCAAAACCAAAACATCTAGGTGAAATTTTCAACGTTTTGGTCTAGACCTGTTTTTTCTAACAAATAACACACAAAAAGGTGCCCTAAACAGTAGCGTAGGAAGGGGGGGACGGGAGGGGCAGTCCGCCCCGGGTGCACGCGCTCTGGGGGTGCCGGCCCCGCTGGTTCCCTGCTCCCTCTGCCCCGGAACAGGTTACTTCCTGTTCCGGGGCAGAGAGAGCAGGGAACCAGCGGGGCCGATGCAGCTCCGAGTGACGTGCACTCGGGGCGGATCGGCCCTCCCACAGGTAAGAATGCGGTCCGGGGGGGGGGTTGCGCTCCAGGGGGGTTGTGCACTGTGCTGCACCTGGGGGGGGTGCGCAGCGGCGACCCGCCCCATGGTGCCATTAGCCCTCGCTACGGCACTGGCCCTAAATGATCAGTGGAATGATTCAGGGATGACCCCCCCTTACTCTCCTAGTGGTGACTGAACCCCACTGACCTCCAAAAAATGTGAATAAAAATAGTAGTCATCAGCCTCTATGACAGCCTCAGATGTTATAGCCAGGTCCATTCAAGCAGCATGCAGGTCCCTGGAGTAGTCTAGTGGTGGGAGCAGTGCACTGTAGACAGGTGGACCCAGGCCCATACCTCCCTCTGCCTGTTACATTTGTGGTAGAAACTATGAACCCTCCAAAACTCACTAGAAACCCACTGTACCCACATATAGGTGCCCCCTTCACCCATAAGGGCTATTGTAGTGATGTACAGTTGGGGATAGTGGGTTATGGAGTTCGCCCAGGTCTGACTACCAGGACACTATTATCTACATGAGATTTTTGGTGCCTGTGATCTTGTCTCTATCATAGGGTATGCTCTCCCACCACAATTCATAACACAAAAATACAAAAAAGCATACAAGAAACCCACCCAACCCTATAGCACTTGCTTCTAGCTGACTACGCTTCTCTGGAAGCCAGCGCTGATCTAAAGTTACGTTCACGTTACTTCCATTATAAAGACGCTAGAAAATGACGACAGCCATTCAAAACCACTGATGCTATTAACAGCGTCAGCTGCATCATATCCAAACAAGAATAACAATCAGCCAATAAAAAATACTGAAAATCAATAAACGAACTGCTATCACAGACAACATTGCTTCAACTGTGAAAAAAAGTGAACTTACTTGGTAGTACTGGATGGTAATTCACGGGGATTTGAAAAAGCTCAATAAAAAATACATACGTCCCCAACTGAAACAAATGAAAGAACCCTTCGAAGAACCACCCAAGACGGTGAATTAAAACGTCGCTGATGTCACCACTCTACCAATTAGTCTGCGTGATGACAATGAAGAATCACAAATCATATTCAAACAAAACAGCGATGCTTGTCAACGCTCCTGATCATGCACATGCCTAATGGAAATTAAGAATAAAAATCCAATGCATGGCTTAAAGAAGATCAACAGCAATGACAACCACTCATAAATGAGCGCACAATGACGTCGCCATTTTGACAGCTGATCAACGTAGCGATGTATCACAGCACTGCTACATAAACACACTGCAGGGTCTAACACACTGACGGGATAAATCAGTACCTTTCTGATCTATAAGAACTTAAACTTGTGAGTACTTGCTGGTAACACCAAGATATTAACAAATAAATGCATGAAAGAAATTCTGACAGATGTTGTAACAAAAAATATGTCAATAAAAAGCATTCCATTCTATGGAGCTGTTCAAACCATGAGGCTCCATAGATTTCAAAGTGAAAATCCAGCGAGTTTCTTTTCTTTGCAGTAATAACTTGCGATTGCCACCCCTTGTCAGTGGCTCAACTTTGTCAATAACACAGCATCGCAGATCATCAAATGTGTGTTCAAAGGTCAGACAGTGTTCCACCAGAGGCTCCTTCAGAACAGATCTACGTATATTTGACATGTTCTGATAACCTGATCTTCAACATCCTGGTCGTCATGCCCACATATATTTTTTTGCAAGGACAAGATAAGGGAGCAACGTTGAGATGTGTACCTGGGAGCATTTATATGAAGTTCACAGCAGTAACCTCTAGGGCGCCCCATAGCTCTCCTGGGATAACTGGGGAACCCTACATTTCAATGGCTTGATTTTGTGCACTTTTAACGCGCCTTTTTTTTTTTTTTTTTTTTTTTAAAGGGTCTAAAAAAATAAATGCACAAAGCACTAAACCTAGTTCAAAATGGTATTTTTGGAAAAAAAAGATGGACGTTTTTCTTTTTTCAAAAATGGTTACATTTGCTATTCCGATTTGGGGCGTTTAGTGCAAACCATCCAAAGTCCAATTTAGACGTCATATCAAAAATGCTCCTCCACGTGCCGGAGGTCCTGCTCTTCCAGATTTGCACCTTTTGTTCTTCCTACTGTATATTTTTGCAACGGTTAGTACCTTTTATTTTAAGTATTTTAGATAGTTTTAAATGTTTTAGTTAGAGATTATCTGAGCCATATTTTTGCAAACCGTTTTGATAGGTCTTCTCCAGAGAGATGGTATATCAAATAGAACTAAATAAATAAGAACGGTTATGCCTGTAAGTGCACTAGACATTATTCTATAAGATTGTGGCTAAGTACCAGAGTGTGCAACTGCAAGGGGTGGGCTTGTGGGTTATGGACATTTCTTCAACTTGCATACATAGCTTATAGAATGCTATAAGTTACACCTTATGGTGCACTTAGCTGCATCGACCTTGGAGATTTTATTTTTGTTATGTGTGTATTGAAATACATTTAAATTAACAGACATTAGTGATCACGTTTTTTTGCTCATGTGCATACATTTTTATGGTTTGTGTGTGTGTGTATATTTTTATTTTATTATTTTACAGAGTTGATGTATTTTTCTCTCTAGATATCTACACGACTAAATTATTGTTGTTTTCTTATTTATGGTCTGGTAGCAATGAGTAATTTTATAATCATTTATTATTTTTTATTCCTCACTTCTTCGTGACCTTCATTGTTAATAGATCTTATAGTTTATACATATATGTCTTTCCCTGTTTGTTTTTATGATCTTCATGTATATTTGTGCAAATGATGATCTTTAAGTTTTGCCTTTTTTTTACAAAAATGCATTTTTTAGACGTGTCTTCTCAGTTCATTTACATGATATGTGGAGGGGCATAATCGAAATGGGCACCGAAGTTTTCCTGAGGATGTCCTTGCAGGACGTCCCGGCGAAGGGGCGGGGAAACCCATATTATCGAAACAAGAAGGGCGTCCATCTTTCATTTTGATAATACGGTCAGGGACGCCCAAATCGCGAAATTTAGGTCGACCTTAGAGATGGTCGTCCTTAGAGATGGCCGTCCCCGATTTTCGCCGATAATGGAAACTGAGGAAGCCCATCTCGGAAATGACCAAATCCAAGCCATTTGGTTGTGGGAGGAGCCAGCATTCGTAGTGCACTGGTCCCCCTCACATGCCAGGACACCAACCGGGCACCCTAGGGGACACTGCAGTGGACTTCAGAAACTGTTCTCAGGCGCATAGCTCCCTTACCTTGGGTGCTGAGCCCCCCCAACCCCCCTCAAACCCCACTCCCCACAACTGCACATCACTACCATAGCCCTAAGGGGTGAAGGGGGGGCACCTACATGTGGGTACAGTGGGTTTCTGGTGGGTTTTGAAGGGCTCACATTTACCACCACAAGTGTAACAGGTAGCGGAGTGGGCCTGGGTCCGCCTGCCTGAAGTGTACTGCAGTACCCACTAAAACTGCTCCAGGGACCTGCATACTGATGTCAGGGAGCTGGGTATGACATTTGAGGCTGACATAGAGGCTGGCAAAAAATATTTAAAAAGGTTTTTTTTAGGGTGAGAGGGGGTTAGTGACCACTGGGAGAGTAAGGGGAGGTCATCCCCGATTCCCTCTGGTGGTCATCTGGTCAGTTCGGGCACCTTTTTGAGGCTTGGTCGTAAGAAAAAATGAACCAAGTAAAGTCAGCCAAGTGCTTGTCAGGGACGCCCTTCTGTTTTCCATTATCTGTCAAGGATGCCCATGTGTTAAGTACGCCCCAGTCCCGCCTTCGCTATGCTTCCGACATGCCCCCGGGAACTTTGTTCGTCCCTGCGACAGAAAGCAGTTGAGGACGCCCAAAATCGGCTTTCGATTATGCCAATTTGGGTGACCCTGGGAGAAGGACGCCCATCTCCCGATTTGTGTCGAAAGATGGACGCCCTTCTCTTTCGAAAATAAGCCCGATAGTCTTGTCTACATGATGCATGCTTGAACCAATGTAGATATTTATATTTTGCTGTTTTAGACTCCTGATGCAAGCCTAGTGGCCAAAACGCGGCCCATGTCGACTCTCATTTTATTGAGAATAAAGACTTTGAAGCACCAGAAAGCGCTTCCTGCTTGTTCGTTTGTCACCCCCGCCGTGTTTGTTGTGTTTGCATTTAGATGTGCCCATTTACACCTGCCATTGATCTGGCATAAATGGTTGCACCTAAATTTAGAAGCACCACTTCAGTTTTACATTAATATTCTATAATGGCATCTTGCTGCACAGATGGTGATATAGAATTGACACTCAGTGAGCGGCATCGGCACTCTTCAATGGAGGCATCAAGTTTTAGAATTTCCCCCTTATCGCATGCTAAACCAAATGGAAAGAAAACCCACCAAAAGACTCCCAAAATAACAGAAAGAAAAATGTTTTGCCTGTTACTAAAGCCTGCGGTTCTCCAGCTAGGAGGCACTTTTTATTTGTAAATGTATTATACAATATGAATCAAGTAAATACGTCTTTATGGACCCTCAGCAATTAACATCTTTCATAACTTCTAAAAGAACAGAAGGTTCAAATCATTAATTTTCTCTGTTCCTTCTAGGTGCAGGCACAACCTTTAGGAATTTTCTTGTGTATTTTTTTTCCTGTTTCTTTTTTGAAAATCTTGGACCCATATTATTGTGGACTTGAGTGTTAAACAATGTTAATATATGTTCTTTAAAGATTTCCTATAATTTGACAATTGTATTAACACTTTCCTGATCAAATGTTATCAATAGAAATCAAACAAAATAAAACATGGAAAAGAAAATAAGATGATACCTTTTTTATTGGACATAACTTAATACATTTCTTGATTAGCTTTCGAAGGTTGCCCTTCTTCGTCAGATCGGAAATAAGCAAATGTGCTAGCTGACAGTGTATATAAGTGAAAACATTCAAGCATTACTATGACAGTCTGACATGGTGGGAGGATGGGGGTGGGTAGGAGGTATGCATGGGGACATCAAAGCATATCATTGATATTCTAACAGGATGGGTGTGGATAGGTGAGGGATGGGGTGATCAACAGAGAAATACAGCTTTATGGTTTATAATGGGCTAAAGCTATATGTCTCTGTTGATCACCCCACCCCTCACCTATCCACACCCATCCTGTTAGAATATCAATGATATGCTTTGATGTCCCCATGCAGACCTCCTACCCACCCCCATCCTCCCACCCTGTCAGACTGTCATAGTAATGCTTGAATGATTTCACTTATATACACTGTCAGCTAGCACATTTGCTTATTTCCGATCTGACGAAGAAGGGCAACCTTCGAAAGCTAATCAAGAAATGTATTAAGTTATGTCCAATAAAAAAGGTATCATCTTATTTTCTTTTCCATGTTTTATTTTGTTTGATTTCTATTGATAACCTTAAGAGTGGACTAACATGGCTACCACACTCCTCTACTGATCAAATGTGTAACCTTGAAATTGTTGAAAAATTTTTTTTTGTAAATTAAAAAAAAAATGTTTTGTCTGCACACTCCTAAAGATCACAGAGTTCCAGAAGGAGCCCCCACACATGGCCCCCAGCAGAGAATCACTGAAGCAATGTCTCAGCTAAGAGAACTGGGAGAAGGACATTTAACAGCGTGAAAAATCCCAGGTAGCTGCAAATCAGTACTGATGGCATTCTAGCCTAAAAAAAGGCTGATTAATCTGGAAGTCTAAAAAGGAAGAAAAGAAAACAGCCAGGCTAAGAAAGAAATCCTGAATTTTTCACGTGGCATTCTCTTTAAATGCTTGTCACATCCATCGCAGACAGTGCATATCTGGTTCATTAACACTTATTCCGTCTTGAAATGTTGCTCCCAGTCAAACCACAGGATTGGATTGTGAGGGATCGATCGATATTCAGCCAGCGGCACTCAGTGTTTTCTTGACCGATAATGCCTGGAAATTCAACGCCAGGCTATGTCCAGGCTTCAGCATTGAATTTCTGGATTTCCGAAGCCAGCTACATCAAAGCCGATTAAGTGCGATATTCAGCCCTTAAGTGGCTATGGGACACCGCAAAAAGATAGGACTGACTTTTATGAGGTCCTATTTATGCGGTGACCTTGGCTGAATATTGGTTAAGTGCTGAATATCGGCACTTAACCAATCAAGTGCTGACTCCACCCCCGGAATAACCTCAAAATAGCCAGTTTTGCTTTAAGCACTAACCGTTCATTTTCAACTGCACTAACCAGTTAAGTGCCACTGAAAAACAACCAGTTAGACCTGAGCAGGTGATTTAACGCACATACCTAAACCTACATCACCCAAGCTGCAAAAGAATTAAATACAAATCAACCTATGCATCCAGCTTCTCCTTTATAAGCACGCAACTATGGAACGCACTACCAAACACCTTGAAAACAATGCACGACCTATCAAACTTTCGGAAATCACTAAAAACTTACTTATTCAAAAAGGCATACCCTGATGACCCAACTTAAATGCCTCAATCCCACAACACAATGAAACTAAGACTCGAACTGATCACAACTCAACCCTTCCTCCTTATTACCTGATGTGTTTATCCTACACAAACCTTCTACATTGTCACTCCGTATCTGCTATAACGGAACTGGTGATCGCCATCACGGTTACTATGTAAGCCACATTGAGCCTGCAAATAGCTGGGAAATATGGGATACAAATGCAATAAATAAATAAATAAACTGACCAGGAGCCATTTCTGGCTGGTTAAATTGCTTTGAATATCGACTTCTGAGTGTGGATAAACTGTTAGAGACAACCTGCATTGTAGTAAGTGAAATATTAATTCACAATATTTCTCAATTTAGTATTCAAAAGCATTTATCTGTATAGCAACAGCAAAAGAGCTCTATCAGCCAATTTGCAGCAGTGGTATTCAGGATAATGCCAGGATAAAGACTAGAGGCTGGATATTCCACCTACCTTTATGGATAGTCATTGATATTCAACCACCATCCACATGTCATAGTCGTGGCCATGTCCTCCCGTACCCTGGCTCAAATCTTACCACCGGTGGGCATTGGGGCCGGGGTCTGCGGCACTCCCCAGGAGTTCCAGCTGCCTTCCCAGCACGGCAGGTCACCAATACTGCTGCTT
This sequence comes from Microcaecilia unicolor, assembly GCF_901765095.1. Taxonomy (NCBI): domain Eukaryota; kingdom Metazoa; phylum Chordata; class Amphibia; order Gymnophiona; family Siphonopidae; genus Microcaecilia; species Microcaecilia unicolor. Next base: position 36,596,562 of record NC_044038.1, read on the forward strand.
CCGGCATCCCAGCACTTGAAGCCAGTTGACACCGGTGCTCCTAGGCACGCACACGAGAGCTTTTCTTAGGGGGTCAGCAGCAGCAGAATTGAGGAGGCACCCAATGATGATGTCAGAGGCAGGGCCCTTATAAGGGAGCTTGGAACACTTCCTCATTGTCTTTGCAACAGGTCTCCCAGCCTCATCTAGTGTAGAGTTCCAGCCTTCTTCCAGTCAGCGTTTTCAGCCTTGTTCCAGCCTTGTTCCAGCCTTGTTTCAGTCTGCATCTTCCATCCTGTTACAGTCTATGTCTTTAAACTTGTTCCTGCCTTGTTCCAGCCTGGTCATCCAGCCTCAGACCTCCAGCTGTTCCAGGTCCCCAGGTCTGTGGATCTCCTGGTCTACAGGTTCCAGTTACTCCCTGGTCTCAGCTCTGTCAGGCCAGCACCAAAGGGCTCTCTTAAGAGTCACTCTCTGCCCTGACTTGTCAGGATGCCCCCAAAGGCTCTTTTAAGAGCTATTCCCTGTCCTTGATTCTGTGAGGCCAGCCCCTAAGGGCTCTTTTAAGAGCCTCTCTGTGATCTAGTTTCTGCTGGGGCATGACTCACCTGCCACCCGTCGGGGGCCTACCTAGCCTACGGGTTGGGTAGGCAGCATAAACCTGACAGCAGTCCAAGGGCTCACTTACCCTGAGCTGTAACACCTATATGAATTGATTTGGGTCAGCAAAAAGACTTACCTAAACTGCATAGCTGAAGGTATAGCAGCTGAATATCACCACTAACTATACAGCCACTGGTGACCACTGCTGTCCACCAGTAGCATACCAAGGGCAGGGTGTTGGGGGCAGTCTGCCCCGGGTGCAGGCAGCAAGGGGGTATGTGGAGCAGGCGCACAGCTGTTGGCTCTGCCAGTCCCCTGCCCCCTCTAACATTATTTCCTGTTCCAGGGCAGGGGACTGGCAGCCACGCACCTGCTCTGCACACCCCCTTGCTGGGAGGAAAGGTCTGGTGATGCGCTTCGGAGGGGGGTGACGCCCCAGGAGGGGTGTGGGATGCGCTTTGAGGGTGACATGCCAGGGGGGCACAGCGGCGGCCCACCCCGGGTGGCAAACAGACTAGGAACACATATATTCAGTATACAAAAAAAAACAGAAGAAACCAGTCTTCGCAAAAAAACAGCAGTAGACAAAACAGCGAAGATGACTAATAAAAACAAAAATAAAAAAAATATATTAAAAAAATGTAAAAAAAAACCGGCACTTCAAATATGAAAACTAAAAATGTTTATTAACCATAAAAATAATGCAGAGTAAAGGCGAACAGGACTCGACACAGCTGTGTTTCGGCCAGTAAGTCCTGCGTCAGGAGTCTATTATAAAACACATAGGAACATATGTTAAACTAAAATGTGCAACAGTTAGTTATTCAGACTGTTACTTACTGTCGTACATTAACATATGTTCCTATGTGTTTTATAATAGACTCCTGACGCAGGCCTTACCGGCCGAAACACAGCTGTGTCGAGTCCTATTTTCCTTTACTCTGCATTATTTTTATGGTTAATAAACATTTTTAGTCTTCATATTTGAAGTGTCGTCTTTTTTTACATTTTTTATATATATTTTTTATTTTTGTTTTTATTAGTCATCTTTGCGGTTTTGTCTATTACACATATATTCAGTGCCATTTACCACCTCGATAACCCAGAGACACTTTTATTAAGATGCGTTAAGTGCAAAGGTGCACCTAGTTAAAATGGCATACTGTGGGATGTGCTCAGGTGTCCTTCAGTAACTGTCAAATGTGCGTGTGCTAAAAAAATTTTTTTTAATGCTTTTTAAGGGGACATGTCAGCAGTGGCGTACCTAGGGTAGTTGACACCCGGGGCCGGTCATTTTTTAACACCCCCCCTCCAAAATCTAGTACTAGGCATGCCGAGAATACAAAACACTCAGGACCTATAGAGCAATTCTAGCATACCATAAGCAGTAATTTCTACAAGTCACACAAGGAAAAGGAAAGCATCTTAAACACTACAGTGAGCACTAGAACATCAATTCACCTACTGTAAAATGAAACCAGGCAGAATAACACAGATCGTCCATCTTGCACAGTCAATGCCAACCGAAAGCCATGTCTTTTTCACAAACCACCCTACAAATACACCCTAATCCACTATAGAATAAGCAATAACCTTTCTATTTAGACAAAAATTAAACTGAACCCCCAAGATGCCAGACTCTGCATACAATGCAACACCACAGAAACAGAAAATGTCCCCTAGTACTGTGCAAAACATAAAGACAGCAGATGTAAATTTGAAAAAACTAACAAGTACCAATCATCACTTTACAAATTAACAAATAGAAATAAAACAAATATAGAAAATAAAATAATACCATTTTATTGGACTAATACATTTAGCTTTCAGAGGCCAAAACATCCTTCCTCAGGTCAATACAGTATAGTGCTGTTACAATATCCTATCCGGACCTGAGGAAGGGGGTTTTGTTCTCCGAAAGTTAGCCAAAATGTATTAAAATTAGTTCAATAAAAAGATTACCTTGTTTACATGTTCTATTATAAACATTAACACAGCTACAATACTACTTTATCCTAAAGCAAAAAAAAATAAAAATATATATTTTATTTACAGTTTGTCGTCTCTGGTTTCTGCTTTCCTCATCTTCTTTTCACTGTCTTCCTTCCATCCAGCATCTGTCTTTGTTCTCTCTCTGCCATCCAGTGTCTGCCCTCTCTGCTGTCGCCTCCATCTAATGTCTGCCCTCTCTCCCTGCCCCTTCCATCTACATCTGCCCTCTATCTCTGCCCCTTCCATCCACCATCTGCCCCTGTCTGCCCTCTCTCTCTCCCCCTTCCATTCACTGTCTGCCCTTTCTATCCCTTCCATCCACTGTCTGCCCTTTCTCTCTGCTCCTTCAATCCATCATTTGCCCTCCCTCTCCCATCCATCCAGGGTCTGCCCTCCCTCTCCTCCCCCTTCCATCCAGGATCTGTCCCCTCTCTCTTCCCCTTTTTTCAGCCCCCAGTTCCAGCCCCACTCTCCCACCAGTCCCCAGTTTCAGCCCCAGTCCTTTTCTCCCACCAGTCCCCAGCTTTAGCCCCCAGCCACTTCTCCCTGTCCCTTTTTTAGCCCCCAGTTTCAACCCCAGCCCTTTTCTGTCACCAGTCCTGAGCTTCAGCCCCAGCCACTTCTCCCTGTCTCCTTTTCAGCCCCCAGTCCCCACAATTTCAGCCCCTGCTGCCTTTCAGCCCCCAGTCCCAGCACTAGCCCCCTTATCCCACCTACCCTCCTTCAGCCCCCAGTTTCAGCCCCCTTCATCTACATGCCTGCCCCCCTTTTCAGCCCGACCCATTCTCCCACCTGACCCAGGCATGCCCCATTTTCCGTCATGACCCCTTCTCAGACTCCAGTTCTAGCCCCCTTCTCCCATTTGAGAGCCCCCTCCTCCCATCTGAGAACCCCCACCCCAGTCCCCTTCTCCCATCTGAGAACCCCCTCCCCACCCCAGTCCTTCTCCCATCTGAGAATCCCCAGAACACCCCTCTCCTCTCCCATCTGAGAACCCCCCCTCCCCACCCCAGTCCCCTTCTCCCATCTGGAAACCCCTCCCCACTCCAGTCCCCTTCTCCCATCTGAAAACCCCCTCCCCATCTAAGAACCCCCACAACACCCCTCTCCTATCTGAGAACCCCCTCCCCACCCCAGTCCCCTTTTCCCATATAAAAACCCCTTCCCCCCATGTGAGAACCCCCACAACACCCCTCTCCCATCTGAGAACCCCCTCCCCACCCCAGTCCCCTTTTCCCATATAAAAACCCCCTCCCCTCCCCATGTGAGAACACCCCTCTCCCATCTGAGAACCCCCTCCCCACCCCAGTCCCCTTTTCCCATATAAAAACCCCTTCCCCCCATGTGAGAACCCCCACAACACCCCTCTCCCATCTGAGAACCCCCTCCCCACCCCAGTCCCCTTTTCCCATATAAAAACCCCCTCCCCTCCCCATGTGAGAACACCCCTCTCCCATCTGAGAACCCCTCCCCACCCCAGTCCCCTTTTCCCATATAAAAACCCCTTCCCCCCATGTGAGAACCCCCAGAACACCTCTCTCCCATCTGAGAGCCCCCTCCCCACTCCAGTCCCCTTCTCCCATATGAAAACCCCCTCCCCTCCCCACCCCATCTGAGAACCCCCTCCCCACTCAGTCCCCTTCTCCCATATGAAAACCCCCTCCTCTCCCAGCATGTGAGAACCCCACAATACCCCTCTCCCATCTGAGGACCCCACCCCGACCCGACTCTCCTGCTCCCACCCTACTTAAAAAAAATTTTTTTTGAAGCGTCGTTGCAGGCAGCGCCTCGCGTCTGCCCTGCTTGTAAAAGAAGTAAATTTCTTCGCTTCGTCGTCGTCGGGCCTCACTATGTCCCGCCCTCGCGGAAATTACCTCAGAGGAGGGCGGGACATAGTGAGGCCCGACGACGACGAAGCAAAGAGATTTACTTTTTACAACAAGCAGGGCAGACGCAAGGCGCTGCCTGCAACGACACTTCAAAAAAAAATTTTTAAAGGTAAAGTGGGAGCAGCGGGAGCGAAGGGGATCACCCCCCCACCCACTGACACCCGGGGCGGACCGCTCCCACCGCCCCCCCCTTGGTACACCACTGCATGTCAGGGGCAGAGAGTGGGCATTCCTGCATTAACTATTGAGCACAACTACATTATTGCATGATAACTGGTTAGCAAACAGATACCTTGTGAACCCTTACCGCCTACAAAATAGGTGGCAGTATGTGCACATACAATAATTTTACAAAATGGCTGCACACTAATGGCAACATTAGCAAAGGGCCATTAATTCAAAAAATTAAAAAAAAAAAGCCATTTCACGACTGCGATAAAAATGGCCTTAATGTGCAGGAAGGAGCCACATAAGGGATGCATGTGAGGGAGTATACAGAACACTGCACCTCACCCTTAAAAAGGATCCCTCAGAATAGCCTGAGCCACCTTAAGGTCGCTAGTCCTGCTCCGGGAGGAAGTAAGCCGGGAAGGGTGGAGTCAGAACCAGGAAGTATAAAAGGCAGGGCAGACTGAGGTTAAGGAGGCCCAGGGAAGGATGGCCTAAAGCCCCAGCATATGCTGCTACACCTTATGTTTAATGATCTTTACTTGGCTGATGTAAGCCACCCTTTTTCCTAGGGTTACCATATGTCTTTTTTTAAGAGGACATGTCCTCTTTTTGGACTTCTTCAGATATGTCCTCCAGGATTTTTAATTTTTAGGGAAATGTCCTCTTTTTTCTTTTATGTGGCTATGACCAACACACCTATCCACTTAACGAGAGAACCCATCTGTGACCTATTAGTCAATGGGGGTACTAAAGAGAGAGAAAGGCATTGCTGATCCCCTCTCTGTTCCCCTGCTGGTTGAGTCTGTCAAAGGAATTTTGCTCGTGCAGCACAACTTTAAGCATATGTCACGCCAAGACTTTCACACGTATCTCAGAAGCCAGCCAAAGTCGTTGAGGGATATTCACTCTTCTGATAAGTACGCTTGGGCTCAGACTCGGCCCTGAAGTTTTTGAAAGCAGATTGTCTACTGCTGTACTGTAAGTAGGTCACTGTTTGATGTGTTCATTAACTAAAGAAAATGATTAAATATTTCTTCAGCAAAGGTAGCAACCATTTTTTTTTCTGTCTTCTTTTTTTGTCTCCGCAAATATGGTAACCCTACTTTTTCCTGATCTGAGACTTGCAAGCCTCGTTCTGAGGTCTAGCCTTGTGATGTAACAGGCCTCAGGATTCAGTTAACAAAAACACTTGTTTTTGTTTATATACATTTGTCCGGCTGTGTTATTTCGCAGGCCCACCCTCAACCCTCGCTTGGGGTATCACAGCACAACAAGACCACTTTATACCTCAGCTTAATAAAGGGACTATCTGATCCTACGATGAAAGTTCTGCTTTCACAAGCTTGTTAAAAAAAAAAATCTATTGTTAGCCCTCCCCCCCAAAAAAGGTATCACCTTATTTTCCGTTCTTTTCTTTCTATTTATTACATCTAGATAACAGCACTAATTATACAGACTATATTTAAATGCTATGGTTGGTTAAAAAAAATGATCACAGCGTTTGAATATTAACACCAGTATTTCCATATGTGATAGAGAACACTGTCCTGCAGTAATTCACAATACTTAGCAGTTTATAGTGTACAATGGAGAATAGATGTTACTATACATGATGAGTCAAGATTACAGTTTACCGTAAGTAAAGACTATGGTTTACAATGAACAATAGAGTGAGAAGTTACTGTACATAGCAAGTAAAGATTATGGTTTACAATGGAAGACAGAATGAGAAGTTACTGTACACGGTGAGTAAAGATTATAGTTTACAATGGACAAGAGTGAGATCACTGTACATGGTGAGAAAGGATTATGGTTTACAATGGAGGAGTGGCCTAGTGGTTAGGGTGGTGGACTTTGGTCCTGGGGAACTGAGGAACTGAGTTCGATTCCCACTTCAGGCACAGGCAGCTCCTTGTGACTCTGGGCAAGTCACTTAACCCTCCACTGCCCCATGTAAGCCGCATTGAGCCTGCCATGAGTGGGAAAGCGTGGGGTACAAATGTAACAAAAATAAAATAGATACTAATGGAGATTCTACATGGAATGTTGCTACTATTGGAGATTCTAGATGGAATCTTGCTATTCCACTAGCAACATTCCATGTAGAAGGCTGTGCAGGCTTCTGTTTCTCTGAGTCTGACGTCCTGCACGTACGTACAGGACGTCAGACTCACAGAAGCAGAAGCCTGCGCGGCCACATTGGTGATCTGCAAGGGCCAACTTCAATCTCAAATAGTAGCAACAGTGGAGGAGTGGCCTAGTGGTTAGGGGGGTGGACTTTGGTCCTGGGGAACTGAGGACCTGAGTTCGATTCCCACTTCAGGCACAGGCAGCTCCTTGTGACTCTGGGCAAGTCACTTAACCCTCCATTGCCCCATGTAAGCCGCATTGAGCCTGCCATGAGTGGGAAAGCGCAGGGCACAAATGTAACAACAACAACAACAATAAAATGTGAGGTTACTGTACATGACGAATAAAGATTACAGTTTACAATGGACAATAGAGGGAGAGGTTACTGTATATAGTAAATAAAAATTACACTGATATTCATGGCATGTGTGAATGGGTAAAAACCATCAAGTGGTTTCTTCAGCCAGTTGTGCTTTCGAGGGGTACTTTGCAAGATTAATGGACATATATTCTTTTATGTAAATCCAGAGAAGGAGTATCTGAAACCTCTTGATTATAATTTTTTTTTCAAGCAGATCTTGTGGTAAATTGCTTTCTTTGCCGCGGTACCAGTACACCTCATCCCTTAATAGAGTTTAGAGAACATCTGTGTAGCACTTTATTAACAGTAGAGTCCAAGAATGGTACAAGAGTGTTACAGAGGCAACTGTTAACGGGGATTTTTGGAGATAAATTGGTGTTTTCCCCGCCTTCCTTTGTGGGGAAAAGTCCCTATGTTATCAACATTTTGAAATCTCAATGCATTTGTTCCCTGCATATTTTGGGCATGAAAAGTATGTGAGTTAGAGATACCCGGGCAGCAGCCAGCAAGTGGACTTTTAAAGAGAAATTCCAAGTTTCCCTTCAAAAATCGTCTTGAAGGCCTGTAAAATACCAAATACCCACAGACTGGAAAGCTCCAGAGAGAGGCAGAAGAGTGATATTCAAATTATCTAGACCAGGGATCTGAAACTCCAGCTTTTTAGGACTGCAAATCAGTCTGCTTTTCAAGGTATCTCTCATGAATATGTATCAATAGACTTACAGGCCCACTGCTTCCATTGTATTCAAATCTCTGTCTTGCATATTTATTAGGGATATTCTCAAGGCCCAACTAGTTTCCAGCATTTATGTAACCTTGGAGGATGTAATGGGTCAGTTCAGCAAGCTGAAGAGTAGTAAATCACCGGGACCTGATGGTATTCATCCCAGAGTATTAATAGAACTAAAAAATGAACTTGCGGAGCTACTGTTAGAAATATGCAATCTGTCCCTAAAATCGAGTGTAGTACCGGAAGACTGGAGGGTAGCCAATGTTACTCCGATTTTTAAGAAGGGTTCCAGAGGAGATCCGGGAAATTATAGACCGGTGAGTCTGACGTCGGTGCCGGGCAAGATGGTGGAGGCTATTATTAAGAATAAAATTGCAGAGCATATACAAAAACATGGACTGATGAGACAAAGTCAGCACGGATTTAGTGAAGGGAAGTCTTGCCTCACCAATCTAATGCATTTTTTGAGGGGGTAAGCAAACATGTGGACAATGGGGAGCCGGTTGATATTGTATATCTGGATTTTCAGAAGGCGTTTGACAAAGTGCCGCACGAAAGACTCCTGAAGAAATTGCAGAGTCATGGAATCGGAGGTAGGGTATTATTATGGATTAAGAACTGGTTGAAAGATAGGAAGCAGAGAGTAGGATTGCGTGGCCAGTATTCTCAGTGGAGGAGGGTAGTTAGTGGGGTCCCGCAGGGGTCTGTGCTGGGTCCGTTGCTTTTTAATGTATTTATAAATGACCTAGAGATGGGAATAACTAGTGAGGTAATTAAATTCGCCGATGACACAAAATTATTCAGGGTCGTCAAGTCGCAGGAGGAATGTGAACGATTACAGGAGGACCTTGCGAGACTGGGAGAATGGGCGTGCAAGTGGCAGATGAAGTTCAATGTTGACAAGTGCAAAGTGATGCATGTGGGTAAGAGGAACCCGAATTATAGCTACGTCTTGCAAGGTTCCGCGTTAGGAGTTACGGATCAAGAAAGGGATCTGGGTGTCGTCGTCGATGATACGCTGAAACCTTCTGCTCAGTGTGCTGCTGCGGCTAGGAAAGCGAATAGAATGTTGGGTGTTATTAGGAAGGGTATGGAGTCCAGGTGTGCGGATGTTATAATGCCGTTGTATCGCTCCATGGTGCGACCGCACCTGGAGTATTGTGTTCAGTACTGGTCTCCGTATCTCAAAAAAGATATAGTAGAATTGGAAAAGGTACAGCGAAGGGCGACGAAAATGATAGTGGGGATGGGACGACTTTCCTATGAAGAGAGGCTGAGAAGGCTAGGGCTTTTCAGCTTGGAGAAGAGACGGCTGAGGGGAGATATGATAGAAGTGTATAAAATAATGAGTGGAATGGATCGGGTGGATGTGAAGCGACTGTTCACGCTATCCAAAAATACTAGGACTAGAGGGCATGAGTTGAAGCTACAGTGTGGTAAATTTAAAACGAATCGGAGAAAATATTTCTTCACCCAACGTGTAATTAGACTCTGGAATTCGTTGCCGGAGAACGTGGTACGGGCGGTTAGCTTGACGGAGTTTAAAAAGGGGTTAGATAGATTCCTAAAGGACAAGTCCATAGACCGCTATTAAATGGACTTGGAAAAATTCCGCATTTTTAGGTATAACTTGTCTGGAATGTTTTTACGTTTGGGGAGCGTGCCAGGTGCCCTTGACCTGGATTGGCCACTGTCGGTGACAGGATGCTGGGCTAGATGGACCTTTGGTCTTTCCCAGTATGGCACTACTTATGTACTTATGTACTTATGTACTTATGGACTCAACTTAGGGATCCCTGGTCTAGAGGTTCTCAAATCTTTCCTCACAGCACACCCAGCCAGTCAGGTTTTCAAGATATCCACAATGAATATGCATGAGATCAGTGGCGTAGCAAGGAGGGGCGGTCCACCCCGGGTGTCAGCTCAACGGAGGTGCTCCCTGCTAGCTCCTCCACCCCCAGGTGCAACACGATGACACCCCCCCCCTCGGCACATCAACACCCCCAGACCCAGTGCCTACCCTCAGCTCTGTCCAACCAGCTCCCGCACCCTACCTTTAAAGAAATCTCGGAAGCCGTGGTGAAGCGAGGCACAGCGCCTCGCACCTGCATGTAAAAGAAGTATGGATTGTCTCATCGGGCCTTCCCTCACTCTGTCTGTCCTGCCCTCCGCTGATGCAACTTCCTATTTCCACAAGGGCGGGACAGACAGAATGAGGAAAGGCCCAATGAGACGATCCACACTTCTTTTACATGCAGGCACGAGGCGCTGCGCCTCGCCTCGGCTTCTGAGATTTCTTTAAAGGTAGGGTGCGGGAGCTGGTTGGACAGAGTTGACGAGGGTAAGCACTGGGTCAGGGGGGAGATGTCATCGTGCTGCACCTGGGGAGGGGGTGCAACGGCGAACCTCCCCGGGTGGCAGCTCCCCTTGCTACGCCACTGCATGAGATACATATGATTTGCATGTCCTGCTTCTATTGTATGTCCTATTCATTTTGGGTATCCTGAAAACCTGAGTGGTTTGGTGTATCCTGAGAGCTGGGTTGAGAACCACCAATCTAGAAAACAGCAGATTGCACCGCTGATGAAACAGGCTTAAAATAATGATTTTTACAGATGGGATAAGATACGTTTTTTTCTCTCTTCCTCTGGCCTACTAGATCACTTCTGCCCTGCTGTAGCCAAGTTCCCTGTCAAATTACTTAATGAGAAGAAGGTAAATTAAGATTCACTTTTCTGTAATAATTCTAAGTTCATTGGAGAAAACAGAGTGACCGGTGACTGTGGTTTAGGAATTCACACTTATCAATTGACAACCACCAGAACAAACTGAGGTTTAGCTATTCATCCACACCGGCTCACTGGGGAGGAGACCCCCAGCAAACCTTGCACATGTGTATAAATGTCTTTTCCTGACAAGAGCAGCAGTGGCTGGCACAAGTGCAGAAGGGAACAAGCTTGATTCTATCTCAATAATTCCTTCTGACAAATCTCTCAACTCCCAGGCAATCTGATGCCGTGACCTGTAGCTCAGAGTGTGTTCGTGGGCAGATTAGCAGCTGTCGTGTTATATCTTCTTGCAGTGGTATGCAGTTCACAGGGGATTAATCCAATGCGCTGCCAGAAAAGCCATGCAAAAGCTGAGATACCACACAAGCTGAAGAATTAGTGGTTGGAGGAAGGGAGGTTTATTCCCTAGAATAACTCATTATTGTCCTGTGCTGTTTATATAATCATTATCCTCAGTTACATAATGGTTTTAAGCTCCTATTAGATGCCTATGGTGCTACATCTCAAAGTTAAAGACTTTCCCAGGTGACTACTGTCACTTTAGGCATTAAACTTGTCTACAAACTCCACCTTAATGAAACAAGGGATGTGAACCTTTTCTAATGATTCATCAACTGTATGTCTTTGTCCATAAATGTAGGTGAGCAAAAGAAGGATGTGAGCCTCGCGGCGGACGGAAAGCAAAGGAAACAAAAACAAACGATGGAAGATGTCTGATCAAAAGCATACAGGGCCCGATATTCAGAGAGATTTAAGTGGGCAGGTGCCTGTCCTGCACGCTTAAATCACCTGTCGCTGTCTAAGATGGGATATTCAGCAGCACGTATCTCCACAGACCACCCAACTGAAAAGTACGCAAGTCAGGGACAGCACTGTGGTAAAGTGCTGGGGAGGAGCCACAGGTTATGCGGGTGCTGGAGATATTCTGTGACCAGGGGCGTAGCCAGACAGCAGATTTTGGGTGGGCCTAGGCAAGAAGTGGGTGGGCACCAAATGTTCTCTCCCCCACCCCACACCAAAAAAATATCTCAGCTGGTGGGAAAAGCTTCTCTCCAGTCTCTACCTTGGTAGTCTGCAGCAGGCATGCGCTGAAAACTGAGCATGCGAAGGTGCCAGTATTGTGGAGAGCGGCATTTTCATTACCATGTGCTACCGTTGGATGGGCCCCAGCCCACCCAGGCCCACCTGTGGCTACGCCACTGATTCTGTCACCCTTACTTTTCAATATTTTCCTGAGTCCTTTGGCCACATTACTTCAATCACTTAATATTAGTTTTGATTTGTATGTTGATGATATTTTATTTGTTTTTCCTCCCTCGCTGTTTGATGTTGACTTGTACCCTCTTCAGATTTAGCCACTTGGTTGGACCATCATAAACTAGTCAAATCCTCAGAAAACCATTACTTGTTGGGTTACAGGTTCTTTAACCCCTCCCCCCCACCCCCACCCCCACCCAAGGTGACTCCTGTTTGGTCTTTCTATTCGAATGGTCAGTTCTTTCCATTATTTAGGAATCATTATTGACTCTCATCAATCCTTTCAACTGTAGTGAAAACTGGATTTATTACTTTACTTAATCTTCGGCACTTGCATAGTTATCTCAAATTGTCTACGTTTCGAAGACTCGTCCACACTTTTCTAGTCACACATCTTGATTATTGTAACTCTAATTATGCAGGGATTGCTGGACATCTACTTAGACACCTTCAAAACCTTGCATACTTGTGCTGCAAAACATCTCTGTCAGGCTCAGAAATTCAGTCATATTACTCCTCTTTTTCTACGACTTGGCTTCCTGTTTCTTTTCAGATTAAATTTAAGATATTATTATTATTATTATTTGTAGCATTTATACCCCGCTCTTTCCCGCTCAATAGCAAGTTCAGTGCGGCTTACAATGAATGGGCACAAGGTATTGCAGAGATAACACAATGTATGGTTACAAAGTCTTAAAGAGACAACAAGTTGTATAGAGGATGATAAGATAAGAAATGTGGGGGGAAGGATTGAGGTATGGTTAATATAAATGGTGTGGATTAGTGGTGTGGTTTAGGTTCGTAAGTTAAGTTGGGTCGTTCAGAGAGGCTCGCTTTGTGCACAATGCCTATCATTTAGGTGTTTCCTTGTTTCTGGCTTCCTTAAGAATTCCCTACACTACTACTACTACTACTACTACTTATCATTTCTATAGCGCTACTAGACGTAAGCAGCGCTATACACTTGAACATGAAGAGACAGTCCTTGCTCAACAGAGCTTACAATCTAATCAGGACAGACAAACAGGACAAATAAGAGACAAGGGAATTACTAAGGTGGGGATGATAAAATTAGGGAACTGAACAAGTGAGTAAGGGTTAGGAGTTAAAAGTAGCATCAAAAAGGTGGACTTTTAGCCTAGATTTGAAGACGGCCAGAGATGGAGCTTGACGTACCGGCTCAGGAAGTTTATTCCAGGCATATGGTGCAGGAACATAAAAGGAACTGAGTCTGGAGTTAGCGGTGGAGGAGAAGAGAGATTTACCCAGTGAACGGAGTTCCCGGGGAGGAGTGTAGGGAGAGATAAGAGTGGAGAGATACTGAGGAGCTGCAGAGTGAATGCACTTATAAGTCAATAAGAGGAGTTCTCCTCTTTCCCCCTAAACCTGCCTCTCCTCTCCCCCCATTCCCTATTTCGGTAGATAACACTCTCATCCTCCCTGTCCCGTCTGCGCACAACCTTGGAGTCATCTTTGACTCCGCTCTCTCCTTCTCTGCTCATGTTCAGCAGATTGCCAAAACCTGTCGTTTCTTTCTCTATAATATTAACAAAATTCGCCCTTTCCTCTCCGAGGATGCTACCAAAACCCTTACCCACACCCTTATCACCTCTCGCCTAGACTACTGCAATTTGCTTCTCGCTGGTCTCCTGCTCAGCCATCTATCTCCTCTTCAATCTGTCCAAAACTCTGCTGCGCGTCTTATATTCCGCCAGAGTCACTATACTCACGTTAGCCCTCTCCTCAAGTCGCTTCACTGGCTCCCTATCCGCTTCCGCATACGGTTCAAACTTCTGCTTTTGACCTACAAGTGCATCCACTCCGCAGCTCCTCAGTACCTTTCCGCTCTCATCTCGCCCAACACTCCTCCCCGTGAACTCCGTTCGCTGGGTAAATGTCTCCTGTCGTCCCCCTTCTCCCCCACTGCTAACTCCCGGCTCCGTTCCTTCTATCTCGCTGCTCCCTATGCCTGGAATAGACTCCTTGAGCCAGTACGTCAGGCTCAGTCTCTGGCTGTCTTCAAATCTAGGCTTAAAGCCCACCTCTTTGCTACTGCTTTCGACTCCTAACCACGACTCTCTTACTCAACACCCTCACTTATCACCCCTACCACTGCAATTTCCCCACCCCTAGCTATCTGTTCGTCTGTCCAATTTAGATTGTAAGCTCTGTTGAGCAGGGACTGTCTTTTTCATGTTAATTTGTACAGCACTGCGTAAGTCTAGTAGCGCTATAGAAATGTTTAATAGTAGTAGTAGTTTGAACTGTATACAGAAACAGATAGGGAGCCAGTGAAGTGACTTGAGGAGAGGGCTAATATGAGCATAGCAACACTTGAGGAATATAAGTCGTGCGGCAGAATTTTGAACAGATTGAAGAGGAGAGAGATGGCTAAGTGGGAGACCTGTGAAAAGCATGTTGCAATAGTCTAAGCGAGAGGTGATATGATCACTAGACTCTCACCAACTAACTCTTCCTAGGCTCAAAATTGGCTCATTATGGATCTACAAGACACTCCGCTTTTTATTTTTTTAGGGCCTCTTATCAAGCCACGCTAGCGGCTCCCCAGCAGTAATGCTAACAAAGCCCATTCACTTTGAATGGGCTCTGTTGGCATTGTTGCATGGGAACTGCTAGTGCAGCTTGATAAAAGAGGCCCTTAGTGCCTAAACTGTGAAATGATCTACCCCAATCATTATTTTTTGAGCAGTCATTTAGGGTTTTACTGAAAAGTTATTTTTTTAAACAGGCTTTTGGAGATCAGGTACCAGGCTGATTGGAGGAGTAGCCTAGTGGTTAGTGCAGTGGACTTTGATCGTGGGGAACTGAGTTTGATTCCCACTGCAGCTCCTTGTAACTCTGGGCAAGTCACTTAACCCTCCATTGCCCCTGGTACAAAATAAGTACCTGAATATATGTAAACCGCTTTGAATGTAGTTGCAAAAACCTCAGAAAGGTGGTATATCAAGTCCCATTTCCCTTTCCCTATTTGAGATTCTACATAGAATGTTGCTACTATTGGAGATTCTAGATGGAATGTTGCTACTCTTTGAGATTCTACATGGAATGTTAATGTTGCTACTCCACTAGCAACATTCCATGTAGAAGCCTGTCCTTGCAGATCAGCAATGCGGTCGTGCAGGCTTCTGTTTTTGTGAGTCTGACGTCAGATATCTAACGTCAGACTCACAGAAACAGAAGTCTGCGTGGCCGCATTGCTGATCTGCAAGGGCAGGCTTCTACATGGAATGTTGCTAGTGGAGGAATAGCCTAGTTCGATTCCCACTGCAGCTCCTTGTGACTCTGGGCAAGTCACTTAACCCGCTTTGAATGTAGTTGCAAAAACTTCAGAAAGGCAGTATATCAAGTCCCATTTCCCTTTCCCTTTATGACTGGATATGACTATGTCTGGAACAGAGAGCACAGTTTTTGTTTTTCTTCTGTGTGTTTGCTCATCTTTCCTATTGGCATTCTTTTCTGCTTATTTTACATTTTTATTATTCTGTAAACCACCTTGACCTTCTCATCAGATAAGGCGGTATATCAAATACGTAATAAATAATGATAATAAAGGGCAATTGTATAATAGGGGGACCATATTTAAATGCCCCTTTCATGTCTAAATGTAGCATCTAGAGGTCCTATGTTCTATTCCAGGGGAGGTCAACCTCAGTCCTCAAGGGCTGCAACCCAGTCAGGTTTTCAGGATTTCCCCAATGAATATGCATGAGATCTATTTATGTGAACTGACTCCATTGAATGCAGATAGATCTTTTGCATATTCATTGAGGAACTCCTGAAAACCTGATTGGATTGCAGCCCTTGAGGACCAAGGTTGCCCACCTCATGCTATTCTATAAGGTCTTGCCTACATGCTAAAGTGCATAAGGGTAAGGAGGTGTACGGCCCTTTTAATAAGCGACGGCAAGCCCAATGCGTGCTTACTGTGCGCCAAACAGGAATACCGCCAGGCTACTGCAGCAGCCTAGTGGTAGTTCCCACCCCCAGCATGTGCCAGTGTTTACCTGCTGGTAATCGGGCAGTGCCATGCACTTCCAGGTTACCGCCAGGTTAGCGCAGGAGCCCTTACTGCCACTTCAATGGGTGGCAGTAAGTGTCCTCCCCTGAAATGGCCGCATGGTAAGTGGTTCAATTACCATATGCATTGTATACATATATGTATATTATATGTATACTATTTGTTCATATGTTCCATTCTCTTAACAACTCTGAAATTTATTATTTCCTCATCAATGGAGACGTTAAGTATGCTTACTGTCAACGTAATTTTATTTTGTTGCTCTATATGTTTTTATTTTTTTTATATGAGATATATTTTTCAAAGTATTTATATGTTTGTTTCCTGATAGACTCCTGGTGCAGGCCAGATAGGCTGAAACACAGCTGTGTTGAGTCTTGCTCACCGACCATTTTATTGTATTTCATTTCAACTTCATTTTTTGTTTATTAAATTGTTTCATTGGATTTTTAATTGAAGCGTCGTCTATTTTATACAATTTTTGGTCATCTTCGCTGTTTTTTTGTTTTTCTGTATACGGTTTTGCGAAGACTGGTTTCCTCTGGTTTTTTTGCATTATTCAATTACCATATGGCCATTTCTTTTAAAAAACAAAAAAGGGGAAATGGGACTTGATATACTGCCTTTCTGAGGTTTTTGCAACTACATTCAAAGCGGTTTACATATATTCAGGTACTTATTTTGTACCAGGGGCAATGGAGGGTTAAGTGACTTGCCCAGAGTCACAAGGAGCTGCAGTGGGAATTGAACTCAGTTCCCCAGGCTCAAAGTCCATTGCACTAACCACTAGGCTACTCGTCCACCAGCAGGCAAAAGGACAGCCTTTTACCTGCTGTGGTAAAAGGGGGACTCAGCATGCGTCAAAAACACACACTGATGCCAGTGCAGGCCCCCTTTTACCACAGCTTAGTAAAAGAGCCCCTTACAGAATACTGACAGTTACATGCATGCTCGATTCATTTATTGTTCGCACCCACAGTTACCCTAGGCCTATGGCGGTGGAACTAAAGGCTCCCAAAATGGGTTACGCTTGTATTCCAACAACCGTTAATGGGTTATGCTTGTATTCCAAAATGGAACCTAGGTGCCCAGTTGTCACCATAGAATATGCCCCTATCACTGTAGCTTTTTGGGACCAAGCAGGTCACCTGATACTACTGAGACTAATCAGCTCAGTCTAGAAGCAGCCCACGTGTTCCTCTGCATTATCAAAAACCAAATTTGCAGTTCCGTAGTGTCTATATTCAATGGGGGGGGGAAAAGTCTCAACTACTGCGGCAACAACTCATAGTCATTGGTTGCATGCAGAAAAAAGTCATCGTCGACTGAAAACCCCCTGTAGATTGTATCTTCTTGATATTTAAATTATTTTTAATTTGTTTTTAAAATTTTTTCAAACAGTTCATGCATCGACGGGGGGGGGGGGGGGGGGGAGGTTCAGTCGATGATGACTTTTTTCTGCATGCAACCAATGACTTACGAGTTGTTGCCACAGTAGTTGAGACTTCCCCCCCCCCCCCCCCCCCATTGAATATAGACACTACGGAACTGCAAATTTGGTTTTTGATGATATCAATATTAGTGAGCAGTATCTTTTGATCTGTGTGGTATTTACATTTTCCTCTGCATTATACCATAAATACGCAGCTGAAATGCTGCACTATCCCCCGATTTCTATAAAAGTCACCAAAAATTGCACGCACATATTTGGGTGCATGTCCAATTTGTGTGTGCGATTTAAATGAATAATGAGCCAATTAGTGCCAATAACTGACTTTTTAACAAGCAATTGTTGGCACTAATTGAAATCAATTAATATGCACATGCGTAAATTTAGGTGCATGATCCATGCCTAAATTTTACACGCATCCCGGAAAAGGGGGCATGGAAATAGGAGGGCCATGGGCATTTTGGAATGGAGCATGGATGTGGATTCAAGTTATGCAACGCAATTATAGGCTAAGAGGGTTCTATGTGTAAATTTAGGTGGGGGCATTTGCACCATGTTTTCAGTGGTGCAAATGGACGCACCTAAAATTTCCCACGACCCCTGTGCTTAAGCGCTATTCTATAAACCACACCTAACTTTAGGCACGGCTTCTAGAATACCACTTAAGCTTTTCTTTTCCATGACGATTTTTTAGTTGTGATTTATAGAATTCACCCCTATGTGCCCTCCAAATAACTACTTTCCACAATGAGAAGGTCGTCATCTCTGTCCTGTGACTGATATTCCTCTAGAAGCAGTAAAGACTTCCCTTTAATAATACCTCCTCACTCTCCGCTAGAATCTTAAACTTAGCCTTCAACAGAAAGGGGCCGAGTTTTAAAGCAGGACAATCAATCATGCTTGAATTTTGACCAGGGAATCCGCTTTTCATACCATGAAGTCCTCCAATTATACATCTGTTTTTAATATATATAGATGACAGATACAGGAGTTCTTCCTATGAGAATTTCTTGCTGAAGTGCAAGCCTGTGAAAGGAACAGGCTGCCACATGTTTAGCACCTGCTCTTGAGGCATTGTATGCTTCTTCACACTTGGAACAACTAAGTTCATGCAACAATTAAAATGATGTTAGATTCATTTTTAACCTTTATGTTTCCAGCCACTGTTTTGTTCCTTTTGCATAGATATGGTTGGTATTGTTGACACCAGACTACATTACTTTTCATGACCCAGCCTGCAAGCTCTCAGCTGCAGGACTGGTGTAGAAATTTTACAGGAAACACGGCCAAAATGCTGCAGGGATGTTACAAAATGTGACTCAGAAATCAAAAATCTCTTCTATAATTTACTCATGTGAGAAACAGGAGGTGCGGCAGTGAAAATCAGCTTCTCCCTTCTACCCTTCTCTACTCTTTCTGTCTCTGCTCTTTCAAGTTTCACCACATTAACCTCCTCTCTCCTCTTTTCTCCTGCGGTTCTGTCTAATGCACCCCTTTCTCTTATGCTCCATCCCCATCCTTCTTTTTTTTCTAAAACCAGGTCAATCTTCAGTGGTGGGACCCAGGAACTCTTGCTGCCATGCTTTCTGCTCTCTGGGACCCAGAAACTCCTGTGAGCTCTTTATTCTTGTTGCTGTTCCCCCTGTTCTTTGTTGGCGGGTCTTCACTGTTTGCCACTGCTCTGCTCTGTTCTTTGCAATGGTAATGAAGCATATGGACAGACAGATAGGCAAACAGACTGGTGGGTGGCAAAAGAAACACAAAAACAGAGGAAAATGAAGGCAGATAAAAACCATATGGCCTATCCAGTCTGCTCATCCATGCCATCTACTATCCCTTCTCCCTTAGAGATTGTATTTACTCGTGTTGTCGCAAGCTTTCTTGAATTCAGATACAGCCTCCCTGTCTACCAGCCAGTGGCGTTCCTAGGGGGGGGGCAGTGGGTGCGGTCTGGCCCGGGTGCACGCTGCTGGGGGGGGGGTGCCACGCGCACCTGTCCTTCGTTCGTTCCGTGCTCCCTCTGCCCCGGAACAGGTTACTTCCTGTTCCGGGGCAGAGGGAGCATGGAACGAACGAAGGACAGGCACACGCGGCACCCTCCCCCCCCCCCCCCCCCCCCGTGGCATGCACCCGGGGGAAGTTCTTTCGCGGGGGGGGTGTCCTTTCGCCGGGGGGGGTCGCGCTGCATCTGGGGGGGCGCTGCACCCGTGGGCGGGGCGCATCGGCGATCCGCCCCAGGTGTCGGCCCCCCCCTAGGAACGCCACTGCTACCAGCATCATTAGCAGGCCGTTCCACACATTCACCACCCTTTCCTTAGATTCCTCCTAAGTCTGTCCCCTTTCACCTCTATCCTGTGCCCCCTCTTCCAGAGCTTTCTTTCAGTTGAAAGAGACTTGCCTCCTGTGTATTTTATGCCACAGAGGTATCATATCTCCCCTGTCCAATTTTTCTTCCAAAGTATACATATTGAGATCTTTGTCTATCCCCATACACTTTATGACAAAGACCAGTGACTATTTTATTAGAAGAAGTTCTTTGGACTGACTCCATCCTGTTTATATTTTTTTGAAGTTGCAGTCTCCAGAATTCTAAACGAGGACTCACCAGAGACTTATACAGAGGCATCATCACCTCCTTTTTTTTTCTTGCTAGCCATTTCTCTCCCTATGCGCCTAAGCATCCTTCTGGCTTTTGCCGTCACCTTTCTACCAGTTTGGCCTCTTTAAGATCATCACATATGATCACCCCTAAGTCCTTCTTCTCTTTCATGGACAGAAGTACTTCACCTCCTAAACTGTACCACTCCCTCGGATTTTTGAAGCCCAAATGCATGACCCTGCATTTTTTACCATTAAATCTTAGTTGCCAAATTCTAGAGCATTCTTCATGTTTTGCTAGGTCCCTCAGACAAAGAAAAGCACCACTGGGCCTTCAAGAAAGAGATAATAGCTGTCCTTTATTGTGAAAAAAAGACTCGATATGGGCCATGTTTCGGCGCACAAGCACCTGCCTCAGGGGTCAGGGTATATCTTCACAATGTATGAGCAGAAGTTCTAAATGAATTGCCAGCTACCGCTGGATGTACATTCAATCACGCTGAACGCTGATTGAATGTACGTCCAGCTATTATCTCTTTCTTGAAGGCCCAGTGGTACTTTTCTTTGTCTGTGTTGTATACGAACGTAGCGGACAGGCGCGTGGCACCCCCCCCAGTGGCGTGCACCCGGGGTGGACTGCACCCACCCCCACCCCCTTGGTACGCCACTGACTATGAGTTCCTTCCCTTAGTTCACCTTCCTTCTTAGTTGTTTCAACTCTGTTGGTACTAAATGGTCTTGTATTTTACTTCAATATTTATCGAACTTTCTGTCACTATGACCCCATTATTGTGGCCATACAATGCATGCAATCCCCAAAGGCCTACCTGTCCATCTGTGCCATTGCTCTTGGCCTTCATACAATGTCGCAGCTGACCCTGCCATCATCCCCTGCCCTCCACAGAGCCTGCACAGGCCTCATTATAGCATTGGCTCATCGGAAGGCACAGACTGAAGGTTTTTATTTTCCACCCATGTTGCAACGCCATTTATGGTCACCACTCAGACTTTGGGAAGTCTTGCTTTACTTATTTCATATTCATATGTATGCTCCCATGTGCTCAATGTACTCAGTATATATTCCATCCTCTGTCTGCTCCTTAATCTATTTTGTTTCTGAAAGTATATGTGCTCGTTGAATCTCGTTATACAATCTGCTTTGTGACTTCCCTTAGGAAAAGGTGGAGTATCAAATGCCTATCAACAAATAGATTAATTAATCAATCAATCAATCAATCTTTGCAAGACAAAGCCAAATGCCCTTCTACTTCGACATTTTCTGAATAAAATGATTAGATTTTCTGCTTCTGAAATTCCCTGCCATAAAATTGTTTCAGCTCATTACACCAATGTTCTGATCTACTGTAACATTTCATCTTCAAGAAAAGCCTTTTTAATTTGGTCCCATATTTATCCTTCTGAAATTGTAAAACCAGGTTGCATAAATTAAATAAGATGTTCTTGTAAAGTGACTGTATTGATGACTTACTGGCAGTCATATTTATTCTGAGCTGAAGTGTTACCGGTTCAGCAAATACATCAAAGGTATATATAGAAAAACTTCATGCACTCAAATCGTCTTCTTACCTTAAATGGCACAGGTTTCCATGGAAGAACTCTACCCTGTTAATCTATGGCCTGCTTGCCCAGGGATTGGTAGTATGGAACAGAGGCGTAGCCAGACAACAGATTTTGGGTGGGCCTAGGCAAGAAGTAGGTGGGCACCAAGTGTTCCCTTCACCCCCCCTCCCCTTCCACAAAAAAAAATTATCTCAGCTGGTGAAAAAATGCTCCTTTCCACCTTGGCAGTCTGTAGCAGGCATGCGCTGAAAGCTGAGCATGCGCAGGTGCCGGTATTGTGGACAGTAGCGTTTTCGTTACCATTAGGGGGAAGTCTTCAGCTGGCGGAGCTTGGAGTCCCCACCGGCTACCGCTAAATGTGTGCTAATGTTGGGTGGGCCTGAGCCCTAAGTGGGTGGGCCCCGGCCCACCCAAGCCCACCTGTGGCTACGCCACTGGTATGGAATGGTGCTACTAATTGAGTTTCTGCCAGGTACTTGTGACCTGGAATGGCCACTGCTGGAAGCAGGATACTGGGCAAGATGGACCATTGGTCTGCTCCAGTATGGCTATTATTATTATTTTTTTTTTAATTACATTTGTACCCCGCGCTTTTCCCACTCATGGCAGGCTCAATGCAGCTTACATGGGGCAATGGAGGGTTAAGTGACTTGCCCAGAGTCACATTATGTTCTTATGTTCTTAACAGGGGCCACCTTCATCTCTTTCTCAGCTCTTCCTCTCCTTGAGAAGGCCCTTTTCACATTACCTGCCTGGGAGGTCATTTTATAAACCTTTCTTGCCAATAAAATGCTGATTTACACAGTTAAAGCGCCTCTTATAAAATTAGATCATGTCTGAAAGTGTGCTTTGGTACAAGTAGGTGTGTATGCTTAGGAAAGGCATTTGGGTGAAACAGGAGCAGAGTCGCAACTCAGTTGGGATGGGCGGAACGGAACTTTAGTGCTTCTTCTAGGCAGCACTGTTTTTTTGAAGATCGTTTATTTAGGTGTTTTCAAACTACTCACCACTTTTTACTTACAGTACCCAATTTGTATCTCTATACTTCCTACAGACTCCTGATGCAGGCGGATTCGCCAAACTGCAACTCCGTGTTGCGTCTTCAGAGTGCGTGAGTCTTCAAGATGTATCTACAACAATAAATATTGTGTTGAACAGACTTTAGATTTCCTGGTTTGTGTTTGAAGAGTCATCCTTTTACCCTGCTCCTTTGGTCATTTTTCTATCATTTACAACAACATGGGAAATGGCATCTACATATCCCATGTTGTTGCATATTGTTAAAACTCAAGAACAAACAGAAAAAGAACACAAACATTCACATAATAGTGTGCACTCTTTTCCTGATATTGCACATTGCACATGCACGAACCAGTGGGCATACGTGAACAGCGTGACATGCTCATGCTATCAGGAAAAGAGTATTGCACTCACTATTCAGGCACAACTAATCCTCAATAGGACTGGATAGATATTAACACAAATAGAAAATCTTCCCAACCAGTCCAAACTTAATTTAAATGTTATATTCAGTACCCCACATTCCTCAGATCTTCAATACAGTAACTTTCAATATATCAATATATCTTTCCCATAAACCTCAGTGATGTGCAATCACCATCGATTACTCAATCTGGCGATACTCGCACACATCAACCTCTTCATTGGTTTATTCAAATGATTTTATAATTTTTTTTCAAGTTATTAAAACCCATAGTTTAAATTGAACTTATCTTCTTTTTCTTTTATTTATCAGTAAAATAAAAAAAATAAATAAAAGAGAAAGAAATAGAAAAAGAAGATAAGTTCAATTTAAACTATGGGTTTTAATAACTTGAAAAAAAATTATAAAATCATTTGAATAAACCAATGAAGAGGTTGATGTGTGCGAGTATCGCCAGATTGAGTAATCGATGGTGATTGCACATCACTGAGGTTTATGGGAAAGATATATTGATATATTGAAAGTTACTGTATTGAAGATCTGAGGAATGTGGGGTACTGAATATAACATTTAAATTAAGTTTGGACTGGTTGGGAAGATTTTCTATCAGGAAAAGAGTGACATACTATGCAACTTTGCTCCTGTGACGATAAATGGCCAAATGAAAACAATTGAAACAAAAAATTCCAGACAAGACATGGGAAATGACACAAAATGAAAAGTTTCTGACTGCCCATCCATACAATTTAGATGCATATTTTATAAAATGCATGTGTACATACATACTTACTTAGTAACATTTAGGCCTGAGAAAATTGGATATTCTGGACATTCTGATTACACCAATATTTTGCTTTTCTTTCTTATCAAAAATCAATAGCATGTATTGCAACAATGAAAAGATATCACTGTATGTGACCCTGCCTAGGTATGATGCTTGCACATGTGGTGCAGTGATCCTGGGGGGGGGGGGGGTAATGCTTCACACTCATCTTGCCAGGTTTTCTTTACGCCCTCACGGAGACGTTGTGGGGTGGCAAGTGGTGGTGGTGGTGATTGAAAATTTCTCGCACAGGAGGACCAGGAGTTCTGTCTCTGGCACTCTGAAATTAGGCTCCCTCCAAAGAGACATGACTGGCCACACTGAGGTATGTTTCTCCATGTGCAGCAGGTGTGCATGCACGTTTTGCACATGGTGAGAATGTGCTGCCATTGCCATGGATGTTTTCTAGACACGAGGACCAGTACCGCTGTTGCCCTGAAGAAGACAGGTACAAATCAAGGTAGGGTATACACAAAAAGTAGCACATATGAGTTTATCTTGTTGGGCAGACTGGATGGACCGTGCAGGTCTTTTTCTGCCGTCATCTACTATGTTACAGTTGAGGCA
Organism: Microcaecilia unicolor; assembly: GCF_901765095.1. Taxonomy (NCBI): domain Eukaryota; kingdom Metazoa; phylum Chordata; class Amphibia; order Gymnophiona; family Siphonopidae; genus Microcaecilia; species Microcaecilia unicolor. The sequence continues at coordinate 36,620,965 of NC_044038.1, forward strand.
TATTTTCAAAGCACTTAGCCTTCCAAAGTTCCATAGGTTTCTATGGAACTTTGGAAGGCTAAGTGCTTTGAAAATATGCCTCTATGTATGTTACTATGAACATTTTGCATAGTGCATTTCTGACTGGCCGAGAGGTTTATCTCAGAACATCTAGAATGTTTACAGTGCGCCCTTTTTCTAAACATTTTTTTGTGTGTATTTTCGAATATCGGAACATGTTTATTTTTTACATTATGGACTTCCATTTTTAAACATTTTCCAGTAAACGTTTATTTCACCATTTGAATGTCAAACTGAAAATGTCCCTCCACATATAGTAGTAACATAGTAACATAGTAGATGACAGCAGAAAAAGACCTGCATGGTCCACCCAGTCTGCCCAACAAGATAAACTCACATGTGCCATTTTTTGTGTATACCTTATCTTGATTTGTACCTGTCTTTTTCAGGGCACAGACCGTATAAGTCTGCCCAGCACTAACCCCACCTCCCAACCACCCGCCCCGCCACCCACCACCGGCTCTGGCACAGACCGTCAATAGCCCAATTTATTCAGCAGTTGGTGACATCATTGCTATGCTAGTTCTGTGATTACCGATGACATCGTTGTTTAATTGATTACTGTAATCCAATGCAGAAAAAAAACAAGTAGGTCAATATTCAAAAACCCTTTTCTGAATAAGTGCTGCTGACCAGGATAGTCAGTACTACCTGGACAGTGCCTCTGAGGTGCCGATGCACAAAAGTCCCCATTAAAAAATTGTGTGCGTTTAGATCCTTGGTAAAAGATACTGAGTTTGAAATAGCTAGCAATGCTCACAAGAAATCTCATGCAAATGAGCTGCTCACAATTACAGCAAGCAGCTTGGTAGGGAAAGCGCCAAGTGCATGTGAAGAACAGTCACTCGCTAAGCATCGATGCTATGCACATGCCCAGAACAGCGTGTGCTGTGGATGCGCCTCCTCAGTGTTCCAAATCTACTCACAGCTTTCATACTTGCACATATAAGCAATAAGCCATCCAGGGCATAAAAGTTTCTTTTAGTGGGGGTTCCATGCCAACTTTCATGCCCCAAGGTTTTATTGTTTATGTGCGTGTATGAAAGCGGGGTGTAGCTTTTTTCTAAACTGTGGGCGCCTCCACAATATGCTTTTCAGCCTTTTTCTTTTGTTCCAAGACAACTTCTTCACAGTGCTGTCACATGCGGGTCACACACATGTGCAAATACTGTTTAAATGTGACAGCAGACTGCTCCGCTGAGAAGCCACTGTCATGCTATGACAGCACCAGACCTCCCGTAAAACATGTGCTCATTAAAGGTAGGCACTCCTTTCTATGCATTGCTCGGAATGCTCATTTTAATACTAATCAGCTTATTGTAATACATTTGCATACAATTCTTGTTGACTGCTAACGTGAACGGTAAAAACCACGCAGAAACCCTTTGTACATTACTCACTGAATACTGTGCATGCTAAACTGGCTAGAACAAGTCAAAATCAGACATTGCTAACACAGTCAGTTTTGTGCATCGGCCCCTGAATATCCTTACAGACCTTCTTAGCATCACGCAGAGAGTGTGGGTGGAGCCAAGGTGGTCCCAGAATTTATGCAGATAGTGGCAATATTCAGTTCACTTTCCAGATAACATATCTGGATAACTTAGGATAGGTATTATCTGAATGAATAATACCACTATCCGGATAAGTTTCTTTGCTGACTGCCTTATCTGGATATTCAGTCCTGAATATCTGGATATTTTTTTGTCCACCACAGCTAACATTTAGATAAAAAAAACATTGACTTCAGAGGCTGAAGATTATCACCAGCTAGTAGCAAACTTGTTTTATTTTGGCAGCACCATATTTTCCTTTGCAAAAGGCTTGTGTGTTAATTATTGCATGCTCTAATTGCTTACATTAAAAAATAAATCAATTTGCTGCAATATTAATGCAAGCAAGTCATTTCCTGCTTCAAATGTGAAAGCTGCCTTGGCAACTCCAGTAACTTTTCATTCGTAGATTTCAACTGGAGCATTTCCTCAGGAGGGAAACTGACATCTGTTAGTTATAGGAGGAAACACACCCCTGCCTATCCCTTATTTATACTTCAAAACAAAAAAATTATAACATCTCTTTCCCACAGAGAAAAACTGGATGCTCCGATTCCTGATTCTTCCCTTTTAACACCACACATTGTCCAGGTGTGGATATGAAACTGAGATATGCCATCAGGAGCTGGACTGCTTCTAAGGAGGGGAAGTTATCAACGTGGGCTACCATTAAATGTGCTATTTTAAGCCGTGAGGCCTAGTTACTAAAAATTGGGATTAGCAGTAAAATAATACATCTTAACGGCAGCCCACACTGATAACTTTCCCCTTTTATGAGTTGCAAGACTTCAACATCTGGTATTCAAGATTAGCGAAGACGGAGCAGTTACCAGACACTCCCCTGTAGATTTGTTTTCAGTTGCAACTGTTGCTTTTGGGAGATTTTAATTTCAATTCTGTCCGTTAGAAAAAAAACAAATCTGTCAGATAATCTCATGCAAAGCAGTTGTGGAGCATTCCTCACAATAAGCTGGCAGGAGTAAGAAAATTTAAAAAAAAAAAAAAAACAGGAACACATGTCTGGGTGCCTCAAACTACACTAAAGATCACCATTAGGTTTCACAGTGTTCAGCAGGAGATGGTGAAAAGAATTTTATGACTGCGAGACAAAACTGTGAAACCTTCACATTGAGTTAAATTTAGCACATGTGAAATGCATTCGCAGTACTGGAAACCAAGGGTTCCATTTATTTATTATTTGATCTCATTTTTTGTTTTGTATTCCATAAAGTTTAAATCATTATTGAAAAACTGGCTCTTTGAACAAGCTTACTGAACTATAAACTCCTGAGTACTGGAGTGACCAACTTGGAACTCAGTTTTCCTGGAAATATGTGTCCTGAATGTTTGCTGCTTTTATTATGAATTGTATGTGTTCTTTCCTGTCATATCCTCCTATGCATCCAATTTTTCCTTTTTGGGCAGCCAGCTTTGGAACGCTTTACCAAGATCCATCTGAACAATCAACGGCCATCTACCCTTCAGGTAGATGTTACAACTTGGTTATAGATTACATTGTACAGAGTTATGCGAGACATTCGAATATCATTAGGAATATAACAATGGGACATCAACATAGAAACATTGGAAGGAGACAATGGGAAGCTAAAAGGGCAGTGTTAAACACAAAGACATATGGTGTACATAGTTCCGTGAATAAATGTATGATTGACTGGATTACGGGATGAGGGATCAGAAGTGGATGTATGTTGCATTGATGAACAGTAAGTATGGACTCTATGTGTTTTGGCTCTTTCTGTAAGTTTTTTCAAACAGGTGAGTCTTCAATAGTTTACGGAAGGAAGCTTGTTCGTTAATCATTCTTAGGTTGCGCGGTAGTGTATTCCAAGACTGCGTGCTCATGTGGGAAAAGGTTGACGCGTGTAGCGTCTTGTATTTCAGGCCCTTGCAAGTAGGGAAGTGGAGGTTGAGGTGTCCTTTTACCCCTCTATTACTATGTTGACCACAATTTGTAATATCTCTTTCAAGACTTTGTAATTCTATCTACTTTTTACTATGTAAGCCGCATTGAGCCTGCTATGTGTGGGAAAGTGCAGGGTACAAATGTAATGTAATAATAATAATAATAATGTCTCACAGTGGATTACAGAAAGCCAAATACGCATAAAATACATGGCCCATCCATGGATAAAGGCAGAGCACAGGCAGAGGAAACTTTTCCAGTCATACATAAGATGAAAAACACCAAAGCCTTGAAATTAGAATATGCACTGCTGCAGATCCTCTTACAGGGGTCAAATTTGTGGCATTTCCACTTTCCTCCTACCTTCTTTTTTATGTGACAAGCCACTGCATCAGCCAGGGGGCGGACTGACAGTGATCGTGGCCCTCGGGCAAAAAGGGTCACAGGACCCCAACCACCTATCAAAAGTGATTAAATTAGATACAAGTTAGGACACAGTGAGCCCCTTACTGTTGTGGGCCCTCGGGCACTGCCCAATTGTCCCAAAGATCAGTCCACCCCAGAGTCAAGAGACTTCCCCAAATTACTGCAGACACTCATAGTTCACCCATTCGCCACAAAGCATTTACCCCAGGACTCTATATATCACACCTTAATTTCCACAAAGCACGTAACTTAATTGGTTAACTAGCTAATCAACGGTGTCAATTGGATGTTAACAAGCAATTATCAGCACTAATTGGCATTAAGTGCACAACTCGCTAAGTGTATTCTGTAACATGGTGCGCTTAAATTCTAAATCGCATAGTTGAAAAGGGGGCATGGCCATAGGCGGGGCATGGGTGTTTCTAAACTCTATGCACTTTGTTATAGAATACACCTGCTCTGCACCTAATTTAGGCATCAGGAATTACGCCAAATAAAACATGGCGAAAACGGCCGTAATTAAATTTGGTCATGTGGAGAGGCACCCGGCGTAATCTATATACTGCACAGAAACGTAAGCCTGTCCTATAAAATAGAGGCGAGATTTAGAGAATACGCCTAAGTGTATTTTTTCCACATGGAATTTTCAGGCTCCATATATAGAATCTATCCCTTAATGTTTTAATCCATCCCTGTTAGGAGGCAGCACATGTTGAAGTAATTAATTTATAAATATTCTGCCGTTTAGTCATATCAAACACAAATTATTCATGACCACAGCGTTTCTGTATCTGTATTTAGACTATAACATTTCCATGTTAAAGAACATGTTGGATGTAAATCAGTGAACTGTGATTGACTTGGAGGCTCGGTGGTAAGCACTATGCATTCCTATCAGCAGGACACGGGTTCAGTTCCTGGTGCAGATCTGTTACTCTCCTAATTGGAGGGGGCTGAGAATGCTGTAGGAGGAGTATTCATACTCCCCGTGGGTAGGAAATACAGTAGATTCCAGTTAGTTGGGACACATCAGGATTAGAATATTTTGTCACATTTGCAGTAAAAAGTTAAAATGCAAAAGATAAAGTTTCCATTTATTGACTAACAAAAATACAGTTCTGAGCAGAAACAATAGCTGCAAATCATAGAAAAATATTTATTCTGTAAACAGTGGATAACATCGGAGGAGTTGATTGAGTATACGCTGCCTTTAACTACAACTGAATGAAATCAGCGCAGGTCTCTAGTGCATATATAGGAGTCAGTGAATGTTAAATCTCTTCTAGGCATTTCCGGAGGGATCTGCAAGACAGAGAGTAACTAACTAGGTGTCCATTTATAATGACCAAGTGCAGCCCTGATGATATAGCGATCACAAGCATGCCATGTGGCAGGTACTGGCCCAATTAAATGGCAGGATATCCCAAATAAACAAAGGAAATTCTGGTCATATTCTTAATTTGTTTTAGTTCACCAGGATTTGCCTCAAATAAAGGACTGCCCCAATTTACAGGAGTCTACTATACTAGTCATTCTACGATGTCCCTGCCTAAGGGTGGGATTTAGGGCTCCAAAGCAAGTCCTGCTGCATGATCCCAGTCAAAGACTGAGCTGAGTGAAGTGGGAAGGATTTAAATGGGAAATCCCTAGACGGTTGTGAATGAAGGCTTATGGCACTGAATCTAAAGCCCAGGCAGAAGCCCAAAGGAGCAGGTGGGAACTGCCTGGCCTGGCCATCCCTTCCCCTCCACTGAAATAAGGGCTCTTATAAATATACTTTAATCCAGGGGCGTAGCCAGACTTCAGCGGGAGGGGGGTCCAGAGCCTGAGTGAGGGGGCACATTTTAGCCCCCCCCCCCCCCCCCGCTGCCACCACCACCACCACCAACAACAACTTTGACCACCCCTGCCAACGACCCTCTCGACCCCCCCTCCCGCCAGCAACCCTCCCCCGCCATCACCTACCTTTGCTGGCGGGGGACCCCAACCCCCGCCAGCCGAGGTCCTTCCGGAGCAAGGCAACGGCGGGAAAGGGTTGGCAGCCGGGGGGGGGGTCGAGAGGGTCATCAGCAGGGGGGTCCAGGGCCAAATCTACAGGGGCCCAGGCCCCCGTGGCCCCACGTAGCTACGGCACTGCTTTAATCAACTACACTGGCTTTTATTATTACTTAGGGTCTCTTCTATCAAGCTATGCTAGCAGTTCCTGTGTGGCAATGCCAGCAGCAGGTTCTACCTCGAGTGCAAACCATTTCCAGCGTGCTGGCAAACCTTTTTTACTTTATAGGGCGGCACTAACCCGGTGGTAATGGGGCATTGCCACGTGCTGCCCGGTTACCGCAGGAGCCTTTACTGACAAACTCAATGGGTGGCAGTATGTGCTTCCCCCTGCATGGCCACACAGTAAGACTAATTTTATCGCATGAGCATTGTTTTAGGGGCTTTTTACCCACTGCAGTATGTTCATGTTGTATAAAAGCATCTGGGTACCCAGCTCCTGTTACAGAATACTATTTATTTATTTATTGCATTTGTATCCCACATTTTCCCACCTCTTTGTAGGCTCAATGTGGCTTACAGTGTGTAGTTATTAGTAGATAGTAGATTAGGAGATAACAGTTAGTGTTACATGGAAAGTAGCATGATCGAAATTCAAACAAGTTAATGTAAGTATAAAATATTAATGATAATAGGTAAGGTGGAGATGTCATAGAAAATAGTGTAGTCGAAGTTCAGACAAGTAGGTATAAGCAAGAACATTGTTGATAATAGGTAAGGTTGCTATGTATTACATTTCTAGTTGTTGCTCTTATTGGTATGCTTTGTTGAATAGGTGGGTCTTCAGGAATTTGCGAAAGTTAGTTAGTTCATAAGTAGTTTTTAAGCTGCATGGCAATGCATTCCACAACTGTGTACTCAGGTAAGAGAAGTGGAGGAGTAGCCTAGTGGTTAGGGTGGTGGACTTTGGTCCTGAGGAACTGAGTTCAATTCCCACTTCAGGCACAGGCAGCTCCTTGTGACTGTGGGCAAGTCACTTAACCCTCCATTGCCCCAGGTACAAATAAGTACCTGTATACAATATGTAAGCCGCATTGAGCCTGCCATGAGTGGGAAAGCGCGGGGTACAAATGTAACAAAAAAAAAGTTAGATGCATGCATTAGTTTGTATTTTAGGCCTTTACAACTGGGGAAGTGCAGATTAAGGAATGTTCGAGATGACCTTTTAGCGTTCCTGGGCAGCAGGTCTACCAGATCTGACATGTAGGCTGGGGCATTTCCGTGGATGATTTTATGAACTAGAGAACATATCTTGAACGTGATGCGTTCTTTAAGTGGAAGCCAGTGTAGTTTCTCCCTCAGGGGTTTAGCACTTTCATATTTTGTTTTTCCGTATATGAGTCTAGCTGCGGTATTCTGGGCGGTTTGCAGTCTCTTGATGATTTGCTCTTTACAGCCGGCATAAAGTGCATTGCAGTAGTCTAAGTGACTAAGCACTAGTGATTGTACTAGGTTGCGAAAGATGGTCCTTGGGAAGAATGGTCTTATCCTTTTTAGTTTCCACATCGAATGGAACATCTTTTTAGTTGTATTTTTCACATGATTATCAAGTGTAAGATGCCGGTCGAAGGTAACTCCAAGAATTTTCAATGTATCTGATACAGGAAGGGACAAATTTGGTGTGTTTATGGTGGTGAATTTGTTCGTGTTATGTTGTGAGGTGAGTATAAGGCATTGCGTTTTTTCTGCGTTAAGTTTCAGCTGAAATGCATCCGCCCATGAATGCATGATTTGGAAACCTTGGTTGATGTCATTGATAATTTCCATTAAATCTTGTTTAAACGGTATGTAGATCATTACGTCATCTGCGTAGATGTATGGAGGTTTTAATTGGATAATAATTTGGCCAAGGGTGTCATCATTAGGTTGACGAGAGCCGGTGAGAGGGGGGATCCTTGTGGGATTCCACATTCAGGTGTCCATGTGTCTGAGGTGGCAGAGTTAGATATCACTTGGTAAGATCGTGTGGTTAGGAAGCCTTTGAACCACTTGAGGACATTGCCTCCAATTCCAAAGTATTCAAGAATGTGTAGTAGTATTCCGTGGTCAACCATATCGAAGGCGCTGGACATATCGAATTGTAGGAGAAGTATGTTGTAGCCAGTTGCGATCAATTGTTTAAACTTAGACATGAGAGTGACTAACACTGTTTTGGTGCTGTGGTTAGATCGGAATCCTGATTGGGAGTTGTGCAGTATAGAGAATTTATCTTGGTAATCGATGAGTTGATTGGTCACCAATCCTTCCGTTAATTTGGTTGTCAGCGGAATAGATGCTACTGGGCAATAGTTGGTTAAGTCACTTGTGCTTTTTTTTGTATCTTTGGGTATAGTGGTGAGTAAAATATTTCCTTGATCCTTTGGAAAGAGTCCGTTTTGTAGCATATAGTTCAGGTGTTCCGTGAGATCTGTTATGAATTGTTGAGGGGCTGACTTTGTTAGGTTGTTAGGGCATATGTCTGGTTTGCAGTGAGATTTAGCAAACCTTTTGAGCTTTTGGGAGACGATGTCCTCTGATAGCGTCTTAAAGTTGGTCCAGGTTCTGTCTGCTGGGTATTCACCAGGGTTTGGGTCTAGACAGTCAATAAGCTCTGTGTAGTTTATGGTATTGTAGTAGAAGTCAGTATCTATATGCCACTTTTGCCACATCAATAGCAGGGGTAAATGCGCACACCTAATCGTGGTACTTATGGGCACAAATTAAAGTATTCTGCAATAAGTGGGAGATAGGCCCATGCCTCACCCATGTGTATGTTCCTTGCATGTATGCGTTAAGTGATTTGCATGCTAAAATTATAGGATAGTGCTGAGTGCTTAAGTACTAGCATTCCATAATTTTAGGCCACAAATGGTACTAACATTATAAAATGAGGGAGTAGATGTTCCTAGGACTGTTCTTCACCTTGCCTTCTACATGTCCCCATCACTTTCCTTCTCTAACACACTAGCCTCTAGATGTCCCCATGACCATCTTTCTCTATAATGTTGCATTGCCTCTAGATATTCCTGTGATTTTCCTTCTCTAACTTTATTTTTCCTACATTTGTACCCTGCACTTTCCCACTCATAGCAGGTTCAATGCGGCTTACATATTATACACAGGTACTTATTTGTACCTGGGGCAATGGAGGGTTAAGTGACTTACCCAGAGTCACAAGAAGCTGCCTGTGCCTGCAGTGGGAATCGAACCCAATTCCCCAGGATCAAAGTCCACCACTCTAACCACTAGGCCACTCCTCCACTCCTAACATATTGCCCTCTAGATATTCCTGTGATTGTCCTTCTCTAACACATTGCCCTCCAGATGTTCCCACAACTGGCCATCTCTAACATACTGTCCTCTAGGTGTTCCCATGCCTGCCTTCTCTAACATATAGTCATAAGCTAAGTGAAAGACCCAGATGCAAGATTCAGTTTAGATTCCTCTGATTATTTACAGACGCTAAATCTACAAAGATTTATAATGACCAAGTGCAGCCCTGATGATATAGCGATCACAAGTATGCCATGTGGCAGGTACTGGCCCAATTAAATGGCAGGATATCCCAAATAAACAAAGGAAATTCTGGTCATATTCTTGATTTGTTTTTGTTCACCAGGATTTGCCTCAAATAAAGGACTGCCCCAATTTACTGGAGTCTACTGTACTAGTCATTCTACGATGTCCCTTCCTAAGGGCGGGATTTAGGGCTCCAAAGCAAGTCCTGCTGCATGATCCAGGTCAAAGACTGAGCTGAGTGAAGTGGGAAGGATTTAAATGGGAAATCCCTAGACAGTTGTGAATGAAGGCTTATGGCACTGAATCTAAGGCCTGCATGTAGCTTTGAAAAGACCTGGATTGTTCTCAACCAGAAGATGATCAAAGCAAATAATTTTGGCCTGATTTCTTAAGTCCCTTTTCCTGTAGGACCAGAAAAGGAGAAAAGTCTTGCTAAACACAGTTATAAAGAATAAAGTTTATAAAGGGGGGACATGATGGAGACTGCACAGTAGCAACTTCAGCTTTGACTCAGGCTCCTCAAGCTGTCTCTGCTGCTTCCATCCCAACCCAACTACATGCAAAAGGTGGGAAGAGAAGCCAGAAGAGCAGGGTTAGCCAACCAGTGTGATTTCAGGAAGGGCCAGACAAGAGTCAGGGTTTGCTGGGGGATAAAATGTAAAAAAGGAAATGCTTTTGCAGTGATCACTCTGTAATTCACCCAACCTAGTCCCTTGATGACTGAAGAAATGAAGGTGGGGCATCTAGAATGCTACTATCACTGAATCATATTGATGATCCATATGTACCATAATTCCTCACTATCTTTTTGTTTCTATAGATCCTGAATGAATGAGCAACAGCAGCATGAGAACAGCAAAAGAGAAACTTCATGTCTTTATTCAGTACAACAATGGAACACTGAAACCAAATGTAAGGAATAGCAAGAGAGGAGTTTACACAAATCTAAAGGGTTTGAATGAACTATGCTGTAAAACAGACATGAATCAGAATTCATTTAAATAAGCTCCAATATAAAAACATAATCATTAAAATAAGACACAGTGGCTGCCTGTATCAGTGTACATGAAATATTAAGTGTGGAAAATTGATATTTTATATGCATTAAAATGAATTTTAAATTATTACACAGCAAAAATATATTTTACAGAAATTTACTGTATTTTTTAAAGTAAAACCCTGAAATTTAAAATAGCCAAGGGTATGTGGATGTTGAAAAATGGATTATCAGATATTCAAATACCGCATAAAAATTGGGTTTTAAAAGAATCCCAGTGGGTTTTTAACTGCAATTATTAACAAGAGTACAGGGTTTTTTTTGGGGGGGGGGGGAGGGGGTGTTTGGATTTTTTTTTAAATATAGAAAAGGTGAGCAGAGAAGGATTACCTTGGGCCACTTAGTGTGCCTGCTATTTTGTCACAGGTCTTTCTAGTTTTGTTCACATCCATTTCATCCTGCCGCTAAGTTCCCTACATTTCTCCCCCATGTACACTTGAAGTGCCAATGTTTTGCAGTTTACTGTATAACCTCTGTTGGAAGTCTGCTCCAGGCATCCACCGACTTCTCAAAGAAAAATATTTTCTCACATTTCTTTTGTGTTTCTCATCCTGCAGTTTCATATTATGACCCCTTGTTCTTGATCTTTCTATTCTAAGGAAGCGCTACCTTCCTGTGTTTCATTGAAGCCTATTAGACATGTGAATCTCTTTCTCTTCTTACTTCCAAGTACTACCTCTAGGGGACAGCCTGCCAAATAAGAGCATACTTACTTATTAGGCTGTTAGACCCTTAATGGTAGTACCACAAGACTGTCACTAGAGGGCAGTGGCTGCCATTTTGCAACAGGAAGCTGCCAAGGCAAGAATGAGTGCTCCAATTGCCCCTAGATCTCTCGGGTGAATTGAAGTCCCAGGGAGGAGGGATTGAGGTTGGCCCTTATGAAATTTTAGTTAAAAGACTACCAATAAGAGCAAGGCTTCTGTGGGAAGAGGGTACCTTGAAGCTTTATAGCCCAGTATCAGGTTTACAAAGAGGAGCTTAGAAGGCCACTGGACCACTAGGGCATTGAAGTCCCATGAGGGAGTGTCGTAGGACCCTTTTTTATTCATGCATGCCTATGTGGAGGGTTGAGGAACATTATGGATTATACTCCACCCAGGGGGGAAGAGGCCTCCAATTCAGGCCAATGAGCCCCTTAAATGTAAGCCTCCACTATGAAAAAGTGTTTTTGTACTAGTGAAGGCCATGGTATAACTATATCCCAGATATGGCAGCAATATTTGCTGCTGAGATCTACCCTTGATGTGATTCTTCTCACATTTTTGTAAGGGATCTTGCAGCAGAGGCGTTTCTAGGGGGGGGGCGGTGGGTGCAGTCTGCCCCGGGTGCACGCCGCTGGGGAGATGCCGCGCACCTATCTGCTCCGCTCGTTCCGTGCTCCCTCTGCCCCGGAACAGGTTACTTCCTGTTCTGGGGCAGAGGGAGCATGGAACGAACGAAGCCGACAGGCGCGCAGCACCCCCCCCCCCCACCCCCAGCAGGTAAAAATGCACCCGGGGGGGGGGTGTCGTTTCGCCGGGGGTGGGAGAGAGATGTCGTTTCACTGGGGAGGGGCGCATCAGCAATCCGCCCCGGGTGTCAGCCGCCCTAGGAACGCCATTGTCTTACAGATGCATTGTTGAGTAAGGTTTGCCTTTTTGTATATGATACCTAAATCAGCAGAAGGGTAGACACCCTGGATGGTGTGAGTAACATGAGGAGAGATCTAGTAAACCTTGAAAAAAGGTCTAGAATTTGGCAGCTAAGATTTAATGCTATAAATGCAGGGTCATGCATTTGGACTGCAAAAACCCAAGGGTGCAGTACAGTATAGGGTGTGAAGTATTTCTTTAGCATGGTGCTAATCCACCTCTAATATTACTCTGCTGCACGCATGGGCTTGTAGTTCTTATTGCCCTACTGAGTTTCCCAGGAAAATCAAAGTCCATGGAGTCAGGTAGCAACTCTATCCCCCCTGTTTACTAATCCACGCGGCAATACCGACACAGCCCATTCAAAGTGAATGGGTTGTGTCGGCATTAGCACGCGGTTTAGTAAACAGGGGGGTATGTCAGCACACCATTGCATTTCAATTGTCTCTATTGTTTCTTTTTAGCTCTTATATAAAAAAGAAGCAAGATGCTAGCTTAATGGTTTAATCACAGCACTGATGACCTGGATTTTATTTCTAGCTCAGGCCTTTCCTTCCTCCCAGAATATAAGGGTCTACGGATACTGCAAAGGCAATGCTCACAGTCCCTGCTGCTAGGCCCCAGCCTTTGTAAAGCATGGTTTCTGATTTGTTGTAGTTCACCCTTGATCCCGTGGATTTTCCTACATTCTCACACAGAACTGTGATGTTATCCATGCACAGCAAGCAATGTCTGTTACAAACATTTTGGGTGGGTCTGGGCAAGAAGTGGGTGGGCACCAAGTGTTCTTACTTCACCAATGCTGCTGGCAACACACTTGGAAGATTAAATGAGGGTAGCGGACCGGTGCAGGTAGTGGGAAGGAATAAAATAGTACCAGATCCTGCAGTGGAGGGGGGTGGAGGAAGCAAGGAATGCTGCACCCGCTGATTGGGGGGCAAGAGAGAACCACTACATCGCCAGGATTTGGAGGGAGTGAAGGTGCCAGACTGTGAGGGGGGAGGGGAAGGAAAGAGATGACAGACCATGGGGGAGGGGAAGGGAGGGGAGAATGGAATCGGAGAGATGCCAGAAGAATTGGACAGGAGAGGAGGGAAGGGGAAGAGAAGCACATTGATGTCAGAATGCAGGGTGGGGAAAGAGATAGATGCCAGAAGGATATTGATGCCAGACTGGGGGGGCAGCAAGAAGGGGAAGTAAAGGACATTGATGCCAGACTGGGGGGGAAGGGAAGAACATTGATTCCAGATTGTGGGGTGGGGTGGGGTAGGGGAAGGGGATAGATGCCAGACCAAGGAAAGGGGTGAAGGGAAGGAGAGAGATGCCAGACTGTGAGGGGGGAGGGGAAGAAAAAGAGAGAGATGCCAGACTGTGGGAAGAGGGCAGGGGAGTGGAGAAGAGAAGGAAAGAAGATTGATGCCAGACTTGGGGGAGGAAAGGGAAGGAGTGAGATGACAAACCATAAGGGGGAGGGGAAGAGAAAAAGAGATGCCAGACCATAGGAGGAGGGGGTGGGGGGAAGGAGCAGGAAATGGATGGGGTTAGGGGTTATGGGGAGGGAGAAGGATGGGGCTGGAGGATGGGAAAGGAAGAGGAGATGGATGGGACTACGAGGTATGGGTACAGGGGAGGGGAACAGAGTGGAAGAGGATGGGGCTAGGCAGTGTGAGTGGAGGGGAGAGAAAGAGGAACAGAGCAGTAAATTATGGATAGGGGAGATGGAGTGGGAATTTGAGGGGATAGTGAATACTTGGCAGTTTTAGATATGAGTGGGGGTGTATAGATGGGAGAATGAATGAGGGTGTGAAATAAGAATATGAGAAGAGGGGCAAGAAAAGGGAATGACATGGGGAAAGGATGAGACATAATATGAATGACCTGGAAGACTGGTAAGAGGATGCGAGGCATTGAAAAGGGATGGGGGTACTGGGAAGGGGTATGGGAGGTAAGTGATAGGTCTCTGAAGGGGTTGTAAGGGTGGAAATGGAGTTAAAAGATGGTGAAAGAGAGGCTATCGGGCATGGGGTATAGGGTAACAGACAGAAGAATGGCCTTGGAGGCAAAGGAAGGAAGGAGAGACAGGGATGGAGTTGGGACTAATTGATAAGATGCAGTGGAGGGTAGATGAGGGCTAAGCAGTGGCGTTCCTAGGGGGGCTGACTCCCGGGGTGGATCGCCAATGCGCCTGCCCCCCGGGTGCAGCACCCCCAGATGCAGCGCGACACCCCCGCAAAAGAACCCCCCTGGGTGCACGCTGCTGGGGGGGTGCTGCGCACGCCTGTCCTCCGTTCGTTCCATGCTTCTTCTCTGCCCCGGAACAGGAAGTAACCTGTTCCAGGACAGAGAAGAAGCATGGAACAAACGGAGGACAGGCGCGCGTGGCACCCCCCCCCCCCCCCCAGCATCGTGAACCCGGGGCGGACCGCACACACCGCCCCCCCCCCCCAGGAACGCCACTGGGGCTAAGAGGGTGAGTACAGAGGATGAGAATGGGGGACTAAGGAAGTGGGTGAAAGATGGGATGGGGGGTCTTTTACTAAAGCTTAGCTTGAGTTATCTGCAGCAGGACCCATAGGAATTAAAATGGCCAGTTGCATATCTGGTCCAATATGTCTGCTGGAGAGCGGTTATGTTGCTGATACTGAGATGAAACCAGAATCAGATTTTATTTTGTATGGTGAATTCTACGGGAAATTCTCTAGTTCAGCTCTGCACTCATTGTTGCATGAGGAAGGCTCCTGTGGATGCACAATATAAGCTTGTATTTAACATTATGACAATGCAAAGTCAGGGGGGGTCAGTATTTTTATTTTATTTAATATTAGAGTTCAAGGCAACATAATTTAACTCAAATTGTAAGCCTGACTAGTGTTTAAAGTGAGGGGACCTCCTTATCCTCCTTCCTGATCAGAGTTTTTAGGGTTCCCTTGGGGGATGCCACCTCATCCCTCACTTTAGGCAGCAGACAGTCATGAGCTGTCCCTGGTGGTAAGTATTAGCAGTGAAGGGGGCCAAGAGGAAACAAGTTATGCCTGGGGAGTGAGTGCTGCCTCTGGGGGAGGAGGGCTAGTAAAAAAAACAGGGGGGGGAATTGTTTTTCTATCCATGTAGCTTGGTAAAGAGAGTAGAAAGAGCTGGGATTTGGAGAAAGAGAAAAAGGGAGAGTGCTGTTGTAAGACCTAGGGAGAGGAAAAGTACACTTTCCCCTTGCTAATCCATGTGAATGAGAGAGGGGGCATAATGAGAGAAATTCCTCATGGTGCTGGCTCATTTCAATTAAAAAAAATATATATCTTCATTGTTTTGATATGCTGGCTTCATATTCAGCATTTTGAGATTAGAAACTTCCTGCCTGATCTTTCGAAAGACTTTGATAACTGATATGGTGTTTAATTTTTTTTTTAATTATTTTGTATATTTTAAGTTGTTCCTGTTATTGTTTTTTTTCTTCAGTTGTAAACCGTGGTGAACCCGTATGGGAATATGGCAGTATATAAACAACACATTGACAGACACTGTCGTTTCATAGTAACATAGTAGATGACAGCAGAAAAAGACCTGCACGGTCCATCCAGTCTGCCCAACAAGACAAACTCATAAGTGCTACTTTTTGTGTATACCCTACTTTGATTTGTACCTGTCCTCTTCAGGGCACAGACCGTATAAGTCTGCCCAGCACTATCCCCACCTCCCAACGACCAGCCCCGCCTCCCACCACCGGCTCTGGCACAGACCGTATAAGTCTGCCCAGCACTAGCCCCGCCTCCCCCCACCGGCTCTGCCACCCAATCTCGGCTAAGCTCCTTAG
Organism: Microcaecilia unicolor; assembly: GCF_901765095.1. Taxonomy (NCBI): domain Eukaryota; kingdom Metazoa; phylum Chordata; class Amphibia; order Gymnophiona; family Siphonopidae; genus Microcaecilia; species Microcaecilia unicolor. The sequence continues at coordinate 36,636,980 of NC_044038.1, forward strand.
GATCCATTCCTTCTGAACAGGATTCCTTTGTTTATCCCATGCATTTTTGAATACCGTTACCCTTTTCATCTCCACCACCTCCCACGGGAGGGCATTCCAAGCATCCACCACTCTCTCCGTGAAAAAATACTTCCTGACGTTTTTCTTGAGTCTGCCCCCCTTCAATCTCATATCATGTCCTCTCGTTCTACCGCCTTCGCATCTCCGGAAAAGGTTCGTTTGCGGATGAATACCTTTCAATTATTTGAATGTCTGTATCATATCACCCCTGTTTCTCCTTTCCTCCAGGGTATACATGTTCAGGTCAAGAAGTCTCTCCTCATACATCTTGCAACGCAAATCCCATACCATTCTCGTAGCTTTTCTTTGCACCGCTTCCATTTTTTTAAACCATCCTTCGCAAGATACGGCCTCCAAAATTGAACACTATACTCCAGGTGGGGCCTCACCAATGTCTTATACAGGGGTATTAAAACCTCTTTTCTTCTGCTGGTCACACCTCTCTCTATACAGCCTAACAATCTTCTAGCTACGGCCACCGCCTTGTCACACTGTTTTGTCGCCTTCAGGTCCTCAGATACTATCACCCCAAGATCCCTCTCTCCATCTGTACCTATCAGACTCTCCCCGCCTAACACATACGTCTCCCGTGGATTTCTACTCCCTAAGTGTATCACTTTGCATTTCTTCGCATTGAATTTTAATTGCCAAACGTTAGACCATTCTTCTAGCTTCCTCAGATCCTTTTTCATGCTTTCCACTCCCTCCGGGGTGTCCACTCTGTTGCAAATCTTGGTGTCATCCGCAAAAAGAGAAACTTTACTTTGTAAGCCTTCGGCAATGTCACTCACAAATATATTGAATAGAATTGGCCCCAGCACCGATCCCTGAGGCACTCCACTACTCACCTTTCCCTCCTCCGAGCGAACTCCATTTACCACCACCCTCTGGCATCTGCCTGTCAACCAGTTCCTAATCCAGTTCACCACTTCGGGTCCTATCTTCAGACTCTGTTTGTTGTTGTTTGTTTGCTTTAAATAGCCATAATGAATATGTATGAGATGCATATGTGCAAATGAATATGCTGATGTGCCAAGCCACACCCTTTGTCCCCCAAATGAAACAGTCAAACTACGCCCATGCTGTTCAGAAAATCACAAGCATGCCATCTGTCAAATTTTCAGTGACACATCTCCTAGCCGTTGGTAACCCGGTGGTCCCAACACACTGGTTGAGAACCACTGCACTGCTGCCATCCCATCCAATTTTGAGTCAATAAATAATTCTTATAGAGAATATGTACCTTATTATGGTTCTATTCCCTGACGTCGATTCACAAAGATGGCAGCCCCTGGGAAATGAAAATAACTGGTTAATGTTAGCCAGTGAGATTTAGGTAAACTTTCACCTGAATCTAGCTGGTTATGTTTAGCTGGCACTTCTCCTAAAGATAAACGGTCAAAATTAACCGGTTGTCTTGGCTGTTCAGTACTTAGAGCAGTGGGCTGAGAACCAGGGAAGCCTGGGTCAAATCATATAAGTACATACGTACATAAGCACTGCCACGCTGGGAAAAGACCAAAGGTCCATCAAGCCCAGCACTCTGTCTCCGACAGCGGCCAATCCAGGCCCCAAGAACCTGGCAAAAACCCAGAATTTAATAACGATCAATGGACTTTTCCTTCAGGAATCTGTCCCCACTGCAGCTCCTTGTGATCTAGGGCAAGTCACTTAAGTCTCCATTGCCTTAGGTACAAACTCAGATTGTGATCCCTCCTGGGACAGGAAAATGATTTTGGGGTGTTTTCTGAAAAACGGCCTAAATCGGAATTAGACGTCATATTGAAAGAACACCTTCTAAGTTAAGCTGCTGAACTGGAAATCTGCCTCTCACCTATTTTTGTTTTGCGCTTTTGCCTGCCAGGACTGATACAGCAGTGATGTATTTTCACAAACAGTAGATCTCACCAAAATTAGCAGAAGAATTGCCAGGGGGAGTGACCTAATGTAGAATTAAAGGGCCCAGCCTTTTTGACAGTTAATAAGATGGTTTATCAGTGAGGTGAGCTATGAATGAGTGGAGGAGTGGCCTAGTGGTTAGGGGGGTGGACTCTGGTCCTGAGGAACTGAGTTCAATTCCCACTTCAGGCACAGGCAGCTCCTTGTGACTCTGGGCAAGTCACTTAACCCTCCTTTGCCCCATGTAAGCCGCATTGAGCCTGCCATGAGTGGGAAAGCGCAGGGTACAAATGTAACAAAAAAAAAATACCTACTGTACCTGAATGTACACTGCTTTCATAGCTTTGGGGCTTGTTGGTGGTGTATAAGAAAAATAAATATATAAACTTCATTCTTTGTCTTATCTTAAAATAGCTCTCTTTACCATACAGTCACTTGCTGATTGAAATCAAAAGGGTCATGGTCAGTTGACATGTTTTGCAATGCGAGCCCTTAATGGTATTTTATAGTGATGCAAGTGAACTTATACTGGCAAATGATATCACAATAGGAAAGAGGGAGGTGACCAGTTCAGCTGCTTAAAAGGGGAGAGTTCTAGCAGCCATATTGGCTCCGGGGTAAACTGGATTCTTAAGTGATATCACAACCCGTGAAGGCTATAACAGAATAATAGTGAAAATCACTATCGGGAACAACCGAACAGTCCCATTATGTCACTAGTTACTGCTAGGTTTCAGTTAAAATGTCTATCGATACAGTTGCTGGTATAACATTTAGCAAACAAGCAACATAGTGGAGATGAGAGTAGTAAGAAATCTGCGTACAACTCAACACGGCCTTGTTTCAGCTTATAAGGGGTCTAATTTTGTCACCATATAGACATAAAATGTGATGAGGCGCAACCGCGCTGTGACTTAAAAACCAAAACCCAATACAGATTATGTGCAGATAAAAATGTGGCTTTCCAGTAGGTCTATAAAAAAAATAAAATAAAAATAAAACAAACTTGCACAATGTGGCTTAGTTAATTGGGGGGGGGGGGGGGGTTACATTGTGAGCCCTCTAGGGACAGGGAAATACCCAGTGTACCTAAATATAACTCACTTTGAGCTACTACTGAAAAAGTTGTGAGCATAAATAATAATAATAAATTATGCATATCCCTTACCACATATAGTAAGCGCTACTACTACTACTATTTAACATTTCTAAAGCACTACTAGGGTTACGCAGCGCTGTACAAGTTAACATAGAAGGACAGTCCCTGCTCAAAGAGCTTACAATCTAATGGACAAATGTACAGTCAGTCAAGTAGGGGCAGTCAAATTGGGGCAGTCTATTGGCTCATGCCTACGGCTGGTGTAAGTTATGCTAGTATCTATAACAGAACTCAGGTGCCCATGTTCCATTACAGAATGGCACTTACCACATGCCTTCAAGAGCAAACCAGTGCTTGAAGAAGGTCAGTGCCAAAGGTGGGCTAACTGTGGACCACAGGCACATCTAGCCCATGGGAGGTCTCCTTTCCCCCAAGGGCAGTGATATAGCCTGGCCCACATCAATGGCATCTTGTCACTTCGGGCTAGAAGTAACATCAACAGGCTTGAAGTGATATTGCCAGGGCCGCCGAGAGGGAGGGTGCAGAGGGAGCAAAATTCCCCAGGCCTGCCTTCCAAGAAGGGCCCGGCCCTAGTGCTGGCCAATTCGTTTTTACAAAAATGGAGGCACCCATGTACCTTTTATAGCAGCAGCTGAGCACGAGCAGCCAGTGACTGATACGCTCTGCTTGTGCCAGGTGCACGGCCTTTCCTGTGACACAATTTCCTGTTTCAGCATAGGGGGAACACGCCAGCAGGAAGGCTGTGGGGCTGCCAGGAGCAGTGTGTATCAGTCGCTAGCGGTTCATGCTCCTTACATAGTAAATGACGGCAGAAAAAGACCTGCATGGTTCATCCAGTCTGCCCAACAAGACAAACTCATATGTGCTACTTTTTGTGTATACCCTACCTTGATTTGTACCTGTCCTCTTCAGGGCACAGACCGTATAAGTCTGTCCAGCACTATCCCCGCCTCCCAACCACCAGCCCCGCCTCCCACAGCGAAGAACTGCTGTTTTAAAAGGTACCGGGGGGGGGGGGGGGGTCAATTTTTAACAAAAATAAGGGCGGGGAGGCAGCAGGGGCAGAGGCAGCAGCGTGCCCCTTGTTTCCTCTAGGCCCAGCTTTGTCTCTCAGCAGCCCTGGATGTTGCCCCTGGAGGACACTTTTACACTCTGTGCACTTTTCAGTCCTTTAGGAGGAGGTTCCCCACTGGACCTTCATCCCCACTTAGATCAAGCTGGGCCTCAGTAGCACCCTGGACCCCAAAGGTTTGCACAACTATGGTTTGTACTGCTGTTAAATATTATGCACTGTGCAAAGAGCAAGTTTCTGGCTTTGGAGTGGGAAAGGGTTAGCTTGTCCTCATGCCCCCATCCCTTTCACTCTCCTCGCACATGGGGACCTCTGCACAGTATGCTTTTTGGCAAGCAATGGCTTTTTTTTTGTTTACTGAGTCCTCACACATTCCTAACACTGCCATACGAGAAATATTGTACACATGCCATGCACCTCTCCCCTTTGAAACATTACAGGAATGCTCCCACAGAACTCGAGAAAAGGCTGCACTCCTAAGCTCAAATGAGTCCAAAGAGATATTATGAAAAACTAGGGGAAAGGCCATATACATGGCTACAGGGATAAGACTAAAAGGGGGGGTGGGGGGGAAGAGACAACCGTCTAAAACAGACCTCAGGTACATTCTTTACAAATACAGAAAACATTACATGCTAAGAATATAAGACCAGATATTCTGCCCGGTTTTCATTCTCTCTTTGTACAGAAGGACCCCAATGGTTAGATTAGTGGATTGAGAACGAAGGAAGCCAGGTTTAAATCCTGCTAATACTGAGACATTGGAGAAGCTCCTTTGCCCTATGTTACCTCAGGTACAAATTAGAAAGCTAGCAGGGGCAGAAGAGCATGGTTAGCGAGGCATTGTGCAGTATTTTGGCTACACAATGCAGAGAAGTGTTTCATGCAGAGATAACACTCAGTGAATCTGCAGTACGACAGTGGTGCACAGTATATTAAAATGAATCGTAAGGAGGCTATTGCCACAGAAGACTTCAAGGTGAACTCCCTGAACCCCAGCTCTGAGGAGGTGGAGAAAGATTAGCTCATTCCCCTCTAGAAGGGTTGGAGAGAAATTAATGCAAGTTTTTTTTTTCTCTTTTTGCTGCGAGCATAACAGTACCTGCAACTTTTAAAACAGAATGGGAGGTGACAATTCTGTGCACAAGTCCAAGGCTCTTCTGCATGTCATAAACATTTTATGTACAAAAGCTTTTGCAAGGCTGTTTATATGTAGAATAACATGCCAGTGCATACACAGATGTGTACTGGCACTGAGGCCGATATTGAGACTGCAGGAGGGAGCCCGGCATTGAATTTGGGGGTGGGGGAGCGGGTTTGGCTGCTAAACACATAGCCTGTTAAGCTGATATTCATCGGCTGACCAGTTAAGTTATAGCGACCATAGATAGACCTGCTATTTATGCAGGTCTATCTGGCTCCTAAATTTAGCCGGTCAGCCAGTGAATATTGGTGCTGTCTATGTCATGCAACATAGCCGGTGACTATCTTGCACTGAATATTAGTGTTTAGCCAGCTTTAGGCTTTTTAACCATCCAGGAGCCATTCCTGGTCAATTAAATAGTTTTAAATATCGGCTGGACTATCTTTTTGCTTGGACATTGTCATATTTAGCTGCCCTCACTACAAAACTTTGCATACATGACTCCAAGAAGCTTACCCCTGATCAGTGCACAACTTCTGCATGCTTCAGATTCGAATCTGATTAGCTTACTGCTTCAATGGAAATTACTTTTCTCATTGAGTTTGCATTAGAAGCCATGTACTCAGTCACTGGCACATGGCTTTTTACATCAACCCCTTAGACTCTATGCCCTCTGGGAAATACTGTACCCGAATTATTATTAACTAGTAAAATAAGGCCCGTTTCTGGAACGAATGAAACGGGCGCTAGCAAGGTTTTCCTGGGAGTGTGTATGTTTGAGAGAGAGAGCCAGAGCGAATGTGCGGGTGTGTGACAGAGTGAGACTGTCTGTGTGACAGTGTGTGTGTGTGTGTGAGAATGAGAGTGTGTGACAGGGCCCCCTCCCCTGTTCCTAATGCCCCTCACCCCGTTCCCTCCCCTCCTTTTCCTCCTCCTTCCCACACTTTGGGTTCCTTAAGGCTTTCAAAAGTCTATGTACCCCCGTGGCCCTAACGCCCAGTATCCGGATACCCCAACGCTTTCCTCCTCACCCCTCCCCCAAGATGTAATACTTTCACGTACTTCATTTTTAAAAAAAAGTGTCCTATCTACCCTGTGTACAAATGCCCGGCATTCAGATTGTGTTCCTCTCGTAAATTTTCATTTCTTTCATTCATTCAGAACTCCCCCCCACCCCCCCCCCCACCCCCGAACACTTTTGGTTCCTTCAGTCTTTTAAAACTCTCCTATCAATCCTGTGTCCTAATGGCCAGCACTCAGATTGTTTTGCTTTGCCAAATTGTCTGTCACTGAGGTCAGAGCATGCCTGCCTAGCAGACCACTTCCGGCAGGCACGGTCCCAAGCACATCCTGTTGGAGGTGAGAATTATTATATAGGATTAGGATTTGCTCACATCTTTTTCAGTAGCAGCTCAAGGTGAGTTACATTCAGGTACACTAGGTATTTCCCTGTCTGTGGAGGGCTCACAATCTAATTTTAGTACCTAGGGCAATAGAGGGATTAAGTGACTTGGCCAAGATCAAAAAGAGCAGCAGTGGGATTTGAACTGGGCACCTCTGGAAGTCAAGTTCAGTGCTTGAATATAACTTACTTTAAACTACCGATGAAAAGACCAGCTGAATATAATAACTGATCTCTGCCTTTACCGTCTCTTCTTGGCTAGCAGGGATGCTCTGTGCTTACCTGAGGCTTGTTTGGATTTTGTTACTGCTGAATCACATCTCTTTATTTAAAATTAAACTGTTGGCATGCTGATATATTTATACAAAACATATTTTCCACAAGAAACAACATATTTACAAGGCAAATGGTTATATTTATTATGTATATTATATTTGTTTTTTTAGGTAAGAATTGTATATTCATATAACAAAGATTCATGTATTATATATATAGTAGAGAGAGAATTAAATATAAAAAAAATTGTATACAGTGGGGCATCACTCTTTGTGTTCAATAATATTTTAAAGTGTCTCAAGTCTGTATTTCAAGGAGGATTTTACTTGTAGCCTAACCTTTCACTCAGTGATAGCAGAGTCTTTAAACCATTAACATTGCAAAATGTGGCTTAACTTTCCTCAGTGCATTCTTAAGATTTGCCCACATCACCCCTCCCCCCCGTGTCCTACAATTACTATAAATTGCTGCACATTAATATTACATCCGTGTTAAAAATATACAACTATAATAGATCATTTTACAATGCAGCAGCTGACCAGAACATGCTGATTGATGGCGACAACACACCATCTGGAGAAAAGATTTCTAAAGATATGCCCTCTTTCCTGTCAGAGGGTGTTTCCTTGTGTGAATCTGCAAAATCATAAACACTTCAGGTTTTTTTTTATGTATGTAGGAGGCACAGTGATTACACCATGTGAGTGAGACTCTGCAGTGGTTAATCATTTGAGAAGGGAAATGCAAGTTTATGTCCATTGACATCAATACCAAGATTTACACCGGCTCCCATGGACATCCAGCATAAAGTTGTTTATTTTGTACAGCACCCCCGCCCCTCCCCTTAATCCCCTTGTGTTTTTTGTCCTCCCCAAAAGCAATACTGGCAAAGAAAATTGGACATATATGTTTCTAAAATGGTTAATATATAAATGTATGTTCTCTTTTTTTGTTCTCCAAATGCCTTTATTGTTAAAAACTGAAACTAGAGCTCACAACACCGCAAACAAAGCTCTACGCCATAAATCTACCCACCAGCTCCCTCCCCCAACACATTTTGGGTAGAGGCAGAAACAAAAGGAACAACCCAAAGAGCCCGCTCCCTCCCATCTCAACCCACCCCACAGAGCAAAACCCACAGAACATAATGCAATTCTAACACAGGCTACACATTATGCAACAACAGTCATCCAACAGAGCCCACACCTTCAAGAATACAGCCTCCCATGACAGCAGTGACTGCTTCATACTTGCACACGAGACAGACTCCAGCCCACCAGGCATTCATACCTTCCATGAGACCCCAGCCAACTTAATTCAGATGAGTATTATATTTATACAAGTTTTGAAAGAATGCTGAAATATATAGAAATATTAAATAAATAGAATCTGGGTTAACAAGAAAATGTTTTGGGGACCGATGATGAAGATATATGAACCTCAATAGTATTATAAAGTTTGGGCTATTGAGTGGCACCGCTGAGGTCCTTAAAAACAGAAAATTATTAAATTATTGAGAACCATTGTTCTGGGTGATTGAAAATATGGTGGAGTTTGGTGGCACCTGGATCTTTAATTGTGTTGAGAGAGCCAGAAATATTTGAAGCTTGCTAAAATACCAGCATCCACAACTGTTTGCCAGCTTGTACGTGTTTATGCTACTGTGATCACTGTTGCTATTTTAGACACTGATACTTGTGAAATGGCTGTTCCTGCCGCACATAACCAGTGCATGCTTGTCCATTCCTGGAAGTATTTTACAAGCTCTACATTATCAGATCCTGTTCTGAAATTCAAGTGGAACTTGATACATCCCAACCTGGACATCTCAGTTCTGATTTGGATGCTCTTTCTAAAATCTGTCTCCACAGGTAATTGGTTAATTTTGTGTATGTTTTGTCAATCATTGCCAGATAAGGGGCAGCCATATATTCAAAATTCAGCACCTCTATCCGATACTTAATTATAATTTGTTTAGACATGGAAACATGGAGGTCAATATTTAAACACTGGACTTGGTATTGTTCTAATTGTTGGCCATGACATTTAAAGATAAGGTAGATGTTCAGTGTCGTCATCTGGATTGTGAGTCGTGCTGATTATCTGCAGCAACAGCAGACTACCAAATAGCCAGAGAGTAGTGGTAGAATAAAAGCTTTATTGCACAAATACAAATAAAATCCAGCCCAACATGGCCATGTTTCGCCCTCGAGTGCCTCAGAGACATTCTAGAGAGGAAAATATGGCTGGCTATTGCCCTTTGTTGTTCTAGAGGAGGGATTTTCTACCCAGTCTCTGAGACACACCTAGTCAGTCAGGTTTTCAGGATACACACAGTGGAAATGCAGAAGATAAATTTGCATGCACTACCTCCATTGTATGCAAATGTATCTCGTGCATATTCATTGTGGGTATCCTGAAAACCTGACCTTATTCTCCATGATCACTTTGTTCCAGTTAACAGCATCTTCTTGACATCCCTACTTTCAGGCAGATAAAGCTTTGAGTGCATTCAAAAGAGGATCTTCACTGTTCAAGGCACCTATCTCTAGAACACTCTCCCTTTATCTCTGAGATTACAGGAGTCCTTATCAGAGTTCAAAGCCAAATTAAAAACTTACTTGTTTATAAAAGCTTTTCTCTAGGTCTCCACTTGAGGGTCAGGAGCATAAAATGTAAGTCATGAGTGCTGTAAGGAACCCTGGAGGGTACCGTAATCCCTATTGTACTATCCCTTCTTTCTCCTTTCCTATCCTAATGGAATTCTGCTTTCTCTTTTTTCCTTTTCTTGTTTGATTTCTTTAATTTTTTTTATATAAATATATATGTAATCCACTCTAATTTCTTCTGGGTGGTATATCAAATAATAAAGTGACTAGCTAGGTTTGTCCCAAGGACTGGATTGAGAACCCCTGCTCTAGAGGGAAGCAAGTTTTGCTATATTCCTCTCTAGTATGAGCATGACGCAGCCTTGAAGGCAAATTTTGGGCACATCCAGTTAGTTTTTAACTGTATTTGTTCATTAAAACTTTTACTGTACTGGTACTTTCTGGCTAGTTGGTGGTCTGCTGCTGTTGTTGTTGTTCCAGTGTTGCGTATCCTTGCCTCCCATTCATGCTGAATATCTGGACAGAAGGGGTGAATGCTGCCGCTCTCAGGAAAGCTAGTGTTTGAACCATTTTTTTGATGAACAAGGAAGAAACCATTATGTTGGCAATCTGGGTCAGTTTGAATTAAGTTCACTCCAGAAGTAGGCAGCGAGGTGCCAAAATGTCACAAGGGCTTGATTGCTTCAGCTTGTGTTGGAGTGTGTCGAGATAGTGGCCGCACTGTCTGTCATGCGAATTATTTCCATTCTTGGAGGGAATTTATGAAATCATTTAAAAAATGAATTTTAAATAGGAATGTGTATGCAGATTTTTAAAAGTAAATGCTTGAGGAAACTGTGACCTGAGGTTGAAAGGCTTGGAATGGGATATCCCATAACCTAGGGGCCCTTTTACAGAGTGGCGGTTAGCCCAACACGGGCATACCGCTCGCTTCTGTGGGACTACCGTCAGTCCGTGGCCACCGGCAGTAGGCCCATGCTGAGTGCTCACCATTTCTGGGGAAAAGAAAAGCCCCAGAAAGGGTTTGCATGGCGCTAACCCAGTGGTAATCGGCCATCATCGAAAGCTGCCCAGTTACCACCAGGCTAGTGCGGGAGCCCTTATTGCCACCTGAATGGGTGGCGGTAAGGGCTCCCTGCCGTATGGCCATGCAGTAAGAGTTCTCTCACTGTATGGCCATGTGTGCTGGGGGCTTTTTTTACCCAGTGCAGTAAAAAGGACCCTGCCAAGTGGGATAAACAGCCCCCCCACCCCCTGCTAGCACAGGGCCCTTTTTCCCCACAGCTTGGTAAAAGGAGTCCCTAGTTTCAGTCCATATTCAGATTGCAGTGCTCTACTCTCCTGATTTTGTTTTCATTATTGCTTTACTTTGGGGAGAAAGGAGGAGTACTTTACCGTTACCCATACAGGTATTTTGCCCAACCATTTTTTTTTATTTGTGCTCTCAGGAAAGCAGCACTATTCGCATTACTTTGTGGACAGTTAGGACAGCATGTTTTCTGTCCTACTGTACCTAAATATTTAAGACAACTGCAACCATGAAGACTATTAAAATGGTGTACATTCAGGTACAGTATTTTTCTGCTCCTGGAAAGCTCAGTTAAAAAAAAAAAAAAAAAGACAAATGGCTAAAGTGGGATTTGAACCTGGATTCCCTACCCCACTGCTCTAACCATTAAGTTACCCCTCTGCTATTCATGGACATTTTATAAAATGTTACCCAGAAATTCGCACACTAGAATCAGAATATAATTTATAGTCAGACTTTCTGAAGTGTTACTTCCGAGTATATTTTACTCTGCTGAGATTTATACATCATAATCCTCATGGGTCCAGTTTTTTTCAAAAATCTATTTTTTTTTTCAATTTTTAAACATTTTATCAAAAAAGTGAACCAATGGAGATATTTTACGCACAGCAGAGTAAAATATACTCATAACACTTCCAAGGGTCCAACTATAAATTAAATTATATATTTATTCTAGTGAGAAATTATGAGTAAAGATTAGTAAAGCTCGCCTAGGTTCTAAATATTTGCCATTGGTGAACTGTCATGTTACTACTACTACTACTATTTAGCTTTTCTATAGCGCTACAAGGCATACGCAGCGCTGCACAAACATAGAAGAAAGACAGTCCCTGCTCAAAGAGCTTACACTCTAATAGACAAAAAATAAATAAAGTAAGCAAATCAAATCAATTAATGTGAACGGGAAGGAAGAGAGGAGGGTAGGTGGAGGCGAGTGGTTACAAGTGGTTACGAGTCAAAAGCAATGTTAAAGAGGTGGGCTTTCAGTCTAGATTTAAAGGTGGCCAAGGATGGGGCAAGACGTAGGGGCTCAGGAAGTTTATTCCAGGCGTAGGGTGCAGCGAGACAGAAGGCGCGAAGTCTGGAGTTGGCAGTAGTGGAGAAGGGAACAGATAAGAAGGATTTATCCATGGAGCGGAGTGCACGGGAAGGGGTGTAGGGAAGGACGAGTGTGGAGAGATACTGGGGAGCAGCAGAGTGAATACATTTATAGGTTAGTAGAAGAAGTTTGAACAGGATGCGAAAACGGATAGGGAGCCAGTGAAGGGTCTTGAGGAGAGGGGTAGTATGAGTAAAGCGACCCTGGCGGAAGATGAGACGGGCAGCAGAGTTTTGAACCGACTGGAGAGGGGAGAGGTGACTAAGTGGGAGGCCAGCAAGAAGCAGATTGCAGTAGTCTAAACGAGAGGTGACAAGGGTGTGGATGAGGGTTTTGGTAGAGTGCTCGGAAAGAAAGGGGCAGATTTTACGGATGTTGTAAAGAAAGAAACGACAGGTCTTGGCGGTCTGCTGGATATGAGCAGAGAAGGAGAGAGAAGAGTCAAAGATGACCCCAAGGTTTCGAGCTGAGGAGACAGGGAGAATGAGAGAGCCATCAACAGAAATAGAAAACGGGGGGACCGGGGAGGTGGGTTTGGGGGGGAAAATGAGAAGCTCGGTTTTGGTCATATTTAATTTCAGGTGGCGTTGAGACATCCAGGCAGCAATGTCAGACAAGCACGCTGAAACTTTGGTTTGGATGCAAGGTGAGATATCTGGGGTAGAAAGGTAGATTTGGGAGTCATCAGCATAGAGATGGTAGGAAAAGCCATGGGATGAGATTAATGAACCAAGGGAAGAAGTGTAGATAGAAAAGAGGAGGGGACCAAGAACAGAACCCTGAGGTACGCCGACAGGCAGAGGGATAGAAGTAGAAGAGGATCCACCAGAGTGAACACTAAAGGTGCGGAGGGAGAGGTAGGAAGAGAACCAGGAAAGGACAGAGCCCTGGAATCCAAGTGAGGACAGGGTATCGAGAAGTATGCTGTGATCGACAGTGTCAAAAGCAGCGGAAAGATCAAGAAGAATGAGGATGGAATATTGACCTCTGGATTTAGCCAGTAATAGGTCATTGGAGACTTTAGTAAGCGCAGTTTCGGTTGAGTGGAGAGGGCGAAAACCAGATTGTAATGGGTCAAGAATAGCATGTGAGGAGAGAAAATCAAGGCAGCGGCGGTGAACAGCACGCTCAAGTAATTTGGAGAGAAAAGGAAGGAGGGAGATGGGTCGGTAATTAGAGGGACAAGTAGGGTCAAGTGAAGGCTTCTTAAGGAGAGGTGTGACCACAGCATGTTTAAAGGCAGCAGGGACAGTCGCAGTGGAAAGTGAGAGGTTGAGAATGTGACAGATAAAAGGAATAAGAGTAGGAGAGATGGCATTAAGAAGGTGGGTGGGAATGGGATCAGAGGAACAGGTGGTACATTTTGAGGAAGAAAGGAGAAGTGTAGTTTCCTCAATAGTAACTTCAGGAAAGGAGGAAAGGGAATGAGGGGAAGGAGAGAGAGGGGAACGGACTAGTGGAGGGAGAGCTGGTGAGGTAGAGAAAGATATAAGATAGATATTCCTATCCTGCCACACAGATGTCCATGGTGGATGTTTCCAGAATATGGACACCCATCTCACATATAAATATTAGAACAAGGCGTATCCTGTTCTAAACTACATGCAAGATGGACATGGATTTGTATTGTTTTGAGTTGAACATTCTTTTAAAAATCCCACTCCGTACATCCACGATGAGCATTGGCTGTATAACAGCTGTCAGTCTCTGAATAATTCCTTTTGAATATCAGGACCAGGGTGATAGAAAAACAGAATGTCATGATGTACGCCACATCCTTACAGCAGAGCATAGGGCAAGGCTTCTCAAGCCTGTTCTGGGCAGCTTAGAGTGAATTTGAGTTTTCAACATACCACCTCAACAATGAATATGCATGAGATAAATGTACATCTGTTTTCTGTTCTATTTCCAATGGATACAATATCTCATGCATATTCCTTACAGATATCCTGAAATGCTTAAGGCCCATGTGGTCACCAGGACAGATTTGAAAAGCCCTGGTTTAAGGGCCCTGCCCAGGTCTTACTGCTAGCAGGCAGATAGAATCAGGTTTGAAGACTTCTTTTTGTCCTTTGCTGTGTTAACTTTGCGCATGGTGCTGGTAATCACAGTGTGCTATGCTCAAACATTACAACAGGAAAAAAAATATATCTAATAGATCTTCCAGCTCAGGTAGAACAGCTGAGCTAGATGAGAGACAGTTAAAACAGAGGGAAATATTCTTTAGGGATATATATTTGGTTTCCAGTTTCAGTTCAGAAAATTGTATGCAGCCAGAGCAGGGAGATTAATATCTTTGGCTGTAAAATCAAAAGTTACATTTCCTGTGAGTGTTCATTTACCAAGGCAAGTGGCTTTGAGTTACTCACGTGCACTAATATGATGAGGTCTCAAACGTAACAGATCACGAAAGAGTTGACATTTCTGAGTTTTCTGTTTCAAAGGGTTGTAGAAAAAAAAAAAAAAAAGGAGACCCCACCATAAGCAGCATAAAATGTATTGAACTTTTTCAGGATCTTGCCAGGTATTTGTGACCTGGATTGACCTCTGTTGGAAACAGGATGCCAAGCTTGATGGACCTTTGGTCTGTCCCAGTGTGGCAATACTTATGTACTTATACACCATTAAGGCAACATTATTTAAAACCCTCTTTTTTTTTTTTTAAAGTAGCAACATCACAATTAGATAGTTGACAGTTAAGCAAACAAAAACATTAAATCTATTTATCTTCCTTTAATTGTTTCATCTCAATTCTTAAGAGGATTAAGTTATTAAGGTTACAGTTTATTTATATTCTACAGTACCTACACCTAGGCAGATCACACAATGTGCACCCATAATTTAAAACAAAAATAAAATACAACCAAACCAATAGAACACAAAATAAAAAGGAAAATACACCTGCTGGTACTGACAAGCTTAAAGGTGTAACTCAGAATTCTTAAATCATCGTACTATATTCACACATGTTTTAGGAAGTAGCACAATAATTTTCTCAATAGAGCCGTAGCTGTAGTTGTCCTGAAACCCTGTTTCCCTGAAAGTAAGACATCCCCCAAAAATAAGACCTAGTAGAGGTTTTCCTGAATTGGTAGATATAAGGCCTCCCCCGAAAGTAAGACCTAGCAAATTCTTGTTTGAAAGCAGGGCTGCTGAGAGCTGGACAAGGCCCCCCCCCCCCCACCTGAGGTCGCCGGGCCCCCCTCCACCCACCCTTCGTCGCTCCCGGAACTAACCTTAAACGCCTCCTTTCACCTTTGCAGCAAGCAGCAGCAGGGCAGACCTCTCCTTCCTTCCGTGTCCCGCCCTCGCGGACATTACGTCAGGTGAGGGTGGGACACGGAAGGAAGGAGTGGCCTGCCCTGCTGCTGCTTGCTGCAAAGGTGAAAGGAGACATTTAAGGTTAGTTCCGGGAGCGACGGAGGGAGGGCGGGCGGGCCAACCCCGAAAAATAAGACAGCCCCTGAAAATAAGACCTAGTGCATTTTGGGGGGCAAAAATTAATATAAGACAGTGTCTTATTTTCGGGGAAACACGGTATGTACAGGCAGCTGATTCTACAAATGTGGACCAGTAATTGAAAACAATCAATCATTTACCAGTTTCTTCATTGATTCTTCTCAAAGCTGGAATAGATTAACAAGCACCTTCTTATCTCAGTCACTGACTGGGTGAGAATATTTTGAGAATAGTAGTTAGTTGTTTATTGTAAAGTGCTTGTTATACCACCAAAATTGCACACAATGCCGTTGGTGGTTTACATTAAAAAAAAAATACAAGGTGAAAAGTAAAAACAACACAGGAAAATGGATATGCAAGAGATAGATGTGCATGTAAATTTCCCATGCATATTCATTGTAGATATCATGAAAATCTGACTGGACGGGTGTGTCACGAGGACTAGGTTGAGAAGCATCTGCTTAGATTACAAAACTAGGGGAAAGGCAGGGTTCAAGGAGGAATACGTGTTGGATTGAGCATGAGAAATTGTATGATCAGCTACACAGGACAAGGGTTCTTACGCCAGTCCTCAGGACACAGCAAGCTGGCCATGTTTTCAGGATACCTACAATTAATATACAATTAGTATACAATGGAAGCAGCACATGCAGATTTATTTTAAGCATATTCATTACGTATATCATAAAATACGTATTAGATGGGTGTGTCCTGAGCACCAGGTTGAGAACCCCTGATCCAGAATGATACAGAACCAAAGGGAAAACAACAAAACTGACATGTATGAGAACTAGCATCCTACAAATGCTCAAGGTTGTATAGCCAGCAGCAGAGGTGTAATTTGGGGAAGGAGGAGGGTGTTAAGGAGTGGGGAAGTCTTATTGATGGCCAGGAGACATCAGTAACCCAAAGCAGGGAGAGGTACCTTAGAGATCCTATGTACTTGTCCCAAGCTTTCTTCAATTCAGATACAGTTTTTGTCTCCATCATCTCCACAAATTAACCACCTTTTCCGTTAAGAAGTATTCACCTTCATCCTATGCCCCCCTCATTTCAAAGCTTCCTTTCAATTGAAATACTCACCTCCTGTGCATTTACGTTATCTAGATATTTAAATATCTCTATTATATCTCCTCTCTCCCACTTTTCTTCCAAAGTAGACTTATTGAGATCTTCAAGTCTGTTCCCATATGCTTTATGATGAAAAGCACTGACTATTTTAGTAGCCACCCTCTAGACTGGCTCCATCCTGTTTATACCTGGTCTCCAGAATTGTACACAATATTCTAATTGAGGTCACTAATCTTATACACTAATCTTTTTTCTACTGGCCATTCCTCTCCCTATGTACCCAAGCATCCTTCTAGCTTTTGCCAGTGCCTTTTCTACCTGTTTGGCCACCTTAAGATCATCACATATAATCACACCCAAGTCTTGCTACTCTTTCATGCACAAAAGTTTACCACCTCCTAAACTGAACTGTTCCCTTGGGTTTTTGCATTTTTGAGCATTAAATCTTAGCTGCCAAATTCCAGACTGTTCTTCAAGCTTCACAGTTCTTGCTCATGTTATCCACACATCAGGGGTGTCTATCCCATTGCAGATTTTGGTATCATCTGCAAAGAGGAAAACCCTACCAGACAGCCCTTCAACAATATCACTTACAAAAATGTTAAAAAGAACCGGCCCAAGAACCAAACTTTGCGGCACACCACTGGTAACGTTCTTTTCCTCAGAATAAGCTCCAAATACCACTACCCTCTGTCACCTTCCACTGAACCAGTTCCTAAGTGAGTCACTTTAGGCCCATACCGAGGACACTCAATTTATTTAATCAGTCATGTATGTGTAACCGTGTCAAAGGCTTTGCTACACTCTAAATATACCACATCTAGCACTCTCCCTCAATCCAACTCTCAGGTCACCCAGTCAAAGAAATTAATCAGATTTGTCTAACAAGATCTGCCTCTAGTGAAACCATGTTGCCTGGGTCCTGTAATCCACTGGATTCCAAAAACTTTATTCTCTAGTTTAAAAGTGTTTCCATCAATTTACTTACCCCAGAAGTTGAACTTACCAGCCTGTAGTTCCCGACCTCTTTCCTACTTCCACTTTTGTGAAGAGAAACCACATCTGCTCTTCTCCAGTTCTCCAGGACCACCCCCAACTCTAGAGAAGCATTAAAAAGATCAGCCAGTGGAGCCTCCAGAACTTCCCTAAGTCATTTCAGTATCCTTGGATGTATGCCATCCGGCCCCATTGCTTTGTCCATCTTTAGGTTAGCCAGCAAATCATGAACACAGTCCTCTGAAAATCGTGAAGGAGTACCACACCTCCATTCCTATTTGTGTTTGTCTTCTGCAGTCCTACTCCCGATCCTTCACCTGCGAACACAGAACAGATTTACTTTTTTTTTCCTTTTGTATCCCAGTGATTGTTCTGGTTTGTCTTGCTTTGTTACCCACCTTGAACTGAAAGGTATTGGTGGGATATATGCTTGTATGTTATGGTTGTTAAGCAATTCGGCTTTATCTTTAATCAGCTTCTACAAACTTCTCCTCTTCACATTTGAGTCTCACAGTGCCACTGTTGTACTTCCTCTTATCACTAACATCTGCAAAAATGTCTTGTCCCTCCATTATATCACATTGGTTATTTTTGATTCTCTTTGTATCTTTGCTTTCTTGACTCCCCTTTCCTTTTGCCAACTTATCCAGGAGCAGTTCATAGACATTAGTGCATGTACAACTTCCTTGCAGATATACTCTGAGAACCTCTAATGCTTGACAACTGGAAAAAAAAAACCCTCGATTCCATTTCATCATCTAGTAAGGTCATATTTTCCAGCTTATGTTACTTGTTCAATAAAGTTGTGAAAGTGAAGAAGCAAGTCCTTCTTAGATACAAAGATGAACCTAAAAATAGGTGGGAAAATGTGGGATACAAATGTAACAAATAAAATAAACCTGGTTTTCTCTCTGTTTACCTGCATGAGGGATGTGCACAGATTAAAAAACAAATCGTTTGTGCAGTTATTTGGGACTTTAAACAGTTTTCAGGTGGGTTTATTTTTCTTAGTTCATTTCATACATTTCTTTTAATAAAACTGCTTTATGCACATTAGAACTTAACGCATGAAAATCGATTATGTACTTGTTAATTTGTAGGCTAACAAGTTAAATCAATTTTGAATGCACTACATTTTTTAAGCCACACTAATGAACTGAATGCACGTTAACAAATTCCTAATCTGCACTGCGAATTCCTTACATGCAGCAAGGACTGAAGAAATATATGAAAAACAGCTTTTGGATATCTAAGTGTTCAAAACAAATTCAACAAATCTGCCTGAGGTCTGGCACCAGCACTCTGTCTCAGGCCATTAGCTTCCTAATAAATGGGTCATTTGCTTTGCTCCACTCCTGAGGCAGCACAGTCAATTCCCACCAGCAAAGGCTCTCAGACGTGGGTGCCAGGAGTGGGCATATCCTGGACATCTTCTCTCTGCAGATGACTAAGTAGGAGACAGAGGTGCCACCGCTGCCTCCTTCGCTACTGGTTCTGGGAGCTGCTGCA
This sequence comes from Microcaecilia unicolor, assembly GCF_901765095.1. Taxonomy (NCBI): domain Eukaryota; kingdom Metazoa; phylum Chordata; class Amphibia; order Gymnophiona; family Siphonopidae; genus Microcaecilia; species Microcaecilia unicolor. Next base: position 36,656,005 of record NC_044038.1, read on the forward strand.
GGGGGACTAGCCTCTGCCCAACCATGACAGAACACTCTCTTTGGTGTCATCATTTGACATTTATTTTTCTAGGTCGATGAAAGGAATTATGCAAAAACTCTCTATGGTACAGTTGTACCAAATACCATATTTTACTATTCCACAAAATATGAATAATGGGCATGGAGATTTAACATAAATAAATAAGCAATGTGAAATCAGAGATCAAGTGGGGGGTTTTAAAATAGCATTTAGCACAATACAGCCCCAAATTATTCATATTTGAATTTAAATCACTATTCAGTCGAGTACAAATAATGTATTCTGGACCGAATCGAACATGAATATTTGGTACAGCCCTAGTCTATAATAGGTGATTATAAGGCACAGAAACTATTTTAATTAGCAGTGGGGTATGACTAGCTTACTTTCCTATCTTTTAAAATGGTGTTTCACTTCATTTTCTCTCTCTTTTTTTTTTAATTGTAGAAACCACCTTGCTGTGCTCACAGGAGAGGCAGTATATTAATAAATCATTAAAATTTATTGCACACACAGTATTTGAAACAGAGGTCTTATCTAATAGCATCTGTGCATCTTATTAGAAAGGATCAAGTGGGGGTTATTTGGAGGTCTACGTTAAGAACTTATATAAGCCTAAAACACACATACTCCAGCACTCCACCCATTCACATTAATATATATCAGAATTCAAATGGAGTTAAAGGGTAAGTATTAGTGGGTCTAGAAATACATTTGTCAGAATGAGATAATCCAACTATATTAACGACCTTCAGGAACCCATTCTTGTAATCAAGTGGGTTTGTAAGAGACATTTTAGAGTCAATATTCAAAGTGATTTAACTGTTTAAGCGGCCAGAAACAGCAGCCAGTTAAATCACTTATTTGGGGCTAACCGGTCATTCTCAGTACCACTTAACCAGTTAGTGCTGAAACGAAAACTAGCTATTTTGGGGGCGTTCTGGGGGAGGTGTCAACACTTAACCTGCCAGGGTAACCACATAAATACGACCACATATAAGTCAGCCCTATCTTTATGCAGTAACCCAATAGCTGGGTTCAATGCTGAATATCTCACTGGCCTGGCTAAGCTTTAGCTGGGTCCAGAAACCCATAAATTCAATGCCAGTGCCTGGACTTGGCCCAGCACTAAGTTTCCGAGTTTAACGTTGGCAGCAGTCGGAACACTGATCGCTGCCAGCTGAATATGGGGCCCTTTATTTTATTGTAGTTTGTGTCACTAATACACAATCAAACATATAAATGGCAAGAGGCGTACTCACTCGCAAATGCGCAGTAGAGACCCTCTCTGTCCCGCCCCCGCATCAATACGTGATGATGGGGGCGTGACAGAAAGGGAACCTGCGCACCTGCAAGTGAGGGAACCGCTGCCGCTACCGCTCCCCTCACCCACCCGGAGTCACCGCTCCCACCCACCCTTCACCCGGCCCGGGTACCTGGCTTCACTATTCAAACCGCCGGAACGCAGCACACAGCTCATCTGAGCTGCCGTTGGCCTTCCTTACTTGCCTGTGTCCCGCCCTCGCCGACGTTACGTCACACGAGGGCGGAACACACGCAGAGAAGAAGGAAGGCCGACTGCAGCTCAGATGAGCTGTGTGCTGTGTTCCGGCGGTTTGAATAGTGAAGCCAGGTACCCGGCCCGGGTGGAGGGGACTCGGGGGGGGGGGGGCGGCGGCGGCGACCTATCCGGGGGGGGGGGGCCTTTCAACCCCCCCTTCCTTTACTAGCCCGTTTTTACGGGCTCAACGGCTAGTTCCACAGAGAAAGCCACTCTGTTCAATAATGTTATTAATGAATATCATGACTCATGGCAGCACAAACCTATTGAAGCAGAAATGCTTTACATTTATCATGGATTACTATGGTCTGTAATAATTTAAAATGCATATGAAATCATATTAAATTGAAACCACTATATAAAATGAATTAACAATGAGTGCGTGCATCAAGGAACATACTTTTTATTTTTTCCAACCCAAAGGGATCAAAATCCGTTCATCTGTTGGAAAATTAATTCTCTGAAAAGTTAATGGAGCAGGACTAAATTTGGCATAGAGGAAAAACTGGAAACAAACAAACAAAAAAAAGACATATCAAGTTTGAAAATGGGACAGATCACACCAGGGGTTCCAGAAAAATAAAGCACCCCCTAAATATCCCAAAGCACATGGCACAGGAAGTTCCAGTAGCCGCAACATAGAAACATTGATAAAAAGAAACATAGCAGTTAAGAAATTACTCCTTTCAAACTGTCCCTTCTCCCGCTCTCTAGGACACGGACACACACACAAACACATACACTCATATACTAAGGGGTTAGAAATAATTCAATAAGGCATCCCGCAGCATATTCTCACTCTCCCACCATCCTCCTTTCTGTGCTGGGTTGATTCAGATGTGTATTTCATTTTGCTTGTTGTAAATTCTACAGCAAAACCTAATGAATACAAACAATACAGCTTTCCTAGTGGTTGCTATGTGCAGTGACACCTAGTGAAAACCATGTACCATAGTTTGCAACTGGTTTCTAAGTGTACTACCTCCTAGTGATGAAGCAGTGGAAAAACTTGGGACAATGGCTCCCTGTAGTTAAACTGTAAAATCCAACCATTGAACTGTTTGCAATAGCATCTAATAGTTATATATATATTATTACATTTTATTAATCTTTCTAAACCAAAGAACTGTTTGGGATGCACTCCATTCAAATCACCCTTCCACTCTGCCCCTATAGGTCAGAGTCAACAGATACACACACAGGCAATACAAATATAAACACATACACACATGAAGAACGGTTGGAAAGAATCCATGAGTCGTGCTTTAGATTAGGGGTGGGCAACCTCAGTCCTCGAAGGCCTCAACCCAGGCAGGGTTTCAGGATTTCCCCAATGAATATGCATGAGATATATTTGAATGCACTGCCTCCATTGTATGCAAATGAATCTCACAACTGGGTTGTGGCACTCAAGGACCGAGGTTGCCCACTCCTGCTTTACATGTTTTCCCCATTTTTTTATATAGCAATGCTTTCTTAGAAAATAGGTTAAAATGAGTACTAGTATTAGAAGATTTTGGAAGGGCACATGACCTGAGGTACTTTAGTATTTTTTCTCCTTGTTTAAAAAATTTTTTAAAGCAACAGTGTTGTCTTTTATCCTTACTGTATAAGCCATATTGTTACATCTGCTGTATTCCATAATTGTTAGCTTTACTCCCAGTTCCACCTCGATGTGTTTATTTTACCAGAAAAGATATTGCTGAGAGAAAATCATTCATTTTTTATGAATTACATTTAATCATTGCTTATTCTGCTTTAGCAAGACAAGAAAGCAGATTTGATGAAACCGTGCATGTGTCCTACATCACTTAGATTCACACCCGTTGCAGTACAGCTCACTAGCTATTTGGAAAAGCTGAAAATGTTTATTTCTAGGTGGGCACACAATAAGAACCAGAGGAATTTGAGTTTGTGCTTCCCACTGTTAAAACAAAACAAAAAAAAATAAACCTCAAATTGCTGATGCTTGGTGTGCACCACTTTCTAGAACTAACTTGAAAAAGGTCCAGCAAGCCATAGAGGGGCATAATCGAATGGGGCGCCCAAGTTTTCCTGAGGGCATCCTCGCAGGACGTTCCCGCAAAGGAGCAGGGAAACCCGTATCATCGAAACAAGATGGGCGGCCATCTTTCATTTCGATAATACGGTCGTGGACGCCCAAATCTCAACATTTAGGTCGTCCTTAGAGATGGTCGCCCTTGGTTTTCGACAATAATGGAAACCGAGGATGCCCATCTCAGAAACAACCAAATGCAAGCCATTGGGTTGTGGGAGGAGCCAGCATTCGTAGTGCACTGGTCCCCCTCACATGCCAGGACACCAACTGGGCACCCTAGGGGGCACTGCAGTGGACTTCAAACCCACCTCCCCGCTCCCTCCGTTTTCTATAGCTGTTGATAGCTCTCTCATTCTCCCTGTCTCCTCAGCTCGAAACCTTGGGGTCCTCTTTGACTCTTCTCTCTCCTTCTCTACTCACATCCAGCAGATTGCCAAGACCTGTCGTTTCTTTCTTTACAACATCCGTAAAATCCGCCCCTTTCTTTCCAAGCACTCTACCAAAACCCTCATCCACACCCTTGTCACCTCTTGTTTAGACTACTGCAATCTGCTTCTTGCTGGCCTCCCACTTAGTCACCTCTCCCCTCTCCAGTCCGTTCAAAACTCTGCTGCCCGTCTCGTCTTCCGCCAGGGTCGCTTTACTCATACTACCCCTCTCCTCAAGTCGCTTCACTGGCTCCCTATCCATTTTTGCATCCTGTTCAAACTTCTTCTACTTACCTATAAATGTACTCACTCTGCTGCTCCTCAGTATCTCTCCACACTCGTCCTTCCCTACACCCCTTCCTGTGCACTCCGTTCCATGGATAAATCCTTCTGATCTGTTCCCTTCTCCACTACTGCCAACTCCAGATTTCGCTCCTTCTGTCTCGCTGCACACTACGCCTGGAATAGACTTCCTGAGCCCCTACATATTGCCCCATCCTTGACCATCTTTAAATCTAGATTGAAAGCCCACCTCTTTAACATTGCTTTTGACTTGTAACCACTCCCCCACATTAATTGACTTGCTTGCTTTATTTTTGTCTATTAGATTGTAAGCTCTTTGAGCAGGGAATGTCTTTCTTCTATGTTTGTGCAGCACTGCGTACGCTTTGTAGCGCTATAGAAATGCTAAATAGTAGTAGTAGTAGGACATAGCTCCCTTACCTTGGGTGCTGAGCCCCCAAAACCCACTCCCCACAACTGTACATCACTACCATAGCCCTAAGGGTTGAAGGGGGGCACCTACATGTGGGTATAGTGGGTTTTGAAGGGCTCATAAGTGTAACAGGTAAGGGGGGATGGGCCTGGGTCCACCTGCCTGAAGTGCACTGCACCCACTAAAACTGCTCCAGGGACCTGCATACTGCTGTCAGGGAGCTGGGTATGACATTTGAGGCTGGCAAAAAAAAAAAAAAATTTAAGTTTTTTTTTTAGGGTGGGAGGGGGGTTAGTGACCACTGGGGGAGTAAGGGGAGGTCATCCCCGATTCCCTCCGATGGTCATCTGGTCAGTTTGGGCACCTTTTTGAGGCTTGGTCGGAAGGAAAAATGGACCAAGTAAAGCCGGCCAAGTGTTCGTCAGGGACGCCCTTCTTTTATCCATTATCGGCTGAGGACGCCCATGTGTTAGGCATGCCCCAGTCCCGCCTTCACTATACATCCGACACGCCCCCAGGAACTTTGGTCGTCCCTGCGACAGAAAGCAGTTGACACCCAACTTCCGATGTGTCGAAAGATGGGCGTCCTCCTCTTTCGAAAATAAGCCTGTTAGTAATATAAAAGCATTCCAGAGGCTTACATTAGCACTGAGGTTCTCAATCCAGTCCTCAGGACACACCCAGCCAATCAGATTTTCAGGATACCCACAATGAATATGTATGAGAGATTTGCGTACAATGGAGGCAGTGCATGCAAATCTCTCATACATATTCATTGTGGAGATCCTGAAAACCTGGCAAGCTAGGTGTGTCCCAAAGACTTGGTTGAGAAACCTGCATTAGCATATGAAAAGACACATGGTTTAGTGCCGAGTTAGGAGAATCTCTGTGGTTCAAGGCAGAATCTTTGCTCAGGCACACAGCTTCACTAACCCCCCAGCAAGTTTCTCATTTTGGCCTCCCAGAACCCTCACCTTTCATACTTTCTCTCCTTCTCCCAGGTACATCTCCCCCTTCCTTGCCATTTGCAGTTTTTACCCACTTCTCCTCCTAACTCGTCTTCCATTCCTCTACCCTTTCCTTTGCCATCACCTTCCATTCTATACAGGGTGTCTCATGCTCTCCCTCACCAGATTCTGGGCCCTTCCCTTGCTGTTCACACATTCTTCCTACCCCTCTCCCCTTCAAACGTCTCCTGTTTTTTCCTCCTTCCTGGCACTCCCCTTTTTCCTCTTCCCTTCAGGCACTTTTCCCCCCGCCATCTGTCTTCAAAGGGTCATTGGTTTAGTCTGGCTTGGAACTAACAGCATCACCACTTGAAAAAAAAATCATTTCAAACACATACCCCTACTATTTGCTGATTTAACAGTGTGAAAATAAAGTGAATATAATATGACTAGTACAACAATTTTGACACCTTTCCAATGGATTCTACAATGATTTTTTTAAAGTTATAACACCCAAAACGTTAGTTGGCTCATTATGCCTACAGTTTGTCAGGTGAAAACAATTTTGCCATAGAACCCATCCTCTAAGCCCTATTTTGTCTAATTTAAAGCACTGTGGATTCCTCCGAGCAGCTGTCCGAAAATTGGAAAATGAAAATAATTCAGTGTTACAAAGCAGGAAGCAGCTATAAAAAAATTTCTAAATGCCTCCCGCTAGCAATTTCGACTGTCAAACATTAAATGGAGTTTCCAAGAGCAGGTCTGGTAGACCAAAAAACAATCTGATAGCACTGCCCAAAAAGTGATCAGATTTGCAAAGCAGAAGCCACAGATCTCTGTAAATGACCTGCTGAAACGTTCAGCGGAAACTGGAGTAGATGCCCACACTACAACAATTAACTGCTTGAGAAACTTGTCAGAAGGAAAATATTTCTGCTACCTCATCATAACAGTGAGCAAAAGAAAACTATGATAAGCTTGAAACTCTTTGGAACAAAATACTTTGGACTGTAGAAAAGAACAAAACTGTTCAGCTATAAGTACACGTACATTTGCAGAAAAAGTGAAGCATATTTTGAAGATGCAACCCTTTGCCAACCATTAAAGCAAGGGGCTTAACTATTATGCTTTGTATTGCATGGCAACAAGTAGCACAGGAAATATTGGGCAGGGGCAAGAACGAACTCAACTAAAGTCCTTCAGTAAGTGAAGAAACTGAAGTTGGAAAGAGGATATTTCAGCAATACAATGATCCTAAACATCTCAAAATCAACCATGAAGTACCAACAACAAAGATGAAGTGACCTTCCTAGTTCCCAGACTCAAACTTAAGTGGAGATCTCAAAGCAGCAGCATAAATGTAGGGGAGACCTATGAGTAATTCTGAACTAGAGGAGTTCAGCAAAGAAGAGAAATTCCAAAAACAAGAATAGAACACATAGCTAGCAATAAGCTATTACTTCTGCCAAAGGTGATATTACAAAGCACAACCTAGACCTTTACTCTTACCATATACACTGTGTTCTTATTTTGAATGCATAAAGAAAATGCAAATTATGCCTTTTAAACTGCAAAAAGATTTACCAGATGTAGAACTAATGGGGGTGGTCAGCTTCTGCTCACTTAAGGTTCATTCAAACATATATGGGTTTAAGTGAAAAGTTTAATGCCTCCACCTCCATAACTTTTGTTTACATATTGTAATGAATAAAAAACAAAAATGCCTGAAACATGCTCTTATTAAATACTAGTAAGAAATGCCCGTTTCGGAAAAAAAATGAAACGGGCGCTAGCAAGGTAATTTCCCGCCCACCATCCTCCCTCCCTCCCGAGTTGCAGACCCCCCCTCCGTCCCTCCCTTCCAAGTTCCACACCCCCCCTCCCTCCCTCCGTCACTTGGTTGCGAGTTTGTGATTAAAGTTCACAGCGCTGTCCCCGCTGCTGTCACTGAATGTGTGGGACTCCCCGCTGCTGTCACTGAATCTCTGGAACTCGTGCGTTGTGCGTTCCCTGCCCCGCCCTCTACGTCATCGCGTTTTGATGCGAGGGCGGAGGTACACTGACTGCAGGCCCGTCCCGCCCTCTGCATCATCGCGTTTTGACACGAGGGCAGAGCTACATTGACTGCAGGCCAAACCGGATATCTCGGGTGCCTCAAGTTTCCGGCTTGAGGCTTCATTGGAACGTTGGAGGTGCCTTTTATATATATAGATATTTACATTTCTCACCACCATTCGCCACACATTCCTGCCAACAAACATGCTTTTGAAAGCCATCGTGAAAGAACTACACATCCTGTCTATTCAACTAGTTGCTCACAGTCCTGTCTACCTCTTCATTTGAGTCAACAGATGCCCTCAAAGGCATTCCTTCAGTTTTGGAAATAGATGAAAACCACATGGTGATAAGTCTGGTCAGTATAGCAGATGGGGTAAGACTGTGAGAAGCCGTTAAGATAATTCCGGCCATCCCCTGAAGCAGTAACTGGCAAAACAGGGAACTCCTGTTGGGAATTCACAGTTTGCTATTTTGTGATGTCCACATTCAGATAAGTGCTTCCTTGTCTGATTTTTTTTTTAAATTTTAAGTATTTGATGATTTTGTATGAACAATTTATTGGCAGGTTACATATGTTTGAATCATACATGAGACTAGTTCATTGGTATTATATATAATTTGTCTTATTTGGAAAAGTTGTAATACATTGACTCTGGAAATTAATTTATATTTTGAGGAATTATTTTTGTGAAGTTTTTTTTCAAGACTGATGATTATTATGCACCGATTGAAGATATTTGGTCGTCACATTGGAGCAAAATGTACTTCCAAAATATTCTCAATTGTTGTTTCAAAGTCTGCAGGGATGCAATTTAACACCAAGTGATTCTCCAATTGTCCTTTACCAGTTTGTCAACCTTTCTTGTGTGCAACTCATCAGTGGCTCTCCCAGGTCATCCACTTTGTTTTTGATCACATAAGTAAGCCCTTCCCAGTCCACACCCTTTAATATTTTTTAGCCCAGTGATTCACAGTACTCACATCAACACAGCGATCATTGTAAACAACTTGCATGCAAGTAGTGAACTGCAATTGGAGGGACTCCTTCAACAGTCAAATTCCATCAGGGTATGTTGCTTAAATTGTACCAAGTCCTCACTGCATGCTTCCATTTCAAAAACATTAGCAAAACAACTTCTGATACAAAAATGTCAAATTTGTGGGAATCCATCAATCTTAAGGCCAGACAACTGGACTTCCTTGTTAAAGACTATCAATCCAATGGATAGTCAACCCAATGTAAAATTTTCCATGGGATGACCATGTGGTAGAGACACATGTCTGTTCACCAAGAATTGTAACCAGCTTCACCTTCAATACTGCTTCAAAGTGACCCAACATTACTGTTCTGTTTGGGTAGAGACCAATAACCAGTTCAACAGAGAAAATTCCACTATTCTCATTGGCTATATTCACTGAACAGCAAAATTTAGGATTAGATGATCCACTGTTTGTGTGATGAGGTTTGAAATAAAATCCTGGTCCAGGTTTTACCACTTTATTTAGTTTCTGAGGAATTGTCATTTACATCTCACTTCTGCTTTTACTTTTAACTGCAAGCATCAGATGTAACTGAGTAAAAGTAGTAAAAACTGATTAGACTATTACTTCAGTAAAAGTAAAATTAACAAAAGTTTCTTGTAATTCTTTACAAGTAAAAATGACAAAACGTTTACTTTAGTACAGTGACTAAGTTACATTTACTTAATTATACACTAGTGTTAACTGTATTTGAAGATGTGGGCAAACCCCCAACATTTATCATAGAGACTTTGCAAATACCACGTTAACCTTTTCCACTAATACATGGCAACTGCACTTCAGTAAAAGGCCCCTTCTGCTTCATTTTGGCCTCTTTTCATTAATTTTCATATTTTTACTGAATTTCAGCTGGTATATAGGTAGACGCTATCCAATTTTAAAATTGATTGTAGTACCTATAATCTAGCATCCTTTCATATTATTTAGTTATAATAACTAAAAATACATAAAACTCCTGATATAGGCATGTAACTGCTGAAACACAGCCATGTTGATTTAATTCCAATTGTGTGGTTTATGTACATGAATAAACATTTGTACAGTTTTAATTTAATTTGCTTATTTATTTATTTATTCATTCTATTATATGCTGTTTATATTACTAGTTCTTTTCACACAGTCCTTTACCAAATGAAAATCATGTTAAACAAATCAGATTAAATTTGTTAACTTTATAATCAAAGAATTAGATTAAGAGGGAAGCACTGCATATGGTATATTCTGGTTTCAGCAAAGGTTTTTATTAAGAAATAAAACTAGTCTTAAAAAAGCAGCACATTTTTAAAAAAATATTCCTGTCTTTACTAGCTTTGGATAGTTATACTATATTCATATTAGGTTAAAACAGATTGTCAGGTTATCAGTCATTATGCAGGACACTTGCATATAACATAGGTAGTATAGGTCCTATGCATATTCCTTGCTGCTGCTGTACTAAGGCGCTGATGCACAAAACTCTCCACAAAAAAAAAAAACAACATTGCTTTTCAATCCCCAGTAAGCACTAACGAGTCCTAAACAGCAAGCGATGCTGAAAGGAAATCCTCATGCAAAAGAACTGCTTGCAAAAACAGTAAGCAGCTTGGTAGGGAAAGCAGTGCACCTGGAAAACAGCTATCCGCTAAGCAGCGCATGCGTAGGCCAATCACTCGCTAGGACAGAACAGCCTCTACAGTGCTTCACTGCTACACACAGCTTTGACGAGTGATCTGTTTTGCTACCACATGTGACACAAACCATGGTGGATCTGAAACTCTTGGACAACCTGTTCAAGCTTTACCTGACCCCCTCCCATTTACATTTAGGTTTTGTAGAACAGTTCCAAAATGAAAATGCAAAATACTCATAAGGGATGCAGCATGGTAAAAACCACTCTGATGCGCAAACAGGTCATAGTGCACCATCGGAAACAAGCAGATTTCCCCTTCTCTTTCTCAGGAACTTCAGACAGTAGTAGGACAATTTGAATTTCTACAACTCTTCTCCAGCAAAAATCCAATGTCATTATTGCAGTAGCAGCCCCAGTCATACAGCGATCAATGCAACAGTCATGCTATGAGAGTTCCTGACCTCCCGTAAAAATTGCTTGTAACAGGTAGAGAATGCATTCTGTACATCACCTGCAGCTGTGCATTGCTTGGAATGCACATTTAAATAGTAATCAACTACTTGAAATAAATTTGCATACGATTCTCATGGTCTGCTACTACGAATGGTAAAAAGCTCACAGAGTCCATGTGTGCATTTCTCACTGAATACTGTGCTCACTAAACCGGTTCGAATCAGTCAAAAATCATATGTTGCTATTCCGGAAACTTTTGTGTATCTAGCTCTAAGCACTGAGAGATTTGGCCATCTCTCAGTGGGGCACACTGACTTCACCCTATCATCATCAAGGGACCTCGAACCCTAATAAGAGATGCTGCTAGGTGTTGCTGCTGCCGTTTCAAGCAAGAGGGATGCTCTCCAGATCAATATACTCTGCAGAGAGCGCTTTATTTTGATTTTGCAATATGTCAGGTGCACCTTAAGCCCTGTGACTCTATCATCATCAGAGGACTAAGACTTGGATGAGCAACATTATTGGCACTGGGACACTGAAAGAGCACAGCATGGTCTCCTATGTTTCCTTCAGTGTGATCAAAATGCAAACCATCTAAGTGTGTGTGTGTGTGTGTGGGGGGGGGGGGGGGGGGCTATTGGATACAAATTGTGTCACACTGTGTGTTTCTTTGGGTTATGGAGGGGCTATATGGTGTGTTTTGAGGTTAATAAGGTTGGGTTTAAGGGTTCTGTGGTGGTCAGTAGAGAGTGAAGTGTTCTTTGTGTGGAATAGTACTATGGAATATGAGGGACGAGGTCTGGAGAGTAGTGGGTCAGTTATTCTAATTTAAAGGGTAGTGAGAGATGGGGAAGTGGTGGACAGACAGGTATAGGACTGGGCTCTGTGTTGGGTATACGGTTTTGGTTTTAATTTTTTGGGCAGAATATATGCAATGGTGTGTACAGACAGTAAAGCGGTGGCAGGGCAACATTTCCATGGGAAAAGGTTGTGTCACATGTTGACACCTGTTGCCTCAGAGATATAGGATCACAGGGTATTGGAGGAATAAGTTTGATGCCAACAGAGACTGCTGTGGGAGGTCTTGGCAGCCATGTTGCAATTGGAACCAGCACAGACAGGAGCGAGTACCTTGCCCATGCTGGCTCCAATTGCAAAATGGTTGCCAGGACCTCCCATGGCAGTCTCACAAGGCATTTTTAGCAAAAACTCAAACCTGGATTTTGGTCCGCTTTTGGTGCAGAAAGCAAAGCTCAGTCTGCCACTTACATGTGCACTTATAGAAGAGTGCTTAATGGCTTAGAGGCCCAGTGGATAAATGCATGGCATGGAGAATTGGTGAGAAATGGGTACAGCTCCCACATGCACATAACTTGTAGAATAGTTTAGCTGCTGTATTTAGGTGCTCACAGTTAGGCCAGGTTTATGGCTGGCATAACTGCAGGCATGTAAAATATGGTGTGCTGATACCAGGTTACCATAGTATTCCACACAGAATCTGGGTGTCCAGATTCTGTTATAGACTAGATTCTCAAAGAATGGCATCCACACATATAGAATCCCCCTAAGCCCCCTTCTGGATAAAATATTTTATTACAACTTATAGATAATGGTTTATTTAAAACTTTCATACGCTGTCTATAAGCTCCAAAGCAGCCATCGAAGCAATTCACAACAATCAAAACAGTGATATTTAAAGTTCTCTTTCTTTCATTTGTAAATAAACACTACAAGTGAACCTGATGCAGGACTGGCCAGAAATCTCCCTCCAAAAACTTAGACATACCACACTCCTGACATAGAAGGAAGATAAAAGAATGCACTAACACATTCCACCCAGACTTAATTCCCCTTAACACTATTTACTCCACGACTGGACAAAGTTTTTTTATATTTCTGTGCTCAAACTGTTTAAAAAAAACCCAACATGTTTTATTTTCAGATTTTGCATGGAGCATCCTATGAACAGGACTTTAATACACTTGTGTAAAAAAAAATCAGTATCAAAAAATGAACCAAGTAATTTTTAGGTTGGTTTGGAAATTGAAGTTTCCCCAGTAAGTCCAGGGAAAATCTAATCAGCCGTGGAATTACAGGAAACTGCACTGAATCTGCCCACAGAACTTTGTGAACTTGGAAAATTTATTCAAACTCCAATGCTGGTTTGGTCAAAGTACTACTTATTTCCAGGTGCTTGATACACTGCATACTGTGAGATTTACAATTAAAAAATTAAGAGGTAAAGAATTTACAATGAACATTTAACAGGCTAGTAGACAAAGATAGGTGAAAAAAAAAAGACATTATGAAGAGGAAGGAATGAGTAGAAGGGTGATAGAGGAAAAAGTGGAAGTGAACAAGCTTGTGGGAATTACTAAAAAGGCTAGCGCAAAAAGCCTGGCTTCTATTGCCTTTTAAAACTATGAATAGCAGACAGCTAGATTCCTGTTGGATTAGTGGGGGAAGCAAGTTCTAGAGAGCTGGATCTAGGTAAAAGGCAAAAATACTTTAAATATAACGCAAATAATTTAAATTTCAGTCTACATGAAATTGAAAGCCAGTGGTGTTCTGACTGTACAAGGGAGAGGAAACAGTCAAAATACTGTAAAGTAGCTTTACTGCTGTGGATTGGTTAAGATAATGTGAGCAAAAGCCCATTGTGTAAAGAGTTATAGCAGTCTAGGCGCAATGTAACTAAGACCAAGACAAGAGTTTGCAACCGGTTTGAAGAAAGTAGCGCCTACAGAGAATGGATAGTAAAAGGCAAAAAAACACCAGAGTTGACCTGTGCTGTAAGACAACAGAGTTGAAATAAAATCAAATACTTTAAGTCAAGGAATAGGAGGGAGAGGCCTTAAATAAACATGGTGAGGGGAAAGGGTAGAAGGTGAATTTGGGTTAAAGAATAACACTTTGAGGAGTTAAGGAAGTTAATTTTCATGAAGCTATTCTGAAACTGCATGGAGAGAGTTGAGAGGAGCAATACCCATAGAAGATGAGGAGGGAGAGGCCTTAAAAAAATCATGGGGAGGGTGAGGGGTGGAAGGTGCACTTGGGTTAAAAGATAACATCACACTCCAAGGAGTTAAGGAAGTCAATTTTCAAGAAGCTATTCTGAAACTGCCTGGAGAGAGTTAAGAGGAGCAATACCCATAGAAGATGATGGAAGCTTAAACAATTTGGATGTAGTCACCCTAACGACTATCAGAAAAAGAGGAGAGTCTAGATTGAAAAAAGTGTTGGAGAAAGAAAAGAACCCTGAGTAACCCTGCAGGAAGAGTAGGAGCTGACAAGTAAGTCTTGGGCATCAGGATGTTTCAGAGGAAACAGGAAAAAGTGATAGGGCCTGCTGAAAACTGACATACTGAGTACGTCGTTTTATAACAGATGGTGCCAAATGTCCTGCCCATTAGGAATTTGTCTGTCTTGGTAACATTTGTGCAGCATTAAATTGGCATGATGGGTAAATATAACACAACGTAGTAAGAAAATGTCTTTAATTCGCATTTATGGAAATACATTTTTCCTCTATTTCCATGATACAAAAGTTACATATCGATCAGGGGTGCTGGAATACACTGGAGCAAATTTGTTTGTTCCAAAGAAGAGGCTGGTGCAAGTTGCAGGCTTGCCACAGGCTAGTAGTTTCAAAAACATTTTACAAAACAAGAAGCAAAGTACAAAAACCAGATCAAGACTTAATACACAAGAAAGAGTGCAGAAATGAAACATGACTTTTTTCCCTTTAACTACTCCGTCCTCCCTCCTCCAACACACACTTATACATTCCATGGAAAGCAAATCAAATTACTATTCTAAAACAAACATTAAAAAATGAAATTCTGCATTCTGAATGAAAAATTTTTAATTCTGCAAAAAAATGTAAACTGCAGTATAAAGTTTCCAGGAAAGGTAACAGTTGAAAGGGAAGTAATCATTTAATAGTGACTGCTGTCTACTTTGAGTGAGGCTACCATTGAGTGCATAGAAAATGCTCTATTAATCCTTACATTAAAAGGTGATGATCCTTCAAAGGAAACAGCTCAACATAAAATTCAAGAACAGTACTAACTCACTTTGTACATTTTCACAACTTGACACATAGTAAGTGACCATACACCATTTTAGGTTTTGTTTCTTAAACTCAGACATTAAGAATTTCACATGATTTGATTGCAAAAAGAAAAATAATAATAATAATCTTAAATCAGTTTACAATACACAAATGTACATATACACAAATGAAAGTAAAACAGACAAAGATAGTTCAAATGGGTTGTTTTTTTTTAAAAGGTATACTGTTTTACCAGGAGCTATACATCTCTCTTCTTTGACATCGCACTGCAATAATGCATAAGACAAGCACAATCTATCTAGTATTTCCCATTTCTGCTGGAAGCTTGCTATGTTATAGGAACAGCAGCAGTAATTAGGGGAGAGGACTATCTGAGCTTCACCTGACAGGGCCCATTTCCTACAGTGAAGAGAAAATAGTCCCAAAATGTATAAAACAGGTAACGTCATGTCAAAAGCTCTCTTAACAGGTTTTATCATTCCACCAGTTATAAGAGCAAATATCAAACCCAGGGTCTGATGGAGCCCTCCTTGTTATGAGAGGAAAGCGCAAGAATATTGGCTCCTCTGGTCCATTTAAATAGGGCAAAGGATGGATTTCTGATCTGAGGGGGAAATTTGTCCAAAAGAGAAAACACCCACTTTCAAGAGTAACTTCTGGGAATTGAAATATTTGACCCATACCGTAACCATCCTGTAAGGACCAAAGTGAGGAATGGACCACATTCCTAGGGGGCCAGACCTGGAAGGAGGGTGGTTCATTAATGAAAAACTGCATCCCTTCCTCCCTTTTATTAAATGATCTGAGAGAAACTCATCATATTTTGAGCAGAATCTTTAGGAGGAAAATAGTTCCAAAATAACCCAGCTATTGCTTTATGTGGAAACCTATTACCTCCCAGGCCAGGCAAAAAGGATAACATATTAAAGTGATCCCTCTTCTCCACCTTGGTGATGGCAACTATGTAAGATCCTGTGGAAGAGAAGGCTTGTAACTCTTACAATGCATATTAACAGGCAAGGGACAGTTTTAATACACAGATATGAATACTGTCATTTAGAGCCATTCTTGCATACTATATGTAGTCTGAGGTGGTAAACAAACATGACAATTTGATTTTATAACCACAGGAATAAGGTAATGATTTTTATGTATCTTACAGAGCAGTTATAGATCAGTCTCACACCTGCTGCTATCATTCAAAAGGTACTACACTAATGGGAGCTTTGCCCGCTAGTGCCATAGATTAAACAGTTGATTTGTATTGTCCACTTCCATTTCATGAGTACTTTTCAATTTTTCTACAAATTAAATAAAATGTACTTTTCTACTCATATGGCTTGTGAAGTGGTGTAATCTTGTAATTTCTTCAACTCAAATCGTGTTTTTCTTTTAGCCTTCGAGTTGACAGCTACCATGTGTCCGGGACTTCAAAGAGGACTGAAGAACTTCTCAGGGTGTTTTCTACATCAAAAATGAACAGCAAGAATAAACAAATTACATTTCATCTCAATTAGCAGGACTAAAAAAAGAGCCTATATATATATATATATATATATATATATCCATGCTAGCTCATTGTAGTTACATCTCTCTCTCTCTAAGTAGAGAGAGAGAGAGAGATTGAGAGAGAGGGCGAAAGAGGGAGAGCTGGGGAGAGAGAGAGATATGAGCTAGCATGGACAGAAAAAATAAGTTAAATATGACATAGCAAATGGGTGTGGGGAAGACACCTATGAACACTACAAAATTATAACCCATTAGAAAACAGTACAACTGCATTTAAGAGCAGATAAAGAGATTTGTAAATCAATGAGGACCTAAACAAGTTAAAACTGTTTTTACCTACAATCACAAGGAAAGAAAGTGTTTATCAAACTCATCAAAGCCATAGGTCACAAAACCAGTAGTGACAGAACGTATTAAGCACTAAATTTAAAACTTATGAAGCAAAGTGGAAAAGTATTATGCAACAGCAGATCAAAGGTACAGTAGTTGTCAAAACTTGTTTTGACTCAAGGAGACTGTCATAATAATGCAATTACTTGCATGAGAGATGATCCAACATTTAATTAATACAAAATGATCGGGAGTCAGTTTCACCCACTCATAATATACATGAATATTCATCTTTTGTGGAACTGGGAAAATAAAAAAATATAGAATGTGCTTTATTGAACAAAAATCCCATTTTTTCCCTCTTTGGCAGCTCTCATTTTCCCATTTCGAAGAAAGGTAACCTTGATGTATCTCATAAGGATTTCAGCTGCCCAGATACCTTGGGGTAGGTTAGCTAACCTTGTTGGCCTCATCCTCTTAAGTGAGAGCACCTCTAATAGTCTTCCCAGGAGCATGTTATGGGACACAAGTTTTCAGTTTACACCAGATATTGAGGATACCTATCTGCATACTAAACAAATGTCAGGGCTCTCCTGTGGGATACGCTGTTCTCTCGAATTAGCAGCAGTTTTCGAGTTTTAAATCTTTTATTTATGGATTTTTTTTAAATGCAGCTTATGTACAGCATTTCAGTGATGCAGTTCACGATTTTCTGATTGGTCATGGCAACTTGTGACATCACTGGAACGCTTTGTGCACTCCAAACACTAAATTTTGATGCCTTTAATCATTTTATAGTTTCCAGCATTATCTTGTTATTTATAACCTAAATTGCTATATATTTTTGAGACCATTTTTTCTGTTTAATATGAGAAACGTATTTGATCTGGTGTTTTAGAGACAGACACACACACACACACATTATATATACACACACATACATATATACCCTGATTAAACAATTGTAACGCACTGAGTAAACAACAGAAATATAATAAAAATATGTATATATATATATTCACACTGTTTGTGCAATATATATTAGTGACTGTATTGTAAAACCAATGATCAATTTAATAGCGTTAAAATGTTGAAAAACGTTAAATAAACATGATATTCCTAAAAACATATGGGTGCTATTCTATAATAGGTGGAATAGGTATTGCCGTCATTTTTTTTTTTTTTCAAAAAGCGTCCAACTTAACTGATAAAATGTAGTTGGCAAAAAAGTAAAAACAAATAATGTGGCTTTGCAGTGCTTACTGTAATTGAAAATTTTTTTGTATTCTTAAAGCTTAAGACATTATGAGTCTCGGTAACCAGTAGTCACTATATTATAAATGAACTAGTAAAAAAGGCCCGTTTCTGACACAAATGAAACGGGCGCTAGCAAGGTTTTCCTGGGAGTGAGTGAATGATACATACCTGTAGCAGGTGTTCTCCGAGGACAGCAGGCTGATTGTTCTCACGACTGGGTGACGTCCGCGGCAGCCCCCACCAACCGGAAAGAAGCTTCGCGGGACGGTCGGCACGCAGGGCACGCCCACCGCGCATGCGCGGCCGTCTTCCCGCCCGTGCGCGACCGCTCCCGCCAGTTGAATGACTAGCAAAAGATGAAACACACAACTCCAAAGGGGAGGAGGGAGGGTAGGTGAGAACAATCAGCCTGCTGTCCTCGGAGAACACCTGCTACAGGTATGTATCATTCACTTTCTCCGAGGACAAGCAGGCTGCTTGTTCTCACGACTGGGGTATCCCTAGCTCTCAGGCTCACTCAAAACAAGAACCCAGGTCAATTGAACCTCGCAACGGCGAGGGTACAACAGAAATTGACCTACGAAGAACAACTAACTGAGAGTGCAGCCTGACCAGAATAAATTCGGGTCCTGGAGGGTGGAGTTGGATTTACACCCCAAACAGATTCTGCAGCACCGACTGCCCGAACCGACTGTCACGTCGGGTATCCTGCTGGAGGCAGTATGAGATGTGAATGTGTGGACAGATGACCACGTCGCAGCCTTGCAGATCTCTTCAATAGTGGCTGACTTCAAGTGGGCCACCGACGCTGCCATGGCTTCTGACACTATGAGCCGTGACATGACCCTCAAGAGTCAGCCCAGCCTGGGCGTAAGTGAAGGAAATGCAATCTGCTAGCCAATTGGAGATGGTGCGTTTCCCGACAGCGACCCCTAGCCTGTTAGGGTCGAAAGAAACAAACAATTGGGCGGACTGTCTGTGGGGCTGTGTCCGCTCCAAGTAGAAGGCCAATGCTCTCTTGCAGTCCAATGTGTGCAACTGACGTTCAGCAGGGCGGGTATGCGGCCTGGGGAAGAATGTTGGCAAGACAATTGACTGGTTAAGATGGAACTCCGACACCACCTTCGGCAGGAACTTTGGGTGGGTGCGGAGCACTACTCTGTTGTGATGAAATTGTATATGGAGCATGAGCTACCAGGGCTTGAAGCTCACTGACCCTACGAGCTGAAGTAACTGCCACCAAGAAAATGACCTTCCAGGTCAAGTACCTCAGATGGCAGGTATTCAGTGGCTCAAAAGGAGGTTTCATCAGCTGGGTGAGGACGACGTTGAGATCCCATGACACAGTAGGAGGCTTGATAGGGGGCTTTGACAAAAGCAAGCCTCTCATGAATCGAACGACTAAAGGCTCTCCAGAGATGGCTTTACCTTCCACACGATAATGGTAAGCACTAATCGCACTAAGGTGATTCCTTACTGAGTTGGTCTTGAGGCCAGACTCTGATAAGTGCAGAAGGTATTCAAGCAGGTTCTGTGCAGGGCAAGAACGAGGTTCTAGGGCCTTGCTCTCACACCAAACGACAAACCTCCTCCACTTGAAAAAGTAACTCTTTTTAGTGGAATCCTTCCTAGAGGCCAGCAAGACCCGGGAGACACCCTCAGACAGACCCAACGCAGCGAAGTCTACGCCCTCAACATCCAGGCCGTGAGAGCCAGGGATTGAAGGTTGGGGTGCAGCAACGCTCCGTCGTTCTGCGAAATGAGAGTCGGAAAACACTCCAATCTCCACGGTTCTTCTGAGGACAACTCCAGAAGAAGAGGGAACCAGATCTGACGGGGCCAAAAGGGCGCTATCAGAATCATGGTGCCGCGGTCTTGCTTGAGCTTCAGTAAGGTCTTCCCCACCAAAGGTATGGGAGGATAAGCATACAGGAGGCCGGTCCCCCCAATGGAGAAAGGCGTCCGACGCTAGCCTGCCGTGTGCCTGAAGTCTGGACAGAACAGAGGCAGCTTGTGGTTGGTCTGAGAGGCGAAAAGGTCCACCGAGGGGGTGCCCCACGCTCAGAAGATCTTGCGTACCACTCTGGCATGGAGAGACCACTCGTTGCGGTTGCAATACTCTGCTCAGTCTGTCGGCCAGACTGTTGTTTACGCCTGCCAGGTACGTGGCTTGGAGGAGCATGCCGAACTGACACGCCCAACGCCACATCCCGACGGCCTCCTGACACAGGGGGCGAGATCCGGTGCCCCCCTGCTTGTTGACGTAATACATTGAACCTGATTGTCTGTCCGAATTTGGATAATTTGGCAGGACAGCCGATCTCTGAAAGCCTTCAGTGCGTTCCAGATCGCTCGGAGCTCCAGGAGGTGGATCTGCAGATCCTTTTCCTGGAGGGACCACAGACCCTGGGTGTGAAGCCCATCGACATGGGCTCCCCACCCCAGGCGAGATGCATCCGTCGTCAGCACTTTCGTGGGCTGCGGAATTTGGAATGGACGTCCCAGGGTCAAATTGGTCCGGATGGTCCACCAGAGCAGTGAAGTGCGGCAACTGGTGGAGAGGCGGATGACATCTTCTAGATTCCCGGTGGCTTGAAACCACTGGGAAGCTAGGGTCCATTGAGCAGATCTCATGTGAAGACGAGCCATGGGAGTCACATGAACTGTGGAGGCCATATGACCCAGGAGTCTCAACATCTGCCGAGCTGTGATCTGCTGAGACGCTCTGGTCTGCGAAGCCAGGGCCAAGAGATTGGTAGCCCTCGCTTCGGGAAGGTAGGCCTGAGCCGTCTGGGTATCCAGCAGCGCTCCTATGAATTCCAGAGACTGAGTAGGCTGGAGATGGGACTTTGGGTAATTTATCACAAACCCCAGTAGCTCCAGAAGTTGAATAGTGAACTGCATGGACCGGAGGGCTCCTGCCTCCGAGGTGCTCTTGACCAGCCAGTCGTCGAGATATGGGAACACGTGCACTCCCAGCTTGCGTAGATACGCCGCCACCACCACGAGGCACTTTGTAAACACTCGTGGGGCGGAGGCGAGCCCAAAGGGCAGCACACAATACTGAAAGTGCCGTGCGCCCAGGCGGAATCTGAGATACTGTCTGTGAGCTGGCAGTATCGGGATGTGAGTGTATGCGTCCTTTAAATCCAGGGAACATAGCCAATCGTTTTTCTGAATCATTGGCAGAAGGGTGCCCAAGGAAAGCATCCTGAACTTTTCTTTGACCAGGAATTTGTTCAGGCCTCTCAGGTCTAGGATGGGACGCATCCCCCCTGTTTTCTTTTCCACAAGGAAGTACCTGGAATAGAATCCCCGCCCTTCCTGCCCGGGTGGTACGGGCTCGACCGCATTGGCGCTGAGAAGGGCGGAGAGTTCCTCTGCAAGTACCTGCTTGTGATGGGAGCTGAAGGATTGAGCTCCCGGAGGACAATTTGGAGGCAGGGAGGCCAAATTCAGGGCGTATCCGCACCGCACTATTTGGAGAAACCCACTGGTCGGAGGTTATGAGAGGCCACCTTTGGTGAAAAAATTTTAACCTCCCCCCGACCGGCAGATCGTCCGGTACGGACACTTTGAGGGCGGCTATGTTCCCGTGGATCCAGTCAAAAAGCCCGTCCCTGGCTTTTGCTGTGGAGGCGCAGGGGGCTGCTTAGGCGCACGCTGTTGACGGGAACGAGCGCGCTGGGGCTGTCCCTGTGCCTGACGAGGCATTCGGGCCGGCTGGTTTACCTACGCTTTGCAAAAGAATAGGGTGCAGCCTGCCGGGCCGGGAAAAACGTCCACCTGTGGAGGTGGAGCTGAAGGCGCCCGGTGGGAGAGCTTGTCGAGAGCGGTTTCCCGCTGATGCAGTTGGTCCACCATCTGCTCGACCTTCTCACCAAAAATGTTATCCCCCCGGCAAGGGACGTCGGCCAGTCTCTGCTGGGTGCGGTTGTCCAGGTCAGAGGCGCGCAGCCATGAGAGCCTGCGCATCACTATACCTTGGGCCGCAGCACGAGATGCCACGTCACAGGTGTCATAAATACCCCTGGACAGGAACTTTCTGCACGCCTTCAGCTGCCTGACCACCTCCTGATAAGGCCTGGACTGCTCCGGCGGGAGCTTCTCGACCAGGTCCGCCAGTTGTTGCACATAGGTCCGCATGTGAATGCTCATATAGAGCAGGTACGATTGGATGCGGGTCACGAGCATGGAGGATTGGTAGGCCTTCCTCCCAAACGAGTCCAGAGTGCGAGACTCCCGCCCCGGGGGCGCCGAGGCGGTATCCTCGAACTCCGTGCCCTCTTGAGAGCAGAATCCACGACCGCCAAGTCATGGGGCAATTGTGGCCGCATTAGCTCTGGGTCAGAGTGGATCCTGTACTGGGACTCTGCTTTCTTGGAATGGTGGGGTTAGTTAATGGTCGCACCCAGTTCCGAAGCAGCGTCTCCTTTAGGACATTGTGCAGCGGCACCGTGGAGGACTCTCTAGGTGGTGATGGATAGTCGAGGACCTCGAGCATCTCGGCCCTCGGCTCTTCCACAGAGACCACGGGGAAGGGAATGCTAATAGACATATCCCGCACAAAGGAGGCAAAGGAGAGACTCTCGGGGGGTGAGAGTTTCCTCTCCGGTGAAGGCGTGGGGTCCGAGGGAAGGCCCGTAGACTCCTCTGAGGAGAAATATCTAGGGTCCTCCTCTTCCCCCCACGAGTCCTCATCCTCGGTGTCGGACATAAGCTCATGTAGCTGAGTCCTGAACCGGGCCCCGGCTCGACGTCGAGGCACCAGGGTCTCGGTGTCGTCGAGCAGTGGACTCCCGCGCCGGCGGGGACGGAGCTCCCTCCATCGACGTCGACGGGGACTCCACCTGCGTGGCGGTCGAGACCGGCACCGCAAGCGGCGGCGGTGTCGACGGCCCCGGCGCCGGGCTAGAGCTCGCCGGCGCCACAGTCATCGGCGCCGAGGGCGCAAGCACCCCCGGCGCCGGCACAGCCTGGCGCATCAGCCCTTCCAGGATCCCCGGAAGGATGGCTCTGAGGCACTCGTCCAGGCCCGCTGCCGGGAAAGGCGGTGGGGCCGGTAGGGGTGTCGGTGCCAGAAGCTGCTGGGAGCCAGGAGACGGCACCGAGGTGCCGGAACCCCGACGCGTCGGTACCTCCACAACCGACGGAGACCGCTCCTCTCGACGGTGACGCTTCAGCGTCGCCTCCTCTCCGACATCGGGCTGCACCGAGGGCGACCGGTGACGACGCTTCTTGTCTTTTTTCCGATGCCCGTCACCGGCGCCGGAGGGCATGGAGGAGGAGGAGGTCGATCCCCCTCGGTCTCGAGGTACCGGGTCAGACAGGGTTTGGTCCCGTGGCCCACGAGCTGAGGGAGTGACCGGGGCCGACTGCCCATGCGGCCTCTCGCCCCCACTCTCACCGGAGGACCGGCGGGCCGACGGGACCTGTTCTCCTGGGGTCGCTGCCATCGGTGCCGATGTCTCGGGCATCGATACCGGTACCGAAGGACCGGCGTCGATACCGATGCCTTCGAGGTCGACGTCGAGGGGCCGGCGCAAGTTCCGAAAAGACGGTCCCGTAGAACTTGCCTCGCAACCTGAGTCCGTTTCCGGAGACCGAGACACAAAGCACACGACTTGAAATTGTGCTCCGGCCCGAGGCACTGGAGGCACCAAGCGTGGGTGTCGGTCTGCGAGATCGGCCGGCCGCAGCGACCACACTTTTTAAAACCACTCGGGACCCTCGAGGACATCGACGGAAAATCGCGTCGGCGAAGTCAAAGTCGTCAATGGTGGCTGAAATCACACCACGAAAAAACAAACGACCGTGCGGCCACTAGGCCGCAACGCGGCGGCCCCGCTGGAAGCGAGGGAAAAAAGGGGAGCGCGTGCCCCACACGCGCAGGGTTTTTTTTTTTTTTTTTTTTTGGTAAAAGGAAACCGGGCGGTAACGAACCGTTAGTAAAAGTAGGAAAAACACACGATCAGCGTACACGCGATCGAACAATCCGGCGGCTGAACAGAGAGAGCGGCAAGGCACGACTCTCTCCAGGCGCGGAAAAAAAGGAACTGGCGGGTGCGGTCGCGCACGGGCGGGAAGACGGCCGCGCATGCGCGGTGGGCGTGCCCTGCGTGCCGACCGTCCCGCGAAGCTTCTTTCCAGTTGGTGGGGGCTGCCGCGGACGTCACCCAGTCGTGAGAACAAGCAGCCTGCTTGTCCTCGGAGAATGTATGTTTCATAGAGTATGTGTGAGAGTGTCTGTGTGAGTGAGTGTGGTCTGTTACAGAGTATGTGTGTGTGACATTGAGAGTGTGTGCGAGTGCGTATGTGAGGCACAGTGAGTGTGAGAGAGTATGTGTACGATACACATACTGTCTGTGAGATCGAGTGTATGAGATTGAGAGTGTTTGAGAGTGACTGTGTGACAGAGAGAGTGAATGTGATACAGTGTGAGACATAGCGTGTGTTGTAGACAGTGTATAAGAGTGAGAGAGACACTGACTGAGTGAGAGAGAGAGAGATTGTGTGTGTGACAGAGATACCTCCCCCCTGCCTCTCTGTGTTGGGTAGACCCGCTCCCCCTGCCTCTTCTGCTGTGTGGTCGCAGGACCCCTCCCTCGTGCTGTGTGGTGTGTCTGCCGCCGTGCTCACAGGTCTCCCTCCACCGCCCTGTCAGGTGTCTTGATCCGCCCTTAGTCTTTGCTCTCAGGACCCCCCCCCCCCCCCCATCTGTGGTGTGAAGAGCCGTTCTGGACCTCATCCTCCGTATGCCCACTCCCTCTCATGTTTATTTTCCCCCTCCTGTGTGCTGTGAGGACCCCGTCCCCTGTGGACCCCTTCTGCCTCTGTAGTCTGAGGTCCGACCCCTGCCGCCACGCCCCTGCCGAAGTCGCAACTGCTGACCTCTCTCCTCCCCCCCCCCCCCCCCACAGGGTCCATCGCGCCTCTCCCCTCCAAAACCGGAAGGACTTCCATAAAGCAGTAGGAAAATAAGTGGCAAGTGGTGCAGAGCTCAGTGAAACTCCCTTACCGGAGCTGCAGCATGTAAAGCTGCAACGCGCCGACCTCGTCGCCAGAGAGAAGCCTCGCTCCACAACTTCAATAGCGGAGCTGGAGGGAACTGGCAGGCTCTGTTGTAGAATGATGTAAAAGGAAGATAGGTAGAGGGGTGTTTAAAAATGTCACTGTTATTGGCTGATAAAAGAAATTGAGGTAGAGCAGGGGTTGAAGAAGCTGCACTGTTATTGGCTGAATGGTGGAGTGGGAGTGGCCTAGAGTTGAAGAGGTCCGTTCTTATTGGCTATCTTTAGAGTGAGGAACGGAGCTGAGGGCGGGGAGTTGTCCGTTATTGACGGGTATAGCTGAAAGGTGTATGGCACAGGATGCAGGGCGGGCTGTGGAAGATAACTGTCGGACAGGGTGGCGGAAGGGGGGGTACAGGGGGCCGTAACGTGCAGGGCGGAGGTTTTGAAAATGGAGAAAGTGTCAGCCAGGAAGTCGGTGGCAGGGCCGTGAGGGGACAGGGGATGTGCATGTTCGTCGGGTGGGGAGTTTTGTGTGTTGATGCGGCTACTGGGGGGGGGGGGGGGGGGGGGGGGGGGTCTGTGTTTGGCGGGCTCCCTGATACTTGGTCGAGTGCAGTGACAGCTGATGTCGAGATAGGGGGAGGAGTAGGGAAAACACGCTCCACGTGTTTCCCTACTCCTCCCCTTTGGTTTGGAATCAGTTGTCACAGACGTCAGTGCGTTTTAGTCTGTGTAGGAGAGGACCTGAACGTTGTTGAAGCTGACTGTGGGCGGGCAACGACGTCACCGCGTTGTGATGCGAGGGCGGGGCACTTTAAAAGTGGTTACAGAGCTTCGAACTTACGAACCCTGAAGCCACAAAGTGTGCCTTAGAACGTTGAGGGTGCGTTTTATGTACAGATGGGGCTTGGCTGAGGGCGGACCTATGAGTGAGGGTGAGTGTTCCTGATACCCTAGCCTACCAAGAGTCCTACCAAGAGTGCAGGAGTTCAGTGCTTTACTGCCACGGAGTGAGCTTCAGAACGTTTGAGGTGGGTTTTATTTATATAGATATTGGCGTCATGTTATTTAAAAGAAACAAAAAAGATTTTTTCTTTAGCACGAGAGTCTTGCAAGAAAATAGAAGAATGTTTATTGACTATGAAGAACCAAATGATAGAAAACTGTTAAAAAATATTTTAAAAGAATGAGATGCTTACCTCCTCTCTTTTGGAAAAATGCAGAATGTCAAAATGACACGCTATCAGCTGATAGAAGTGTTGCAAAATGGCGATATCAGGAATAGTGGAAGTTAAATAGGATAAAGGAGGACATGAAGTCTGTCCAAAAAAATAGTGAAGGAAAATGACGTACATGTGAAGTTAAAGGTGACGGCATATACAAAGGAAAGAAGGAATGCTGAGTGCACAAAAGCTACTAAAGTGAAAGAACGTCAACCTATCATATGTTAGTGGCATGTGAGTCAAATATACTGTATATGTAAATAAACACCAAAAATGTGACAGTTTATGATGAATTATAATTTAACCACAGTGCCGTGAACAGCTAGTGAATAAATACACTTTGTGAATGAACAATGTGTATAAAAATAAATCATTAAAAAGTACCATATGAATATAATTTTTTTAAATATATACGTGAGAAACCTGTTTTCTGATATATTGGATAAAATTCCAAAAGTAGAATAATGATTGTTTACATATATAGAAAAAATAAATCAATTATATATAAAGATTGCTCGACCGACCCAAAAATTCCCGTAATTATACTGATTTTGTGTTAAAAAACACAAATAAAATTAAATTAAAAGATAACTTATTAATTGCTGCCAGTATCTGGATGAATATGTTATATACAATTTTATGTCTATAAAACATAAAAATATAAAAATAAAATTGAATCTAACTCTGCAGAAATAATAAAATTATACTAAATAAATAATGACAATCCTGAATTTCAGTAATAGCAAAGAGAGGGAACAAAGTACAAACAAAAGTCCAAACAGCAAAACAAAAAGTATCAGGAGCCTTCAAAAAAAAGAATAAGAGCTTTAACCAAATGTTTTGATGAAACAATCCTAGAATGGACCTAACACGGTCAGTGTTTCGGCACACAACGCCTGCGCCAGGGGGACTACATAAAACAAAATGTTTAATAATAAAATCCATATATGTATGTCAAAACATGTGTGAATCAACATATATATATATATATATATATATAACTTAAAATGAAAGGAGCAATGGGTTTTGAAGCGTGAAACAAAACATACATGACATATATAATAAATAATATTTTGAAGAAAATGCATATTATCCATCAAAAACTGTATACCAAACAATAAACATCATTGCAGCTGTGTTATCGGAATGGTAAGTGCTGCCTCACATTGATATTGCTGATATCAAAATATGAGACTTATAAAAGTTGGAAAATAATCAAAAAATGTTAAAAATGCTGAACAATTACATCATGATTATAGTGTGTGTTAAATGATATTTTAAAAAGATAAACATACAAAAATATGAAAATATATAAAAAAAATATGTAAAAAATGAAATAAAAGAAATGTGTAAAACAATACAATACAGCAAAACAAAAAATAAAAAGGAATAAGAGCTGTAATCAAATACTCATCTACAGCCACAGCCATTATCATGCTGTTTTATTATTTTTTATATTTACGTAGTTATTTTTTTTTTAATACAGCCTTATAAATAATCATATCTATATCTTAATGATAGATCTTGAAAGGTATCACAGGGATAGACAGGACATCGTTGGAGCAGAGTGATGATGGGTCTAATGGGTAAAAAGAATTCAAAAGAAAACATTATAGTCTATCTCTGCATTGAGACCACTGGGATATAGAGTATTGAAGAAAAAATGAATCAAGAATATTCTTCGACCCGCTGCTTGTTTCATCTGTTGTGGTGTGGATACAGAAAGCCTCTCTGTTTTTGTGCTGCATACAGCTAAACAAAGGTACAGTAGTGAGCTTGACTGTGGGAACATGTCAAGTTTATCCAAGAAAGCTACTGAAAGTGAAAGGGCTCATTCGGCTGACAGACACATGCAGTAGTAACAAAAGAAAGTATTGACGTTGTCAAAAAATCGAGGATTCCAAACTTATAATACCAAAGGAGTTCATTATGTATCACATCTGAAGGGACTACTGCGGAAAGATTCGACACGGCTGTGCTTCGGCAAGCGTGCCTGTGTCAGGAGTCTTAGGGGGCCGATGCACAAAAGTCCCCGGAAAGAACTGCTTACTAGTTCCATCTCAGTAAAAAATTACTGAGGTGGAAAATAGCAAGTGATTCTCAGAAAAAAAAATGCAAGCAAATGAGCTGCATAAACTTTTACGGTGAAGCTCGCAGGGAAGGCTACTAGGACATGCGCAGAGCATCCACTCGCAAAGCTGCGCATGCCAGAATAGCCCTCCAAAGCATTTGACAGCTTCCATACATGCATACAAGCTGTATGTACGAAGCCGTATTCCCGAAAACACAATTTTAAATTTTGGCAGTCTAGAGCTGGGGATGGCTGCTGCAGGAGGCTAAGAAGCAGCAGTAATGGGAGGGAGCTGCTTTCCTCCCTCGCCGTCCGCCAGAGCTGCCCCCACCAGAGCATAATTTGAAACATATTGTTTTCTCTTGGTCAGAAAATAAAACCTTTTAGATTTTTTTAAAAAATACTTACTTTGAAAAAAAGGCTGATTCTATGGGGAACTAATCTGGGAAGGCACTGACCCAGACTTTCAGCAAGAGCTGCAGTTGATCCAGACATCCTAAATACATTATCAACACTGAAACAGGCAAGGGCCAGAGAGTTGGCTATGCAAGAGAGCCCGGCTGCACAAAAATGAAGATTTCACGGCTTACAGCTGCTCTAGACCTCCGGTAAATATTGCTCGCTAAAGGCAGGCAGTCCTTGCTGTACATCGCTCATAAATGGCTGTGCATCCCACAGAATGCAGACATCTACAACTGTTTGCAATGCAGTTGCATGCGATTCCCACTGGCTGTTACTGCAGATGGAAACAGCCTGCAGAACCCCTTTGTGCACTGCCTGCTGTATACTGTGGTCGGTAAGTCAGCTGAGCCAGTCAAAAACGCACGGTGCTGGCCTGGTAAGTTTTGTGCTTTGGACCCTTAAATCCCTTATTAGCACAAATCGGATCAGCAAAGCAAATATAGGGAAAAATACAAATTTCAACAAAATGCAAAACAGCAACTGCTTTTTTTTTTTTGTTTGTTAGACACACATGCAGGCAAAATTTTAATTTTACTTGCCAAGTAACCACAATGGAGCATCTTTTTGCTCAGAATATCTGAAGGCAATGTACCAGAGTGTCACATGAAAACATAAAAAGGGATAAAACATTTCCACCAACAGAACAGAGCAGTTTTTTGGCATGATCTGCTGCAGAAAGATATAACCCCCCCCCCCCCCCCCCCCCCATGTGTTTAATATGGTGAATTGCCGCTCCTCAGAACAAGCTAAAGCAAGCCCAGGGTCATAAGATCTGGATCCCTGGGACTTACTATGGTATTCTCCTTAAATGATAAAAATGAAAGTGAGAGGGAGCCAGAATTGTATGCAAATATATCAAAATCCTTAACCGGCTAAGAATAATGCAAATCGTTCTCCTTGACTAAGGAAGTCATTAACTACACAGGTAATTTCTTTACTGTTTCCTACACTGGCTACTCAATGGTTAACAGGCAAAAAGTTCACAAAGATTCATAGCTGCTGACAAACCAAAGGAATCTCTGTAGGAACCAACAGATAAACTAAGCATTGGAACCAAAACCAGAAAGGAACACTGTAGTACATAATCTTAATTCATACATTCCTGAGCTTCACAACAGTGCCAAACTTTCCTGCAAAGGCTTTCCTCTATTGTACAAGCCATCATCCTCATCCAAGAAACATCAAGTTAATAGAAGCCCGCAGTTAGTAAACGCCTAAGCAGGTCACGCCCAAACCATTAGTAATCACTGTAAATATAATTCAAATACGCAAACTATGGACTCTACAAAACCCACAAGGGGTTGGAGGGAGACAGTTAAATCTCTAGAAAAGAGTGCTTTAACCTTTTAATGGCTATAAATCTTAATGCATAAGAATCCCAAGAAATTTGCACTGGGTAATTCTTTAGGAATGTAATAACTGAAAAGTCAAAACACAAAAATATTAATTAAAACTTCCTAAAAAAAATGAACAATTTCAACTCATTTTTTTAATTACTTTCCCTATAGGGGAAATCATGAACATATTAGTTGGGGCAGCTTGTTTGTAAATTTTATCCTGAATTTGGTACCAACATGCACTATTAGCATGCTCATGTGGATTCAAAGTGCTCCCCAACTTACAAATTAGTGAAGACCACTGTATTGGGGGGTGGGGGGGGGGGGGAGAGGAGAGAATGCAGAGACGCAAAACACTAAAGCTTATAACAAACTAACTTTGCAAGTGCACACTTACAGAGTGTCAGAATGTCACTCATGTTTCCCCTTCTATCTGTAAACTCATGCATGTTTGTACAAGGATGGTATGTGAAAATACATGATAAGTTCCTCTCATTACGTAGGACAGGGGCTTTATGAGGCGAGTGCATGTATGCTTCCACCTATGTGAATATGTGAACATGCCTGCACCTGTGTGTTCCTGTTTGTGCCTGTACATACGAACGGACAAAGATGGACAGAGTTTTCTCAACAGATATGAAACGTGCTTAATGTTGACAAGTCTCCACCAATCCAATTTAAAAGACTGGCAAATTTGCTATAACTATGAAATTCATTGCCAGAGAATGTGGTAAAAGCAGTTAGCTTAATGGGGTTTTAAAAGGGTTTGGATAACTTCCTAAAAGAAAAGTCCATAAGCCATTATTAAGATGGACTTGGGGAAAATCCACTGCTTATTTCTCGGATAGCAATAAATCTATATGGCTTGACTTTCTCCAATTAAAAAGTACAGACTACTAAAAAATATATATATATATAGGAGAAAGTCCCTCTGAACACTTGCAATTAGCAACAAGGTGGCGTCTCATATCACTTAGCACGAATACTCATATCACTCCCATGGTGACTCTACATACGTGCATTTGTTGTTAGAAACAAATGCACGTATGAGTCACCATGGGAGTGATACGAGTATTCGTGCTAAGTGATATGAGACTCCACCTTGTTGCTAATTGCAAGTGTTCAGAGGGACTTTCTCCTATATATGTATTTCTAGGATAAGCAGCATAAAATGTATTGTACTATTCTGGGATCTTGCCAGGTGCTTGTAACCTGGATTGGTCATTTTTGGAAACAGGAAGCTTGGCTTGATGGACATTCAGTCTGTCCCAGTATGGCAACGCTTATGTTCTTATGGCAATTTAATACCCTGTATGTCCAGCTACATAGAGCAAAAGGAGATTACAATGATTGAGGGCCCAGAAGTGCAAGATGGCTATGCGAACACAATAATGTAACAATTAAGGATATACCTTCTTATAGTATTCCACTAAGCATTTACTAATTTTATGTGGCATGAAATGAGTATTTAATGACAGATTTATTGAAGAATGTAGCACTTTAATTCAATGCATCTAATAAAGAGAATGGATTACACATTTTGTTATATGAATTTAATTGCCAATTCTACTGTTTCTTTGGGTTTTATTTGACATTTCAGCCTCAGTAAACGACAATACTGCATGAGCAATTTTTCTGATCACATGTCCAGCTATGCCCTATTCATTCCAATTTGGGCACTTCACATGATTGCCTCAGATTTAAAAGGACACTTTCAGGACTATTAAAATGAGAATGATGAACATCCCTAAAAGCATTATAAGAATACTGCTGCCACTTGCATGTCTTTTAGCCTTTTTTTAGAAAAACATTTTCAATGAAGATGAAGGTCTTAGGACCAGGCTATGGCGCACTGCAACGAATGAAGCTGTTTCCAGCTGTGGTGTGGATGCAAACCAAAGCAACCAGATCTACAGCAGCTTAACAAGACGATCAGCAGAACAAGCCAAGCCTGTTTATTCAGCATCTCTCTGCTGATATATCACCATCACAAATATACCCACTTGGGTCCCTTCAAAGTGAAAAGCCCTAATTAAAAAATTACAACAAACTGTGGATGAATTGCACTGCTTGAGGTGCACCTGAACAAATCAGCTTGCAAGCATTTAAACCAGAGGTTTTCAACACAGTCCTCTCAGGGCACACTCAGCCAGTCAGGGTTTTCAGGATATCCCCACTGAATTCAATAGGGGTATCTTGAAAAAACCCAAATGGCTGGGTGTGCCCCAAGGACTGGGTTGAAAACATCTGATTTTAAACCACCCACAAATTCTTAAGTGTATAATGCAATAAAAATAGCATTTGTACTGAAAGTTAGTTAAGTGGGTCTCCTTAGTTTCACATATTTTACAAGCTAATCTACACTGGATGGGAGCAAAGCAATGAGTTTTTATCAATAGAGTTTCTGCATTTATTTATGGTACTGCCCTTTAAAAGCTTTTTGATATACTATGCACACAATTCTCCAGTTTAATTAACTGGAAAGTAGTTTTCATTCACTATCAGCTCAATGATCAAAACTCTGGTGCTGCATGAACAGCTCTGGAGTTCACTGATACAGCAGCACCCAAAACTAACTCCCTCATGATCAAAGCTAATAGTATGCAAATGATATGCCATGCTATTAAGCTTCAAACATGAGAGAGCAAAGCAGGCAGATGGCACCTGGCATATGCATCAAAGTTGTGTGTTAAGCACAACTTTTGAACGCATGCCCAGGACACTGACTGTCACTGTCAGCCCTGGGGGTCCACTGGAATCTCCCCATATATGCAAACACCTAATGGTCTAGTAGGACCCCTGTCAAGGAACCCACCATCACTCTGGTGGCCTAGTGGCACCCCCCCAAAATCCCTAGTCCCTCCTCCTGCTGGGCACCTGTCAAAATGGCGGCTCCCAACCCTACCCAGTGCATCCCTGGGATGTTCTGGGCAGGGCTGGTCACCGCCATTTTGAAAGGCAACCAGCAGCAGGAGGGACTAGGACCGCATCCTCCTCCAAAGTTAAGGCCACCAGGGTGATGGGAAGTGGGATCCTTGACATCTGTGAAAAGGGGCCTGATGTGTTTCGAAACACTAATACAGATAATTTTTAATTAATTTTTTTTAGTGGATCATTTTTATGTATCTCAATAAAATACTACCACAGCTTGCAAAGACGACACCCATTTCCATAACCTAAGAACAGAAAACAGAATCTAACCTCCAACCCCCTCCCAAAACAATAGCTGGATATCCCACCCCCTGAAGCTCTTCCCAGAAGATTCACTGAGAGGCGCAAACAGGAAAAGGGAAAGATCAATCAGGGATAAAGAGGGTGGCAGGTAATGAGGAAACAGTTGGGACTCTGACAAAGGGCAGTGTGGGGGGGGAGGGGGGCAACTGGAATGACTGGGGCCCTCATTTGCACATCCTCCCGCAGCTTCTGACCAGCTGGGAGTCCTTGGCGGCTCCCCCTTCCATCCCTCTCCAGGTCTCTGGGCCTGTGTTCCTCACTGCTGACTCTCTGCCTTTATTCTGTTTATTTTTATTGCATTATACCCACATTTACAACCTAGTGGTAGATTCAATGTGGCTTACAAATTGAGAATAGAAAAACAGGTTACAAATTAGAAGCAAAGAGGTTGAGCAAAAACAGTAGCAGAATAGTCCATGCAGGATCCATTTAGGTACATGGGTAAGGAGTGGTGGCCTGTTTGCTGTTTAGGCTAAGTGTTGTCATGTAGGAAAAGTGTTTTGAAGAGGTGTGCTTTCAGGTGTTTCTGGATGGTAGGTAGTTTATGGATTTTAGGTTTTTTGATAAGGAGTTCCAGATTGTTGCAGACTTAAGAGAAGCTCATTGTGTACACGTTGGAAGTGGAGGGTTAGGTAGGATCTTACATTCTTGGTTGTGTTTGCGTAATGATAGGGTAATTAGGTCAGGACATGGATGGTGTGAGGCTAAAGATTATTCTGTAAGCCAAGGTACAGATCTTGAAGGATGTGGCATGACTTAATAGGTGGCCAGTGTAGGTTTTGGAGCACAACTTCTTGCATTTTCAAATCAATTTTTGCCATAGGTAAAGTCTTGCTGCAGTAATTTGTGCAGTGTTTGGAGTTTCTTTAGTGTCTGTTCCTTGCATCCTGCATATATTCCATACAGTAGTCTACATGTGCAAGGACCATAGTTTGGACAAGCGAGCGAAAGAATCTCGTGAAAAGTAATATTTTTAATACGTTTCATTTTCCACATTGAAAGATTTTCTTTGTAGTGTTTTTTACTTGTCTATCGAAGGATAATTTGTGATCTATGGTGATTCCTAAGATCTTCAAGTCATCTGTTATGGGAATGGTTGTTCCCATAGCATTGCTAGATGTAAAGTGATCAGTATTTTATGGTGAAGTATGAAGCAGTGAGTTTTTTCCCTATTTAGTTTCAGTTTGAAAGTAGATGCCCAAAGTTCTATGAGATTTATGCCGTCTGTGATTTTGGTATTAATTTCAGATATCTCTTTTTGAAGGGGATAAAGATGGAAATGTCAACTACGTATATGAAAGGGTTGAATCCTTGGTCGGAAAGATCTTGCAAGGGGGACCATCAGTAGGTTGAATAGTAATGAAGAGAGTGGTGAACCCTGGGGTACGCCGCATTTGCTTTCCAAGGGTTGCAGATCATGGAGTTCAGTTTCACTTGGTAGGATCGGGTAATCAGGAATCCTCTGAACTATTCGAGTACTTTCCCCTCCTATTCCTATTTTGTCAAGGACTCTTTGTAGGATGGTATGATCAACCATGTAAAATGCAATGGACATGTCAAACTGTAGTAAGAATACTATTCCCAGTTGCGATTTCATGTTTAAATTTTGCTAAAAGTGTGATTAGTACCGTTTTGTGCTCTGGTGGGTCCTGAAGCCTGATTGGGATTCATATAGAATAGAAAACTTGTTGAGGTAGTTTGGTTAGTTGCTTGGCTATGATACCTTCCATTATTTTAGTCATTAGAGGTATGGATGCTACTGGTCGGTAATTTGAGGTGTCATTGATTTTTTTCTGACATCCCTTGGGATTGGCGTAAGAAGTATGTTGCCCTTTTCCTTTGGGAACTAGCTTTCTCGGAACATGAAGCTTTGTTAAGAGGTAAATTGGTCAACAAAATGATTTGGAGGAGTGTTCATAATATAGCTGGGGCAGGTGTCAAGTGTGCAGTCAAGAATTTTCTTATCGCTTGTGTTATCGTCTCATTGGTAAGTTGAGCAAAGGTCGTCCAAGTTCTGTCTGCTGGTGATTCCTCTAGAAGGTAATAGAGTTTATCTATTAGCTTTTCAAGGTTGGTTTAAGTTTGTGGTATACTCTTCCTTTGGTTGAAGATTACCATTTTCTGTGCTGATTTGTGTGTGTGTGGGGGGGGGGGGGGGGGGGGGGGGGGGGGTGGGGGGGTGTGGGGGGGGGGGGGGGGGGGGTCATCGTTCCCTCTAGTAAGAGGTTTGATATTTAATAGGGTATTTACAAGTTTATAGAGTTTCTTAGTATCTTTGTAATTTGAGCCTACTTGTTCTTTATAGAATTTTCTCTGAGCCTGCCTGGTGCTATTCTTATACCTTTCTCGCGCCTCCCTTCAGGCTGTGATGGTGTTTTTGTTTTCTTCCAAGTTCATTCTTGTCTTCTAAATTGGGTTTTTAGCTCTTTCAGTGTATCACTGTACCATGGAACCGGTTTTCTAACCTGTATGTTTTTGGATTTCATGGGGGCTATCTCATTTAGTACTGTGGTACATCTTATGTCCCATTCTATTATGAAATCTGCAGAATCAGTTTGAGGTGACCAGTGATCATCATAGATGAAAGACCAGAATTTAGTTGCATCAAGCTTTCCTCATGAGTTATGAATGGTCTGTGATTGTGTTGGGGTGATCCCTAGTTCTTTCCACTAGAGGGCCATGCTTAGCTTGAAGTAGTCACACCATGGAGTTTCTGTCCAGCTTTGGTTTTGCAAAGCATAATCCGGTTGGGTGAGAATCTGTATGCTTTTAAGCCTAAAAGAATCCCTTTGGTATGTGTAGAGGGCGCTGGTGATCACTGGAAGTCCCAGAGGTTGCA
Organism: Microcaecilia unicolor; assembly: GCF_901765095.1. Taxonomy (NCBI): domain Eukaryota; kingdom Metazoa; phylum Chordata; class Amphibia; order Gymnophiona; family Siphonopidae; genus Microcaecilia; species Microcaecilia unicolor. The sequence goes on from NC_044038.1 coordinate 36,692,247, forward strand.
GGGAATTCAACACAGTCCCTAGCGCTTACAGTATTTTGATTTTCTACGTGTGGTTAATGTCTCCTATTATCAATATGTTGGAGTTGGTTGAGTAGATGTTAGAAATACAATCCATAAAGTTTGTTTGGACTGTTTTCCAGTTTCCCGGAGGTCTGCAGAAAAGTACACAACTTACGTAGGAGGTAATTTCCAGTTGTGGTGTATTGGATTCTGTAATGGGTTCCACTACGAAGAAGGATCTGTACATGAGTGCAATGTCGCCTCTATTTTTTCCCGGTTCTGGTCCAATTCAAAATTTTGTATCCAGGGGAGCATAGGTCTAGGACTATGGGGTTGTATCCACATTTCGTTTAGATAGATCAGTCCTGGGTCTTTGTCCAGTTTCCAGTCTGATTGTGTTTTGTTGACTGCTGATCTAGTCTGTCAGCAGAACTGAACACATGTTGATTCCCTCTAGCTTGGAGCCTCCCTCTGTGGCATCCCGCTTCCTCTGATGGAACCTTCCTGTTTCCTATGGACGGGACACTACAGAGAGGCTCCAGGCTAGAGAAAAGAAGTGTATGTTTAGCACTGCCAACTGTAAAGGCAAGTTCAGAGGGCTGCCAGGAGGAAGAGGGAGAAAGACGCTGGCGCATGGGGGGTAAGGGGGAGCTTAATGCAATTAACACATTAAAATTGTGTTAAATGCCCACCTCTCGTCTTGTGAATTTTGGCATGTCCTTTTTCTGAAGCTCTACACATACTATAGCTCAGCGTAAACTGAAAAGTAACAGTGCTGCGCTACCCATTCCACTCCACTCATTTTACATCTCCCCTCAGCCATCTTTTCTCTCCAAGCTGAAGAACCTAAGCTGCTTGAGCCTTTCCTCATAGGGAAATCATCCCATCCCCATTATATTTTCATTTTCATTACCCTTCTCTGTAACCTTTTCTAATTCCACTATATCTTTTTTTGAGATGCGGTGGTCAGAATTGCACACAATATTCGAGGTGCGGTCGCATGGAGCAATGTTATCACGTCCTCATTTTTGTTTCCATTCCTTTCTTTGTCATAAGGTTCACAGGTACCATCCTTTGTAAGCATTTTCAAGGGTATGCAGTTCAATTTAGAATCCAGCTATGCACCTTGAGGCACAGCCAACTGAAAGGCTCCCATATGCTTTGATATTTTATCTACCAGTGTAGTTAACTAAGTGTGTTTAATAAAGGCATGAGCTGTATGTTGATCATAATTTTTCCTTTGCACAAGTAAATGCACAGAGGGTACCTACATACAAAAAAATGACAGAACCAGAAGGAAATCCTGAACCTGTCAATTGCTTTAAGCTAATTCCTGTTGGTGTACTCTAGGGCATCCTGTATATTTTCCTATAGCACATTAGTATGCTTTGCCAATCATTTCTATCATCTCTACCCATAAATAAAGTGCAACATCAGAACATGTACTCACCAGTACTTAAATGTACTTTGTGGTCAGGTGACCAAAAAGCAACAGAAGCAGTATCAGATTCCAAGCTAAGTTCTAACAAGGGGGATCTTTCATCTCTGTGATAATCATAAGACACTGAATTTATAAGAAAATTCAATTCAGCATATTGAAGTTGCCATACCAGGTCTGTAAGTAAAAGAACCTGAAAAACAAAGCCTGCATCCAGCTCGACATAGTCTTGACACAAAGCCTGCATCAGCATGGCTCATTAATTCATTGCTCCAGATTGGAAATTTTTATATATCATTGGCTCCAGCATGCTGAATGCCATGCTACCCTATTATGTAAGGCAGATCTTACTTATTGTTTTAATTGTTTATTGTCCGCATGCCTGAAAGCTATTTAATTGGGGTACATTCAGATACAGTAGATATTTGTTACTACCCTTCAACATGCCAGTATGCCTGTTACTCCATATCAATACCATCTCTGAGCCTTAGATATGGGCCTAGAATAGCTTTCCTTAATTTCAGAGGACACCGATGTAAACCATTATAGGAAACCTCAAGTAAGCCTGAAGTGATGTTACTTTAGGAAACAGTGGATAACATGGAGATCACAAAAAGTATGAATGGGACACTGAAGCCAGCTATAATACTTATCCCATGACACTACTGCACCATTTTAAGCAATTAGGTATTTTTCAAGGGAAATTATTTCAAGAACTGTGGTATGCTATGCATCACGGAACACATCAGATCCCAGCAGGATACTGAACTGGAGAGAACTTCAACACACTTGTTTGGTATTCCTAGGTAGCACAGGTCAGGAATGTTACCATATACTGAGTACATGCATTCAATATTTAATGAAATTCAGATGTAACCCAAAACGTAAATATTTGCACTGCTCAAGTATAATGTTGGTTTAAAAAAAAAAAAAAAAAAAAAAGCTTTGGAGGGAGAACTTATTAAATCTCAGAATATATCAGCCACCCTAATCAAGGAACGAGATATTTTTGCTCGCAAAATTATTTACTTAGAAAATCAAAGTCGTAAGGAACAACCTGAGATTTATAAACTTTCCAAAATCTCCCTTAATTGTTCCCTTGGATATGCTGAGAAAATATTTTCTAGAGGTACTGGGAATCCCAGCAACAGCTTTCCACCTGTTGCTAGGGCCCAGTACATAACTGGAATAAAAATATAGTTGAACAACCTCAGGCTGCACCGGACTTAGATTTGACTCATTTCCTGGAAAGCTCCTTGGATATAGTGACTGAAAGGACTACCTTATTAGTTACCTTTGCATTAGAAATGGACAGAAATAATATCTTTCGGACCTATTTTCGCCATATGAATATGGAATTCCTGGGTTCAAGAGTCCAGATTTTTCCAGACTGGCTAGAGACACCAGAAAAAAAAGAAGGGAATTCTTGTCTTATAAGGCTAGAACTCTCAAGCTTGGAGCGGTTTTTCCAATTAAAATTTCCATGTAGATGTCTGGTGTCATTAATGAAAATAATTACGTTTTTTTTGAACCCTTAAAATTGTTACAATTTATTGAGGCACAAGAAAGTGTGGGAAAAACCTTTAACTGCCTCCCAGTGATAAATGCTATTATGTAGGCTATCAGGTTTATGTCTGCTCTTGAAATTTCATTTCTACATTTTTTATGTGTTTTCTTTTTACCTAGTACTTGGATCCTTTATTGATTTGTGGACAAGAGAATAGAGAAATATTTCCTTTTAATCATTTGTTTGGATTATGATATTTCTTGTACATTTCCAATACATTTATGTTGATACTAGTAAAAAGCCCGTTTCTGATGCAAATGAAACGGGGGCTAGCAATGTTTTCTTTTGTGTGCATGTGGGAGGTGTGTGTCCCCTGCCCTCTGGCCTCTCTCCCCTCCCCCCTCTGAGTCCTTCACTGTTACAGAGCCAGCGATTTGATTTCGTGCTCTGCTGTTTTCTTCACTGACTGTGTTACAGAGAGGGCGGGGCAGACACTCATAGGGAAACCGGATATATCTCGCCCCCTTCACACTTCCGGCTGGAGGCTTCATAGAACGTTGGTGTTGCTTTTTATATAGAGAGATGTAAATGTAAAAAGATATAAAGTATGAAAAAAAAAAGCTGTATTTTGTTTTTTTAAGTTTACATATTGGACATTCAATTTACATCCCCCTTTCTTGAATTCTGATTTGCTGATTTGTTAAAGGACCTTTTTGTCATGGGCTTTGGCCTATATTATAGCAAACTTGATGGAACTAAGAGGAATCCCTACTTGCTGCTGATATAAGTAAAATAAATAAAAAATAATGTATTGAACAGTATGTACCTAGAGGAAATAGGTATTAAAATCAATTGCTCCACTACACTCCTTCACCTTCAAGAACTCTGGTTTTGCAAAAGTAAGTGTAATTAAAGGTACATGCCAGAAAAAGTTTAGAATACCATTGTGGGTAAGACTGGTTTAAAAACAAGCCAGCCAAGCTAATTTCATTGGAGCTGAGTGAACAGCTGCTTCTAATAGCTGAAGAATAGCCTGAGCAGTAAATCAGGAGATCATGCGCCACATACTCTGGACTCAGGAGTGAGGATCACTGCTGTCATGGCCATAAGCCAACTACCCATTTGGAGACACTACCCTGACTGAATAATTCAAGTGTACCCCACAATTAACATTTAAGCATTCTGTTGCATAAACTAAGGATCTTACAAGGCTGATTAACTCATCTTGTACGCACTTGTAACCATATCCTAATGCATACAATGATATGTGCCCTAACCCAGTTCTATAGCCAATGAGTATCAAATTAAAGCAGTAAGTGTTTGAGGACGCCTAGCACCCACCTGCTGGTACAGCTTCGTCCTTTATTTTGGGGGAAGGGTTGGCTTGCTCCTCTTTGTATCTGAAATAGATTCCTCACCGGAATCTGTTTGGATCTTGCTCTCCACTTTGAACTTCTCCTTCTTCCAAATCATCAGAGCCTGTTTCCTCTTGAATAGGACTCATACTCATCTTTCCTGCTGCACTGTGAGCTATAAAACTGAGAATAAAAAGACAACACAATAGGTTACGTGGTATGAGATTATAGTGAATGTAAAATGGAAGCTCTTTTGTTGTAACCACAATACACACGCTAAAGCATAAATATTTCCTGCCATTAGCTGCAGTGCGAAGTCACAGAACTGCATCTGATGTTGCAACTTCATTATCCTATATATTGCCATATCATAAACCAAGTCCTTTAATAAAAATTTCAAATGGAAAAAAATTTAAAAAAGAAAAATAAATCTGAAGACTATGAATTGGTGTTACTAACTATAGAAAGGTACAGAGGGTCAATGAACATGAAGGGAGATGGAACAGCTCTCTTATGGAGCAAGGTTAAACAGGATATGGGAAGAGAGGTTTATAAAAGCACAATTCTTCTGAAGTATTTAATGGAATTGCCATTTACTCATCAGATAGTGCTGGATTAGGAATACACTTACAAATTTAAGGGGGTATCTTTTTTCAGTTAACACAAACCACAGAATTTACCACCAGAAGATGTAGTCAAGGCTAGCATGGATAAATTTAGGAAGAGATTAACAAGAATTACTGATATGAGGAACAGGGGACTGCCTTGCTACCCCCCCTCAGGATCTACCAAGTATTTCCACCCCTGGAGATAGGATATGGGCTTGGACCATTGGTCTAAACCAGTGATGTAGCCACAGGGGCCTTGAAGGCCTGCCTCCCCCCCTGCGGGGAAAGTCCTGCCAGCCAAAGAAATGCAGTGTGTGAGCCACTCCCCTCCTCCTTGCACTGCTTCTGTAATGCAGAAGTTCATAGCATGCGTCCTGCTGCTGATGACGGGTCTTCTTGTGCATACACAGTTCACACAAGAACTGAGCAAGTTCAAAGAGTCTTGGAGTTGGCGGCAAACTTCCGCATTAAAGAAGCAAGCGCAAGGAGGTGGGAAGTGGCTCACGTACTGTATTTCTTTGGCTGGAGGGGCTTCAGCATCCCCGCCAGCAAGGGCATGTTAATGCACACATGGGTGGGGAAGGGGAGAGGAGGAATATGTAGCCCTTCCAGTCCACCCAGGGAACCCCCCAAAACTGAACAGCTGGCCTAAGCCTCTGCTTTAACTTCACTTTTATAAAATGAAATTTCATGAAAGAAAGTAGACATGACAGCCACCAAAATAATTCTCTCTTTACTTAAGCAAACTGCAGTCCAAGTTCAATACAACTTACACATGTGTTCTGCAATTGACACAGTTGAAGCTGCACTGAAAAAAGTTCAGGAGCATCCCAAATATGTAGTCAGCGATTAGCGATATGGAAAGGATAAATCTTGAGAAAATGCATGAAAAGATGCCTAGTTTGATGTACCTCTGCAGACAACAGAAGGAAATCAAAAGAGGCCAGTGCTACATGAGTTTACAAAGGACACTAGGTAAAGAAAGTGCATTGTGTAATTTATGCTTGTCTCCCCCCACTGAAGCAGCTTTTCAATGGAGAACATACCATTTGGATAACCATTTTTCATCAATGCCACTGCACTGAATGCACAACCTGTAATTCCTCAGAGGTTCTAATGCATTCCAATGCATTCCAACTAAAATTCAACACAAAAAAACATACTGCCTCACCATCTTATCCCAATACACACCTATAAACCCACAAACTGTTTATAAACACCCCAGGATACACCCTTCCTATCTCGGACAGCCTGAAAATTCTTGGCGTTACAATTGACCGGAACCTCTCACTAGAGAACCAAGGCGAAATCCACAATAAAGAAAATGTTTCACTCAATGTTAAAACTCAAACGCGTGAAACCATTCTCCCACGGGAAATATTCCGCAACTTGATGGTACTAAGCCACGCAGACTACTGCAATGGAATTTATGTGGGATGCAAAGAACAAATCATAAACTTCAGACTGCTGAAAACACAGCAGCCCAGGCTTATATTTGGAAAAACGCAGTTTGAAAGCGTCAAACCCCTCCGAGAAAAACTGCACTGGCTCCCAATCAAAGAACATATTGCTTTCAAAATCTGCACCCTGGTTCATAAAATTATTTACGGCGAACCCCCGGGATACATGACAGACCTCATAGACCTGCCAACCAGCTCGAAACATACCTAAATCTCCACTACCCAAGCTGCAAAGGAATCAAATACAAATCAACTTATGCATCCAGCTTTTCCTATTTAAGCACACAACTATGGACCGCACTGCCAAAAGTCATAAAAACAAATGTATGACCACCTAAATTTCCAGAAATCACTAAAACAAACCTGTTCAAAAAGGCATACCCCACCAACCCAACATAAAAGCCTGAATATCTGCAACACAACAAAACCAAAGCTCGTAATGGACATAACTCTTCCTCTCTAAGATCCCTAATGTATCTGTCACACATGAACCTTTTTCTACCACAACATCACCTTGCATTTGTTCATACCGGAATTGGCGAACGCAATACGGTACTATGTAAGCCACATTGAGCCTGCAAATAGGTGGGAAAATGTACTACTACTACTTGACATTTCTAAAGCGCTGCTAGGGTTACGCAGCGCCTGTACAATTTAACATAGAAAGACAATCCCTGCTCAAAGAGCTTACAATCTAAAGGACAAATGAACAGTCAGTCCGATAGGGGCCGTCAAATTGGGCAGTCTGGATTTCCTGAAAGGTAAGAGTTAGGTGCCTAAAGCAGCACTGAAGAGGTGGGCTTTCAGCAAAGACTTGAATATGGGTAGGGAGGGGGCTTGGCGTAAGGGCTCAGGAAGGTTGTTCCAAGCATAGGGTGAGGCGAGGCAGAATCAGCGGAGCCTGGAGTTGGCGGTGGGTGGAGAAGGGCACTGAGAGGAAGGATTTGTCTTGTGAGCGGAGGTTTCGGGTGGGAATGTAAGGGAGATGAGGGTAGAGAGGTTAGCGAGGGGCAGCAGACTGAGTGCTTTGTAGGTAAGAAGGAGGAGCTTGAACTGAATGCGGTATCTGATTGGAAGCCAGTGAGTGACCTGAGGAGGGGGGTGATATGAGTATAACGGTTCTGGCGGAATATAAGACGTGCGGCAGAGTTCTGAACAGATTGAAGGGGGGATAGATGGCTAAGTGGGAGGCCGTGAGGAGTAAGTTGTAGTAGTCAAGGCGAGAGGTAATGAGAGCGTGGACGAGAGTTCAGGTGGTGTGTTCAGAGAGGAAAGGGGCGAATTTTGCTGATGTTAAAGAGGAAGAAGTCGACAGGGTCTTTGCTATCTGCTGGATATGCGCCAGAGAAGGAGAGGGAGGAGTCGAAGATGACTCCGAGGTTGCGGGCAGATGAGACGGGGAGGATGAGGGTGTTGTCAATGGAGATAGAAAGTGGGGAAGAGAAGAAGTGGGTTTTGGTGGAAAGACGATGAGCTCGGTCTTGGACATGTTCAAGTTTCAGGTGGCGGTTGGACATCCAGGCAGCAATGTCGGATAAGCAGGCCGATACCTTTGCCTGGGTCTCTGCGGTGATATCAGGTGTGGAGAGATACAGCTGGGTGTCATCAGCATAGAGATGATACTGGAAGCCATGAGATGAGATCAGGGAGCCCAGGGAAGAGGTGTAGATTGAGAAGAGAAGGGGTCCAAGGACAGATCCCTGGGGAACGCCAACAGATAGGGGGATGGGGGGTGGAGGAAGATCAAAGAGAGTGAACTCTGAAGGTGTGGTGGGAGAGATAGGAGGAGAACCAGAGCCCTGGAACCCAAATGAGGACAGTGTGGCAAGAAGTAAATCATGATTGACAGAGTCAAAAGCGGTGGATAGATCGAGGAGGATGAGGATGGAGTAGTGGCCTCTGGATTTGGCAAGGAACAGGTCATTACAGACTTTAGAGAGTGCTGTTTCTGTCGAGTGTAGAGGGCGAAAAACCGGATTGAAGTGGATCGAGGATGGCATGAGAGGAGAGAAATCAAGGCAGCGGCTGTGGACGGCACGCTCAAGTATTTTGGAGAGGAAGGGTAGTAGGGAGATGGGTCGGTAGTGGGAGGGACAGGTAGGGTCAAGTGATGGTTTATTCAGGAGAGGTGTGACTACGGCGTGCTTGAAGGTGTCAGGGACAGTTGCAGTGGAGAGAGATAGGTTGAGGATATGACAGATGGAGGGGGGTGACAGTATGAGAGATGGTGTTAAGTAAGTTGGTGGGGATGGGGTTAGAGGAACAGGTGGTGCAAATGTGGGATACAAATGTAACAAATAAATAAATAAATAAAATAAATACATTGTACCTTAACAGTATCTGAACTGATGCTTTATGGTTTCAACAGATTTATCAGAGCAAGCCACTTTGCAACTTTAAGTGCAGGTGGAGTCTCTAAGGTACAGCATTAGCTGCCTCTGCTTACACTTTAATGGTATGATTTCACATTTGCTATCAGTTGACATGTAGGTGGTTTCTCTTTTGTGGTATTTTCTGTAGGTACAGAACAAGAGAAAAGCCTTAGGGGTATATTCTATAAATAGTGCCTAAAAATCGGTGCTGAAGAGTGCGTCCTTTATAGAATCATGCTTAGGCATAAACTGCAGTTAGGCCTGCTACGAGTAGGCTTAAATGCAGGTACCTACAAGTTAGGGTGCAGTTTGGCCATATTCTATATCAATGCACATAACATTTGGGAACGCCCCCAGAAAACACCCCTATCCACACCCCCAAATATGTACATGCGTTAGGATTTATGCATACATCATTACAGAATACGATATGTGTGTAATTGTTGCCAATTAGTGCTAGTTGGTTATCACCCAATTATCAGAGCTGATTGACTCGTTACTCAAGTTACACAAGTTAAACTGGGCATAACTCTTACCGCCATATACAGATTTTGGTCCTTAGTGGATCAAGCCCTTAGATGGATAATAGCACTACATATAGTTTTGTGTGGAAATGCCTCTACAGAGCAAAGCTCAGTTTCACACAACTCAAAAACATGCTCTTTGCTGAAATTAGTGATGAAATGCTAGTTTTAGGAAATAAAATGATAGACTTACGAACATACAGGTTTTAGTCGCCTGGTATTGATGCTAACAGGTTAGCAAGTGACAAATAACACTGAAAATTTAGTCTAGCAGGCCTAGACTGAACAACTACTGAATGAAAACCTCCTTTCAGGAGTTTCTTGATCCATAATCTACCTGACCAGTTATCACCATTTGTGACAAGTTCCACTTAGTATTTTTTCCAGTTTTATCTTGTTCCCATTATATAAGTGAAATAACAGCCATCTTAGTTCAAAATGCACCATCCCGCCATTCCACTTAACAATGAATGTTCAAAAAAACCCATGTGTTGTTAACCACAGTATGCTCACTTAATCCTGTGCCCTGAATAAGCTGCTGCATGTCAGTGGGCTATGCAGCCTAGGCGGCTCATCTTACTTTTTAAAATCAGCCTCTACATGGTGAAATGCAATTCCTCCCACTGCTTGCTGCAGTTACCATAGAAAATAAAAACAGATGTACATATTTCTTGCTGTTCCTAAGTTGAATTTTGACTTGCAGAACAAGTATTCATCAGCAACACATTACTTGAATTTCTTTTTTCACAAAATAGGTATGAACGAAGTGACACAAAGCTCTACTGGGGTTTAAGCAATGGTATTACATTGCATACCATCTGAATTAATTTACCCTGAATATGGATGCCACTGACTTTTACTGCTGCCAAACTAGAATTTGATATTACTACAACAGTATGTTTGAGCTCTGTTGCTAAACTGTGTCACTGGCATAAATCTAAGCCATTTAGTTTAGTTTAACTCATTAAAAGGCTTTCCATAGCACTTTTTGCAAATCGCAAAGCAGTTAACAACATTAAAAAAAAAAAAAAAAATCACATAATACATACAAATCATTTAACCAACATACTATGGAATCAAGTATGTCAAAACAGCCTACAGTCGTACAGCTACATATCTACTGCACAGGAAAGTTCAGCTGTTAGGTATCCTTTTACATGCTAGAATATTATTTCAGAAATCGGAACCATACACTTAAAATATGGGATGACCTATCTGTGGCTCAGGGGCAGCACTGCATGATACCATATGGAAAAGTTCCAGGTTCAATCCTCAAACAATAAGGGTGACAGTGGCCAGACTTACCCATGATGGAGGCCTGGGGTATGGCTCTGAGCCTCAGGGCAGTTGGTGTAATGGCCAGAAGGATGGAGGGGTCGATTAAAAAAAGGGAAAAGTCTCTGGGTAGCCGTGGATGAAAAAAAAATATCAAAATGAAGTGGGATGTTTTGTTGCTCTATGCAAGATATTAACGGATCTGAGGCACATGCAACAAAGTGAAGATACTTACCTATAGCAGGTGTTCTCTGAGAACAGCAGGCCATTCATTCTCACATGTGGATGACATCCCCATCATCTGGTGCGGCGCATTAAAGAGTAAATATGCCTTTAAGATCACACACAGCATGTATGAGTGCCTTCCCACCTGCCGCGAGAGCATGGGACCAGCAGTACAATACTATAGCATGAAATCAACTCCAAGGGGAGGAGGGAGGGTATATGAGAATAAGTGGGCTGCTGTCCTCAGAGAATACTTGTTACAGGTAAGTATCTTCACTTTCTCCGAGGACAAAGCAGGCCTTATTCTCACATGTGGGAATCCCTAGCTACCAAGCTCACCGAAAAAAATCATTGGTCAATTAGAACTCACAATGGCAAGGTTAAAAACCAATTAACCCAAAACTGTGCAAGAGTTCAGCCTGTAACAGAACAAAAAAAGGCCTGGGGGGAGAGGGGGAGTTGGATTTTAGACCCCCAAACAAATCCTGCAGCACTGACTGACCAAAATAGAGTTGCCAACTAGATCCAGATTTGCCTGACAGGGTTGATCCAGTCCCGGCCTTACACCATGCCATGCAGGGACTTGTGGTTCTGATTTCCCTATTGGCTTCTCTAAGAAAAGCCAGGCTACAAGTCCCTGTATGCATTGGGGTAAGTCCAGGACTAAAGCAACCATGTCGGGCAAATCTGGAACTAGTTGGCAACCCTAGTCCAAACCAACTATCATGTCGGGTATCCTTCTCAAGGCAGTAGTGAGATGTGAATGTGTGGACTGAAGACCACATTGCAGCCTTTCAAATCTCTTTCAATGGAGGCTGACTTCAAGTGGGCTACCGACACAGTCATAGCTCTGACATTATGAGCCTTGACAGGACCCTCAAGAGTCAGCCTGGCTTTGGCATAAGTGAAAGAAATGCAGACTGCCAGCCAATTGGAGATTGTGCATTTCCCGATGGCAACTCCCATCCTGTTTGGTCTGTAGGGCCTAGCCCGCTACAAGTAAAAGGCCAATGCTCGCTTGCAGTCCAAGATTTGCAGTGCCAGGATGGGCATGAGGTTTGGGAAAGAATATTGGTAGAACAAAAGACTAATTTAGATCGAATTCCAACACAACCTTAGGCAGGAACTTAGGGTGCGTGTGGAGAACTACACTGTTGTGATGAAACTTAGTGTAAGGTGGACCGCTACAAGGGCCTGAAGCTCACTTACCTTGCAAGCTGAATTAACAGCCACCAAAAACAAGACCTTCCAGGTCAAGTACTTCAGATGATAGGAATCAAATGGCTCAAAAGGAGCTTTCATCAGCTGGGTGAGGACGACGTTGAGGTCCCATGACACAGGTGGAGAATTTAATAGAGAGCTTTGTCAAAAGCAAACCAAAAGCTGTCTAGAGATGGGCTCTACATGGTGATGGTAAGCACTAATTGCACTGAGGCAAACCATTACAGAGTTAGACACGAGACCAGACTCAGAGATGTGTAGAAGGTACTCAAGCAGGGTCTGTGTAGGGCAAGAAAGAAGATCTAGGGACTAATACACCTGATACAAATCTCAATGTCGATGCAGACACCAAAGCTGATACTGGGCTCCACAAAGTTTTTCGTTGAGCCTCTCTAACCAGCTGAGTTATTTTCTTTTATACGAAGGCAAAGAACACAGCTGGAAGTGGTATGTTTAGGTCTCAAACACTGAAGACACCAAGAATGAGTGTCTTTTTCAGAGTGCACCGGGTACAGCACTTAAAGCCACTGGGAACCTTTGATGGCACGAAGGAAAAACAGCCATGGCCAAATCAAACAGCTTGATGGTGCCAGAAAAAGGGGCAAAGAACCAGAAAAAAAAAACAGGGAACAAATCCTGACCAGAGCTCAGGCCTAAGAGGTCTTAAAGAGTGCAAAAAGAACCCCAAGAAAACCTAAACATGTGAAAAAATACCTAAAACAGTAAGGGAAAGGAGAAATAAAGGCACAAAAACGAAAAAAAAAAAAAAAATAGGAGAAAAAAAAATCTCCCAGGGACGGCACAACCTGCTCAAAAAGGCAAGTCATGCCCCAGACAGTGTGAGGAGCCATGGATTATGTGTCCTCTCCTCACAGCACATGAGACTGCTGGTCCAACGCTCTTGCGGTAGGTGGGAAGGGGTTGAGACACTGTGCATGCTCTTAAAGGCATATGTGAGAGTATGGCCTGCTTCTCCTCAGAGAAATTAAGCTACTTAATTGGCTGTGTATCCCAAGTGCGCGAAACAGAGTAGCCTTCCAAAATGTGCTCTCTCCTTTCCAGCATTTTGCATATTAGGATACATAATTTATGTAGCTGAAAATGAAAATACAAATCTGAGTATAGTAATGTACTTATTGCAAGCTAATTTTATCAGGTTTTTCTTCTGAATTGGAGGGAGAGGGGGATATTTAGTACATAGGTTTAAATACACAATTTGTATCTAGAACCTCTTCTAAGGAAAGCTGAACAAAGTACAGAATAATTTTCAAACACCCCATTATTTCACCAAAGAGTCTCTACCCATTTAACTCGTTTTTCTACTTGCCACCAACTTCAAATGTCTCCCCTTATCAGTTTTACTCTGTATATGTTCTGTATACATTCAATGAAAATGGCAGACTAAAAATTTAGTATGTTCAGTTTCCTCTTCCTCCAATATAGTATTAAAAATGAAACAAAAAATTCAAAGCACTTATATTTGATGTACACAAGGAGGTCTTACCACTGTCACCTACCAAAGCCTGTTTTAAAAAATAGATTACTCTGTTAAATAAAAAAAAAAAAGATGTAACAGATGTACTATTAGATCACTGATTTGGCCTTTAACAGCATTCTTAAATACATACCAGGACACTTTAGTACATGGACATAAACCAGCATTCCGCCATAGATACCATTACACACACAGGTCTAGCAAGAACCAGGTATACAAATAAAATGTTGGCGAGAGGAGCCACACTTGGTCAAATCAAACATATTTGATTAGCATTAATATTAGATTATGAACGTTATTCAACAGGATGTGGTGATCTCAGACAGCTGACTGAGCTCCTCGGGCTGTATACTGCTGTCATGCTACCCCGACTGTTAGTAGAATACCAGTAGTTGTTAAATTCAGCAGGAACACCAGATTTAAAGAAAAAGTGTCTAGGAAAGGTTTACTCATTCCCCCATTTATGAGGATACCACAAATCTTCATAAAATCAATTTGATACCATAAGACCCTTAAGATTCTGTAGTACAGTGACTAGGAAACTTTCTTTTTAATAATCTATTTTATTTTATTTATTTATTTATTTTTTTGTTACATTTGTACTCCGCGCTTTCCCACTCATGGCAGGCTCAATGCGGCAGGCAATGGAGGGTTAAGTGACTTGCCCAGAGTCACAAGGAGCTGTCTGTGCCAGGAATCGAACTCAGTTCCTCAGTTCCCCAGGACCAAAGTCCACCACCCTAACCACTAGGCCACTCCTCCATCTACTACAAGACTGCAATTTCTATATGCTTAATGACAGTGTAAATGCATTAAAGGTATACAATAATATGCTGGCAACACAATCTGAACAGAATATTGCAGGCACACCCTCAATCATTATTGCAACCACACAAAATTGCCCCTAAGTTGGTTATACTAGAACCTTCAATCTTCATATTGTTGGCTAGCAGAGTTTTGCTTTATTATATCACTAGTAAAAGAGGCCCGTTTCTGGAGCAAATGAAACGGGCGCTAGCAAGGTTTTCCTCCCCAACACCCCCCTTCTCCCTCCCTACCGACCCCTTCGTCGTTCTTACTCCATTGCTCCGCACCTCCTGAACGCACCGTACGCCACTGCTCCGCCCTCGGTGTGTGACGCCATTGCTCCGCCCTCGACGTCATCACGTTTGACGCGAGGGCGGGGCCCCAAGACGGTGATTTCGGTGGCTTCACCACCACAAACCCTTCAAACCCGTTTTGATGAGGGAAGTGACGTCAGTGTCCTCAGAACGTTGAGGGTGAGTATTATTATATAAGATGCCTGAATATGCCCCAAACTGGCAAAGCTTGGAAAATAACCAGGGGTTGGCCTGGGATAGGATCACCTTGGAAAACCAGGTGTTGTGGGTTACTGAAATCAAAGGCACAAAAGGGCTTGACTGCCAAAGCTCATGCAAATAAAGGTGTGTATAATACTACCAGTGCTGATTTTTAGCCAGATCACTGACCTGGAACCCTTGTGAAAGTTTTCTTTTCTTCACTGAAACTTACCACTGTTCTATTAACTACCACAAAACTTCACAATGTGAAGAAATTCAGGTAAAAACTGTGCAAACTATAATTGCTGATTTAAAGAAATGTCAGCTAGAAGAAAGGAAACTATCCCAAGTTACAGAAGATTACATGTCAAAACCCTTTTGGTCTTTGAACAGGCGGTGATCATTTAGTGCCTTTATGGAATCTTCCCCTCATATAGAGGATGGGGGCACTGGGAATACTTTAAGACGACAGCTGCCTCATCCTCCTGCCACTAGTTAATTTACATCCTGCCAGCAGGACTATGAAACTTGAGTAAGACTTGTGCTTAGTACCTCAAGATTTTGAAGCAACTAGTCAATTCTGTCTCAGAAATAGCGTGACGTGTGAAAACAAATTGCCAGCAGGTAGGTGGTGCAAAATAGTTTTAAACACATTCACAAACAAGTAAAACTAATCCCGCCACATTAATAACCTAACATAAAAGCAGTTGCTCTCAGTCTTGTCCTCACGACAGACCCAGTCAAGTTTTCAGGATAGCCACAACATAAAGGAGCTAGAGCATCGCACAATGGAGGCAGTGCATGCAAATTTCTCAGTCATACTCCCTAAGGATATCCTAAAAATGCCACTGACTGAGCATGTCCTAAGGACTGGGCTGAAAACTACTACTTTAAGGAACGCAGGCTTTCACATCCACCTGCTAAACAACCGATTGTAAGAATGAAGCCCTGGCATGGTCTCCAAGGCTGTTCTGGTATATACTGCTCTAGCATTTGCTTGGTTTGTGATCTTCAGCAAAAAACACTACTGCACAGCAAAAAGCAGGATTTAGGAAAGACACCAGAACACTTAAGTTCAAGGGATAACTTCTGCCCCATCTACCCAAGCTCTGTATTCCATTAGTGACTTCCTACTGTAGGGTGACCAGCCCCGCCTCCCACCATCGGTTCTGGCACAGACCGTATAAGTCTGCCCAGCACTATCCCCGCTTCCCAACCACCAGTCCCGTCTCCCAACCACCGGCTCTGGCACTGACCGTATAAGTCTGCCCAGCACCATCCCCGCCTCCCGCCACCGGCTCTGCCACCCAATCTCGGCTAAGCTCCTTAGGATCCATTCCTTCTGAACAGGATTCCTTTATGTAGATTAAAGCTACATTTTTTTGTGTGTGTTTTTTTGTTTAATCTCCTTTTTTTTTCTTTTTGTGCTAGACTGAGAGAATCATGTCCCATAGAATTTATCTATACCAATATCTTTCTATATAAAGTGTAACTACACTGGGAAGATTGTATCACTTGTTCTTTGTCATTTTAACCACAGACAAAACTGTTAATGTAAAAAATTTAAAAACACTACTTGCCACATTTAAACTTAAGAGATCACATCCTTCAATCATTCCCTTTGATTCCAGATTGTTGTAATGGACAGCCCCTTAAAAACAAAGGCTGTATTTCGAGAAAGGCTAAATAGATGAACACAGATTTGTTTTTGCACTTTGCCAGGCACAATCATCATTTCTAAATGTACAAATCAAATCCAGTGTGCACAAAGCAATTTGATCTTCTAGCCTTATCAATAGAAATCAAACAAAATAAAACATGGAAAACCTTATGGATAACCTTAAGAGTGGACTAACACGGCTACCACACTCCTCTATCTTCTAGCCTGAAATGCTTGGGTAGAGCTATCCCTTTGAAAATGAGAAATAAAGAGAAAAATGCCGTGCACACAAAAATTATCACAATACAACTACTGAATTGATCTTGTATATAAAGTCAAAATAGTAGAAATCTCTTTTTACAGCAGCATGTTATAATTACAGTTGCTGGTGGATGAATGTACCGCTTCTTAAACCTGAAGAACGTGTAAATATAAATAACTGGAATGCTGCCCAGTTCTTCCCACGAGACAGTATCCTGGAATTTGCTGACTATGTAAAAGGAGCAGCCTTTCTCCATGTCAAATAAGTCAGCTTGATTCCAAAAGCAGGCTTAGGGATGAGAAATCTCAAAGCATTTGAAGATGTTCTTCAGTTACCATCAAACTGGTATTTGGAGTCACCACCCATTGAGTGCATTTTCAGAAAAAAATACTCTCATCTGTAGCTACTGATGCTAAACAGGACATCCTTTCACATACTCCATAAACATTTTACATACACATCCATTTTAATCTTCTGTCTGTGCTTCACTGATTCTTTCCAAAAGGCTAATACTAAGATAGCACCTCCCACCATTTTGTATTTACTGCTCATGTCTCTCCATCATACCTCACACTTATCCCAACATAGTGATGCCTATCATACGTGTAATCTTTTCTTTACTATGTGAGCTCTACAGATACTTGCTATGTAGCTGTACGCCTCAAACCTGTCCAGTATTTCTACTTTCCAATAGCCGCATTACTCGTTTAAGTTCCTTCCAGCACTGGGAATGCTGGCAACATACTCAGCAAAGCTTTTCTAGACTCTCTTACTTCTTCCAGCATCACCTATCACTTATTCAGATATTTATCCACACCAAGCCACCCTCCATATCCCTAAAAGACCCTCCTTATACATTTTCTTCATATCTAATTCAATCACCCTTCTTGGGAAGCAATGCTAATACCAGAGGGCATAGTTCCAGGCCCACCTAGTCTCAGTTTGGTCACCAACTACTCTTGCCTCAGGCCCACCTAGTCTGGTTGATCACTAATTAGGTTCTTAGGCATCACTTATCCTGCACAGCTGTAGTACTCATTAGCTCAGGTTCAGTCACATGCAACAGAAGTGCCTATTGTAAGCCATTGCAGCTCCGGTATTTTGTTTTGTTTTACCTACATAGCACAGTATTCGAGCCTCCCTCCTAGTAGGCACAGAGGAGTGAGACTTGGAACTCTTGGCTCTTTTGAGAATGGATTCAACCACCATAGAACGGTGAAGAAACTGCTTCTTCTCAAATCCCGAAGCCTTTTGGACTCTATATATACAACCTTCTTATTAATAGGAGATAGCAGTGGTCTCCCACATTCTCATCTTTACATGCTTCAGGATTCTGTGAAAGGGCACCATTGCAGCTTCCTTTGGGTGGGGAATTGGAGGACATCCAATGTTTCTACCCCAGGCTCCTCTGTCTCTAAATGAAGTGGGACAGCCTTCCTTATAAAATTAATGAGAGCTCCTTTAGTATGGATTTTTATCTATCATATGGCAGTGAAGTCACCCATGAGTAAGGATTCAGAGCTCTGCTTCTCCTTGTAGAAACAACCCAACATGCCACAGCTAAAAGCACAGGTAAAGAAGATAGCAGAAAATCTTGTGCAAACCCACTGACAAAAACAAGTCTTGTAGATAAACATATATCACAGAGGCTTTTATCATGAACTATAACATGTGATATTACACCAGCATAGGATCAAGATGTGCTGATGGCTAAATATTGATCTCATTTTTAAGTGATGTACATCCAAATATATTCTATTTGTATCTGTTGTGTGTTGCATGTTTGGTTGTGAACTGCTCTGAACTGTAGATGGAGTGGGATTATAAATTGTTTAAATAAAAATAGATTTGGTTGCTTCTAATACGCATATTTCTATCAAGCTTTTCTTACAAGCTTGCTAACCCTGCACCAATCCTCTACCTCCACCCCCTCCTGGTGAATTCCACCCATTAAGCAAATCACCCTATCTATGCCCTTCTCCTCAAATGTCAACTTCAAACCTCGCTTTCTACCTTGCTATGCAGTACACTTGAAACAGATTTCCTGTGTAAGTATGCCATGCTCTCTCTCTCATTCAAATCCAGTCTAAAATCCCATTTGTGAAGGTGCTTTCAAATCTTAACCCATGTTTCTTTTGATTGAGGCCCTAGAAGTTTTAATTGTTTTCTTAACATCTATTTTCTTGTATGTCCGTCTTAAGTTGTAACCACTACTAAAGACAGTTTAGTATATATAGCTAGTGGTGTTACAGAAAACAGTAGAAGCCAGAAAAAGAGAGAAGGCAACAATAATGGATACTCAATTGTAAAGGCAGCTAGTTATAAAAAGACTCACCTATTAGTAAAGTAATCTAGAGTCTGTGGCATATATGGTACATAGTGAGTTTTTAACCTCTTCCTCTCTATTTCTTTCCAGCTGTTCTCAGACCATTTTCTCTTTGGCTGTTTCTGCTCATGCTTCTTCTCCACATACTCTGCGTAGGTTGAATCCGATAGCTTTCTGCATACTTGCTGGTGTTGACGGCTGTTAAAAAAAAAAAAAATAAAATTAAGGCGGCTTTAGGATGATGCTATAAGACTAAGATAAAAGAACATATGAACCAGAACTTTACAGTAAATCGAAACAGAATCTTGTGAAAATCCAGTAAGCCAAATGGAAAGTTTGATTAAGCCCCAATTATTTTCTTTACCATAGAAGCAGATGTTGGGTTACTACTCCATTGTTAACATTTACATAGAAATTGGTAAACTATTTTACAATTAGATAACAGTAGTTTCAAAATGTGAAAAGAAACAGGAAAGTTCTAGAAAATGAAGATGGACGGGGAAGAGCCAATGGAAAAAGGCTGATAAATATTCACAAGGAAGGATCAAGTAAAAGAACTGAATGGAGGAGTGTGGCTCAGACTGCGGACCCCACATTTGAGAAAGCCATACAAGGATCAAGAACTGGTTCTAGAAAATCTAAAAACATTTAAAAAAAAAAAAGTCAAGAGTCAATCTAATACTGCTCTGATGCTGCAAGCACAAACTCCACTTTCATTTCTTACAAGTTAGGAAACTTTAGATTCCTAGTTTAACCTATAGTAAAGCTGCACTTCTATTCAGCCCATGTCTGCAACTGACCAGAAACATGAGAGATGTGGTCAACACCCTCTGGAAATGGATACTTTTGAAGCCTTATCACCAGAGGTTTGGCTAGATTGAACACACATAGCAGCCTAAAAGAATCACGGCATCAAAACCTTGACAAGTCAATTAAAAGCATAACTCTCTAACACTGCTCCAACCCTCCCCCCTTGTGGTTACAACAACTAGGAACAGGTACAGTTAATGAGCCTGTCCACACCCTGAATGAATCCAATCACAAAACTACAAGAGGACTATAGTGAGCCTTCAAATCCATACATTTTCCAATGTTAAAAAAATACAATGTATTGGAATGGCAGACACTGTACAACTGAAATATTCCTCCTCCCCGAGAAAAAAAAATTATATAGTTAGTATGACAGCTTACTTGTAATTGTTGAGCAATTATGCTTGGTGCACTGTGCCAATCTAGATAATTCAGTGTTATCTTTGATGCTAACTTCACATTTCAAAGTGATGAGAACCAAAACAAGAGCTTAGGACAATGCTATCAAGAAAAGCATTTACCACATAAACTGTCACTATGGGCATGTGCAAGAGCAAACTAATCTCATTTCATTGATTTATGCAAGTGCACAATGCTTTCAGTACTTCAGTCCACAGAAGTACATGCAGATATGATTAACCTAGACCATTTGCTTCAGTGCCAAATTACACAGTACGTTTTTGCTCATTTTTTTTGCCATAAAATTAAATGAAAGTTTTGTTTTTTTTATGAGAGACCTCGAAGGGTTACATGCTAAAAGACTGGGAAAGGGTTGTCATTTAACTCTTCAAAATTTAAATTCTGCCATTCATGCCAGATGAGTAGTTTGCCACATATGCCAAGTCTGCAGGTTCACAAAACCAGCTACACCTTGCTAAACCTTTTTTGTACAACTAGGATGCAAATCCAAAGAATTGGCAACCTGCAAAACAATAAATTCTGAGTTAAATCAAATCAAACCTCTTGCCATTTAGGGTTTTGTCACTTGATCCAAAAAGAGTAAAATCCCAGACAGCTGCAAACAGGTTACTAATTGGATCCTAAGGGGGTTTGCCTCTTACAGTGCCCCATTTGGACACGGAGTGAAATTTTCTGCAAGTAAGTAATATTTTAACTAGGTATTATATTAAGACAATTTTTAATGTTCTCTAATGAGTGGGAACTGGATTTAGACTAATCGGGGGTTATGTGAATCATACTCCACACAGTATAGACACTTTCACTGTGAGTGTGAATTTTTGCGATTATCAACATTAATTGCAGTATATTGAAAATGTTTTGCCTTTTGTTATAGACTACTGTGGTGTCAACACAAACTTACTACTATCATAAAACATAAGTCATATGGAGTTCGCTTGGTATATAGGAAAAAACAAAAATTTGTAATGATGGATTGAAACTTACTATTCTGCATCAAAGGCTCAGCATACAGACTAATTTGTATGATTTTTAATGAGAAGGCGTTTACTCTTTATATACCTTTGGTTGCTGACCAGAAAAAGCTTCCTGATCATTTGCTGCAAAGTTTCATTACTTAAACCAACAGCTTTATTTTGCAAGCATGCCAGAAAACAGAGTTAGCAAAAAACTTTTCCAAGACCTAATTTAGATTGTTGTAGAATCTAAGAATCTCACAGATTAAATGTCTATATATTGTATGGCAGAAATGATCAAGAAATATTAAAGAGATAATGGGTTTCCTTTTATAGAAGTGGATCATTCTTGACTTCTCACACCTGTCATTTTGATAACACTACTGCCTTGATTGGTGGTAGAGCAATTTCTCTTAACATAAGAATTAGAATTTGCCACCCCCTTCAAAAAAATAAAATAAACACACGGTTACTTCACACAGCAATAATTTACCAACATTCTTTCAAGTCCCATCAGCTTTTGCGCTCCCAGCCTTTAATCTGAAAGCCAAGCTTTGGCCTAAAGCCACCCATGGAATGGATGAATCAGCAAAATGAATTGGCTGTCAGCTTGTATCCTCTGCTGTTTTTCATCTAAAAAGAACCATAGCTGATCAACTGTATTTTCCTTCAAACACTAAAAGACCTAATCCTGCTCATCACTGGCTATTCCAGCTGTTTAGGCAGTATCAAAATGTAACGCAAGATGCATGAATTTAAACTGCTGTAATAATGTTGGCTTGCACCCTAAAGATAATCAATAAAAGCTCTTATTAGTATTCCCTCTGTTTGCAACATTAGTTTAGCATTCTCTGTTCCATGTTATATAATTATGCCAAATCAACTTAAAACATTGGCATTGTTGCATTATAGTTTAGTTAAACATTTTATGATATCCTATACTGCTAGATACATAATGTAAACAGATCAAATCTGCTTAAGAGTATGCCAGCAGTGAATGTACAAATATGAATTTCTGTGGGATCACTGCAGGTTTTCTTCCACTGATTCAGCAATATATAATTACTATCCCATGAAGCCATATACATGTGGTATAGATCAGTGGTTCCCAAACCTGATCCTGGAGGCACCCCAGCCAGTCAGGTTTTCAGGATATCCACAATGAATATTCATGAGCTAGATTTGCAAGCAGTACATGCAAATCTGTCTCATGAATATTCATTATGGATATCTTGAAAACCTGACTGGCTGGGGTGCCTCCAAGATCAGGTTTGGGAACCACTGGTATAGATTAAATTGCTAACAGAGTGTAGGTCTTGTAAATCCTTTTTACTAGATCACCGTACACATTATAAACTAAATCTAAGACCTACCCCCAAATCACAAAATGTTCTAAAGATGTCTCTAGCCCTGAGTATATGCACAGTTCCCAGTTACCAGGCAGATTACTGTGCTGCCCAAAGTTAAATAATCTGAAAGGAATGTGAACACAGATTTTACAAAATCGTTGCTCTTTAAAAGTGAAACACACACACACACACTAATCTCTGCCAGAAAACAAAGGGATACCAATGCATATATAATAAAAAGCACCTCCAATGTTCTGAAGCTGACTCCGTGGCAGTGAAGGTTTGAAGGGTTCGTGCTGTCTGTAACGCTGTATCCATCTCTTGAACTGATGTCACGTACTTCCGGGTTCGTCACAAACAGCACTGACCAACCACAGGATAGCAGCACAAGGCACATCCTCAACATCTATAGCTTTCCCTTCGAGTTCATTCCCTCAGAGTCCTGCCCTCACGGAAAGAGGAAATGACGTCAGCAGGCGGGACTCTGAGGGAATGAAGTCGAAGGGAAGGCTACAGACTGGCAGGGCTTTCAAAGACACGGCCGCTTCAACGGAGGTAAACAGGGGAGCGAGGAGAATCGCAGGGTGGCTGGAGGGGGGGCAGGGGAGAGAGGAGAATCGGTGGGCGGCTGGAGGGGGAGCAGGTGACAGTAGGGAATCTCTGGGTGGCTGGAGGGGGAGCAGTGAAGAGAGGAGAATCGCTGGGTGGCTGGAGGGGGAGCAGGGGACAGAGGAGAACCATTCGCACCCAGCAGTCACTCTCTCTCTGTCACACACAGACACTCGCACATCGACTCTCTCTCACACACACACACATCCACTCTCTCTCTCACACACACAGTCTCTCAAACATGCACACTCCAAGAAAAACCTTGCTAGCGCCCGTTTCATTTGTGTTAGAAACGGGCCTGTTTTACTAGTTACTTCATAAAGCAACATGGACACCCAGGCAAGAGCCAACAAGGCATAATGAATGTCTGTATTAACTGTATTCTTGTGGCTTTGACACAAACTATGCTCACCAATTAAGAAGAAATCTGGAAGATATTGAAATGAATTCTATGACTGGTTAAAGTGCCTTTTTCCATCGAACCCAAAGAGTAAATTGTTTTCTAACCAACCTGTCTCTGTGAATCATAGTTAATGGCACCATGAACAACACAGAACTGCTTTCATTCACTGCAGATAAAGTGAGAACAAAATGTTTTACAAAAGTAAGGACTAGACAAACTGCTGGAATATAATTTCTTAAGATCCTTTACTTAGCAGAACAAGCAGCATAGTACAAGAGGCCCTCCAGCAAAAAGCTATACTTTCCAAAATCTGGAAGTTGGATTGACTTTACATCTGAGAGCCCTTTTTATTTTTTCCAGCCCAATAGATGTTGGAAAGAAACACAGGGGGTTGAGACAGTTGTGGGGGGGGGGGGGGGGGGGGGGGATAAATCCCAAAACATTAATGGAACCAACATTTGGAATGCAGGCAAAACCAGTGAATAACCATGAAAATTAAAAATGGTCACAGGTCACAGAAAAATGGAGTCCACATAAACAGGAACTCTAAATAAGTTCCATAAGCATTGTTCTGCATGCTTTCTCCACCCCACCCCCCTTTTCTGCTGCCTGCTCAAGTGATCCTGATACGTATTTCATTTTCTTTGTTTTAAATTCTGTGAAATCCTAGTGACTGAACTGAATAGCTTTCTTAATGGTTGCTATGTACTGTGATATGTAGTGACTAAAAAGCACAGTTTGCTACTGCCAGCTAAAGGTGGTGAAGGATGACAATACATGTTACCGTGGGACAGTGACACCCTGTGGCTTAATCCATAGCTTGAAATTTGATGAAAGTAATATCTAATTGTTAGATATGTCACCTGGTTTCATTTTATTCTGTTTAAGTTTGTAGAATGTTTGGAAAGTGCTCCATTCAAACCCTCAATCCTCTCTAGGCAGACAGAGGAGTTGGAAAGAATTCTGAGTCATGCTCTGCCCACTTGTTAAATCTTAAATTGCTCTCCCAAAGTTCCCCTGCATACACTAGAGCAAGTTTTACAAATTGTTTCCTATTCAATTACTCCTAGCGGAATCTGCACAGGAAAAGGGTTATCCACACAGGCAGCAGCAGCCGATATCATGCTGCTCCTCTCCCCTGCACCTGAAAAACTCACCACTCCCATAGCAGTCTCTGCTGTTCACAGTCCACACAGCTAGGAATACACATCAAGGAGGAAGGGAGCAGCTGCTCATCAGGTCGCATCCTCCTCCTCTGCTGTCCTGGGCCTAACCATTAATTTGAACTGTGGACACATTACAGCTGTGTGGTTCAAATTAACAGGACACTTGGCAGCAGAGGACAAGGCCTGATGAGTAACTACTCTCTTCCTCACCACGCATTTCTAGCTGTGGGAATGGAAAGAGTATACTGAGTTTCTTTCTGGCGGGGAGGTTGGGGGATGGTAGGAGGTGAGATAAAGGGGGGAAGGAGAAACAAATCACATTAAGGTATTTTATTTGGTGGTGGTGGGGGGAGGAATAGAGCAAGCTTAGGGGTGTGTTCCTGGGGAAGGAGAGCGAGCACATGCTGAAGGATTTTCCCAATGGGGTTAGGAAAGGAACAGAATACTACTACTATCATCAATAAAAATACAAAATGTGAAGATATGCCAATTGCTGTTATGGAACTTACTTATGTAATGTGAAATGTTACAGCTGATTATGGTCACTTAATAAAAATGATTGAAACATAAGGGGGTTTGCTATGTTGAGGGGAGGGACAGCTCAAGCAGCAGCAGGCTCCACAGGTGGTACTCCTAGGGAAGGAAAGTGCATGCCGAGGGGCTTGTGGTGCCTGCGGAAGGAGTGTGAATACTGAGGAGTTTGGGGGGGGGGGCTGGAATGGTGTTCGTGGAGAAAGTGTGAATGCTTAGGTTTGCTTGTGGGGGGGGGGGGGGGAGGGGAGAAGAGGGGAGAATGAGAAAGCTAGAAGGGTGACCCTGAAGGAGAGAGTATATGAAAAGGAGGGGAGCAGAAAGAAGAAGAGAGAATTTGAGGATACTGAGGGAAGTCTTGCTAGGAAATAGTGAATGAACTGAAAGGAGGAAGAGAGGGCTGGGCATTTTGCTGGCGAGTAGGGAGAGAGAAAAGGGGAGCACGGAGAAAAAGAAAGTTGGGGAAGAACTAGGGGGTAGAGAGAAAACTTAGGGTTGAACCTGCTGAAAGGAAGGGAGATCAAGATAAGTAGGGAACAGAGCTGGGGCAGGTTAAGCCCGAGGGGGAGAGAGAGCTGGTGTCAGGGGTGTCAGTATGTGGAAGGGAGAATGACAAAACTTATAAATAAAGCAGGCAGAATTTTGCAGAACTTTAAATTATTTCTGTGCAAAACTCCTCCTGGAGCAACGTTCATTGAATCCAACTGATCTCCATATTACAAGTGAGATCAAACTATGCAAGCCAGCCTAATAATTTATAACATGTTTCTAGACATGGTAGCTCACAGAGATCCAAAGAACTGTAGGAGCTGTTGCTTACATTTCCAAATTGGATCACTTACAAGGCATTACTATTTGCTTGGCGGTTCTGAAATATCAAACAGTAACCAAAACCATTTTCTCAATCTCTCCACAAGAGCCAGCACAGTGGCAGTGCTGCCTACTGCCATGTAGGACCTGGGCCCAAAATCCTAAATCAATTTCTCTGAAAAGCAGCATTCAAAATGCCCTGGAGGAGGAGCAGGAAAGTCCATCATCATGGAACTACTATATCTAGTAATCAGAATTATGGACTATGTTTGTAGTGTTTCAACAGCAGTTTTCCAGTTTCTTGTGAGTTGTGGAGCAATAGAAAACAGGGTTTTAGCTGCTGGAATCCTGAACTAGTAGTTTATTTAAAAAGCCATTTTAGGTGTGGCAGGGTATGAAGACAAAGAAGGGGGTATTTGATTTTATGTGCAGAATACAAAAGAATCAAGGACATAACTAGTGACACTGCTATTTGAGAATCTATTTGAGTAGTGCGGTACAACATGCGATAACTTAGTTGCCATTTTTTGAGAGTTCCTATTTAAAACATCAAAAGGGAGACTGAAAATTAATGTTCTCAATACCAATATTTGAGTTTCTAATAGTGGCAGGGGTGTGCTGGTAAATTTTTAACAACGGGCTCTCTCTCCGGGTATAGCCGGCCCTGAAATTTTTTGGGGGGGAGGGAAATACATGCCTCTCTCTCCCCTCCCTTGTGTGGGCTTGCTAGGCATACCTTTGCCGAGCCCTACCAGCCAATAAATGGACTGCCGCCATTCTCTGCTGCTTGTTTCTGGCTCTGAGCAGCATGATGGAACCTTCTTGCGCTTGCATGAAAAGTCCCAGCCTGATGCTCAGAGTCAGGGAGCAGGAGCAGTTTTATTTACTTGGCTGGTGGGGCCAGCATCACTGCCAGCAAAGTAAAAGAGAATTCAGGAGGGGGCTCAAGCCCATTTTGGGAGTCAGTTGTTAAAGTATCCATGGGGAGGCCTACTTTAACAATCGGCTCCCAAAATTCTTAAAAACTTAAACGGGCTCTTGCGAGCCTGAGAGAGCCCGCTCCAGCACACCACTGAATAGTGGTCAGTTTGATCTAAATTTCAATGTACATACCCAAAAGTAGTATAATATATTTGTAGCTACTGGTCCCACAAAGCATAAAGGTCCCATAAAGCAGAATTACTAGTCTGGCCTAAAATGTCCCTAATGATGTTGGATAACGTGGCAGCTATGGAGTTCATTCCATTCTGGAAAAACTAATTCTCAAAAGGTCATTTAGTTATATTTATATATGTTTTAAGTAAAAAAAAAAAAAAAAAAAGGGGGAGCAGTGTACCTTTACAAAAGATAATGAAACACCAGTAGACATAAAAATCTAAAATTTATAAAAGCTATACATAGTAACATAGTAGATGACGGCAGAAAAAGACCTGCACTGTCCATCCAGTCTGCCCAACAAGACAACTCATATGTGCCATTTTTTGTGTATACCCTACTTTGATTTGTACCTATGCTCTTCAGGGCACAGACCGTATAAGTCTGCCTAGCACTATCCCCGCCTCCCAACCACCAGCCCCGCCTCCCAACCACCGGCTCTGGCACAGACCGTATAAGTCTGCCCCGCACTATCCCCGCCTCCCACCACCTGCTCTGGCACAGACCGTATAAGTCTGCCCCGCACTATCCCTGCCTCCCAACCTCCAGCCCCGCCTCTCACTACTGGCTCTGCTAACCAATCTCGGTTAAGCTCTTGAGGATCCATTCCTTCTGAACAGGATTCCTTTATGTTTATCCCACGCATGTTTGAATTCCGTTACCGTTTTCATCTCCATCACCTCCGCGGGAGGGCATTCCAAGCATCCACCACTCTCTCCATGAAGAAATACTTCCTGACATTTTTCTTGAGTCTGCCCCCCTTCAATCTCATTTCATGTCCTCTCGTTCTACCGCCTTCGTATCTCCAGAAAAGGTTAGTTTGCGGATTAATACCTTTCAAATATTTGAACGTCTGTATCATATCACCCCTGTTTCTCCTTTCCTCCAGGGTATACATGTTCAGGTCAGCAAGTCTCTCCTCATACGTCTTGTTACGCAAATCCCATAGCATTCTCGTAGCTTTCCTTTGCACCGCTTCGATTCTTTTTACATCCTTAGCAAGATACGGCCTATACAATCAATTAACTCTCCTATCAGCAATTTAAGAATCTATTTGGGAGACAGTTTACAGTTTCTGAATCAAACAATAGTTATTACTCCTTAGAAGTGGTCCACAGGTTCTAAAGCTAGTTAAAATTAAAGTGAAAATCATAATTTACATGCATTTCTTAAGGCCAGGTAGTCTCTCATCCCTCTTAATTCTTTAGAAAAAGAGCTCCAAAGAGAAGGCTCTACTATTAGGATCTGGCACCTTTTTGAAGGAATTCACTTAAAGAGGTGTGAGGCAAGAATAAATCAAACATAAGCAATAGACAATTACAGCAGTAATATATTCAAATTACTATAGAAAGTATGGCATAGTATACTACTTACAATTCAACACATTTTAATAGACAGAATAGGGTGAAAGCAAAATGGAACATATAGAGTAACAGGAGTTACAAATAAGGAGACTAATTGAAAAGCTTTCACACGAGGTCAGAATGATGCTTGAATATTATCTTACCTAGGGTAGGAGTAGATCAACACGTCCTGCTATGGGGTGTGGTGGGTGGGTGTGTGTGGGGGCGAGGGGCATGTGTGTGTGGGCGCGTTTCAAATTGCAATATTTACTTCGCTTATATCCCACATTATCCCAATAGATTAGGTTCAATGTGGCTAACAACTTATTGTAATTAACAGTACAAGTGATGTGGGATAGTATACATTAAGTATTAATAAAGTAAATGAGGACTATTATAATATGTAATATGGAAACAAATGCTACAGGCAAAAGGATAATTTATAGTCATCCATATATAACACCAATTAGAATGACACTGAGAAATTGAATTGTACAATTAGGGGTTTAAATTAAATTATGATCATCCATGAGAAATTGCTTAAACAGAGAGGCTTTAAGGTATTTCCAGAATATCAAATAATTAGGTTCCCATCAGATGAATTCAGAAGAGAATTCCACTATTTGGTACAGAGGTAAGAGAATCCAGACATGTAGATCACATTTTTGCAACTGGGATAGTGGTAAGTTAGATAATCTCTTGAACCAAGGAGAGCGTTGCGGAGGGGGAGATCAATTAAAGATTGCATCAAAATCAGGGGTTAAGCCATATAGAGTTTTGAAAACAAATGTACATAGTTTGAATGCTATTCTGGCTTTGATTAGGAGCCAGTGTAACTTTATAAGCAAAGTGACTGCGCTTTCAAATTATCAGCAAAATGACCAAATTCCTATAATTCAATCACCATATGATTTCTATAATATTTATGCTCAAAAGTGTCACTTATCTGAAACAGTAATTACAATGCTATTTGTGTGTGATGCTAAATCGCTCATAACTTCAAATCCAGACTGTGGAGATCATGCAATGTTATCTCCAAGTATGCTTGTCAGTTTGATGCAGCATCAGGTTTCAACCAAACTGGTTCAAGAGCTGGCATTTCAGACAGCTCTGAAACGCATGCTGCCACCATGATTGAGCTAGCCTTGAGTTTTGGAGCTGTTTAGCAGCTGTTTGACACACTGGCCCTTGATAGTGATTAAGATTGCACAAGAACAGCATTGTGATTACTGTTTACAAGTTTCATCTGCAGATTAGTGGCACTTTTGAGCTTGAATATTATGAAAATTATTAGTGCAGTTTAACAATTTATGGAAATTATTTGTGCATTTTGCTGATATTGCAATTGAAGATACATTAAGTCATGAAGCGTGCTTTTGATTTGGCAACGGGACATTTGCAATTCACACAATTTATTTTCTCACATATTCATATGACTGATGTTTTAAATGATGGTTTTAAACATACATGGATTGTTGATACTATGAGTGGCAATTTGGAGTGTTTGTTTGAATGGCTAAAAAATAGTCTGTTGGAACTTTATGTCTGAGAATCTTATTTTAACAAAAGATTTTTCACAAATTTTCAATTGAGTGGATGTAATATTGTACATGGTGATTCTCCACTGTATTATATTAATAGGAGCTTTATCTACCAATACCCAAAAAGCCAATGATCAGCATGAACCATCCAATCTGTCCAGAAAGGTTGCCAGGGCTGAAACTGCCGCCCCATGCAGGTTACCCTCCCCCATTTGTTGTTATGCTGCTCCATGTAAGTTACCCCCACCCCTCTCTTTTTTTTGAGTGTGTGAGAGTATGTTTTACTTTGAGTAGAAATACCCTATACTTTTATTCCATCCTCTTTCCAAATAGGTATTTTCTATGTATATTCCACACCTTTTTGAATTCTGTCACTAATTTTATCCCTACCACCTCCCTGCAAAAAAAGAGTTCAACTAGTTTCATGGCATTTCCATGGGGCCCTCTTGGCTAAGCTGTCAGTCAACAATGAGGCAGCACCAGATGGGCCCGTGTTTTGGTTTCCGTCCTAGGCCCCACACTGGCCCTGCAAATTTGATGGGGTTAGCCAGCTCTCATTAAATATACATTAAATTGAAAACTGAGCTAGATTCTATGCCATATCCCTGTAACTTAGGGCAAAAGCTCCAATTTCCACAAACTGGTCAAAAGATCCTGCTTCAGGTTATTAAAAGCAAAACACAAACTCAGCTCCTGTACTAGTAAAGGCCTCATTTAAAATAATTTAAAAATAAATATATACACAGAAAACATAGGATTTACTAGCAATTTCCCAACATGTTACTCTGTTCAGGTAAAAGACCAAGTGAAAGGAAGAGATCACTAGTGAATTTCCCTGTTCATATGGGATTACTGCTTAAGGCAGGCTTCATTTCTAACCGTGATAAAATGAAAATTTGCCGCTTGATGTAAGACCAGTCATACTACAGCAATAATGGAAAGGGCTAGTTAAAATGTGCAGCTTAAAAGTAAACTGGGACCAGTGTGAAGGGCTAGCAGACCATTTCTAAACCAAAACTGAAGGAGCACTTAAACCTGGCAAAAGCCACTAGGATCTCCAGTCCTGAAAATTTTGCCACAAGATGGCACTACTGGTTTAAATGATAATAACCAGACAACTATCCTGGAGACCACAGGACAGCTTACACATGCAACTTGCTAATACACTGTGATTTCTTTATACAAAGGACTGAGCAGCAAGTGGTATGCCAAAAATTGAAATACAATGCAAAACTGATGCGAGAGAGAATCGGGAATGACCTCCCCTTACTCCCCCTTCCCACCCTCAAAAAACATCTTTAAAAATATGTCCTGCCAGCCTCAGATGTCATACTCAGGTCCATCACAGCAGTATGCAGATCCCTGGAGCAGTTTTAGTGGGTGCAGTGCACTTCAGGCAGGCGGACCCAGGCCCATCACCCTCCCTACCTATTTGTGGAGGAAACAGCGAGCCCCCCAAAACCCACTGTATCCACATCTATGTGCCCCCTTCACTTGTAAGGGCTATGGTAGTGGTGTACAATTGTGGGTAATGGGTTTTAGGGGGGGGTTGTGGGGCTCAGTAGAAAAGGTAAGAGCTATGCTCTTGGGAGTAGGGTTACCATATGGCTCCAGAAAAAGTAGGACGGATTGAGCCAGCCGGGTTTTACTTCCATTGCTTTCAATGGAAGTAATTGAGCCAGCCGGGTTTTACTTCCATTGCTTTCAATGGAAAGCAATGGAAGTAAAACCCGGCTGGCTCAATCCGTCCTTTTTCTGGAGCCATATGGTAACCCTACTTGGGAGCATTTTATGAAGTCCACTGCAGTGCCCCCTAGGGTGCCCGGTTGGTGTCCTGGCATGTCAGGAGAACCAGTGCACTTGAAATGCTGACTCCTCCCATGACCAAAGGGCTTGCATTTGGTCGTTTCTGAGATGGGCGTCCTTGGTTTCCCATTATCGTCGAAAATCAAAAACGACCAAGTCTAGGGACGACCATCTCTAAGGATAAGCTAAATTTCAAGACTTGGGCGTTCCCAACCGTATTATCGAAAGATTTGTTTTGATAATACGGGTTTCCCCGCCCCTCCATCGGGACGTTTTGCAAGGACATTTTCAACAAAACTTGGGCCTATAAACTAAAAAGATTGGCTCACTGAGCGTCTGGAGCCTTTTCCTCTGTAGTAAAAAATATAGAGGGAAGTTGTCTTGCTTTTTGAGGATATTTTGATAAGAAGTGTGAGCAAGCACCATATTGAGCATTAAAGTACAGTAGTTATTTTCCTCTCCCAGAGGGCTTACAATCTAAGGTCCACTTTTTACTAGGGCTGTTTTCCTACTCCATGCCTTTGAGGATAAAACTCTGTATATCAGGCCATAAATTTGAACCCAAGGCAGAGGGTGAAGTGACTTGCTTAAGGTTACAAGGAGTATCAGTAGGATTTGAATCCTGGGTTCACTAGTTCTTAGCCTATTTCTCCATTCCACTTACTGTATGTACCTGAGAGTAATTTGCCTTGAGTTCAGAAAAAGTAACTAATTAAACCTAACACGCCCAAAGTGAGAGAAAAAAAAAAGGTAAATATACTAGAAAACCAGCAAAAAGCAGACAATGCTTTTTGCATTTTAGTTGCACATCTTCTGTGTCTCTCCCTTTCCTGAAGTTACATTCTTTCCCGGGAGTTTAAATTTTAAAATGTTTGCAGTCTTTGGGGGAGGGGGTGAAGTATATGTTATCATTATGGCATTATGGTAATGCATTAGATATACTGCCTTTCTGTGATACAACCAAAGCAATTCAATTTATTATATGCAGGTACTTTCCCTGTCCCTAGGAGGCTCACAATCTAAGTTTCTGTATCTGGGCAATGGAGGGTTCCTCAATAGGAAGGCTTATAATTATGCACAGTGATATTCAGAGACCCGACTGAGGGAACGGGGGAGAAAATAGAAAACTTTGTCATTTTATTATTGTGACTTTTCAGGCTCAGTTTATTTGATATACCACAAATATATTGAAAGTAAGCCAGAGGTAACCAGCATTGGCCCTCACCAGGTCGAGTTTTCAGGATTTCCACAATAAATGGAATATGTTTAACATAATGTGGATTTTGAAAAGAGTGAAATCATATCTTCCCTTAGACACCTTCAGGAACCTAGTACAATCCACTGCTCTTACACACGTTGATTACTGCAATAGTGTCTTTCTAGGTTATAAGTCCCTAATACTGAAAAAGCTCCAGACTTACCAAAATACGGCAGCCAGACTTATTTTTGGTAAGTCAAGATTCGAAAGCGCAACACCTCTTCGAGAGAAACTTCACTGGCTCCCCATCAGAGAAAAAATTAACTTTAAAGTTCACACAATGATTTACAGGATATTACACGGAGAAGCCCCCACCTACATGAATCACCTTATTGACCTCCCAACCAGGAACAATTCAACGTCTTCCCGTACTTACCTTAATCTACACCTCCCTAACTGCAAAGGTATTAAGTACAAATCCTTCTACGCATCAAATTTTTCCTTTTTAGGTAGCCAGCTTTGGAATGCTCTACCAAGACCTATCCGTACCATTAACGGCCTTTTGCCCTTCAGAAAAGCACTGAAGACCCATCTCTTCAAGATAGCCTACCCTAATGACCCAACTTAATCAAAACTTGTCCACATGATTCTTATTGACAGCTTGGAGAAGAGACGGCTGAGGGGAGACATGATAGAGGTATATAAAATAATGAGTGGAGTGGAACAGGTGGATGTGAAGAGTCTGTTCACACTTTCCAGAAATACTAGGACTAGGGGGCATGCGATGAAATTACAGTGTAGTAAATTTAAAACAAATCGGAGAAAATTTTTCTTCACCCAACGTGTAATTAAACTCTTGAATTCGTTGCCGGAGAAAGTGGTGAAGGCGGTTAGCTTAGCAGCATTTAAAAAGGAGTTGGACGGTTTCCTAAAGGACAAGTCCATAAACCGCTACTAAATGGACTTGGGAAAAATCCACAATTCCAGGAATAACATGTATAGAATGTTTGTACGTTTGGGAAGCTTGCCAGGTGCCCTTGGCCTGGATTGGCCGCTGTCGTGGACAGGATGCTGGGCTCGATGGACCCTTGGTCTTTTCCCAGTATGGCATTACTTATGTACTTATAGTTATACATTGACCATGTTTCCCATTATCTTTTTGCCATCTCATATCCATTCCTTTCCATCTTTCTACGCCTACCTCCCAACGCTCATTTCCTTCCGAAACCAATTCCTCCTATATTTACTTATCCGTTATCCCCATTAGTTTTGTGTTTACCACAAACTGTATATTCTTCTTACGACTTTGTAATTCTTTATATTGTTACTACGTAAGCCGCATTGAGCCTGCCATGTGTGGACAAGCACGGGGTACAAATGTAATAAATAAAATATATATATATGAGATTTGTATACAATGGAGGCAGTAAATGCAAATAGATCTCATGCATATTCATTGGGGAAATCCTGAAAAATCAAATGGACACTCCTAGTCTTAAGTGGTTTACAAAGTTATTAAAACATGAGGGAAGGGTAAACTAAGACATGAAAACGATACAGTAAACAAAACAGACAAGAGAAAAGTAAAGGGAGGGAAGATACAAATCATAAGCAGGAAAGGTGAGGAATATTTTGGAATCCCAAGACACTTCATTTAATGAAGGCAAACTTACTGTGAAAGTCTCTTCAATGAGCTTCAACAAATTAGGCATTTCAGGATTGCATACAATATAGTAAATAAACCAGGTATTAATCACTGCAATGAGGTAGGGTAGGCGGCTACCCTCATCCTTGTAGAAGGCTTGAAATATTTGATCCTACACTTTTATAGTCTTTGCTCACATACTACTGTATAGATCTCAAGAGTAACTAGAGGCTGGGTAGTATACAATGTCTTTAGCAAATTTAAGTGTTTTCTGAATCTGCACCATATGTTTTTGAACAACTGTCCACAGCCTCTTTTCTAGACTGATCAATTTTTGTGACTTCTCACTTCTCCTCCTTTGCCCCATTTTTCTTCTCAAACCACCACCCTCTGTTGTCCCGTTTCCCCCTTTGCACTCCTTTTCCTCCACAATTCTCCTCCCTTTCTTTGGATTCTAAAGCAGACAGCTGGACCTCTGTTCTCTCTGCACCTCTCACCAACTCTACCAACTCCAGTGTAGTTCCGCCCAGTGGGAAAACCCCCCTGGTATCATTCCGGTCTTGTTCCCCTCAGGCGTCAACTGAGGAAAGCTGAACGTCAGTGGCACCTCTAATCCTGCCAGAATTTTTACAAATTAAAGATCAGAGAGGTCAAAAGGTCTTATTTTTCAACACTAATCTCTAAATAATAAATTATATGAAATCACTATTTTTTTTTATTAATATTTAATATTGAATACATCTCAGAAAAAAATGAGAAATACTACTACTACTTAACATTTCTAGAGCGCTACTAGGGTTACGCAGTGCTGTACAAAATAAACAAAGAAGGACGGTCCCTGCTCAAAGGAGCTTACAATCTACAGAAATTGGTAATTACTAAATTCACATAGAACATATGTGTCAAATAAATTAGCTACAGCAAGAAAAAGATATACACTTCATCCAAAATATCAGGTAAATAGGATCCAAAACAGGAAAAAGACAAGGAAAAAGAAAAATTTAAAAATTAAGAACAATCTAGTGTCAGGTTTTCAAGGCATAAACTAGGTTTGTGAGCCCTTGGGCCACTGCCGTGAAGCAGCAGTGGCAGGCAAAACCACCCCACACCAGAGACCAGGCAGAACTCTGACAGGAACAGCCAGACTTCACCTGCACTTAGCCGCCCTTCCCCAGGAGTTGAGCCCCTGGCTGCAGGCAGCCAGCAGGACTTACTGGACAGGGCAGGAACTGGAAGCTGCAAGCAGCCACTAAAACAGGGAACAAACACTGAAACAAAAGACAGAACTGAAAGCTGCAAGCAGTCACTAAAACAGGGAACAAACACTGACAAACAAGAGACAGAACTGAAAGCTGCCAGGCAGCCACTGAACAAGAAACACAGAAACAGAAACTAAACACAGAAATACAAACAAGAAACAAGGCAAGGAAACAAGCAATGAACCTAAGCTAAACTACACACAAACTAAGTAGAAACACACAAGAAACTAATACAAGAAACTAGACTAGGCAGAAGTGCAACAGCTCCCAAACATACCAGGGACCTTAGACAATGCAAAGGCAGAAGCTTCCAGGTGGCTAATAAAAGCCACATACAAGGAAGTTCACCAGTTAAGGGTGCTGCTAAGTTCCAAAACTCCCACGACAATCTGGGAGGCTGGAAGATCCGGACTGGACCGGCCTGACTTCTGGAACCTGGGAAACAGCATACAGAATTCAATGCAGCCACCAGGTGGCAAGATGACAGAGCCTGAAACATGGGCACGATCGTGACATCTAGATTACTGCAACCCATAAGGCACTTCCCCAGCCTATCACTACAGTGTGCAAATGGGACTTATACAGTGATATCTCTTCTTTAGCCACAAAGAATTCCTCCAGTTGCTTAGGATCAAAAAATTGAAACTGTTTACCTTGAAATAATACAATACATAAACAGAGAAACTTAAGTACAAAATTGGCACCCAAGGCCAAAATCCTTGGTCGAAAGGCCAAAAAGGACTTACGCCTTTTCTGTGTTTCTCTAGAAAGATCAGGAAATATTCTAACTTTAGATCCCAGAAACAGTGTGTCCAAATATCTAAATGAAAGTCTCAATACAGCATCGCAATCCATCTCCAAAGCAAAAGATACCACCATAGTAGTTCTCTGTGTAATCACTTCTAGTGAAGACTCAAAAAAGGGATGTTAGGTTCATACCATCTCCAACCTGATTTTGAGAATTCTCACCAACTAAATGGTTCACTTAAACCACTCTGTTATGAGCTAATCATACAAAGTCTTCCCATTAGCTCTACACTAGCACCCTCCTCCCACCGACTGGGTCACGACCGCCTCTGGGCAAGTCTCCTGCTCTCAAATTATCTCCAGTGATTTCTAGGTTACTGGAGCCACACTCCCAGTGGTCCTGCAGTTCCCAGAGAGCACTCACAGACCCAACACACAAACCACCAGCATTCTTTATCAGTCCAGAAAGGCAGAACGAACAAATGTGTTTATTCTCACACTGAAACAATGCACAAAAAAATGTGCAATTAGCAAACAATAACAGGTAGCTGAAATATGGATCAATTATACACTAACTAAACATCTATGCACTGTCTAAACAGTACCTGGGAAGATCAGGATATAGAACTGTTCACAGAGCCTTATCAAAGAGGTCTGTCTTTCTTTCTTCCCAGGCTAAGACTGAAGCAACAGCCAGCATCTGCTGAGTAATTTCAAACTCCAGGCCAATCAGAGCCCAGAACAATCAAATTTCAAATGAAAACTGGTTACATCACTACAGGCACTTCCTGTTATCTGTGTGCCAACTAAAAGAAAGAGAAGCTTTAAGCATAAACATGCACCATCTGCTGGCCAAACAGAAGAAATACACTTCAGCACATAATGCAGGAAAATATCCAATAAATTTTACAGGCTTAAAACACACTTTCTTCACAACAGGCAATATCACCTTTTGCCTACTGGCCATTCATCTTTCTATTCACCAAAGTATCCCGGTCTTTGGCCACTTTAAAGTCATCAGATCATCCGTGTTTCCTCTTTTTGCAATGAACCATTTCACCCCTGTCCTGTAACCATTTCCCTGAATTTCTACAGCCCCCAATCTAACACTCCACATTTTTTTTGCATTAAATCTTTAACACCAAATTCTAATCTAGACCTTTCTACATGCTTCATTAGATCCCTCTCACTTTCCACACCTTCTAGGATGTCTATCCTGTTGCAGATTTTTATCACCCACAAAAAAAAGCAAACCTTTCCTGATTACTACTCCTATACGACATTTATGAACTGTTGGATAAAAAAAAAAGATCAAAGATTTTATACTATTTTTTTAAATTGTCCCTCAGAATACAACTGAGCAACAGTGTATATTACACATAGACACATACATTATATAACCTGTAGTCCCAGAATAGTTTTCTGAACTAGAATTGTTGCTAGCTCTAAAGTTACACATATACCTGAACAGCAACTCCCTGTCTCTTAGGCTCAGAGCTGAGGAATTACTTAAACAGGAGTTTTTAGAAAACCAGCTTTCTAATCACGAATATTTATAAAACAAGGGGAATGGGTACACCAACCCATGACCCCAGAAGCAATTATATTTTTTTTAAAAAATGTTAATGCTGACACTTCAAAATGCCAGGCTCAGGCAACAAACAAGGTTCTGTCATATGATGCATCAAGTTTCTTCAAATTACTGAGACACCTACTGCACTAGTCCACAGCAGTTAAACTGCATGGATGACCAGTAAACAGCCTGCCAACACAATATTACACAGATATAAACCACATCCCATTTATTGGCACCCTTAGAGATGGCTCAGATCAACAGTTTTCTGGAGTCTGCTGATATGTATTCTGATATTCAAATGTTACTTCAAGGATATTTTTTTTAAATATAATTAGACCATACAACAGCAACAAAAAAAATAAAAGGCTAAATAAGGAGGAGCATATTGTGGTATAGTTGCTGGGTGTGTTTTAACGCTTGAGGCCAAAGGCAGAACACTCAGCACCCAAAGTATGAAGTATAATTTTGTAAAATGTAGGTTTATAAATCAGATATTTAAGAAATTTTATAAAGGGTACAGAATTTAGTGAGATCGTTAAGAATTAAAATTCAACTGTAAATGAACATTATTTTGAAAACTGGCACATTAATAGTGTCAAAGCTAAAATACAAAAAATCTTAGGGCCCTGTTTACTAAGGTGCGCTATGGGTATCTCTAGCATTAGCGCGCGCTAAATATGTTTGTGTGCCTATAGTGCAGCTTAGTAATCAGGAGCTTAAGTATGTGGTTCAGAAACCTCTGGCATTAAACTAGAAAAAAATAAAAAAGGGTTCTCCCTAAAGTGCGCTCCTATAGCTGAACTGCAGTTTCATCAAATAAAGGCATCAGAGGTCTGCTTTTTTCAGCAATGACATCACGGTTCCTGTCACCACCTTTTAAGTGATGAATTGTCTGGTCTTTGCTACAGACATATGGCTTCCATCTGAAAAATAAGAAACTCATGCTTTCCAAATACATAACAATTCTCGTTATGGTGCAGAGAAAATGTTTATGAACCCTCAGCATAACAATGAGATTTACAAGTTCTTACCATGATACCATTGTTCAAATAATTGAAGCTTGTCTCTTGTTTTATATCCTTTTTATTGCATAAGAAAATGTACAAAGTAGCAATAATTAATTCATAACCACTGTATGAATTGTAAGGGAACCTCTAGTTTCCTTAATACTACTCATATACTGCAATTAGGTGTTTTACTCTGGACAGTGTTTAACTTGCTACCCAAATTAATCTGTACAACTAAGTTTGGATATCCTGTCCTAAAATAAAAGGGCCAAAAGCTTGAGTGGAAACTCTTGACATGAAGAAAAGCTTCAAAGGACCTATGAAAAAGTGGATGCTCATTTGCAAGGCCATTTCTAAATATCTGGGGCTTCATCCACTGTCAGATACACCACACATGGAAAAAGTTGAAGGCTACACTGACTGCCTAGGTGCTATCACCCTGCCATGATCATAACACAATTAACGATGGCAGGTAAAGACCAGGGTGCATCTAACTAGCCTAGTGGTTAACTGCCACTCAATGCAGATTACTAGATTATCCCTGTTTGGTGTTGTAAGTGCTACACCATGCAGGTTACTCCTCTCCAAGCTTTTTTTTTTTTTTTTTTTTTTTGAAGTGTGGAGTCATTTAAGTTTTGCGTTGAATGGAAATGCTCTAGCCTGATTCCAAACTATTGCTATATAGAGCTCCTGCTTTTGTCCCATGCAATCCCACTATTTTTGTCCCTTCCATCTCTATCAGGAAAGCATTCCAGGAATCCTACCTTTGCATGTAAAAAAAATATTTCCTGAAGTTGCTCTTAGATTTTTCCTTCTTTCAGGTTCATTCCATATACTTTGGCTCTATACTTTCCCCATCTTTGGAAAAAGTTTGTTCATTCATTCACACCTTTCATGTCTTCACACATCTATCACTGCTATTTCTACCAGCTATAATAATTTTTAAGCTGTTTTACTGATGTTCAATTTTTATTTTATATTTAAATCTAGATCCTTCTGTAACACTAAATGTCTATTTTCTAATGTATTTCCACCACTCATGATGTATTGTAAGCCACATTGAGCCTGCAAAGAGGTGGGAAAATGTGGGATAAAAATGCAATAAATAAATAAATATTGTATCTCCCGTCTCGCCTCTAGGGTATACATACTCAGTTTGCGTTCTGGAACAGACCTTATACCATTTTAGTGTCTTTCCTCTGAACTGCTTAATGAGATACAGCCTCCAAAACAGAACACAGTATTCCAAGTGAAACATTTTTTTGGCTTTGACCACTGCCTTATCACACTTTCACCACTTTAAGTTCCTAGGTGTCTCTCTTGGTACATACACATCTGCCTCTGACCCCTATTTACATGTAGTTTATAGTGCTACACCTCAAATGCATTACTCTGCACTAAATCTTAGCTGATAAACATTAGACCATTCTTCTAGTTTTTGAATATCATTTCTCATATTGTCCACTGTGTGTCATCCACAAGGGTAAACTTTTCCTTCTAACCCTTTGGCAATATCACGCAAAGATACTGAATAGAATCGGCCCCAGGACAGATCTTTAAGGCATTGAACTACTCACCTTTCTTTTCTCTGAGTGAATTCCATTTATCATAATCTTGTGTCTTTTGGTTAACCAGTTTCTAATCCAGTTTACCACCTTGGGTTGTTATTTCATGCAACTGTTTATCCACAAGTCACCTATGAGGAGCTGTACCAAAGACTTTGGAAAAAATCAAGTAGATCACATACAGTGAATGCCCTTGATCTCTGGTCACTCAGTCAAAGAAAAATCACATTAATTTGATATGAACAAACCAGAAAAATCATCCATGCACACAAAACTGCAGATCAACATCTAATGATCTGCAGGCCTCTCACTGTCTGATGTGAAGGTTCATGCACCATAAGAAAAAAAAAATGGGAAGACAGCAAGGAAACAGTTGCTCCTATGAGCACTGCTGCCTACCCTCAGGTTTGCCCACGAGCATCAGGATTACCCACAAGACTCCTAGAATACGACGCTGGAGAAAGTAAAAAAAATTAACTTTGATGCTTTCTAAAATAACGATTCATCCCGACTGTCAGGTATGATAGTGCAGCTACCATGGAGTGGGGCTGCTTGTTATTGATGAAACCATTGTATTAGATTCTACAGAATATGAGGTGAAAGAGTCAAAAGTGCATAATGCAGCAAGATTTTCTTAAACACAAGTATATCTACCACAAATTTTAACTGCAGAAGTTTTTTAAAATTGTTTTGTATGGTCCTAGGTGTTTTACCTTGTTTTTCTTGTTTGTGATCCGTTTTGAACTCATTAGCAGAATACAAGAATAAATTGTAATGTAATATAATGTAAAGATCTGCCGACAGAAAGATTGTATATTTGGGGTTAGCTAAGTCCACATCTAAACTCTATCGAACTCTTGTGGAAAGACCTAAAGCAAGCTGTTCATGCAAAAAAGCCCGCAATGTTGAAAAAAAAAAAAAAGGGAATACAGCAGCTTTTAAACTAGATCATGGACGAAAGCTGTCGCTTTGAAGAGCACAGTTTAGAACAGGGATCTACAAAGGGTACAATCAAAAAAGGAATATTAGGGCGTCCTGATGAAGATACAGAGAAAGCCCATTGCAAACTGCATGAAGCAACTGCTGGCAATTGGGTCGTGAAAAAAAAAAAATACATATACCTTTTGGTGACTGTGCAAAAGCCAAACAGATAAAAAATAAGACAGGAGAGTTGGTGTACTGCATTAAAGACAGTCATCTGTGAAACTTGGAAGTAAAAGGATAACAATTTGTAAATGTTCGTATATTGTGAGAATTTATTAAAAAGTAACAGAGGGCGGGTGATTTTCAGACACTTAATATGGTTAAAACATTTTACATGTGTACACAGCTTTGCAACTTGACCCCTGAGCAACTGAATTTGAGCTTATATGAAACCTGAAGTGAGTGAATGGTTTCTAATTCCCTGAAGCAGCTGTTCTGTACTGCGAAACATGTTGGAAATGAATTTACAGAACATGACCCGACAGCTTTAATTGCCACAAAAGTTAAGTGCTTTATTGAAGAAATCAAAGTTGGGCTGGCAAGAGTTTACTTGCTCCAATCAAAGAAGGTTGTTTTTTTTTTTTTTGCCTATGAATAGATTATTAAGTGAACAGTTTAAAGAAGTAAAAGCTCTATCCTGCTCACCGAGGCTTTTTTTTTCTTCCTCAACAAATGCTGTGATATTTTAAGTGCCAAAGTGGGGCATTTTCAATATGACATCTAAGTCGGACTTTGGACATTCTGCGCTAACCACCCCAAATAGCAAACGTAACCATTTTCAAAAAAAAAAAAAAAATATATATATATATCTTTTTTTCAAAATTACTATTTCAAACAAGGTTTTGTGTGTTTATCTTTTTAGGCCATTTTTGAAAACCACACACACAAGTTAACACACAACATCAAGCCACTGGTATGTAGGAGGGACCAGCATTTTTAGCAGCCTGGTCCCCCCAGACATCCCAGGAGAGCAATGGGGCACTGCTGCAGACTTCATATAAATGCTCCCATCTCACCATGGCTCCATTATCTTGTCTGCTGAGACCTCCAAAACTCACTACCCCTAAACTGTACATCACTACAATAGCCCTTATGGGTGACAGGGGCACCTATATGTAGGTACAGTGGGTTTTTAGTGAGTTTGGAGGGCTCACAGTTTCAACCACAAGTGTAACAGGTAGTGGGAGGTATGGGCCTGGGTCCACCTGTCTACAGTGCACCACACCCACCACTAGACTACTCCAGGGACCTGTATGCTGCTCTAATGAACCTGGCGATAACATCTGAGGCAGTCATAGAGGCTGGTGAGTACTATATTTTAATTCACATTTTTTTTGGGGGGGGGGGGGGTCACCCCTGAATCCCTAAAGTGGTTATCTGGTCATTTAGGGACCTCTTTTTGTCTTATTCATTAGAAAAGCAGGTCTAGAACAAAAACGTTGACGTTTTTGTCCTTGACATTTTGGTTTTGTTCTATTATGGCTGTAAAACATCCAAGTGTTACGCATGCTTTAATCCCACCTTTGAAATGCCCCCGACACCCCCCCCTTGCAACCTGGATACACTGCAGATGAATTGAATAGATAAACGTCAGTATTTCGTGGTGTTTTGAAGACTTTACGTCTTTTGGGGGGGGGGGGGGGTTGTTTGTTTGTTTTGAGTACACAATAACTAAAGAAGCCTTTTACAACTCATAAAATTCAAACTTTGATACAATCATCTTTGTGCTTATATAACAAATCATCAAGATCTGATGAACAGAAGACCTCCTTTCACATTCAAAAGCAACACTGGGAAAAGGTATTCTTCTATGGAAATGACACATGGATAATAGTGTGTAGCATAAAAATACATACTGTCTGCTGCTAAAATGTACGTTCAATAAAATACTTTGAATCTCTGAAAGCATCAGCTTTCCTCCTTATGAAAGGTAGTAAACTACACTAACTATGTGACTGACTTGGGGACAAACCCCATACAGTTACCAAAAGGAAAGCAATAAAAAATCTGTCCTATGCCACCACACAATGATTGTGTCTTACGCAGAAGAGTACACTTGCATCTCGGTTGCCTAAAGAAATTCAGCACATA
This sequence comes from Microcaecilia unicolor, assembly GCF_901765095.1. Lineage (NCBI taxonomy): Eukaryota > Metazoa > Chordata > Amphibia > Gymnophiona > Siphonopidae > Microcaecilia > Microcaecilia unicolor. The sequence goes on from NC_044038.1 coordinate 36,736,244, forward strand.
AAGGGATCATCAATGTGAGACTACTCACATAGTGTAGGCATGCAAAACACAAACTTGTAATAACTTGTTTATCTACACTGGCTTTAACCCCTTCACCCATTGGTAATCTGGAATTCAGCACAATAACCAAGACTTAATATTCTCAAATAACAAAAAGCTATGATTCTCATCTGTAACAGATTTTTTTTTGTTGTTGCAGAAAGCAGATTTATCAGGCACACAAAATGGATGACATCTGACAGGAGAGCTGCTCCAAAGGTAAAGTTCTGAGCAGGCATGACCCTTTCCACATACAGCAATCTGTCCTTCAGTTAGTTCCACAGCACAAGGAGAAACACAACTCTTGGTGAGAAGGCATTGTGCCCTGATTAATCATACTGTCTTGGGAAAACTGTTACAGGTCAAAAGTATTTCTTTTTTTCATTGACAAGAGCTTGAGTCAAGCACCAGAGTGGGTGACTCCCACATTCAGGGCTGCTTAGTATAATACATGATTTGATCACTGGCTATGAGTGGTCTATTCACAGATAATGTGATTGCTGAAGTTGGAGACAGATTGGCTGGCCCTATACCTAACTGAAGGATGGTCCAAGCAACAGTGAGAGGAGAGTATGAAGTGAGAAGCAGGTAGCTACTTTGCATGTACATTCCAGTGAAGAAAATTTAGAGCTTCATCAGCTGCAGTGGCTCCGATTCAATAAGGTTTAAGTTTAAAGTACCACTATTCTGTTCATAATAGAAATAAATACAGGATGCCAGCCAATTGGCAAAGATTTAACTATTGGAACGTTAAGCTTGCTGAGGTTGAAAGAGAACAGTTGCATAGACTTTTGTTGCGTATCTACAATGAACTGAATTAGAAAGGTCTTTTACAGTCCAGGAGGGTAGAGGGACTTCTTATGGGTGCTTGTACAGTTTAGGGTATAATGTAGGAAGCACTGCTCCCTTATTCACATGGAAAGAAGTGACTACCTTTGGTAGGAATTTAGGATGAATATATAGGAATACTTTATGAAGAAACAACTGTTCATGTTTATAGGTGATCAACACTAAATCACATTGATTCTTCTACCTGAGGAACTGCTACAGGAAAAACGCCTTCCACATAAGATGTTTGGGATGTGGATTTCATGGGCTCAAAAGGTGGTTTCACGAGAAGGAAGGATGACATTGAAGTTCCATGGACAGAAAGCTTCAGTACGAGATGACTGATATGAAACCCTTGAGTCTTGAAATTACTGTACACGGAAGTTGGAAGTCTGCTGGGGGGACATGACAAGTTGAGTATACCGAGATCTGCAGTCAAGGCAGAGAGATGACATACGCATTGCAGCATAGTATTTGGAGGACACCAAATCATTGTCACTATTAACGAAGCACCAGATGGCAAATGCATTTAAATGCATAGCTGCATCTCATGGAAAGTTTTCTTGAACTGGTGTTGGTAGATCTAGCATGTAAATTGCTGCTCAATTTCCATGCTGTTTGAGCTAGGGATCTAATGTTCAGATACACAAGTGAGCCTCCATTCTGTATTATCAAAGGTGGAAAGGACTGAAGAATGTATGGAGGCAGAATTGTCTTGAGAAAAGAAAACCATATCTTATGAGATCAGTCTAATATCATGAAACTCATTGTGCTAGGCTGTTTTTGAACCTTTTGCAGGGTCTTTACTATTAGAGGGCTGGTAAGCTAAGCATAAAAGAGGAGCAAGATCATTTTAAGGCCAGCCAATCCAAGGATGAGTGCAATTAACAACAGGGGTGTTTTATGTTTTTGGAGGTTGCAAATAAGCTATTTGAGATGTATCTCAGGCCCCAAAGATGTTCTGAAGTATTTGACAGGCCAAGAGACCACTATTTATTTATGCAATTTCTATCCTGCACTATCCTACCAGGAGTAGCCTAGTGGTTAGTGCAGTGGATTTTGATCCTGGGGAACCGAGTTCAATTCCCACTGCAGTTCCTTGTGACTCTGGGCAAGTTACTTAACCCTCCATTGCCCCTGGTAAAAAATAAGTACCTGAATATATGTAAACCACTTTGAATGTAGTTGCAAAAACCTCAGAAAGGCGGTATATCAAGTCCCATTTCTTTTTCCCTTCTAGGCAGGTTACAACAAAATGTGCACAATAAAAACTTACCGTATTTTTCGGACTATAAGACGCACTTTTTTCCCCCCAAATTTGGGAGGAAAATGGGGGGTGCGTCTTATAGTCCAAAGGTAGAGATTTCCCTCCCTCCCTCCGAGTTCGGGATCGCCCTCCCCCCGGCCCTGTCACCACTTCTCCCTACTCACGTCACGCGATCTTCCCTGGGGGTCTAGTGACGTCGGGGCAGGAAAGAGCCCCCTCTTTCCTGCCCAGTGCGCTGCTCTCCGTCCTCCTGTATGCAGCCTGACGGTCTCGGCGAGATTCAAAATGGCCGCCGAGACTTCAATTCTCGGCGGCCATTTTGAATCTCGCCGAGACCGTCAGGCAGCATACAGGAGGACGGAGAGCAGCGCGCTGGGCAGGAAAGAGGGGGCTCTTTCTTGCCCTGTCACTAGACCACCAGGGAAGATCGCGTGATGTGAGTAGGGAGAAGTGTTGACAGGGCCGGGGGGGAGGGCGATCCCAAACTCGGACAAGACGCACCGGAGCACCTAGGTTTTAGAGGAGGGAAAAAGGAAAATTTTTTTTTTCCTATTTCCCTCCTCGAAAACCTAGGTGCGTCTTATGGTCCGGTGCGTCTTATAGTCCGAAAAATACGGTAAATCAAAAATTTTTTCTTAAGAAGTATCTGAATACACAAATAAGCACAAAATAAAATTTAAACAAGATAATTAAGGCAACGTAAGAAGCAATCCTGAAAATAGCATATCAACAGGATGAAAACATTTTCATAAATGCACCTTAAACTGCTTTTTAAATTGTAGACAATAGGTAGTTAGAAGAGCAGGAGCTGACTTGGGCATTGGTGTGCACTGAGGAGAACAGAAACCTCTCTGGATACCATCCCAAATGGTGGGAAGCCAATCTCCTGACCATATTATCATCAGCTGCTGCCAGTATCTGGCGTTTCCCTGTGCAGTAGTCAGAGCCACGCAGCCCATGGGACTCAAGACCAAAGGGGGTCACACTTCTTTGGTGCCCCTTAAATGCCACTTTGGTGAGCCAGGGGACTTTAATTGTTCTAACTTTCAATATGGTGAAGAGAAGGCAAAAGTGAATGCAGCCTTTACTCCTTCCACTCTGGTGAGTAGCCCTATAGATAAGCCACTTCAAGTTTGGTGAGTATTGTGATTCCAACAAATTCCTCACCATAGTCAGCTTCTAGCTTGGGGGAGTCTTAGCCCCATTGAAAGAGTTTGTCACCCAGCTCCTGGAAAAAAAAGTATCGCAATGTTACATTTACAGGATAATCCTCCCTCTAGTGATGCAATTTTACAAGGGTCAAAAAATCTTTCCTGTGTCGTTAAGCACTGCCTGTACCAAAGCCAGTTTCTTTATCTGTGGACTCTTCTGCAACTTTGGACTTGTCCACAGCATCAGCAGAGATTTCTTGGATTTTCTAGACTTTGAGGAAGAGTATGACTATTGATCAAATCATTACATTTTCTACAGAAACAGTTGATAAAATGATAGGATGTGGACAGTAGACTTAAGATTGAAGAAACGTGATTTTTTTGTTGTTGCAATTCCTAGGGGCAGCAAAGGTTAAGGACAACTTAGATCTTCACAGAAATTTAAAATATTTGGAAAATTCTTTAAGGATACAAAACCTTAGATTGTTGAATTTTCCAAAAATCCATCTTATGTCACTTGAGATATTGTTTAGAAATTATTTAAGCAAATTTTGCAAATGTCAGATGTGGATATCTTATCTAAATTGTACCGGGTTGAGGAGATGATGACCGAGAAGATCCGCCTGCATGTTGCTCTGCCCCGAAGTGTGTGCTGCCAACAGCAGCAGAACGTGGTTCTCCACCCACACCATAAGATCGGTCACTTCTGCGGCAAACGTCTTACTCTGCGTGCCTCCATGACGGTTGATAGAGGCCACCACTGTCGTGTTGTCCAAGAGGACAGACTGCATGACCCTCCAGCAACCGCTGAAAGGCCTGTAGCACATTCAGCAGTGCCCGCAGCACCAGTCAATTAATTGGCCACGCAGCTTCCATCACCATCCATCGCCCCTGAGCATAATCAGTGGAGGGAATGTGCCCCCAACCCGAGAGACTGGCGTCCGTAACCACCACCACCCACTGTGGGGGCGCCAGCGGTATACCCCACTGAAGGTTGGCTTCGTGCAGCCACTAGCTCAAACTGCACTTCGGCCCTGGTAGCCATAGCAGTTGATGCTGAAATACCCGAGACATCGGAGACCACCTGTCTGGAAGGATGCTGCAGAGGACGCACGTGAGCCCTGGCCCATGGCTCTACCTTTAGGGTGGTGGCCATGGACCCCAACACTTGCATGTAATCCCAAGCACGGGGACGCGGAACCAGCAACAGTCCATGTACCTAGGACATGTTTGATTATCTTGCCCTCAGGGAGGAAAATGCACCCCTGAACCGTGTCAAAGTGCACCCCCAGTGTCTGGGAGAGTGTCAGATGAGTCTTCGAAACATTGACCACGCAGCCCAAAGACTGCAACTATTCGATGACCTGGCAGGTGACTTGCTGACCCTGAGCCGAATCCATCCAGATGAGCCCATCGTTAAGGTAAGGATGTGCCCTGACACCCTCCTTCCCAGCACAGGAACAAATTAAATCAATTGATATACGAGGATCTGGTTTGCAGATATCCATAAATTAGGCCTGAAAGGGGAAGTCCTGTTAGTAGATTTCAACCTGATACAGATTGGAATGTTCCAACTGCAGAATCGGAAAGTAGTAAAGAGTTTGTGGATGTTCTTCAAAGCACTGTGCCTGATTTCAATAAAATAAGGGAGTTCATGAAGAAAGGATGGCATGGAAAAGACAGTGGTCCAAACTGAAAGTAGCTATAAAAATAGCAACTGAACTCTATATAAGGAAAGTTAATAAAAGCAAAAGGAAAAGGAAACCAATATGGTTCTCCAAACAGGTGGCTGAAAAAATAAAGGCAAAAGAATACAGAAAAACTCAAGAAGAGAAACAGAAAATGATACCGGACAAAACTCAAAGAAATAAAGAGAAATACGGCTGGCAAAGGGGCAAGCAGAAGGAAAAAAAATGGCTAGAGATGTAAAAAGGAGACAACATTTTCAGGTATACTTGAGAAAGGAGGAAGACTAGAAATGGACTAGAGACTGAAAGATGCCGAGAACTGCTATGAGAAAAGAGCTGACGTGCTAAATACTTCTGTTCTGTGTTCACAGAAGAAAAGTCTGGAGAAGGTCCTCAGTTGGCTGCCAAAGGTATACATGGGAATGGAGTAGATATCACACTGTTCACAGAAGAAAAATGTTTACGAACAACTTGAAAAACTAAAAGTGGACAAAACCATGGGACCAGATGAGATCCATCCTAGGATGCCGAGGAAACAGAGAATTTCTTGCAGGTCCTCTCAAAGATTTGTTTAATAAATCCTTAGAGATGGGATAGGTTCCATGGGATTGGAGAAGAATGAATGTGGTCCCTCTTCAGAAAAGTGGTAACAGAGAAGAAGTTGGAAACTAAAGGGCAGTAAGCCTCACTTTGTGGTTGGAAAAATGAAGGGGCCAAGTCTGTTCAGTATATTTGTGAGAGACACTGCTGTAGAAGGAAACATGTGTCTTTAAGTAATGGCGAGGGGTGGGGGGAGAAGGGAGGAGGAAGAGAGAGAGAAAGCGAGCACCTGAAGTAGAAGCCTTGATTTCTTTCTTGTGTGAAGAAAGGTCTTATGCCCTTAGCCTGGAGAAAGTGGTTCATTCTTTTTCCAAGAACCTGAAGTGGTCACATGCAGGTAGGAACGATGACCAAGGTTAAGCTGGGGAATAGCTGTTGAAAATGAGAGCAGTCATTTGTCTAGTCAAAAGGAAAATTTTTTAAACCTGACCACTTGGGCAGTACAAGTTGAGTAGTCTACAGGGGCTACAGGTATGGAACATAGTGAAAAGAAAGCTGTTGATTAGATTGAGTATAAGCCACTGGTCCAAGATGAATAGTTCCTCCTTATACTGACTTAGAACAGTGTAGATGAAGTTCTTGCTAGTAAAATCCTCTTATAGTGAAAAGTTAAACCAATAACAGCACTGGAAGTAGGAGGTCAAAAACAGCTGATAATAATTCTACATTTATACTAACTCAAACAGTTTTTAATTTTTCTTTTTTTCTCTCTCTCCAGCATAAGGGGCATGCACCTACTTAAGAGTAGATATTCTCATGGAAGGCGCTTGAGTGTTGGGCAGGAAAGCACCTGCACAAGCGCGGTGGGGACACTGCATAAATGTTTTAAAGTGACAGTGCACTATCGCAATGTCTGCACTGTGCTCCACGGATGTCACCCACATGTGAGATTATTATTCTTGCTTGTCCTCGGGAGAATTTATAAATTCATACTAAAATATTGACATCTAATGAAGTGCTCCGCTCCTATTTGCGATTCAGTAAACTGATTTTAATGGTAAAAGGATTTTGGATTTAGCTCATGCCTCTCTCAGCAGCACATGGGTAAAAAGCAAATCATCCTAACTTTGAGAATGGAAAGTTTCAGTTACTACAACTTGCTGTTAGAAGAATTAGAAACCAAGTTAAAAATAAAAGTTGTGAAAATGTGTCAGTCCCCTTGCCAAGCTAAGTAATAGATGGGGGAGAAGGAATAAGAAAGGAGTGACTGTTTCTTGCTCTTTTTTGCTTTCGGCTCAAAGTTGAAGCTCACTAGCTTACGAACCTTATTTTATGGCCACCCAGGGACCTTCATCTCCCCTCTAGTTTATCCATAACAATGACAGTCCTTACCATTATTTGAAGCCAAAGATCTCATATCCCTCAAACCTGGTGCACCCCACCTCCCAATATGAACACTGTGTCACTGTGGCCTGATTGGATTGCCGTCTTCCCCCAAAGGACAATATATAGTATTCTCAGTCAGCCTAAGCGAAAGTCAGAACTAGGCAACTCTCTCATATATTAAGCACATAATCATAGAATCAACTGAAAAATCCCACACTGGAAAAGAGGTACATAGATTGAAGCATTTTAAGCAATAGAACAAATCAAGTAGTGAGTAAAATGAAGCACAAGCATATAAAAGTAACTTGTATGGCAGTCAACTAGCATGACCTGAGAAAACCACTATTTACAATTAATTACTTTACACAGCAGCTAGTCTCAACATCCTAAAATAATCAAATGCAGCAGGAAGGACTATTCCTTTAACAAATATAGCTGGTTTAGTTAACACTTAAGGATGCTGCCACATTCTGAAGTTTACTTAAAGTGCTTTTGACAGTTTCATATGAATTTACCTTTGACAACATTACACAAAACATGCTTGTTTAGATGTTGGTTCTTGCAACCGTCTGCTAATGAATCATCCTGACGTGAACTATTAGTGAGCGTTTTGAATTTCTCTCAAACAGTTTCAATGACAGTCTGATCTACAAGTTTTCAGTTCAAGGAATGCCAACAAAGAAAAGTTATGTTTAGGCTTATCATACCAAGTCAGTCTTAAGGTGCCAAGTATTATAGTTCAGTGGTCAAAATGAAATCCCCCCCCCCCCCCCCCCCCCCCCCAACACACATTTCCTTGGAGTAACCACCTGAGTGAGACTTGAAATTTATCCATAGAAAGCCATGTGCACATCTAGAGTATCCATGTCAATAGCTCCCACAGAAGGGAATTAATGCTATATGGTATATAATGCTAATGCAGCATGAATAAAAGTTAGAACTAATGTGTTGATTATAATCTGAGAAGGAAATTTGTTTAGTAGCACCCCTTCTAGCCATATTCTTACCTCCCATAAACATGCTACACGGGCCACTTTAGTATTACCATCATTTATCACGTAACTGTGTAAACAGTAAATTTTGATTCAACCCAGTGTTTGGAGAAGCAAAGAAATCTGGTCCGTAGCTCAAAACTGTATGCGTTGTTAAAACGCTACCTCTATTGTGATCTGATCTCAAAATTTATCATTCAGTAACTTGAAAAACTGTAGTTCAAGATATCACAGCTTTGTCCATTTTGCCATGGTGTGTTTACACTTACCTATTTGAACTTGTTCAGGCTGGCTAAGTGACACAAACGCTGATGTATCATCAATCCAGGATACTTGAATGTTACCTTAGGGGGAGGAAAAATAGATCAGCAGTGTATAAATTTGTCATTTTACACAGGCCTTTGTTGCTCATAAGAGACCGAACTGGCTGATGTGGGAACGGTGCAAGGCACAAGCAACAAACGTTACACAGCTCTCTCCTCACAACCACTAAAATTTTCAAGAATTAAAAACTGAGATGTTCCAGAGTCGTAGCTGCTAGAGAAGTTAATTTGTCAACTAATAGTTGCTGATGTATGCAGGCCAACACTGTTTAGAATAAAGTTCATTATGTTATTTTTAAAACAGCTTACCAGCAATGCAAGAATGCTTGGCTATAAAACCTAACCCCAGTGCCCCAGAGACTGTCATGGACTGTTGTATATTGCAAAATTAATTAAATTAAAGCTAAGACAAGGGTTCCCTTCTGCAGTGGAACAGGAAAATCTGACCTAAATGTAAAATTCTAATTTTCTTCTCCACAGCCTATGACCTATCTAGTTTTGCCTACATACGTATCCCTATAAATGCATTTAGGTGCTTGCTCATTTCGTGAGAATTAGCTACAATGCATTTAAATTTTTATATCATCATATACTACCATAAGTTGAGAAATTTTAATTAAAAAATGCATTAAAAAACAGGGTTGTTCATCTATGAGGCCCAAAAATTAAGCACCCCTCAACCCCATTGGCAGCACGATCTCTTCCCTGCTACCCTCCCCCCCCCTCCTTGCTGTGTACCTTCCAAAGTATCTTCTTTAGAACCACGAAAGTGCAGTAATCCTCCTAGGCTGCCTGCTTCCTGCCCTGGAGTAAGTTCTCTGGTCCATCTCGCCAAACAGGACTCAGAGGGGGTGGGTTGGATCAGAGAGTGCTCCAGGCCAGGAAGCAAGCAGCCTAGGAGGATAGCTGCACTGCCATGGCTCTAAAGTACACAGCAAGGGGGGTGGTAGGTTGAAACGCCGATACTGACAGGGAGGGAGCAATTTTGAACCTTGGAAGTAGGAGGGAGGAAGAGGTGCTGGCACAGGTGAGGGATGGAGGACTGGAGGGGAGCCTCAACTTATACTAGGATCACAGCATTTTTCTTTATTTTTAGATGCAAAACTGCCCTCGACATGCATGAAATCAACTTTATACAGTACATATTTTTCTAATAGTTTGGTATAAATTCAATCGAGTTTTAAACTGCCAGTAACAAGTTGAATGCTTGAGGACAAAATTTTGTTTCAAGAGGACAAATCTACTTCAAAAACAGGACTTAAAATCAAGGTCAGCAGAACTAAGTACATGCAAAATAAGCTTTCGTGATCAAGATTAGTGTGTGTTTCTCCACTTATCGTCATGGACATAGATATTTGACTTTAATAAGCATATACCAAAGTCAGTTGTGACTTTCCAGTGACTTGCATGAATAGTTCATTTCAGAAACAAACGTCTGCATATTTTTATGCAATGTGCGTTAGAAGGACCATGAGGTTTTTATATTAACCTCACTTAGAAAGTCACATGTATTCAAAGAAATGTATACTCTGAAGCATCAGCTGTTCATTGCTTTTCTGGCACCACATTCATTTTCAGCACTGGGTAATTGATTTAGTCTGGATTTTGAAGCCTCTCTCTGCTTCTAGCCCTAGCACTGGGAGGGTACAGTCAGCTGCCTGTCCTGGGAGAAAAACTCCTATATAAAATAGGATAAAAATTACTCTGAAGCAATTTTATTTTAAGGCCTTCTGTTTTCTACTGGACTTCAAATGCAGAAGGTTTCAGAACAGTCACGTTGTCCCTTGGCTTCCTCCAGAAGTATTAGAGGATGTCAAACAAGCAGGGTGTCAAGCCATCCTAGGTTACACTCGCTGATCAAGAAGAACGTTGAAAGAAAAAGTACACTATTATCACTTTCTGTATTTTCAGTGTAACTTAAATGTTAATGTGAATATCTCCACTGGACTCTGTACACAGTGGAGACATTTACATTAACATTTAAGTTGCCGTGGGGAAAAAAGAAAAAAAAACAAAACAAAAAAATTTATACAGAACTTCTCATCTGATAACACCAATTGTAGCAGCACCGAAACTCTACCTGAAAATTTCAAGTTACTAAGGATAATGTAAACTACTGCTCTCTGGTGAAACTACTGGGGGGGACCAACACTGGACAGGCACAAGCCATTACTGCCTCTCATCCAGCCTTGCCTCTTAAGGATCCTCCCTATAATTCTTCCGTGACTCAATTAGTCCATCTTACTTTATAACCATTCTAATGTTCTGTAGGTGAGATATCAAATGCAAATAAACTAAAATAAATGAAACCATGTTTAAATTTTTGACTACTGTTTTAGTCATTACTACGGTGAAATTAGGCCTTACCTGCTAATTTTCTTTCCTCTAGACCCTCCAGACCGGTCAAGACGCTTGGGTTATGCATGCCTACCAGCAGAGGGAGACTGAGAACACTAACTTCAAACTGAGTACATATAACCTGTGCTAGCCCTCTATCTCCAGTATACACTTAGCAAAGCAGAGAAAACAAATCCCTGGAACAGTAACTCTGAAAACTAATAGAACCCCTGTACCTGGAAAACTAATAGTCAAACACCAACAGTGTGCTTAAACAGATGAAACGCCCAGGCGTCCCACTCTGCAGAATATTAGAGTCAAAGAAAGTTCTCCGACCATACTGAATATAAAATGAACAGACATAGCAGAACACGGCTCAAAATACTTCTGATCATTGACACGGCTGAAAAATACTTCTGATAAGAAACAGGGCGGGCTCTTGACCGGTCTGGAGGGTCTAGAGGAAAGAAAATTAGCAGGTAAGGCCTAATTTCACCTTCCTCAGCAACCCTCCAGACCGGTCAAGACGCTTGGGAAGTACCAAAGCAGTAGACACATTAAGGGTGGGACCCACGAAAAGCAGAAGACAACACAGCCGCTCCAAACCGAGCATCCTCTTTTGCCTGCACATCAATTCTATAATGCTTTACAAAAGAATGAATGGACGACCACGCCGCCGCCTTGCAAATGTCCTGCGGAGGAATAAAACTGCTTTCCGCCCAAGAAGCGGCTACCCCCCGAGTAGAGTGTGCCTTCAATACCGAGGGAACTGTCCGACGCCTCAACAAATACGCCGAGGCAATAGTCTCCTTCAACCATCTAGCCAGAGTAGCCTTGGAAGCCGCTTCCCCCTTTCTGGGACCTCCAAACAAAATGAACAACCGATCCGACGCTCGGAAATCCTGCGTTCTGCTCAAATACGACCGCAAGATGCGTCGAACATCCAACTTAGCCAAACGACGTTGAGAGAGATCACCAGACCTATCCCCCAACACTGGTAACGAGATCACCTGATTCACATGAAAGGAGGATACCACCTTAGGGACAAATGAAGGAACTGTCCGCAAAGTCACTTTCTCCTTAGCCAAGGAGAGAAAAGGCTCTCTACAAGACAAAGCCTGTAGCTCCGAAATCCTACGCGCCGAAGTAATGGCCACCAGAAACACTGTCTTTAAAGTAAGATCTTTACACGAGATGGAAGCCAACGGTTCAAACGGAGGGCCTACCAGAGCCTCCAAGACCAAATTCAAATCCCAAGGCGGCACCGTCGGCCGACGAGGCGGACGAAGCAACTTGACAGCTTTCAAGAACCGCCCCACGTCCGGCGAAGCCGCCAAGGAAATTCCCTGAATCTTTCCACGGAAACAAGACAACGCTGAAACCTGCACTTTCAGGGAAGAGAGCGAGAGCCCCCTGTCAAGACCATCCTGCAGGAACTCCAAAACTTCCGCGATCGACACGCGTAGAGGGACATAATCCCGCTCTTGACACCAGTTCTCAAAAATGCGCCACACCCGCACATAAGCCAAAGAAGTAGACCTCTTACGAGAACGCAACATGGTATCAATTACCCTGGCTGAAAAACCTTTCTTCCTTAATCTGAGCCTCTCAAGAGCCAGGCCGTAAGCGAGAATGGAGCCGGGTCGGCCATCTCGATCGGCCCCTGAACCAATCTCACCCTGGGCCCCAACGGCATCGGAGCCTGCACTAATAACCGAACTAGGTCTCCGTACCACGGACGTCGAGGCCAATTGGGCGCAATCAGAACCACTAGACCTGCATGGCGCCCGATCCGCTGCACCACGCGGCCCACCAGCGGCCATGGCGGAAATACATAGAGCAACTGTTGAGTCGGCCACGGGAGCACTAACGCGTCGATGCCCTCGGCCCGAGAATCTCTTCGACGACTGAAGAAGCGAGGAACCTGAGCGTTGTCGGCCGATGCCATGAGATCCAGCCCCGGCCGACCCCATTCCAACACCAGTCGATTGAACACTGAGGGATGGAGGGACCACTCCCCGGGGTCTAACGTGTGTCTGCTTAGAAAATCCGCGCTCACGTTGTCCACCCCTGCCACGTGGCCCGCCGAGAGACCCTGAAGATGAGCTTCTGCCCAGAACATTAACTCCGCCGCCTCCACAGCTAACGCTTGGCTCTTCGTTCCTCCCTGCCGATTTACATATGCGACGGCCGTGGCATTGTCGGAAAGCACCCTGACTGCCTTGCCTACTAACAGGGTGTGAAAGGACCGAAGAGCCAAACGAATTGCTCGAGTCTCCAGGCGATTGATGGACCAAGATGCTTCCTCCAACGTCCAACGTCCTTGAGCTACCTGACCCAGGCAATGCGCTCCCCAGCCCGAGAGACTCGCATCCGTGGTCAGCACCGTCCAACTGGGAGTGTCCAGCGGCATGCCCTTCGCTAGATTCGGAGCGTGGAGCCACCAGCGAAGGCTGCGAAGGGCAACCCTCGGCAGAGGGAAACTCTCCTCCAGGTCCTGAGACTGAGGAGACCAACGAGTCAACAAAGCTCTCTGTAATTCTCTCATATGGGCCCTGGCCCAAGGGACCACCTCTATTGTTGCTGCCATCAGACCCAACACCTGCAGATACGCCCGAGCCGAAGGCGCTCTCTGCGCTCGGAGCCGCCGGATCTGCCCCTGTAGCTTGGAGATGCGAGAAGCTGTCAAGAACACCCGGCCCTTCTTCGTGTCGAAGCGAACTCCCAGATACTCCAGAGACTGGGAAGGCACCAGGTGACACTTCGCCAGATTGACCACCCAACCGAGCGACTGTAAGAAGGTCACCACACGACCGGTAGCCTCCTCGCTCTCTGACCTTGATTTGGCCCGAATCAACCAGTCGTCCAGATACGGATGAACCAAAATGCCCTGCAAGCGCAGCGCCGCCGCCACCACCACCATCACCTTGGAGAAGGTGCGAGGCGCAGTCGCCAGGCCGAAAGGCAGCGCACAAAACTGAAAATGCCTCCCTAAGACCACAAAGCGAAGAAAACGCTGGTGCGCCTCTAGAATGGGAATGTGTAAGTAAGCCTCTGTCAGATCTAGAGACGTCAGAAACTCTCCTTCTTGCACCGCTACAATAACTGAGCGTAACGTCTCCATCCGAAAGGAGGGAACCTTTAGGGCCGCATTGACCTTCTTGAGGTCTAAAATGGGCCGGAAGGCCCCCTCTTCCTTCTTGGGCACCACGAAGTAAATGGAGTAACAGCCCGTACCTCTTTCTAACCTGGGAACAGGCACCACCGCCCCTAACCCGATTAGACGCGACAGAGTGGCCCGTACTGCTCTTGCCTTGCATCTTGAATGACAGGGAGACACGAGAAAGAAGTCGGAGAGGGGACTGTCGAATTCTAGGGCGTACCCGTCTCGCACTATCTGCAGTACCCACTGGTCTGACGTGATCTGGACCCACCTCTGGTAAAACAAGCGTAAGCGAGCCCCCACGCGAACCAAAGGCTGGGTCCCCAAACCATCATTGAGACACACGGGACGTACCGGACGCTCCCGAAGAGGAGCCTCGCCCCCCGCGACGGCCACCTCGAAAGGACTGGGTTCTCTGGAAAAACCGACCCCTAGTCCCCCCAGAGGACCTACCGGGCCAATACCGCCGAGCCTCCTGAAAGCGCCCCCGCCCTGCTGCCCCCTTAGACACCTTGGGGCGAAGCTCAGGAAGCCGAGGGGCCTTAGCATCACCAAGACCCTTCACCAACTTATCCAATTCCTCCCCGAAAAGCAAAGAGCCTCTAAAAGGGAGGGAACAAAGTTTTGTCTTGGAGGCGGCATCGGCCACCCAGCCCCGTAACCACAGGGCCCGCCGAGCCGCCACCGCAAAGGTCATGTTCTTAGCCGAGGCCCTCAACAAATCGTACAGCGCATCCGCTAAGAACGACGACCCCATCTCCAACTTGGCCAGATCTTGAACAAGAGAAGCCCTATCAGCCTGCGGACTATCCAGGAGCCTCTCAGCCCAGCGAAAACAAGCCCGAGCCACTAGACCTCCACAAACAGACGCTTGCAGCGCCAAGGCCGACAGATCAAAACTGCGCTTTAGGAAGGTCTCCAATTTCCTATCCTGAGGGTCCCGCAACGCGGCCCCCCCATCCACTGGAATAGCAGTAGCCTTAGTCACTGCCGTAACCACGGCATCCACAGTCGGGGGCCTGAGGGAGTCTCTGTCCTCCTGAGGAAGAGGATAGAGCTTAGTCATAGCTCGAGCCACCTTACACTGAGCCTCCGGCGAATGCCACTCCTGCGTGATCATATCCCTCAAGTCCGCATTCATAGGGAAAGAGCGAGAGACCCGCCTGATCCCCTTGACCAAGGGATCCACCTGCTTCCCATCCCCAATGGGAGCTGCCGCCGGATCAAACCTTAAAGTGGCAGACACCTGCTCAATGAGGTCCGCTAATTCATCCCTGTGAAAAATCCTAACCACCGAGGGGTCTTCCCCAGGCAAGGACAGGTCCCCATCCTGCCCTGCCACCGACCCCTCCTCCTCTTCCAGGGGGCTAAAATCACCCTCAGAATCCGGAGGAGAAAAGACCTCTACATCTTCAGAGCACTCCACACGTGGTCTTTTAGCGGTAGCCCCCCCCACCTTAGGACTAAGGGACTCCGCACCCGATGGGCCCGCTTTCCAAGCCTGAAACAAACTCCAAACAAACTCAGGAGGGAACCCCATGCTGCCTGAGGCCTCCCCCCCCGCGGGACTCGAAATCGGGAGTGGCTGCGGCCCCACGACCGTCTCAGCGCCCAAAAGACCCGAATCCAAGATGGCGGCGGTTCCCGCCAAAATCGGGACCGCCGCTGAAGTGCCAACCTGAGCCGCACAACTCTCCTGCGATCCCGCCGAAGGAGCCTCCGCAGCTAACACCGGTGGCGCGAGGGATGGGGCCTTGGGCTCTCCACAAAACCGGCAGGAACCGCCAGCCGCGTCAACACCCCGACGCGCGCACAGCCGGCAACGAAGGAGCTTCCCCGACATACTCGCGTCTAAACAAAAAACAGCTGATTGCAACCGGCGAAGTTAAAAGAAAGAAAACCAACACTCACCGGCGCTGAATACTGACTCAGCTCTCCCAGACCGGCTGAACAACTCCGGAGACCCCGGAGTGCAGCTCCTGCAGTCCTCTACACGAGGAGTTTTTTTTTTTTTTTTAAACTTTATTTGAGCCCTGCTGCTAGAATCTGAATGGCACTCAAGGCTGCAGGATTAACACTGCAGCCGAGGCACAACTCTGGCCAAAACGGGAGAGCCAGTCGGGGGGAGGGACCCGGCCACCCGGGTGTGACACCCCAGAGGGGACAATGGCAGGCCCCACCGGACCTACCAACCCCTTGCACACTACAGCGTTCCAGGCACAGGGAAGAACTGTATCACCAACTTATCCCCAGAAATCAGGAAAAATTAACTAGTCTCACAAGATCCTACCAGACCGGACAAGCTGCACAGGCTGCATGTCTACCCTCTGCTGAGACTGAGAAAATACTGGAGATAGAGGGCTAGCACAGGTTATATGTACTCAGTTTGAAGTTAGTGTTCTCAGTCTCCCTCTGCTGGTAGGCATGCATAACCCAAGCGTCTTGACCGGTCTGGAGGGTTGCTGAGGAATACTGCCTTATTTCTATAGCGCTACTAGACGTACGCATTAAATCTCATCTTTGAAGTACAGCTAAAGCAAGTGGTTTACCAAACATTGCTAGGTAATATATCATTTGACTTAGTCAAAAATTTAAACATTGTTTCATTTATTTTAGTTTATTCTATAAAGGCTTCTTGGCACCCAAATGCTGTTATAGAATCAGTGTTCAGCAAAGGGCACCCATTTATAGAACTGCCCCCATAGAGTGTTGTATTAGTGTGCATATACATACACATATATACACATAGAAACAGGAAGGCATCCACCACCCTTTCTGTGAGAGAGTAATTTCCTCCTAAGTCTATTTCCACTTAACTTCATCCTATGCCCTCTCATTCCAGAGGTTTCCTTCATTTGAAAAAGGCTCACCTCTTCTACTACTACTTATTTCTATAGCGCTACTAGACGTACACAGCGCTGTACACTTGAACATGAAGAGACAGTCCCTGCTCGACAGAGCTTACAATCTAATTAGGACAAACAGGGCAAACATTAACGCCACTGAAATATTTAAACGTCTCTATCATATCCCTTCTCTCCCATCTCTCTTCCAGCATATACATGTTTGTCTACTTTTAGTTTAGCTAGCTCCTCACAAACATAGTCTTCTGAGAATCGATCCCGTTGTACCATATATCCATCCCCATTAGCATTTGTTTTCTGTGGCCCTGCCCCCCGGTCTTTCATCCGTGAACACAGAACAGAAATAATTGTTAAGCAGTTCAGCTTTATCCTTATCAGCTTCTACATATTCCTGCCCCTCAGTTTGGAGCCTCACAATGCTACTGTGGCACTTCCTCCTTTCACTTACATACCTAAAAAATATCTCATCCCCCCGTTTTACTGTATTGGCTATCTTTTCCTCCATTTGCCTCTTCGCTTTCATGACAGCTTTTCCAGCTTCTCTGAGCTTTTCTAGGTATTTTTGCCTGTCTTCCTCTTTCTGCGATGTCTTGTAATGAATGAAGGCTAACCTTTTTTCCCTTACCTTTTCAACTACTACGTTTGAGAACAAAAGCGGCCTTCTTTTCCTCTTACTTTTATGTAATTTTCTAACAAAGATTTGTTGCCTTTAAAAATAGCTCTTTTCAGTTTTGCCCACTGATGCTCTACTTCCTTCAGCTGTTCCAATCCAACTAACTCTTCCTTGAGAAATTCCCTCATCGCAGCAAAGTTAGTCCTTTTCAATCTTGAATACGCCTTCTCTTCGTGTCTCCTAATATTTAACCACACCATTCGGTGATCACTAGATGCCAAATGATCCCCCACCGTAACATCAGAAACATTCTCCCCATTTGTAAGCACCAGGTATAGAATCTTTCCATCTTGTGTTGGTTCCATTAGCCACTGCTGGAACAATTCTTCCTGTAGAAAATCCAAGGTCCCTTTGCTTCTAGAGCACCCTGCAGCAGGGACTCTCCAATCAACATCTGGCATATCACCTATTAGTAGTACTTCCCCTTCCTACCTATCTTGTGAATGTCTTCAATTAAGTCTCTGTCCATTTCTTCTGACTGTGAAGGCCTGTATATCACACCAATGTAAATACATTTTCCTTTCCCTCTTTCCAGTTTAACACATAATGCTTCTTCCTTACCCCATATGTCTTACAACTCTGTCACATTAATATTATTCTTAACATGTAATGCCACTCCTCCACCCTTTTTTCCTACCTTGTCCTTCCTGAATAGGTTATAGCCAGGTATAACTATCCCAGTCATGGTTCTCCGTGACCGCCACTAAATCCAAGTAGGCTTCTATCATTGCAGCCTCTACATCTAGAAATTTGTTTCCCATTCTACGGGTATACAAGGCTCTCCATATTTTTGATGTTTTACCTTTCTGAGGGTTATTAATGACGTTGGGACTATTTTCACCCACCCCTAGCAAATTTAGTTTAAAGACCTCTTTAGTACCTTTGCCAGTCTGTTGTGAAAGACACTTTATCCCTTCCCTGATAGAAGCAGCAAATATGAGTTATCTTGTTGGGCAGACTGGATGGACCGTGTAGGTCTTTTTCTGCCATCATCTACTATGTTACTATGTTATGTTACTATGGACACCATCATTGCTTAGTAGCTCTTGGAAAATCATCCCATGGTCTAAGAAACCAAAGTGCTCACATTGGCACCATCCACGCAGCCACACGTTCAGTTCCAGGATGCGACATTCCCTCCTTCGGCCTTTGCCTTCAACAGGAAGGATTGACGAGAACATCGCCTGTGCACCTAAGTGTTTCACCCTCTGTCCTAGAGCCATAAAGTCATGTTTGATATGTTCAATAGGATACATAGCAGTATCATTTATGCCAACATGGATGAGTAGCATAGGATAGTGGTCAGTAAGCTTGATGACTCTTGGCAAACTTTCTGTTCCATCCCGAACCTTGGCACCAGGCAGACAGCACACCTCCCTGGACATCATGTCTGGTCAGCAAATGGGTGCCTCTGTACTCCTCAGAAGATAATCATCAACCACAACTACCTTGCAAGGCAGAGAGGTGATACAAATATCTAATACAAGATATGCCATTAATGCAACTCACAAGAAATAAATCAAAACACATTTCCCATTTTTTTCCATGCATCTGGACTAGAGAACGGGAAGGGGGTTCGCAGGGATCCTGTGGGGACGGAAACAGTTCCTGCGGGGTTCCCGTAGGGACAGAAACAATTCCTGCGGGGTTCCTGTGGAAGTGTACGCTGCACTTCTGCCAGTCTCTCATCTATCGAGTACCAAGTTCTTTGAGTGCTGTCTCCTCCTCCTCTTTGCTTTAACAGCAGAGATGT
Source organism: Microcaecilia unicolor (assembly GCF_901765095.1). Lineage (NCBI taxonomy): Eukaryota > Metazoa > Chordata > Amphibia > Gymnophiona > Siphonopidae > Microcaecilia > Microcaecilia unicolor. Next base: position 36,755,248 of record NC_044038.1, read on the forward strand.
GGAAAGTCTCCATTAAGGAGGTGGTAGACACAAATGGTGACGGAATTCAAAAAGGCGTGGGATGAACACAGAGGATCTCTAATTAGAAAATGGAAGTTATGAAAAACCTAAACTTAAATGGCTGCATGTGTGTGGATGTGTAGAGTGACGCTTAGATGGCAGCTCTGGAGGTGATGAACTAGGTGATGTAGGTGATGGATAGGGCTGGGCAGACTTCTATGGTCTATGTCCCAGAAATGCCAAAGAAAGACCATAATCAAGTATATAATATGTTCATTGTTGATTTAATCATGAATTGATAATGTGTGTGACTATTGGAAGACTGGATGGACCGCTCAGGTGTTTATCTGCTGTCACTTACTATGATACTATTAATCTTCTCTGCTCTCGGGCTGATGCGCAGACCTCGGCTCTGACACAGGCACAAGCATCAGATGTCATCTGACCTACTTTCGCATGCATGTGGCGACCTCTTAGCACACAGTGCCAATGGATCAGAGACAAGTCTTACATGTACACACCAGAGTGTTCCAAGTTCCATCTTCTGTTCCTTCCTTGCCTGCAGTGCTGCAGCTCAAAACCAGAGAGAGACAGAGAGCCGACCAGAATTTTTTCTTTTTATGTACCATTAAATTCTTGCGGGACTGAGTGGGGACAGGTTAAAGTCTTGCAGGGACGGGTTAAATTCTTGTGGGGATGGGTAAGATTTCTGTCCCCGTGCAACCCTCTAATCTGGACTTTGTGTTCAGTGTAACTTTAATAGGCCCAGACTGGCAGGCCATGCAACTCCTAAGCACAGACCTTCAAGTGTCTAGCCTCCCAGCTCATCCCCCTTCAAGAACAGGAACTCACTGGCCTCAACCTAGTACCCCAATATGTGACTGCCGGAGCTTGGTTACCACCAGCCCACCCCACATGATAGAACAAAAGCTCAGTTGCTCCTATCAAGGACCTCTGGCCCCATTCTGTTCCATGTCCCTTTTCCACATAGCAGTCCTCACCTATAGCATACCATTTTCAATGAGGGTCAGATAAAATTGGGGCGTGACAGAATTCAACACGCGAACGCCTCTACGGTACAATGTAAGCCACATTGAGCCTGCAAATAGGTGGGAAAATGTGGGATACAAATGAAACAACAACAACAACATCCTCCCCTGCTACAGTCAGACTTAATACCACGACTCTCCCCTTCCCCCACCTCTGCCTTACACCCTTCCCTATCACTCCATTTCTGCCCAAGTTCTTTTCTCTGTACAGCATCTCCCTCACATTCCTCTGTGCTCCATGTGACCATATTGGTCTCACACCCTGCTGAAGGTCTTCCTCTCTATCACATTTCCTTCATTCCCTCATGCCTACCTCTCCAGCACACCATTTATCTATTTATTTGGATCTCAGCATCCTCTTCTCTCTTTCCCCCTCTACCCATAATCTCCTCCTTCCCCCTGCCCTCCCCTCTGAGGAAGAGGAGTCAAATAGCACTGCCGGAGAGGAAGGGGGGGGGGGGAATCAGGGAAGGAAAGGGAAGGGGACCCCCTCTAGTACGAACACACAACTCTGGTTTCTTACTTCAGCTGGCTGGAAAAAAACAGCTCTTCCTGCACATAACATGGCAGTTACCACTGTTCCCATCAGTGCCTGCTCAACCCTGCTGCCGGCCTTCAAATCGGTTTCAGGTGCTAAACAGCACATGCATCTGGCAGCAAAGCTACAAGATCTTGAATCAATTCAAAGTATCTGATCACTCAAGAAGGGAAAGAGCAAGAATTGCTATAACAGTGTGAATGTGTAACAGCCTAGTGGAAAATACAGCTCTGATGGCAAGGCTGAATTTCTTAAGAATCATTTTGTTACCAAGTTGGATATTTCAGCATTAGAATAACCTGCTTTAGGAGAAACTAAGTTAAAGTTATGTCAACACTCTACAGATTCCACAAGACACCAGTTGTAGCTTGATAAATTATTGGAATTTTTTATTTAAATAAAATTATAGATGTCCCAATTAAGAGCAGGAAAGCAAAGTCCACTTCTCATGGTTGAACCTGCTGTGTGTGGGAAAGCGCGGGGTACAAATGTAATAAATAAAATAATAAATAAAATAAATGGTTATCCACTGATCTGAAGGACGTTTCAGAGCCAAGGAAAATAAATGCTGAAAGAAATTCTTATCATCCAGGGATAAGTTAGTATGAAAGTTAAGGCTACACAATATAAATATCCACCAAGTGAAGAAATGTGGCATTTCTATTTTTATGGCGAATAACAGACAGCTATTCAGGCTGTCCGAGTCTTTTGGGGGGATTTTTTTATAGGACTCCTTAAATTAAAAAAAAAAAAAATCATTCCTAGCAATAAGCATCTAACCAGACTTTCTCAGCTAAAAATTCTATAAACTCCACAATGCAGAGCAAATATCCAAATTGCCAGAGTGCATTGTATTGCTGTTAGTCTGGGCCCTAAAGAGGTTGATCTTACAATAGGGAGGTATCGGAGGCTGTTCAGTTTTCAACTGGTGGATGTGAAGGTGATGTCTGGCTTGGTTGGGTAGATGCATTGCTCTCCTTTACTGCAGATTACATAAGGCACAACTAGTTGGTGGGGGAGGCTATGAAGAGCAGCTGCGGTCAAACTAAAATTGGTTATGACAGCCATGCATACTCAAAAACCAGTGTGTAATTTTATCTACAGGAAGAATAAGCAGTTTCCAAACAGTTCTTTTACCTAGGGAACGGGGGAATTGCTCTCATTATGCATATAAACAAAATGTAATATTGAAGAAGTACGGTGACCAATTTAAATGACAATGCTGGGGAAGGGTAGTGAGATAAGGTAGAATTTACCCTTACCTAATAATTTCTTTTCCTTGAGTCCTGCTAGCTGCTAGACCAGTCACAGGTTATCTCCCTTACCAGCAGACGTGCATGGTTCAGTGTGGAGGACACTATTAAAACAGGACATTTATGACATCCCAATAGAGATGTTTCACAATGGTGAAAGAAAGTCAGGAGTGTTTAAAGGGCGAGAAAAGCAAAGGATGCAAACTGTCCCCATCAACTTCTAAGCAGTCTAAGCAGCTTTTAGATGCAAGGAAAAAAAACACACACTTTGAAGTGTCTGTATACAAATGATAGAAGACTAAAAAATAAGATGGGTGAGTTAGAATATATAGCACTAAATGAAGAGGTAGATATAATAAGCTTTTTAGAGACCTGATGGAAGGAGGACAATCAATGGGACACCATGTTAACAGGGTACAAACTATATGATGATAGGGTGGATCAAACTGGAGGGGGGTTGCGCTGTATGTTAAAGAGGGAATTGAGTCAAACAAAATAAAAACATTCTACATGAAGCAGACAGGAACATGGAAGCCTTGTGGATAGAAATTCCATGTGTGAAGGGAACGAGTATACTGGCAGGGCTGTACTACAGACTGCCAAAACAGAACGAACAGACAAAGTGTTAACAAAAATTAGGAAAGCTGGCAAATTGGGCAACAGTATAATAATGGGTGATTTCAATCAGCCCAATATTGACTAGATAAATGTTACATCAGGAAGCACTAGGGAGATAAAATTCCTAGACATAATAAATGATTACTTCTTGAAGCACCTGGTCCAGGATTCGACAGAGGGAGCTATTTTAGATCTAGTCCTTAATAGAATGCAGGGCATAGTAAGAGAAGTAATGCTGCTGGGTCCGTTGGGAAACAGTGATCAACATGATCAAATCTGAGTCAGTAACTGAAGTGAAGTCACAAAGGAAATCTACTGTAATAGCATATCATTTTCAAAAGGGTGACTACAATAAAATGAGGAAAATGGTTTTAAAAAGCTAGAAGGATCAGCTGCAAAGGTTAGGACTTTAAATCAGGCATGGATGTTTAAAAATACCGTCTTGGAAGCTCAAAAAGCAAACAACAGACAGCATGGTTAAAAGGTGAAGTGAAAGAAGCTACTAGAGCCAAAACAACATTCAATGAATGGAAAAAGGACTCGAATGAAGAAAATAAGAAGCAACATAAGCGCTGGCAAGTTATATGCAAAGCATTGATAAAGAAGGCAAAAAGAAAATATGAAGAGAAACTTGCCGCAGAGAAACTCACAGTAACAATTTTTTCAGGTACATCAGAAGCTGAAAGCCTCAGATTATGAAGGAGCAAAAAGGGCACTCAGGGAGGACAAGGGCATAGCGAAGAGACTAAATGAATTCTTTGCTTCAGTCTTTATGGAAGAAGATGTTGAGATCTACCCATACCAGAAATGTTTTTCAAGGGTGACGATGCGGAGGAAACTGAAAAATCTCAACTTGGAAGACGTACTAAGCCAAATCAACAAATTAGTAAATAACTTGGATCAGAAGGCATGAACCAAAACATGAAATTGCTCATCTGCTGTTAGTGATCTGTAACCTGTCATTAAAATCATCCGTAGTACCTGAAAATTAGAAGGTGGTCAATGTAATGCTGATTGTTAAAAAGGGTTCTAGGAAATTCAAACCAGTAAGCCTGACTTCAGTGCTAGATAAATAGTGGAAACTATTATAAAGAATCAAACATATAAACGGCGAGTGACGAACTCACTAGTAAATGCGCAGTAGAGACTTCCCTCTCTGTCCCGCCCCCGCGTCAATACATGATGACAGGGGCGGGACAGAGAGGGAAACTGCGCTCACCCCCCCCCCCCCCGAGGTCGCCGCCGCCACCCTTCCACCCGGCCCGGGCCCTCTGATCGCAATTAATTCAACTTACATCGCCGCAGCACGCAGATCAGCTGAGCTCCGGTCGGCCTTCCTTCGCTGCCTGTATCCCGCCCTCGCCAGCGGTACGTCACACGAGGGCGGGACACAGGCAGAGAAGGAAGGCAGGGCCGACAGGAGCTCAGCTGATCTGTGTGCTGCGGCGATGTAAGTTGACTTAATAGCGAACAGAGGGCCCAGGCTGGGTGGAGGGGTGGCGGCGACTCCGGGGGGGGGGGGGGGGGGGTACCGGTAGTGGCGACCTCGGTGGGGGAGGGGGCCTTGGAAAACCCCCATTCCAATAGTAGCCTGTTTTAACGGGCTCAACAGCTAGTAAAATTATAGAACACAGACAAACATGGTTTAATGGGACAGAACCAGAATGGATTCAGCCAAGGGAAGTCTTGCCTCACCAGTTTGCTTTCTGTGAAGACATGAATAAAACATGTCGATAAAGGTGAGCCGGTTGATATAGTGTACCTAGATTCTGAAAGCTATTGATAAAATTCCTCATGAGAGACTCCTGAGAAAATTAAAGACATAGGATGGGAGACAATATTCTGTTGTGGATTGCTTATTGAACAGAAAACAGAGGATAGGGTTAAATGGCCTTTTTTCTCAACAGAGGTTGTATAGTGAGTGCCGCAGGGATCTGTACTGGGACAGGTGCTATTTAACATATTTATAAATGATCTGGCAATCGGAACAAGTGAAGTAATTGAATAGTTTTGTGTCATTTGCAAATTTAAAGTTGTTAAAAGAGATGCAGACCGTGAAAAATTGCAGGAAGACCTTAGGAAATTGGAAGACTGGGCATCCAAAATGGCAGATGAAATTTAATGTGGACAAATGCAAAGTGATGCACATTGGAAAGAATAATCCAAATCATAGTTACCCGATGCAAGGTCCACCTTAGAAGTCAGCAACCAAGATACAGATCTAGGTGTCATTGTATACAACACCTTGAAATCTTCTGCTTGGTGTGTGATGGCAACCAAAAAAAGCAAACAGAATACTAGAAATTACTATGAAAGGGATGGTAAATAAGACCACAAATACTATAATGCTTCTGTCTCGCTCCATGATGCAGCCTCATCTTGAGTATTGTGTTCAATTCTGGTCGCCCTATCTCAAAAAAGATCTAGCAGAATTAGAAAAGGTTCAAATAACAATGATCAAAATGATAAAGGGGCTGGAACTCCTCATATGAGGAAAGGCTAAAGAGGTTAGGGCTCTTCAGGCTGGACAAGAGATAGCTGAGGGGAGATAATCAGGTCTACGCCACTCAGGATTTTGTAGAACAAGATAAGTGTGAATCAATTTTTTTTTTACTCTTTCAAGAAGTGCAAAGATTAGGGGACACTGAATGAAGTTACGTGGTAATACTTTTAAAACAAATAGGAGGAAATATTTTTTACCTCAAAGAATAGCTACGTTCTTGAACTCACTGCCAGAGTAACAGTGATTAGCCTATCTGGGTTTAAAAAAATGTTTGAAGTTACTGGAGGAAAAGTGTATAATCTGCTATTGAGATAGACATGGGGAAGCCACTACTTGCCCTGGCATTGGTAGCATAGAATGTTGCTACTATTTGAGTTTCTGCCTGGTACTTGTGATTGGCCATTGTTGGAAACACGATACTGGGCTAGATGGACCACTGGGTCTGACCCAGTATGGCTATTCTTATGTTCGAATGGAGGTAGAGACTTCAAGATTGGCATCAATCTAACAGGTAGTGCAATCAGGAACATTCCACTATGCTAGTGCCAAAGCTAACTAAAAGAATCTATTATATAGGTGGAACACATTATCAACCAGGGAATCCTATGCAGACCCCAAAACATTAAAGAAAGCTATGTATAACGAAGTAAGAGGAGCCCAAAGCTAAGGACTACCAGGATTCCCCGCTGTCTTCCAGGGTGGCTCCTGGATTGGTCCAGTAGGTGTGTGTGAGCATTTAACCTCTACTTTATTGTTCATTGTGTGTACACATTTAAGATGCGAGTACATGCACCGATGCAGGTGTATGCCAAAATGTGACTGCTACGTGTTCGTCTCCAACTCTGTTATTACTTTTTGTCTGTTATATCCTGGCTTCTAATCTTTTAGTAACCATCTATTTGGCCAGGAGACAACAATGAATCCTTCAGCAAAGTATACTTCAGACAGTCAAAAGGAAGCTTAGAAAGTGACCATAGAACCAAAATGAGATCAAAGGAGCCATAACCCCTCATAATGGGGGCAGAATTTGCTTGACTGCTCACAAAAATGACTCACATTCAGCTCTGCAGCTGGAGAGAATTCAATCCTACCTCTAAACTAATTGCACCACCACTTGAACTTTCAGGGAATTAAGGGCAGGACCCTGTTCAAGACCACACTGCAAAATGGCCAGGATCAAGGGCAAGAGCACATGCCAGAGGTAGCTCCTCGCTACACAGCCTTCAACGGTCCACCAGATGCAGACATATGCCAGAGATGTGGAAGACTGACGAGCCTGCATCAAGGTCACAATGACAGAGGGCTGGTACCTCCTCTTCTGCTGTCATCTGTTAAGGGCAGGCCATAAGCCAAAAAACGATCTGGATCCTCCATGAGCACCAGTTCAGCAGCAGGAGTCTGAGCCCTTTAGGCAGCAGAAATAGGGACGATCAAACAATCAAATGAGGTCTGTGTACCACAGCTGGCAGGCCCATTCAAGCACTACCAGGATCACAAGTAATAGATATTTCACCACATTCTGAAGGAGTGGGTCATCAAAACAGGTTCAGTGCGCCTTTATGCTGATGTATTGATGGTTGTTGCTAAAGAGCTTTGGGGCCAAGCCTCTCCTCAAAAGGACTCTGGACATCTGTTGGAAGAGACTACCTACTGGCTGGCTCAAGTCCAATGAACTGAAACGAAACTCAGCAAAATCAGGTCTCAGATATAAATCCACCAGGCTGATCCAGCCAACCATAGCCAGAACCTCAGCTGGCATTAATGGAACAATCTTCTTGGTGTCATACTTGCTATCCAACTTTTTTGGGGCCTTCTCTTTTCTCTGATAAAGTTCTTTACTAACTTTGGAAAGTTAAAGCCCAATAAATCCTTAATCTTTGCACTAGTGATCGCCTATTATGTTTCTGGAAAGTATGTCCCAAAATAATCTAAACTCCAGCTTTAACACACTTCAATGAAACACCTTTATAATGCCAAACATTAGTCTCCATCTGACTGGCCAAGAACAGAATCCCTTCTCAGCCAGAACCAAATTCCTCTCATTGTTTTCTATTCAGGCATTCCTCCTTACCTGGAGCATGATTCAATCCCCTAAGCCGATCATGATCTTTGAAGTCCTAAGCCAATCTGCCCGTTATTTCTTGTCCTTTAAAAGGTCAGATATGAGACTACTCATCACATAGTCATTTTCCAAGCCCCTTCACTTTGGAACTTCTCTATGATATGAGAGCATACAGCTCTCAACAAAACCTAACTATTTCCTTCCCTGAGTAGTCCCTGATCTGGAACTGCTAGATCTATCCTTCCCCCCCCCCCCCCCCCCCCCCCCAACTAGTTTTTTCACCTTTTGTTTCCTGGAGAACTGTTTGCTCTGCTTTATACACACCTCTTGTGTGTGTCTAATCAATTTAGCCAGCTGATGTTTTCCCATATCCAAGAAGATTTTTAACTTGTATGTTCCGTTATACCTCTAAACCAATGCCATCTCAACCCCATCCTGGAGGCACTCCAAGCCAGTCAGGATTCTAGGATTATCACAATGAATATGGATGTGCGAGATGTGCATACAACAGGTGCTGAATATATGCAGATTTCTCTCATCCTTATTCACTATAGTAATCCTGCATAACTGGCTTGGAATGCCTCCAGGACAGGGTTGAAAAGCACTGCTCTAAACCACCGTTGATAAAATAACTGTATACCAAATGCATAACAGGAAAATCATCAAGTTGCTGCATAACCAAGCATAATCAGGTTCTGGATGTCATTGTGAGCATCTGTGAAAACCACCACAACTGTACCCAACACCTTTAATAAGAGTAACAAGTAGGCCCTGTGTGTTATGCTTCCAATATTCACATCTCCGTTTTTAGGAAAGCTTTATTTTTATGATGAATATCCACAAGATATATTATTTCTGATATCACCAATGGTACTTCAAAACTTTCTTACCAAATGCACTGAAAAGCTGATACAGATCACTTGTCTTCCATTCTCTTGGAAAGGTAACATGAAGGACATGATCTCGTTTTGGTTGTACTGCAAAACAAAATGCATTCTAATTCATAATATACCTTTATTTATTTCACATTAAACAGTTCAAAATAAGTGATATTAATTCATAGCAATAGTCATCTGTCCTCCAAGATCTCTTTAAAAACTCTCTAAGGACAAAGACTCATTTTAAGCACAATACTCCACATTACGTACTTCACAATGACTAAGAATTTACACACAACTTAAAAAAAAAACCACCCACACAAGTCTTGCCATTAAAGAGAGGAATAAGGCAGTTTCCACATTTTGAGTTTCATGATCTTCTGATAAGTCAATACTAAACCTATTATAGCAGCTACAGACCAAATTAATCATGGATTTTAGGGGTAAAATGCTAGCTTGATAGTACAATTAAATTAAGCAAGACTAAGCTGGTTGAAGGAGCATGTTTTAAAGAAGCTGCAAAACACTGGTTTTCGGGGGGGGGGACCCCACACCACTCAACCTTTTAAGAATTCATGGTTGGGGGTGGGGGAATTCATCAACATCAGTCTCACCTCTTTAATCTGCTCTGGATACTGAATGCCACTTAAAACTCTCAGGTAAGGGTGAAGAATCCACAAGACATATTACCAGTGTCAGTTACTGTACACAAAATAGTATTTTTGGTGGATTAGCTTGTTTAGAGCAATCCTTGGTTTTCAAGCCAATCTGGTTTTCAAGATATCCACAATGAACATGCATTAAAGATTTGAATACAACTACTGTGCAGGAAATCTTTCATACATATTTACTGTTGATAACCTGACAAGCTAGGTATCAAGAACTGGGTACAGAACCACTTTGTTAATGTACAGTGAGCAAACTGAGCAAAGCAACCATGTTAATTCTCACTATATAAAATGACTATTCTAACGGAATATTTACAGGATAGCTGGTTTCCAAAGTTGAATCTATAGATACATTGTCCTTCTGTATGCACATTTGTATTTTCCAGTAACTGGGAAGCACTGCATATTTCTAAATGTTCCTAAGCTACAGGTCATTCTGCTGATCTTGATGGCAGTGGCTCAATGCAGTCCAAGCTAGAACCAAGTCTAGCACAACATACTAACAGCAAAGCCAAACCATTTTTAAACAAATATATTTAAAAGGTTACAAAAGACACAGTGGGTTCTTATAGACTCTGAAGTTACTGGGAATAAGGATAAAACAGTAATAAATTCTTCAGTACTGATGGTAGAAATGTCACTGGAGGAAGATTAAGCAGAATTAAGTTTGTATAACCTAGGCATGCAGATTATATAATGCTATCATTTATGCGCCTAACTGCCTACATGGCTAAGATATTCTTTCCAACCCTCTACACATGTTTATCCATTGTGTGTTTTGCCTGTTAAGGGTTAGCTGGGGGTGGGGGTAGTGGTGCAGCAGTTTGCAGGGGGAGGGGGCACTGAATGTGGGGCAGTTAAGGTAGTGGAGCCATTTGTAAGAGAGCAGTTTTTGAATGGCGCTGTCTGAGGACCGTGAAGAAGTGAGCAGGTTGGTGATGCAGTTGAGGGAAGGAAATGTTTGTGGATGGGGCATTTTGCAGTATACTTTCAATACTGGTGTTTAATAGTGTTTGTGTTAGACTATACCTAAATGACAAACTTTTGTTTATATGTAGAATCATGCTTCTTTGTAAACCTTTCTTGAGCTAACTGGTAGAGACAGTATATAAATACCAGTTTGTTTGCAATTGTGGTAAAATTTCAAGAGTAGGTTCTGGGGAGTGGGGGCAGTTATTATTATTATTATTATTAATTACATTTGTACCCTGCGCTTTCCCACACATAGCAGGTTCAATGCGGCTTACATAGTAAATAGAATTACAAAGTCTTGAAGGAGAATGTTACAAGTTGTAGTAAACATAGTAGTAGTGGGGTTTTCAGGATATGTAAATTGAGCATGGAGAGGTAAACAAAGATAGGATGAGCAAAAGGAAGAGAGATTGGGAGGGGTAAGCAGTAGGAAGGATGGAGAAGAAGAGATTGAGGAATGACCATAAGGAGATTGTGAGACATGGTCAAAGGTATAATACACGATGGGGCAGGAATCATGTGGGTGGGGATAGCAGCAGTTTTTAAAGTGGTTTTGACAGTTGTGCAGATAAGTTTTACGGGTGGGGCAGGGGCAGTTTTTGCAGGGGATATTTTTGAGGAAGGGATAGTTTAGGGGATTGGGAGAGATGAAATTAGGGTGTAGGGAATTTCTCCATTCAAATTGCTAACTAATATATGTTTCACTATATGTCAATTCCTATGCTACAGAAGCTGAACTCCTCTCCCTCAGAAACTTGGCATTTTTTTTGTTTGGACAGGGAGGGGGTGCTTATTTCTCTGGAACCTCTTCTCCAGTTTTGCCTGTTCTAGTGCCTGTGTCGTCTAACTGGTTTTTCTGATATGCCCCCAGAAATAGTTATTCTCCACCCCTTTTTGTACAATTCTTTCCAACTTCCAATGGATCGGAACAAATAAAAACGCTTCAGTCAAGACGAGACAGTATCCGATACTAGTTCACAGCAAAGCAACCAAATCTGAATAAATGTGCATTAAAAAAACCCACAAGACTGCCTTGCAAATATAACTTCACGGTTCTTTACACACCTAATCAGAATGTCATATCAATTACTTGTATTTGAGACTCCCATACTAAAGATGGAATGAGACCTTAGGAACAGGTGCATAACAAAAATTAAGCAGCTACTCTTCCCACAGATAATTTGCACAACTGCTGAGTCACTTTACAGGCCACACAAAATAGACATACAAACAATTTCACATGAGAATTTAAGTGTAACTTATGTAGCTCTAAAGGTTTCACATTTGCTGGAAAACCAAAGTAGGCTAGGCTAGAAACATTCAAATATTTCAGGTTTCAATAAAGTACAAGGAGACATTTTTCCTATATAAATACGGTTTTTCGAGTGCAAGAGATTATCTTCTTTATTCTGTCCTTTCAATATTTGCACTCTTTTTCGCTCTATTTTTGATTGTAAACTACCTAGAGTGTCCCTTCAGTAGGTGGTATCAAACATATAAACGGCAAGTGACCAACTCACCTGCAAATGCGCACTAGATGCGCAGTAGAGACTTCCCTCTCTGTCCCGCCCTCGCGTCAAGACGTGATGACGTCAGAGGGCGAAACAGAGAGGGAAACGGAGTCGGAGTCACTGTCGTCTGTCGGACGCTGCCGCCTGGAAACGAACATCGCGCGCACCAACCTCCACCCTCCCCCCCATCCCCACCGCCGCTCCCACCCTCCTCCGCATTGGGTCCCCTGCACTGACAGGGCCTCTCACCTCTGTGTGTAAGCACTGCAGGAAGCAGCAGAGCGATCTGCTGCTGCCTGCAGCGTTTTCACACGGAGGTAAGAGGCGCTGTCAGGTCAGTGCAGGGGGCCCAGCATGGAGGGGGGAGGGAGCAGCGGCAAGGAGGGTAGCTGGAAATCTCGCCCGTTTTTACGGGCTTAACGGCTAGTATTAAATAAGCTGTAAACAAACAATCTGAAGTAGGATGGTTCAGAAAGACTACTGAGGAGAGGGAAATACCTACTGTATTTGAATGCAAGTCATCTTGGGCTACTAATAAAGTGTAAGCTAAACAAACAAACAAACTACTTTAGTGAAGGGCACGGTGAAACCCTGGTATAGCTTAACCAGCAAAGGTTTTAAGCATGCTTAGGGCCTGGATCTTTGATTACATGAAAAAGCACAAATGATTCGCAGAGCAGCAGTACAGCTTCAACAAGATCCCAAGAGGTGATAAAATCAGTCAACATGAAATGATTATGGTCTTTGCACATTTCTGAGTATAACCACCTTTACTTTCTGTTTTTCTTTTGTTTGTTTTTATATTGTGTAGACAGCCCAGAAAGACAATTCTCTAGGGTGGTGTATCAAGTTTTAATAAACTTGAATAGCAGCAAATTTTCTAACCTTGACGGCAGACTAGCGCAGCTACATCTCCCAGTTAAGTTGAAGCAGCCATATCTTGCATTCTGTCAAGGTTGTATAGCCAACAGATGAAAGACGCTCAACTAAAATAATGTAAGAACATTTTCTAACCCAGTCCTCAAAGCATACCAACCTGGTTTTCTGGATAACTGCAAAACCCCACATGGGCATTTTTGCACACTTTGTATCCACTGGCAAAGACAACAGAGCAATGTGGGTGGCCAAAAGCTCAATTACTGGCATTATGTGAAATCTTAAGACAAGTGCCTTGACCTAGGGACTCCTTTTGCCTATAATACATCATCAGGCTACTCTGCTGTCACTGATATCACATTTACTATGCAAAGCATGTCACACTGCTGTAAGTGTCCGCATATGGCCACAGGATCTCCTTCACTTCCACTTGCATAAAGACTGAAGAAATCTTTAGCTTTTGAACAGATTAACCCATAAAGCCAAAATACTGAAGGACTAACTTCCCACTTCACATCCTACTGAATCTCCACATTCAAGAAAACAGAAAACTTATCTTTGTATCAAAATGGTGTTTGCCCCATTCCTTCATTACTAAACTACTACCCAAAGAAGCCTGCTTTGCAATAACTACAAAAGCAAAAACCCAATACTAACTCATTTTATAGACTACAGCAGTGGCTCCCAAACCTGGTCGAGGAGGCACCCCAGCCACTCAGGTTTTCAGGATATCCACAATGAATACTCATGAGAGATTTGCATGCACTGCCTCCACTGCATGCAAATCTCTCATCAAACCTGACTGGCTGGGGTGCCTCCAGGAACCAGGTTTGGGAACCACTGGGGTAGAGAAAGGCAATGCTCATTTGTACTTGCACTTAATATCCCACTTTTACACCTCCAAGTGCTTACAGCAATCTACAATTCATATATTTTCTCCTATATCAGTGGTGCTTAGCCTAGTCCTCGGGACACACCTAAGCCAGTCAGGTTTTCAGGATATCCACAATGAAAATGCATGAGATAGAGTTGAATGTAATGGAGGGAGAGCATACACATCTTGAAAACCTGACTGGCTAGGAGTGTCCTGAGGACTGGGTTGAGAACCACCATTTCAAATAAAGTGGATAGCACTCTGAAAACTATCAAAGGCAGCTCTGTACCTAAGTGTTCATTTTATTTCAAAGTGAAAAATTACTTACAGTCTGGCCCTTGTAGATTGAGATATGGTATGTCCATAACCCTCATAAGAAATAACCTAGACAAGGGGGAAAAGTGACAGATGTTAGACCATGTGCTTTTATTGCACAGGAAAATAACAAACCCCAGCTATATTTCTTAGGAATATTTCAACACAGTAAACAGCAATTAGGCAGCAATGCTACTAACAAAGCACATGAAGAGTTTTGGCTAGCCAAAGACTACTACAATCAAAACATTAAAACTGTGGTCCCATGTTCAAGAAAAGAAAGCCCAAAATATTTCAAATGTTACCACAATGCTGTCTCAACTTTTCACTCTATGAATTGAAATTGCAAGCCAAAGCAGAAAACTATTTTCAGAGTAACACTTTATAGCAGAAAACGTCAGACTAGTCCATACGGCCAAACTGCCATGATAATTTGAACACTGCCTGCGCAAAGAGTTGCACAGAGGCACATTTTGGCAAATCACCCTGACACTAGTGCAAGAGTTTTGGGCACAATGCACACCCTCAATTATCATTTAGTCCCATAAGCACCTCCCCCGCCCTGAAAATTTGTTTTAACGCTTCACCTATCACCACTCCACCAAGAATAATCTTGTAAAACCATAAGAACATAAACCTTGCCATATTGGGACAGATCTAAGGTCCATCAAGCCCCAATCCTGTTTCCAACAGCGGGCAATCCAGGTCACAAGCACCCATAAAATATAAGAACAGCCATACTGGGTAGACCAATGGTCCATCTAGCCCCATATCCTGCTTTCCAACAGTGGCCAATGCAGATCACAAGTACCTGGCAGAAACCCAATTAGTAGCAACATTCCATGCTACCAATCCCAGGGCAAGCAGTGGCTTCCCCCCATGTCCATCACAATAATAGACTATAGACTTTTCCTCCAGGAATTTGTCCAAACCTTTTTTAAACCCAAATACGCTAACTGTGGTTACCACATCTTCTGGCAGCAAGTTCCCGAGCTTAACTATTCTTTGAGTGAAAAAATATTTCTTCCTATTTGTTTAAAAAGTACTTCCACGTAATTTCACCGAGTGTCCCCTGGTCTTTGTACTTTTTGAAAGAGTGAAAAATTGATTCATTTCTACCTGTACTGCTCCACTCAGGATTTTATAGACCTCAATCATATCCCCCCTCAGCCGTCTCTTTTCCAAGCTGAAGAGACCTAACCTCTTTAGCCTGTCCTTATATGAGAGAAGTTCCATCCCCTTTATCATTTTGGTCGCTCTTCTCTGAACCTTTTCTAATTCTGCTATATCTTTTTAGAGATACGGAGACCAGAACTGAATAAAGTACTCAAGGTGAGGCCACACCATGGAGCAATGCAGAAGCATTATAATATTCTTGGTCTTATTTTGCATGCCTTTCCTAATACTTCCTAGCATCCTGTTTGCTTTTTTGGCCACTGCCACACACCAAGCAGAAGATTTCAGCGTATTATCTACAATGGCACCTAGATCTTTTTCTTGGTTACTGACTCCTAAGGTGGACCCTAGCATCAGGTATGTACGATTTGCATTATTCTTCTCAATGTGCATCACTTTGCATTTGTCCCATTAAATTTCATCTGCCATTTGGACACCCAGTCTTCCAATTTCCTAAGGTCTCTCTGCAATTTTTCACAATCCACATCTGCTTTGACAACTTTGAATGGTTGTGTGTCATCTGCAAATTTAATCACCTCGCTCATGGTTCCATTTTCCAGATCATTTATAAATCTTAAATAGCACCAGTCCCAGTACAGATTCCTGTGGCACTCCACTATTCACCCTCCTCCATTGAAAAAAAATGACTATTTAACCCTACCCTCTGTTTTCTGTCCAATATACTAAGAATAAAAAGCGAATGCTACATACTTGTAGAAGGTATTCTCCGAGGACAGCAGGCTGATTGTTCTCACTGATGGGTGACGTCCACGGCAGCCCCTCCAATCGGAACACTTTCTAGCAAAGTCCTTTGCTAGTCCATGCGCGGCCGTCTTCCCAACCGAACCGGCTCGTGCCGGCCAGTCTCATATGTAGCAAGACAAAGAGAAGGGAAGACACAACTCCAAAGGGGAGGCGGGCGGGTTTGTGAGAACAATCAGCCTGCTGTCCTCGGAGAATACCTTCTACAGGTATGTAGCATTCGCTTTCTCCGAGGACAAGCAGGCTGCTTGTTCTCACTGATGGGGTATCCCTAGCCCCCAGGCTCACTCAAAACAACAACCATGGTCAATTGGGCCTCGCAACGGCGAGGACATAACTGAGATTGACCTAACAATTTATCCAACTAACTGAGAGTGCAGCCTGGAACAGAATAAACATGGGCCTATGGGGGTGGAGTTGGATTCTAAACCCCGAACAGATTCTGAAGCACTGACTGCCCGAACCGACTGTCGCGTCGGGTATCCTGCTGCAGGCAGTAATGAGATGTGAATGTGTGGACAGGTGACCACGTCGCAGCTTTGCAAATCTCTTCAATAGTGGCTGACTTCAAGTGGGCTACCGACGCTGCCATGGCTCTAACATTATGAGCCGTGACATGACCCTCAAGAGCCAGCCCAGCCTGGGCGTAAGTGAAGGAAATGCAATCTGCTAGCCAATTGGAGATGGTGCGTTTCCCCACAGCCTCTCCCCTCCTGTTGGGATCAAAAGAAACAAACAATTGGGCGGACTGTCTGTTGGGCTGTGTCCGCTCCAGATAGAAGGCCAATGCTCTTTTGCAGTCCAATGTGTGCAGCTGACATTCAGCAGGGCAGGAATGAGGACGGGGAAAGAATGTTGGCAAGACAATTGACTGGTTCAGATGGAACTCCGACACAACCTTTGGCAAGAACTTAGGGTGAGTGCGGAGGACTACTCTGTTATGATGAAATTTGGTGTAAGGGGCCTGGGCTACCAGGGCCTGAAGCTCACTGACTCTACGAGCTGAAGTAACTGCCACCAAGAAAATGACCTTCCAGGTCAAGTACTTCAGATGGCAGGAGTCCAGTGGCTCAAAAGGAGGTTTCATCAGCTGGGTGAGAACGACATTGAGATCCCATGACACTGTAGGAGGTTTGACAACACCAAACCTCTCATGAAGCGAACAACTAAAGGCTGTCCTGAGATCGGCTTACCTTCCACACGGTAATGGTATGCACTGATTGCACTAAGGTGAACCCTTACAGAGTTGGTCTTGAGACCAGACTCAGACAAGTGCAGAAGGTATTCAAGCAGGGTCTGTGTAGGACAGGAGCGAGGATCTAAGGCCTTGCTGTCACACCAGACGGCAAACCTCCTCCATAAAAAGAAGTAACTCCTCTTAGTGGAATCTTTTCTGGAAGCAAGACACGGGAGACACCCTCTGACAGACCCAAAGAGGCAAAGTCTACGCTCTCAACATCCAGGGACCGGAGGCTGGGACGCAGAAGCGCCCCTTCGTTCTGTGTGATGAGGGTCGGAAAACACTCCAATCTCCACGGTTCTTCGGAGGATAACTCCAGAAGAAGAGGGAACCAGATCTGACGCGGCCAAAAGGGAGCAATCAGAATCATGGTGCCTCGGTCTTGCTTGAGTTTCAACGAAGTCTTCCTGACCAGAGGTATGGGAGGATAAGCATACAGTAGACCTTCCCCCCAGTCCAGGAGGAAGGCATCCGATGCCAGTCTGCCGTGGGCCTGAAGCCTGGAACAGAACTGAGGGACCTTGTGGTTGGCTCGAGATGCGAAGAGATCTACCAAGGGGGTGCCCCACGCTTGGAAGATCTGTCGCACCACTCGGGAGTTCAGCGACCACTCGTGAGGTTGCATGATCCTGCTCAACCTGTCGGCCAGACTGTTGTTTACGCCTGCCAGGTATGTGGCTTGGAGCACCATGCCGTGACGGCGAGCCCAGAGCCACATGCTGACGGCTTCCTGACACAGGGGGCGAGATCCGGTGCCCCCCTGCTTGTTGACGTAGTACATGGCAACCTGGTTGTCTGTCTGAATTTGGATAATTTGGTGGGACAGCCGATCTCTGAAAGCCTTCAGAGCGTTCCAGATCGCTCGTAACTCCAGAAGATTGATCTGCAGATCGCGTTCCTGGAGGGACCAGCTTCCTTGGGTGTGAAGCCCATCGACATGAGCTCCCCATCCCAGGAGAGACGCATCCGTGGTCAGCACTTTTTGTGGCTGAGGAATTTGGAAAGGACGTCCCAGAGTCAAATTGGACCAAATTGTTCACCAATACAGGGATTCGAGAAAACTCGTGGACAGGTGGATCACGTCTTGTAGATCCCCAGCAGCCTGAAACCACTGGGAAGCTAGGGTCCATTGAGCAGATCTCATGTGAAGGCGGGCCATGGGAGTCACATGAACTGTGGAGGCCATGTGGCCCAGCAATCTCAACATCTGCCGAGCTGTGATCTGCTGGGACGCTCGCACCCGCGAGACGAGGGACAACAAGTTGTTGGCTCTCGCCTCTGGGAGATAGGCGCGAGCCGCCCGAGAATCCAGCAGAGCTCCTATGAATTCGAGTTTCTGCACTGGGAGAAGATGGGACTTTGGGTAATTTATCACAAACCCCAGTAGCTCCAGGAGGCGAATAGTCATCTGCATGGACTGCAGGGCTCCTGCCTCGGATGTGTTCTTCACCAGCCAATCGTCGAGATATGGGAACACGTGCACCCCCAGCCTGCGAAGTGCCGCTGCTACTACAGCCAAGCACTTGGTGAACACTCTGGGCGCAGAGGCGAGCCCAAAGGGTAGCACACAGTACTGGAAGTGACGTGTGCCCAGCTGAAATCGCAGATACTGTCTGTGAGCTGGCAGTATCGGGATGTGCGTGTAGGCGTCCTTCAAGTCCAGAGAGCATAGCCAATCGTTTTCCTGAATCATGGGAAGAAGGGTGCCCAGGGAAAGCATCCTGAACTTTTCTTTGACCAGATATTTGTTCAGGGCCCTTAGGTCTAGGATGGGACGCATCCCCCCTGTTTTCTTTTCCACAAGGAAGTACCTGGAATAGAATCCCAGCCCTTCTTGCCCGGATAGCACGGGCTCGACTGCATTGGCGCTGAGAAGGGCGGAGAGTTCCTCTGCAAGTACCTGCTTGTGCTGGAAGCTGTAAAACTGAGCTCCCGGTGTACAATTTGGAGGTTTTGAGGCCAAATTGAGGGTGTATCCTTGCCGGACTATTTGGAGAACCCACTGATCGGAGGTTATGAGAGGACACCTTTGGTGAAAAGCTTTCAACCTCCCTCCGACTAGCAGGTCGCCCGGCACTGACACTTGGATGTCGGCTATGCTCTGCTGGAGCCAGTCAAAAGCTCGTCCCTTGCTTTTGCTGGGGAGCCGAGGGGCCTTGCTGAGGCGCACGCTGCTGGCGAGAGCAAGCGCGCTGGGGCTTAGCCTGAGCCGCAGGCTGTCGGGAAGGAGGATTGTACCTACGCTTGCCAGAAGAGTAGGGAACAGTCTTCCTTCCCCCAAAAAATCTTCTACCTGTAGAGGTAGAGGCTGAAGGCTGCCGGCGGGAGAACTTGTCGAATGCGGTGTCCCGCTGGTGGAGCTGCTCTACCACCTGCTCGACTTTTTCTCCAAAAATATTATCCGCACGGCAAGGCGAGTCCGCAATCCGCTGCTGGATTCTATTCTCCAGGTGAGAGGCACGCAGCCATGAGAGTCTGCGCATCACCACACCTTGAGCAGCGGCCCTGGACGCAACATCAAAGGTGTCATACACCCCTCTGGCCAGGAATTTTCTGCATGCCTTCAGCTGCCTGACCACCTCCTGAAATGGCTTGGCTTGCTCAGGGGGGAGCTTGTCCACCAAGCCCGCCAACTGCCGCACATTGTTCCGCATGTGTATGCTCGTGTACAGCTGGTAGGACTGAATCTTGGCCACGAGCATAGAAGAATGGTAGGCCTTCCTCCCAAAGGAGTCCAAGGTTCTAGAGTCCTTGCCCGGGGGCGCCGAAGCATGTTCTCTAGAACTCTTGGCCTTCTTTAGGGCCAAATCCACAACTCCAGAGTCATGAGGCAACTGAGTGCGCATCAGCTCTGGGTCCCCATGGATCCGGTACTGGGACTCGATCTTCTTGGGAATGTGGGGATTACTTAGAGGCTTGGTCCAGTTCGCCAGCAATGTCTTTTTGAGGACATGATGCATGGGTACTGTGGATGCTTCCTTAGGTGGAGAAGGATAGTCCAGGAGCTCAAACATTTCAGCCCTGGGCTCGTCCTCCACAACCACCGGGAAGGGGATGGCCGTAGACATCTCCCGGACAAAGGAAGCGAAAGACAGGCTCTCAGGAGGAGAAAGCTGTCTTTCAGGAGAGGGAGTGGGATCGGAAGGAAGACCCTCAGACTCCTCGTCAGAGAAATATCTGATGTCTTCTTCCTCTTCCCATGAGGCCTCACCATCGGTGTCAGACACAAGTTCACGGACCTGTGTCTGCAACCGTGCCCGGCTCGACTCCGTGGAACCACGGCCACGGTGGGAGCGTCGAGAGGTAGACTCCCTCGCCCGCACCGGCGAAGCTCCCTCCGCCGACGTAGTCGGGGATCCTTCCTGGGAGGCTACCGCAGTCGGTACCGCAAGCGGCACCGATGTCAGAGACCTCACCCCGGACAATGGGCCAGCCGGCGCTTCGCTCGACTGTACCGGTGGCGCAAGCACCCCCGGTACCGGAGGGGAAGGGCGCAACAGCTCCCCCAGGATCTCTGGGAGAACGGCCCGGAGGCTCTCGTGCAGAGCGGCTGTGGAAAAAGACATGGAAGCCGATGCAGGAGTCGATGTCAGAACCTGTTCCGGGCGTGGAGGCTGTTCCGGGCTGTCCAAAGGGGAGCGCATCAACACCTCTTGAACAGAGGGCGAGCGGTCCTCTCGGTGCCGATGCTTACTGGGTGCCGACTCCCTCGGCGACCCAGAGCTCTCGGTGCCGACACGGGAAGGGGACCGGTGACGATGCTTCTTCGATTTTTTGGAACGAAGCACGTCACCGGAGCTTCCCGGCACCGACGAGGAGGACGTAGAATCCAGCCGTCTCTTCCTCGGGGCCGAGGCCGAAGAGGGTCGCTCTCGGGGGGGGGCTGTACTGCAGGAGCCCTCAGGGTAGGGGGAGACCCACCTGAAGGCTCACCGCCACCAGCAGGGGAATGGACAGCCCTCACCTGCACTCTAGACGAAGCACCACCGTCCGACGACATCAGCAGACGAGGAGGTCTCGATACAACCGACACAGCCCTCCGATGTCGCCCCGATGCCTCGATGCACTCGATGCAATCGGGGGCGACGATGAAGGTCCGCTCGCCGACGACGTCGAGGCAGTCGATACTCCCAGTGCCGATGCCGACGAAGAGCCCGAGAACAAAATGTTCCACTGGGCTAACCTCACTACCTGAGTCCGCTTTTGTAAGAGGGAACACAGACTACAGGCCTGAGGGCGGTGCCCAGCCCCCAGACACTGAAGACACGACGCGTGCCTGTCAGTGAGCGAGATTACCCGGGCGCACTGGGTGCACTTCTTGAAGCCACTGGAAGACTTCGATGTCATGGGCGGAAAAATCGCGCCGGCGAGATCAAAACTCGAAATGGCGAAAATGGCACCACAAAAATAGGGGGGAAGAAAAACTTCGACCGAGGCCTAAATAGGGCCTACCCCAACGACGAAAGAAAACTTAGCGGGGCAAAAAACTCGAAGTACGGGAAGGGAGAAAACCAAAAGGCCTCCTCCCGACACCTTTTTTTTTTTTTAAAGAACAAAGTCGATGAACGATGCGCGAGGTCAACTTTTTGGGGTGCGAACGGCGAAACACGACCGTACCGAGCGCGGACAAAAGAAGACTGGCCGGCACGAGCCGGTTCGGGCAGGAAGACGGCCGCGCATGCACGGTGCGCATCGGCGCGCGAGGACTAGCAAAGGACTTTGCTAGAAAGTGTTCCGATTGGAGGGGCTGCCGTGGGCGTCACCCATCAGTGAGAACAAGCAGCCTGCTTGTCCTCGGAGAACAGATTTTATACTGTTTATCCAAGAAAAAAGTAGTGAATTTTCCTAAGTCCATCTTAATAATGGCTTATGGCAAGACTATTTATAATAATGTGTGCAGTTCTGAAGACCACACCCAGAGGTTGGCTACCCTAAAATGGTCAGTGGTCTTCAAAAGGTTATGGGGGACATCGAAAAGAGAAGTGTGATGAAGAGATAGGATATTTTAATACCTCCAAGGTATAAATGCACAAGGGGCAGTGGATGGAATCTGTGGAGGTTTGGGAGGGCAATGCAACATCATGGAGAATCTCATACAACTTTTTAAGAGAGCAAGAAGCAAAGGTCATAGTGAGGAACAAGCATTTAGTTTTCCCCACCTCACAGTTTGTAAACCCTGGAGTAAAGGAAAATAACAAAAAGAGGGTATTTTGTGTTCATGAAAAGATATTCAGCATGGTACAACTGGCACTTGAGAAGCTTAAGGCCAGAGTGAAAATCAGGGCACATACTCAGTTTATGTGCAAGAACTGAGCGTTCACAGGGTGCTGGTGCTGGCTGCCAAGTTTGGTTGAGGGAAGTTATGGTGAGCTCCTAATGTCTTCAGCTGGTGAGGCATGGGGATTCCCACCAGCTACGGCATGACAATCGTGCCCATCCAATCCTCCCCCTTGGCCCACCCTTAATATTTTATCTGGCTATGCCACTGCTATTAATCTGTACAGATCTAAGTAACAAACACAAGATTGTCATACTCCATGAAGCTTATAGTCTACTCCTAAATTTTATTTAAAAAAAAGGGGGGGGGGGGGGGAGTTAGAGAATATGGAAAATACAGTGGAATTCAGTTTTGCAATGTTTGCTGCAAGAGTGCAAGCACAGGAGTGGGGCAGTATAATAAAATACTGATTAGTATGTTTGCTGCAGGAGTGCAAGCACTAGAGAGGGGTAGTGTAATAAAATGATACTGATTAGTACTGCCAATAATCAAGACTTCTACTTCTAATTTGCCATTAGTACTTAATAGAACACTGCTAGGGAGCCAAGATAAACAAGAAAACGCATTTACTGCCATTATCAAGCCTGAAGCAAGTCTAACATTAGACATCTCAGATCAATAAAGCTTCATATTAAGAGGTAACTGCACAAGCTCCATCTTAATCTGTTAGTACTGTTAGAAGCACACACATTTCATCAATGCTTCAATTTTGATTTCATTTCCCTAGTGATAACGGAAAAACACCTAGACTCCAGTTAAATCTCTGCCCTAGGACTACAAGGTTCAATTTTTTTTCTTATTAGAATACTTTTGATCTGTGTGAAGCTTGGGCAGATCTTTTCCAGTTTAGCAGGCACTAGGACAGATGGACGCACATGAGTTTTAAAGAAAATAAATGAAGCCATGTAGAAAACACAGTGGTTACTGACCTATTTAAAAAATAAAAATAAAAAAAAGAGCTATATCTTTTGTGGAAAAAAGAAAAATAAAAACATTCTGGGGCTGATATTCAGACTGTAGGAGGCTGCCCGGGTAACTCCTACGGTTATTATTTTGTCCAAAATGTTCAATGCAGGCCATTTCCAATGACCGGCATTGAATATCTAGTTTAATTTTTGGCTTCTATGAACTTGGCTGGCTGAATCAAAATTCAGTGCTGCCCAGCAAGTTCATAGCAGCCAAAGATACGCCTGCTATTTACATGGTGGATTTGGCCAAAAAAAAAAAAAAAGCTGGCCAATGTTTGAATAGTCACGACATAGTTAACTGTGAATATTCAGCGGAGATAGCCGGCTACCTCCTACTAAATTTTTTTTTTTTTTTGTTACATTTGTACCCCGCGCTTTCCCACTCATGGCAGACTCAATGCGGCTTACATAGGGCAATGGAGGGTTAAGCGACTTGCCCAGAGTCACAAGGAGCTGCCTGTGCCTGAAGTGGGAATCAAACTCAGTTCCTCAGTTCCCCAGGACCAAAGTCCACCACCCTAACCACTAGGCCACTCCTCCACTCCGAGTGGGGTGTTAAAAAATGACCAGCCACGGGTGTCAACTACCCTAGGTGTGCCACTGTTGAATACCACTTTTCTAAAGGGGCTTTTAAGAAAAAAAGGGGCCCTTTTATTGAAACTTAACTTGCACTAATGGATATTAGCTTGCGCTAAGTGCCATGTGGATGTAGGTATAAAATAGGTTGAACAGCTTTTAGCGTGCACTGTCCACTAGTATGCACTAAGCTTTAATAAAAGGACCCCTATATGATTTTTCACCCATTAGATTCAACTCCGCAATAAATTCCCCAAACCTATCACTGATATCTTAATTGTACATCACGTCATAAATAAAATGCAAAAGGTTTTCAATGATTCCATTACATTATTCTGCAATATATTCAAAGTATACAGGAAAAATAATTATTTCAGATCAAAATTCAATAGGAGGATCTGATATATGTGCTAGAGAATCTAACTCCTTAAAACAAGGAACAGACTGGCATTTCTAGTGTGCATTCATGAGCATGCATTTGGTTTGAAATTCGTGGAAAATCACTTGTATGCATGTGTACTTATAAATTAACACAAGCACCATCAATTCGTATGCTTAAAAACGTTCCTGTGTGCATACAATGCATGCATGCCCAAAACTGAAATGTGTCAAATACACCAAAAATGCCTTAAAAAAATAAAAGAACATTCGTTTGAAAAAACTATGACTCAAATGTGGGGGGGGGGTTCCCCCACTACATACACCCCTACTCAGCATCACTGCATAGTAAGCCCTACTTCCGGACTGAAAGGTACAGAACCTGGTGCCTATTGTTGCTTAGACTATTTGACCAAAGAAAGGGAATTAAGGAAGAACGTCAAAGGGCTGAAAAAAGCAGAGAAACAGAACAGGACAAAAACACTCCACATCAACTTAAGTATCAAATAGCAGGTAGTCCCAAGGAGGAGATATCTATCAATGTGACATATACATATATACACATACACATACAGTCATGCTCTTACATTGTACAGTTCACTGACCCCTGACAAAGGCATAGTACTGAAATTTGGCCAAGTCGGGTCATTTCTCAATAAATTTGAATGTGGTGAACCTTTGATAGTCTTCTTCTCTGGACTACCTAGTTTCTAAAAACAAGACTGCAGTGTGGATCTCCTGATTGCAAGTATTGTAAGTAGGAAAGATATTTTAAAAGTTGGCCACATTTTTTTTTTACTACTTATGCTCAGTAAGGCAATATCTAAAGACCTGAACATTTCATTGGGCCCCAGTAAAGCTTCCTTGGTGAAGCAGTCAGGCTGCTCCGAGGAAAATGTTTTAGAGACTTTCCCAAATTTCCAGTGTCTTCTTCATGCAAGTATGTACTGGGAAACTCACATCATGCCATCAATATTTCCACCCTGATCTCTACCACTAAAGTGGTACAGGGAGCAGGAGACAGAGCCAAGGCAGGCAGTATAACAGGACAGTCCATATGAATTTGTCAGTATGGCTGAAAAGTAAAGGCTGCAATTGTTTTGGACAAGCAGTTTCCTTCCAGCACAATTAGAACCAGCCTCTAGTAGGCTAGGTGCCATGAGCCCCCACTCACAACTATTTTGTGGTCTTTCCCATCTTTTACAGACTTCACAGATCAGCCCAGCCACTTAACTATGACACTCATTATCCAAAAGCCATAGCTACAGTTTGTTACTAACCTGGATCTTAGCCTGACAAGAAGCCCATTATCCAAGACATCTAGACACAAACTTTTCCTTGAAAAACACAGACTCCTGATCCTTTGTGAACAGACTGGAACCAGGCCTTGGTTTAATACTGAATTTAAGCTGGTGCACACTGATTGAGAGCCTGACAGAAGCTAGTCCCTTGTGAAGCTTCATTTTCCCTATTAAATTACCACACCAGTGAAGTTAACAGACTACATCATATCTGGTTTGAACACATTAATAAAAAAATAAGGTTTTGTTTTACTTTTATATTGCTGTTTGGCTGCATTTGTGGAGGCTTTGTTCCCAACCCTTCCTTATTCTTGCTATCGTAACGTAATATTTCATGTCTACTTTCAGAAACCAAATCCTTCATCTAGCAGAACTGAAACAAGGATTGAAGTCCAACCTAATGCTTCAGCGCCACCTAGCTGCTTTTTTACCCATGCCTCATTCCAGCCTGTGAAGTGAGCAATGACCTGCCAGAGAAAAATTAGAAATGGAAAAATACCCTGGCCACATGGCTCATGCTGTAGCGCTGCTGATGACTTGGACCGAGTGCACTACACAGGCAGAGTATAGCCTCCCAGTTAAGAAAGGAAAGTAGCTCCTTGTGACTTTGGGCAAGTCACTTAACCCTCCATTGCCCCATGTAAGCCGCATTGAGCCTGCCATGAGTGGGAAAGCGCAAAGGTACAAATGTAACAAAAATAAAATAGATACTAATGGAGATTCTACATGGAATGTTGCTACTATTGGAGATTCTACATGGAATGTTGCTATTCCACTAGCAACATTCCATCTAGAAGGCTGCGCAGCCTTCTGTTTCTGTGAGTCTGACATCCTGCACGTACGTGCAGGATGTCAGACTCACAGAAACAGAAGCGTGCGCAGCCTTCTACATGGAATGTTGCTAGTGGAATAGCAACATTCCATGTAGAATCTCAAATAGTAGCAACAGCGGAGGAGTGGCCTAGTGGTTAGGGTGGTGGACTTTGGTCCTGGGGAACTGAGGAACTGAGTTTGATTCCCATTTCAGGCACAGAAAGCTCCTTGTGACTCTGGGCAAATCACTTAACCCTCCATTGCCCCATGTAAGCCGCATTGAGCCTGCCATGAGTGGGAAAGCACGGGGTACAAATGTAACAAAAATAAAATAGATACTATTGGAGATTCTACATGGAATGTTGCTATTCCACTAGCAACATTCCATGTAGAAGGCTGCGCAGGCTTCTATTTCTGTGAGTCTGACATCCTGCACGTACGTGCAGGACGTCAGACTCACAGAAGCAGAAGCCTGCGCGGCCACATTGGTGATCTGCAAGGGCCGACTTCTACATGGAATGTTGGAATAGCAACATTCCATGTAGAATCTCAAATAGTAGCAACAGTGGAGGAGTGGCCTAGTGGTTAGGGTGGTGGACTTTGGTCCTGGGGAACTGAGTTCGATTCCCACTTCAGGCACAAGCAGCTCCTTGTGACTCTGGGCAAGTCACTTAACCCTCCATTGCCCCATGTAAGCCGCATTGAGCCTGCCATGAGTGGGAAAGCGCAGGGTACAAATGTAACAAAAAAAAAAAAAAGTAGCTGATGCTGTTGTGGCAGCCGCTAGTGGTTGCAGTATTAAACAAGCAATATGTGTTTAATCATGACAATTCTCACAACATATTTGTGCTAATCAGCACTTTCAAAAACTACTTACTTGTTATAAAAAGGTTCAATGAGTTTTGATCGAGCAGAAACATTGAGCTTGGGAGGGTTGAGGAAGGAACCTGTTGAGCAAAAATAGGAGAAGTCAGAACATAGGGTTCAGGCTCAAATACCTAAAACTAGGAGATTTAGACTCAGTTGAGTACCTAGGAAGTTTGCCATGGAGATGAAGCAGAGTCCTGTGATGTATGCATCGTAGCCCGCTTCATGAAGCTGTTCAGAAGCCGTGTCATAACTTGGAAACTCTTCTGCACTTTCTGAAGGGAATAAAAAATTATTCCTGGACAAAATATAAAAGCAGTACTACACTAAGCAACACCCAAATGTTGTCAATGTTAGTATAAATGATCCAATCTAACATCTAGAAGGAGGAGCTGAAACAGTAGTCCACTATTCTCCAACTTTTAACCCCATTTGAGCAGCTTTCTCAATGTGCTTTCCTAAAAGCCAGGTTCCAAAGTTAAGCAGTCAATTACCCAGGCAAGTAAGAAGTGACTCTTCTATCCAAACTGAGGCTGGTTTACAGAGGGCTCTCTGATGTGACAGCAACCCAAGTGCAGGATTATTAGAGGTTTTGCCACTCTGGGAAACAGGTGCCCAAATACCAGCAGCTTCACTGCTTGCTCTAGATGTTCCTTGCAAAGAGGCCCTCTTCAGGTTCATGAACATTAAAACAAATGCAATCCAGCATGGAGAGTAGTGTCACTAGCCCACATAACCAACTCTCTTGACATTTGGCACCATTTACTATTTTCAGTAGCAACATCAACCCCTGAGCCTACACACAATTAGTACTTTAAAGAGCATGCCAACTTTTTTTTATTGAACTGTGCAGATGGGTTATTTAAAGACAGTCAATTTTATTAGGTTAAACTAATTAAGCATTACCTACTGCCCAAGAGAATATAGTATTGATGCATGTTTCTTCATCTGCTAAAGCTGGCAAACTGTTAAGCAGTATCTATAGCACTTTCCTGTTTAGCAGCTGTACCCTCCTATATGCCATTGCATATTAAAAAGAAGAAACTGAAAATGTCTACAGGCAAGGTCACACATGCTTGTAACAGATTCATCTTTTCAGAAACCTAAATTTTCAAGTACCTACGAAGCTCAAGTTACAACTTTCCAAGAGTCAGACTTTGGCCAGTCTGTTTTTCAACTCACATACCAATACAGTGTGGTACGTTCAAGTCCCTCATTGTCTCAATTAGAATCAGTCTTGCAGGTCTCAATGTATCAGGATAGCATTCCCTGAAATCCAGGGCTGGCCTAAATCTCTTGGAACTGGGAAATTTGGCAGCTGTAAAACCAGGAATGCACTTGTGTTTTGTGCTAGGGTGTCAACATATGCACAATGGAAATCTCAAATTACAGTCACCTCCCACTCGTGCCTAATGCAAAACATTATATTACATCAATGGAGACTGAAGTTACAAGCAAAAAAATGTATATTTTCAAGCAGAATGGCCTGCCGAGTGTAGTTATAACCACAGTCCCAGTTTGCTATGGTCACAGCAACTGCTAAAAAATTTATTTTGTGCTGCAAAATGCCATCAGAATGGACTGCTGTGGCAAACCAAAACCTACCACCACTTCATCTGCTGATTGCTAAGGCTGCAGTACCCTCTCACTGCCAACACAAAATCTCTGGTGTCTTGTAAGGTTAGGCTGAAGCCACTGCATGCAATATGGAAACTAAAAGAAAATTAACAGATGTCACTGAGTCACACAATAAAGAAAATTTTGGTCTTATCTACTAATTTTCTTTCCTAGAGTCCAACCAAACCAATTCAAAATGATTGCACTATGGCAAACAGCCAGCAGATGGAGACAGATCCAAGGACCAAGAGCTCTGCCATATAAGGCACCGTGCAGCCACAGCTCTCTGGTATTCCTGTAACAAAGCAAATGTGGAGTACTCAAACAGCCCCTTATCGAAGATTTGGGGAAAAGAATACAGGGCTGCGGAGCACAGCTGCTGCCTCAAGAAAAAGTCAAAGAGCTTCTGAATCCTCCCCAAAGGCTACCCAAGACAACAGACCAATTCTGAACACTGACATGGAACCCCCTTTGTCCACCTATAGGGCTGGGCCTCTGATCTGGTCGGACTTGAGGGAAGAAAATTAGCAGTTAAAGTCCAAAATGTTTCACTCCTTGTCCTAATCAGACATTCCAGAAGGCATGAGATGTACCAAAACAGCCCTTACTTCAGGTGAGGAGCTACTCCTTCCAACAAAAACCTTTGGCTCCAAAACTCCACCTCCTCTCTAGCTTGCACATTTAGTCTGTAAAGCTTGGCAAAGGCGTGCAAAGCAGCTGTACAAACATCTCAAAGAAAGACAGACTGACTTAGCCCCAAGTAGGTGCCATCCCCTTGGTCGAATGTGCTTTAAGACTTTGGGGCACTGCCTCACCTTTGAGAAGGTAGAGTGAAGCAATTGTTTTCTTCAACCAATGGTCACTTTTGTGGCTGCCTCTTCTTTCTTGGTTCCACCAAATTCAGTCTGAGGAGGACAAGGCCTGTAATCTTGAAATTCTTCTAGAGAAGTAAATTGCTAACGAAACACCAACTTCAAGGTGAGATCCTTAAAGGATGTTTTCTCCTACCCACCTAATCCAGTGCAAAACATACTCTAGACATGTAATCATCACACACCATTGCCAGCAGCCCCAAACCAGCCACCAAGAGCCTGTCTGAACAGAGGTTCACTTTTATGATCTTGTATAATCTTCAGAGCCATATTGACTTCTACTGGGATGGTTGTCTTCTTGATGACCTGTTACCAAGGTGTCCACATTTGTTGACTTCAACCTTTTCTTCTTCTCTGAAGCAGAGAATAAAGTTTACCCACAGCTCTTACCACATAAAGGCCAGCTTTGGAGTAGCCCACACTGCTATATAGGCTTAAATTGCTTGATGAACTGGAAATGCTCTGATGGGCTTACAAATATGAGATCCCCAGAGGCTCCTGACTGAAGGCTTCCCAATAAAAAGTTTCTAACACCTGCAAGATCATTCCTGGGTGCTCTTCCCTCCAGAAGAGATGTTTCCATGTTAAAGGTCATCATCTGCCACAAGAGTTCTCCTTTCTCCGAAGGATGAACCAAAGAGGTTTTTCTGGCTACACCACTCAGCATACTCCAATGGCTTATACTAATATCCCCAGAAGCAACCAAGAGGACCTCAGTATCCTTCAACGAGGCCATTCATCTTTTCTTTTTTTGCATGAAAAGAAGCATATACAGTGGGGGAAATAAGTATTTGATCCCTTGCTGATTTTGTAAGTTTGCCCACTGACAAAGACATGAGCAGCCCATAATTGAAGGGTAGGTTATTGGTAACAGTGAGAGATAGCACATCACAAATTAAATCCGGAAAATCACATTGTGGAAAGTATATGAATTTATTTGCATTCTGCAGAGGGAAATAAGTATTTGATCCCTCTGGCAAACAAGACCTAATACTTGGTGGCAAAACCCTTGTTGGCAAGCACAGCGGTCAGACGTCTTCTGTAGTTGATGATGAGGTTTGCACACATGTCAGGAGGAATTTTGGTCCACTCCTCTTTGCAGATCATCTCTAAATCATTAAGAGTTCTGGGCTGTCGCTTGGCAACTCGCAGCTTCAGCTCCCTCCATAAGTTTTCAATGGGATTAAGGTCTGGTGACTGGCTAGGCCACTCCATGACCCTAATGTGCTTCTACCTGAGCCACTCCTTTGTTGCCTTGGCTGTATGTTTTGGGTCATTGTCGTGCTGGAAGACCCAGCCACGACCCATTTTTAAGGCCCTGGCGGAGGGAAGGAGGTTGTCACTCAGAATTGTACGGTACATGGCCCCATCCATTCTCCCATTGATGCGGTGAAGTAGTCCTGTGCCCTTAGCAGAGAAACACCCCCAAAACATAACATTTCCACCTCCATGCTTGACAGTGGGGACGGTGTTCTTTGGGTCATAGGCAGCATTTCTCTTCCTCCAAACACGGCGAGTTGAGTTCATGCCAAAGAGCTCAATTTTTGTCTCATCTGACCACAGCACCTTCTCCCAATCACTCTCGGCATCATCCAAGTGTTCACTGGCAAACTTCAGACGGGCCGTCACATGTGCCTTCCGGAGCAGGGGGACCTTGCGGGCACTGCAGGATTGCAATCCGTTATGTCGTAATGTGTTACCAATGGTTTTCGTGGTGACAGTGGTCCCAGCTGCCTTGAGATCATTGACAAGTTCCCCCCTTGTAGTTGTAGGCTGATTTCTAACCTTCCTCATGATCAAGGATACCCCACGAGGTGAGATTTTGCGTGGAGCCCCAGATCTTTGTCGATTGACAGTCATTTTGTACTTCTTCCATTTTCTTACTATGGCACCAACAGTTGTCTCCTTCTCGCCCAGCGTCTTACTGATGGTTTTGTAGCCCATTCCAGCCTTGTGCAGGTGTATGATCTTGTCCCTGACATCCTTAGACAGCTCCCTGCTCTTGGCCATTTTGTAGAGGTTAGAGTCTGACTGATTCACTGAGTCTGTGGACAGGTGTCTTTCATACAGGTGACCATTGCCGACAGCTGTCTGTCATGCAGGTAACGAGTTGATTTGGAGCATCTACCTGGTCTGTAGGGGCCAGATCTCTTACTGGTTGGTGGGGGATCAAATACTTATTTCCCTCTGCAGAATGCAAATAAATTCATATACTTTCCACAATGTGATTTTCCGGATTTAATTTGTGATGTGCTATCTCTCACTGTTACCAATAACCTACCCTTCAATTATGGGCTGCTCATGTCTTTGTCAGTGGGCAAACTTACAAAATCAGCAAGGGATCAAATACTTATTTCCCCCACTGTATAGGCTTGGACTGCTCCCCAAGCCCTCAATTTGCTGGACTCCCCTGAAACTGAGGCCTTTGTGGAAAAGGACAAACTACAGGAATATTCACAGACCTGTTACTGTTCACTTGCACACCTCTGTCCTCTGTACACCTGAATAGCCAGGAAGAGAGTGAATGAAGGAGACCTCGTCCAAGGTTTAGGATAGCAAAGACACTGCACCTCTAGTTCAGTCATCTCATCAGGAAATGGCCATCTCTTCCACTATTTTTCATGCTGTTGTGTTATTTTCTTCCAAGGGGGTAGAAGATGCCTGCTTCCACAAGTCACCCCCTCTGAGTTCTCAGGAGCTGGAAAGGACTGCTATTGATGAGCTGTAGGGTTCCCATAAAAGGTACTGAACCCCACAACATGAGTAACTCTTTACTACCTCTGAAGGTGCTTCCATCTCATCGTGACTCTCCTTGGCCACACTCTTTCCGAAGTGCGTCATTTCATTGTGGCTCTGACATCAGGCTGCACTATTAAACAGCCATGCTGCTCCCAGCATGGAAGAACCGGAAGCAGGAACCTGTGCTAATTAATCCCAATGGCATCAAGCTGCTATGGCATGGGAAGGACACAGAATCCTCTAGGTAATCCTCGAGGTACAGATGCCCTAGATCAGGGATCCTCAAATCCAGTCCTCAAGATCCACAACCCAGCCGGCATACAATGGAAGCAGGGAATTAGAGGGTGACCAACGTTCAGTTTAGGACAAAACAAACCGCTATCAAAAGTTATCACCTGGTTTCGTCCGAACCCGGAAACTAAAGTTTGATTGTGTGAATGTGAACCAATGAAGTCTACTCAGGATTATCAGAGCTTGCAGTCAGCAGCCCTCTGTTAAACCCACAGGAGATTACCCTCCAGTCCCAGGAACTGCAAGCACAAGCTGATAAATGGGAGAGATGTTTTTAACAAGGACTTCACAACAAGCATGACACATTTAGGTTCCCAAGTCAATGCAGATAGAAGTTAAAAATCCTCTGACACAGGACGTTTGTGAGAACGTGGGGGAAAAAAAAAAAAAAAAACATTACCAGCTTTTTATGCTTACCCAAACTGCACAAAACAAGAAAAAGTAATGTTCAAATGTTTCCCGTTTTGTATTTAGTTATAAACTTGATTAAGGAAAAGCACAATATAAATTCTTCCTAAAACAGGGTAAAGGAGTCTCGACATTGGTTGACACTGTACATTATACCAGACTGATGCACAATCCAGAATAAAAAAGCCCACTGATGTTACTGAATGCGAGGACTATATGCTCTGAAAAATTACAATCAAGAGCTATACCACTACTTGTGCTTGAAAACAATCGTCAGAATCCTCTCTCAAAGAATCTAAATACTGCATGTCACAAGTTTTATTAAAACACTGCTTCTTCATTATAGAAGCTCTTTAGAACCACCAAAACAATATCCAAGCTAGAATATATCAAACATATAAATGGCAAGTGACCGACTCACCTGCAAATGCGCAGTAGAGACTTCATTCTCTGTCCCGTCCTCGCGTCAAGATGTGATGACGTCAGAGGGCAGAACAGAGAGGAAAACGGAGTCGGACTGTTGGACGCTGCCGCTGGAGCCTGGAAACGAACATCGCGCGCACCAACCTCCACCCTCCCCCCCCCCATCCCCGCCACCGCTCCCGCCCCCCTCTGTATCGGGCCCCCTGCACTGACCTGACAGTGCCTCTCACCTCCGTGTGGAAGCGCTGCAGGCAGCAGCAGAGCGATCTGCTGCTGCCTGCAGCGCTTCCACATGGAGGTGAGAGGCGCTGTCAGGTTAGTGCAGGGGGCTTGGCACGGAGGGGGGAGGGAGCGGCGGTGGCAAGGAGGGTAGCTGGAAATCTCGACTGTTTTAACGGGCTTAACGGCTAGTAATAATATAAATAACGGGAGACCATATTTTACCGCCAAGCAAAAAAATCTCCACACATATGGACCTCAGCTAATGGAAACAAAGCTACAGTGCTTTTTACAAAGGCTGGCTTTGCACCATATTTGGAGTGACAGCTGATGTATCTCCACAGAGAGGCTAATTCCTAAGCAGCTTATCCCAAATGAAGATATTAAAATTCCTGCTAAACTTTTGTATCAAAAAAGCATTTATTTGGAAGCACTCTATTTACTATATAAACTACTACCGTGTTTCCCCGAAAATAAGACACTGTCTTATATTAATTTTTGCCCCCCAAAATGCGCTAGGTCTTATTTTCAGGGGCTGTCTTATTTTTCGGGGAAACATCGGGGTTGGATCGGGGTTGGCCCGCTCGTCCTCCATTGCTCCCGGAACTAACCTTAAACGCCTCCTTTCACCTTTGCCGCAACAGGGCAAGCCACTCCTTCCTTCCGTGTCCCGCCCTCGTCTGACGTAACGTCCGTGAGGGTGGGGCACGGAAGGAAGGAGAGGTCTGCCCTGCTGCTGCTTGCTGCGAACAGGGCCGTGCCAAGGGTCTCCGGCGCCCCCCTGCAGACTACCAGTTGGCCCCCCCCCCCGCACCTGGCTCCAAGGCAGTGATTCCCCTCTCTCCCCTGCCCTCCCGCTCCCATGTAGGAACTGCCCGCCCTCTTCTCCCCCCCAAGATCCCGTTCCTTTTTTTTTTGACATAGAAGAAGGCGGGGCAGTGAGCAGCGAACAAGGGAAGGCTAGAGACGTCGGGACTGGGAGCGCCGCCTCCTTCACTGATGCTGCGCTGCCGGAGGAAGGTAAATTTAAAAGAAAAAAAAAGGAAGGGATCTTGGGGGGGGAGAAGAGGGCGGGCAGTTCCTACATGGGAGCGGGAGGGCAGGGTAAGCACGCAGTGGCGGCGCCCCCCTGCGGCGCTTACCCCGCTTACCGCATCGGCACGGCCCTGGCTGCGAAGGTGAAAGGAGGCGTTTAAGGTTAGTGCCGGGAGCGACGGAGGGTGGGTGGAAGGGGGCCTGGCGACCTCAGGGGGGGGGGGGGCCGGGGGCTGCCTTGTCCGGCTCTCGGCGGCCCTGCTTTCAAACAAAAATTTGCTAGGTCTTACTTTCGGGGGAGGCCTTATATCTACCAATTCAGGAAAACCTCTACTAGTTCTTATTTTCGGGGGATGTCTTACTTTCGGGGAAACAGGGTATGTAAAAACATAACTGCATTATTGCAATTGCATTACAGGAAAAAAAAGGCAAAGCGTAGCTCCCCCCCCCCCCCCAGACTACCTTACAATCCCTTGCGGTCTAGCGGTATAGTCGACAGGAGTG
Organism: Microcaecilia unicolor; assembly: GCF_901765095.1. NCBI lineage: Eukaryota > Metazoa > Chordata > Amphibia > Gymnophiona > Siphonopidae > Microcaecilia > Microcaecilia unicolor. The sequence continues at coordinate 36,790,832 of NC_044038.1, forward strand.
ATCCCCAGTCGCTTTTGCCCATGTCAGCTCTATTCTCAAAATGGCTGCTGTAACCTCCTGCAGCAGTCTTGCAAGATTGTCATTTGAGGTCAAAGCAGCCATTTTGAGAGCGGAGCCAGCATGGGCAGTAGCAACTGGGCATCACTCCTGCCCTGACCAGACCTCTAGACTGCCACCGGGGGGGGGGGGGGGGGCGGTGTCACCTACAGGGGGTAGGGGGTAAGGCAACCCCTGTTCGGAGGAGGAGTGGGAGGGGAGACAGACACAAAACTGGACAATGCACAAGTTTTCAGCTTCCAGCAAAAACATGATCAGTTTCGGCTGAAACAATGGCCATGGCCTTTTGACCAAAATCAGGCAGAAAAAAAAAAGATTTGGGACCAGTTTCGGCACAGTAGCCGAAACTCAGTTGGCCTCTACAATGAACACAAATGAATCTCATACATATTCATTGTGGAAATCCTGAAAACCAAACTGGGTTGTGGACTTGAGGACCCCTGCCCTAGATTCTTCTCCACCCACCTAAACTCAACCAGGTGACCAGTTCTCCAACTGAGCCTAGGAGCAATCTCACCAGCCTAGTCCTCTGCTGCACAGAATGTCCATCACCATCTGCTAGAGACAGAATACTGGTGAGCTATGGCTGCATATTTCTTCTTAAAAGGCAGAGCTCACAGCTCTTAGGCCTCTATCTGCTGGCTACTACTACTTAACATTTCTAGAGCGCTACTAGGGTTACGCAGCGCTGTACAATTTAACAAAGAGAGACAGTCCCTGCTCAAAGAGCTTACAATCTAATAGACAAGTGAACGGTCGGTCCGATAGGGGCAGTCAAATAGGGGCAGTCTGGATTCACCGAACCGTAAGGGTTAGGTGCCGAAAGCAGCATTGAAGAGGTGGGTTTTAAGCAAAGACTTGAAGTCGGGCAGGGAGGGGGTTTGGCATAAGGGTTCAGGAAGGTTGTTCCAAGCATAGGGTGAGGCGAGGCAGAATGAGCGGAGCCTGGAGTTGGCGGTGGTGGAGAAGGGTACTGAGAGGAGGGATTTATCCTGTGAACGGAGGTTACGGGCGGAAACGTAAGGGGAGATGAGGGTAGAAAGATAGTGAGGGGCAGCAGACTGAGTGCATTTGTAGGTAAGAAGGAGAAGCTTGAATTGAATGCAGTATCTGAATAACCCATGTATTAGGAAGAAAGGAAGCTCAGAATAGCAAAATCTGGTACCTTTTCCACATCTGTGCTTACTTAGTGACATTTCACCCATTTTTCCTTTTCCTACAGGTCTCAGCTTAACTATTTGTGTGTACTCTATTCTCCTCACAGAAAACAAGCAATTAGGCATTTTAAATTCTGTTCTCATTCAGTGTCAGACATCATAGGTGCCAGTTCTGTGGGTGAAGTGTGGGCTGAGCACTCCCCTCCATTGTACCTTGTGCTGCATTTAGCACCCACAATCATTCTGAAAAGCTGGCTCCTATGCCTGGTATAAATGAGTTAAGTACCTGGAGTCTTCAAAAAAGGGGTAAAAAAAAACCTTTAATCATGTGTTTAGAGGAACATGTCTTTGAACGGACCCGACACGGTCCGTGTTTCGGCGCTGAGCGCCTGCTTCAGGGGTCGCAAAATGTAGCAGAGTACGTACGGCTGTATTATAACAATCAGTACGTCTGATGGAAGCAATATGCTGCGACGCTGTGTTGTCCCGTTAAGCGAAAATATCGCATAAGATCAAGCGGAGAGATGCTCTCATAAACAAACTCCTCTAGTAGCGATAATACGCTGAAACCTTCTGCTCAGTGTGCTGCTGCGGCTAGGAAAGCGAATAGAATGTTGGGTATTATTAGGAAAGGTAAGGAAAACAGGTGTGAGGATGTTATAATGCCGTTGTATCGCTCTATGGTGCGACCGCACCTTGAGTATTGTGTTCAATTCTGGTTGCCGTATCTCAAGAAAGATATAGCTGAATTGGAAAAGGTGCAGCGAAGGGCGACTAAAATGATAGCAGGGATGGGACGACTTCCCTATGAAGAAAGACTAAGGAGGCTAGGGCTTTTCAGCTTGGAGAAGAGACAGCTGAAGGGAGACATGATAGAGGTATATAAGATGTTAAGTGGAGTGGAACAGGTGGATGTGAAGTGTCTGTTCACGCTTTCAAAGAATACTAGGACTAGGGGACATGCGATGAAACTACAGTGTAGTAAATTTAAAACAAATCGGAGAAAAGTTTTCTTCACCCAACGCATAATTAAACTCTGGAATTCGTTGCCGGAGAACATGGTGAAGGTGGTTAGCTTAGAGTTTAAAAAGGGGTTAGACGGTTTCCTAAAGGACAAGTCCATAAACCACTACTAAATGGACTTGGGAAAAATCCACAATTCCAGGAATAACATGTATAGAATGTTTGTACATTTGGGAAGCTTGCCAGGTGCCCTTGGCCTGGATTGGCCGCTGTCATGGACAGGATGCTGGGCTCGATGGACCCTTGGTCTTTTCCAAGTGTGGCATTACTTATGTACTTATATTTAAAAAAATGTTAAGACAGATACTACAGATTTTATTGAAAGCTTTTAATGTAATACTCTCCAAATTGGCTTAGCTGAGTTTTCAGGGCTCATTCTACTGGAAGAGAAATGGATTTAACAAAATGCCATCATAGTTGATTTCCTACTAAAGAACAAACTGAACATCCTGTCCATTTCAGAAGAAAAAATTAACTTTCTAGTCATTTGTTTCTGGCTAGTAAAAGTTAGCCTAATTACCAATTTTGTTTTAAATGCCCTTTGTTAGCTGACATTTTATTGCTGCCCGGAAATATTCATCTGGTATAAATCATGTTTACTCCCAGGAGTCAAGCAGGCTTATATTTTAGGCTTATTTCAATCCTGCCATTAAGACTGGGGCTATACCAAATATTTGTATTTGATTCGTCCCTGTATAGTGCCCCGAATACATTATTCATATTCAGCCAAATAGTGACAAATTAAAATACGAATACTCCAGGGCTCTACTGTGCTAAATCTTACTGAAAAACACTTGATTTCACATTGCTTATTTTATTATTTATTATGTTACGTTCCATGTCCATTATTCTTATTTGGCCAAATAATTTTCATTATTTGTATTCGGCAAATAGCAAAATATGGAATCTGGTACAGCTCTAATTAAAACATATCTAATACCACATCAGAAAAGACCTAGGCAATAGAATAAAGACTTCTAGAACTTTTTTTTTTTGACAAAACAGAAACATCTAGCGTGTGCTACTAGTTTTTACATGTTTTAGTTTTTCTCTACCACTTCCTCTTGATCTCAGTGTGTCTCATTTCTACCCTGCTGGAAAAAAAATGAAATTTATGGACTCTAATCACACTCCCTTTAAGAAACAGCTTTGTAGTTAATTACTGCAGGAATAAGATCAGATGAAAAATCCTAAAGCTAATCTAGTAGGACTGGTAGCGCTATAGAAATGATTTGTAGCAGTAGTGGCTCAGTGGGAGCACAATGTGCATTCCCATGCAGAGTACCCAAGTTTCTTCTCTGGGAGGGCCAGGGATGTTTTCAAGGCAAGCTCTACCATTGCTCAGGGACACTTAGCAGCTAGACTCCAATACCACAGCCCTGTGATTTCATGACCCTTGCCCAAGGACTACCACTATGATGGCTAGCCTAAATCACAGGGATTAAATACCAAATGATATAAGGCTGGTGGCATTAGATCCCAGCCCCAATTCAGACTGAGCAAGAACTACAAACAGTTGGAAGATGTTACTGAGCAAAAAAGACCTTTAATTTATTAAATTATTCGTAATGGTGCTCCATTGAATCTGCCCTTGTGTCAGCCACCAAGGAAGCATAAGGTAGGGGAAAGGGGCATTAGTGGAGCTGTCAGCAGGGACTTCCTGCAGCCAGCCAGGCAGGGGATCTCACTCAACCAGCTACACTTCAGTTCCCAGTGCACTCCCCACACATGCCACAGCAGTACACTTAATTTAACATAGCAATTTTTTTTTTAAACGCCTAACAAAAACACAACTCTTTTTACCCACAGGCAAGCATTCATTTTTCTGGCGATAAAGACTATGGGTCACTGTAGAGAACCATTCAATAATTTCTGCTTGCACAGGCAATTCTGGATAGTTTCTTACCATTAAGGGTCTGTGGCAGAAGTGTTTAAATGCATACTTACCAACTTTAGGAGGTTTGAATGGTGTTTCTTTTAATCGCTTCTCCAGTTCTGCAAGGGATGTGTTGTTAATGATTTCCTAGAAACACGAGTACAGGGAGAATTATCCAGCTAAATCAATTATGGGACATCTGGATGTAGCATTATTTATAACTACCACCTTGAGGTATACAGTGTATACATCACGTCTAATCAAGGCTGATTACGGTTGTATATGAAAGGGTTAATATTCAAAGTGATTTAACTAGCCAGAAACGGCTCCAGGCTGCTTGCTCGGGACTATCCACTGATATTATGTGACACGTAACCAGTTAGTACCGCTGAATGTCACCACATGCCACTGAACTCAAAGCCAGGTATTCTGTGGATGATCTGTGAGCAGAGTCAGCACTTAACAGCTAAAGTTTAGCGGTTAAATATGACCACATAAAAGCCAGTCCTATCTTTAAGAGATCACCTATGCAGTTTAAGGGCTGAATACCTCACTTAAGCGCATAAGAGCCAGCCACAAACCCAGATATTCAATGCCTGTGCCAGACATGGCCTGACATTGAACATCCAGGAATAAAACCACTGCCAGCTGAATAACTACCCCAAAGTTAGTTTATGACATAAGAACCAGCGTTGCTACACTGGGACAGACCGAAAGTCCACCAAGCCCAGTATCCTGAACAGTGGCCAATCCAGTTCCCCAAGTCCATCTTAATAATGGGTTATTGACTATTCTTTTAGGAAATTATCCAAACCTTTTTTAAAACCTAAGTTAGTTAAGAGATTGGAATTACTACAAAATACATTTTGACAGAGTAAATGTGAGAAAGCTACTCCGTTACTGCATTATCTACATTGGCTTAATGTTAATTCTAGAATACAATTTAAGATAGTTTGTTTAATGAATAAATCGTTATATGGGGATAAATCTAAACAATTAATCCATTATCTTGAATTTTCATCATCCTTATGTACAGCTCAGAAGGAGCAATGCTTAAAGCTTAACTATGTTAGTTAGAAAGATACAGACAAAAATCTTCACAATTCTCTTGTGATTTAACAACTTTGAATAGCTTTGTGTCCTCGGCAAATTTAATTACTTCACTAGTTATTCCCATCGCTAGATCATTTAGAAATATGTTAAAAAGCAGCGTTCCCAGCACATTTAAGAGAAGTAGAATATATTGCAAATTTAAAGGAAACCAGTACAAGGTAAATATCATGTAAGTCTGTTATTACATTTTAAGTTTCTGCAGCAAATTTGCTTTAACTTTGAAGATTAAAGTAATTTTGTTGCAGAAATATTTCTGAAGTTGTTCAATGTTAGGTAACTTCTTTACTAATCTGCTTACACAGAAAACATGCTAAGCAATTTACAATCTAAACCACAAAAAAAAAAATCAAGCACATGCTTTTGACTATGTTGTAACATAGTAATATAGTAGATGACGGCAGAAAAAGACCTGCACGGTCCACCCAGTCTGCCCAACAAGATAAACTCACATGTGCCATTTTTTGTGTATACCTTACCTTCATTTGTACCTGTCTTTTTCAGGGCACAGACCGTATAAGTCTGCCCAGCACTATCCCCGCCTCCCACCACCGGCTCAGGCACAGACCGTCTAAGTCTGCCCAGCACTATCCCCGCCTCCACACCACCAGTCCCGCCTCCCAACAGTAAACAATGCAGCTATAAATCTGAAGACAAAGTTTTCGATAAGGTACCTTCACTTTCTCTATGGGATTTGTTTCACTCCTATTTAGAATTGTTGAAGTTTTTGAGAGTTCTTTAACCACATCTAAAGCTTTATGCTACTCTTAAATCAAAATATAAATCTGAGGATGAAGAGATCTCATCTAAAACAATTAGAAAACATCTGAGGGTACTTTAATCTGGGAGAACTGCCCCCTCCCCCTTGCCTGCAAGTCAAGGCCACTATTGTGGAGTTTGTATTAGATATAATCCAAGTCCTTAAAACTCCTCCATCAGGAAACTGTATCTATCTTTAAACTGGCATGTCCCTCATGTTTCCAGAACCACACAAATAAGAAAATTACTACTTATGAACTCCATGATTCAGAGATTGAAGACCAGCTTTTTCCTACAGTTCCCAACCAAATGTAAGGTGGTTTGGAGAGCACATAATATAATTTGTAAGAGTCACCAACTTGAAGATTTCATTATTTAACAACAGTTAGAGCCAAAGAGCTTCTTGCTCACTTCACCTATTAGTGTGTTTCTAGGTAGTTTTCTGTTTTTCACTAAATTACTGATTTTTACTATTGTATTTTCTATTTTCTTATTTATAAGATTTAAAAATTACAATCAAGCAATTTTAAGCTTGTTTAGCAAAGCACAACATATATAAAGAAAATTAACCTTAATTTAAGACAAATTTTATTTTGATAAAAAAAATCCACAAATCAGGGAATTACAATACACTTCACATGGAGGATACACAAATTAGGAGATAACTCTAGGACAAAGGAAATAAAAAGGACTCAAATGATCAGCAGGAGAATCTGAAGGTGATCAAAGCTATGGGGCCGGATGGGATACATCCCAGGATACTGAAGGCGCTCAGAGAGGTCCTGGCGGGACCTCTTAAAGATTTATTTAATAGATCTTTAGAGACGGGAGAGGTTCCGCGAGATTGGAGATGAGCGGATATATGGTGCCTCTTCACAAAGGGAAGAAGTGGAAAACTACAGACCAGTAAGTCTCACGTAGGTGATAGGAAAAATAATGGAGTTGCTGCTGAAAGAAAGGATAGTTAACTTTCTAGAAACCGACGGGTTACAGGACCCGAGGCAACATGGCTTTACCAAAGGAAAATCCTGCCAAACGAATCTTATTGACTTCTTTGACTAGGTGACCAAAGAACTGGATGAGGGACGTGCGCTAGATGTAATCTACTTGGATTTCAGCAAAGCCTTTGATACTGTCCCCCACAGAAGACTCGTGAATAAGCTGAAAGGGTTGAACTTAGGACCGAAAGTGGTGAACTGGATAAAACTGGTTGACCGACAGGTGGTAAATGGAATCCACTCGGAGGAAAGGAAGATGAGCAGTGGAGTTCCTCAGGGGTCGGTGCTGGGGCCTAGTCTGTTTAATATATTTGTGGGAGATATTGCTGAAGGGTTGGAAGGAAATGTGTGCCTTTTTGCAGATAACACGAAAATAGCCAATAGAGTGGATACCCTGGAGGGAGTAGAAATGATGAGAAGGGATCTCCAAACGTTAGAAGAATGGTCGAGGGTCTGGCAGTTAAAATTTAATGTAATGAAAATAATCTGGGAAACTGTAAATTGAAGGTTTCTCCTAATATTTAACAATAATCAAATGATAGAAACCTAATGTATGCCTTTACTAATTATCCCTAAAACCTAATGTGACTAGTAGTATGCAAAATAGCTAAATGTATAATATATTAAGTAGTGCTCAGAACTGGGTGCATAAGTTAAGCTATAGCGCAGGTTGTGATCATAACACCTCTACCTGCATCATAGCACCACATACCCTCCCTTCCTACCAAAAAATACTAACGAACAAAACAATTCAGGCACGCTGAAAAAAATACCAGTACTTAGCTTGGGAGTGCTGAGTGTCGCCAGGGTAGAGTACGCTGCACATACATGCCTCAACTCAGTTCATTGTTGCTTTCTTCTTTTTTCCTTTTTTCAGCTTGTGTCAAAGTGCAAAAAAGTGCTAAATCATAATAAGTGCTTCCACATAGAGGGGCATAATTGAACGAAAACGCCTATCTCCATGGGCGTTTATCTCCAAGAACGGGTCCGTGAAGGGGTGGACCGAACTGTATTTTGGGAAAAAATAGACGTCCATGTTTTATTCAACAATGTGTGAGCTGGGCGTTTTTGTTTTTCAGCGATAATGGAAAATGAAAGCGCCCAGCTCAAAAACGAATAAATCCAAGGCATTTGTTCGTGGGAGGGGCCAGGATTCGTAGTGCACTGGTCCCCCTCACATGCCAGGACATCAACCGGGCACCCTAGGGGGCACTTTTACAAAACCAACAAAACAGGTAAAAGAGCTCCCAGGTGCATAGCACCCTTCCCTTGTGTGTTGAGCCCCCCAAATCCCCCTCAAAACCCACTGCCCACAAGTCTACACCATTACTATAGCCCTAAAGGGTGAAGGGGGGCACCTACATGTGGGTACAGTGGGTTTGGGAGGGTTGGACGACTAATAAGCATTAAGCAGCACAATTGTAACAGGTAGGGGGGATGGGCCTGGGTCCACCTGCCTGAAGTCCACTGCACCCCCTAACAACTGCTCCAGGGACCTGCATACTGCTGCCAGGGAGCTGGGTATGACATTTGAGGGTGAAAATAAAAAGTTGTGAAACTTCATTTTTTTGTGGTGGGAGGGGGTTAGTGACCACTGGGGGAGTCAGGGGAGGTCATCCCCGATTCCCTCCAGTGGTCATCTGGTCATTTAGGGCACTTTTTGGGGCCTTATTCATGAAAAAACAGGGTCCAGGAAAAGTGTCCTAAATTCTAGCTAAAAACGCATACTTTTTTCCCATTATCGGTGAAATGCGCCCATCTCTGTTCGGCAGATAACCACGCCCCAGTTCCGCCTTCGCCACACCTCTGACACGCCCCCATCAACTTTGTCCGCATCCACGACGGAGTGCAGTTGAAAACGTCCAAAAATCGGCTTTCGATTATACCGCTTTATTCGTTTTTGTGAGATAAACGTCCATCTCCCGATTTAGGTCGGAACTTGGGCGTTTTTCTCGTTCGATTATAAGCAGGATAGTGTCTCTTCACGCTCTCAACATGCGTTCAAATGTTTCGCCTGCTGGCGTCCTCAGGAGTATGGAATTTAACGTTAAAGACCGGCGAATGAAAACAAATGGCAGCCCTAACTCAGATCAACTTAACTCATGCACCCAGTTCTGAGCACTACTTAATATATTATACATTTAGCTATATTGCATACTACTAGTCACATTAGGTTTTAGGGATAATTAGTAAAGGCATACATTAGGTTTCTGTCATTTGATTATAGTTAAAATTTAATGCCAAGAAGTGTAGAGTGATGCACTTGGGGTGCGGAAACCGAAAAGAGAGATACCGGATAGGAGGGGAGATATTAGTAAGCTCGACTCAGGAGAGAGAGAGACCTTGGGGTGTTGGTGTCGGAGGATCTGAAGGTGAAAAAACAATGCGACAAGGCGACGGCCGTGGCCAGAAGGATGCTAGGCTGTGTAGAAAGGGGCTTAACCAGCAGAAGAAAGGAGGTGTTGATGCCCCTCTACAAGTCGTTGGTAAGGCCCCACTTAGAGTATTGTGTTCAGTTTTGGAGGCCATATCTTGCTAAAGATGTAAAAAGACTGGAAGCGGTGCAAAGAAAAGCTATGAAAACGGTATGGGATTTGCACTGCAAACCGTACGAGGAGAGACTTGCTGACCTGAACATGTATACCTTGGAGGAAAGGAGAAACAAGGGTGATATGATACAGACGTTCAAATATTTGAAAGATATGAATCCGCAAACAAACCTTTTCCGGAGACGGGAAGGCGGTAGAACTAGAATACATGAATTGAGGTTGAAGGGGGGCAGACTCAGGGCTAATGTCAGGAAGTATTTTTTCACAGAGAGGGTGGTGGATATGTGGAATGCCCTCCCGCGGGAGGTGGTGGAGATGAAAACGGTAATGGAATTCAAACATGCGTGGGATAAACACAAAGGAATCCTGTTTAGAAGGAATGGTTCTGTGGAATCTTAGCAGAGATTGGGTGGCAACGCCGGTAATTGGAAACAAAACAGGAGCTGAGCAGACTTCTACAGTCTACGCCCTGATCGTGATTGAATAGATAGGGATGGGCTGGAGTGTAAATTTTAAGGGGCTTCAACATTAGCTTCAGAACTTAGTACAAGAACAGTACTGGGCAGACTTCTACGGTCTGTGCCCGGAGAAAGGCAATGACAAATCAAACTCGGTTATACATATAAAGTATCACATACCATGTAAAATGAGTTTATCTTGTTGGGCAGACTGGATGGACCGTACATGTCTTTATCTGCCGTCATTTACTTTGTTACTAAATACTATTCTCTTCACATACTGAAGCTTCCTGGAGAGAAACATACGGGATCAACCCCCCCCCCCAGTAGCCAAAAAGAAAGTCAAGTGGGCAAGGTCCAAAAAAAAGAAAAACAAAAACAAAAAACACACACTTCATAGAACAGTTTACACTTGCATGGAAATTTTTAAATAGAATGTTGCTCCCAGTTGAAGAATGCCAGGTTGATGTAGCAAAAAGCTGTCTTCGCTTCTGAGTCTCCCTAGATATGTCTGGAAAAATAAAGACTTTTCTCCCCTTAAACAAATACTCTATGGGCCCTGTTTACTAAGGTGCGCTAGCATTTTTAATGCGCCTACAATTAGCATGTGGCCTGTGTAGGCGCCTATAGGGATACTGTAGGCGTATACACAGTTAACAAGTGTTAAAAACATTAACATGCCTATAACGTGGCTTGGTAAACAGGGCCCTATGTCGGAAATAAATTTTTAATAGGCAATCCCTTTCAGATACATTAACCAAAGTCACCAGTAAAGTAGCATCATGGCAATCACCTGTCCTAATACTGTCTCTTGAATTATCCAGTGAAATCAGCTGAAATATCCCTCATCAACTCTCCCTGAACACGTCTTCCACCAAGAAAATAATAAATTGGAAGAATAGCTGGTATTGATTCTTCAGATAACTGCAGAAATTCTCTCGAACATTTCTTTTGCAGATATATTAAGTCTGATTAAGAAAGGCTAATTCCTTAGATTAGATTACAGTTTCTTAAGACATCAATACTTTCTGGTTTACCATGAGCAGAAGACCCATCTTTCACCAGAACAGATCAAATCTGAGCAACTGAGTGTTCAGTTTTTTTCTCATATTCAGTGAGTTTTTTCTAGCGAAAAAGGTGCTGGTACTCAAATGGCAGGCCACCTCTCAGGGGTGGGGTGATTACTGAGAGACCCACCCCACAATAGCCAGGCCCCCTGCAACCAGTCCCAGAATCTCTGCTAAGGCAGAATTGGTGTGTAGAGCCTGAGCTCTTTCATTAAAACTTGAGGACCATGGGTCAATTTTAGCAGACAATGGAAAAGGAGCCGGTATTCAGTACCCCCTCAAAAAAAGCCCTGCTCATATTACCAAGAGATCTTTAAATTCACTTAGAAGTTCTTCTTGGGATTTATCTATTTTCCAAAGCACTAACATGAAGTTTCAAGTCGTTTACCACCGGTAAATGTTTTCCCTCAGTCACCTACTGCTAACCATATTGTGTCCAAAGACATCTGTGGGCTTTTTTTTGGGGGGGGGGGGGGGGGGGGGAGAGGGAGTGGAGTTTGCTCACACCCTTTTCAGTAGTAGCTCAAGGTGTTACACTCAGGTACAAAGGTATTTTTCCCTGTCCCTGGAGGAATCAATTTAATTTTTTTTTTTTTTTTTGGAAGATTAACATTTATGTTTAATCATTTTTATTGAAGATCATACAAACATTATATAACACATTTACATCATCATGGCAGATACTCCAAGACATTCCAGAGTGCTAACGACCATTGTATGCAGACCATATTAAACTTTATTCCCCCCCCTTCCCCCATCCCTCCCCCCTCCCAGTCCTCCCTACCCCCCTTCCTACCCTCCCACCCAGGTATCTTCGTTACGCTTACCTCCCCTCAACCGGCACCAGCCTATCATTCAATTTAATTTTTGTACCTGAGGCAATGGAGAGTGACTTGCATAAGATCACAAGGAGCTGCAGCGGGGAGTACATATGCTACATATATTAGAGAGACAAGTTTGCTCAGAATCAGTTTCCCTACCTGTATTGCTCAGAATCAGTTTCCCTAACTGTACTGCTCCTTCAGCTCTAAGGGTAAACTGCTCCTTTGGTCTCACAGCTGAAACCTAGGTAGAGTACTTACAACACCCAGGAAAATATGAGCACTCAATACAGAGAGGATCTCTGCTCATTCACAGCATTTGAGCAGAGAATTTGCTATAAATGAGCAGAGATCCTCTCTGTATTGGGTGCTCTGTTTCCTGGGTGTTGGCAGTACTCTACCCCAGGTTTTCCACCTTGAAGAAAGTAACAGGATTACTCCTTGAGCTATTGTATCACCTCTGAAGCAGCCCAACAGGGAGAAAGATGGCCATGTCAGGCACCCTTTTACCCGCATTTTACAATGAAGGTTGTCATTCATCTCTCACCATGTCTTAACTCTCACCAAGTTACTTAACCCTCTATTGCCCCGGTACAAAATAGTAAGTACCTGAATATATGTAAACCGCTTTGAATGTAGTTGCAAAAACCTCAGAAAGGCAGTATATCAAGTCCCATTTCCCTTTCTGCATCTTCCATTCTACAGGGATTAGCGGACCACTTGCCCACTTGTTTTCTAGGTCTACAGATTGGGCACACCCCCCTCCCTTGTTCTGATCATTGAGAACAGGGGGAGTTAAACACTGTTGGCTGAAGAGGTGGAAGCCTCGAGTCTGGGTTCAAAGCATCATCTGGTCTAATGGAATGGCCAAGCCCTCCTCCATCGGAGCTGCATGACTGCAGGCTCTGCTCCAGACTGCACACTTTCCACTCTGGACCATGATGAACATAAGAAATTGACGGGGCTGAACTGCAGCTTAGCAGGGGCTTGGGGAGGTTTGGCCCTCTGTGCGGCTTTCCACTTCCCCAGAATTGCAAGCAAAGGAAGTCTGGAAAACACCAGAGAAATTAAGCTTGCCATGGAGTATGTGTCCGTCATCATGGAACAGACCCTCCTACCTTGTATTACGTATTTTCTTCCTTGATTTACTATCATTGGCTGCCCTATTGAATCTTCTCTTGTGTAAAGTGTAGACACTATGATATATTTAACAATTATGCACCTATTTTTCACATGATATTCATTTCACTGAAAGGTATCTGGTTAAACATTCAACACATAAGAAAAACTACTATAAAATGTATGTAGTATCTGTCAAGAATAGACCAATTGAAGACATCCAATAAAACGCAGAGTACCCTAATCATAAAAATCTCCACAATATGCTGTTTGACATGTGAATAAAAAGCATAACAGAAAGTCTTAATTGAAGATAAATTAAAAAAACCTCTTTAAACAGTCAATTTTTAACTAAAATTCCAACAGTTCCTAAATGTTATATTAACAAGTAAATCCAAGCACAAAAAATCCTTATTCAAAATACAGCAGCATTCCAAGCCTCACTTGTTCACTAAAAAAAAAAAAAAAAAAAAAAGTTATGAATTCAGTGCCAACCTATACAAAATTTATAAAGTGTCTGACAAGGATACAGTTGAAGCTCGTTTCCACACAAATGAAACCTTTTCAAACAACCCTTAAGCCTTGAACTAAGACAGCTCCTCTAAACTGGTAAGTGTAGATATACAGAGCATACTCTTAAATAGAAGTGTGAGTTAATCCAGTAGCAAATGTAGCACACTACAATGCTAACGTGGGTTTGGTTTCTAGGCCAGGCATTTGCCGGGGAAGGTTGTCTCAATGATCATTCAATAACACCTAGAGGCGTATTTTCAAAGCACTTAAATTTACAAAGTTCCATAGGTTACTAAGGAACTTTGGAAGTCTAAGTGCTTTGAAAATGTGCCCCCTAGTGAACAGATTTGGAACCCAAGATTTCAGGTTCTGGAGGGAGCCATATGGCCCACGCAGAGGTGTATCAAAGCAATAGCAGGGTTTTGTTGGGAAGAGAGCGATATAGTACAGGAAAAATTCCCAAGTGGTTATGAATTAAGTTATGGTGGCTTATTCCAGTTCTAATTAGCTAGAAGCCTGAAAGGAGCAAGAGAAACTGCCAAGCAAAAACACAACCAAAGGAGAGCATTGAACAGTCTTACCTTAAAAGGCTGTGTGCTTGCCATCAGTTTGGTATCCAGCAATCTAGAAATTAGAAGGTAACAGCATTTAAACTGAAGGCAAATTAAGCCCATTTTTCTTACACCACTGGAAAAATTCTCAAACAAAAAAGATTAACCGAACATTAAACTGCAGAGAAAATACATATTAATGCACCATGGGTCAAACTATATGCCAGTTATGACAACACTATTATGTATGTACTGCACTACTACTACTATAAATCACTTCTACCACTCTCTGTCCTTGACTTGTTACTTCCCTGTAGCTAATTGTAGGTCCCTCTGTTTTCTCTACTACTGTACCTCTAGCTCCCCTTTTCTTTTTAGTATTGCACACTGCTTAGATGGTTCCCAATATGCAGTATAGCAAGTTCTAAATAAACTTTAAACTTGATCCCAACATGCCAACATTTAACACTCCAGTTTAGAGTGTCTTAGACATTCCAGGATACTGAGGGATCTCAGAGAAATCCTGGAGGGACCTCTTAAGGATTTAATAAATCTTTATAGACAGGAGCAGAGACAGGGAAAAAGTGGGAAACTATAGGCCGGTAAGCCTCACGTCAGTGGTAGAAAAAATAATGGAATCGCTGCTGAAGGAAAGGACAGTTAACTTTCTAGAAGCCAACGGGTTACAGGATCTGAGGCAACATGGCTTTACAAAGGAAATTCCTGACTGACTGGGTGACCAAAGAACTGGATGAAGGATATGCACTAGATATAATCTACTTGTATTTCAGCAAAGCCTTTGATACAGTCCCTCACAGAAGACTCATGAATAAGTTGAAAGGGCTGAATTTAGGTCCCAAAGTGGTGAACTGAATAGGAAACTGTTTGACCGGTAGGGAGTGATGATAAATGGAATCCGCTTGTAGGAAAGGAAGGTGAATAGTGGAATGCCTCAGGGGTCAGTGCTGGGGCCAATTCTGTTTAATATATTTGAGACACACATAACTGAAGAATTAGTAAGAAAGGTTTTTTTTTTTTGCAAATGACACAAAGATAGCCAATAGAGTGGATACCCTGGAGAGAGAGTAGAAACCATGAGAAGGGATCTCCAAATTTTGGAAGAATGGTCAAGAGTCTGGCAGTTAAAATATTATCAATCTCTAGAAGAATCTCAACTAAACACCAACTGAGTCAATTACTGTAATTCAAAACTATACCCCAGTCATCAAAATAAACTTAAATCCAAATACAAATTATAACTTCAACACAAAATGTGATCATAATATTTTGTGTTGAAGTTATAATTTGGATTTAAGTTTATTTTGATGACTGGGGTATAGTTTTGAGTTAAAATATAATGCCAAGAAGTGCAGAGTGATGCACTTGGGGTGCAGAAATCCAAAAGAGGCGTACCAGATACGAGGAGAGAGATTGGCAAGCTTGGTTCAGGAGAGGGACCTTGGGGTGATGGTGTCCGAGGATCTCAAGGTGACAAAACAGTGCGACAAGGCGGTAGCCATGGCCAGGAGGATGCTAGGTTGCATAGAGAGGGATATAACCAGTAGAGGAAAGATGGTGTTGATGCCTCGCTAAGTCATTGGCAAGGCCTCACTTGTTGAAGTATTGTGTTCAGTTTTGGAGGCCTTATCTTATTAAGGATGTAAAAAGACTTGAAATGGTTCAAAGAAAAGCAACAAAAATGGTATGGGATTTGAACTGCAAGAAGTACGAGGAGAGACTTACTAATTTGAATATGTATACCCTGGAGGAAAGGAGAAACGGGAGTGATATGATATAGATATTCAAATATTTGAAAGGTACTAATCCACAAAAACCTTTTCCAGAGACGGGAAGGCACTAGAACTAGAGGGCAGACTGAGGAATAATGTCAGGAAGTATTTTATTTTCACAGAGAGGGTGGTAGGTACCTGGAATGCCCTCCTGTGGAAGGTGATGGAGATGAAAAAGTAAAAGAATTCAAAAACGCATGGGATAAACACAAAGGAATCCTATTTAGAAGCAATGGATCCAAAGAAGCTTAGCAGAGATTAGGAAGCAACACCAGTAATGGGCAAACTTTACTGTCTGTGCTCCGATCGTGGCTGGACAGATTCAGCTTCAGAAGTTAGAGAAGGAGGACAGTGCTAGGCAGACTTCTACAGTCTATGCCCTGAAAATGGCAAGAAAAAATAAAGACTAGGTATACATATAAAGTATCACATACCATAGGCAATGAGTTAATCTTGTTGGGCAGACTGGATGGACCTTACAAGTCTTTACATCTGCCGTCATCTAGTATGTTACACTGTCATGAAACGCCTAGCCCACGTGGCTACCCCACGGCCAGAAGGTCCATCCCCAGCACAGCTCAGGTCCGCCTGCACCTGCTCCTTGTGCTCCACACTAGCACCCTCCTCCCACCAACTGGGTCCCAACCGCCACTGGGCAAGTCTCTTGCTCTCAAGGTGTTCCCCAGTGACTTCTAGGTTACTGGGGCCACACTCCCAGTGGTCCCAAAGTTCCTAGAAAGCACTCACAGAACCAACACACAACCACCAGCATTCTTTATCAGTCCAGACAAGCAGAGGCAATACACTAAAAAGGTTTATTGTCATGAAAAATTAGAACAATGAACAGAAAAGGTGCAATCAGCAAACAGTAACAAGTACCTGAATATGGATCAATTATAAAACTATCTAAACAGTACCTGGGGAGTTCAGGACATATAGCTGCTCACAGGTTATCAAATATAACTGTTCACAAAGCCTCAGCAAAGAGATCTTTCTCTCTCTTGTCACCAGCTAAGACTGGGGCAAAAGCCAGTACATTGTAGATGAATTTGAGCTCCTGGGCCAATCAGAGCACAGAACAACAAGTTTTCAAAAGTATACTGCATCTTACTGCCTATCTGTGTTAGATTAAAGAAAGAAGTCATTTCTCTGTAACAAATTTAAAGTAAGGTAACACCACCTGCCGGCCAACATAAGAAATACACTTCAAGAATAAAGACAGTTTTAGAGGCTTAAGAACCCACTGTTTTGTCACAGTTACTATGTATGTTAGAAGCTAGAAAACAAGGCCAGTGCTTGGCCAACTTGTACGGTCTGTGCCGTGATCACGGATGGACAGATTTGGATGGGCTGGAGTGGGGCTTCAATAACCACTTCAGAATTTGAAAAATATGCCGGGCAGACTTCTATGGTCTATGCCCTGAAAATGGCAACGCCAAATCAAGATAAGGTATGAACTGACACTGCATATGTATACCTGATGCTATGAATTTATCTTGTTGGACAGACTGGATGGACTGTACAGGTCTTTATCAACCGTCATCTACTGTGTTATGTTACTATGTTGGCTCTAAAGCCTGAAAGTTCAGTCCATCTTCCTCATTTGCACAATAGTTCATAAAGAAGGAAATTAAGTTTAAGACTTTACAGTCGGGTTAATTTCCCTGGGATGCACACCAGAACCTAGGACTCATTTACTGAATGCCTCCCACTACTGGAAAATTAGTTTTTCTGAAGTCAAGATATACAGATACACATCACAGATGAGAGATCAGATGGAACTCAAAAGGAGTAAAGCTGATCTCCACTATGTGAGGTAATGCCCCCTCCCTCACTGTTACAACCAATGCCCAGCTCACTAAGACGTTGGCTGTATACATCAACTATCCCTCCCTAAAAAGCTATAAATTGTTATTCAGAGCAAAGGAAAACCAGGCATTACAAAGGTCTGGGTAGGAGATACAGTTTAAAGAGATTTTCACTCCTAGAAGTGGAAAGGCTCAGGTATTATGGAGGAAAGATTCAACTATTTATGATAAAGACCTGAACTTATACATAGGTGAATACAGCATGGAGCTCAGAATACCTTAGTTCAAGTTTTGCACTTCTGTTTCTGCAATGTTTGGTAAACAGCTTGGTTGACCCTAAAGAGCGAGGCTGCATTCTTTGACATTCAAACTCCAGCAAGATTTAACTAGCCTTCCTACCCAATCAGTTCCAAGGAGTCATGAGCAAAATGGGTTTTGCAAATGAAGGTATTCTTTTTCCTTACGCCCAGAGGCATACTTTTTGCATTTTCCCAAGTTATTACCTAGCCTTAACAATAGCTTCCATTGGAATGAAGTAACCTCTTAATTGAGCAGCAGGCTAAGAACCGGGGAAATATGGATCAAATCCTACTATGGCTCCCTGTTATCTTGAGCAAGTCCCTTAACCCTGCCTCAGATACAGACTAAGCTCTCCAGGGACAGGAAAATGCCTTCTGTACCTGAAAACAGCTGGTCTTGAGATAAAACTGAAAAAGGAATGAGCTAAATACAAATTGTTTTTCCCCCATTAAAAAAAAAATGGGTAAAGGGGAGCACCTCTATAGCCAAACCTGAAATGCCCCAGCTGATATGGCATCTGTACAGAAAGTAAGCTTACCTGGGAAGCACACACGTTGTTACTTCTTTAAACTCATTGATGTCCTGAAATTAAAAAAAAAAAAACCCTGTTAATTAAAACCAGTATAGGAAAGATTTAACCTCGTGTCCTTTATCTAAGTGGCAGTTGAATGAGCATGATCAAAATAAAATTAAGTTCCAGATAAAAAGTAAAAGCCTTCAAAAGCTGGTGGTGTTGTACAAATTTTGTCTTTTGTTTTTATTTACCATAAAATCTTGAATAAAATACACAGGGTTTTTCCCCCTTAGAAAGGAATCAAAGTTAAGATGTGCACTATACACAGGGTAACAGTTTTTAAGTATCAGTAATTGTAAGGATGGTGTTGGCAGCACAATACGAAAAGCAAAGTGCTGCACACATGGAGGAAAACCAATGATACTTTTAATACCTTAGTACATAAATGTGAAAGTTGATCTCAAATATTAAACTGATTTTTATTTAACGTAATAAAATTGCTCTTACTTTCCTACAGTTTTGAAATAAAAGACAAAAATACCATAGCTATGACCAACTTTTAAGATGAATAATCTTCAATATACTGCTCCCATATAATCACTTAAACCATGTACTGTGTAGCTATAAGCATCAACTATAAGTTAATAAGTCTCATGCACCCACCTCCTCATCATTCCAAAAGGTTAAATCATTTTATTTTAAACATTTTTCTTCTTTTTTTTTCAAATGGTTTATATTTTTATCTTTTAAGAACATAATAGCCATACTGGGTCAGACCAATGGTCCATCTAGCCCAGTATCCTATTTCCAACAGTGGCAACATTCCATGCTACAAATCCAAGGGCAAGCAGTTGTTTCCCCATGTCTGTCTCAATAGCAGACTATGGACATTTCCTCTAGGAACTTCTCCAAACCTTTTATTAAACCCCGATACGCTAACCAATGTTATCACATCCTCCAGCAAAGAGTTCCAGAGCTTAACTATTCATTGAGTGAAAAGGTATTCCCTCCTATTTGTTTTTAAAAACTATTTCCATGAAACTTGAGTGTCCCCTAGTCTTTGTACTTTTTGAAAAGACTTTTCAAAATGGATTCACTTCTATTTGTTCTACACCGCTTAGGATTTTGAAGACCTCAATAATCTCTCTCTTCAGTCATTTATTTCCAAGCTGAAGAGCCCTAACCTCTTTAGCCTTTCTTCATATGAGAGGAGTTTCATCCTCTATCATTTTGGTTGCTCTTTGAACCTTTTCTAATGCCACTATATCTTTTCTGAGATACAACAACCAGAACTGAATGCAATACTCAAGGTGAGGTCGCATCATGGAGCGATACAGAGGTATTATAGTATTTTTGGTTTTATTTACATGCTCATCTCTTTCCTAATTCTTCTTAGCATCCTGCTTGCTTTTTTGGGCCGCTGCACACTGGGCAGTGTATTTTCAATGAGACGTAGATCTTTTTCTTGGGTGCTTATTTCCGATCTGACGAAGGGCAACCTTCGAAAGCTAAATCAAGAAATGTATTAAGTTATGTCCAATAAAAAAGGTATCATTTTCTTTTCCATGTTTTATTTCTATTGATTACCTAGAAAATCCAAGTAACTTTTCCTGACTCTGGGATGAAACAACAAGAAAAAGACCTTAGACTGCATAGCTCCTGAACAAATAAAAACAAAAAAGAAAACTAAATCACCATGGTTTGGTACTAACACAATGAACGCAAAAATATTATGCAGCAAACTTGAAAGGAAATGGTGCAAACAGAAAACTGAGGAAAACAAAACTGAATGGAGGAAAGCACTCAAAAAATACAAATCGGCTATAAAATCTGCCAAATTCAAATATCATGAAAAATCCATTGGTGAGGGTCAAAAATCTGTAACTCGATTTTATAATTTAGTTAATAATCTACTTGATACCAAAGACCTCCAACTATCAAGTGAATCTGTTCCATCTTCCCTTGACCTAACATTCGAGCAAAACATTTACAAAATTAAAACAAGTCTAACTAGCTCCAATCCTTGTAGCAATTTCATCAACTTTTTGAATATCATGCATCAATACAAAGGCATAAAAACTGATAGGATTTTGTCCTATTTCAATCCTCCTACCACAGAGGTCAGATCCTTCCTCAGCAAATACGATTGCATTCTATTCTTGAAATGCCCTAGTTACATTTTCTCAAAAGTCCCTGACTTTTTCATCAACGTCTTACATAATTGCATATGCTCCATGTTAAAAAGTGGCTCCTTTCCAACTGAGAAGGGAAATATAATTTTAACTTCTATACCTAAAAATCCTTTAGGTAAATTGAATGAAACATCCAATTGCATCTGCGGAGATGTTCATAAGTGGTTCATTGGTTTCCTCAAATCCAGAATATAGTCAAAATGTGAGGATCCACCTCTCCAGTCTGGTCCACAGATTGTGGAGTTCCACAGGGATCTCTAATATTTCCTATTCTCTTTAACATCATGATGGAACCCCTAGGTCACCTCCTATAGGCTAAAGGTTTGCAGTCTTTTATTTATGCTGACGACATGAATATTTATCTTCCCTTTGATACTCAAAAATCAGGATATCCTCTCCAACATTCAACCAATCTTAGATCTTAAGGAGAATTGGACAACATCCTTCCATCTAAAATTAAACAGGGAGAAAACACATTTCTCATAATTTTTACTCATAAAAACTTCCACAGTTAGGCTAGTTTTACCATCAATCAGACGAACTATCCATTGGAACATAATTTGAAAATTCTTGGGATCATCATCAACCAATTGCTATCATGTGAAGATCAAGTTAATTCAGTAGTAACCAAAACCTTTAGAACTTTATGGAAGCTGAAAAGAATCAGATCTTTCTTCCTGTTTTCTACTTTTCGTTCCCTTGTACAAACATTAGTCATTTCACAATTGGATTACTGCAACTGTAGTATTTAGGGAATAAGGAATCCCTCATCAAAAAAAACTTCTAGCTACCCTAAATACAGCTGCTAGACTCATACACAAAGCTTCAAAATTTGATAGGGCATACTCGCTTATCTAAATTACAATGGCTAACAATCAAAGCCAGAATCATCTTTAAAACATATACTTTCATCTACAAACTTATCTATGGCATGAGCCCAGATTACATGATAAAGCTGATAGTTTCTTGATCTAGCTATAAAAACTTCAGATATAAATCCATATTTATCAGAGGTTTCTTACATACAGGTTCAAAATGGTGGAACTCCATCCCTAGTAAGATAAAAAGGATTACAACTATCTAACATTTCATAAATTTCTCAAGGCGTTCTTTAACAAATTTTTGCATTCTTCGACAATGAACAAAACAGCAAATGTTATATCTTTGTTTGCTCTTTTCAAAATGTCACTGTTTTCCTCATACTTGTAAAACTATATTAAATGTATTTCTAGTCTTAATTATTGTAAACCACACAGAACTGAATAATTAACATTTAGATTATGTGGGATAGAAGTACCAATAAATAAATAAAACTGTGTTAAGGGATATGAATGAGTAGAATTGACTAATAGGGTTTATTGAAGATACACAAGTATGCATTTTATTAAGATTTTACGGTAGCTTTCTGCATAAAAACAGAATGGGCCTGATATTCAGCAGGATGTGTTGGCTCCTATCTGTGTATTTTAATTACATCATAAATCACTGAATAGCCAGATAGTTAACATATGGAGCACTAGACACTACAGGGCTACAAAACTTCAACACAGCAGATATTTCTGAGTATTGTACTTGCCATTTTATTTTACTTGAATTTCTAAAAAAATCTGCAAACTACTTTAAAGCAGAATACTGTTGATATTAAAACTCTTTCTGAGGCTGCCCTGCTTCAAGCGCAAATGACTGCACAGCAAACCCAGAAATTGAGAAATATGGATACTAAAATTCAAGAAATGGGATCTGTAGAAACAGCTTTGGTTAAAGATAATAACTTCCTACATAAACGACTAGAATACCTGGAAAATCAGACTAGAAGACTTAACCTTAGGTTTCTTAATTTTCCCAAATCACCGTTAATCTCTCCCTTGGAAATGGTTAAAAAATATATGGTGGACATTCTGGGAATGGACAAGAACTCACTCCCCTCCATTACACGGGTTTATTACATCGGGAGTACTGGAGTGGTGAAAGGAAACCCCCCTGCAATGGAGGAGGGAATGAATCTTACTTCTTTCCTTGAAAGCTCATTGGAAATAGTTACTCAGAGGATGACTTTGCTTGTCACTTTTATGCTGGAGCCTGATAGGAATGCTGTATTAAGACTTTCCCTGAGACATTTAGAAAATCTGTTTTTGGGCTCAAAGGTCAGAATTTTCCCTGATCTCTCACGGCCCACACAGATGAGACGAAGGGCCTTTTTGGAACTTCGCCCCAGGGTGGTGGCATTGGGAGCAAACTTTGTATTGCGTTTTTCTTGTTTTTGTAATGTAATGCTTGAGGGTAAACATTTTCAGTTTGTAGACCCAAAACAGTTAAAAGAGTTTATTGATGCAAGAGTTGATGTGAATGTAGTAAGCCCTCCCTAACTAGCAGGTTGGGGTCTGAACCAGAGGTAGCATCTATTGAATATTTGTTTTCCTTTTCAATTTCCTTAATCTTGGAATCTAATTTCTCAAAATTGTGGACAAACTGGCTGTTAAGATATTTACTTGTTATTTTTCTTATTTCATGTTAAATAATGCCGATTGCATATTCCCTCTTTGTGGTGAGGTACTGAAACACTTAAATAAAGAAATTAAAAAAAAAAAAAAAAAAAAAAATCAACTTAATTTGTGACTTGCTTTCAAGTGCTTTGCTCCCTTCATGTTCGTCAGTTCAAAATAAGCTACAGATGTTTAACAAATATGTAAGTAAATTAGAGACTGCACTACAATGGCGGGGGCCGTTTTAAAAACTATAAAGAGTTGCAAAACAATAGAAATGGTGAAGAGGGGGGGGTGCATTATAATTGCACAGGAATTGTAAAAAAATTGAGAGGAAAAATGTCTTAACAATTCTCTTGCAGGTGAGGAAATCAATACCCCTGTAAGAAAGTCTTACAATTCTTTGGTAGTTCTAAAGTTCCCTTTCAGTAGGCTGATTATAACATTGTTTATTACTATTATTTGTTGCATTTGTATCCCACATTTTCCCACCCATTTGCAGGCTCAATGTGGCTTACATTATGCCGTAATGGCAATAGCCATTTCCGGGATGAGAAATACAAAGTGGTATTGCATTAGGGCTCATAGTTAGTAAAGTATAGAGTATAGAGTAAATTAGACAGTCAAATAGCAGTTCATTTTGGCATGAGGAATAAAGTGGTAGTGCTTTAACGTTCATTAGTAACAGAGTAAATGAAACAGTCAAGTGTAGAGAGTTTTGTCTGGTTTTGGTGGAGTTTCGTTGTTTCATATTTAGGATGGATAATTGTGGTATGCATTTTGAACAGGTAGGTTTTTAGTAGATTTCGGAAAATTGTTAGGTCGTGCATTGTTTTTTATGACATTTGGTAGTGCGTTCCATAGCTGCGTGCTTATGTAGGAGAAGCTGGATTCATATGCTGATTTATATTTATTTGAGTCCTTTGCAGCTGGAGTAGTGGAGATTAAGAAATGCGCATGCTGACCTTTTCGTGTTCCTGGTTGGTAAGTCTATAAGGTCTGACATAGGCCGGGGCCTCTCCGTGGATGATTTTGTGGACCAGGGTGCAAATTTTGAATGCAATTCGTTCTTTTAATGGGAGCCAGTGTAGTTTTTCTCTTAGGGGTTTGGCACTTTTGTATTTTGTTTTTCCAAATATGAGTCTGGCTGCAGTGTTTTGGGCACTTTGGAGTTTCTTAATGATTTGTTCTTTGCATCCAGCATAGATGGTGTTGCAGTAGTCTAGGTGGCTTAGCACCATTGATTGTACCAGGCTGCGGAATATTTCCCTTGGGAAGAAAGTTTGAGTTTCCACATTGAGTGGAACATTTTCTTTGTTGTGTTTTTCACGTGGCTTTCTAGTGTGAGATTTCGGTGAATTGTAACTCCAAGAATTTTCAAGCTGTCCGAAACAGGAAGGGTGTAATCTGGGGTGTTTATAGTGGTGGGTTTATTCGTGTTATATTGTGATGAGAGGATGAGACGACGTGTTTTTTCTGCATTGAGCTTTAGTTGGAATGCATCCGCCATTAATTCATTATTTGGAGGTTGTGTTTGATTTCATTTGTGTTTTCTGTTAGATCATGTTTGAACGGGATGTAGATCGTGACATCATCTGCGTAGATGTAAGGATTGACGCCTTGGTTGGATAGTGATTTGGCTAGGGGTGTCATCATTAGGTTAAAAAGGGTTGGTGAGAGCGGTGCTCCTTGGGGTACTCCGCATTCAGGTTTCCATGGTGATGTATTAGAATTTGATATCACTTGGTATGTTCTTGCGGTTAGGAAGCCATTGAGCTATTTAATTACGTTTCCTCCAATCCCGAAGTATTCTAGGATGTTCAATAGTATTTTGTGGCTAACCATGTCGAATTGTAGGAGAAGTACACTATTGCCAGTTGGAATGATTTGTTTGAATTTGGTTACGAGAGTGATTAGTACCATTTCGGTGCTGTGGTTGGATCGAAATCCTGATTGTGATTCATGTAGTATTGTGAATTTGTTTAGGTAGTCGGTGAGTTGCTTGTTTACCGTACTTTCCATAGGTTTGACTGCCAGAGGGATAGATGCTACCAGGTGGTAGTTGGTTATGTCGTTTGCTTTTTTCTTTGAATCTTTAGGTATTGGGGTGATTAGTATATTTCCTTTATCCTTAGGGAAGAGTCCGTGTTGTAACATGTAGTTTAGGTGTGATGTGAGGTCTGTTATGAAGCATTGAGGGGCAGATTTTATTAGGTTGTTGGGACATATGTCCAGTTTGCACTGGGATTTGGCAAACCTGTTGACTGCTTGGGTGACGGTTATGTCGGTCAGTAGATCTTGGTGTAATTTAACAAAAATGTACATTTTGATTTTGAAGCAGACAGAATTCCTTCAAAAAGTTAAAAAAATAAATAAATAAAAATTAGTCCTTATCTAATGTCATAAACCTCCTAGTTGAACTTGTTTACATACAAGGAGACATGGACTCCATGTACAGTGCTGTGTATAGAGCTGACAGCTTCATGGACATATGTTAACCACTTACATCAGGCAGCTGACAAAAGAACTGGTGAATGGTGTGCATGACATCTAAAAGCATGTTGTGTCCCACGACAAGCTTTGCCTAGAAAAGAAAAATTAGAAGCAGGAAATTACTAAAAGATCCCCAGCTCTACTACAACTTGTCAGGTTTCTCAATTCTATATCATGTGCCATCCAGCACCAGTACATGAACATGTTTACTTTGGCATGAACACATGGCATGAACCAAAACAAACTTTTCAGAAAGAGAATAAGCTGTATAACGTTCTGTACAAATCCCTAAAAGTGCATAAGTGGCAGCATTTCTTAAGCCAATTCTACCAAGCTGTTCTTTAACTCACTGAACATATAAAATTAACTTACATAACACCAAGATATGATGTAACATTAAAAATAAGCTGGTGAAGGACACATTTCTTCTACATTTAATCAGAGTTTGGGTCAGATGTACTAGTTAACCCCTGCCCCCCCCCCCCCCCCCTTTTTTTGTCTATGGGGAAAACAGTCAGCACATCAGGTCCTTGGTGTTGAAGCCTTTTACTACAGAATGTATTGAAAAATTTGCACAAATATGTTTTATAGTACAATTTTTTTTTAACGCATAGGGCATGTTTCACCAGGATGTCCCTTATTCTGTCTTTATGGGAAAATATTGATCAGGCCCTAAATGTGCATCAGAGCGTATCAGGAAGGTAACGTAATGTATTTTTGACACTTACATCCCACATTATCCAGAGAGTATACTCCAGTTCAATATGACTTACATAACAAACATTATTGACAAATACACCATAGAAAGTTAACAGACATTAAGATACATTAAGTGAATCGCTACAGAAGCTAAGTATGGTTTTATATTACAGGAAGAGAAGTGAATTATTTTAGTATACTCCATTTCAATGTGACTTACCTAACAAACATCACTGAGAAGTACAATTATTACAATTTAACAGAAAATTAAACTAAAGCATGTGAACTGCTGAAGCTAAGTGTAAGTTTCTATAACATGAAGAGAGATGAATTGTTTCAGGTAGGTTACTTCTTGGAAGTAAATAGAAAAGATATATTAATGGAGTTAGGTTGAGTTAACATGCTTCAATTAATATGGAACCAAAAAAATGATTGTTGGCAGTATTATTTGGCAGAGTATGGCAATACTTATGTACACATGAGATCGCTAGTTACAGTCAAATTAAATTAGATAGTTATTGTCGTGAAAGGATGATCTAAATAAGTGTGTTTTCAGAAGGCTTCTGAATGGCAGGTAGTTCCAAATT
The DNA here is from genome assembly GCF_901765095.1 of Microcaecilia unicolor. Taxonomy (NCBI): domain Eukaryota; kingdom Metazoa; phylum Chordata; class Amphibia; order Gymnophiona; family Siphonopidae; genus Microcaecilia; species Microcaecilia unicolor. The sequence goes on from NC_044038.1 coordinate 36,817,756, forward strand.
TTGGTTCCTTGATATGAGAAATTATCATTATGGATTGATCTGTATCTTACATTTTTACAGTCAGTGAAACGTAAGATATGATATTCTCTGGATGACAAAATGGCATTGCGTGATGGTAATTCAATGAGGATGGGGCCAAGCCATATAGAATTTGGTGAATGAATACACATAATTTAAGCAATATTCTTTCTTTTACTGGCAACCAGTGTAGACCATATAAAAGAGGTGTTGCTTTGGTGAAACATGGTGATCTACATATTAAAACTGCAGCTGTGTTTTGGATAGTTTGTAATTTTCTAAGTACACTGCATTTGACTCCTGCATATATGGAGTTACAATAATCAAGTTTTGTTAGAACTAGTTTATATTCCTTCCTATGCTAGGCCTCTTACAAAAGCCTTTACATGGCTCTGTCTGGTTACACTTCAAGGATGCAAGTTTGGCTCGAGCTCAGTATGCCTTTCATATAAGCTGGATATAACCTTGGGACGTGGTGAGAGACTGAGGAGGATACAGTGAGCCCAAGGAATGTTTCAGTCTTGGGGTGAGAGGACACAAGGGTATTGTAATATGTATTTTTGCTCTGTGACTAACTGCACGCAGAACTGATAGCTAACTAGCCAATGGCAACCGACTGTCCACGTACACAAATCAGGAGAGACTGATAGAATACAGGAACAATCCATATATGGCACAGGCTACTTTCTGCTTTGTTACTTCTAGTTTAGGGGAAATCACATGATTTGGGAGAAAACGAAACTTACAAAGGGCATATATGTGACAGCTAAGCAAAGTGTGAGCTGAGCAGTCTTTATTATTCAGTGTTTGCGTATTGCTTTGCTGTCTGACAACCTGCTCCAGACAGAACAATTACTTTGTATTTTTAGCTTAGTGAGATACCAATAAAGATTTTACTGGTTGCGCCAACAACTGAGTCCAAATTGTCTCTCTTACTGAAGTGTTTCCCCTCCCTGGGGGACAAAGGGACAGGAAACAAATCACTAGGGACTGAATTACGGTACAAAAAACTGATTTAGTGAAAAATGGTCTTAATCCTTTTAGTTTCTAAAGTGAGTTAAAGACACTTGATATCACGCTGGAGACTTGTTTTACAAAGGTGAGGAATTGATCAATTGTGATTCCTAGAATTTTCATTGTTGATTCAATGATGTAGGTAATGTTCTCAATAGTGAAATTTTAAATAACTTACAGAATTGGAAATGGCATGGATGACTCTGGAAAAACCCACTGCAGCATCAAGTTCTTCCTGTGAACAGAACCTTTGTTAAATTAAGCTTAAGACAAACAGCGCTACAGGTAAGGGCTGTCCTAACTGTTCAGTTTCATAAAGCAACAAACTAGCCACATCAGGATACTTGGATTCTCTGAAGTAAAATGAGGAGAGGTAGTCTGAATAATGGGCTGAGAACCAGGGAAGCTAGAGCTCAAACCACTTTCATCTTGGACAGCTCACCATCTTGTAAACTCTAAGTCAAAGATTTGTTGCTGTAAAGCAATCATGAGTCTTTTGGAAAGGAAGGCTAAAATATGCAAAAACCAAAGTGTTGCTAATTCAGTCAAATGTTTTAACATATCCTGAAGTTTGTTTAGAAACTAAATTCTAGTTTAAAAAAAAAAAAAATTCCCACCTGTTCTCTAGCTTGTTTCTGCTGCTCTCTTTGTCTCCGCTCTTCTTCATCGACCTTGCTGACGACAATATAACGCTCTTTCTGAAAAAACATAACTTGAGATTAAGATCTGACTTTTGGGAACTTCAAAACCTGGCTTTTAATTTGGCTATTAGTGCCTATATTAATTATTTTAAATTTTAATACCTTCTCATTTTTGTTTGAACTTAAGAATTGCCATACTGGGACAGACCGAAGGTCCATCAAACCCAGTATCCCGTTTCCAACAATGGCCAAAGCAGGTCACAAATACCTCGCAAGATCCCAGAACAGTAAAAACAGATTTGTTGTTGCTTATCCCAGAAATAAACAGTGGATTTTCCCCAAGTCCATCTTAACAATGGACTATGGACTTTTCTTTTAGGAAATTATCCAAACTTTTTTTAAACCTCGCTAAGCTAACTGCTTTTACCACATTCTCTGGCAATGAATTCCACAGTTTAATTACACACTGAGTGAAGAAATATTTTCTCCAGATTGTTTTAAATTTACTGCTTAGTAGCTTCATGGTATGCCCCCTAGTCCTAGTATTGTTGGAAAGAGTAAACAAGTGATTCATGTCTACTACTTATCTACTTATCTCTTCCACTCCATTCAGTATTTTATAGACCTTTATCATATCTCCCCTTAGCCGTCTCTCCACCAAGTTGAGCAGCTCTAGCCTCTTTAGCCATTCCTCATAGGAAAATTGTCCCATCCCCTTTATCATTTTTGTCACCCTTCTCTGTACCTTTTCTAATTCCACTATATCTTTTTTTACTATATGTTTTTACCTCCAATGCAATCTTCTTTCCAAAGTCTCTCTGCCTTCTTTATCAGCACTTTGCATTTGACTCGCCATTCCTTATAGTGTTTCCTATTTTCAGTTGGATACTTCTTCCATTTCCTGAAGGATTTTCTTTTAGTTCTAATAACTTCCTCGCTTTTCAACCTTGTCAACTGTCGATTGGCCTGTTTTCCTCCCTTTTTAATACATGGAATACATCTGGCCTAGGCTTCCAGCTATGGTATTTTTGAACAGTATCCACACCCGATGACCTTTTTGACCTTTCCAGTTGCTTCTCAGTTTATCAGTCTCCTTTTTGAAAATGAAATGCTAATGTATTGGACCTCCAATGTGTACTTACTCCAGAGATTATATCAAATCTGGTCATGTTATGATCACTGTTATCAAGTGGCCCCAGCACCATTACCTCCTGCACAAGATCATGAGCTGCACTAAGGACTAGGTCTAGAATTTTTCCTTCTCTTATTGGCTCCTGTACCAGCTGCTCCATACAGCAGTCCTTGATTTTGTCAAGGAAGTTTACCCCCCTAGCATGCCCCGATGTTACACTTACCCAGTCAATACCAAGGTAATTGAAATCACCCATTATTGTGTTCCCCAGTTTGTTAGCCTCCCTAATTTCTGATAACATTTCTACATCTGTCTGTTCATCCTGGCCAGGTAGATGTTTGTGCACTCCTATTACTATCCTTTTCCCCTTTACACATGGAATTTCTATCTATAGGGATTCAAAGATGTGTTTTGTGTCCTGCAGAATTTTTAGTCTATTTCGGTGGTTCCCAAACCTTTTCAGTTCACGGCACCCTACACTCATGTGTAGAAGTATAAAAAGCTTTTCCTTGCCATGAGTAGACAATACTTCTAAAAGTACGATGGTGTTTGCCAGAAATAACTCTAGAACTCTGCACTGCTTTCCCATTTCCAGTGGATCATAACATCTAAGTCAGAGTCCTTACTTTCTTTTACTAGTATTGATCTGATTGCATTTTTTCTAGCTGAGGCTCCTAGTAGACATTAAAGCTTTGCTTCCCTCCACCTATGTTCCCAAGCGAATGCTTTTTAGGAGTCTCCTAGTAGGTTTTACATAGTAACATAGTAAATGTCGGCAGATAAAGACCTGCACTGTCCATCCAGTCTGCTCAACAAGGTGGCTAGTGTTGGATCTGGCAACAGCACAGGTTCCACTTCTTTATTCATCTTTGTCTGTCCCTGTCAATTTTAGGACAGAGATTGTATAAGTCTGCCTGGCACTAGTCCTACTTCCCAAACTACTGTTGAAGCCCACTCCAGCCTTGATCCTGATCAGTTTTTGTCATTTACAGGACCAGACCATAGACATTTGCCCAGCACTGATCTTACTTCCCAACCTCTGAAGCTGTCATCAAAGCTCACTCCAGTTATGAAGTCATTTTAAGTTTTGCTTTAACTGGATTCCATCCTTTCTATATAGAGATATTCTGTGTTTATCCCTCACATTCTTGAATTCCCTCACCATTTTTATCTTCACAACCTCCTATGGGAAGGCATTCCAGGCATCCACCTCTTTCTGTGAAAAAGAATTTCCCGACATTGTTTTTAAGTCACCTACCCTGCAACCTCAACTCATGATCTCTACCTAGTTGACCACTTGCCCTTCTCTGAAAAAGATTAAAAAGGTATTGATATGTAAACTAAAGTATTTAAAAGTCTACCATAGCCCCCCCCCCCAATCCCTCCTTTACTCTAAGGTATACACACTGAGGTTTTCAAGTCTCTTCTCATACTTCATTTGGCACAAGCCCCAAATGGTGGAGTGGTGGAGTGGCCTAGTGGTTAGGGTGGTGGACTTTGGTCCTGGGGAACTGAGTTCAATTCCCACTTCAGGCACAGGCAGCTCCTTGTGACTCTGGGCAAGTCACTTATCCCTCCATTGCCCCATGTAAACCGCATTGAGCCTGCCATGAGTGGGAAAGCGCGGGGTACAAATGTAACAAAAATAAAATCTCATTTTTGTCACCTTCCTCTGAACTGCAAGTCTTTTGATGGCTGTAGCCAGATACAGCCTCCAAAACTGAACACAATACTCCACACAGGTCTTGACTGACAATTTGCACAAAGGCATTAGAACCCCCTTTCTATTAGATATGCCACTCTGTGCAGTCTAGTATCCTTCTGACAACAGCTGCAAATTACAAAAGGATCAGAAGGGAAAAGGCAGGGGGAGGGACACAGCACCACTGGGTTTAGCACCTCTAGGGGCTCTGAACAACAGAAGTAGAATAGTCGCCTAAAAGTTAGAGCAGCAGGTTCAGAACAAGAGAGCTCAGTTCAATCTCACTACAGCTCCTTCTGATCTTAACCCTCCAGTGGCTCAGGTACAGACAGACTAAGCCCTCCAGGGACAGGGAAATACCTACTGTACCTGAATGTAACTTTGTCTTGGAGCTACAACCAAAAGGCATGAACTGAACCCAAAATCCCTTCCCCTTATCAATTCTGGCCCACTAGTCTGCTTCCAAAGAGGGAGGAAAATCAGGCCTAAAGGACCGTCATCAGCAGTGTCTCTTGAACTTGGTCTATGTTCCACCAGACCGTATGACTTCAGGAGCCAGAAAAATAAGGATCTGAAGGCAGCACCAACCTCCTATAAGAGGAGTGAAGTTAGTTTTGAGCTTTCTTTGAAATGACAGAGGAACTTAACTCACTCATCTGGACTGGTCTGGTAAAGAAGATTAAGGAAGTCTCAATACAAGCCTTCATGTCTTTATATGTAAAAGAGGAGCACATATTTATGCATTCTCAGACAACCAAGTTTAAAGTCTACTAGTCTATTCCAATTTACAGACTCAAATGCTTTGATTGAAATACAAATAGATACATAGAGACTTGGGTGCTGTTTGTGTCATTTCTCTTGAAACTGTCTAGCTATAAATATCTGTGAAGCCTCCATTAGCTGCCACATACTTTGTCAGTGCTCAATAGATACATGCCAGAATTCTGCCCACTATAGAAAGCAGTATGTCATAATTATCACAAGCGTATTCACCTTTATGTTTAAAATGTGAATCAAAACAGCCTTTTAAGTCTTGAGGAACTCTGCCACATAGGAAGAAAAAGCTTGATCAATTAATCCAGCCGATGACCCAAGTTAAACAGGTGGCACTGTCCTTGCTGAATGCCTTTCCAGATGACAGCTGCTTGATAGCTTAATACTTCATCCTGCAAAAGTCATGCCAGGTGTGCTTCAGCCGACTAAGGCCTTTCAGAGTGATCAATGGACAGACCACTTCATATTGTGCTCACACTAATCCATTAGCTTACTATCCAGCTCATTTTTGAAAGAGAAAAACACCTATAGTGCGACCTAAATCGGGAGATAGACGTTTGTCTCGCAAAGGCGCCCAAATCGGTATAATTGAAAGCCGATTTTGGGCGTTTCCAACTGCACTCCGTCACGGAAACGAATAAAGTTGACGGGGGCGTGTCGGAGGCGGAACTGGGGCGTGGTTATCAGCCGAGGAGAGATGGGCATCTTTAGCTGATAATCGAAAAAAAAAGGCGTTTTTACCGCGATTTTGGGTCACTTTTTTTGGACCCTTTTTTTTCACGAACAAGTCCCAAAAAGTGCTCCAACTGCTCAGATGACCACTGGAGGGAATCAGGGATGACCTCCCCGGACTCCCCCAGTGGTCACTAACCCCACTTTAAAAACTTTTTTTCCAGCCTCTATGCCAGCCTCAAATGCCATACCCACCTCCATGACAGCAGAATGTGTTCGATCCTCTCACAGCCTTTCCATGGGTCAGATGTGGCTCTCGGGTGCAGTACAGGGTCACATCAGCATTGCATTGTGGTGGGTGTAGGGTATTGGGCTCCGTGATTTCATTAGCTTGTGTTACAGTCTCACGATGTTGGTAGGCTCTTCTCCCATGGTGCTTTTCCCCCTGCCTACTGGGTCAGAGTGTGCCCTGTTGTGTTTCCTGTTGTAGTCCATGCGGTAGTGGCCATTTTTGTAAGCCAGTTTTAGTTCCCTTTCCTGTGTTAGCCACGTTAGACAACTTAGTTCTTCCCTTGAATGTGGCTGAAAGAGGGCATTGTACAGCATTCTGCCAGCTCTGACCTACTGCTCATCTCAGTACCAGGGAGACTTGTTGCTAGTGGGGCACAACCTCTGATCTGCAGTTAACTGTGAGTAAACACGGTTATTCCAATAAAGGAATAGAGGCCTGCGTGTATGCAGGTCCCTGGAGCACTTTTAGTGGGTACCGCAGTGCACTTCAGCCAGGTCCCCTACCTGTAACACTTGTGCTGGCAAATGGGAGGCCTCCAAAACCCACTGTACCCACATGTAGGTGCCCCCTTCACCCCTAAGAGCTATGGTAGTGTTGTACATTTGTGAGTAGTGGGTTTTGGGGGAGGCGGGTTGGGTGCTCAGCACCCGTGGTAAGGGAGCTATGCATGTGGGAGCTTTTTCTGAAGTCCACCGCACTGACCTAGGGTGCCCAGTTGGTGTCCTGGCATATCAGGAAGGCCAGTGTACTACCAATCCTGGCCCCTCCCACGACCAAATGGCTCGGATTAGGACGTTTTTGAGCTCGGCGTTTTTAGTTTCCATTATCGCTAAAAACAAACAAACACCCAGCTCAAAAACGTCCATTTTTTCGAAAATACGGTTCGGCCCGCCCCTTCACGGAGATAAACGCCCATGGAGATAGGCGTTTCCGTTCGATTATACCCCTCCACATGTATTTTAAACATTCTACAAAGAAATACAGACCTCAATACTATTTTAAAGGAACACTAGCCCCATGTAGAATGAAGGCTATAATACAGAGCTAAAGCATTAACACTTCTAAAGTTACCTTTTCTGACTCCAGGGTCTCAACATGGATGCCTCTTGGGTGTCTGAACAAAAAAAACAGACAAATTTAATTTTACTGGTAATGTATGATGTAACATTCGTGCAGCCTCTCTACTATCCTGCATATGAATTTATCTTACAAGACAATGGTATACAATTATATATTACTAACTGCGCTTCAGTTTAAAATTATATGTAATTTGCAATCATGGGATATTATGACATTTTCAGATTTAGGACCCTGTTTACAGGGGCGTGCTAGCATTTTAGTGCAAGCTAAACATTAGCACTCGCTATGTAGATGCCCATAGAAATATTATGGGCAATTACATGGTTAGCGTGCCTTTGTAAACAGGGCCCTTAAACAGTTCTAGTATTTGGATCTGTATAATCAAGACACCATGTGGAGTTTCCTCTAGATTACTGAAGTTGCCAGATAAAACTATCACAAAAGCATACCATAGTAAAAATTTACCACACCAGTATTGGCCATTATGTAACCAATTTAACAAAATGTAAGCCTTCACTCCAGGAAGCAGTACTTGGACTGCACACAAAATTTGTGACATGACAGAGGGGGTACACTCCTGACACACATGGTGATCAGGATTCTTTAACACCAGAACAGAAATTCTGGGTCAGATGTTAATGTTAACGGTACGTCAAAATTCAGATTTTTAAATACTTACTTCCAGTTTAAGGTCTGAAAAATAAGTTTTCTCTGGTATCTTAAAAAAAAAATTACAATGTTAATTATAACAAAAAATAAGATTTGCCACCTTTAAAAATAAATAAAAGGAGTAGCTAATGAAGCTACCTCAAAGCATTCGCAGCTGCTGCATTTCACATGACCTTTGTTTCAAAACTAAATAGAACAGTTTCCTATGGTTGCAAGAATTCAATTTGCCATAACTTGCAACTTTCCAGCTGATCTAAGGGTTGAGTCACCCACCACAATGGCTGATTTCAAAAAGAAATTTCCAGAATTGGGCATTAATCTGTGGAATCCTCCTCTGAAAATTAACCTTCTGCTCAGGGGCGTATCTGCGTGGGGCCACAGGGGCCTGGGCCCCCGCAGATTTCCCCTTGGCCCCCCTCCGCCGCCAACCCTTCCCCACTAATGTTGTTTACCTTTGCTGGCGGGGGACCCCAACCCCCGCCAGCCGCCGAGGTCTTCAAAGTTCTTGTTCGTCGTCCTCCGTGGCCATGCTGTACCCTGTTGATTCAGAGTCTGTCTGACGTCGCACCACGTTGTACGTGCGTGCAACGTGGTGCGACGTCAGACAGACTCCGAATCAGCAGCGTACAGCATGGCCACGGAGGAGGACGACGAAAAAGAACTTTGAAGACCTCGGCGGCTGGCGGGGGTTGGGGTCCCCCGCCAGCTGAAGAATTATTTTTAAAAGCAGGCGGAAGCGGACCTCGGCTGGCGGGGGTTGGGGTCCCCGCCAGCAAAGGTAAACAACGTCAGCGGGGGAGGGTTGGCGGCGGGAGAGGAGGTGGAGAGAGTCGTTGGTGGCGGGGGGGGCTCTGGCAATGGCAGGGGGGGAGTTGTTGGTGGCAGGGGGGGCTCTGGCAATGGCGGGGGGGGTCGGTGGTGCCGGGGGGGGGCTAAATGTGCCCCCTCCCTCTGGCCCTGGCCCCCCTACTGCCAGAGTCCAGATACGCCCCTGCTTCTGCTACAGGGAAAATTACCCATACTGTACAGCACAGGCACTTTTCCCCCACAGGATGGCCCACAGTCACTTTAAAATCCCTACGTCTGCTCCTCCTGCTTTTGCCCTGTGTGGAATCTTGTAAATAAATGGTTATTAGTATAGCATGCTTAAGGGAAACATTCTACATTTAATGGAAGAAAATGCTGAGACTGACTTGTTCTCTCAGCCTTCACCTACTAACCTCTGATTTGTCCAGGCTCTACACGCAATAGCTAAGAGATAAGCTGTCTATAGGAATGTTTACTCTTACATAAGTACATAAATATTGCCATACTGGGAAAGACTAAAGGTCCATCAAGCCCAGCATCCTGTTTCCAACAGTGGCCAATCCAGGTCACAAATACCTGGCAAGATCCCAAAAAAGTACAAAACATTCTATACTGCTAATCCCAGAAATAGTGGATTCTCCCCAAGTCCATTTAATAATGGTCTATGGACTTTTTCTTTAGGAAGCAATCCAATTCTTTTTTAAACTCCGCTAAGCTAACCGAATTTACCACATTCTCTGGCAACGAATTACAGAGTTTAATTACATGTTCCTACTTAGGCACCAGGGTGATAGATTTATGGTCCTGAGATTTTCTGTTTTCTGTCTAACCACCCCCCCATGTTTGTATTTGTCATTCCTTGAATGGAATGGATTCATTACCACATCTGTGGGTTAGCCTATACAAACGTGTCCATTTTGAATCTTAGTCAGGAGAACCTACCAGGAGAGACTGTCCCGTTGGGTTTTCCTCCCTATTATCAGGCTATTTTAAGCAATTCTAAAATAAATGACATTCACATTGACCAGTTATAGATTTGTATTTATTTATAGACTGAGAATCGGCACCTATATATATATATATATATTTTTTTTTAATCTGCAGTGTATGCAGATGTAACTAGTACCTGCCCTATTCAGCCTACAGCTGCTTACACCCTGCAAAGCAACCCTATACACTTGCAAGTTTCTCAAGTTTGGGGGGGTGGGGCAGTTGTAAAGGTAATTTTTTGTGGGTAGTACGTCTCTGGGGTAAAATTGGGAAACAGGCCATTTGAAGGGTGATATGGAATTAGGTGGGGTAGTTTGCAGGATAATGGCAAATCTGCAGGAAAAAAAGGTTGAAAATAAAATCATCTCTGCATGGTGTGCACACAATTTAGTTGGTGGCCACTGAAATGTTAGAAAAGTTAGTTTCCTAGGCAGTTTCATGAGTGCTCTAAAAGTGGATAAATCTAATTTAAGATAAGAGACTTCAACTACATGGCCTCCATGTACACTGTACAGAAAATAACTGAGCCCTGCTTGGGACGGTAGTCTGTTCCTGGGCTGAATACAGGTTACCTCTAATTCTTGATAGAGCTTTCATGTATCTGTTCCTGTGTCTGTCTCCTGGGTTACTGACAAGAGTGAGGCTCAATTCTGGACCCAGAGTAGTTTATTTGCACAGCGGGTCAATACCTTTCTTTTAAGCTTTGTTGTGGAAATTCTGCTCACTGAAGCCCCTGGGAAACAGGGGCTAAATCCTGATGTAGGCAGTCCCAGGACTGATGCAAGAGTATTAGGCACCCTAGAAAAGCCTTCAGTCTCCATGTCCTCCCCTTATCTGTCAGAATACCCCCATTTGTGACTAAGAAAATGATTGCAGTAAAATCAGTGCCCTCTTTCCCATGATTGGAGGAGTTCAGCCACAATGGTCTCCAAGAGGGAAGAGAACACCTTCCAAGTATTTTCTGGTGCTGAGAGTTTAACCAAGATACTAAACTGTCCACTTAGTGTAACTTGTAAGTTTGCATACATGATGGATAATCTTTAGAACCCAAGCGTCAGAGGTTAAAAAAACTGCAGTCTCGCCGGTTTGCTTCATTTCTTTGTGGGCATGGGTGGACATGTTAATAAAGGTAAGCCGGTTGATGCTGTGTATCTAGATTTTCACAGAGTTTTTGATGGTTTCTCACAGAAGACTCCTGAGAGAACTGAAGAGTCATGGGATAGAAGGCAATGTTCTCTTATGGACTGGCAAATGGTGATTGGAAAGAGAGCAGAAGGTAGGGTTGGATGGCCATTTTTCTTGGTGGGAGAGAGTAAATGGTAAAGTGCTGCAGGGATCTGTGCTAGGACCGAGGCATGTTTATAAATGATCTGGAGATTAGAATAAAAGTGATTGGGTTTGCAGATGACAAAACTGTTTGGTGGTGTTGGAACACATGCAGACTGAAGAACTGCAGGATGACCTTAGGAAGTTGGAAGTCTGGGCATCCAAATGGCAGATGAAATTTCATGTGGGCAGGTGCAAAGTGATGCACGTTGGGAGGAATAATCTGAGTCGTGGTTGCCTGATGCTGGGGTCCACCTTGAGAATCAGCACCAAGCAGAAATATCTGGATGTCATTGTGAACAATGCACTGGAGTCATCTGCCCAGAAGGCACTGACAGCAAAAAGAGCAAACAGGATGCTAGGAATTATTAGGAAATGTATGAAAGACCAAGAATACTGTGCCTCTGTCCCTCCATCGAAGGGCGGCCATGCGAAGGGGCGGGACAAACCGTATTTTCAAAAAAAGATGGGCGCCCATCTTTTTTTTTATAATACGGGTTATGCGGGGCAAATGCCTAGGATATTGGCGTTTTTGAGCTGGGCGCTATCGGTTTTCAGCGATAATGGAAACCGAAGGCGCCCAGCTCAAAAACGAACAAATCCAAGGCATTGGGTCGTGGAAGGGGCCAGGATTCGTAGTGCACTGGTCCGCCTCACATGCCAGGACACCAACTGTGCACCCTAGGGGGCACTTTTACAAATTAAAAAAAAAAAAATTAAAATAGCTCCCAGGTGCATAGCACCCATTCCTTGTGTGCTGAGCCCCCCAAATCCCCCCCCAAAACCCACACCATTACCATAGCCCTAAGGGGTGCAGGGGGGCACCTACATGTGGGTACAGTGGGTTTTGGGGCTTTTTGGAGAGCTCAACATTAACCAGCACAAGTGGAACAGGTGGGGGGGGGATGGACCTGGGTCCGCCTGCATGATGTCCACTGCACCCACTAACAACTGCTCCAGGGACCTGGGTATGACATTTGAGGCTCGCATACAGGCTGTCAAAAAAAGTTTTTAAGTTCTTTTTTGTGGTGGGAGGGGGTTAGTGACCACTGGGGGGAGTCAGGGAGGTCATCCCCGATTCCCTCCGGTGGTCATCTGGCCAGTTGGGGCACTTTTGGGGGACTTGGGTTGTGAAAAAAGAGGGGTCCAGCAAAAGCGACCCAAATTCTTGCTTCTGCTGCCCTTTTTTTTCCCCGATTATCAAAGGCGCCCATCTCTCCTCGGCCGATAAACACGCCCCAGTCCCGCCATCACCATGCCTCCGACACGCCCCCGTCAACTTTGTTCGTTCCTGCGACGGAGTGCAGTTGAAGACGCCCAAAATTGGCTTTCGATTATACCGATTTGGGCGCCTTTGCGAGATGGGCACCCATCTCCCGATTTGGGTCGAAATATGGGCGCCCATCACTTTTGAAAATAAGGCTGATAGCGGAATTGGAAAGGGTTCAAAGAAGAGCAACTAATGCAGAGACATCCAAGATGGCCGCACGCATTTAGGAGTGGTGTAGACCTCAATTTTCTTCATAACATGATGCCTAAAAGAAGAGGAAAGGCAGTGGTTCGGGCTCCACCAACGCCTACCTCCGTACCTTCCGGTCCCATACACCGTTTTTTTTGAGGACGCCAATTCAAGGAAATATGCTTGAGAGCGAATCCGTAGAAGACCTCTGCATAGTGGAGGAACTTTTGGCGTCTCCCGGACTGGACACCACGCTGAGCCCCGATGCAAGAACTCCACCCCCGCAATCTTTATGGACAAGCTCCCCCTCTGTAGTGGCAAGCAGTCAAACGCCAAACAGCGGATTTGATCTGACTTCGAGTGGAGCCCATGTTAAACAGCCTCTGAGGGAACCAGAGGGACTCTGTGCCCCTGGAAGGAAGCAAGCCGTCGATATCTGGTGCAGGACAAGAAGAAACAGGTAATGGGCAGAAAACTGATATATCTGATATGCCTTTACCGATTTTTGAGAAACCTTCAGTGGTGACTCTTGATTCCTTGTGGGACCTGGTCTCTCAAATGGTTCAGTCACAATTTCAACAAATAAAAGTATTATCTCATAAGGTTAAAGCTACTGAAAAGAAAGTGGACAAAAATGAAACAAATGAAAATGTCTTCTGAAAAGATTGATAAAGTAGAAGAAAAAGTTTCAAATGTTGGGAATATTCAAACTGCTATTTTGAAAGGTATTACAAATTTTAAGAATAAAATGGAAGTTTATGAAACCCATATGCGAAGATACAATTTAAGGTTTATAAACTTTCCAAGGCTTAAATTGATAAACCCATTGCAGATGATACAACCTTACTTCAAAGAAGTTTTGGAGATACCAGAAGTAAATTTGCCACCTCTTACTCAAGCTTATTATGTGCCTTCTAAGGCACAAGAACAACTACAACAAGAATCCTTGAATGTTACTAATCTTCTGGAAACATCTGATACTGAGCTAGCAACTGCGGCAACTCTGGTAGCCACAGTTGCTTTACTGCCAGATAAACAATGGTTGTTTAAATGTTTTTCAAACATAAGGACAAATTGTTTTTGGGGGTTTAAAGATCTCGTTGTTTCCGGATGTTTTCGAAAGAAACACACAAAAAAACTGCAAACAATTTTTAATACTGAAGCCAGAGGTATTGAGACTAGGGGCCACATTTTACCTCCGTTTTCCATGTAAATGCATAATATGTTATAATTCATATAAATATGTTTTCACAGACCCATCACAATTAACATCGTTTATAACATCTAAAAGAATTGGAGTGAAATAGAATGTACCTTGTTAGATTGTCTCCTAGATGTAATTTTCTTTAAAAATATTTCCTTATTGTTCCTCTTAAAATTGGATGTCCCCTTTTAAAGTGGACTTGAGTGTTTAATTATGTGTAAAAAAAATTCTTTATTCTGTTAATTCTTGACCAAACACTATAATGTGTAAAATTGTATATGAATAAAAATAAAATAAAAAAAAGAAGAGCAACCAAAGTGATAAAGGGGATGGAACTCCTCTGTGAAGAAGAGGTTAGGGCTCTTCAGCTTGGAAAAAAAAAAAAAAAGACATCTGAGGAGAGATATGATTGAGATCTACAAAATCCTGAGTTGTGTAGTTCAAGTTATAAGTGAACCAATTTTTTTACTCTTTCAAAAAGTTCAAAGACTAGCGGACACTCAAGTTACATGGAAATACTTTTAAAACAAATAGGAAATATTTTTTCACTCAATGAATAGTTAAGCTCTGGAACTTGTTGTTAAAGAATGTGGTAACAGTGGTTGGGTTATCTGGGTTTGGGAAAGGTTTGGACAGGTTCCTGGAAGAAAAGTCCATGGTCTGCTGTTGAGACGGACATGGGGATGCCACTGCTTACCCTGAGATTTATGGCACAGAGTGTTGCTGTTTGGGTTTGTGCCAGATACTTGTGACCTGGATAGGCCACTGTTAGAAACAGGATACTGAGCTAGATGGACTACTGGTCTGACCCAGTATGGCTATTCTTATGTTCTTATGAGGCCCCAGACACCGCATACATCAATGAGCATCCACACTTCAAATGGTCTTACCACAAATCGTATTCTGCTTAGTATACCTAGCCAAGTTGTCAAGAATCAAAAAGGTATTAAAGTGGTGAATGAAAAAAGTTCAGGAATGACCATAAACCCAAGAATACTAAAAACAAAGGCTATGTGCAGCAAAAATCAAATGATATAGCGATATATTCATCCATATGGCTTCAAGTGGGGGGGGGGGGGGGGAGAGAACAGTATAATTGCTGATGATGCAATGCAAAAAAATAAGATACCATGCTGAGTCGGACCAAAAATCCAGAAAGCCTAGCACCGTCAGACAGTGGCCAGTAGAAATATTCACAGAACCCAAAGATATCTATTTCTTGAGGTCTCTTCAGGAGAAAGTGTTACCTTCCAAGGTCTACTTTGCTATTTCTCTAGGACTAACCAAACCCTTTTAAACCTAGCTATACCGGATGCTTTCACCGCATCCCATAGCACTGTGTTTCCACAGCTTGGTGTTCAGTGAAACGTTTCCGCCAATTTGTCTTCTTCAAACAGTAGCCAAGATTCGTGGATGCTCCATTAAACTAACAGGTGGAAGCTGTGGAGTAAATTGCCAAAAGATGTGGTTAAGGTTATCTCTTACAGCTAGTATTGGATAGTCCCTACAGAAATCACACATAATTAACCAATCTGCCCACTAATGATTTTGTAAAACATCTATATTCTAATTTCTTCTAAGTATGGAATGATCATGAGTTTTAGAAAAGCTAAGAAAGCTTAAGAAATTGATCTAAGATGTGGAATGTTTTTCTTTGCATAGGCTCCTGTAGATGTCATCCAGATACAAAGACTTGTCCTGTGACATTCACTCTTGAGCACAACAGTGTTATGCATTAATTTGACCCTTTCATTATATGGCAAACAAATGACCCAACATCCGGTGAGTGAGGTGGTGGTGAAGGCCCCCAGAAAGCTACACCTGGATACATTGAAGAATAAAACAAAGGCTTTGCATGGTGTTCAAGAACTCACCCTGTACATGCTCCAATTCCAGTACTGTTTTTTCTTTATCTGTAAAAAGTCGTCTACTTTCTCTCTAGAGATTGAATTGAGATTTAATACAAAATTATAAAGTTATAAATTTTTAACACGATGTTTTACAAAATGTACTGACATCTCATATTTCTAAATATCACATTTGAAGTTGTAGACTGCAGTAACTTTTGGAACTCCAAACTTGTAGGTCAGCTGTTAAACGTAAATTCTAGCACAAACTCATTCCATCATTTTAAAACACGTTAGTTATGCAGAGGTGTAGCTAGGTGGGGGGCAAAGGGAGCAGCTGTTCCCCTAAACAGATTTTGAAATAAAATGGTGCCTATGTGGAAACAGCCCTTCAGCTTCACAATGATTGCCATTACAGATTTGGGAGAAATAGCCATTTTTTCACCTGCTTCCTGAAGTAAAGGCAGTCTTGAATCAGTCAAAAGTCCTAATTTTCACTTGACTAGCTAAAAGCAGACACAAATAATGCCAGCTCTGATCTCCATGTGAATCGCTTGGAAAGCCAGGAATCCAAAGGGGAGTGAGAAAACAATTTTGGACTAGTTAAGTGCTGCACAAGAAGCGCTCTGTGCAACTTACTGCTCCCCTCTTATCTGAACAGTATGTCTTATGGTCAGCCTCATGAAAATGCCATTCCACCCTTCCCACTGAGGTCATCACAGGCAAATAGCTCATAGTGGGGGTAAGACCCCTGGGCAAGGTATCCAAAAGGGAGTCAACTTCTTGGAGAGCCATAGGCTTAGAAATGTGGAAAGATCAAGTCTGTGTTAACAGCTCAAAAGGTGTAACTAAACTGTGATTTAGCCATTAACACGCATTGGTAATTAATGCATGGTATGATAAAAATGGAATATATGGTCACATGACCCCTCTCATTTGCATACTATTTGCATCTTATCAGCACTAACAGCAAAATTCATGGTGCATTTATTTTAACATGCATTAGTGATAAGTGATTAGCAGTAACTACATTCCTTAGTTGAGTTTTAGGTTGTGGTTTTCTTTTCTGAAATCATATTTTTTTATATTATCAATGTATTTTGAGACTGCTGCATTGTATTTTACTGTATTTATGTATTTTTATGCATTTGATTTTGTAAACTGCTTTGGGTCGAACTTAAACGCAGTAAGAGAATAACATTTTGACCCAACTGTCCTCTACTCCTTAATTCTCCTACATTTGAATTGCCTACTGCTCTAAATGGGCAATAGCACCAGCAGGTCTCATTCACTCCTACCCAGAGTTTTCCATCATGTTTATTTTCACTTCCGTCTCCTATCCAGCCACAACAGTTTTCTAGCTAAAACACACAGCTGATGTTTCCCTTCCAAATTCTGGTGCAAGGACTCTGAATCGATCAGATGTTGTCACTTTAGAGTAATGTCAAACTTCCTCCAGGGATTGGAGATCACCACTTCTGCAGGGTATGGAGCCCAGATGGCCAAAGGAGAGTATCCTAATGGTTAATGCAGTGGGCTGAGAAATGAGGGGAATCAGGTTTGATTACTACTATGGCTCCTTATGATCTAGATAAGTCACTTGACTTTGCATTGTCCCAGATACAAAACATTGTGAACCCACTAGAGATAGAAAATACAGTACCTATATGAAATATATAAATTGCTTAGGTTGTATCACAGAAAAGCAGTATATCAAGAATCTAAAAGATACAGAGTATATCTAATCCAGATTTCCTATATGGCCAACGCTGCCACTGTGCCAATCTGGTGGACATTCTTACTTTTTCCCAGTCATGATCCTTTAAAGGAAATCCTCTGTACTCAAAGTCTAGATCACAGATTTCAAACTTACACCACTTTCTCAATAAAAGCTTTATGCTCTTCAGGGACATTCACAGGTTCTTTGCACTGTTGGGAGAGATGTAGGATACTGTGCTTATACCATTGGCTTGGGATCGTCTTTCCTCATATTGTTCTCGAAGCTGTCTTTCCTCGTCCTGATTCAAGTAAGGAATTCCTATTAAAGAAAACAATCCATGTCCAATTTTAATGCTATTAGATCAAGTCATTAAATGCTTTTGCTATGTGTAAAAATCTATTAATCACAGCCTAGATACAAACCAGATAAAGTTCATACACATCCTTAGAGCTTTACCCGACATCAGGGTCTCTGTTGTACACACAAGAACTTGAACAGGCCACCAGATTATGCATACAGGAAAAAATCAGAATCTGGCCTTATATTTATTGCTGTCTAGTGCCCCTAACTGTAGTACTAAGATGTAAGTTTCACACTCTCACTCATTTTCCCAACCCACCAACACATCCCTACTCATAACTATCACTCCCAAGTCCTCAATATCTCCTCAAATTCCCACTCCATGTCTCCTATCCATAATTCCCTTCTCCCACCCCCTAATCTGTGCTCTATTACCTCTCCCCAGTCCTATCTTTAGCTCTGTTCCCCTTCTCTCCCTGAGTGCCATCCATCTTCTGCTCTAATCTCCCAACCCCTCCCCCAGTACCACTCATCTTGTGCTTTCTAGGGTCTCCTCTCCATGTCCACTTTTCATTGCTTTGTGGCCTATCTCTAAAGCACCTCCCTTCTGTTCACTGTCCCTCTCCCCATGTTCAGCATCACTCCCTCTTGTCTTTGTCTTTCCCTGAATACAGCTTCTTCCCTTTCTCCTGCACCCCACCTCAAGACCAGAATCTCTCCCTCTCCCCCTAACCTGCCCCCAAAGAACTGCATCTCTCCCCTACCCTGTCCCCAAGGAACTGCATCCCTCTGTTTCTCTCCCTAAGGTACTCCATCTCTCTCTCTCCCTGACCCTGTCCCCAAGGTACTGCATCTCTCCCCCCTACCCTGTCCCCAAGGTACTCCATCCCTCTTTCTCTCTTCCCTTCCCCCCAAGGTACTGCAGCCCTCTCTCTCTCTCTCTCCCCCCCTACCCTGTCCCCAAGGTACTGCATCCCTCTCTCCCTACAGTGTCCCCAAGGAACTGCATCCCACTATCCCCAAGGTACTCCATCTCTGTCTCTCTCTCTCTGTCCCCTACCCTCTGTCAAGGTGCCACATACAGCAAAAATTGGAATGCCTCTCTTTCTGTTGGGCAACTACCAACAGCATTAAAAAGGGCAGTGATTCACCCTTGCTAAAGAAAAACAACCTTGAAAGTTACCGGCCAGTATCCAACATCCCATTTCTAGGGAAACTTATAAAGCAAACAGTCTGTGTCCAACTCAATGATCAGCTAGAAGAGAGAAAAACTGTCAATCTGGATTCAGACCCAGTTATGGAACAGAAACAGTCTTTGTATCCCTACTAGAAGACCTTCACAGAAACCGAGATAGGGGACTCGCCTCAGTGTTAGTATTGCCAGATTTCTCGGCAGCTTTTGACACTGTGGATCATGATATCATGCTAGCACGGCTGACAGAAACAGGTATCAGCGGAACAGTATTTGCTTGGTTCAGATCCTAACAGACAGGCAACAATCCATGTTTGGCAGCAACTCACTGCCAACATGGGCATCGACCTGTGGGGTATCACAAGGATCAATACCGTCAACCTATTCTGTTCAATATCTACCTCAAGCCACTAGCTGAACTGATTCAGTCAATGGACTCCTCAGTTCTACATCTACAAGATTATGTACAGCTATTCATACCCAAAGAACCTGACTTACCTACAGCCCTGAATAAACTGATCACCTAACATCATTTCAAGAATGGGCTAAACACAACAAACTTTGCCAGAACCCAAGTAAAACTGAGCTTCTCTGGGTCCCTAACACAAGTGGATACTATCTGGCATCAAAATCTCTTTTGGGAAGTACGAACTCCCCCTCAAATCAGAAGTCAGGAACCTTGGAATACAGCTAGATTCAAACACTTACTCTGACTCCCCAAACCCAAGCAACCCTCAAGAGCTGCTTCTACTATCTGCGACAGCTATGCTGCTTTTCTCCTACATCGAGAAGGTAAATCTTATCCCAGTTGTGCATGCCATGATGACATCAAGACTGGATTACTGTAATGCACTCTGTACTGGTCTGAATACAAAGGTCCTGCACCAGCTCCATGATCGGAATGCTTCAGCAAGACTATAGAAGGCTGCAAGCTATGTTACCACATCACACCATCTTTACAAAACTTCACTGGCTACCAGTACAATACAGGGCTAAATTTAAAACTCTATGACCGATCTTTAAGGCCCTGAAAGGAAATGGCCCTGAGTACCTGAAGAACAGGATGATCCTCTACATACCTCCAATGACACTAAGTTCTCTCAAGGGACTATCACTATGCACACTCTCTCGAAAAGACATTACATGATGTGATACCCACAAGCAAGCCTTCTCTGGAGGAGTCCCACACTCTGGAAAGCACTCCCTGAAGGCTCAGTTTAACACAAGACTCTCTCTACTTCAGAAAGCAGGTGAAGCTTGGCTCTTCAACCCGGCCTTTAATTGAAGAAGTAACTAACTAGTTAGTCTCACACACAACACAAGGAGTGACCAAGGGCTGCAACATATTGCAGCAGGACATGTTTATCCACTCCTACCCTAGCTGAACTAATATTTAACCATCTCTTACCTCATGTGCACCTCTCTTAAATTAGTCACCTTATTTTCTAACTCCTCTTAAGTCTCTTACCCTCTATATGTTTAACCATCTTTCTGACCTCATGTGCAACTTTCTTTAGTCACCTTACTTTCTAACTCTTCTTACTCTCTTACCCATCTATATGTTCCATCTTTGCTTATACCCTACACTGTTAATTAAAATGTTCTATTATATATTGTTGACATTGTAAGTAGTATACAATGCCATACTTTGTATTATTTGAATAATTTTAGTGCTGTAATTATCTATTGCTCATGTTTGAATTCCTTCAAAAAGGCGGTAAACAAATCCTAATAAAAATAAATAAAATAAAATATCAGCATAATGTAGAGTGAAAATCTTATGCCTTCAATTTGAACTCTAATGGGGCCATCAAGATGTTAAAGAAGGGGACAATGGTGAACTCTGAGGAACACCACAGACTGGGGACCATTCCTGGGACAGATCTCCCTCTTTTTAAATCTGATAATCGCCTATTAGTGAGAAAGCTTCTAAACCACTCAAAACTACACCAGTTATCCCATGTCCATTCATAATACTCAGAATATTATGATCCACCACATCAAATGCACTTGACATATCAAATTGGAGTATAAGTACTTGCCTTCCCAGACTAAGTTGTTCCCCTAATATTAGAAACTAACACGGCAAGGACAGTCCTCTGGACTGAACCTAATTCTGAAACCAGATTGGAAATGATGTAAAATATTCATGCTTTGTTAGAAACTCCGTTAACTGACAGGATACTTTACCCTCCATCACCTTGGTGAGGACTGGAATCGAGGTCACTGGCCTATAATTAGCAGTACCAACACTTGGCAATTTAGAATGTTTCAATATAGGTGTTAAAATAATTTTACCGTCCTAATTATGAAAGTTCTCTAAAGCTAAACTGGATTTCAGAATGTGTGTCACAAAACCAACAAATTTGGGTGACATTGCCTTCATCAGTATAGGTTTAGAAGCATCTAATACACAGTAAGATGAATATTTCTGCAAATAAGTATATACCAACTGAAGGGATGGTGGATAAAAACTCCCAATTCTATCAGCTGGGATCGCTCTAGGATCACTCACCATTACTAGCCCAGCCCCTTTACTAGGTAACAGTAAACCTCTGATATTCTGTACTTTGGTTCTAACATATAAAGCCAACTTCAGCCTTTGGACTATCCTTACCTGATAAAACATCTCAGAAATGTTATATAGCTTGATAACAAGTTTATATAGTATCTTAAAAACCACTTCTCAGTCCCAATTTTCTACAAATAGTATGTTAATTTTACAAACTTTACCCTGGCCTTATATTTGTTTATGGCTAATCTCCAATTTTTCTTATTCACTTCAGGCTCCAGATGAACTGGCTCAAAGGGGACAGATTATGAGTTATTGATCCAAGTTTGAATACCTGTCCTTTTTCTCAAGGTTCATTTTAAACAGGAGCCTCCTATTTCTCTCACTGAATTTTGATTATTCATCAGCTTACTTATAATTTATGTGCCACTCTAGTATCCCAAATAGGAACATGTACAGACTTTAGAAAAAATACTTGTGAATTTACTTCAAATTGATCTACAGTTACTTACCATTCCGAAAAACTTTATTAAAATCAAACCCTTGGTTTGCCAGAAAGTCTATACTTGAACTCTGAAATGTCAAAAGGAAAAATCTTAGTGATGAAATGTGAATAAGCATTTTTTTTTCAATTAGAGGAATCAGAGTATCAGATCTAAACCTCTCAACTCAGTTAGTGCTGTACACCAGGCACTCCAATTCCAGGGAGACTAAAGATAGTCTTTGAGAATACTTGGGGCCAAAGTTAAGGACAGGGAACAGAATCCAAAATCACCTCTTGCACATCATCAATAGAACATGGTTTAGTCCATAGATTCATTTTCCTGCAATTTTTAGAAGGGGAACATATACCACAGAAAATATGAAAAAACCCTGTCCAAAAAAATACATTACGATTTCAGCCTTTTACATTTAGTACTTTTGGGAAATTCCTATTTTTTTCTGCATAATGTTTTTTCTAAAATTTTTATTTTTTCCTGTGCGAAGGTTTGCCCTTTCAGAAGTTATCAGAATTGCTATTATAGTAGAATTAAGGCACATGGACTCAGTGTTGACATTCACACAGCAAAGGGCCAAACATGGTCTGCAATGTTTAAAATGCTGAAAGGAGGATACTATGCCCTAATACCAAGCAACTAAAAGATGAACCATCTTTGCAGCAATTCACATCCAAAATAAAAACATGCAATAAAGAAATTAGGTCTTATCTGTTAATTTTCCTTGACTCACTCCAGACCAATCCAAAGGCATGGGTATATGCCCTCCAACAGACAGAAAGAATCAGTGACTAGTGGACATCCCATAAATATCCTGTGCAAACCAGTAACAAGCAAACATCCCCCTCTAAGGAAACAACTGACCACAGATAAAATAAGCTCTTGAATATATCTACTGCAGATATAATGAAGATATAAATTAGACAGGAATAGTCTGGAACCCGAGAACTCCCCTTTCAGGGTTATGTCCTTCTAGGCAGCATTCTCAAGGGGTTCAATGGGTGCCTGTAGTAAAGCTGACAGCACTGGATTCAGATTGCGGAATGTACTACTAAACACCAAAGATCTTAACAGTTTCATACTTTGCAAAAACACATAAAAATATAAGTATTACCATACTGGGACAGACCGAAGATACATTGAGCCCAGTATCCTGCTTCCAATCTGGATGCCAGCCTACGGCTTTATTGTGCACTAGGCCTAAGACCGGCCACAGCCACCACCAGCATTTCACGGAAGCTAACGCCAACCTCTTGTCAATTCTTCTTGTGCACAGGTAAGTTATAAGTGTGTGTATATATATATATATATATATTTTTTTTTTTTTTTTTTTTTTTAGCAGGCTTAATTACAAAACATTTTATTAAATAAGGCTGCTGTGGGATCACGTGACGCCATGCGGAGAGAGGTCGCATGTTGAAGAGCTCTCCGGCCCCTGAACTCTCCCCCTGCGCATCGACCGAACATAAAAAACCCCAAAACTAAAAATTTGACAGCGGGCAACGGGCGGAACGCCGGTGCAGCTCAAGCGGGGAGAATCGGGAGTCCCGAAATGGCATCGAAAGCGGCGCAAAAAGAGAAGCTCAGAAACAAAACCGGCGGAAGCCAAGATGGCGTCTCCGATGCAAGCGCCGGTTCTTCTGTTGCCTCTGCCTGGGTCGCGGAGATAACCTCGGAGATGACCGCTGTGCTAGAGGAGATGCTGGAGAGGCGGTGACACCGCTAGACACAAACTGGAGGAGGCTGCAGTCGCACATGGATGACTTGACCCGAGAATGTGTGGCGTTTCAGACCAGAACCAGCCAGGTGGAGGACAGAGTAACGGAAGTGGAAGGAGAGCAGAAAAGCCTCAAGAAACGGCTGTTGGACTTGGAGCAAAAAGTAGAAGACCTGGAGAATCGATCCAGGAGAAAACAACTTGCGCTTGGTGGGGGATCCCAGAGACATTGGGGGGAAAAGATCTGGCAAGTAGATGGAACGATGGCTGACAGACAAGATTGACTTCCCTGCCAGCATGGGTCCCATCAGAGTAGAGTAGAGCACATCGCATAGGTCCCCGCCAGGCAGAGGGCTCCAGATCGCGTAGTGATTATAATGAAAGTGTCTGAACTTTGCACACAAACAATATATTCTTCAGGCCTCAAGATCGGAGGGTGCCCTAACATATGAAAATAAAAAGAGTCCTGTGTTTTCAGGACTATTCAGCTGGAGTCTCAGGGAGGAGGGCGAGCGTTCTCAGGCCTGTGTGCTAAACTGTATGCCATGAAGGTGCGGTTTACTTTAACGTATCCGGCTACACTGAGGGTAACATACAAGGGGACAACAAGGTCATTTGAGTCAGCTGAGGAAGCGAAGACTTTGTAACCCAACTGGAAACAGAGCTTGCGGATAAGGCAGAAGAAGGCGCGGCGACCTGAACGGAGGGTGGAACACGAGCTGGCAGGAACCATAATCAAATGGAGGACAGTGACCTGAATGCATAGGTTTTGGGTAGTGTAAGCTACGAAAATGGGGACATTGAGTTAAGGTTGGGTTGGAAGTATTAATGTTTAAGTGTTGAACAGTTGAAAATGTTTTGTTGTATAGGAGGGACAAATCTGATTACTGTTGGGGGATATGATGAGGAATAGGGATGTAAATTCGGAGGGGAAAGTTAGGAGTCTATGGGGGAACTCTGAGAAAATGGGAGGAGGGGAGGGGGTGTCTACACGTGATGGTTCCCAGGCAGGGAGCAAGGGAACTGGGGGTAGGGTACAGAAAGGGGGGTGGGGAGAGGGATGGGGAGTTGGGGGAATAGTGGAGCTTATCAAGAATTAATACGATTATGGAGACGGACGCTTAAGGGGCAAACAAATCTGCAGAAGTCTAAGAGACAAGTGGAATATATTTGGGAGGACGAGCGTAGACTTGGTGGGGGCGGAGGCTGGGACGCCTGCTCGAGTCTCGTTATAGGGGATGCTATCATTGAGTGTCTCACAACACACAAATATGGTAAAGTTGGTAACATGGAATGTTGGAGGCATTAACTCCCCAATAAAAAGAACAAAAATTTTACAGCACCTACAGAGACATAAGGTTGATATTGCCCTATTACAAGAAACCCATCTCAGTCAGGCGGAACATGCTAAATTAAAAACGTGGTGGGTGGGGGAGTGTTGTGGCAGCGGCAGCCCAAGGGAAAAAAAAGGGGGGTGGCGGTGTTGTTTCGTAAGGGGGTAGCAGCAGCGATCAAACCCATATATGTGGACAGGGGGGAGATATGTGGTGGTGGAAATGGAGAGCAAGGGTCAAAAAATCTTACTTGGTAATATTTATGCCCCCAACCCATATGATAAGAAGTTTTATCAAGAGGTGGTGGGACACCTAATGGATCACCCAGGAGTACCGGTAGTAGTGGGCGGAGACTTTAATACGGTGTGGGACCCCCAACTAGAGTGTTCTCAAGGGGTCCGCAGCGACTTGGCGGGCATCAAATAAAGGCTTAAAAGATTGGGGGAACCTATTAGATTTGTTGATATCTGGCAAACTTTGCACCCCATGGAACAGGACTACACACAACTCTTCCCGTGCACATGACACCCAGGCACGAATTGATTACCTCCTAACTTCACAGGATTTATTCGGCAAAATAACTAAGATGGAAAATTGGACCTTATACAATCTCGGATCATGCCTGGGTGAGCATGGACTGGGAGATGGGACCCAGGGCTCATAGACATGGTTCGTGGAGATTCCCCAGTGGAGATGTATAGAGACGTGGGGTTGAGGAGAGAAGCTTATGGAGTGCGGCGAGCATATGAGTCCTCGAATAGGGAACATAGGGACAATCCGGTATTGTTCTGGGATGCCGCGAAAGCGGTGCTCCGCGGGGAAGTAATTAGCTACACACATTTCGCACGTTCAGCGCGGAACAGGGAAATACTGAGATTAAGTGCCCCAAGTTTGCAGGGCCCAGGCAACTGTTTGGTCGAACGCATAAGGGGGAGCATAGAGCGCGTTTAATGGAATTACAAGTGGCGCTTAATGAGCTTTTACACCAAAGAGCCACCAAATCCTTAACCTATTATAAATACCAGCTGTACAAGCATGGAAATAAGACAGGTCGCTTATTGGCCAGATTGGCGCGCCCAAAAGGGGGGGAGGTAGGGGATGCTTCAGTTAAAGGATGGTCAAGGAAGGGAAAGTGGCTTGCCGATGGGGCTATTTGTGAGGTTTTCCATAAGTTTTTATAGTCAATTGTATGAACAACCTTTGGATCAGGGACTCCAAGGGACTAATTATCTGAACAATCTTAACTTACCCTCCCTGAGACAGCAAGATGTGCAGGGAATTAAATCGCCCTGTGCAGGAAGAAGAGGTAGCTGTGGTAATAGCGAGGAGCCCAATTACTCAAAGCGCCCGGCCCGGACGGACTACGTATAGAATTCTATAAGATACTGGGGGAAAGACATAATACCAACCCTGATCTCGATATTTTTAACAGAATCGACAGGGAGGAATTGCCGCCTCATCTGGCGTTGGCGCAGATTGTAGTGCTGCCAAAACCAGGTAAAGACCCAGAGCAACCAGAATCATACCGGGCCTATCTCTCTGCTAAATGTAGAGGCGAAAATACTGGCTAAGCTCATGGCTAATCGTATGGCAAGGGTGTTGCCGAAGCTGGTGCATGAGACGCAGGTGGTTTCGTGGAGGGGCGAACAGTAACAAAAAACCTAAGAAAAATCTTAACAGCATTGGAGACAAGGGGTAGGAAAGGGACACCGTCCTTACTTATAAGCTTCGACGCTGAAAAGGCGTTCGATAGGGTCCACTGGGATTTCCTGTTCGCCACACTGAAGGCATATGGTTTTACCGGGCGGTTTATGTCAGCGGTACAGGCCCTATACCATTCCCCTCAGGCCAGGGATTTTGGTAAACGGGATGGAATCAAGAACCTTTCCGATATTCAGGGTAACGAGACAAGGATGCCCGCTGTCCCCCCTTTTATTTGTACTGTCTCTAGACCCATTGATTCGGGATATTATAGCTATCCCATCGGTAAAGGGAATAGAGGTAGGGTCGTCTCAATTTAAAATAGCGGCTTTTGCGGATGACCTACTGGTACTGTTAACAGATCCGCAGGCCTCTTTGCGGCTTTAATGGAAATTATAAAGGAATATGGTGATTTTGCAGGCCTACGTTTAAATCTAACTAAATCAGAGGCATTGGCATCATCCGCAGAAGTGAAGCGTAAGATGGGTAGGGACTTTCCCCTGAGTTGGGCGGAGGACGCATTTAAATATTTGGGAATTAGGCTGACCCTGGACTTGAGGAAGTTACATGTTATAAATTATACGGCTTTTTATGGGGTTACTAAGAAGCAGCTGGAGAAGTGGGGCCCTCTTCCCCTATCGCTGAGGGGAAGGGTGAATCTGATACAGATGATCCTCTTCCCACAATGGCTGTATCTGTTGCAGACATTACCAATCTGATTGACGCGCAAAGACTTGAAAAGTATACATAAGTCTTTCAGTAAATTCTGCTGGGCGGGGAAGAAACCTAAATTGCGATATAACTACATGCTAGGAGGTTGGAGACAGGCGGTCTGGGGTTACCGGACTTGTCCTTATTATAATCAGGCTTGCCTGACCCGGCACTTGGGGGACTGGTTCACACAAACTTGCACTTACACTCCCATAAAAATGGAAAGGGAACTCTTTGCTCCTTATGAACTCTTTTCGTTGTTACATCTTACACGTAAGCAACTCCCACTTTGCCTGAGGAATAGTGTGATGCTACAGTCCATTCGAGAGGCATGGAAGGGACTAATACAGGCAGTGGGGGGGAGTCCCTCGACATCAGATCAGTTGACCCTCAGGGGGAATCCAGCTTTCATACCAGGCCTAGATAACCCAACGTTTTTGGAGTGGGAGCGGATGGGAATAACCAAGATTGAACACCTATTAAGTGAAGAAGGGAATTTAATAGGATACGAGGAACTACAGACTCGGATCGGGGTGGCTTGGGGGGCTAGGTTTGCGTATGCCCAAGTTAAACATTACATTTCAGCATTAGATCCAGACTTGCTACGGCAACGACTGGGAAGCAAATTACAAGATTTTTTCGGGGAAATGGAAGTCACGGGAATGTCAGTGTCAGCACTACATAGAGCTTTCATTAGGCGTAAGCCCCCTAAAAACTTTGCAGAAATCAAGCAAAAATGGGAACAGGAATCGGGGACAACATTAACGGGATGGAATGTGGGGCTCACATTGCAGGGAATTCCAGCCATTAGCCTGGACGAGAGGCTCCGGGAAAGTGGGTATAGAGTTATTTTACGGGCCTATATGTCGGGGCAACAATTGGCTCATGTAGATTTCCTGCAAGGGGCCACATGTGTTAAGTGCGGCCACTACCCACACACATTATACCATGCCTTCTGGGCATGCCCCGGAGTGAAGGCTTTCTGGGGGGAGATTACTAAATTCTTAACTCAACTGTTGGGGGACCCCTGTGATAGGATCCTGGGACCACTTTGTGCTGAATACGCAAGGGGCATTTGGTAGGTGCTCTAAGACAGCTCGTCTCCTGAGCCGTAAATTGTGCTTGGTGGCCCAGAAAAGCATCTTACAATACTGGACTGTACCGGAGGTGCCAGCCTACTGGCACTGGAGAAATCAAGTACATTTGCTGGCTACTTGGGAAGCTAGGGGGCTAAGGGGTCCCCGAAGAGTTTAGCGCGGTTCACACAGATTTGGGGCCCCTATTTACAGACATTGAGTCCAAAGGGGCGAAGCTTGCTTCTGAATAAGGGGTAAGAGGATACTATCAGGAGTCCCAGAGAGCGTCCAAACGATATATATGGCTCCACTAGGGGGAGGGGGGGTTGCCCTAGGACTATCAGAGTCCAAGCCCTGGGGCACGAGAGGGAGGGTGGGGGAGGGGGGAGGATGGGGGGGGGGGGGGGTGAAAAGGAAAAAAGCAAAAATTGATGACAGACTTCTTCACTAGCTTTTTGTTATGTATGTTATGATGTGGCTATGTTATTAAGGCCAGATATGGAATATGTCTAATTTTGATTGTCATCAATAAAAATGTTGAAAACTAAATAAGGCTGCTGTTTTCAGATTGTTTGAAGAATGTGGACTGCTTTTCAGAGGTTCACATGAAGAACGCTTCTTTTAAATATACATTTGAATTGGTGTGCAGACACATTATTTGGACAGTTATTAGGTGTTCTCTAGTATACACTGATTGGACTGAAGGTTCATGATGTGTTGAGGAGGCATTAACTGATAATTCTGCTACGGCAGGATAAAGATCATTGTGGCTCATTGAACCATAGGTAAATTTTATCCACAGTTCTTTAATGATTCCCTGCAGTTCATTATAGATACACGATTCTATGTTTATAACATAGTAACATAACATAGTAAGTGATGGCAGACAAAGACCTGAAATGTTCATCCAGTCTTCCCAACAGTCATATTCATTATCAATTCTAGAGGAATTTGTTTTAAGGTATCACATTTCCATCGTTGGGAGATTTTTGTATTTAGTAAACCTCTTATCTAAGCCATCATGTAGGAATTCCAAAATCTCCAAGACAGATGCTTTCAAACACACTGACACTAAGAACCAAGACTCCAAAGTGCACCAAATCCATACATACAAGGTTGATATCTTCCTGGCATGTAAAACAGTACCTATGGCTCACTTTTGTATCCTCTCTTTCTGAAGCTTTCCCTCTCAAGAGCCAAGGCTGTACAAGAGAATGGAGGTGTGTCCTGCATCATTACTGAGTTCTGTACTAGGAGATCATCTATAATGTCCAGAACTGAAAGTGGAAGATCTGCTAATCTCATTAGGTCCTCATACCATAGTCATCTCAGTTAATCTGTGCCACTAGCACCAGAAGATACCAATAGCCTTGTATCCTCTGAATGATTCTGCCCATCAGTGACCACAATGGGGAGACATACAGAAGCCCATTCTACAGCCACTGTATCTTGCCCTTCCTGTGAAAAGCAGTATATCGAATGCGAAATAACAAAACCCAGGAGATTTTTGTGTTCCTGGCAATTGTCGAAATATCCATAACCAGTGCTCCCCAATGCTGTACAATGCATGTAAAGGCCATCTACACCAGCTTCCACTCTTAGATCCAGCACGTTTCTGCTGAGAAAATCTGCCTAAACGTTTTCTATCCTGGACATGCATGCCGCAAAATGTGTAACAGATGCATTTCCAACCAATTCATCAGAAACCTCACTTCTGCCACTTGATTGACTCTTGGTACCTCCCTGACCATTCATATATGCCATGCCCATTGCATCATCTGACATACATACCACCTTGTGCCAGACCAGGAGTAGAAACCTGCAAACCAGATGGACGGCTCTCGCATCCAATTGATCGATTAGCCAACTTGCTCGTTCATACCAGAGGCTTTGTGCCAATTCTCCCTTGGCAGTGAGCACACCCCAGCCACAGAAGCTGGCATCCACTGTCATAGCCCAATTTGGAGTCTCCAGACTCATTCATCTGTTGAGGTTGGCAGACCACAGCCACCAGCCCAGACTGCACATCATCCACCAGGAAAGAGTAATGCTATCTCTAGGTCCTGAAATTGGGGTGACCACCAGGACAATACAGCGTTCTGTACCAGATGCGTATGGGTTCTGGCCTACGTTATCAGCTCAATTGCTGTTGCCATATATCACAAAACCTGCAGGTAATCCCTAGGCTGTCAGCATGGGTAGTAACCCCTGACTTGCAAAGAAAGCTTCTGGGACTTCTGTTTGGTCAGGAACACTTTCCCTTGCCAAGAGTAAAAGCATTCCCAGATATTCCAGTATCTGCATCACAGTCAGCTGGCTCTTAAACAGGTTGACCACCCAATCCCAACTACTACAGAACTTGAACCATTCCGTGTGTGACTTAGCTCTCCATGTACAACTTCATCCAGATCAGTCAGTCATCCAGATAAAGATGAACATCCCTCCTTTCACAGGTTTTGCCACTACTATAAACCCTGAGGCACCGTTGCCAACTCAAACTGAACAGCATGAATCAAGAAGTGCTATCCCAAGACCACAGAACATGAGTGCTCCCCTGAATAAGAATAAGCAAGCTTTGGTTAGATCCAGGGAAATGAGAAACTCTCTGTGACACACCACCACAATGAACCTCACAGCAAAACAACCCTTCCTCTTTGAGCACCACAAAGTAGAGGGAATATCGACCTGGTGCCCCTATCATGCCTGTGCTCTGCCTCTTCTGCTTCGTGGACAACCAGAGAACTGAACCTGAAAAGGGGAGTTGTGGGATATAAGATTCCAGTAGCACAGTAGAATCATGAGACCCTCTCCGCTTTATCTGGCACCCAACACTGCCATAGAATATGTTTCCTTGCAGCCATGGCAGTGACTACTGACAGGAGGCTTTCACAAAGCAGCAAGTGCTGGCTTCTTTCTGCCTGCACTGCCATACCAAGTTCAAGCCTGTGCAACTTGCCAACTAAATCCCCTCCCCATGAGAGGAATCTGATCACGGACTCACACCTAACCTTCCCAGCACTTCTCTCCCTCCTCCAAAGAGGATTCACTTCACTGATTGCCAAACAGGTTAGTTGAAAAACTTTTTTTGTTTGTTTGATAAAGCACTTTTGTCAGGCAACTGTCCCTCAGAAAGGGGCACTGGTCAAAGCAGACGGCCTCCTCCTCACTTTTTTTTTTTTTACTGAACATATTCCTAAGAACATTCAAGCAATACAGCCGTGAAACATATCATCAACATTTTCCACTTACATCCCCCTCTCTATCCATCTCCCTCCCTCCTCCCCACCCCTTATTTCCAACTTTGGTATGCCAATAGTTTTTATTGTTGACAAATCTAGTTACTCTTTTTTCGCTTTTTTTTTTTTTTAATCTGAAGGGATAAACTCCCTATCCTATCAGAACTGACCAGGTTGCACAGGATAATTCACTCTGTCATCTTCTGTAACCTGAGAAATACTGGCTAGCAAAAGGGTGCACACAATACTTATGGGATAATGTCAGTTCCCATCTACTGGTAGGAGTGCATATCCACATCTGGACTGGTCTGGAGAGATGAAGAGGAAATACAGCTAGCCTTGATTTTATCTATTCTGTTTAGCACTCAGTTGTGCACCCCACCATATGCATAGAAATGTAGTTCTAATTTCATTTAAAAAAAAAAAAAAAAAAACTATTCATGGCTTTGATGGTATAAAAACAGATCTGGCTCAGGGTGTCCTGGGACATGGAGTTTTCTGGTCCTATAGCACAATGGAGTAGTCACCAGCAACCCAGCACACCCAAACCTATGCAAAATTACAAAAGCAAAACCCTAGCCATTTAGGTAAAATTCACCTGCAGTGACCGTCCAAAGTTTATTTAGGTGTTCAAATTTTTCATCAATTTTATTTTTGTTACATTTGTACCCCGCGTTTTCCCACTCATGGCAGGCTCAATGCGGCTTACATGGGGCAATGGAGGGTTAAGTGACTTGCCCAAAGTCACAAGGAGCTGCCTGTGCCTGAAGTGGGAATCGAACTCAGGTCCCCAGGACCAAAGTCCACCACCCTAACCACTAGGCCACTCCTTCACTCAATACTTTTCACTGCTACATAAATGTGAGTTTTCAACAGAGGACTATATCCTGCAGAGCTACTTTAAAAAATTGCTGGCAGCTATACTCAATGCAATCACTCTCACATCATTTGCCTACTGTACCTGACAAACGAACTTAACATCTGGTGAACTTCTGTTGAAAGGCTTCGGAAAACTATAAAGTTAAATGACTTTATTAAGTACCTAGAGAGGAGGAAGAGAAGAGAGACACCAATGACCATTAAATTGAAATTAGGCAATATAAGAACCAAAACATAATAAATAAGTACATACTTAGCTTCTGTGTTATCATATTTAAAGTGCAAAGGCCAAACTGAAACAGTAAAAATCCATAGAATGCTGGAAAAGAAAAAAAGAAAAAAATTAATACCAGTTAAGTCCAACCAAGCCACAGGTGTGGAATCTCTGTACTGGTGAATTTCCTGACAGATCATTTACTGAAATCTTTCCAAGTAATGGATGTCAATGGGACAAGAATCCTTATTGTATATTAAGAAAACTTCTGTTTGAAGAATTACGGGACAGTTCCCATAAGATGACAATTAAAAGCAGTCTGTACTTCCATTCAAGAATCTAACCACTTCTAGTTTCATAATAAAGACTACACAACTAGGAAGGGGGAACCCTAACTGCACAGCCTTCATTTTATACAATATGCACTAGACTCTCACAATGTATCAACGTACAAGAATGGTAAACTGCGTGCTAAAATCTTGTTAGCACAATATTCATCAACTGTAAAATTTCACTCAAGATAATTCCATAGTGGCTGGAACTGTTGCTTTATATTCATATCAGTAAGATCAAGCCTGCCCACCAGTAGGATTAAACGTTTTGAAAGACACTACGCCAATAGTCAATACTGTCTCCAACACAGGAGGCCCTGAAGCATATATCACTGTCCTCGGCAGCCTCCACTGTCTAATGCACACTGCCCTCTCAAAGAAAATTTTAGTGATACCAAAGGAATTAAAGATGGATCAAATTGTCTGTTAAAGACCATACAGGATCAGTTTTAAATTCAACCTTACGTTTGGGTTACAAGGTTCCAAGCGGTCCTAATGAAACAAAATAAATTTCCATGTTTAACCACGGGCCCTATTTACTAAGCATTTTCTTTCCCCTGTATATGAAATGGGGAAAAATCCCTTCAAATAAGACCAGTCCCCTGTGACCGAGATGTTACAGGTTCTTTTCAATTATTTATAAGCAAATTGGTAATACATTAACAATAACTTGGTTGTAACTTTGTTATAGACTCACCTTTTTAAGCTTCTGATATCTTTCTTCTGGTGTGTCAAAGCCATTTGTTAACGTGCTAACAGATGGCCCATCACTGATTCCTGAAAAGACAAAAACAATTTTAAAATTCTGAGGATCTAGCCAAACTGGTGGAGACTGGGACCAAAGAAAGGGTATTTAAGAAATGTATTTCACAAAGACAAGATACCACTGAAAAAGACTTAAGTTGGTGACAGCCCTTGATACTATAAGACATGACTGAAAGGCATGCAAAAGGCTCCCTTTAATTCACAAAAATGAGCTAAAATGTATTTTATAATCTCATTCTAAAAGTTCTACAGTACACAAGACAAAAGGAATGTATTGAGTCACATAGTAAAGAACTTCAGTATTCCAAAGGCAGTGTTATGAGTGCTGTCATGCATCCCAATGACATAAAATCAATATTAAAACCTTCCTAGTAAACTTTCATTAAAGCCTGAAAATCAAGTCCTGTAACCTGATCAAGCCATCTTGTTGGGCAAGCATTACTGAACTCTTGTTCACTGGCACAATAAAAAGCAGCTGTATTACATTACCTAGAAGGAACAGAAGGAGAATTAAGAACAAGGCCGGTACATGGGCTTGATGCTGCTCACTGAGCAGAACAGATAGCTTTTCAGCAACGCTTAAGAAAAGGAAGAAATAGAAGCAAATGCAGTGGGAGCCAATAGGACTTGTTTTACCAGTGAGTCCTGCTGCTCCCTGACCCGACCTCAGTCTTACTGTGCTTTGTCCCTGTCACTGTACGCGCAGTCCCAACATAGGGCAGGTTACCACCTGCCTTCTTCAAACCAGGACAGCATCATTTCATTTTTTATAACTGAAATATTTTCTTAATCATGTTTTGTTAACTGTACCCACTTAAAGCCTTTGGGAAAAGCAGATTATAAAGTTGAAGCTCCATTGCCCTAGCTTCCTTTCCTTCTGTATATATGATCAGACAGTGTGCACTTAAGAGAACAGAGACAAGATTGCTGCACATTTGTAACTTTAGGAGCAGAGACATACAGTACTCAAATAGTGCTGACTGAAAAGGTAACAGGGATACATCATCTGATTTGGTGCAGACTAGCTAGAATTATCAACAGAATATACCAGTCATCAGCAACTTCAGAAAAAATGAATGCCAATATTCAAACACCAAAAGATATTTTTGATAAATAAGACTGTCACTGAACTGAGCACTCATATATTATTAGAATACTAACTTAGTTGTTTCATTGATATATAGCTCCTTTAGTAGAGTGCACTTATGAATGTCATGCCCTGAATTAAATATGAAATGTATCCGCGTCGAATGTACACAAAGTCCCGCTGCCAGCATGCGACCCACCAGGACATAAGCTGAAGGGATAGCCTCCTTAACCTTATTTTAGAGGCTGCCTCAGCCTTGCGAGGCCTGGAAAATAGAACAAAGATGATCTGACCGACGGAAATCATTCGTTCTACTGCAAAAGGATGCTCCACACATCCAGCAAAGTCGGGTAAAATCTTCCAGATATTGGTCCTTGTGAACGAAGGCACAAACAGCTAGTTGAGATGAAAAGATGAAACCACTTTAGGGAGAAAAGATGGCATGGTATAAACTGTGACCTCTGCCTCTGAAAAACACAAAAACAGCTCTCTGCAGGAGAGAGCCTGCAGCTCCAACACTCTTCTAGCGGATGCGAGTGTGACCAAAAACACAGATTTCAGAGATTGATACTTTAGCTTGGCCTTCCTTAAGAGCTCAAAAATTTGCACCATGTAAGAAACAAAGCCCCAAATTTAGGTTCCACGCTGGAGCCAGTTGAGCTACCGGAGGACACAGCCATGTCCCCCTTTAATAATCCAGACACACATCTGGAAGGGATGCAGGGAAGACCCCGCTATCTGGCTGCGATAACAAGAGCTGCCCCCTGTACAAAGACTTCACTGCCAACCTCTTCGCCAACCCCTCCGAAGGCTAGGATCTGCAACAGCGTAGCCTGGAAAGGAGACCACGCTCTGGCAAAAAGACACCAAAGTAGATCTTCAAACAGCAATCACCGCCTCCAAGTATCTCTTCTTCCTCAACCTCGACCCGCTTCAAGAGCCATGCCATAAGACCAAAGGGGGAGGGATCTTCCACCCGTAGAGGTCCCTGACAGAGGAGCCCCCGTGTCGCTGGAAGATGGAGGGACTGATCCACCAACAGCGACACCAGATCTGCATACCACGGTCTGCGGGGGCCAATCCAAGCAATCAACAGCTGAAAAATCTGGCAGCCTTCAAAATATGGTGCGCCGTCACCGGTCCATCACTGGATTCCCCCACTGTCTCCGAGAGGTGCCACTCCCCCTGGTCCACATTGTGTCAACTGAGAAAGTTGGCTGTAACATTCTGTGTCCCCGGTATGTGGGCCACTGACATCTACAACAGATGCTGTTTTGCCCAATCCAGGAGTAAGGCTGCTTTGCGAGCTAACAAGATGCTGCGAGTGCCCCCATCAACTGATCATGTAAGCCACTGTAGTCATGTTGTCCAAGAACATCCGAACTGTCTTACCCCTCCACCAGGAGGGTGAACACCTGGAGAGCCAGTCGCACTGCCCGGAGCGCCAAACAACTGATCAACCACTGAGGCTCGGTCACTGACCACAGACCCTGCATGAACTGCAACTGACAATGCGGCCCCCATCCGGACAGGCTGGCATCAGTGATCACCACCACCCAATCAGGACTGAACAATGGCATCCTGCGAATCAGCATTCTAGCGTGTAACCACCAGGTCAAGCTGCTCCTGGCAAATGGCAACCACTGGAGGCTCGCTCATAATCCTGAGACACCAGCAACCATCTGCTCAAGAGGAACAACTGCAGGGGCCTCATGTGAGCTCGGGCCCATGGCACCACCTTCAACATTGCCACCACGGAACCCCAGCAACTAAACTTATCCCACACCCTTGGGGCGGGAGCCCATATCAACTGAATAATCTGCATCCGCAACTTGTCCTATCACTGGCTGGGTAAGAACATCTTGCCCTGTGCTGTGTCAAATAAACAGATACTCTAGCAAATTAGATGGCTGAAGTTGACTTTTGCACGATGATAACCCACCCTAGAGCCTGCAAGAGCTGCATAACCCTGGTCATTGCTTCCACACTCTCTTGCTGGGACAGTGCTCTGATTAGCCAATCATCCAGATAGGGATGAACCCTAATGCCCTCCCTCCTCAATGCTGCGGTCACCACCACCATGACCTTGGAGAAGGTGGGAGATGCTGTGGCTAGACCAAAAGGGAAAGCTCGGAATTCAAAATGCAGACCCAGTATGGCAAAGCTAAGAAGCACTGATGGCCTGCCAAATGGGAATATCCAGATATGCCTTGAGAGGTCAAAGACCAAGAGGAACTCCCTGGGCTGAACTGCGGCGATCACAGACTGCACAGTCTCCATGTGAAAATGCCAGATACTGAGGCTGCGGTTGACTCCCTTGAGGTCCAACAACAGAGGGAAGGACCCTTCCTTTTTTGGAAACCACGAAATAGATGGAATATCACCCCGTCCCCCATTCCTGGCAAGGGACAGGAACAATTGCCTGCAACTGGAGCAACCACTGCAACGTGTCCTGCACCGCCGCCTGCCTGCTGCTACCAACATACTGGAAGGTCAAGAAAGAAATCTGTGAGGGGAGAGGAAAACGCTAATAATTTGTACGTGTCTCAAATAAGCTCCAAGACCCACTGGTATGATGTGATCTTGGCCCACTCTTCGTAGAGACAGCAGTCCCCCTATGGACGGGCTTGAGCAGGTCAGTACACCATCACTGAGAAGCCCTACGTGCCAAGGTGGCTCTTGAAGAGACACCTCTGGCACGCCTGTCCAACAAAAGGACTGCTTATGCCAATACCACGAGCACTGAGAAAAGCCAGGCTGCCCTGGTCGTTTTTTTTTTTTTTTTTTTTTTTTTTTAACTATCCTCGAAGTGAGCCATGGACTACCCTGCCTTCCCTGAAGGATGGGGTTTGTCCTCTGGTAGGCGCTGCATCTCAGAATCCTCTAGATCCTTCACAAGTCTTCTCCAAACAGGAGCTCTCCCTTAAACGGTAGCCGAATCAACTGTTGCTTTGATGCTTCATCTGCTCCCCAATGCCACAGCAAGCAGCGGAAACCACAGCTAGGGACATCTGTTTGGCCAATGTATGAACCAAGTCATACAATGTATCGGCTAAATAGGCCAGCCCAGTCTCCACATCCAGGAACTCGAGGGAGTCAAGGTCCCAGCCTCCAACATAACATCTGCTGCCTGCTGAACCCAGGAGAGACGCTGTGTAAGAGCTGCAGACTGCTGCCTGCAGAGCCAGCACCAAAACCTCAAACAAAACCTTCAAGGCAGATTCCAGCTTGCGGTCCTGGATATCCTTGAGAGTTATTCCCCTCCCCCCTCTACTGGCAATGTAGTCTTTTTAGTGACTGCCGCCACCAAGGTATCAACTCTTGGCAACGCCAAGCAGTCCAGCTCCACCACTGTGAACGGATATAGGTGAACCACCACCCTGGCCACCTGGAGACTAGCTTCTGGGGAGTCCCACTGCGCAGAGATAAGCTCATGCATCACCTCATGGACCAGAAAAGCCTTTGGCGGTCTACGGGTACTTGCCATTTTAGGATTAGCTGCCGTCTGCGTCTCCGGGGTGGTAATATTCAAAACCTATAAGGCAAGGACAGGAATTCCTCCCTATGGAACCCCGGACCACTACGGATCATCCTTTTCCTCCCCGACCGCCCCCCCCCCCTCCAAGTCCTCCAACTTGTGGGAAGAGAGGGAAGGCGTGGAAAAATTCTCATCTGATGGCACTGGGGACAAGAAGGTCAGAGACCCCACCTTCCAAGGCAGTCTCCAAGAGTGGCCACCTCGACGCTCCCATGGCCAGCAACAAGGAAGGGACCAACGAAAGACCAGGCAACTGCAATCCAGCCTCAGCAGACTGCTGTGCTCTTTTTAACAGAAAAGCTCTGTGCAAGTGCAATAAAATTCGGGGAAGAAATGGTACCTCCGTGTCCACGCCTCCTGCACCACCCGGAGGGGTCCCACCCTCGGAGTCCATGAGCAAAATGGTCCCAACACATTATACCTGACCACTATATACTTTGATTAAAGCCAGTTTTGAATTGCTTTCCATAGGCTAACATTTAAAAGTTATTTTGAAATGTATTTCAAATAGGATCCCAATACACTGAACATTTCCAACAGCAATGCTGAAGCTTCCCAAAGGCAGTGTCAATGGCATGCATCTCAAGTCACATCTATTATTTTTCTCTCAACTCCCTTTCATGACCTGAAGAGCTTTTCTGGGTTCCCAGTTTGCCTGGGCAGCTCCCAAATAGCTTGTGCACCAGAAGTTGGAAAAATCTGTGGCACAACTTCTGTCTGCAGCAATTTCAATGGCACATGTGTATAGATTCATATAGTCATATTTAAAATTTGCAATAAAGCTTTATAAGCACTGCCAACCCTGTCTGCACCTGGAGTTGTCATTTTCCAACTTCATTTTTTTTTTTTTATTTCAGGCAAAACAAAGGAAAAACATCCAGAAAAGGAACCACATAGTTCCTACTGAATGACAAATGCATCTTTAATCATTAACATGGCTTTAATCAAAATCTCCACGCAAACTCCCACCACCCTAACACCTTCCCCTATAGTTCCATCAGCTCTATTATTTTTGAATATTTCAATAAATAATTAACACCCATATCCTACACGCCCCCTTTACCTAACATACAGAAGACACTGCAAAGAGTTTCCCTTCTATGAACAGCCTCAGGAGTAGAATTCTTCATACAGGCTATGTACATAAGAACATAAGCACTGCCATGCTGGGAAAAGACCAATGGTCCATCAAGCCCAGCATCTTGTCTCCAACAGCGGCCAATCCAGGCTTCAAGAACCCAGCAACCCCCCCCCCCCCCCCCCACC
Source organism: Microcaecilia unicolor (assembly GCF_901765095.1). Classification (NCBI taxonomy): domain Eukaryota; kingdom Metazoa; phylum Chordata; class Amphibia; order Gymnophiona; family Siphonopidae; genus Microcaecilia; species Microcaecilia unicolor. The sequence goes on from NC_044038.1 coordinate 36,857,460, forward strand.
AAAAAAAAAAAATGTTTGTATTTAATAATGTTCAAGGACTACAAGTTTTCAAAATTTTCTCTGCCATTTTTTTTCTCCAATCATTCCCAATTAGAGGACCATGCTTCTTCCAATTACAGCACTGACCACCTGGCTGCCAATAATAAGCTTACCAAAAATAAATTCTCCCCCTCATACCCCTTCTCCTCCAAACCCAGGACCACCCCCACCACCAAAAAGGAAATGTCCCCAGTTCAAAGTGATTTCCTTTCCTATAATAGCCTCGATATACTTACCCACCCGATTCCAAAATCCCCCAATCTGTTCACACGCCTACCCCATATGAAAAAAAAAAAAAAAAGAACATTACATCCCCTCTCCAGCACTGTTCCTCTCCCCTGAGTGCCAGGGTCAGAGTAACAAAGGCCCCATGAAGACTTTTATATTGGGATTTGCCTATATGAAAACTGCCACAGAGCATCAAAACCCATAAACAAATTTCCCTCCAATTCACCTGATCCCAGGGAAGCCCCAACCAAGAACACTAAGCTGACATTCAAATTGGATCAAACCTTCTGTTCCAATTTCACCAGCCCCTCTACCTCAGGTTGATCTTGGATGACCACTCTCCAGTTCTGCTCCAGAATCAGAAAATAACGGAGTTGGTAACATTGAAAGAAAAGTACTTGAGCACCCCTTGCCACTTCCAATTGTTGGGGTAACATCAAGGTCCCACCCTGTCTCCTTAAAGCCCATTTATTTTCCTTAGCATAGCCTTAATTTTGCACCTGTTCAGTGGGTCCCATGTTCAGGTTTCTGGGAGATGGTCGGTTGTTTCTCCCTGCCCCCTCTTGGTGTATTTCCCCTTTTTTTACCTCTCATTTTATTTCTTCTATCAAAATATTGGCGTTCCTTTTCAAATTCCATTTAGTGTTATAAATCATTCCATACCCCATTCAGTCCATTTTCTTTACATAGCTCCCCAAAAGCAGTGGATGAAAAAGGAGTGAAAGTTTCCAATCTATGAAATGGCATTAATTCCCAAGCCCCCTTCCTCCTTATTCGATTCAGCCTCCTCTATTCCCACCAGAAGTCACTTGTTCCACACTGAACACCTGCTGTCTAGGGACTGGCTGCCTCTGTGGGAGCAGGGCAGTACTGTGGTGCAGAAATACCACCGCTTCACCATGCCTTCTTCCAGGCTCTACATATTCATCATCCAGGATCTCTGTAGTTTCCTGCGTGTGTTCAGATGTCATGTGATCTACCTGTTCCCCATCTGGAGACTCAACATCCTCTGAAGACTCCTGCCAGCCTTTCAGGTTTCAACTTATTTTTGATATACCACAAATCATATAAAGATGCTCATTTTCAAAGCACATACTTATTACACAGTAACATATGTAACTTTATAGGTCTATGTGCTTTGAAAATGAGCCTCAAAATATACTTCTAAGCAGTTAAAGTATTTAAAAAGGAAATAAAATATAATTAAAATAAATACAAACAAGGCAAACTGGGAAGACAAACCCAAACAAAAACCTGTTCAACCTTTTTAGAGAATAGGGAAAATGCTTTTGACCATTTTCCATCACCACCAATCAAGCAAGAAACCAGATACTAGCCTTCAGGCTGACTTAGCAAGGCATTTGCTTTTGTAGAGCTTTCTGCTTTCTTGTTGTCTTAGAAATCAGATACAGAACAATGGAAAGTGTCTAATTATATATCACAGTCCTTTGCTTTCTAGCCGATATAATACATTCTTCTTGATATCTTAAGTTTAACAAACTCCTTTGGTCATTTTCTGGGGCTGGGCAGGGGTGGTTATTTATTTATAAACAAGCTCTGGTGTCTGGAAACTCCACTCCCTCCAGGACCCCAAAGATCTAGATATTGGAGCACCTGTCCCAGTACTCCTGGTTCTCCACCTATCTTTAAGGCATTGCACTTCATTTCAGTTCCTGTATGATGGCCAAGTCTTCTGCCCATGTGTCCACCAGTTCACCCACATGCTTTTCCATCCATTCCAAAACAAGATCTATTTTAGATTTCAACTTTACACTCCCTGATTTCTTGCAGCAGCATTTTCAGATCGACAAGCTCCAGCTCCTGCTTGCTTGGTGTTCATCCTCCACATGCACACGTGGTCCCCACCACCATCTTGAAGTGCACCACGAATGTCACTGCCAGCTCTATTTTTAGGGCACACATCTTAATTATTGTGCCAGGTTTACCCCTCCCACTGCATAGCATTTCTGATGCAACTTCCACTACAGATTCAGGTGGTATCAGTCTCTAACCACCATTAATTTATAATCACATGGGAGCTCGGAGGCTGCTCATCTGCTCTTCCCACCACTGAAACCAAAAGCCCTCCATCATTACTACTTTTATTTCCTTTTCATTTCACTCTTTTTTTCTGCCTGTCTCCTCTGCGTAAGAACTTTTTCCTGCTCAAAGTGCTTTTCACACACTTACAATCTTCCCTCTTCTTCACTTCTTTTAGTTTCTCCTCTTTGACCCTTACATTCCTTCATCTCTTATCATATGTTTCTTCATCGGGTCTCCTCCACGTATCTTTTACCTCCTGCAATTCCTTTCATGCTGCTTATTCTTCCTATCCTTACTGCACCCATAATTAAATGTGCATATAACCTACATGCAACCCATCAACATCTTATGCCCCTATATCTTACAGAACCTTTCAACTCTTCCTCTGCCACTCCATGCAATGCCCGTCCCAAGAGTGCCCAAAATCCATTAAAGCCTCCACCTCCTCTGCCAGCAAGTCATTTCAGGTTTTATGTTCAATTCTTACAAAATCAAATAATTACACACCCAGGTTCCCCTTCCATTTCTTTTTACCAAATTTTGCAATAACCCCCATAGCTGAAAGGGTTAATGAAGATAAACAAAAGGGTTTTTCAATACAATCCTTACTTCTAAGTTCATTAACCCTGGCAGTTATGTGGATTATTGCAGAACAGAGGTATATTTAACAGTGGAAGCAGAATTGCAGCGTACAGGAAGTAGGGCATGGTTGTTTGCTGCTTGTGCTGTACCCAGTAATGTTCTGTTCTTCTGTAATGGTCAAAAGCTAAGGGTTGTTTAGTATGCTAAAAGTTGAATTAAAATACTTTAAAGGGATGTCAGTTTTTTGCCTCTGCAACAGCTGTATGGCATCAAGAACTCTGCACTGAAAAAAGTATTCTTATAGTTTAGTATCATGACAGACTTGACAAATTAAGTGGACAAGGGTACAATTGCAAAGGCATAGTTTAGTGGGAGGTTCATGGAGGAAACGACGCTCCATAAAAATGTTCATGGTGCTGAATCCTAACCTCCCAACCACAACTAAGCAAAATACACCTATGATCAGTGATTGTGGGTGGGGAAAGAAGAGCACAGCACTCGCTATGCAATGGGATAGTATGGCAGTAACTACAAAGGGACAGAAAATAGCAAGGTATCTGCATCAATAAGGATGTTAGGAACAGAAGGGAACCATTTCATGTCACTCTGCAATTGTGAACAAGACAAACTATCGGGTCCCTGTCCTCCCCACTCCCATATTAGCATAGCATTATTTTTTCTGTACTAGAACTTCATCATGATAAAACCAATGCAAATAAGTGGATTGGTGCTCAAATTTATATGCTTATTTATAAAAGCTTTGTTGCTAATACCTGAAAATTCTCCATCAATAGCCAAGAAGTCTGCTTCCTTAATTGCTTCACATACTTTTGGTAAATTGTGCTTAAAATCTGCAAATGACAAAAAATAAGGACACATTACTACACATACTATAAACACAGCAGTCCTAACTATAAACAATATAACCCAATAGAACTAGGAGTCTAGAAGCTAATTTAGGCTATAGGCAAGTATTGGGTGACGTACATACAAAAATGCGCAGTTCACCATTGGAAATCTGGATCTCTAACTGCTTAAACAGTCATTTGCACAAGAACCAGAACTCAGCTGCAGAACTGTGCAGATGTAGCAAAAATATTCCCTCCAAACCTCAAATATGACAAATGGCTTAAAATTTATCAGCCTTCTCTAAAGAAAAAAAAAATATATATATATATAAACCCCAAGTATAATACCCAAGGCTGGCAAGCAATGTTTTTAATCACATTTTTTGGGGGGGGGGGGGGGGGGGGGGTTACTGACCACTAGGGGAGAAAGGGGAGGTCATCCCCAATTCCCTCCAGTAGTCATCTTGTCATTTAGGGCACGTTTAGTGGCTTATTCGTTAATAAAGAAGGTCTAGACCAAAACATCCAACTTAAGCCCTAGATGTTTTTGTTTTGTTCCATTATGGCAGAAAAACGTCCAAGTCTTAGAAACGTCCAGATCCCGCCCTTAACATGGCCCCTTGTGATCTGAATGCACTTCTGATGGACTTCATAGAAAATCATCTAAAAATTGGTTTCAAAAATACCAATTGAATGTTTTGTGAGAACAACGTCCAAATGCAGATTTATGCCACTTTTTGAAGGTTTTTCTCTTTTAAAAATGAGCCCCATTGTCACCCAAGACAGCTTTCCCTATAGCCTCAACAGAAAATAGTATATTAGAAGACAGCGGAATTATCTTCTGTTCCTTCTGGTCTGCCTTTAATTTCGTTTCTTTCTTTGGTATAAACTAATTCTTTAAACCCTTCCTCCTCGATATTGGATCCATGGCCAGCATTTTTATTTCAGAAGTTTCTTCATTGCTACAATTCTTCATCCACTGATTATCCTCTGGACTAGGTCTATCTAAATGGAAACATATAGTGATCACCTCCATTCTGAAAAGTTAACCCAGATTCAACAGACCAGTGCTTTCCAAACTGTAGGTCACAATCCAGATCAGTGCTTTCCAAACTGTAGGTCACAACGTCAACTGAGATAACATATGCTGCATTTGGGATTGCGACCAGAGTGGACATTCTGACATGCCTCGAAGGGGTCGTGGCCACAAGTTGTTTGAGCAGTACTGCAATAGACCCCACTTATTATATATAGTCCTATAATGAACTTAAGTCTTCTTTTCAAAAACTATTTGAAAGTCTATGGTGCAACATCTTTCACTGAGAACACTCTGGTGCTCCTTCCAAGACAAACCATTGCCAGAATGAGCACAGAAGAGAAACATTACTTACTGCTCTAAATAATGAAATCAGATCTACATTGGATCAGTGCAACTGTTATACTTTTTCATCATTAGACCTGTCAGCTGTATTCAACTTAATTGTTCATAATCTAATGCTTTCCTGCTTGCATGACATTGGGTATCCAGGGTACCGTCCCGAAGCGGTTTATGTCTTATCTATCTAAACGTACCTTTCAAGTCACCAGTAAACAAGCTTTACTCTCTGCATATCAGGCTCTAAGTAATGCTCCCCAGGGATCGCTAATAGCATCTATATTATTGAATATCTGTTTCCATCTACTATTACTTATTCAATCTATGGGTTTCAGCCCATATTGTTATACAGATACTCTATTCAAATACTCTACACCATTCAGTCCTTTTCAGATGCTTCATCATTACAAATGTGTGTAAATGCACTTACTAACTGGCTTCCTGTAAAACTGACATTGAATACCTCTAACATAAAGCTACATTTTATCTGGAGCAAAGGTCAGCTAGCCCCACTTATTTCACTATTAAAGACATTTCATTGCCATTTTGTGAGGATCAGTGGATTTTAGGTGTCGTCTGACCAAAAACTTTCATTTCTTCCTCAAATTAAGTAAGCTCGGCTTTTCTGCACTAAACTCATTCTATATGATCTTACATCAATTTGGAACATTACTCCTTACATTAGTCATGTCGCATTGATTTCAATTCACTCAATAGTGGTTTGCTGCTCAAACCTCTTCATAGAGAACAGTTTGTACAATCTACAGCAGTTAAGCTTAACCACAAGACCAGCTGCTATGACAGTGTTAACACTATTATTGGCATAAGAACACTGCATGCCATTTGCCACTAGGATCAAGAACCAACATTAAGATTTTGTATATCAGTCTGTATTTACTAACAATACAACATACATCCGATTTGTTATATTATTCTCCAGGGCCGCCGAGAGGGGGGGGGACAAAATTCCCCGGGCCCGGGCCTCCAGGGGGTGCCCGGCGCCACCGCCGCAGTCCGGCCCGCCCGCACTCCGTCGCTCCCTGGCATTGAATTTAAGTGCCTCACCTTCGAAAGCACAGCAAGCAGCGGCAGACCACTCCTTCCTTCCGTGTCCCGCCCTCGCCTGACGTAACTTCCGCGAGGGCGGGACACAGAAGGAAGGAGTGGTCTGCTGCTGCTTGCTGCGCCTTCGAAGGTGAAGCGCTTAAGGTCAGTACAGAGGGCCCGTGGGTGGAGAGAGGGCACGGGGGCGGGTAAAGGGGGGGCCCCGGGGGTGGCCTTGTCCCGGGCCTGGCCCAGTCTCTCAGTGGCCCTGTTATTCTCCTTTCCACTCTTTTAGGTCTCCGAAGTAGCACTCCTGGCACTCCCTCCTCCATTTCACCTATGACTGGACATATCTAGAGATACAACATTTATGTTGGTCGCTTTTTATGAAATGCTTTGCCATTCAAACTCTGCATTCTAGCATTTAAGGAAAAGTTCACCTTTGGAGATTAACCCTATTTTTTTCTGCCTTTTTTTCTTCTTGTTTGAATATAGCACTGTAAACCACCAAGATATATTGCCGAAGATACAAATGGAATTTCAAAAAATTGTATAAATAGGATTATCCTTCATATGACCAAGGACTATAGCACCCAGTCCCAACTGTAATCTTTTCCAAAACAGACCACTGAAAAGTTGGAATCTACCAACATAATAAACGATGGAAAAGGAAGACCAACATGGCCTATCGTGTAACTAAAACGACTATTAGGCTTGTAACTGTTTCTTTCCCCATGTTTGTGTTGGGATTTTATCCTCTGTGAAGTGCAGCTTGCACTCCCCATGCCTGCATGCTGAGGTTGTACCTACCACAAATTATTCTCCTCATGATGTTTTTAGAAGTGCCAAACAGTTATATAAACCGAAGTGCCCTATGTTTGGGCATCCATGCTGACTTTAATGTGGGAAAATTATAAGGACAATTTAAAACTGATCCCGTGAAATAATGCACTCACTTGCTTCAGTGTTTTCTGTATATAAAGTCACTAATAGAAATTAAAGAAACATCTATGTAGGAATAATTAAGATTCTTAAATAGTCTTACTTATGAACTAAATATTTTTCCAATACACACAAAAAAGGGGAAGAAATCTTAGAACATCAGACTCTCAATTTGGAAACACTCATCATCAACCAAAACCCACAGCCACAGACTTCAGGGCCCGATTCACCACATTTTATTTTCACCAGACAGAATGCAATAAGCGCCTCCGGGCCTGATCAAAAGTAAATGTAGGTGCTAGAGGCCACTAGCACTGGACTAACGACAGTTTTACACAGCACCCATGATCACAGGGCATCAGGCACACAAGGAAAACAGCAGAGCTCATTTAATTATATTTAAGCTCTCCGGTATTGCACCCATATGATCAGAGAACTGGCTCAGAGCTGGTATTAGGGTTAAGAGTCTTCCTCCCCCCATCCATGCTAGGCAGCCCGCCTAGTGCCCCCTCCCAGATAGCAACATGGGTGGCTGGAGGTCCAGCAGACCTCTAGCCCCCCAACCCTCCCAAAAAAAAAAAAATCCCTGGTGGCCCATTAGGCTACATTCCTCATCCCCCACTTGCCCCAATGGTCTAGCAGACCCCTCCCCCCCATACCTCCTTGTGTGATGGAGTGAGTAGAACTCCCAGTGCATTAAGGCACCCAGCCCAGTGCATCCCACCGCCGTTTTGGAGGGAGAGCTACTCCCTCTTCCATCACACAAAGTATGGGAGGGAGGGGGCCACTAGACCACTAGGGCGGGTGGGGGTGGCGTATGTAGCCCACATGGCCACCAGAGATTTTTTTGGGATGTTTTTGTTTGGGGGGGGGGGTGTTAGAGGGGCTGGAGATCCACAAATCTCCATTCCCCTGTGCCCTTATGTCTGGGGTGGTCGACGGCCGGTGAGGGTAGGTGTGGGGGGCCCACGGACCTCCATCTCCTGCGTTTGACAGGTCTAGGCTTTTGATAGCCCAAACCCATCAAATAAGTGCAGGAGGACTATGCCTTAGTGCATGCCAAGCACAATCCTCCCACACTTTTCACACAATGATCAACGCTAATAACACACCTAAATTACTATGTTATTAGCGTTGATCATTGGTGAGTTAATTTTAGGGCACTGTTTCGGAACAGCATGGGGAATCGAACATCGAGGCCTCAGTGAATCAGGCCTTTAGACAAGAAACAGAAAAGGAACTAAAATGGTAATAAATTACAAACTGGCTTGGGGTCAATTAGCAAAGCAATATCCAAGCAGAACTCTACCACAAATATAAGAAAAGAACTACAAAGCAATGAATTCAAAATGTTTTTATTAAAACAAAAGAAGAATGTAAACATGTAAGTTAAGAACCTAGTCCAATGAGTAACCCTTGGCAGGGACATCCTTGTAGAAAGCCCACTCGAAGCTTTGGGGTGCCCCATGCTGCCTCAACATTCCTACATATCCATACTGCAACCGCACCTCGAAAACTGGGTTCAATTCTGGTTGCCGCATCTCAAAAAAGATATAGTGGAATTAGAAAAGTTACAGAGAAGGGCGACGAAAATGATAAAGCGGATGGGATGACTTCCCTATGAGGAAAGGCTAAAGCGGCTAGGGCTCTTCAGCTTAGAGAAAAGGCGGCTGAGTGGAGATATGATAGAGGTCTATAAAATAATGAGTGGAGTGGGGGGCATGCGATGAAGCTACACTGTAGTAAATTTAAAACGAATCAGAGAAAATGTTTCTTCGCTCAACATGTAATTGAACTCTGGAATTCGTTGCCAGAAAATGTGGTAACGGCGGTTAGCTTAGTGGAGTTTAAAAAAAGGTTTGGACGGCTTCCTAAAGGAAAAGTCCATAGACCTATTAAATGGACTTGGGGAAAATCCACTATTTCTGGGATAAGCAGTATAAAATGTTTTGTACTTTTATGGGATCTTGCCAGGTATTTGTGACCTGGATTGGCCACTGTTGGAAAAAGGATGCTGGGCTTGATGGACCTTTGGTCTTTCCCAGTATGGCAATACTTATGTACCTTCTGACATCTAACATGTTGCACTCTCTGGGAGCTCTAATAAGGCAGCTGCAACACCCCATGCATAGTGACATCTACACCCGCACAGGTTGCACCCTTATGTCTCAAAGGACACTTGCTGCAGCTGAACCTGTTAGCCCATGCACCTCCACAGCATCAGCCCTAACTTCAGACACAGTCCTCTGCCAGAACTAAAGCAATATTATATAAATGAGTGAATAAAGCATTCTTGGACTCAATATATAGAACACTAAAGAAGTCCACAGATACTGGGCAAACTGAGAAACTATACTGGATAAGAACTCTTTCTGGGTCATTCCATGCCAAGTGGTCTAAAATTTAAAAAAGTTCCCACCATCATGTTCTCCAGTTTTGTTCAAATTTTATCTGTTGCGCGAGTCACGTGTTAAACGAAGTTTCCCAAAATTTGAGGTCTCTAACTGCAATAGTTGCAGATCTAGACCCCCTTTTCTGAAAGGTTGTCAGCCCATGAGCGCGCAACATTTACCAAAATGCCATTTTTGGGGTCTAATAAAATCCACACACATTTATAAGAATGGCTAAAAAAAATTCAAATCCTGTACAGTTTTTGGTGCTAATTCCGATGAAATAAATTTTAACATTATGGATGCAAAATCCAACAAGTTGACTCAAAGTGTGCATCAAAATTGGTCGCGACTCATCGGAACATATTTGGACCAATATTCAGACCACAACAACTTCCATGCAAACAAAGATACGGACTTGAATTTTTGAACAAACAATATGCTTGTGCTGGACATAATACTGCCAAATTTGCAACTAATCAGCATCTATAACCGCCCTGCAGGATCTCTTCAAAGTTGGCACTGTCAGCGCAAATGGTAAAATGTACCAAAGATCAAAGCCAATTATTAAAAAAGAGTCTGCCTGAATCAGCTTGTGAACAGTATCTGAAAGAGAAAATTGTGCTCTACAACACTGATATGTTTTTGTTTTGCAATGCCACCATTAAGTAGCCATTTACTCAGGTCAAAGTATATTATATTTTGTGTGCGCAATGTATTGCGTTGGTCCATGATGGCTGAGCCATTACTGGTTGTCACATTGAAACCAGCATCCCCATCGCCATAGGGACCACGCCCTATAGCCATGCAGTAACAGCCACAGGTGGGTTTCTTTACTGTAGGATCCCAAGCCTGATTGTGTTCTTTACTGCAGCCTGCCTTCTTCAGTTACTTCATTGCAGGTTCCCAAGCCTGCCATCTTCAGTTACTTCATTGCAGGTTCCCAAGCCTGCCATCTTCAGTTACTTCATCACTCTGAAAGCATCATTGATCTGCAAGAGAACGGTTTCAGGGAAACTATATTGCCGACCAGATGATGTCACGGATGGAGCTGGAATAACAGCAATGATAAGTTGTTCTGGGATCCAGCAAGTATCACGTCTTACCGGCCAATAAAATGAAGTAGCGGGACCATGAGGAGGATGCATAAAGCTTATAAAAGCATCTTTCTGTTCAACTGACGTTTCACAAACATTTCCAATCCACCATAACAGCTCACAATAAACGATTGGACAATCAACAAATAAAATACGAATGAATAAATAATTATATCAATACTTTTAAGCGACTATTAAGACTCAATTTCCTAGAAATGAAGAAAAATTAGCGCATCAAGCGTACTAAATATAACATACTTTGACCTGAGTAAATGGCTACTTAATGGTGGCAATGCAAAACAAAAACATATCAGTGTTGTACAGCACAATTTTCTCTTTCAGATGATACTGTTCACAAGCTGATTCAGGCAGACTCTTTTTTAATAATTGGCTTTGAACTTTGGTACATTTTACCATTTGCACTGACAGTGCCAACTTTGAAGAGATCCTGCAGGGCGGTTATAGATGCTGGTTAGTTGCAAATCTGGCAGTATTATGTCCAGCACAAGCACAATGCTTGTTCAAAATTTTAAGTCCGTATCTTTGTTTGCATGGAAGTTGTTGCGGTCTGAATATTGGTCCAAATATGTTCCGATGAGTTGCGACCAATTTTGATGCACACTTTGAGTCAACTTGTTTGACTGGATTTTGCATCCATTATGTTAAAATGTATTTCATCGGAATTAGCATCAAAAACTGTACAGGATTTGAATTTGTTAGCCATAAATGTGTTTGGATTTTATTAGACCCCAAAAATGGCATTTTGGTAAATGTCGCGCGCTCATGGACTGACAACCTTTCAGAAAAGGGGGTCTAGATCTGCAACTATTGCAGTTAGAGACCTCAAATTTTGGGGAAACTTCGTTTAACATGCGACTCGCACAACAGATAAAATTTGAACAAAATTGGAGACATGATGGAGGGAAGGTTTAGACCACTTGGCATGGAATGACCCTTCTCCATTTTTTTTCCTTTTAGTTTAAGGCCCAGAGCCACATAGGTTTTGTGGCAGCTACTTCAGCCGCTAGCTTTCATATAGCTATACGTATCCTGATAATTTGGTTGTTGTAGGTTGAATAACTCAGGAGATACATGAATTATTTCTAAAAACTGTAAAAAAAATAATTCAAAAAGGTAATATTAGTTTTTCAGGTATTTATAAATACTCGGTGTCACACTCAATCGCAACCTTACCCTTGAGAGCCAAGTAAACTCTGCAACAAAGAAAATGTTCTATTCAATATGGAAGCTCAAACGATTAAAACCTTTCTTCCCAAGAGCAACTTTTCGATACCTAATACAATCAATGGTCCTAAGCCATGCAGATTATTGCAACGGAATCTACGCAGGCTGCAAAGAACTCATAAAAAAACTCTAGACCACCCAAAATACAGCAGGCAGGCTGATATTCAGCAAAACACGCTTTGAAAGTGCCAAAACCCTCTGAGAAAAGTTGCATTGGCTCCCAATCAAAGAACGGATCATCTTCAAAATCTGCACCTTAGTCCACAAAATCATGCACGGCGTAGTCCCAGTATACATGACAGACCTTATAGACTTACCAATAAGAAACAAAGTCAGATCGTCAAGATCCTATCTAAACCGACACTACCCAAATTGCAAAGGACTGAAATACAAAACAACTTCCGCAGCCGGCTTCTCCTACAACTATGGAATGGGCTCCCAAAAGCTGTGAAAACAATCCACGACCACTTGAACTTCAGGAAATAAAACCTACCTCTTCAAAAAGGCCTACCCCAACGACCCCACGTAACCCTCTTCAACTACCAGCACAGCATGACTATGATCGAACAGGACATCACGCAATCTTCATCCATTTCGACCCTCCACTTATACCTCATACGATCACTATACAACTTTGTATTTGTTATCCACCGACTGGGCAAACACCTTTGACGGTACTATGCAAGCCACATTGAGCCTGTAAATAGGTGGGAAAATGTGGGGTACAAATGCAACAAATAAATAAATACATTTAATTAACTACCAGATATACGGAGCTTCTCATTACAAGTAGTACAGTGCCAAATACTAGTGTTAGTTCTACGTCTTGAATAGTTGATTGCTACAACACATACTGTTGGCCTTTACTCAATATTTTCCTCCTTAGGCATAGCATGGGAAAATTCCCTGTTTGGCTAATACCCTATAAATCTTAGCCTTATATTTGTACACCAACTACTGAAAATTTAAGCTTCATTCTCTATATTGAGATATGCTCATCTTCATAATTTTTATAATACATGTTAGGATAAACAAGCCTCATCCCAGCTTCTTATATCTCACAGAAAAAGACAAACCAAAAGGATCAGCTGTTTCAGTCTTTCTCCTACATCTTGTATGATCAACTGGCAGTGAGGATGGCAAAAATCTTGTAAAACTATCAGACAGTGAGGACTAACCACTGCTCCTACACAGTATATTGAACTACCTTAAGTCTCAGCTATTACAACACAAACAGCTTAAAGATATGTCTCAGCTTTTTTTCAAGAAACCAACAATTTTCCTTACATCATCACTCCTTCCATAGCCATATGCATTTAAGTTACATAACCCAAATCAGGTTGATTTACCACAGAGAAAAAGGGATGCAAGTTTGGTTTTGTTTTGATAACTATATTAAACAAGAACTTATAGAACAAATAAAATAATTGGCAGCAGAAGCAACCTAGTGCAGCAGCCAGATAAATCAGGAACGCAGGGTTCAAACCCTTCTTGTGATTTTAGGCAAGTCAGTTAACCCGATATTATCTCGGGTACTAAGACTATAAGCCCAGCACATTAAGGAGAGCAAGAAAATAACTTGTCATGTAATGAAATGCACCATGAGCTCAAATATAGATAAAGTGAGATTATTTACATATATTTTACTGCAAATAGGATTAATAAAAGTTAATTGGCTAAAAACTAAGGTCGCAATTAAAACCTCTGGAATCCGGAGAAGGCCAGAAATTAGTCTACTCAAATCATTTCACATCGAAAGTGGATACACTTGAGGCACTGCCAGCTGAAATTCTAGAAAATAACAGTTACTATCTACCCACAAACATGTTTGAAACCAAATATTTCTGCCCAGCCAACAGGGCTCCCTGGCTTCTTTCGCTGCAAAAGAACATAGCTTCAAAGTTGTGCACAGAGCTCAGGCTGTAACGATGGTTGTCACCGTCGAGTGTTCCTGTTACATCACATCGCACAACTACCACCTCTCCAAAAAAAAAAAAAAAACCTTGACAAGGAAAGGTGGGAAGGAAACCAGAAAGTATGGTCCACGACCAAAAAAAAAAAACCCCAGTCAACCGAAACGAAACCATTTAAAAACTACAACATCAAACTGCGACTTCGACAAAGCCCCACAACTTCACTTACTGCTCCGGGTAACCTCCATCCCTGCAGACCTGCACCAGCACTGCTAAGACGAAGCGCACCCACCAACCGCCCCTTAACCTTTTCCTAGAGATTACTTCCGGGACCAACCACAGCGGCCCCGACTGTAAACGACGCACTACGTCGAGGACAAGGAGGTAAACCTCCTTGGTCGAGGAGCTGCTGCTGGGGTAGAAGAGTCGAGGAAAGAATCGCGTGTCCCGGAAGTAATCGCCAAGCAGCCCGTGGTAACCATAGAGATGTCATGGCTTCCTGAGACCTGGATAGTCTGGAGGATTCGCAACAAAGCAGTTGTTTGGTCTGCAACAGCGATCAGGGCTTCTGTACTAGACTGTTGAGATCTTTGTAATACACAGCTGCAAAGAATTAAAGAATAGCCAGTTAGACACCATTATATTGGCACTATGAGTAGCAAAGAGACTCTTGCTGAGTCTTTAGGACGTGCAATTCAATATTTTCTATGGAAAAGAAAATAAGATGATCAAACAAAATAAAACATGAAAAAGAAAATAACCACACTCCTCTACTTAATATTTTCTATGAAACTCAATGCCGTCTGAAGAGCTTGTATCCTCGAAAGTACCCATATATTTATTCTCCAGATCTTGTAGAGACCCCTTTATTTATTTTTTTAAGCACATCCACATCAGCGTTATGGTGTAACTATGCCAACCAGCTTCACCATCAAATAATTCACCCCAAATTGTCAACGTAGATTTGTTTCTCAATAAGCAAAACCTTTAAAATAATTTTTCATCCACTTCTGCTTACACCCTATGCTATTAAGATGTTTTAATTTATATTGTGCTGACATTGTATAAGTAGCATACTATGCCATAAAGTGAACTGTTATCTGTATGTTTTTCTGCTGTAATTGCCTGCTGCCTATGTCTGGCTCGTGCTTGCTGTACGGGTGAATATCTTCAAAAACAGCGGTAAATAAATCCAAATAAATTAAGCAGGCGCACAAAGCAAACCATTTTCAGAGGAAAGAGTGTTCCAGGACAAGAGATAAGTGTATACATCAGGTAAGTAGATTCAGCAGCAATACCAGAAGAAATGTCTTCAAGGAAGGGATGATGGATCTAAAGAATGGTCTTCCTGCTGAACAGGTGGTTACAAATGGTAAGACGCAATGCTCTCCAAGATCAAGTCAGGGAGCTTGTTCTTAGTCCCAGATGTCACAGTGATCAGAAAAGCGTTTTGGAGAGCCAAGATGCTCTCAGTGGCTTCTCCAAGATTTTGGAATAATCTTCAGTTTCAGAATCACAGTGAATTCATTTGCTGATTTTTAGAAAGAAGCTTAAGGCTTATTGCTTCCTAGTAAAATAAGTATTTTTATACTAGCAATAGATTATATTTTAGTTGTATTTATTGTATTGTACTGTGATGATGGATCCTGTTATTATGGTAATCCACCTTGATTGTCATTAGTTAGAGGGGCGGTATGCAAGATTTATAACATAAAAATATGCTAAGCACACAGGACCCCTAGTGGCCAGAACATGAATAGGAGAATAAGGATTGGTTGGGATCTGTGTCATTTCTCCAGGAGTGAATTGGATGGACCTAATGGTCTTTGATGTGATATTCTGTGACAGCGCTTAGAAGACTACTGATAGGATTAAGCTTGGAAGGTTACATCCCAAATCAAAACAAAAACTGACTTTGATAAGAAGTGATATTGTACAAGCAGTCAAGCTTGTAAGACAGACAGGATAGGCAAACTGGGTGTGTCAATTGTTTTTCTGGAATCATTTATTATGTTACTGTTTTCAAAGATCTTACAGCTATAGAACTATTAATACCTTTAAGCAGGTAAATGCTTGGGAGGAGGAGATTCACACCAAGTGCAATTCTATAATCTAGGCACCTGCATATATTAGCACTTACGTACATATGTGCACATTTTCCCACAGAAGTGCTAGCAGGGTGCCTAAGTTCAATTCTGCAAATGCATGCTTAAATTACATAGCATGTATTTGCAAAGGGGCATAGCCATGTGTAAGTCCTTAATAATAACAACATTATTTTAGACACCAGACTGTTGTCCTGATCTCTTGAGTCATCTGCCCACTTCCCACTGTCTTTGTACTGTTATTCTCTTTGTAGGATTTTGGTGTTTGTCCACCTTCGGTGGACTTTTCACCATAACCATGTGTGGAACATGGGTAGGGCTCACAGTTAGTCACATAACTTACAGAATAGTGTAAATTACATGCATCCCTGACGATTTTAGGCACCCACACTTAGGCTAGGTCTATAGGTAGTGTAACTGTAGAACCTAAATGTTAGGTGCACCAATACTGAGTGATGCTAGTATTCTGACTCCTAGGTGACCAGGTTCTGTTATAAAATACATTCCTACTGTGCATCCTCGGGTCACCTAAATAGAGGCACTCAGTTGTAAAATTGTGTACAGGTGCAGTGCTGTCTCAATGTAAAAGGGCAAGTGTCAGGCCTGGCCTGAAAAGCTCTACCTTGGACACCTTACATCCTACCTCTGATGGGCTAATCTCTAGCCTTCCTTTGCTTGTGAAGCTTCTTGATTGTGTGTGTGGTCCTCCACCAACTACAGGCTTATTGTGATGAATACTCTCTTTTTTAATCTTAACAACATGGTTTTTTCATCCATTTTCTGGTGTTGAAACCTTACTGCTTGTGTTGTTGGATACCTTATTTAAGGGATTGATACCACCTAGTATGGTGTTTCTTGTACTCTTTCTTCATGTCACCGCAGCCTTTGATTCTGTTAATCATGAAATGTTACATCAGCTTCATTTTGTGGGCCTGGGAGAAACTGTTTCCAACAGTGGCCAATCCAGGTCACAAATACCTGGTAAGGTCCCAAAAAAGTTCAATACATTTTATGCTGCTTATCCCAGAAATAAGCAGTGGATTTTCCCCAAGTCAATTTAATAATGGTCTATGGACTTTTCCTTTAAGAAGCCGTCCAGACCTTTTTTAAACCCCACTAAGCTAACCACCTTTACCACATTCTCTGGCAACGAATTCCAGAGTTTAATTACATGTTGAGTGAAGAAACATTTTCTCCAATTCATATTAAATTTACTACTTTGTAGCTTCATCGCATGCCCCTTAGTCCTAGTATTTTTGGAGAGAGTAAACAAATGATTCATGTCTACCCGTTTCAGTCCACTCCACTTCTTACTTGACTGATCGCCAGCTCATATAAAGACTTTGGTGTCTTTATAGTGGCTTATAAAACATGGAGTCAGGGCTCAGCCCTTTCTGCATTACTTTTTCATTTTTACTTATGTCTTTTATGTAGTATTATTAGAGCCTATGGTGTTTTTATCATTTTTATGCAAATAATAATTTATTATATGCATCTGTTGCCCTGGGAGATGGGCCTTATGGTGACTAACTCTCTGGTGGTTTCAGTGCTGTTGTTTCTTGGCTGGCCAATTGTGGTCTGATGGTAAATTGTCATAAAACTAAGGCCCTCTTTGTGACATAAGATAAGACTTTTGTTCCATCTCTTGTTGTTCGCATAGCTGACATGGACATTTCTCTGTACTTTCTATCTGCATGTTACCACTACAATCAAGAACTCTTTCCATGAAATGAAGATACTTAGATGCTTGTGACTTATCTTCACAGAATCTGATTTCTGTACTGTAGTTTAAGCACATAATATGCCCTTTGTGGATTTTGGGAATATAGCGTTACATGGCTTGCCTTCCATCTTTGCAGTTGGTTTTCCTTATGGCTGCCTGGTGTATATTGGGCATGGCTCATTCAGACCATATCACCCCAGCTCTGAAATGGTTCATTGGTTGCCCGTTGAACAACTTTTTGAGGTCTTTTCAGTTGTAGCTCAAGGTAAGTTACATTCAGGTACAGTAGCAACGAATACAATAATAAAGTACTTTTGTTGTGTTTTAAATTATGATAGTATTCATGTCTTGATTGCTTACATTCCCAGTCTATGTTCGCTTACAGTGCATAAGAACATGAGTATTCATATTAGGTTAGACCAATGGTCCATCTAGCCCAGTATCCTGTTTTCCAAACAGTGGCCAAGCCAGGTCACAAGTGCCTGGCAGAAACCCAAATTGTGGCAACACTTTAGCCCTTTGGTTTACGGTAGGCTTACTCTAACCCATGTATGTTCCTTTTCTTGTTATACTCCTCTCCTGTGGAACATGCCACTAGTCACTTTATGTAACACAGGTGACAATGATTTTTGTAGGTTTTCAAAGGCCTGTTTATTCAGAATTGCTTCATTTTGTCAACCTTTTATTAGTTTCCATCTGTTTCTTATGACTATGCATTATTATGTTTTTCTTTAGTGCAAATGTTTGCTTGTACCCCCACCTTGACCCATAGAAATGACGGGTTATAAGCTTTGTACATAAATAAAATTATTATAAATTTAGTTGCATTCCTGCTGGGATGAGAAACACTTTATAAGCCTGAATTATAGTCAAAAGGGAAGTGCAAGAATGATATTATAGTTACATTAGAAAATCAGTAGTGAAAAAAAATCTGTTTTATGATATTGATATATATATATATATATTTTATTTTATTTTTTTTGTAATGCCATGTAAATACTCTGCTGTCCAGATAAGTGCCATTGCCCAGGGCCACACCCAGATTTCCAGCAGCATTATCCAAATAATGCTATTGAAAATCCCTGCACAAAAGCCCTGGCACAAAGCCTGGGTGGAGCCAGGAGTTACCTGGAGACCGGCAGTCAGCACCAGTATCTAGATAACTCAATACAGTAATAAAAGCTGTGCTAAGTTATCCAGATGGTTATCCATGTCACAGCTCTGCCTGTTATACCCGGATATTCAACACCAATATCCAGCTAGCAGCCAGTGATGAATATTCAAACAACACAGCTGGCTGGTATTTAAATGAAACACCAACTGTGGAGTTACAATATTGACCCAACTATATTTTATCAGGTCAATATTGAGCTGGCAGCAGTGAATGGTTTTTTTTTTAATGCTGACCACCACTGGCTAATTTAGATATGGATTTTCAATGCCAGGCCAACTTTGGGCAACAGCATTGGATATCTGGGTCAGGAAGTTATATGGGGCATTACTGATATTCAGTGCTAGACCCACATAATTAACCAGGCAAATTTAGAACTGCTGTTTAAGCAGTCCTACATGCTCGGTTTTCTATACGGGCATCAGTTCTGAATACTACTAGTGCCCATGTAACTTCCAGGACTGCCCCAACTCCATCTCATGACCAGCCTCATATTCAGCAGCACTGCCTGGCTTAGTGGCACTGAATATCCCTGCCTGAACTGCTGAGTGATTTGTTTTACTGGGTAGGAGCCTCTAATTCCTGGCTAAATCATTTTGAATATCAGGCCCTATATTATTAATGTGTTTTGACCCCCTTTTATTGGGGAAGGTGGGATATAAATAGTACAGCAGTATGGGGGGAATTCTGTATAGAGCACCCAAAGTTATGATTTCATTTATTTATTGGGATTTATTAACCACCTTTATGAAGAGATTCACCCAAGGCAGTGTACAGCAGGTACAGTTTTACATAAAACTTAGAATTTTGTTAACAGCATAACAATAATGAAATAACCAAGAATAAACAAATACTATAAATGAGGTAAACTTAAAAATAGTAAATTGAAACTTAATAATAGAACTACCATGAAACAGTATTAAAAAAATACATATTTAACAGCACAGGAATTGAAATACCAGAGATATATTACAATGTTAGCATGATACTAATGGTACACCTAATAAGCATATATTAGAACATTCAGCTAACATAGATATGATGCTAAAGATTTTCTACAATGTGGCTTACCATATAGCTGAGGGACCAAGAGCAGATATATGATGGGTACAAGATGCATAGTACAGAGTCAGTTGGGATAATTTGATGGCTAGCTAAACTCAAGACAAGTTCTTTGTATAGTTAAGCAAGAGATAAGGAAATGATCTAAGTTACAGTGTGTGTAGCAAGCTAGTCCTGGTGCAGAATGAGTGTATAGTTAGTTACCCTATGTATTCAAAACTTGGGGGAATGATGCTCGCTAAGTACGAATTCTATAAAGGCAGTTCCATGCAGAACTGTGTTTATAGAATACTAGCTGAAGTCATCTTCATGTCTAACTTTAGGTGCGAGCATTTAGTCCTCCCAAAACTAGTGGAAATATTAGGGCCAATCTGCCGTCACTTAGGCGCAGAAATGGACTTATTCTGTAACTCTGTGCCTATATCCTGGGAACGCCCTTGATCCACCCATGCCCCCTTTGGAGTTGCACATGGAATGAATTAGGCATGCAGGTTATAGAATAGGAATGCAGAGCAGATACTCACATAACCAGTAATTAGTGCCAATTAGTGTTTCTTAAGACCCATTTTTGATTATCACCAGTTTAGCCAATTACTTTTACACGTGTATCTCTGATCCCCGCCCAAAATTGCCTGCCTAACTTGTGCGACCTATACAGAATTTGTGTGTATATGCTTATGGATTATCCGTGGAGTTGGATTATAGATTTAATTACTCACCTTTCCAAACCCATTCATAAGACAACTTACTGTTCAGGTAGAGTTAACTATTTCACTAGCTGAGAATGCTTACAATCTAAGGGCCTAGTAACTACACTAAAACACATTAATATACATAATTTCCCACAGGTCCCATTGTATGCAATGGGGCCTTTTTTTTTTTTTTTTGCTAATAATGTGTTAATAGTGATAATGTGCAATAATTAGCATTATCACAGGCTAGTGAATGGAGCATGAAGTAACTTTCCCAAGATAACAAGGAATATCAGTGGAAGAAGCAGAGTTTGAATCCCAGTTTCCTTGGTTCTCAGCCTCCTGCTCTAACCACTAGGCCAATGGTTCTCAACCCAAGCCACGGAACATACCTAGCCATCAAACGTTCAGAATACCCACTACGAATATGCATGAGAGACAGGCCGGCCCTACTAAATTTGGTGGTCACCTAGGATGGCAGCTTGTTGGAAGCAGCAAAGAGCAGCCAGAGTGAAAGCAGAGCAGTAGGTCCTGAAAGCCACACAAATTCAACCACCGTCACATATTTTAACCTGCAATTGGATAGGATTTTTGTGTGAGGATAATGACTGTTGAAACAATCAAAATTGGGGGGGGGGGGTGGGGAGGGCGCTGCAAGCTAGAAGCCTGAAAACAAATTAAAAGTGTGTAAGACTGAAGATTTGCCTAGGACTCCCACTGCCCTTGAAATCTTGGGCAAGTTATTCAACCATCCACTGCCTCGGGTACAAACTCAGATTGTATGCTCTCCTGGATCAGAAAATTATCTACAGCTCCTGAATGTAATTTGTCTTGAACTACATCTGAAAAAAAAAAAATGTGAGCTAAATCCAAAATCCCTTTGCCTTCCCTTGCATCAGCTCTGATGAGAAAAGTCTGCAAACAATTGGAGCAAATCTGTTTCCTGGATATTCATTGTGAATACCCTGAAAACTAGAGTGGCTGAATGTGTCCTGAGAACTGGGTTAAGAATCCCCACACTCGACCACTCCTGCACTCCAAGAGCTTCTTGAAATATGTGCACATGTCTTAGTACCTCTGTCCCTCAAAGTCTTGTGACAAGAATTTTGAAAACTATTTGCCATCTGCCTCCCCCCCCCACCACCACCCCATTGAAGTACCACAATGGTTATTTCAGTTGCCAACAGTGTGCTGATCTGCTCAACTAGAAAATGCATAAAACTGACCACAGAGAAAAGAAAAACTTCTTCTGTGAAACATGATCTGATCTGTAAATATTTATTTTGTTGATCCTTATTTATAATGCTGCTGAATGCATTTATTATAAAGGATATGAACATCCCATTGCTCTTATAGGGTTCCTTTTACTAAGCTGTATTAAGCATTACCCGGACCTAACACTGCAAAAAAAAAAAGTCTAATGCAGGACATACTAAAGCATTTCACTTTAGTTTTGGGATGTGTGTGCGCTAACCGTGCACTAATTATTTTGCAGTTTTTTAGGGGGTGTGACAGGGATGGAGAGTGGCAGTTCCTGCTCTAACCAGTTAGCGCATCTACATGGGCTTGTGCCAAAAGACATATGAGAAGAGACTTGAAGACCTCAGTATGTATACCCTAGAGGAAAGGAGGGATATGATAGAGACATTTAAATACATAAAAAGTATTAATATGTAAACTCATTTTTGGCAGAGTAGGGGAAGTGAGATGAGATAGCAGGATGTGCAACGTCAGGAAATACTTTTTTCACAGAAAGGCTGGTGGATGCTTGAAATGCCCTCCCACAGGAGGTTACGAAGACAAAAATGGTGACGGAATTCAAGAATGCATGGGATAAACACAGAGGAACACTGTAAATAAAAAGGATGGAATCCAATTCAGTTTCACTTAAAGGAATGTGCAGGACATGCTGGATGTCAGGACTCACAGCACAAGCGAACGCGCCAGAGACCGGCACTGAAGAAGACTTCGACTGGCGGGAGTTGGGGACCCCCACCAGCAAAGGTACCTTGTGGTGGTGGCAGGTTGAAAGTGGCATGGGAGGTTTGTGGGGGGGTGGGGAAGTAGAGGGACCGAGGACTAAATCTGTGGGGGCCCGTGGCCCCACCTAGTTATGCCCTTGCTCCCTACATGTGTTTCTGTAACTCGCTGCCTAAATTTTAATGTATGCAGGCAGAAAGGGGCATGGTTATGAGCGGGGAAATGGGCGTATTCTTTATACTGTGCCTAAATCTAAGTGCCACTTATAGAATACGCTTAGGCAGAAATTGTTTTCTGCATGGATTTCTTTTAAGTGCCATATATAGAACCTGGCCCTATATGAACATAATTGAGAGAAATTGTTCAGCAAAGCACATAACAACTTTCTTCAACTTCTGCTTGAGCTCCATACCAAGGCTACTAACTTAGAACAGTTTATTTCCCTCAGCAAATGGCATTTGATACTTTTGATCTGAAGAACGCTTTATCACCACAGTAGAAAGTTAAACATTCTTAAGTTATGCTGATACAATATACGTAAACAGCATGGGGTGTATTCAAAAAAGGTAGCTTGTTTACCTTGTTTACCACAGATAAAAGAAAAGAGTTTGGAAGTATAGCCAAAATGGATTAAACTCTGGTAAGGCCATTTCACTAAATTATCTCTTGTGGGCTGAAAAACCATGGGGTCTTATTACCAAGCTGTGGTAAGCACTAACACATGCTTCCTGCACCAAGAAATGCTTACCGCGGGACACGCCCAGGTGTCCCATGGTAATTTTGGGATCGGCACGCACTACCCATGTGCTAAAAAAATGTTTTAGCACTGGAGGTGGCAAGTAGGCATGTTCTGTGCTAATTGGTTAGCTCAGCTACCTTGACACTTGCAAACTGATTAGCCTACATAATGGGTGCTGGTAGGGGGTCACGCACTAATGGGAAAATTAGTGTGTGGCTGTTAATAAGGGAAATAGGAATTGGTCATTTTACCCCTGCACTAAAAATGGCCTTAGCACACAGGAAAGACCTGCGTAAGGGCACGCTGTGGCCGCTTTTTAACACAATTTGGTAAAAGGGCCTCAATATCACTTATTGTCAATTCCATTATTCCTGGATGCATTTTTGTTGCCAGTTATTTACATTAGTGACCTTTAATATAAACATAATTAACATCAATGAACTTTGCAACACCAGCCCACAAACCATTTGTTAGCTGCACACGTTATTCCTACCTAGTATTAGAGGTTGTTTGTCAATTAATACTGCTCTGATCTTATTGTTCTGGGCAAGACAGTACTTTTAGCTTGTTTAATGTTGCTACATAGAAGCCAATCATAGAATGCTCCTTTATGCTGGTCTACTATGACCCAAAATAGTACAAAAAATTAGTTAAACCATGCTGTCAGTGATAAGAACGAGTGAAAGAGAAAAGGCAGCATCTTTTAACTTGGCAAACTAAGTTTAGGTTGTATTTCTCCCTCCGTTTTGTTTTAAAACCGAGTTTACAAAACCATGACAAATTTAAGCAATCAGCTTTCATTCACCAAATCTTGCAATCAACTTACATTTCAGATACAGTAAAATCATAGAGGCAGCATGTATCAACCTTTAACATATGTTCTTTGTGAGAGTCTGAGCAGTAACCTAGAGGTTAGTGCAGCAAGCTTTGATCCTGGAGAACTGGGTTTGATTCCCACTGCACCTCCTTGTAACTCTGGGCAAGTCACTTAACCCTCCATTGCTCCAGGTACAAATAAGTACCTATATATACTATGTAAACCACCTTGAATGTAGTTGCAAAAACCACAGAAAGGCAGTATATCAGCTCTTTTGAGCAGGGACTGTCTCTTTGTGTCAGATGTTCAGCGCTGCGTGCATCTGGTAGCACTATACAAATGCTAATAATAATAATAATATATCAAGTCCCATTCCCTTTCGCTGTACAATAATACCTGATATTCATAGCTCTCTTAGAATAAAAGATTTGATCTCTTGTTCAGAAAAAAGTAAGTTATAATCTTCAAGAATTCATTTAACAAAATGTTTTGTACACATCAATCACCACTTGCGTACTTGGAGACACAAGTAGTCAATACTCCCCCCCCCCCCCCCCCCCCCATAGAGAAAGGTTTCAGAAGCAACTTGGTGCTATAAAAGATTTACTCATGTGATTTGCTGTGGTCACCCAAGGAGGTTTAATTGACAGGAAACAGCATCATGTGACAAGGCTGAAGCCATAGACACCATCTTGATTCACTTAATGCAAAGCAAACAATTGATCCACACCAAACCACAAATAAGCAGTCCTTATTTCCAATAAGCATTTGCTATTGTTCTGGGTGACTCAGTATAGCAGCAAGCTCTGCCTACTGGCTTCAGGCCAGAAAATGGGCCAAGCACGCTCCCATGGTCTCCTGTCAATTAAACCTCCTTGGTGTCACCTTTGCTCAGTTAGCTTACACATTTTCAACTGAAGTTACACTTCAACTTGACTTCTTAAACATTAAGCTACCCCTTTGCTGCTTGCATCATGGTTAATAATAGAAGCTTAAAAAAAGATTACTATTCTTATTTATTTAAAACATTTGCAGCACTTTTTCTGCATGTTAAGGGGTAATTTTATTAAAGGGCATTAAGTCCTTAATATGCATTTAGCACACAGTGACAGGCTACTGGACAAACATATTAAGGGGTTGTGCAGACGTTAGCCTATTACCTTGTGTTACACTGCACATTAGTGCATTATTTAATTTTCCAACCTGGGGGGTTGGCATGGATGGACAGTGGACGTGGAAGCATTAGCCAGTTAACATGCAAGAATGTGGTCCCACGTTAACCTCCTGCAGGTACCACACGTTAATGGTATCATTAACACATGATCTGCAATAAAAAATATAGTGGGCACGCCCCTAAATGGTACTGCCTTAATGTGGGTTTAGCACATGGTGACATCCTGTTATACGCAGTCACAAAAGACAGCGTATTACAGCATACAAGCATACAACACAGACAAAAAAAGCAACACTGGGCCTTCAAGAAAGAGATAACAGCCGTCCTTTATTGTGAAAAAGACCCGACATGGGCCGTGTTTCGGCGCACAAGCGCCTGCCTCAGGGGTCAGAGTACATCTTCACAATATATGAGCAGAAGTTTTCAGACAATCTAAATGAATTGCCAGCAATCGTTGGGCGTTCATTCAATCAAGCCAGACGCTGTCTTGTTTTCAAACCGGTTTTCAAAACAAGACAGCGTCTGGCTTGATTGAATGAACGCCCAGTGATTGCTGGTAATTCATTTAGATTGAAAACTTCTGCTCATATATTGTGAAGAAGTACTTTGACCCCTGAGGCAGGCGCTTGTGTGCCGAAACACGGCCCATGTCGGGTCTTTTTCACAATAAAGGACGGCTGTTATCTCTTCCTTGAAGGCCCAGTGTTGCTTTTTTCATCTGTGACATCCCGTTATACCCAGATTTAAGCACATTTTAGTAAAAGGGCTCTAAATGATTTTTATAAAATTACGGGCAAAAACAGAGAAGCAGGAGCAGAGCCTTTATGTGCACAACCACAGTCAAGAAAGGAATAGAGGATGAACAAAATGATGATCAGCTATAGGGATGAGGTCTTCAAATCTTTATTAAAACCACCAGTGCAATGGGACCAGACAAGGGCCGTGTTTCGGTGGGCACAGCCACCTGCCTCAAGGGTCACAAATATAGCTCTAAAACTGATAACTAGTTGACAAAGAGGGGCATTTTCGAACGGGGCCGGCTATCTCTAAGGGCACCCATCTCCGAGGATGGCGCCGCGAAGGGGCGGGGCCAACCATATTTTTGAACGAGATGGCCGGTCATCTTTCGTTTCAATAATACGGTTGGGGCCGGCCAAACGTCAGAGATGGCCGGCCTCAGTTTTTGCCGATAATGGAAACTGAGGCCGGCCATCTCAAACCTGGCCAAATCCAAGGCATTTGGTCGTGGGAGGAGCCAGCATTTGTAGCGTACTGGTCCCCCTGACATGCCAGGACACCAACCGGGCACCCTAAGGGGCACTTCTAAAAATAAAAAAAAACATTGCAAAACAAAAACAAATGTATTTCTATTACTCATATCCTATTGTAAGCCACACTGAGCCCGCAAAAAGGTGGGAAAATGTGGGATACGAATGCAATAAATAAATAAATAAATAAATATCAGTGTTGTAGAGCACAATTTTCTCTTTCAGATGATACTGTTCACAAGCTGATTCAGGCAGACTCTTTTTTAATAATTGGCTTTGAACTTTGGTACATTTTACCATTTGCGCTGACAGTGCCAACTTTGAATAGATCCTGCAGGGCGGTTATAGATGCTGGTTAGTTGCAAATCTGGCAGTATTATGTCCAGCACAAGCATAATGCTTGTTCAAAATTTCAAGTCCGTATCTTTGTTTGCATGGAAGTTGTTGCGGTCTGAATATTGGTCCAAATATGTTCTGATGAGTCGCGACCAATTTTGATGCACACTTGAGTCAACTTGTTTGACTGGATTTTGCATCCATAATGTTAAAATGTATTTCATCGGAATTAGCATCAAAAAACTGTACAGGATTTGAATTTTTTAGCCATTCTTATAAACGTGTATAGATTTTATTAGACCCCAAAAATGGCATTTTGGTAAATATCGCGCGCTCATGGACTGACAACCTTTCAGGAAAGGGGGTCTAGATCTGCAACTATTGCAGTTAGAGACCTCAAATTTTGGGAAACTTCGTTTAACACCTGGCTCGCGGAACAGATAAAATTTGAACAAAATTGGAGACATGATGGTGGGAAGGTTTAGACCACTTGGCATGGAATGACCCTAAATTATGATTTTTCTGCCCATGCTCAACTCTTTTCTGAAGTTTGCAATAAGGGTGGTGAGCTCTGTCTCAGTGCTAAAGGATGTCTGGAATCCCGATTGTGTACTGTGAGGGATGGAAGAAGCCTGTAGGAACTCCATGATCTGACTAGCCCCTAAACCTTCCATCACTTTAACCAATAAAGGAATTGAGTGTCACGTCTGTGGCCGTGACCACCCTCTTACTTACCATGTTTCTGGGAGTCAGTGGCTGTGCTGGCTTCTGCTTGTCTCTGTGTCTGTCTTAGTTTCTCTCTGGCTCTGTGTGCTGATTGCCTTACTGAACCTCACCTGTGTGGGCTTTGCCTCTTCCAAGATGGCTGCCGCTTCCTCCTCCTTGCCAGTATCCAAGATGGCTCCCGCTGTTCCTTCCTATGGGATGACTGCTTTGTGTGTCAAGCCTCTGTTTGGTTGCAAGGTGATTGCTGCACCTGTGGCTCTGGTGTTGAAGGGCTTTATTAGTGACTTGAAGACTACAGTCCTGGCCTTTGCATTGC
The DNA here is from genome assembly GCF_901765095.1 of Microcaecilia unicolor. Lineage (NCBI taxonomy): Eukaryota > Metazoa > Chordata > Amphibia > Gymnophiona > Siphonopidae > Microcaecilia > Microcaecilia unicolor. The sequence continues at coordinate 36,885,315 of NC_044038.1, forward strand.
CATTTCCTCCGCAGTGCCTTAGGTCCCGAGGTTAGTGTGCTGTTAGCACCGTTTGCTTTCCTTGTCTTTTGCTCTGTGGGTTTTCAGCCCTTCTGTGTTTATTGCTCTGTGGGTTTCCTACCCTTCTGTGTTTTTTGCTCTGTGGGTTTTCAGCCCTTCTGTGTTATTTGCTCTGTGGGTTTTCTGCCCTTCTGTGTTTATTGCTCTGTGGGTTTCCTACCCTTCTGTGTTTTTTGCTCTGTGGGTTTTCAGCCCTTCTGTGTTTATTGCTTTGTGGGTTTCCAGCCCTTCTGTGTTTATTGCTCTGTGGGTTTTCAGCCCTTCTGTGTTTATCGCTTTGTGGGTTTCCAGCCCATCTGTGTTTATTGCTCTGTGGGTTTTCTGCCCTTCTGTGTTTATCGCTTTGTGGGTTTCCAGCCCATCTGTGTTTATTGCTCTGTGGGTTTTCTGCCCTTCTGTGTTTATTGCTTGGTGGGTTTCCTGCCCTTCTGTGTTATTGCTCTGTGGGTCTCCAGCCCTTCTGTGACCATTGCTTTGAACCTGCCTACTGCCAGAACCCGGACATTCCCTGCCTGTCTGCCTTGCCATCGCCCAGGGGCCAGGGGGCACTCCTGGACCTTCATTCAGGCGGTTCCTGTAAGTCCTACCGGCTGCCAGAACCTGAGGGCTCAACCCGAGGGGGAAGGCAGTCAAGTGTAGGTGAAGCCTAGGTCCAGGGGGTTCCAGTTCCGCGGGTTCCGCTCCTGTGTGTTCCAGTCCAGCGGGCCCCACTCCAGTGCGCACCCGTCCGGTGCGTTCCAGTTCCGAGTGTCCCGGTGTAGAACTCCAGTCCGGAGTTCCGGTCCTGTCTTGTCTCATCTCTACCTTGTAGGTGGTCTTGCCTGCCACTGCCGCTCCACGGTAGTGGTCCAAGGACTCACGAAACCAGTGCTCCCGGGGAAGAAGCCTGACAGTGTGCCAAGGTCCTCGTGCACGCGACAGAATGCAAAGGCCATGAGTCCGGCAAGATCATCACTCCCAGTGGGCTGCCTACCCATGAGTTCGTTCCCTGTGGACAATCCGGGTGCAGTTTCTGATTTTGACTCTGATCCTTATGTCAGCCCAGTTTCTTTTTTGGGTCCTTTTATGACGCTTCGGGAGTACCGAGATAAACTTTTGTCTGATCCAGCCCTGAAGGCTACTCCTGAAGCAGCAGCTGAAAGAAAGCGTCTCTGGTGGCGTCTGGTCCGCCATAGCCCAGTTTCTGACATGAATCCTGCTATCTCGCTCTGTGAGTACCGCCTCAGACTTCTGGAGGAGCCAGCTCTGCGGGATACTCCTGAAGCTGAGGCCGAAAGAAGACGCCGGGGAATCCCTCCGCTCAGGTCTCCTCAGCAGAGCAGCCTGCGGTACCATAGCGGGTTAGTTCCTATTCGGGATTCCAGTCCACCGGCGCTGAGTCCAGTCCAAGGAGAGTTTCAAGTGGAGTCTTCAAATCCTGTTCGAGTGAAGCCGCCAGTTAAGCCTCTGAGTTCGTTCCGAGGGACGGTCCTGACCAGGTCTCTGAGGTCAGGCCGAGTGAGGCGTCGGACCAAGCCCCTGACCCCAGTTCAAGTAGCGCTGCCTCCTAAGTCACTGAGTCCAGTCCAGGGGATGCTTCATACTGAACCTCCAATTGCAGTCCAAGTAACGAGGAAGCTTAAGTCTCCGAGGCCAGTCCGAGGGAGGCTTTCGATGGAGCCTCAGATTCCTATGCAAGTGGCGCTCCAGGTCGAGCCTCCAGTCCTCGTTCAAGTGGCACGCCCTTTGAAGTCTCCGAGTCCAGTCCGAGGGAAGCCTTCGATGGAGCCTCAGATTCCTGTGCAAGTGGCGCTTCGGGTCAAGTCTCCGGTTCTTGTTCAAGTGACCCGTCCAGTCAAGCCACTGAGTCCAGTTCGAGGGGGGCTTCTAACCAAGCCTCCGATGCCAGTCCACAGGGTGGTTCAGGTGGCACCTCCGCTTCCAGTCTGGAGGGTACCTCCAATCAAGCTCCAAAGGCCAGTTCGAGTGGCGCTTCCGCTCGAGCCTCCGATCCCTGTCCAAAGGGTGTGTTCTGCCAAGCCTCAGTTAAAGTCCAGTTCGCGGGGCGCTCCCAGCCAAGCTCCTGAGTCCAGTTTGAGGGGCCCTGCCAGTCAAGCTTCTGATTCCAGTCCGGGTTCCAGTCCCGGTTCAACTCCTGTTCAGAATTCCTGTTCCAGTCAAGACTCTGATTCCAGTCCGGGTCCCAGTCCCGGTTCTACTTCAGTTCCAAGTTCCAGTTCCAGCCAAGATGCTGACCCTGCTCCTAGCTCCAGTTCCAGCCAAGATGCTGAGTCTGTTCCAAGTTCCAGTTCCAGCCAAGATGCTGACCCTGCTCCGAGCTCCAGTTCCAGCCAAAATGCTGAGTCAGTTCCAAGTTCCAGTTCCAGCCAAGATGCTGACCCTGCTCCGAGCTCCAGTTCCAGCCAAGATGCTGAGTCTGTTCCAAGTTCCAGTTCCAGCCAAGATGCTGACCCTGCTCCGAGCTCCAGTTCCAGCCAAAATGCTGAGTCAGTTCCAAGTTCCAGTTCCAGCCAAGATGGTGACCCTGCTCCGAGCTCCAGTTCCAGCCAAGATGCTGAGTCCGTTCCTAGTTACACTTCCAGCCAAGATGCTGAGCCTGCTCTGAGTTCCAGTTCCAGTCAAGCTCCTGACGCACGCCTGGGTTCCAGTCCCGGTTTGCTTCTTGACTCTAGTCCGGGTCCCAGTCCCGGTTCGCTTCCTGAGTTCAGTCTGGGTTCCCTCAGAGAAGGGTTCCTTTTGAACATGGTTCCTCTTGATGCATCCAAGTTCCTGAGTTGGCCCAGCGGTGATTGGAAGGAGCCTCCTGTTGACAAGTTCCGCTCCTGTCTGCCAGTTTTGAACTTCTTTGTGACTTCCAGTCCAGTGATCCATGTCTGGGGGTTGACACCGATCAGAAGGTTTCACCACAGTTACCCCTGGACACCTGACCTCCTCAGGGAGACCGAGAGAGGGGTCTTGAGGAGGGGGTACTGTCACGTCTGTGGCCGTGACCACCCTCTTACTTACCCTGTTTCTGGGAGTCAGTGGCTGTGCTGGCTTCTGCTTGTCTCTGTGTCTGTCTTAGTTTCTCTCTGGCTCTGTGTGCTGATTGCCTTACTGAACCTCACCTGTGTGGGCTTTGCCTCTTCCAAGATGGCTGCCGCTTCCTCCTCCTTGCCAGTATCCAAGATGGCTCCCGCTGTTCCTTCCTATGGGATGACTGCTTTGTGTGTCAAGCCTCTGTTTGGTTGCAAGGTGATTGCTGCACCTGTGGCTCTGGTGTTGAAGGGCTTTATTAGTGACTTGAAGACTACAGTCCTGGCCTTTGCATTGCCATTTCCTCCGCAGTGCCTTAGGTCCCGAGGTTAGTGTGCTGTTAGCACCGTTTGCTTTCCTTGTCTTTTGCTCTGTGGGTTTTCAGCCCTTCTGTGTTTATTGCTCTGTGGGTTTCCTACCCTTCTGTGTTTTTTGCTCTGTGGGTTTTCAGCCCTTCTGTGTTATTTGCTCTGTGGGTTTTCTGCCCTTCTGTGTTTATTGCTCTGTGGGTTTCCTACCCTTCTGTGTTTTTTGCTCTGTGGGTTTTCAGCCCTTCTGTGTTTATTGCTTTGTGGGTTTCCAGCCCTTCTGTGTTTATTGCTCTGTGGGTTTTCAGCCCTTCTGTGTTTATCGCTTTGTGGGTTTCCAGCCCATCTGTGTTTATTGCTCTGTGGGTTTTCTGCCCTTCTGTGTTTATCGCTTTGTGGGTTTCCAGCCCATCTGTGTTTATTGCTCTGTGGGTTTTCTGCCCTTCTGTGTTTATTGCTTGGTGGGTTTCCTGCCCTTCTGTGTTATTGCTCTGTGGGTCTCCAGCCCTTCTGTGACCATTGCTTTGAACCTGCCTACTGCCAGAACCCGGACATTCCCTGCCTGTCTGCCTTGCCATCGCCCAGGGGCCAGGGGGCACTCCTGGACCTTCATTCCGGCGGTTCCTGTAAGTCCTACCGGCTGCCAGAACCTGAGGGCTCAACCCGAGGGGGAAGGCAGTCAAGTGTAGGTGAAGCCTAGGTCCAGGGGATTCCAGTTCCGCGGGTTCCGCTCCTGTGTGTTCCAGTCCAGCGGGCCCCACTCCAGTGCGCACCCGTCCGGTGCGTTCCAGTTCCGAGTGTCCCGGTGTAGAACTCCAGTCCGGAGTTCCGGTCCTGTCTTGTCTCATCTCTACCTTGTAGGTGGTCTTGCCTGCCACTGCCGCTCCACGGTAGTGGTCCAAGGACTCACGAAACCAGTGCTCCCGGGGAAGAAGCCTGACAGTGTGCCAAGGTCCTCGTGCACGCGACATTGAGGCTACAGATCTATAATTAGATGCTTTGCTTCTACTGGCCTTTGGATTCTTTGGGATAGGTGTCAGAATTATTTTGCCATCATTTTCAGGGAATAGTCCATTTGGAGGGGCATTTTCAAAAAGGACGTCCATGTTTTGATATGGACATCCTCGCAAAACGTCCCGATGTAGGGGCAGGGAAACCCGTATTTTCAAAACAAGATGGACGTCCATCTTTTGTTTCGAAAATACCATCAGGGACATCCAAATCCTTAAATTTGGTCGTCCCTAGATTTGGTCATCCCTAGACTTGGTCATTTCTGATTTTCGGGGATAATCGAAACCAAGGACGTCAATCTCAGAAACAACCAAATGCAAGCCATTTGGTCATGGGAGGAGCTAGCATTTGTAGTGCACTGGTCCCCCTGACATGCCAGGACACCAACCGGGGACCCTAGGGGGCACTGCAGTGGACTTCATAAATTGCTCCCAGGTACATAGCTCACTTACCTTGTGTGCTGAGCCCCCCAAAACCCACAATTGTACACCACTACCATAGCCCTCACGGGTGAAGGGGGGCACCTAGATGTGGGTACAGTGGGTTTTGGAGGGCTCGCTGTTTCCTCCACAAACGTAACAGGTAAGGGGGGATGAGCCTGGGTCCGCCTGCCTGAAGTGCACTGCACCCAGTAAAACTGCTCCAGGGACCTGCATACTGCTGTCATGGACCCGAATATGACATTTGAGGCTGGCATAGAAGCTGTCAATCAATATTTGTAAAGATATTTTTTGAGGGTGGGAGGGTGTTAGTGACCACTAGGGGAGTAAGGGGAGGTCATCCCCGATTCTCTCCGGTGGTCATCTGGTCATTTTGGGCACCTTTTTGTGCCTTGGTCATAAGAAAAACACAACCAGGTAAAGTTGTCCAAGTGTTCATCAGGGACGTCCTTGTTTCTTTAGATTATGGGTCGAGGATGTCCTAGTGTTAGGCACGCCCACGTCCCGCCTTCGTTATGTCTCCGATACGCCCCCTTGAACTTTGGCCGTCCCTGCAACGGAAAGCAGTTGGGGACGTCCAAAATCGGCTTTCAATGATACCTATTTGGATGACCCTGTGAGGACGCTCATCTTCCGATTTATGTCGAAAGATGGGCGTCCTTCTCTTTCGAAAATGAGCCCACCGGTAACATAAAGGATAAGTATGATTGTAAGCAACTGATAAATAGGTTGGGAGCTAGCCTTAGAAGATAGATGGGACATGTCTAAAATACGCTGTGACGATGCATACTTGGGTCAGTATTGGTGATGGAGCCTTTTAATTTCATGTCTAATATTATTAATTTTCTCCTCAAAGTAATTTTCTAGTTGGTCTGCGGAGGGAGTACATTCATTGGTTATAGTCAGGGATTGTGTGTTAAGTAGATTATTAGCCAAAGCATAGAGCTTTCTGGTATTTAATGTGAACCCACCTACATATGTAGCATAATAGTTAGTTTACTACATTGTAGCTTCATCACATGCCCCCTAGTCCTAGTATTTTTGGAAACCGTAAACAGATGCTTCACATCTACCCGTCAATTCCACTCATTATTTTATAGACCTCTATCATATCTCCCCTCAGCCGCCTTTTCTCCAAGCTGAAGAGCCCTAGCCGCTTTAGCCTTTCCTCATAGGGAAGTCGTCCCATCCCCTTTATAATTTTTGTCACCCTTCTCTGCACCTTTTCTAATTCCACTATATTTTTTTGAGATGTGGCGACCAGAACTGAACACAATATTCGAGGTGCGGTTACAAAGGCATGGAGCGATACAAAGACATTATAACATCCTCATTTTTGTTTTCCATTCCTTTCCTAATAATACCTAACATTCTATTTGTTTTCTTAGCCGCAGCAGCACACTGAGCAGAAGGTTTCAGCGTATCATCAACGACGACACCTAGATTCCTTTCTTGGTCTGTGACTCCTAACGTGGAACCTTGCATGACGTAGCTATAATTCGGGTTCTTCTTTCCCACATTCATCACTTTGCACTTGTTCACATGAAATGTCATCTGCCATTTAGACGCCCAGTCTCCCAGTCTCGTAAGGTCCTCTTGTAATTTTTCACAATCCTCCTGCAATTTAATGACTTTCAATAACTTTGTGTCATCAGCAAATTTAATTACCTCACTAGTTACTCCCATCTCTAGATCATTTATATGTTAAAAAGCAGCGGTCCCAACACAGACCCCTGAGGAACCTCACTAACTACCCATCTCCATTGAGAATACTGACTATTTAACCCTACTCTCTCTTCGCTGTTCCTTGATTCACAGTCTTCACTTCCATCTTGCAAATTTTACCATCTTGGCTAGGAAAGGTCTTGATGACAACCCCCAAAGGCCAATTACTATGTTGTTTTCAGGTTTGACATAGTATAAGTCAGCACAAGAAAAAAAATATAAGAAAATCAATGTACTGCAGTAGGGGCTTATAGTCCATTAACCCCCCCCCCCTTTAAAATGCCATGCTAGCAGCTCACATTGTGGTAATACTGACACAGCCCAAAGTGAATGGGTTGTCGGCATTGCTGTGTGGCTTTGTAAAAGGTGGGGGGGGGGGTAGTTATGTGTAAATAAGTGAGAGATCTGCATGAAACCAAATATTTAGTTTTATTATTTTCACTTAAAAAAAAAAAAACTCTTGTCCTTGAAACATGCTCAAAACAGAAAAATCCATTTCTGTATCTAAAACAGAGGAGTGTGGTAGCCGTTTAAGTCCACTCTTATCAATAGAAATCAAACAAAATAAAACATGGAAAAGAAAATAAGATGATACCTTTTTTATTGGACCTAACTTAATACATTTCTTGATTAGCTTTCGAAGGTTGCCCTTCTTCTTCAGATCGGAAATAAGCAAATGTGCTAGCTGACAGTGTATATAAGTGAAAACATTCAAGCATTACTATGACAGTCTGACAGGGTGGGAGGATGGGGGTGGGTAGGAGGTATGCATCGGGACATCAAAGCATATCATTGATATTCTAACAGGATGGGTGTGTATAGGTGAGGGGTGGGGTGATCAACAGAGAAATACAGCTTTATGGTTTATAATGGGCTAGGAACCCCAGATCCTTGTTAAGTCCTTTCTGTTGGGTGTTAAAATATTCAATCATTCTGACTTCAAAGGTCTTACGTTCTTGTATGGTTTTAAAGTTACCTTTCAGGATTCTCACTGTGAAGTCACTGGCACAGTGTCCTGGTCCTGTAAAATGCTGACCAACAGGGGTGGGAGCCCTACTGGCACCAGTATTGTTCATGTGATGTCTATGTAAATTGAATCTTGTCTTAAGCATCTGGCCTGTTTCTCCAATATAGCATCCTTCGTTACATTTTTTACACTGAATGATATATACCACATTGGAAGATGAGCAAGTGAAAGATTCCTTTATGTTGAATATCTTTCCTTTGTGGATGTGGGGTCCTGTGAAATATTTTGGCATATGCTTTGATGTCCCCATGCATACCTCCGACCCACCCCCATCCTCCCACCCTGTCAGACTGTCATAGTAATGCTTGAATGTTTTCACTTATATACACTGTCAGCTAGCACATTTGCTTATTTCCGATCTGACGAAGAAGGGCAACCTTCGAAAGCTGATCAAGAAATGTATTATGTCCAATAAAAAAGGTATCATCTTATTTTCTTTTCCATGTTTTATTTTGTTTGATTTCCATTGTATCTAAAATGCAAGCCACCACAAAAGAGATGAAGTGAAGATGTGATTCCATGAAAGGAGAGTTTAATTTTACTTCCATTCAATTTCAATATATTCCATCTTAATAACACCAGGTTTCTCAAGGCAAATTACAACAAGAGTTAAGATGAACCCATCAAGAAACAGGATATCCTCACAGAGATTTTTGGCCATGTATTACTCTATTTTATAGAACAGTGTAGAAAAGTGAGCACAAAAGACAGAGAGTTTATTACTGCTGTTTCTGCCAGCCACAATAATTTTTAATGCTCTTTTAGTGATTTTAAATTGTATTTTATGAGAATATATATATATATATATATACACACACACACATATGGATAGCTTTCAAAATAAATAAAATAAAGTTGTAAAAAAATACATAAGCATTTGCTATTGTGTTTATATAGAAATACCTTTATTGTCATCATAAGCAAAAATAAAGGCAAATGGCAGCACTGAAAATCCACAACACAGAACTGGAAATGACAAAGCAAGCTCTGGAGCAGACAAATAACATTTTGAAAATAACCCCCCCCCCCCCCCCCCCCCCCCTTCACAGACCTGTCGAAAACTCCTCAACCTCCCCTCCCACCAAGAAGGGTTAAGAAAGCATTATAAACCTCACAAGTTTGCTATTGTTTTTTTTTTCTGACCAATATGGAAGCAAGCTCCGCCCACCACGGCCTGCAGCCCAGATAATGAGCCAGATAGGTTCATGCCGTCTTCTGTCCTCCTTGGCTACATCAGCCTTGGCACAGAGAACGTGTGGCTGCGCTGAAGGAGGGGGCTGTACTTGGACGTCTCGGAGGACTCTGGTAAGGTTCGCATTCACCCACGGGAACCCCGCAGAATTCCCGCAATCCCCGTCCCGGTGCAGCTCTTTAGACAGTTGCATTTTTTTGTCTTTTTTTTGAGAGACCTCTCGCAACAGGCCCCGCCGCGCAAACTCCAGCATCCTACCCCCCCCCCCTCTTCTGACGCAACTTCCTGCTTCCAGCAAGGCAGGCAGCAGCAGGGCACTCAGAGGGGACCGGTCACTGGAGAAGGAGAGGTGCGGGACTGGTGGTGAGCCACCTCAGGTATGATGATAGGATGGGGTTGTCGGGTCGTGTGGAAGGGGAGACATGTTGGACCAGGGAGAGGTGGCAGACAGCGGGGAGGAGAGACCGGCGTTTGAGAGCGTGACGACAGCCGAATGCTTGTGACTTGGTATCTGTAGTGTCAGTGTCTGCCTTCTTTGGCTTTCCGGTATGTTTGATAGCAGGGTTTTAGAGAGAAAAGCCAAAAACATTCTCTCCTGCCCCCCCCCCCCCCCCCCCCCACTTATTAAAATGCAGCAAACAGTTTTTATTTGTTTTGTTTTCACAGTGTACCAGCTTTAATAGCAGGGTATTTATAGGGTAGTATTTCAAAGCTGATCTTGTAGCAGCAGTAATCACGAGATTCTAGTTTTTCTTTCACTATAAAGAGGGTGGTGTGTTTATGCACTGTTCAGCTTGAGATGATGTAAAAGTCCAGATGTGATCACTTCCTGACTTTTGCCTCGCTCTGAATTTTCCAAAAGTATCATGGTCTGTTTAGCCTAGCTACTACATGAGTGCTGGGGACAGCGCTATTAATATTCATTACAACCTGTTTGTCCAGGCATCAAACAGCAAATGCTATATTTCTACAGCATCTTACAGAAACTTGAGTTATTTCCTTCAGTGATGTAGTTTATTACTACAGTAAGTTGCTTTATGATGTAGTTTGCCGCTCTGTTACCCAGAGCAGAGTAGGGCATGGTATTAGCATTAGACCTTTACAGCAAGTGCAAACAAATATCCGGTTACACTTAGGATTGCATACACTGATGCAATTAAATTACTTTGGGCACTTTCTTTTCTAAGAACTGCATTTTGGCTTTGTTAATCATTTTGGTGTATGCAATACAATATTAATTTGTCATTAAAAATAACTGTTAAGATTAGCTATGAAATATGTAGCAGGTGGTTAATACATCCCAATAAATAACAGTATATTTGTAAGTGATCACATAATATACAATTTATTGAGATGTATTAACCACCTGCTACATTTTTCATAGCTAATCTTATGTGCATGTGGGGACAGTACTATAAACTAGGTGCTAAACATGCATTAATCTTCTGTTCTATTTACTGCGCCCAATTTGTGTGCGCAGTTTACCAAGCCGATAACTAGCAATAATTGGGCACTAACAACCAATTATTGCAGTTAATTGGCTCCAGTTAGGATTTGTGTGTGCATCTTTTGAAACAGTATTCTGTAAAGATGTACTTGCAAATTTTTTGGCATGTAACTGGAAAGGGGGCATGGGCAGATCAGGGACGTTCACTAAAGATGCATGTGGTATAATAGAATTTGGGGAATCTCTGTAAGGATTTACACCAGGTTTCCGTTGGTGTAAATTCTCGCACCTAACTTTGGGTGTGGATCCCGGTGCTATTCAATAAACTCGTCCAATTCAGAGCATCATTTATAGAATAGCACTCGGTGTGCATTTTTTTTGACACCCAAATTTGGACACTGTTTACCAAACCTAGTCCTAAATGTTTGCAAGGAGGTGTACATGGGTTGGTCACAGATGGGGTTCCCACTTGCACACCTAACTTACAGATTACTATAAAAAGTGTCCCTGCGACACTTGGGTGCTAACACATACACTAGCTCTATGGCTGGGGTAAGTAATTATATCTATATGTTAGGTGTGCTAATACCCAGGTACATTAGTATTCTGTAAAGGAACAGGGGCACCTACAAGACACCCTATTTATAGAATTAATCTGTAGCACTATAGGGGCATCTGACAGTGCTAAGTTTGAATAACATAGGTGTGCAGTAAGTTTTAGGATAATGCTCTGGCAAAGATAAAGACTCAAACTACAAAATTAATGAGGAAAAGAATCAAGCAGATGCTTAATCATATCAATGGAAAAAGATTCTTTATTTTCTTATCTGCAAGCAATGAAAATAGTATAAAGGAAGGGAAAAGCCTCAAGAGGCTCACAGCTAATAGCTGAAAGAGCAGGGCTTCTTCATCATTGACAAAAAACCTCCCTGGTAAGTTTAATTACTGATTGCAAAATTTAACTCGCCAAAAGTTAAAGTAACAGCTTGAAATACTTAGCTGTATAGTCTCTTTTTGAACGGAGTTTATATTTTCTGGCCGATTGACCCTGATGCAGCTTAATGAAACGCTGGCCACCGGTCACTGTCTGATGCTGATGTAGCTGGAGGAAAGAGACTAGAGACTATACAGCTAAGTATTTCAAGCTGTTACTTTTGACAACTTTTGGTCAGTTAAATTTTGCAATCAGTAATTAAACTTACCAGGGAGGTTTTTTGCCAGTGATGAAGAAGCCCTGCTCTTTCAGCTATTAGCTGTGAGCTTCTTGAGGCTTTTCCCTCCCTTTATACTATTTTCATTGCTTTCAAATAAGAATACAAAGAATCTTTCTTCATTGCTATAGTTAAGATAAAGACTGCCATGCTCCCTTGAAGAGAGAACTCTATCTCTCTGAGGAAGGCATTTACTAGTAGTGCACACTGATGTTTTAGCATGTGTTGTTAGTAAATTACACCTATAATAGCAGTAAAAGGCTGTGGCCTAACACCTTGACTCAGCACTGAAAGCATGCGAGTGATGTGACCCTTTTGGAACTGTTCATCTTAGAATTTGCTCCAGCTTCGTAAAAGTTCTGGGACCCAAACAGCATTCTGTCAGAGAACCACTATTTCATGGTACGAGGAACAAGAATTTAATGTGGATTTTCCAGTCCCGTTGTGTATATTGTTTAAGGATTTCAGATCACTAATAAACCAGAAATGCCTGATCTGATGTTATGACTCTTCCTTATTCAGTAGTGTGCCATAGCAAGCTGGTACTTGGTGACAGACACACAGTGCCTCAATGCTTCTGGAGATACATATGTTCTGTTTTTGATCACTGTTTATAACATACAGAAATATGTTATCTAGAACAGCTTGAATCTTTTATTTCTAGTGCTTTTATATCATATGTTCTCAGGTAGTGGTATGTCTTGGTACACACAATTTATGATTTATTTTAATCAAAGGTGTATCCAGCTTTCTAATAATTGATAATGTTGTTGAATACTGATACAACAATTAAATAAAATCAGTATCATTATGGACAGAAACAACATTGCAAGGCTAAATTTTAAATTTTAATCCATAAATTCTGTATTTCTATATTGTTTTGTGTTCTCTTAGAGCCCGTTCCCAGCCAGATGTGTTCCTTTATAAACTGGCCGAGTCCCTCAAAATATTGGGTAAAAGTAAATAGTGATGCATTTATATTTAGGGGTCCTTTTATCAAACTGCGCTAGAAAGTGACTGGTGCTGCGATTAGCGCATGGGTTTGCCAATCGCTTGGGCCACTTTCTAGTGCAGCTGAAAAATGGCCACGGTTTGGGGGGTATTTTTAATGGCCACGGACTAATTTCCCCATTAGTGTGTGGCTATTACCGCCGGGAGCCCTTACTTTCACCTAGTTAGGAGGTGGTTAGGGCTCCTGCGGTAATATGCTCGATCTACCCAATTAGTGCAGGAGTTTCTATTCTGAACTTTTTTTTTTTACCACAGGAGTAGCATGCGCTGCTGGCCAAACTACCATGGGACACCTCAGTGCGTTCCACAGTAGTGCCTTTTTACCACACGGTAAGCCTACCGTGTGTTAGCAAAAGGGCCTCTTAGTTTGCAACTAGGCCTACCAGTTCATTCTGTTGAAGCCACTTTTTGATGTTTAGTGTAGAACAAGTATAATAAAAGTACTGATCCTGCATTAACAAAATTGTTTGTGGTTGTTTTGTTTTTTTAACTAGTTAAAAATAGGTTCTTGGTAGTGGCAAATTTTCTACTGTTTGAGTGAATTTTTTCATAAGAATTTAAATCTGTGCTTAACATCAAGTTGCTTATATAATCAGCAATCTTCAGTGAAGATAGAAGATGACAAATAACGAGACATCAAGGGACACACCTGTTGCACAAATCAGTCGCCAGATTTCAGCTTCCGAATTCTCTTGTCACTGCTGTTATGATATTCTGGTGAACCCTACAACCTTGAACTGTGGGCATAGTTTTTGTAGACACTGCTTGGCTTTATGGTGGCAATCCTCAAAGAAGACAGAATGCCCAGAGTGTAGAGAAAAATGGGAGGGATTCCCGAAAGTCAACATTCTTCTTCGGTAAGTTTTCTTATGACTGTTTGAGACTTAATCTGGTAATGCACAATACTTTTATTTCACATGAGATTTGCTGTTTCACTACTTTTTTTTTCTGAAATATTGACGTATTTTGAAATTGCCAGTAAATTTGGTAAGAAATTGGTGGCAATTGTGGAACAAATTATCAGATCCTAAACTGAAGACTTTGTCTTGTTTGTGTTAAGTGAACTTAAATGCACATCCTTGCTGTATAAGAATGGAGAGAATAGCCTGAGGATTTTATCCTGATTTCACCGCAGGAGAATAGAATATATTTCTGAATGTGGCACATTGTTCAACTTTTTTTCCATGGTGACTAGGAAATGAAGACATTCCTTTTGGTCCAATTTCTTAAGTACAGATCTGGTCGAGCTATTTAATAGGGTATGAGAAAATTCCAGACAGCAACTAAAACTGTTTCTTGCTTACATAGCTGCTCCTGTATGTCTTGTATATTAAGAGGGACATTAAACTTCACTGCTTTTCACGGTTTTGACCTGGGCAGCTCATAGACAAATTTAGTTTCTCATCATCTTTCTTGGCCACCTACAGTGGGGGAAATAAGTATTTGATCCCTTGCTGATTTTGTAAGTTTGCCCACTGACAAAGACATGAGCAGCCCATAATTGAAGGGTAGGTTATTGGTAACAGTGAGAGATAGCACATCACAAATTAAATCCGGAAAATCACATTTTGGAAAGTATATGAATTTATTTGCATTCTGCAGAGGGAAATAAGTATTTGATCCCTCTGGCAAACAAGACCTATACTTGGTGGCAAAACCCTTGTTGGCAAGCACAGCGGTCAGACGTCTTCTGTAGTTGATGATGAGGTTTGCACACATGTCAGGAGGAATTTTGGTCCACTCCTCTTTGCAGATCATCTCTAAATCATTAAGAGTTCTGGGCTGTCGCTTGGCAACTCGCAGCTTCAGCTCCCTCCATAAGTTTTCAATGGGATTAAGGTCTGGTGACTGGCTAGGCCACTCCATGACCCTAATGTGCTTCTTCCTGAGCCACTCCTTTGTTGCCTTGGCTGTATGTTTTGGGTCATTGTCATGCTGGAAGACCCAGCCACGACCCATTTTTAAGGCCCTGGCGGAGGGAAGGAGGTTGTCACTCAGAATTGTACGGTACATGGCCCCATCCATTCTCCCATTGATGCGGTGAAGTAGTCCTGTGCCCTTAGCAGAGAAACACCCCCAAAACATAACATTTCCACCTCCATGCTTGACAGTGGGGACGGTGTTCTTTGGGTCATAGGCAGCATTTCTCTTCCTCCAAACACGGCGAGTTGAGTTCATGCCAAAGAGCTCAATTTTTGTCTCATCTGACCACAGCACCTTCTCCCAATCACTCTCGGCATCATCCAGGTGTTCACTGGCAAACTTCAGACGGGCCGTCACATGTGCCTTCCGGAGCAGGGGGACCTTGCGGGCACTGCAGGATTGCAATCCGTTATGTCGTAATGTGTTACCAATGGTTTTCGTGGTGACAGTGGTCCCAGCTGCCTTGAGATCATTGACAAGTTCCCCCCTTGTAGTTGTAGGCTGATTTCTAACCTTCCTCATGATCAAGGATACCCCACGAGGTGAGATTTTGCGTGGAGCCCCAGATCTTTGTCGATTGACAGTCATTTTGTACTTCTTCCATTTTCTTACTATGGCACCAACAGTTGTCTCCTTCTCGCCCAGCGTCTTACTGATGGTTTTGTAGCCCATTCCAGCCTTGTGCAGGTGTATGATCTTGTCCCTGACATCCTTAGACAGCTCCTTGCTCTTGGCCATTTTGTAGAGGTTAGAGTCTGACTGATTCACTGAGTCTGTGGACAGGTGTCTTTCATACAGGTGACCATTGCCGACAGCTGTCTGTCATGCAGGTAACGAGTTGATTTGGAGCATCTACCTGGTCTGTAGGGGCCAGATCTCTTACTGGTTGGTGGGGGATCAAATACTTATTTCCCTCTGCAGAATGCAAATAAATTCATATACTTTCCACAATGTGATTTTCCGGATTTAATTTGTGATGTGCTATCTCTCACTGTTACCAATAACCTACCCTTCAATTATGGGCTGCTCATGTCTTTGTCAGTGGGCAAACTTACAAAATCAGCAAGGGATCAAATACTTATTTCCCCCACTGTATGTGTGCATAATTTTTATTGCAGTAAGTAGTGTACATGTTCCTTTTCCTGATGATTTTTTTAAAGCATTTTGTTCTCTAGAACTGCCTCAGGATAATGTGCTGTACAAATTGTATAAATCAATATACAAATACCTGAGTGTTTCTGACAGAGTGGTTTGGACAGACAAGGGAATAGCTGGTATTCTTTTTAATCTGTTCCTATTCTGCTCTTTTTGATTTTTTTTCTTTGCTTTTAATCTTCTTTGACTATATATATATATATATATATATATATATATATATATATATATATATAATTTTTTTTTTTTAATGTGCTGTTCCTTAGCGTCCCTCCGGACCGGCCCAGAATGTGACTGATGGGTTGTGCACGCCTTCCAGCAGGTGGAGACTGAGAAAAAAACTGTGACTCTAGCCAGCCAATAAGAGCCCTTGCCAGTTAGAGAAAGATCCAGTAATCTCAGTCTCCAGCAGGTGGAAGGTGGTGAGTCCTTCAGTCTCATTCCTTTTTGTCTATTCTTTCTTGTTAATTCTTATTAATGTTATTTCTGTGCATCTTAAAAAAAAAAAAAAAAAAAAAAAAACCTGCTTGGTAGGGGCTGAGGTCCGTGGGGGCCTCTGTTTGCCCCGGGGGTGCCACACTCGGGTAGTCGAGTCCCTCCCCCCTGTTCCTCCCTGAAGTAAAAGCATTCTTTGCTAAATTCTGATGCTTTCCATAGCAGACTGTTGTCAGGAACAGTCTGACTGAAGTAAAAGCATAATTTTTTTTTTTAATGTGCTGTTGTTTGTTTGTGACCTGCATGCTATCCTGCTCAGCAGTTTCTGCTTTATCATATCACTAATGTATTTTGTGCATCATTAATTTAATCTGAACATTTATTTTTTCACTGGTACCCCTTCATATTTACAATGTGTATACATGACTATTTGAAGTGAGCTTCATAGTTTTTAGAAAAGTTAACTTTCAAAAGATGATCCATTCTGCAGCTGTGTTGATTTCATAAGGCAGAGTTCCCCAAAGCACAGAGTACCATGTATAATTTGAAATTGCAAAAAGGGTCAAAGTAGGAGAGGTTCCCGGAGTTTGCCAGCTGGGAGGGGAATCGGGAGACGGATGCATCCATTTTCTTTTGATGATTTGAAATGCTGGGAAAGGTGGAAGACATGGAACAGAGTTTCCAGGGTTATGGCAGAATACTAATAGTAATATTTCTAGATTCCTTTGCAACTGTGTCCTGTCTCTTGAAGCCTTTCCCAATGCCTTTCTTTTATAGTTGGCCTCTTAGAAGCAGGGATGCTTATATTAATGATAAACTGCACCTCCCCTGCCCTTTTTACTCTAATCTCTCACCTCTTTCCCTCACCCCAAGTAGCAATGTGTGTATATTCATGGCTAAAGCAATCAAACATCAAATATACTCCGAGAACTATAAATGATAGAAATAACAAGTAGTAGGTAGATGGAGAATTGTAATCTTTTGAACTGGACTGGCAGATCTTTAGGTATCATTATTGTTCTTGGTATTAATAGCTATTCCCTTTTTGCATGATAGAAACAGAGAAAAATGTAGGCAGATAAAAGACCATCCTGCTTATAATCGAACGAGAAAAACGCCCAAGTTCCGACCTAAATCGGGAGATGGACATTTATCTCACAAAAACGAATAACGCGGTATAATCGAAAGCCGAACTTGGACGTTTTCAACTGCACTCCAGCGCGGAAGCGTACAAAGTTGACGGGGGCATGTCGGAGGCGTGGTGAAGGCAGGACTGGAGCATGGTTATCACCCGAACAGAGATGGGCGCCTTTTGCCGATAATGGAAAAAAAAGTATGCGTTTGTAGCTAGAATTTAGGGCACTTTTCCTGGACCCTGTTTTTTCACGAATAAGGCCCCAAAAAGTGCCCTAAATGACCGGATTACCACCAGAGGGAATCGGGATGACCTCCCCTGACTCCCCCAGTGGTCACTAACCCCCTCCCACCACAAAAAATGATGTTTCACAACTTTTTTATTTTCACCCTCAAATGTCATACCCACCTCCCTGGCAGTAGTATGCAGGTCCCTGGAGCAGTTGTTAGGGGTGCAGTGGACTTCAGGCAGGTGGACCCAGGCCCATCCCCCCCCCCACACCTGTTACAATTGTGCTGCTTAATGCTTAGCCGTCCAACCCCCCCAAACCCACTGTACCCAAATGTACTGTGAAGGGCTATAGTAATGGTGTAGACTTGTGGGCCGTGGGTTTTGAGGGGGATTTGGGGGGCTCAACACACAAGGGAAGGGTGCTATGCACCTGGGAGCTCTTTTACCTTTTTTTTTATTTTTGTAAAAGTGCCCCCTAGGGTGCCCAGTTGGTGTCCTGGCATGTGAGGGGGACCAGTGCACTACGACTCCTGGCCCCTCCCAAGAATAAATGCCTTGGATTTATTCGTTTTTGAGCTGGGCGCTTTCATTTTCCATTATCACTGAAAAACAAAAACGCCCAGCTCACAAATTGTCGAATAAAACATGGACGTCTATTTTTTTCAAAAATACGGTTCGGTCCGCCCCTTCACGGACCCGTTCTCGGAGATAAACGCCCATGGAGATAGACGTTTTCGTTCGATTATGCCCCTCCATATGATCTATCCAGCCTACCCATCCATGCCATCTATTCTCCCTATCACTCTCCCCTGTCACTCCCTTAAAGATCCTATGTACTTGTCCCAAGCTCTCTTAAATTCAGATACTGTTTTCATCACCAGAGTCTTATACAAGGGCACTATCACCTCTTTGTTCCTGCTGGTTATTCTTCCTTATGTACCCAAGCATCCTTCTGGCTATGCCTGTCGCTTTTTCCACCAGTTTAGTTATCAGACACAATCACCCCCAAGTCCCGCTCTTCCTTTGTACACAGAAGTACTTCACCCTCTATATTGTACCGTTCCCTCGGATTCTTGTAGTCCAAGTGCATGACCCCGCGTATTTTAGCATTAAACCTCAGTTGCCAAATATGGACCATTCCTCAAGTTTCACTAGGTCCTTCCTCATGTCATCCACACCTTCCAGGATGTCCACCCTGTTCAGAGTTTGGTATCATCCGCAAAGAGTCAAACCTTATCAGACATCCCTTCCGCAATATCAGTCACAAAGAAGTTAAAAAGAGCCGGCCCAAGGATCAATCCCTGTGGCACTCCACTGATAACATCCCTATCTTCAGAACAAGCTCCATTTACCACTGTTTCCTTCTGTTCAACCAATTTTTAACCTAGTCAGTTAAAATCGCTTATCAGTAGTACTTCCCCTTTCCTAGCTATTGATTAAGTCTATGTCCGTTTCCTCTGACTGTGAAGATGACCTATGTATTACTCCCTCTTTCCAGTTTAACCCACAGTGCTTTCTTCCGTACCCCTGCAGTTCTGTCACTTTAATATTATTCTTAGCATATAATGCCACTCTTCCACCGTCTCCTTGACCACCACTAAATTCAAGTCTGCTTCTGTCATTGAAGCCTCTAGATCTAGAAGTTTGTTTCCCATACTGCGGACATTGGTATACAAGGCTATCCAGATGTTGCTCTTTTTTTTTCCTCTTCCATAAGGGCATTCAATGTCCTACCTTCCTGAGGGTTATTTATGGCTTTTTTTATTTTTTTTACCCATCCCCAGCAAGTTTAGTTTAAAGTCCTCTTAAGTACGTTTGCCAGTCTGTTGTTGAAGACACTCTGTCCCTTCCTTGATAGACTGACTCCACCACCGCTCAGGAAACCAAAACGCTCACATAGGCACCATCCACGCAACCACACATTTAGCTCCAGAATACGAGCTTCTCTCATTTGGCCTTTACCTTTAACAAGGAGGATCTATGAGAACATCTTCACCCTGTGACCCAAATCCATTAAGTCTTGTTTGATATATTCAGTAGGATACCTAGCAGTATCATTCATGCCAACATGGATGAGCAGCATAGGAGAGTGGTCTGTAGGCTTGATGAGTCTAGGCAATCTTTCTGCAACGTCACGAATCTTGGCACAATGTGCATACATTTATCACATGAAACCAGAATCTTGCCTTGGTCCGTGCATTCAGTCTGGACAGAGGCAGAAGCTGTAATGAGAGCTGCAACTTCTTTGCCATACTTCAAGTGTAGTTATTGTTGTACTTGTGGATAAAGGATATGAAAAATAGCCTATTTAAAGTACTATGCCTATTTTTTCCCCACACCTGTTCTATAGGATATAGGAAGCAGGGAGTTTTAGTGTAAGATCTAAGAACTTGTTCAGATTTACTCTGTGGGTATTGATGGGATATTCATTGATTTAGGTTTTCCCTTTCAGAGTATAGAATTTTTTTTTCCTCCCCTGATTTAGTGTTTTGTTGTAGGCCTAATTTGAGTGATAATCTAGAGACCCAGGATAACCTGATCTCTATCTATGGGTAACAGTTAATTGACAATGATTTCCTTATTATCTTTCCAAAACTGCTACTGCTAACAGTGCTATTAGGGCCAGCTCTCTATAGTGGATATATAAAAAGTCCTATCGCATTATAAACCATAACATTTCAGTGTTTTCTTACCTTCTGATCACCCATTCACAGCTGTCTTGTGCTTTCAGGAATTCAGTTGAGGCTTTGTTTCCTGATGCCATTCAGAAGAGGAAAGATGATATTCAAGGAGACAATGATATAACTCAAAGTCTGCTGGCCTTTCAGAAATATGGCAACAGTCTGACCCAGGTTTCTCCAAGCGCAGGAGGAGCTAATCAGCAGCAAGTCGGAGGATTTTTCTCTGGAGTTTTGTCCGCTTTGACTGGCGTGGCAGTAAGTTTATTACAAGATAATTACCTAATCGGCCTAAGCTGTATGACTTGGGCTGTTTTTAACTCCTAACCCTTATTCACTTGTTCAGAACCCTTATTTTATCATCCTCATTTTAATATTCCCTTATCTCTTGTTTGTCCTGTTTGTCTGTCCTAATTAGATTGTAAGCTCTGTCGGGCAGGGACTGTCTCTTCATGTCCAAGTGTACAGCGCTGCGTACGTCTAGTAGTGCTTTAGAAATGATAAGTAGTAGTAGTATTTATACTTGGGAGGAATTGGCCAAGTTGTCGCTGTACAGAATACATTTTAAGGGGAAGTCAAATCTATAGTAAATCTGTATTGGCTCTCCAATGCATTCTAACAAGGGGAGACTTTCTCAGAAAATGTTGCATTTTAAGGACACAATTAAAAAAAAACAAACTGGTGGGAGGCGGGGCTGGTGGTTGGGAGGCGGGGAATAGTGCTGGGCAGACTTATACGGTCTGTGCCAGAGCCGGTGGTGGGAGGCGGGGCTGGTGGTTGGGAGGAGGGGATAGTGCTGGGCAGACTTATACGGTCTGTGCCCTGAAAAAGACAGGTACAAATCAAGGTAAGGTATACACAAAAAATGGCACATGTGAGTTTATCTTGGGCAGACTGGATGGACCGTGCAGGTCTTTTTCTGCCGTCATCTACTATGTTACTATGAATTAAAAAAAAAAAACCAGTGGGGTGAAGTAAAGCAGATCCATAAAGTAGCAAGTTGTTAACTGTTCTTAATTAACTAGGTGCTTAAATAGAATATCTATGGAACCGCACACACAAAATTAAAGACTTTCTGAAGCCGCCTGCTTCCCCTTCTCTCCCCAGGTTTGGATCTTAAATGTTCAAAGCCCTCAAGTTGTCATTTCCTTCTGTGTACTTTTATCCCTTTTAGTCAGTCAAGAACTTGTGCTTCATGATCTTTTAAATTCCTTTAATTGTTGTATTTGTATGCTTAAGGAACCAGTCGATGCATATATTGTTGAAAATAATTATGTTTGCTTATGTATTGCCTCAGTCACCTTTATAGGCAGATTTCACAATTACCGTATTCTCTCTAATAGCCTGGACTACTTATTAGAAACACAGGGTTTTCTAAAGTCTAGGTGGGCTATTATTGGAGGCACTTCAATTTTTCAGGAAGCCTGAAATTAGCAACACAAGACAAACACAGCCTACAATCTGCTGAAGTGTTAAGTTTTTTTTAAATTATTGAAATAAGTGATTTGAAACAATACCTTGTTGTTTATTATAGTCTAACCATTTTTTTTTTAATTATTGAAGCTAAATAACTGGAGAAAAGGGATTGAGGCAGAGATCAGACAGATTCATTTGTATTTGGGTTTGCTATGTGAACACAGACTGTTACTGTAGAGATGGAGCAGTCTCTGAAGCTTGTAAAATTGCTGGGCTGTCTCTGACAAAGCACTTGAGTTGTATTAACATTAAATTTGCATCACTTGAAGCAGGAACAACTAAGAAATGGCATGTTTGTATTGTTATCCTGACTGGATTTCTGCTGTGTGTGAGGGGGATTCCCCCCCTGAAAGAGGAGGGGGATTTTTTGTGCTTCAGGGAAGCTTTAGAGGGTGGCTTCACAGTAGCATTACTGACAGTAGGGTCAGTGTAGCTTTGTTTACTTACAGCTGGCTGAGCAGATTTTGAAGAACAGTTCTTCTTTTTTCCTTTTTTTTACCTGCACTGTGTTTTGCTCATGAAATCGCTACTATCCTGTGGTTGTGCCAGGCGGAAGTTGAGTAGGATCAGAGTTGGTGGTGGGAGTAGAGCCACAGTCTCAATTCTGCACGCTTTGAATTCCAGACACCCTCCCCTCTCCCGGCCACTAAGAGAAAGATTGTAGATTGCTAAGCAACTGTAATATTTGTTTTAAACTTTACTGTAGTCTCCTGTGCTTAGGGTTGAGGGGCAAGGAGTGAAGGACTGAAGAGGAAGCAGTCAGCAAAGAACCCCCCCCCCCCCCCGCCCCCAAATCTCAGGTGCTGTGAGGAGAGCTACTTGACATGGCCGCTACTTTAGTTCTCTACCCGCCCACAATGACCGAAAGTTTCTTACCTCTTCTCAAGGTTATGGCTGGGGATGGATGATTATTGGGGGAATAAAAATTTGGATGTTAGACCAAATTAAAGGGTTTTCCGGCCCTGAAGTGGTGAAGGAGTGGCAGTTATTTAGAGAGAATATGGTACATTTAGAATATTTCTATCAATTGCTTTGATCTTGAGCTGTTTTTTTTTTTTACTTTAAAAGGATAAAACACTGAATCAGTCTTTCTTAAATCTTTAGCGAAATCAAATGTTTTAGGCTAGTCTCTCGAGTAAATGTTCTCCAACTAGTATGATTTCAGTACTAAGAACCTGTGAATTACAAGAAGGTAAGGTAAAGTTCTTAATCCGTTTCTCCTGCACAGAAGAGAGATGCATGTCTATAAAAGCTGAATCAAATAATTTCTGTTTTGGAAAGATCAGTATTTGCAGTTAGTGGTTTCAGTTGGAGCCCTAAAACTTTAATCAATCATGGTACCTAGATTTAGTATTATTTTAACTGTAAACAAAACTTTGCAGTTTTCCACTTAAAATTTCACTTGCCATCTAAATGTCTAGTCTCTTGGTCCTGCAATTCCTCACAGTCCACTTGTGATTTATCAACCTTGAATAATTTTGTGTCATCTGTAAATTTGATGTTTATAACAGATTAGTAAGGTAGGATTTCCGTTTGCTGAATTTGGAGAAAATTGATGACCCATTTTCAATTAATTGTGTTTTGGCTTTCAGGTAGTTCTACTTGTGTATCACTGGAGCAGTAGGGAGTCTGAACATGACCTTCTTGTGCACAAACCAGTTGCGAAATGGACTGCAGAAGAGGTGGTTCTGTGGTTAGAACAGCTGGGTCCTTGGGCTTCCCACTATAAAAACAGTTTTTTGTTAGAAAGAGTTAATGGAAGGTGAGAAATTTAAATGTTTTAAAACGTTTAATAGATGTTCCACATGGATGCCCTGACGTATGCTTTAAAAATTTAATTTTTGTCCTCAGTCTTGCCAGTGAGCTTGTGAAGGATCCAGCTTGAAAGAGGACAGTTGTGAAGTCAGATTGTGAGCGCTACAGTGTATGAGAAATGTTGGTGAATGCTTTCAACTAGAAAATTTAATACTAAATGTTTCCCAGCCGTTTACATAGGATTATATAACGAAAATACCAAAATTTAACTGCCTTGAGTTATTACATAGTAACTAATGGCAGATAAAGACTTGGAACAGTCCATCCAGTCTGCCCAACAGTCACATTCTTTATCAATTCAAGATTAACTCAACAATGAAGATGAGATTATATACTTGATCATGGTCTGTCTTTGGTGTTTCTGAGACATAGATCATAGAAGTCTACCCGGCTCTGTCCTTATGTTCCAACTACTGGAGTTGCTGTCAAAGCCCACTCCAGCCTATCCGAATCTGTCATGTCATTTGCAGGACACAGACCGTAATGGTCTGCTTGGCACTATCCTTGTGTTTCAAATTACTGGAGTCTCCATCGAAGCCCTCTCCAGCCCACCCTAAACTGGATTGCTGTATGGTGGATATTGCCCGTACAAGCCAGCCCAGCATCAACACCTTTCTTCTGCTGCTTACACCTCTCTCTATACAGCCTATCATCCTTCTGGCTATGGCCACCACCTTGTTACACTGTTTCGTTGCCTTCAGATCCTCAGATACTATCTTCCCATGGTCCCTCTTCCTGTCTATGCATATCAACCTCACACCACTTAGCACATACAGCGCCCTTGGATTTCTACTCCCTTAAGTGCATCACTCTGCTCTTCTTTGCATTGAATTTTAATTGCCAAACATTAGACCTTTTCTTCTAACTTCTGCAGATCCTGTTTCATGTTTTCTGCTCCATGTGGGGTGTCCACTCTGTTACAAATCTTGGTATCATCTGCAAAAAGGTAAATCTTACTTTCTAACCCTTCAGTTCTATCACTCAGAAATATATTGAACAGAATTGGCCCCAGCAGCAATCCTTGAGGCACTCCACTACTCACCTTTCCTTCCTCCGATTGAATTCCTTTAACCACCACCCTCTGGCATCTATCTGTCAACCAGTTCCTAATCCAGTTCATCACTTTGGATCCTAACTTCAGCCTGTCAAAGTTTATTCAAGAGCCTCCTGTGAGGAGCTGTGTCAAAGGCTTTGCTGAAATCTAAGTAAATTAAATCTAGCACATATCCTCAATCCAATTCTCTGGTCACCCAGTCAAAGAATTCAGTCAGATTTGTTTGACACGATTTCCTTTGATAAAAACCATGTTGTCTCAGATATTGTAACCTATTCGATTCCAGGAAATTCACTATCTTTTCCTTCAGCATCGCTTCCATTACTTTTCCATTAACCAAAGTGAGGGTTATTGACCTGTAGTTTCTAGCTTCTTCTCTGTCACCACTTTTGTGAAGAGGGACTGCATCCGCTCTTTTCCAATCCCATAGAACCTCTCCTGTTTCCAAGGAGTTATTGAACAAATCTTTAAGAGGACCCGCCAGAACCTCTCTGAGCTCCCTCAATATCCTGGAGTGGATCCTGTCCGGTCCCATTCCTTTGTCCACCTTCAGATTTTCAAGTTGTTCATAAACACTTTCTTCTGTGAACGGTGCTATATCTACTCCATTCTCATTTACCTTTGGCAGTCAATCATGGTCCTTCTCCAGGATTTTTTTTTCCCTGAACACCGAACAGAAGTGCTTTTTCCTCATCATTCTCCACATAGTGGTTCACAGCATCTTTCAGTCTCACAATTCCATTTTTAGTC
Organism: Microcaecilia unicolor; assembly: GCF_901765095.1. Taxonomy (NCBI): domain Eukaryota; kingdom Metazoa; phylum Chordata; class Amphibia; order Gymnophiona; family Siphonopidae; genus Microcaecilia; species Microcaecilia unicolor. The sequence continues at coordinate 36,910,414 of NC_044038.1, forward strand.
TTCCTCCTTTCACTAATATGCCTGAAATAACCCTTGTCTCCCCTCCTTACATTTCTAGCGTTAGTTCTTCCACTTGCGCTTTTGCCAGACATGTATCTCTCTTGGCTTCTTTCAGTTTCATCTGATATTCCTCTCTGTGTTCCTCTTCTTGAGTTATTCTGTATTTCATGAACACTAACTATTTTACTTTTATTTTCTCAGCCGCTTGCTGAGAAAGAGGCATTAGCTAATTCAAAAATAATTAGGAAAAGCACACGCAATACATTCTTTTCTCAGAAGATTTCACTCTAGCCAGTTAGACACACAGTTGAAGTTGAGGAATAGACTTAGTAGGTAGAGCAGTGGGCTTTAAATCTGAGTTTTCCTACTTCTGATCCCACTGGTGCTCCATGTGACTGAGCAAATCGCTTCACCCTCCATTGCTCAGGTACAAAACTTGCATTACCTACGCCTACTCTACCTATTTGTGACTCAGATTTGGAAAGATAAGTAAATCTGAAATTCAAATCCATATTGTAGATGAGTCCAGTAGACAGGAAGGATTGACTTGGCACTGTATAGAGGGACATTCAGTCTTCGAGAGCCATATCTCAGGTTTTCAGGATAGAGAGAATCCACAGAGGAGGAGAACTCAATAGATCCCACGAGGCGTAAAGTGAAAAAAAAAAAAAGATGGGAATACAAGCCAGGCTATCCAAAGATTGGAACCAAAATGGTCTTGAAAAAGACCGTTATGCAAATGATCTGTCTGTCGCAGCAATCTCTGCAGTAGCTACTTCAGAGATTGCTCCGATAGACAGATCATTTGCATAACGGTCTTTTTCAATGTTGCGTCCGCGGCTCCCCCCGGCACTTCCGCCGTGGAGGGCGGGAGCCGGTGTCCACCGCGGCATGGGGCGGCGATTTGGAAGCAGCGGCGGGGAGCCGAGGCCCGCCGCTCAACTCGGGGCTGAGGTCGGAGGCCGGCGATTGCGGCCGTCGGTCTCTCGGTCGCCAGCTGTGGGGGCAGGGTTGGCGCTGCAGGGGAAGGCGGTGCCCGGGCACGATGGCCGGCGTCCTCGTCTCTCCCGGGCGTGGGGGTCTGGAGCTCCGCCTCTGAGGTGCTGGATTGGGCGGACAGAGCCAATCAGAAGGGCTCTGTCAAACACCAGACTCGGGTTGGTCGGCAATACCTGCGGGGGTGGGGCGACTGATCCTGAGCAGTACTTAAGGTAGAAGACTGTGTTGAACTTTGCTTCAGGTTCTGTTCCCGAGGCCTGTTTCCTGTGGCTCCTGTGTTTCTCTGCGTTCCTTGTTCTTCTGGTTTTGACCCTTGGACTGTTCCTGGTATTCCCTGCTCGCTGCCTGCCTCGACCTCTTGCCGGATCTTGTCTGCTGCCAGCTCTGACCTTTGCCTGTTTTCGGATGTTCTCTTTCTGCAGCTGCCCTCTGCTCTCCTGGTCCCTGTCCCCACCGCTTGGCACCCCGCGGTTCCTGAAGTCCCGTTGACTGCCTGCAGCTGGGGGCTCAACCCTTGGTGAATGGCGGTCGCCGCGGGTGAAGACTTGGGGTTGCATGGCTGTTCCTTAAGGTCCCTCGGGGCCTTACGGGACCTAAGGGCTCACCATCCTTACACACGAGACATTCAAGACCATTTTTAAGGTTCTGTCTACAGACCTTTTACCTTTGGAATCTTTCATTCGTGATTTGAGATTACCTTATTATATCAGTTGATGTTCTTAATTCATTGTTGACCTTGATCACAAGACTCCTGATATAGGCCTATCCGGCCGAAACACAACGTTGTGTCGAGTCACTTTTAATGTGTGATTGTTTTATTATCATTTGTTTGAAAACTATTAAACACTGATTATTTTAACTACATTTTGGATCCAATCTTGATAGCCTGGCTTGTATTCCCACCTTCTTTATTTTTCAGGATATCCAGAAAGAATATGCATGAGGGAGGTTTGCATACAATTGAGGTAGTAAATGCAAATATATTCTGATATCCCACTTTTTTTTGCCCTCACAGACTTGAAGGTTTCCTAGTTCTGACATAGAGATTCCAGCAGCATTCACACTCCTTTTAAAAAAAAAAAAAAAAAACAACAACAAAAAAAAAACAGGGCAAAATAAAAATTTATACAAAATAACCAGGACTTCAAGACAGATTTTTTTTTTTTTGTAATGCCAGTAGTGGTTCTGCCACTCCCTATGCTACTGGCTGGCATTTGTTCCTGATGGCACTATCGCAAGGTACTATGAATATGCTGGTTTTAAGTGTAGTTCGGCTTCTGTTTTCTAAAATGTTCTGTAGTTTTATGCAGAACGGGGTGGAGGGAGCATTTATAAAATAGGGACTCTTGGTGCTTTATGGTGGCTCAGCAGATTTCCGTTAGTTGTATGGTGTTCTGAGCACGTTTTAACTGATGTGATGAGCATTCTGTCTTTTGCAGGCTTCTTTTAACTCTGGCAGAAGAAGAATTTTCAAAAGATCCTTATAACATAGAGAACAATAGCCACCGAAAGGCCATTATAATGGAGCTGGAACGTGTGAAAATGCTGGGAGTTAAACCTCCTCAGAATCTGTGGGAATACAAGGTACTTAACATAGTTAGCAAATGCTGTCAGCTGGAAACTTGTTCAGTGTCTTGTTTGTTTAAAATTGCCAAGAATGTGTGCTGTGCACAAGTTGTTATAATTTGCAACTTTGGCATTAATACTTTAGCATTTGATTAACTAGGCCTTGGCAAATTTTCTTTGCATTTAGGAGCCAACTGTCAAGAGCTTTTTTAGCCTCCCAATTTTCCCCACAGAAGTTGAATATAGGAGGTGGGGACAACATTGGATTCCATTTGAGGTCTGCCTCTGCTGTCTTAGGTCCCGTGATTTATTAAGACTTCTTCTCCTCCTTTCTAAGGGGCTGATATAATAAACTGTGTTATCATTGAAAGTGGAATTTTACTGTGGATTGTCCAATGCTAAATTTACACCCAGTGTATTAAGAGTTTTAGCCTGGAACGATCAGTAGTAAAATCACTGTACTAAAGGGTAATGGCCAGTTTGCAGAAAAAAACATACTAAGCTTTGTTCGTTTTTTAATTTCAAAAGAGAGAAAATACATAGTAACATAGTAGATGACAGCAGAAAAAGACCTGCACGGTCCATCCAGTCTGCCCAACAAGATAACTCATATTTGCTGCTTTTTCTGTATACCCTACTTTGATTTGTACCTATGCTCTTCAGGGCACAGACCGTATAAGTCTGTCCTGCCTCCCAACCACCGGCTCTGGCACAGACCGTATAAGTCTGCCCCGCCTCCCGATCTTGACTAAGCTCCTGAGGATCCATTCCTTCGGCACAGGATTCCTTTATGCTTATCCCACGCATGTTTGAATTCCGTTACCGTTTTCATTTCCACCACCTCCCGCAGGAGGGCATTCCAAGCATCCACTACTCTCTCTCCGTGAAAAAATACTTTCTTTTTTGTTTGAAGATCTGTCTGTCTATCCATCCGTACACCTCAGTTTGTCCATGCACAAACAGATGCATATCAAGTTAAAAATAGGACCTGTAATCTGAAGATGAGCTGGGGGCAGCAGAGAGCAAAGTGTTGTGGGGGCCTGGCACTAAAATAATGTGCCAAGAGGGACCTAGCTTTACTGGTATCAAGAGGACAGGCATGGCAGCACAGTGAATGGTGTGCCAGGGGTGTCCTCATCTTCCACCCTGCAGAAGAGGCTATGAGGTGGCACAAGTCCAGGAACTGTTGGTGGTTCCCATCCCTCTGCTGGCTGAAGGTAAATTGAACCCATGGCAGTATGAGATGAAGAGCCAGCAGAGGTTCTCACCCCTCCAGTGACTAAAGATAATGGCCAGACCATCGCATATGAACGGAGCTAGCAAAGGTTCCCACGCCTCTGTTGGCTGAAGATAACCGGCAAAGTTAAGTGCCAGTGGAGGTTCTCTCGCCTTTGTTGAGAGAGGTAAAAAGATAAGGGAAGCCTGAAGGAATAAGGACGGGGCTGATTCTCATTCAGATCTGCTCCCACATTCAGTCGTACTCTCAGCACTCTCCCCTCTTCTTATAAATGCTTCCAGATCCTTCTACATTTGGCGTCATACCCTGTACCCACACCACGTATATTTCAGACCCACCTCGCATCTCTGAACACTCATAGCAACCGTGTCTGGAGCTGACACATTTGTGTACATTCCACCTTTCTTCCACGCAAACCACATTCCCAAACAGTTTCATTTGTATTTACCCCACATTTCATTACTCTGATAGTAACTCACACTTATGCACCCCACATGCTCACTCAATCATGCTTTTTCTGCAGTGCTTAGATCATGCACTTTCCAATTTATTTAACTACTAATGTGGCTATCGTGTTTGGCCATGTATATGTCATTTTGAGTGTTATTGTTAGATTGGGGAAATGGTATACAAAAATAATTTAAAATAACTAAAATAGCTGTGGCAGTTGGAGCAACCAAGTAATGTGGGGTGCTATGATCATTTCTGGTCACCACGATGCCCTGCTTTAAACATAGGGGCCTGTTTTACTTGTTTTCTTTTCTGTAGGAAAAATAATAAGAGCCTATAGTGTATTATAATGAAATTGGGTTGGAAGTCTGGTTGCATGAAAAATGTGAACTAGAACAAGTCAACCTTATATCTTGAGGGTAAGTTTTGTTTTATGAAGGTGCATATTTATTGGACAAATATATATAAAGAAGGAAGATGGTTCTTTTGCAGAGGCTTTGAATGAGCCTGTGCAAACTATTAATTTGTGCTTCAAGATTTTTAACATGATAAGTTAAAACCTTCCCTTGTTGCTGTAATTTTCTCTGTTTTTTTGGGAGCACCACACATGGCTGAAGGTTAGATTTAGGGGATAGTCTCTTCCTCAGCCATCTGCAATGATGGACGATGCAGGCTCTACCGTTGATCTGCCCTGGAGGATCCTGTGGTTATTTCATTTAGAAGCACATAAACACAGTTAGTTGCCTTTCCCTTAGCAGAAGACACTGAACAAACTGCTTATTTTGTTTTCATGTTTCAAGCTAAGCCAATGCAGCTACAATTTGCCTTTAAAAGATGTCTTTAGGGCATACTTTTATCCCTTTAATCTGTGACTCCTGCAGGGACATGTGTTGCCAAATGTGAGACCTCTACAGAAGGGTAGAGGTCTTTGCCCACCTCTTAGTTCCAACCAGTATCATTAAGAACAGTCTTGTTGAGGAATTCTAGCACCTATGACCCTGAGCTGTTCACCTGACTTGCTTGCATTTTTAGCATGGAATCTTGCTACTATTCGGGTTTCTGCCAGGTACTTGTGACCTGGATTGGCCACTGTTGGAAACAGGATACTGGGCTAGATGGACCATTGCTCTGACCCAGTATGGCTATTCTTATGTTAATTTGTTTTGAGATGACCTGGATAAATATTAGAAGGTGCTAATGATCTTTTTCTCAGTTTTGTCACATCAAGCTTAAGTGCAATTCAGTTTGAAACAGGTTGAGTTATTAGTGCATAGGTAAAATCATTTTCAGATTGGCAGTGTGTTTGTTAGAAGTAAATCTAGTACATTAGATATTTCTGTAGATTGCCCTTTAGAGTATGTGAACACTAATGCCTTTCTAAGCAGTGGCATAGCTATGTGGGGGCCTGGGCCCTCCTGCCGCCAACCCTCCCCCGCCGTCGCCTACCTTTGCTGGCGGTGGACCCCAACCCCCGCCAGCCGAGGTTCTCTTCTTCTGGTGCAAGGCTTTGTTCTGTTTCTGAACAACGCGGCCACTTGCTGATCTGCAAGGCTTTGTTACAACGCGGCCGCTGGCTGACCTGCAAGGCTTTGTTACAACGTGGCCGCTGGCTGATCTGCAAGGCTTCATTCTGTTTCTGTGAGTCTGACGTCCTGCACGTTGTATGTGCAGCACGTCAGGCTCACAGAAACAGAACAAAGCCTTGTGCCGGAAGAAGAGGACCTCGGCTGGCGGGGGTTGGGGTCCCCCGCCAGCAAAGGTAGGCGACAGCGGCAGCGAGGGAGGGTTGGCGGGGGGGGGGGGGGGTCAAAGTTGGTGGCGGCAGGGGGGGCTAAAATATACCCCCTCATCTCGGGCTCTGGACCCCCCTCCTGCCGAAGTCTGGCTACGCCCCTGGTTCTAAGCAAAGCCACACACGTTCAGAGATACCAGGTTGGTGATCAACAGTTTCCATTCTTAATTCTTTCTCTTGGTTACTGTTAGAACTGACGATAGTTATCCCTCTGGGCATCTTTGCTCCATAGGTTCACCTTCACTGTTTTACAAATATGTGTGTGTTTGTTCTGCTCTTTAGAAAACAAATTATTTGCCATCAAGATGTGTTGTGTTACTAAAGCCATTAAATGTTCTTAAATATGATAGAACAGATTTTATTATGAACCTGTATATTTAAATAAATTACTCGAGGACAATATTTTGCTTTTTAGAAAATTCATAAATAGTGGATTAAACATCCCAAGGAACATATGAGACACTGCTCCAAAAAGCTTGCTCATTTATGAGCCTTTTAAAACATCTCTGGCCCCTTACTTTGTGATGGGCTAAAGTGAATACTCCCTTTTTGAACAGAAATATCTTGTGCATTTTAATGTTAGACTATCCTGGTCTAGGGATTAATGGCCTACTTGCCCTTTTCTTCTCTTAAAAAGGAGAGCATCTTAGAAAAATGGTCCTTTTCTCACACTCCAGTAAGCTGTTGCTCAGCTCACAGTGACTGGATAGTGGATACTTTACTGCTCTGCTTTAAATTTTGAAGTAGCTTGAGATATTTATTTATGTATTTATTTGTTAGTTACATTTGTATCCCACATTTTCTCACCTATTTGCAGGCTCAATGTGGCTAACAATTTTTCTGACATGACTTGTGTCATTTCAGAATACATGTACAATTGGTAATATAAATGGAACATGAGTATTAAATAACAGTTGAATAGAAAGGAAGAAAATATACCCAAGGTACAAAAATAAACAAATGGAATCACATATTGAACATGGATTGCATAATAAAATTAAGTAATACAGTGTAGGAAGAGAGTAAATCTGATGTTAAGTAATTGATGGTGAAATACAGTACCAATTATAAGTTATTATGGTACGCCATGTTAAAAAGATGTGTCTTTAGTGCCTTACGGAAATTAGTTAGGTTGTGGATTATTTTCAGGTCCAACTAAATACTGATGTTAGTATAGATTAAATATGAAAAGTAAAGATTTTTTGTATTTGTGTTTCAGGCAGTAAATCCTGGAAAATCACTATTCCTGCTTTATGCATTGAAGAGCTCCCCGAGACTCAGCATTTTGTATCTGTATTTCTTTGATTATACTGAAACTTTTCTACCTTTCATCCACACAATCTGCCCTGTAGTAGAAGATGAACAGGGAGAAGATTTAATTGCCAAATTTTTAGTAAGTGCTGAATACATTTGTCTTTTTTTTTTATTTTTTAAATGTGACAGAGGTTTTCTTTTAAAAGGTATATATTCTTTATAATAGCATTTCATGGTTAAGACCTTGGTGGGGGGGGGGGGGGGGGGGGAGCACATATGTTTCTGACCTCTCGTTGTACTGTGTGATGGTATATTTTGAATCAACCATCCTTAGTGACCAAGTACTTTCAAAAGCAGTAGTTTAGTAGACTGGATAGTAAAGGTTGGTGCATTCCTGATACTTTTATATAGTACTTTATACTCTGATAGCAAAAGCAGTACTCCATGGCAAAGCAGGTTACAAGCGAGTGACCCTAACTAATGGAGCCCTGCATGGGCAGTCTTCCTCCAGCTGTACACTGTTAGAACGTTTAATTCAACAGCATGTGTGCCGTCATTCCCATGTTTCATCATTGCACAGAGCCACCTTTGATCTGTTTTTTTTTTCCTTAGATCAACAGGATATGTTCTCTCGTGTGATTTGCTTGCTTGAAAATTTGTTTACATTTTCTTTGATGTTTGGTTTTCCTACATGGGTAACCCTTTCTTCCTAGCCTACTTACGTTTTTAAGGTTGGTTGTAAGATTTGCTGTCTTTGTGGGGGGGGGGGGGGGGGGGGGGGGGGGGGGGTCATCCACTTGTTCTCTACATTGTGGTGCATTCTGGCAGGTTGACCAGGCTTTTTTAATGCAAAATTGAGTAATTTCATCTTGGCTATATTTTTCAGCGACATGCCCAAAAGAGAGTTGCACTATCTTTAAGGTCATTGAGGTGCAAGACATATATGAATCAATAGTCATAACTGCTGCTTACAGTGCTTGGACCTGGATCACAAAGCCTCTAAATGTTATTTGAGTCTGCAGATGACACAAAGAGGGCTTCATAGCCATGAAGAAGAAGACGATATTTGGTTCTTCAAAGTCTGATCCAGAATCATTGATATTGAATACTATGGATGCATTGGCTTCAAGGAGACCTCGTTCTTCCTTGACATCAAGCACCAGTAGATCTATTTGGATCAGTCATCAGCCTGTGTGCAAAGGGTGCTTAAGCACCTACAGTTTTGAGAAAACCTCTTTATTATCTGGGGAGGGGAAAGTTTGTGTTGAGTTTAGCACTCCCAAAGCTTTTTCAAAATGTAGCTGCTCTGCATCAACCAGTGCTTGTTGGGAGGAGGAGGTAGATCCTACTTCTTCAGCTTCTAGTGTTACTAGTGTCAATCTGCTGAGTAAGAAGCATTGACTTCTATCCATGTCCTATCCTAATGCCTTGGAGCACCTGGGTATCGGTAGCTGCCATATCTGCAAAGCACCATTGAACAGAGAACTATTCAACTTCTTTGATGTTGGAGGGGGCAAGGCAGACTCCAGGGGTCTGGGACCAAGCCACCTGTACTTTTCAGGTTACTCATGAAGATGTGGCTCCTCTCTGCATTGGCATCAGCAGTCTTTGAGGAGAAATTGGGTAGAAGAATTTAAGTATAGCTGACATGACATCTAGCTCAATTTCATGTTTTAATGATCTTGACAATGAAGGTGATGCCTGTGCCTGATGGAATCGCATCAGTGCAGTCTTTAAGGAACCTTGGAGCCAATGTTGATCTCAATTACGTTGGGGGAAATGTTTCCCTGAAATTAGTTTTTATTTTGAAATCATGGGACGAAAAAAAAATGAATCGCACAATTAAAGGTGTTTCTCACTGCTGCTCTTTGTCACTCTAGGCAAGTCGTTACCCCCAGGTACAAAATAAGTACCTGTATATAATATGCAAACTGCTTTGATTGTAACAGAAAGGTGGTGTATCAAATCCCATCCTGCTTCTTTAAGGACTGATACCTCCCTCCTTTCCACCCCCAGATCCAACATCTCTCCCTTTCTCAACTTTCCCTCCCTTTCCTCTTTCCCCAGGTCCATTATCTGTCTCTCTCTTTCCTGAAATCCATTCTCTTTTTCTCTCCTCCCTCTCTCCACCCCATGAATAGTGACACAAACTTGGTGGTGAGCAAACACCAAGCTTTTCTTGTGGCTTCTGGAGCTTCCATCGGTAACCCCTCCAGTTCTACTTGCAGGTCTGCAGCTCACACTTCTTCCACACAAATATCATAATTGCCATATTGGGTCAGACCAATGGTCCATCTAGCCCAGTATCCTGCTTCCAGTAGTGACCAATCCGTGTCACAAAGGAGAAAACCAAACAGCCCCACAAGTTTCAAAATCAGAAAAGGAAGAGTGAGAATGACCAAGGTGATGAGTCAGGATAACAGAATACTTCTCCCCCTTACCTAGGGTTTAGTATCTCCCCCCCCTTCCCCAATATCCCCTGCTGGTGTACATTAAAGGTGGTCTGCTGGTCCTGGGAGTAGCAACATTGTACATATGCTGCCTGTGGCCTACTCCAAAACTTTCCCTCTGGCCCATCCCTCCTCATATCACTTCTTGTTTCTGCTTGGATAGCACAGGTCAGTGGCAAAGCTTCAGAGCAGGTAGCATATGTGCAAAACTGCTGCTGGTGAGGCTCAACAGAAGACCACCTTTAAGGTAGACTGGTGCCTGGTGATGTTGAATCGCAGACTGGGGGGGGGGGGGGAGGAAGGAAGATGTCAGACTGCACTGAGGTCAGGGGTTGAGAGAGCTGAAGAGATGTTTGGAGGAGACAGGAAACACTGCAGTGTGATTAGGTGTTTTATTTAAACTCACGATTAAAGGTTTAATATATTAATCGCAGAGTTAATTGCAATTAAAGTGCATCCCTACCTGAGATGATCTAGGCCCCAACAGTCAACATACCCCTCACTGAAGTTTTGACCACTAGTTAGGCACACAAAGATATCTCAGTAGAATTCTCCCCCCCCCCCCCCCCCCCCCCCCAATTCTGAACCTGAACAGTGCCTGGCATTCTCAATATGAACCAGTAGAGCTCTTTGAAGCAGGCTCCACTGATTTCCAGAGATCATTTTCTTCCCCAAATTTTATCATACCATTCCATTTTGGTTATAGGAAGATACGGCAAAAGTTGGTTATCCTCTAATTCCTCTTCTTAGTGATGGCTGAGGGGGGAATATGATAGAGGTCTTATTTATTATTTATTTATATTCCGCTTAATCCATTGTTCTTAGTGGATACAAATGTAACAAATAAATTACATTCATATTATTATAAGACCAAACCAGACTGACAACATAACAGAATATCCATAACAAAATGAAAGCAACCAAATCAAGGCACAGAATTCTTATTCCTTCCCCCAACTGTATGCTTGCATAAAAACCAATGTTTTAAGTTTCCCTCTTAAATACTTTAAAATATTCCTAAGCTGTAAAAGTAACTTATTCCAATGTACGGGACCAGCAGTATAAAATATCCTGTGTCTCTACTCATCAGATTGTATATGATGTGATGTGATGGCACATCAAGCAAATTTTTGGTTCCTGATCACAAAAATCGATTCTGTTGGTAAATATGCAACCTATCTGCCAGTATCTCTGAGACTTTTGTTTTAAAATCTTAAAAACCAAACAAGAATTTTGACCTGAATCTTAGAAAATCTTACGTGGAGTAGAACAGGTAAACACAAATTGATTGTTTTACTCTCAAAAAAAAATACAAAAAGTTTTATATAGTAATACTTTTAAAACAGGAGAAAATATTTGTTCACTCGGTGCATAGCTAAGCTCTGGAACTCATTGCCAGAGAAAGCATTTAGCGCAGCTGGGTTTAAAAAAGGTTTGGACAAATTTCTGGAGGTAAAGTCCATAAACTATTACGATAGACCTGGGGATAAGTAGCATGGAATCTTGCTACTTTTTGGGATATTGCCAGATACTTGTGACCTGGGTTGGTCACTGTTAGAAGCAGGACAGTGGGCTAGATGGACCTTTGGTGTGACACAGTATAGCAGTTCTTGTCTTATGTTCTCAACCGTCGTAAGGAAGCCATAACAGTGGGATACATACTTTTTATTAACTGCAGCCAGTTAATAAAAGGGTAGACTTCATGTAGAAAATCAAAAAGGCTTCCATATTTGAAAAAACAGTTATCACACTTCTTGGTGGTAGTTTTATCTACTGTCAAGAAGTCCAGAAGTACCCAAGATCCACTCCTCAACACCTCTGGATAGAGATGTTCATGCTCTAGACTGACTTGGAAAGAGAATGATTCAGAATGCCATTCTCTCTTCCCACATAAATTCTTATCTGATCTTCATGGGCCACTATAGCCAAAACTTCCTATGACAGGTAGAAGGTTCCATGAATTCTCTCCCCCACAGGAAATCAAAAGCTTCTAGCGGGCAAATGGAAGGATTGCAGAAAGCAAATGGATCGGATTGACCTTACGATGCTTTCAAAACTGCATTGGAGCCTTTGCCATTGCATTGGAGCATGTAGATTCTCATGTCTATGAAATTCTGACCTTCATTGTGATGTGCAAGAAAAGCACAGATATGTGCCTGCAATAAAATCACCGGAACACTGGGATCTGTTGCAGATTTCCAAAAATGTATTGCATTTTTATTAATTTTATTATGTGTTACATGAATATTTTGTGAAAATGGTCGTTTTTGCCCAATAAATCTACATCTAATATAGAAGCAGCAATTATGAACTGAAACAATAACTTGCTGAGATATACTGCATGGTATTCGGAATCAAATTATTAGTTAAACCTTTCTTAGAACCAGTGGTGGAGTGCATTTGGACCATGGCCCCACCAAACCTTTCCTGCCAGCTGCCCCCTTCTCTTACCTGCAGAGTAATGGGTGCTTGTCTTTCCGCTGTCACAGTTCTACCTATCCTTGGTCAGCTCTGACCACCAGCACGTCTTGGTTGTTAAAATCAGAGAACGACTTCCTGTTTCTCATGGAAAACAGGAAGTAGTTGCTTTCTGACTTTAACAACCAGGTGGTGCTGGCAGCCAGAGCCAACCAAAAACAAACAAAATGGTGATAGCAGAAAGACAAGTTCCTGTTGATTTAAAGCTGCTGTGTGGGTAAGGAGTAGGGGGTTGGGGCTGGTGGACAAAGGATATAGGTTGGAGAAGGGAGCTGAAGCTCAAAGTAGATCTGATGGGGAGCCTGGGGACTGACTTGGAATTGGGAGAAGGGAGCTAGGGCTTGATGGTGGAGTTGAGGTTGGGAGAAGGGAGCTGGGGATGACAAAAGGGGGCTTATGCAGGCAGATGGTGGGGTTGTCAGGAGGGGCCTGATGCTGGGGTATAGAGAGGGGGGGGGCTCACAGATAAAAAAGGATTAGTGACAGGTTGGAGAAGGGATCCTAATCCTGGGCCTGGGAGAAGGGGACAGGGAGCTTGAAGCGAGGTTTGGGGCAGATCTTGGCCTCCCCCCACCCCACCTCCCCCCCAATAGAAAAAGGTGCTCTATTGCCTCAACGTTTGTTGTCACAATGTATTCATATGCAGTACCCTCACTGTAAAATGTTTCGATGATGAAACTGAAGCTCCTCAATTTTATTTAACTGTTGGTGGGGGAGGGAGAGATCATTGGGCAGTTGAAATCTTTGTGACCTAGTATTTGTCTTTAGAGACCACACACATGCCTGGCTTTCAGGATATCTACCATAAATAGATTTATTTGCATGCGGTGGCTGTAGCTTATGGTCACATTGTCGTTTGGTTCACCTTGAAGGCCAAACCTGTTTGCACCTTAGGACTGGAGTTTTGAGATCCCTTAACTATGTTGCACAGTATAGATTTTAAAATGATTCAGTCCAAAATAAAGTACAGTGGTAAGCTTCAGATGTGCAGCCTGCTACTTTATGTATGACTTTTGCCTGATAACCAAGTACTCAAGGTGAGATGCAGTACAGTAATGATTTCATATTTTACTTCCATATGTACAGGACTTAAAAGATCCATCTTGGAAGCAGTGGAGAAGGTTTCTTCTCAAATACTCCTTTCTCCCTTATCAATTAATTGCTGAGTTTGCCTGGGACTGGTTGGAAGTGCATTATTGGACCTCTCGATTTATCATCGTTAATGCGATGTTACTTTCAGTGCTGGAGCTATTCTCCTTTTGGAGACTCTGGTCACAGAGAGGACTAAAGTAAGTCTTACTCTCATTCTCTTACCGTGAATACTGTTTTATTGTTTGTTGCTGGTTTTTTTAATATTCTTATTTCCTCCTGCTCCTTTGAATCTTCCTTCCAGGTCATTAATGAGCCTACAGTGCCATGAGTGGAGGAGTGGCCTAGTGGTTAGGGTGGTGGACTTTGGTCCTGGGGAACTGAGGAACTGAGTTCGATTCCCGGCACAGGCAGCTCCTTCTGACTCTGGGCAAGTCACTTAACCCTCTGTTGCCTGCCGCATTGAGCCTGCCATGAGTGGGAAAAAGTGCGGGGTACAAATGTAACAAAAAAAAAAAAATGAATATTTGGACCTATCCAGGGTTTATAGCACTTCTTCCCCTTGCTTTGCCCAGTCATCACAGTGACCATCCTTAATTAGAGACCACAGACCGTGATTCCCTCAGGACCTGTCTCTTGTGCACCCTGAGCTTAGCTGTTAGATCTTGTTGCAATGTAATAGAGAGACACCTTTCCCCTTCTGAAGACTGAACACCACTGCTTAAATGTCCCTATTCTGCCTAAGCAGTAGAATCTGGGTCTGGGAATCTTAGCTGTGTCCTCCATATAGCAGTGCTGAGCACTGCTACTTTGAACCATCTTATTTGTAGAAGTTGTGATCAGAGGACATGAGCTGGGTGTGGGGGTCTGCATACATTCTCCTTCCTATTCGCATAGTTTTCTTAGTTCAAATTAGCATATCTCTTCAGCATCTTGTAACAGTGCTTCCCAAAATTTTCCAAGCCACAGCCACATTTTAGAAGCTCCAAAGATCTCGCAACCCTCGCCCTGCCATGTTCTCTAAATGTTATTCTGAAGGAAGGCCATCATATATAGTTTCAACATATATATGTGTATATATATGTGTGTATATATATATATATATATATATATATATGTATATACAAGATCACTATAAACCTATGATTCTAGCTGCGCTTCTGCTGCTTACATCCAGCTTCAGATGCTCTAGCGAGGCCAAAATATACTCATTCAGGATTACAGTTATACGTCTGCTGCCATTCTCAATTTTTTTAAAACTAAGGGCCCTGTTTACTAGGCTGCGCTGTTGGCACGCATACCTTTTAGTGCACGCTAACGCTAGAAACACCCATAGGAATATAATGGGTGTCTCTATCGTTAGTGTACGCTAGAATGTTTGTGCATCTACAGCTCTGCTTAGTAAACAGGGCCCTAAAACAGCTACAGCACACACATACATTAAAAAAAAAAAAGCCTCAGTCTTAGCTTATAAACTCCAACATAGTCATTAACAAATGGCAGAAATTTTAAAATACTCAAAAAAACAAAAAAAAACTCACCAGCAACACTAATTCCAACAATTTGGTGCTATGCATTATGGGGTTCAATCCTTAAATTACTTTTTGACCACGAGAAGCAAAAACCAAAACAGAACAGATACAACCCATATCTTCTACTAAATAATTACAAAAGTGCCCATGGCAAGGGTCCAAAGTGGATACTAAAGGCTGAAAAAGAACTTCTTAGTACCAAAAAATACGAATGTGGAAGGCATGTGTTTTCCAGTGACATCGTTAACGTAACCCAATCGCATACCTGCAAATTCATTGGAGGACAAGAAAATTTTATTGAACAAGGGTCTGACTTATGAACTAAAATAATACAATATAAGCAAAGTTTTCTTTAAAAAACAAACAAAAAAAAAACAGGCAAATATTCAACAGGTAGAACATGTACCACTGACATAATCGGCTGCAAAAGCCAATAAGAAGGTTTAAGAATGAACACTTTCCCCGATATTAGTGCTCCTTCTTTAAGAACAACTTTTTAATATTGCTCAGGCATGTATTTGCACATTAGTTTGTGTGTTTTGTTTCGTTCTCTATACTGTTGAGCATTTATCTTAATTTTGTTTATGATTATATTGTGAATGTTATTTGCATGTCATCTATGAGAACACACTGATTATTTTGTAATCCTTACACTGTCTTATGTTTTATAATTGTTGCATATTTATGATTAAATTATGTTTTGGTTATTGTTTTAGTATTATACCCCTGAGGTAGCCTTTGAAAGGTTCTGTTTTAATAAAACTGTTTGGATTTTACATCTGGATCTGCTGTTTCTTGCAACATTAGCACATGGCCATTAATACAGCAACAACAAAAAAAAGTTGGCCATTTTACTGCTGTGGTGAAAATGACCTTCGCACGTAGAAAAGACTGGTATAAAGGTACGCTAAGGCCAGCTTAGTAAAAGGACCCCTATATATATATATATATATATATATATATATTAGCAAAGAAGCCTGTAGATTTTCTTTTTGTACTGGACATCTCAGTATTTATGCTATTAATGGGATAAACAGCGTATTTGTTTCCTTCTGTGATTGACTTAAAAGAACTGTTCCTAAAAATAGCCTGAGTACCACAGAACTGATCATTGTAATGCATTCTTCCTCTTTAGCCAGTTGAGTAAGGAGTGGATTAATATTCTGTTGCAGTTATATAGTAACATTGGGGTATATGCCCAAGATAATGCAATTGCTTTGCCTTCCATTAGGACCCTCACACGTAGCTTGTGGAGCCACGTCTGGAAAGTGTCAACTCAAGGACTTGTCGTTGCCATTTTCTGGCCTGTTATTCCTCAGTTTGTTTGCAACTGCCTGTTCTACTGGGCCTTGTACTTCAATCCAATCATAAACATAGATCTTGTGGTAAAAGAAGTTCGACGTCTGGAAACAGAACTGTGAGGGACTGTGCGCCAGCCCCTGGTGTCCAAAGAGAAGTGACCACTCAAGCCTTCCCAAAGTCCAAACGCCAAAATTATAGCAAAAAAATGTGTGCGGAGAAGAACTCACAGGGCATGCGCCCCTCTTCCCTCCCCCCCCCCCCCCAAAAAAAAAAAAAAAAAACCTCTGGAGACTTATTACAGACTATCTAAATAAAAATTCAAACATCTTTATAGCAACTGGTTTCCCCAGATGATGCACAGGCTGGGATGGTGAGATGAGCCAAGGCCGACAGTGATAGGACATGTTACTTTATATGAATTTTTTTTTTTAATAATACATGGACAGAACTGCATTTCTGCAAGAGGTTTTGGCCTTATAGAAACTTTATTGCTTTTAAAAGGATTTGTGTGGCTAACTTTGAGTTTCCATGAACTGAATAAAAGATGAAAATAGTTCCTTTTAGGGCTTGTCTTAAGACAATAGCCTGAAACAGCAGCAGTCATCAGCCATTTTTCTTTCTTACACCTTTAAATGGGGGGTGGGGGGGGGGGAGGGAGCGCAGTTAGACTTATTTTTGTAAAGAGTGTTGCTGTAAATGAGCATTGTCGTCATTTTCTTTAGGACGCTGTGGTTTTGGGAATAGCATCTGTTAAGATCCAGACCTTTGTTATAATTTTTTAACCATGTCTTGTACATCGATTTGTGAAGGCATGGCTTCCAGTGACCATGTCCTGTGCATTGATTTCAATGGTACTGTGATTTGTGAGGGCATGGCTTCCAATGTCTTTCCAGGACAGGAACTCAACAGATGACAGTAACATCTCATACCAAGTTCCTACTACATTAGTTTTCTGAGCTTTTGTTTGTATTTCAAACTTCACAGCAATAATCTTTAAACAAATCTTGTCTTCCTTTGTATTAGTGTATTTGAACTTCTGGATTTGTTTCTAATTTAATAGTATCCCTTGAAGCAAATGACAGCTTTATGATTTATTCAGCACTGTCTGTTAACATGTTAACACTTTAGTGGATTTAAGGAAAGGCAACTTTAGGGCTAGGGAGAGGGAAGGGGCTTCCACTGCTGGAACCTTGAATGCTCGAGTCTTGTTCTGCTATATTTTTAGATAACTAAAGAAATCGATGTTGCATTTATTTAAACCTAAGGAGTTTGTGCTGAACATTTACTAAAGCTTCATACCAAGCAAAAGACCCTTAATGCAAAACATTATTAATTTTGAGTAGAAAGATCATGAATATTGATTAAAATGGTACTTTGACGTGGAAGATTCATAAGCAGCCAAATTTGTTGTTCACAGATTTAAACAATTGAAGGGATGTT
This sequence comes from Microcaecilia unicolor, assembly GCF_901765095.1. Classification (NCBI taxonomy): domain Eukaryota; kingdom Metazoa; phylum Chordata; class Amphibia; order Gymnophiona; family Siphonopidae; genus Microcaecilia; species Microcaecilia unicolor. The sequence continues at coordinate 36,928,003 of NC_044038.1, forward strand.
TTCATTTTGTTTTATTTCATTTGAGAAGGTCCCTGAATATCTTGACCAATGGAATATTATAATGGGTTGTGATACATAGTATTTGTTTTTATAAGTTAGACACCCTGTAAACTTTGAATGCTGGTCTCCTCCTGGTGTAATTTTGTGTTTGGCTCTGTATATGGATTTTTTTTTTTTCCTGTTTGGAAGGTACAGTGCACTTGACTTTAAGAAAGATACGGAAGACTAGTAATTTAATTCACTTTGAATCGATGCATTAAAATTGTTGGCGTTTTACTCTTTCCAATTACTTTATTTGAAAGGTTCCTTTTTAAAATTCAGTGCTGTAGTAGTCATATATATTTTTTTAAATCATGATGTATACATATACAAAGGACTGTGAATCCTAAGGACCCTGGTATGAAATAACATCATGTTAGCTGTTTGCACATTGTGACATATGAACAGTGATTGGGGGGGGGGGGGGGGGGGGGAATCAGCTTTTTAAGTGCTGTTCTGTCTTTCTGCGTTGCCACGTTGGCTGATCATTTTGCATTATGTTAGTTCTGTGAGCATCAGCATCGTTGACTGTGAAGCATTTTTAAGAATTAATTTAGACAAGATTAAAGGTTTGATTTGGATTGTTTTTTTTCTAAATCGGTGTGGTGTGGTTTTGTTTTTGGGAAAACATTTAAAAGTGGAAGGGAAAAGTACCGTGGCATTTGCGTTGTTTTTGTTTTCTGGTGTGGCCTTGGTACTTTAATCAAACTGGAACCAGTGGCAATCGTGTCGTTCTCTGCCCACAGCAGTGAATGCTTTCATACCCATTATAGACCAAGCATAGTACACACACTGCCTTCTAGTGCATTGACCTTGCTCTGGAGGAACTATCTCTGGGGTCAGAGGTTAATCCATTTATCATGCCCATTTAGTGCCTGGCCTGTCTACTGAAGCTAACAACAAGGGTGTTTGGTTAGTACCAATTGTGTTCTTTTGGTGAGGTGGATACTTGTATACTGAATGCTACATTCAGACCAACTATCAGAAAAAACTGAAGCAGCCTTCGAGATCAGTCTCGTACATATTCATTGTGGAAATCTTAAACTCAATAGAGTTGTGACTCTCAAGGACCGCAGTTGCCCAACCCTGATCTAGGGACTCGACAGTTAATTGGTTAGGGGGCAAAGATGAAGGTCCGCCTAGGACACCTTGTATTGGCTCTAGGTGAAGGGACAATACTGAACAGGGTGGTGGCCTAGCCTAGAATGTCCAGATCAACTGAGGTTGCCGGTGGCCAAAAGTTACTAGCATCATCTGTGGTCTCTCTAAACTTATAAGCACCCAAGCATCATGGGTCTTCTAATGAAGAAAAAAAAGCCGCTCTGGCAATTACTAATGCGATTTAGTAAAAGAGGCCCTATGTGAATTGTTTTTGACTATAAATGACAATGTGCAATATTAGAAACTCAATAACTAATATTTGCTTAACATGAAGGAAAAAGTTTTGCCCCACCACCAACCTAACCCACCACAGAGAAAAACTCTCCTAACTAACTGAGAGAAAAGTCTGTGGTAAAGGGTTGGTAGGGAATACAAAAAAAAATTATTTTAGTGCAAACGGCAAAATCCAACAAATTTATTCATCAAAAAGATATAAAAAGATAAGAAATAAGAAATGTCCATACATCCAATAGAGCAACAGTACCGGAAGAGAAAGGTACTTATCTTCAACTGAACTTTTTCATATCCAGTATCATATCTTATCTATATAGATAAGAGGAAAATATGGCTCTGTTATTTATTTTTTGCTCTTTCTCCTGATGAAGAGGCGAAACAGTTTGAGCTCTATTTCTGTCGAGAAGTGAGAAATGAAGAATAAAGATGATAGAGTCCATAATGCTGTTAAAATTGACAGAGTGCATTGACGCTATTGGAGCGTTGGATTAAAAAGACGGAAGGAAGATACTGGATATGAAAAAGTTCAGTTTAAGATAAGTACCTTTCTCTTCCTGTACTGTTGCTCTGTTGGATGTATGGACATTTCTTACTTATCTTTTTATATCTTTTTTATGAATAAATTTGTTGGATTTTGCCATTTGCACTAAAATAAAAATTTTTTTGTATTCACTACTGACCCTTTACCACAGACTTTTCTCTCAGTTTTTCGCTGTGGTGGGTTAGGTTGGTGGTGGGGCCAATGATGATAGCCATATAGAAGGGTGTCCTATAAATGTTTGGTACGCTGGGCTTGTGAGGCTATTTATTAAAAATTTTAAAAATTTTTAGTGTTTGGCAAAAAATTTTCCTTCATGTTAAGCAATTATTAGTTATTGAGTTTCTAATTTTTTATATTTGCTGATGCAGTATTGAATTTTTTGAATGTGTAATATTAGCAATATGGGGAGTTATAAAAAAAGAAAATAAAAAGTTACATGATTCTAATTCACATGACTTTCTCATGGAGGGTGGTTTTTTTTTTTTTGTTTTAAATGACCCATGATGTGTGGATGCTTATAATGTAGGTATGATGGGCATCTTAGCATTTAGCTCACGCTAAGCTTTAGTAAAAGGGCTCCTCAATCATAGTGCACCATAAGTATTTGACTCTTAAATAAGGGATCCTTTTGCTAAGGTGCGCTAATAGATTTAGCGTGTGCTAAATAAGAAGCCCATAGGAATATAATGGGCATCTTATTTAGTGAATGTTAATCATTAGCGTACCTTAGTAAAAGGACCCCTAACGAGTTGCCAAAACATCACTTCCTACTTGTTTTTTTATTTGTATTAGAGCACTTCTCTCAGAAACCAAGTTTATGATGGTATAGCTTCCCTACCCCTCCCCCATCCCACGTGCAGACAGCAATATAAGCAAAAGAACATTAACTAAGACTGCTACTACGAGCCACTGGCTGCAAGATAGCCCAAAACCACTCCCAAATGCGCTGAAAAGCTTCCCTCCCTTGAAGACGCCATGTCTGAATGCCCTGCCTCTCCACGGACAAAAGAGAAATAATCCGAATCCTCCAGGCGTGAGAGATAGGCACGCTAGATTCATGCCAAGAATGCAGACTAGTTTGCCCATCAGCACTGCTAGACAAGAAATCCAGACAGGCCTGCAGGAACAGGACGCGCCAATTGGTGTACATCAAACAGAATCGGTGGAGAAAACAACCCCCGGCAACTCCACTGCTGCAAAATAGAGTGAAATATACTGGACTAAAGGCTGATAATCCAGGGACATAACCAAAACATGTGACTCAGAAGTGCAGGAGAATGGTGGCATTTAGGGCACTCTAGAGTAGAACAAAAAGCTGCCTTAAACAGCTGCCTGGGAACAATGTATAATCGGAGCACAAATTTGTAATGTTACTGTAGCTGCGTGTTTGGAAGGAGGCACTGAGTGCCCAAAATGCACTGACAAACCTGAGTTGCAGTAATTATAATGCCGAGTTCCTCTGTCCACTGCAACACATACTTAGCAGAATCCAAGTCCTCCATGGTGTCCTGAAGATATCTGTGTTGAAAGGTCAGGGGAACTTTGTTCTGAGAGCCTAAGATAAAAGCTGAATTCAAAATGTCCTATACATTCTCACTAAAGTTTTGCTAGCTGCTCACATAATGCAGTTGTCGATATGCATATTGGTCCACAGCAGGAAAAGCATATTCTGTTTGTAAATCTGTAAAGAGCGCAACTTACCCTCATCAGTCTACATCGGATAAAGATAATGAGTGCCCTGTTGTCTCCAGCGATGAAATACTGCAGGGAAAAATCTGGGATTATGATAAAAATGGGTTGCTACAGTGCTAAAATGATGATGTTTACAGAGCTAATGCTAAGTGGCTTGCACTGACTGCAGCAAAATATTGCCACATTAGAAGCAAGATGTAGAACCAGGAATTTGTTTTTTCCATTTTGCTCACATCTTTTTCAGTAGTAGCTCAAGGTGAGTTGCATTCAGGTACTCTGGATGTTTTTCTGTTCCAGGAGGGCACACAATCTTGGTTTGTACCTAAGACAATGGAGGGTTAAGTGACTTGCCCAAGATCGCAAGAACCAGCAGTGGGATTTGAACCGGCCACCTCTGGATTGCAAGACCGGTGCTCTAACCACTAGGCCACTCCTCCAATTTGTATGAAGCGGCCAACTGAAATGTTCCAGGACAGGAAAAACAATCTCAAGTGAGGTCACTGAAAAATCCTGAGTTTCTGTACCAGTCATTGATATGGAGCATGTAACCATGAAATAAGGCAGACAAACCAAGGCCCCCCCCCCCCCCCCCCCCCCATGTGCTAATGGCTTCTGTAGAACAGCAGTTGGCACTTTGGCACATCGCCCCCTACAAAGAAAGCACTGAAGAGCTGGGTTCAGTGTCGCTTCTCCCTTTAACCATGCTGGCTGTCATTTTCTCTTCTTTCCATCTTTATTAATACATGGAATACATCTGGTCTGGGCTTCCAAGATGGTATTTTGAAACAAAGTCTATGCGTGATGGTTGCAGCATTAGTGAGTGATCCTTTCCACTTTTTTTTTTTTTTTTTTAACCATTTTCCTCATTTTGTCATGGTTCAAAAGGTTAACTGCTGCTACAGTAGATTTCCTTAGTGATTTGATCGTGTTATGATCACTGTTTTCCCAGCGGACCCAACACCATTACTTCTTGTACTAAGTCCTTTATTCCACTTAGGAGTAGATCTACAATAGCTTCTCTTTTGTTGGTTCCTGAACCAGTTGCTCCAAGAAGCAGTCATTTATTATGTCTAGAAATGTTACCTCCCTAGGACTCTCTGATGTGGCATTTATCCAGTCAATATTGGGATAATTGAAATCAACCATTATTATACTATTGCCAAATTTGCAAGCTTTTCTAATTTCTGCTAACATTTCTTCATCTGTCTGTTTGGTCTGAGCTGCTGGATGGTAGTACAGCCCTACCAGTATATTCCTTCCCTTCACACATGGAATTTCTATCCATAAGGATTCCATGTTGCTATCTAATGGAGAATTTTTTTTAACTCAATTCCCTCTTTAACATAGATCACAACTCCCCCCCCTCCAATTTGATCCATCCTATTATTGCAATATAATTTGTACCCTGGTAAGTGTCCCATTGGCTGTTGTCCTCCTTCCACCAAGACTATTATAGCTACCTGTTCCCTTACTGCTACAATTCTCCCATCTTATTTTTTTTTGGCTTCTAGCATTTGTTTACAGTTTCCTCAAATTGTGATTTCTCCATGCATCTACAAGCTGCTCAGAAGTTGATGAGGATAATTTGCAACCTTTATTCTGCTCTCCCCTTAAACATTCCTGGCTTTCTTTCGCCTTTGTTGAAACCTCTCTTATCAGGATTCCCTAAATGTTCTGTTTTGATAGTCTCTTTCAAGGATACCTCACTCTCAACCATGCACTCTTGAGGAGCTGTCAGCTTCCCCCCCCCCCCCCCCCCCCCAATTCTAATTTAAAAGCTGCTCTATCTCTTATGGGCATTAAAAAAAAGAAAGAAAGCACTGTTTGAACATGAGCCAGCTGGCTTTTGTATTTCTAGTTCCTAGAAAAGCATCTATAACAAATGAACAAACAAATAATCTCTAACATTTTTTCAATATTGTACTTAGGGGGTCTTTTACTAAAGGTTAGCTGGAGTTAGCTGGAGCAGGTTGCATTTTATTGCTAGGCATTGGTGATCCTTGGTTGGCTGCCACCTGGGGCAGATCGCCACTGCACCCCCCCCCCCCCCGGGTGCAGCGGCGTCCCCCCTTGGGTGCTGCACGACACCCCTCCCCAGGCACATTGACATCCCCCCCCCGGGTGCTTTCTTACCTGCTGGGAGCAGCTGCGCAGGCGGAGGGAGCATGGAACCAGTGGAAACGAGAGCTTGCACCAGGGGCGGACTGCCCCCACTGCCCCACCCTCGGTACGCCACTGTTCCTATGGGTTCTGCTGCAGATAACTCAAGCTAATCTGTAGTAAAATACCACCATAGTGTGTTCTTATTAGACTTTGGACTTACGTGAATATCAATTATTGAAATTACGTTAAGTGAGAAGCATTACTTAGCCCGTAAAAGGATGATTTTTTACTATACGTTTAATGTAGTTGCTGTAGATAGTTTTTAATGGGACTAACAGAAAAAGAGTCAGTAGACAGCACAGAAAAAAAAATCCTTGCTTGAGGTATAATTAAGATTGCAATTTTGAACCACAGGATGTGTGCAATGTTCATTATTAGGGATGTGTGTGCATTTCCTGTTTTTAGCTTTAAAATGATAGTGGACAAACCTGAAATTGCAGGATTCTTCCTGTGTTGGAAAGAGTGCACTCAAAACAAAACACAACACTTGTAAATGTTATAGAAAACTAAACAAAATTAACATTTTTGAGCTGCATACTGCCTCTATTACTTGCCGTGTAGTGCTTGCATTTGCTTAAAATAGATTTATTACACCAAAAGGAATAGCAACAGTAAATGGTTCCCCCCCCTCAAAAAAAAATTGTACAAAAGTCATTTCAAGAGAGAGTTTTTAGCGCAATGGTTTTGAAAGGGGTGTTCGTTTCAAACTTTTATCAACCCCTCTGAATACCCCCAATCAATCCAAGGAAAAATATGGCTGTGTTTGGTTTGTTCTCCACAATCATATATGCAAATCAGCCAAAACAGGGTAATGCCCTGCACTCCAGCCTTCCTTCCCATTAAGTGCTTGCATTTGTTTTTAAGCAGTTGGAGGAGGAGTTAGATCTGTCTGCTCACTGATAATAAACACACTATGTTGCATAATTTATAGACAGGTTCTGTCATCCTCAATTCTTGTCCGTTTTGCTGCTTTAAGAAACGTTTCAAAGTTAACGCGATTGGTGCATGGAAACAAATGCTGCAGCCAAAATCACTGGGATCTTAATTTTATGATCCAAAGAACAAATTGGTCTTTCTTTTTAAAATTGCTACCATACCTGAACATGGTGGGCAGATTTACTCTTTCAGGGATGCCACATATCGTCTGTAGTGAGAGGACTGGGCGTGGGAAACAGCCATCAAGCTTTGCCTGTTTGTTTTTACTCTGGCTTTTGCTGTTGCAGAGAGGAATACATTGGCTTGTTAAATGTATGTAGCTCCTGATAATTTATGAATACCCAAAAATCCTTTAAAGGAGTAGGATTTTCCCCTACATCTAACAGTCAGTAAAAACAGAGAACATCATTAAGTGAACAGATTTTATTTTGTTTGAATGAGCCGGAACTATCCGGCTACTCTCCCTGCTGTGAATTTAGATAGGAGTAATACATTATGATTTGGGGGGGGAGGGGGAGTACAATAGAACCTAGGGCATAGTGTACCATAGGTAGTTGACTCCTAACCAAGTTGCGTTCCTGCTGTAATCTTCAATTAACCATATTAACCAAAGGATTAGGCCACACCCTAGTACACGGAAAGCAAAAGGTGTGGTGGGAAGAAACTGGACATAATGGCAAAGGAGAAGAACACAAGATTATGGAAATGTCAAGTAGTTATTCTGTTCATTGTGTGGAAAAAGAGAAGACTCCCAAGTAGAAAGAACTAAAGACCAACAAACTGTGGTAGGAATTTAAGAAAAACACACACAAAAATAATTTCAATTATTTTAGGTGCTACTAACCTAATTTAAAAAGAAACCTCCAAGCACAGCTTGATATGTTCTGTATGTATGTATGAGCATTTCTTCCTATAAACTCCAGAATGATGCTTTCTGCAACAGTCCAAATATGATGATGACCGTTATGTAAATTTGACAGATTGAGATCAAAATTGCGTTAGGGATGGATTTCCATCACTGCCACGGTCTATGCAAAACTAACTCTTGTGGGTTGAAGCAGGGCCGCCGAGAGACTGAGCCGGGCCGGGGAGCAAGGCCATGCCCCCTCCCCCCAAGGATCGCCCTCCCCCCCACTCCCCAATCACTACTGCTGTCACCTCCCTCTCCTGCTCCCAGGCCGCTGGCGCTGCAGTCCCCAGTCTCCACCTACCTACCCTCAGCTCTTTGTGACTCTGGGCAAGTCACTTAACCCTCCATTGCCCCTGGTACAAAATAAAGTACCTGAATATATGTAAACTGCTTTGAATGTAGTTGCAAAAACCTCAGAAAGGCAGTATATCAAGTCCCATTTCCCTTTCCCTATTTGAGATTCTACATGGAATGTTGCTACTATTAGAGATTATGTTGCTACTATTTGAGATTCTACATGGAATGTTAATGTTGCTATTCCTCTAGCAACATTCCATGTAGAAGCCTGCCCTTGCAGATCAGCAACGCGGCTGCGCAGGCTTCTGTTTCTGTGAGTCTAACCCTCCATTGCCCATGGTACAAAATAAGTACCTGAATATATGTAAACCGCTTTGAATGTAGTTGCAAAAACCTCAGAAAGGCAGTATATCAAGTCCCACTTCCCTTTCCCCTTAATATGGACTGAAACCAAGCAAGGCAAGGATCTCTGTCTCTCTTTTTCTACTCATAGTAGATTGTTAAATGTCATTTCACACCAACAAAACGTTCTGCTGTGTTAAAATTCATAGCACGGTTTAGCACTACAAATGATTGGGTGGTATGAGTGGTATAATAGCATTTGACTTCAAAGTTAGGTGCAAAGCATGAGTATACAAAGTAATTCAGCTTTCCCCGGACAAGCCAACATTTTCAAAGAGATATTTTGAGATCAGTTTCCCTTTGAAAGGTAGGGTAGGGGGGATGGAGTGGCTGTGTAGTGTACACAAATTGTCCCTGATTCAAGTACCTACTTATACATATTCCCCTGGATTCTATAAATGGCGTGCATTTTGAGTAACAAGCCAATTAGTGCCAAATTATTGGGTATTAACAATCAGTTATTGGTGTAAATTGGCACCAATTTGAATTTGCGCACACATCTTCCTATATGCTATTCTATAAAGATGCATATGCAAAGCTTTTAGTGTGTAACTGAATTAGGGATGTGACCCTGGTAGGGACATTCACTAAAGATGCATGCAGTATTACAGAATTTGGGCGCCATTTACCGAATCTAGTCCATTATATGTAACACAAAACACATACCATAACCACAGTATTTTAATTTGACTGAACCAAAAGTCGACAGTGGTATAATAGCATTACGTGGCCTTTGAAGGAGTAAATAAGTTAAATTTATTTTTAAACTAGTGGAACCCAGCCTGTTTCCTCAACAATGAAGCAGGCCCTAGAAAGGCTCTCTTGTAAGCGATTTTTTTTGTCTCTCCGCTGTCCCTCCCCTTCCCTCCATGTCCAGCGATTCTTCCATCCCATCCGTGTCCAGCGATTCTCCTCTTCTCTGCTCTCCCCTCCATGTCCAGCGATTCTCCCCTCCCTTCCATGGCCAGCGATTCTCCTCTTCCCTGTCCTCCCATTCGTGTCCCGCGATTCTCTCCTCCCATTCCATCCATGTCCATCAATTCTCCTCTGCCCTGCCCTCCCCTTCCCTTCCTCCCCTCGATTTGTACCTGAACGTTCTCTGGCTGGCTGGTGCTGGCTTCTGTTCCGTTCGTAATATCCCTCCTGACGTCAGCTCGCCTCCAGCGTTCCCTTCCCTCTCACTGTTCTGCCCTCTGACGTCATTACGTTTTGACGCGAGGGCGGCTCAGTGAGGGAGAATGGAACGCTGGAGGCTGGCTGACGTCATCAGATGTTACGAACCCAGGCAGCCAGACAGTGATGGAACGTTGGAGGTGCAAATTATTATATAGGATGTTCATAAATAAGGTCAAGGCTTAGCTTGGCTGTAGGAGGCCTGCCCTCCTTTTAGTGACAGTGATACATCCCAACAAAGTTCTGGAGCCCCTGAAAATGTGGCAATCCTTAATAAGCTCCAAAAATTACAGAAAATGTATGTAATATGTAAACCAGTGTGGTTTTTACCACAGACTCTGATAAATAAACATGAAGTAAAATCACTTTTTTTTGTTCGAAATGACTTTTTATTATTTGAATATTGTTTAATGTAGAATTTGCTATATTGCTTCTAGTGAATGAGCATATTGAAGCAGGGTACAAACTAATCAATCGAGAGGGACAGAATGCCAATCTTATGACAGGATGGGAAGGTGAACGAGAAGGAACAGTAGATTTGGGAGGGGCAGACATCAAGGAAGAAAAGGAAGGGGGGAGAGAAATTTTGTGTTTACTTTCTTTACTGCTGTATCACAGCTCTCCTCTTTTTATTTTTTTTTTATTTGAAGAATGTATAGCACAGCGGTTCCCAAACTGTGTGCCACGGCACCCTGGTGCACCACAACAAACTCTCATGGGTGCTGCAACGCATTTAGGGTTACCATATTTTTTCCTCTCAAAAAGAGGACACATGTCCTGCCCCTTTCACATCCTCGCCCCGCCCCGCCCCCTGTCACATCCTCCCCTCCCCTTACTATCTACTGCCCTGGTGGTCTAGTGACCTCTTCGAGGCAGGAAAGAGCCCCCTCTTTCCTGCCCGGAGCTCTGTTCTTGCCCTGCATCCTGATGCTGTGATGGTCTCGGGATTCAAAATGGCCACTGAGAGTTGAAGTCTCGCGAGGCCGCTTCAACTCTCGGCGGCCATTTTGAATCCCGAGACCGACACAGCAACAGGATGCAGGGCAAGGGCAGCGCTCCGGGCAGGAAAGAGGGGGGTCTTTCCTGCCCCGAAGAGGTCACTAGACCACCAGGGCAGTAGATAGTAAGTAAGGGAAGGGGAGGTTAGGATAGGCCTGCCTGTTTGTCCAGAAATCCGGATAAACGGGCAGACTGGCAAAACCCGTTCGGACGCCTGGATGTCCTCCAAAAGAGGAGATGTCCGGGTAAATCCGGACATATGGTAACCCTAAGCGCATTGCTCCCTACTTTCCTCTTCAGCAGGTCCGGCATCTGTCACTTCCTGCTTCTTCTCCCGCCGCCGCTGCAGTGCTCACAGCCTACATTTTTGGGCCGTCTGCAATTCACACAGGCACTGCAGGGACTTCCCTCTGCTGCATCTGGCCCTCGCAACAGGATGTTGCATCAGAAAGGGCCGGACATGGCAGCCTGGGAAGGCCCCAGAGTGCCTGTGTGATTCACGGATGGCCTGAAAATGTAAGCTGAAAGCACTGCAGCGGCGGAGGGAGAAGAAGAAGGAAGCAGCAGTGATCCTGGACCTACAGGAAGGAAGTTAGCGAGTGATGCTGGATTTAGGGGAGGCAGCGGTGTGTTGGTGTGAGAGGAGGGGGCTGCAGGGAAAGGGAAACCCATGTGGGGAGGTGCAGAGACCCATGTGCCTGGGGGGGTGCCACGGAGACCCATATGCCTGGGAGGGGGGCCGCGAACTGAAAAAGTTTGGGAACCCCTGGTATAGCACTATGTTACAGTTCCATTCTCCCCGCCCCCTGTTTATAAAGTCATCTAGGCTGAGTTATTTCTTTAGCTTCTGGACTCAAAGGTAAATAGCAGTGTAACTTTCTGGTCCATGGACTGCTTTCCTAAGGAGTGTATGATCTTCAATCATTTCCCTGCTGGATTTTTGGATTTCACATAAGTATATTCCAAAGGTGAGAAGGGAAAGGGAGGGTGGCTGGGATGTTTTAGTACATCGCCTTTTCAGTAAGTGATATTGAACCTTTCCTTGGGTCCTAATCACATCACTTTTGTGACTGATTTTCAATCACCGGTATCAAAAATCAGAGGCCATCAAATTAGAGTCATCCCCATAATGCTATTCCGTTCTTCGTTTTCTCTGCTGCTCAAAATATTATACTCTCATAATGGTGGGGTTCGGCACACCTGTTACAAGCGGTGTTTTTTTCATTGCAGCTCAGCTGAATTGCACTTGTTTTTTATGAATATGTATCAGGCTCTGGCTCATGAGGTAACCCCTTTCTGCTGTTTAATGATAACTGCAGGTAGGATGGTCTCGTCCACACAGGAAATCCGGCCAAAAGATGTTCTTTAGATTATAGGGGGCTTTGCTCAAACACTTGGCAGCTTCGCTATCACACTTGCACAGGATTTTTTCACATCTGTCATCCAGTGTTTCTGAGGAGAGGAGGAAAATAAAGAATCAGAGGAAAGTGAACAGGAGCAGATAGATATTTGCTAATTTTTTTGTCTTTAATGACCGAGTATACACTAGTAATAGAAACTGAGAGAGGCATTTTAGAAAGGACGTCCCAGTCAATACGTCACAAATGAATGTCCATTTCGCTTGTATTTTAGAACAAGGTACAGCCTGTTTTAAAATACGTGCGAGATGAATGTTCATGTGCTGGAAAATGTCCAGCATGAACATCCATTTTACAAACTAGAATGTCCAAATTATGAATGGGGAAATGAGGGGCATGGATGTCTGTGTGGCAGCAGAGAAGCATCCATATAAAACGGCCACATAAATGTCCATTTGCAGGAATAACCTAATTATTAAAGCAGCCAGCAGAAAACCAGAGGTTGCTGGTTCAATCGGAGAAAATATGTCTTCACTGAACATGTAATTAAGCTCTGTAATGTGTTGCTAGAGAATGTAGTAAAAGCAGTTAGCTTAGCAGGGTTTAAAAAAGTTTTGGCTACTATCTTAAAGTCCATTAACCATTATTAAGAGGGACGGGGGAAATCCACTGCTTATTTCTAGAATAAGAAGTATAAAATGTATTGTACTGTTTTGGGATCTTGTCAGGTACTTGTGACCTGGATTGGCCACTGTTGGAAACAGGATACCGGGCTTGATAGACCTTCGGTCTGTCCTAGTATGGCAAAGCTTATATTCTTATGTTCTTATTTCTATTTTTTAATTGTGGGCACTCTGGGGGCAAAAAAAAAATACCTACTGTGCTTTCCTTTATGTCCATCAGTGGAGAAGTGCCCAACCAGAGCACTTTTCTATAACTTGGGCGTCCAAGTACAAGATCTAAATAAGGATGTCCCTTCCCCTTTTGCAGTCAGATGTCCAAGTTTTGGCCCCTCTCTAGTTCTGTGCAAAACAGGCCCACACCACTCCCCTTTGCCATATGGATGTACTGCAGTGGTAGATGTCCGTAATCTAGCTTTATAAAATCGCTATTTGGACAGCCATGCAATGTGGATGTATAAGTGCTGGATTTCAGACACCTAAAACACAAGCAGAGCTTCTAAAATAAGCAACTGAAAATGTCTTCCCCACCCCACCCAAATTGCAAGCTTGTGCTACTTCAACTTTATTATTTTTTTCTATTTATACAGTCTTACGGAATATCCAGTAATTATTCTTTTATTTTGTTTTTTCCCTTCTGTCTTTCCTCAAATTCTTTGTCTCCTTTTTGTCTTGTTTAATACTCGATTCTTCCGATTTTATGACTTTGTAAACCACTTGTAAACTCTGTATGAGTTTGTGGTGTATCAAAAATAAAATTGAAATTTGAATGTCTGCTTTTCTATGTAAAGTGTTTACTGAGATCTAAGCAGATTACATTCTCTGCTGTCCTCTAATCGAAATGCCTACTCACCTGTCCCCACCAAAAAAGTCAATCAGATCTGTTGAACACAACCTGGTTTGAACACTAAACTCAAAGCAGAATATCATTCAGATTCAAAGTTTATACTTTTGTAAACAGAATGAAACTACTAGAATCTTTAGTCTGTGTATACTTGCAGGTCAGTATTCTTAAATGCCAGGTGTGGCATTTAAATCTACTGCTTATATTCAGTGCTGCTGTCCAGATAGTGGAATGGTAATAGACAGCAAGGACCACCTCCAGCTTCACGGAGAACAGCTATAATAAACCGTTTAGGGTAGAAAGCAAGGATTGCAGCACCGAGGCAGGAGCTGTTGCTCTTGCTGTCCTGCCCAACTTTTTTTTTAAGGTTTTAAGGCACTGGGGAGAGGGAGTCGCTAGACCACCAGGGTCAGGTGCGGTGCGGTGGGGTGAGGGTGTGAGGGTGTATAGAGGTATATGCGATCTACTGGACCACCAGGAAATTTTGTCGGGGGGGGGGTCGGAAAGTGGGGGTGGGGTGGGAGGTATCAGGAGACACTGGGGTGCAAATTTTGTCAGCGTGTCAGGGGGGGCGTGGTCCAGTGCATCAGAGCTGTCAAATCCATTTGACCTCTCAGACACGTAAACAGTGAGCAATGCACAAAGGGGATTCCATGCAGCTCATTTGCATGCGATCCCCTTTGTGTGTCGCTCGCTGTTTGCGATTTGCTAAATTTTACGGCTGCTTTTGTGCATCGGGCCCTTGGTATAGACAGCAAAGTCCACTTCCAGCTCCGTGGAGAGCAGCTATAGTAAACCATTTGGTGTAGACCTCAAGGACAGCCTCCAGCTCTGCAGAGAGTAGCTATATTAAACTGTTTAGCATAGACAGCAAGGACCTCTTCCAGTTCTGCGGAGAGCAGCGATATTAAACCGTTTAACTATCTGTAGAGTCAGATAGAATGCTCCTGCTCTGTCCTGGTACTATCCAGATTGTGCCCAGGAAATCTGTAGGAGTTTTCAGCTGGATAATGCTGCTGAAAATTCACAGGTAATATCTTATTTGCACAAGTGGCTGGTGCTCTACAGATAAGTGTTTTTGAATAAGGGTCATAAAGTACTGAATACAGGCCTAAATGTGAAAATGTTCACCAGCTTTCTGGCCTGTAGCATTAGTTCTGACACTCGGCAGTTCCACATTGGTGCCAAGAGATGCGGCTTAATTGATTCCTTAGACACAATGAGGGGCATTTTTGAAAGAAACATCTAAATTGAGATTTGGACGTCTTTGTAAAACATCCAATTCCGGAGGCGGGGAAAAGCTATTTTAGAAAAAAGATGGATGTCCATCTTTCGTTTTGAAAATAGCAAGGATGTCCTTAGATTTGGACGTCTTTGACTTTCGGCGATTTTCGAAACCAAAGACGTCCAAGTCAAAAACATCCAAATGCAAACCATTTGGAATTGGGAGGAGCCAGCATTTCTAGTGCACTGGACCCCCTGACATGCCAGGACAGCAATTGGGCACCCTAGGGGGGCACTGCAGTGGATTTCATAATCCAAGGTACATAGCTCCCTTACCTTGTGTGCTGAGCCCCCCCAAAACTCATTACCCCCAACTGTACACTACTACCATAGCCCTTATGGGTAAAGGGGGCACTTATATGTAGGTACATAGGGTTTCTGGTGGGTTTTGCGGGGCTTGCTGTGTCCTCCACAAATGTAACAAGTAGGGGCGGTATGGGCCTGGGTCCGCCTGTCTGAAGTGCACTGCACCCACTAAAACTGCTCCAGGGACCTTCATGCACTGTCATGGACCTGAGTATGACATCTGAGGCTGGCACGTAATATTTTTCATGATGTGTTTTGAGGGTGGGAGGGGGTTAGTGACCACTGAGGGAGTAAGTGGAGGTCATCCCCAATTCCCTCCGGTGGTCATCTGGTCATGTCGGGCACCTATTTGTGCCTTATTCGTAATAAAAACAGGTCCGAGTGAAAACATCCAAGTTGTAGTCATGGACGTCTCTGCTTTTTTCGATTATGGGTCAAAGACGTCCAAGTCTTAGGAATGCACAAGTCCCGCTTTCACCACATCTCTGATAAGCCCCCTTGAAATTTGGATGTCCTTGCAACGGACTTCAGTTAGAGACGTCCACAATCGGGTTTCAATTATACAGATTTGGATGTCTCTGAGAGATGGACGTCCAAGTACCGATTTATGTCGGAAGATGGACGTCCATCTCTTTTGAAAATGTGCCTAACTATCATCTTAGAATTTGGTTTGCACAGCAAGACACATGTTTAAATTTGGATTTCAGCTAATGTTGGAATGAAGGGAGTGCAATGACTGCTGTTCGCAGAGTAATCTGTTCTAAAGAACATTAAGGGGCCGTAACAATAATCTTTGTAAATTCAACAATACAGCAAATGTTAAGAAAAGCAATAGTAATGCCTGCCCTAGACACTTAGATCATGTCTCTTCCCCTCCCCCACTTCTAATCTAGCTAGCACTATATGCAGAACTTTCCAGAAAAACACCATTTTTCAGCTTCCCCCAGTACCATTCAAGATACATTTATTTCATTTATTTACTAGCCGTTGAACCCGTGAAAACGGGCTACTTTTGGAATGGGGGGGTTTCCGAGCCCCCCCCCCCGAGTCGCTGCCGCCGCCCCTCCACCCGGCCCGAGCAGCACTGTAAACTTACATCAGCACGCAGCAGCAGGCACATCAGCAAAGCTGCCGTCGGGGCGGGCTTCCTTCTCTGCCTGTGTCCCGCCCTCGTGTGACGTAACGTCGGCGAGGGCGGGACAAAGGCAGAGAAGGAAGCCCGACGGCAGCTTTGCTGATGTGCCTGCTGCTGC